>NW_026577890.1:2678698-4018048 GCF_029407905.1 Bubalus kerabau | reverse complement strand
CCCCGAGATCCCTGCCTTCCCTGGAGAGGAAAATTAGGTCCCGGACACACGCTTAGGTGAGGTCTCTTAGGCCCTGCAGTGACTCGAGCGCCACCCCCAGCTTTCCCCTCGCAACCCGAGGGGAAGATTGGGCTTCCCAGGGCCAACCCAAGGGGAAGGCTGAGATCCCCCGTCGTAACTCGAGAATGCCGCTGCAACTCGAGAAAAACCACGTGGTTCCCACCGCTTGGCAAGATGAGGCCCTTGCCCGCGACGGCGTCTCAAGGGAAGACCCCTGTTCCGCCCTGAAGGGCGAGACGGTCCCTGACAGCCTTCCTGCGACCCCCAAAAGTCCCCCGACACGCCGGGTTCCCCCGAGGGGAACACCGAGGGTCCCGGCACCGCTTCCTCTGAGCCCCTTCTCCCCTCCTGATCGCGACAGGAGAGGCGATTCCCCCTGCGTGGTCTGGAAGGGGTTCCCGGCCTTTCCGGCGCACCTCAGGATGAGGCCGGTCTCACGAGGAAATTCGAGACGAGCCACGTGGGTGGGGCCTCAGGCCGAACGCACCCCGATTCCCCAGTCCGCTCTTGAGAAGGACCCGAGGCCCGGACCCCTCTTCGAAGGCAACACTGTGGGTGAAGGCACAACACGAAGGGGCACTGCCACCCCCGTGCATCGTCCGCAAAGACCCGCGGGTTCCTCACACAGCTCGACGAGGGGCCTGAGACCCCCTGAGCAACTCGAGAGGCCAGCGGGGTTCCCTTCCTCAGACAAGACGAGGCCTGACTCTCCTGTCCCAACTCTGCAGGGACCCTGCGGTCGGAGTCCGAAACGCAGGGAAGCCTGAGGTGCCTGCCTCCCCTCGAGGTGAGGCCCTCTTCCGTTGCGCCAGACCCAGCGGAGTCCCGAGGGCCCCGCCACCTCCACAGGATCCCTCGCCTCTCAGAGGCACCCTGGGAAGTTCCCTAAGGTCCCCGGCAGAAGGCGAGGACACGAGGGTTTCCCGCCGCCCCCCGACAAAGACCTCGAGAGTCCTTCTTCAACGCGTCTCGAGGCCCCTAGTCCCCTCCCGTGACTCGAGAGCCAGGACGCGCTCCCCCTCGCCACGCGCATGGAGACCTGACTCCCCTGGCGCCGCACGAGAGGCTCCCTGAGATCCTCGTCGTGCCTCGGGAGAAAACCCCCACGGGCGCCGCAGCTCGAGGAAACCCCTGAGACGACCCCGTCCTCGCGAGCTGAGGGCCTTCTTTTCCTGCATGCCCTGGAGAGCAATCCCGGGTCCTCTCTCCAAACGGAAGAGGAGGCTGGACTCCCTTGAGGCCGCTCAGGGGGCTCCAAGAGACCCGCGTCGCGACTCGAGAGGAGAGCGGAGTCCTTGGCTTCCCCTCGAGACGAGGCCTGCCTCCCCGGGGGAGCCTGGAATGCAACTCCGAGTTCCCTGCCTTCCCTGGAGAGGAAAATTAGGTCCCGACACACGCTTAGGTGAGGTCTCTTAGGCCCTGCAGTGACTGGAGCGCAACCCCCCAGCTTTCCCTCGCAACCCGAGGGGAAGATTGGGCTTCCCAGGCCAACCCAAGGGGAAGGCTGAGATCCCCGTCGTAACTCGAGAATGCCGCCGCAACTCGAGAAAAACCACGTGGTTCCCACCGCTTGGCAAGATGAGGCCCATGCCCGCGACGGCGTCTCAAGGGAAGTCCCCTGTTCCGCCTGAAGGGCGAGACGGTCCCTGACAGCCTTTCCTGCGGCCCCCAAAAGTCCCCGACACGCCGGGTTCCCCCGAGGGGAACACCGAGGGTCCCCGGCACCGCTTCCTCTGAGCCCCTTCTCCCCTCCTGATCGCGACAGGAGAGGCGATTCCCCTGCGTGGTCTGGAAGGGGTTCCCGGCCTTCCCGGCGCACCTCAGGATGAGGCCGGTCTCACGAGGAAATTCGAGACGAGCCACGTGGGTGGGGCCACAGGCCGAACGCCCCCGATTCCCCGGTCCGCTCTTTTGAGAAGGACCCGATGCCCAGACCCCTCTTCTAAGGCAACCCTGTGGCTGAAGGCACAACACGAAGGGGCACTGCCACCCCCGTGCATCGTCCGCAAGACCCGCGGGTTCCACACACAGCTCGACGAGGGGCCTGAGACCCCCTGAGCAACTCGAGAGGCCAGCGGGGTTCCCTTCCTCAGACAAGACGAGGCCTGACTCTCCTGTCCCAACTCTGCAGGGACCCTGCGGTCGGAGTCCGAAACGCAGGGGAAGCCTGAGGTGCCTGCCTCCCCTCGAGGTGAGGCCCTCTTCCGTTGCGCCAGACCCAGCGGAGTCCCGAGGGGCCCCGCCACCTCCACAGGATCCCTCGCCTCTCAGAGGCACCCTGGGAAGTTCCTTAAGGTCCCGGCAGAAGGCGAGGGAAACGAGGGTTTCCCGCCGCCCCCCGACAAGACCTCGAGAGTCCTTCTTCAACGCGTCTCGAGGCCCTAGTCCCCTCCCGTGACTCGAGAGCCAGGACGCGCTCCCCCTCGCCACGCGCATGGAGACCTGACTTCCCTGGCGCCGCACGAGAAGCTCCCTGAGATCCTCGTCGTGCCTCGGGAGAAAACCCCCACGGGCGCCGCAGCTCGAGGAAACCCCTGAGACGCCCCCGTCCTCGCGAGCTGAGGGCCTTCTTTTCCTGCATGGCCTGGAGAGCAATCCCGGGTCCTCTCTCCAAACGGAAGAGGAGGCTGGACTCCCTTGAGGCCGCTCAGGGGCTCCAAGAGACCCGCGTCGCGACTCGAGAGGAGAGCGGAGTCCTTGGCTTCCCCTCGAGACGAGGCCTGACTCCCGGGGGAGCCTGGAATGCAACCCCGAGATCCCTGCCTTCCCTGGAGAGGAAAATTAGGTCCCGGACACACGCTTAGGTGAGGTCTCTTAGCCCTGCAGTGACTCGAGCGCCACCCCCAGCTTTCCCTCGCAACCCGAGGGGAAGATTGGGCTTCCCAGGGCCAACCCAAGGGGAAGGCTGAGATCCCCGTCGTAACTCGAGAATGCCGCCGCAACTCGAGAAAAACCACGTGGTTCCCACCGCTTGGCAAGATGAGGCCCTTGCCCGCGACGGCGTCTCAAGGGAAGTCCCCTGTTCCGCCCTGAAGGGCGAGACGGTCCCTGACAGCCTTCCTGCGACCCCCAAAAGTCCCCCGACACGCCGGGTTCCCCCGAGGGGAACACCGAGGGTCCCCGGCACCGCTTCCTCTGAGCCCCTTCTCCCCTCCTGATCGCGACAGGAGAGGCGATTCCCCTGCGTGGTCTGGAAGGGTTCCCGGCCTTCCCGGCGCACCTCAGGATGAGGCCGGTCTCACGAGGAAATTCGAGACGAGCCACGTGGGTGGGGCCACAGGGCCGAACGCCCCCGATTCCCCGGTCCGCCCTTGAGAAGGACCCGAGGCCCGGACCCCTCTTCGAAGGCAACCCTGTGGGTGAAGGCACAACACGAAGGGGCACTGCCACCCCCGTGCATCGTCCGCAAAGACCCGCGGGTTCCACACACAGCTCGACGAGGGGCCTGAGATCCCCTGAGCAACTCGAGAGGCCAGCGGGGTTCCCTTCCTCAGACAAGACGAGGCCTGACTCTCCTGTCCCAACTCTGCAGGGACCCTGCGGTCGGAGTCCGAAACGCAGAGGAAGCCTGAGGTGCCTGCCTCCCCTCGAGTGAGGCCCTCTTCCGTTGCGCCAGACCCAGCGGAGTCCCGAGGGGCCCCGCCACCTCCACAGGATCCCTCGCCTCTCAGAGGCACCCTGGGAAGTTCCCTAAGGTCCCGGCAGAAGGCGAGGAACGAGGGTTTCCCGCCGCCCCCCGACAAAGACCTCGAGAGTCCTTCTTCAACGCGTCTCGAGGCCCTAGTCCCCTCCCGTGACTCGAGAGCCAGGACGCGCTCCCCCTCGCCACGCGCATGGAGACCTGACTTCCCTGGCGCCGCACGAGAGGCTCCCTGAGATCCTCGTCGTGCCTCGGGAGAAAACCCCCACGGGCGCCGCAGCTCGAGGAAACCCCTGAGACGCCCCCGTCCTCGCGAGCTGAGGGCCTTCTTTTCCTGCATGGCCTGGAGAGCAATCCCGGTTCCTCTCTCCAAACGGAAGAGGAGGCTGGACTCCCTTTGAAGCCGCTCAGGGGGCTCCAAGAGACCCGCGTCGCGACCCGAGAGGAGAGCGGAGTCCTTGGCTTCCCCTCGAGACGAGGCCTGACTCCCCGGGGGAGCCTGGAATGCAACCCCGAGATCCCTGCCTTCCCTGGAGAGGAAAATTAGGTCCCGGACACACGCTTAGGTGAGGTCTCTTAGGCCCTGCAGTGACTCGAGCGCCAACCCCAGCTTTCCTCGCAACCCGAGGGGAAGATTGGGCTTCCCAGGGCCAACCCAAGGGGAAGGCTGAGATCCCCGTCGTAACTCGAGAATGCCGCTGCAACTCGAGAATAACCACGTGGTTCCCACCGCTTGGCAAGATGAGGCCCTTGCCCGCGACGGCTTCTCAAGGGAAGTCCCCTGTTCCGCCCTGAAGAGCGAGACGGTCCCTGACAGCCTTCCTGCGACCCCCAAAGTCCCCCGACACGCCGGGTTCCCCCGAGGGGAACACCGAGGGTCCCGGCACCGCTTCCTCTGAGCCCCTTCTCCCCTCCTGATGGCGACAGGAGAGGCGATTCCCCTGCGTGGTCTGGAAGGGGTTCCCAGCCTTCCCGGCGCACCTCAGGATGAGGCCGGTCTCACGAGGAAATTCGAGACGAGCCACGTGGGTGGGGCCACAGGCCGAACGCCCCCGATTCCCCGGTCCGCTCTTGAGAAGGACCCGAGGCCCGGACCCCTCTTCGAAGGCAACCCTGCGGGTGAAGGCACAACAAGAAGGGGCACTGCCACCCCCGTGCATCGTCCGCAAAGACCCGCGGGTTCCACACACAGCTCTACGAGGGGCCTGAGACCCCCTGAGCAACTCGAGAGGCCAGCGGTGTTCCCTTCCTCAGACAAGACGAGGCCTGACTCTCCTGTCCCAACTCTGCAGGGACCCTGTGGTCGGAGTCCGAAACGCAGAGGAAGCCTGAGGTTCCTGCCTCCCCTCGAGGTGAGGCCCTCTTCCGTTGCGCCAGACCCAGCGGAGTCCCGAGGGGCCCCGCCACCTCCACAGGATCCCTCGCCTCTCAGAGGCACCCTGGCAAGTTCCCTAAGGTCCCCGGCAGAAGGCGAGGGAAACGAGGGTTTCCCGCCGCCCCCCGACAAAGACCTCGAGAGTCCTTCTTCAACGCGTCTCGAGGCCCTAGTCCCCTCCCGTGACTCGAGAGCCAGGACGCGCTCCCCCTCGCCACGCGCATGGAGACCTGACTCCCCTGGCGCCGCACGAGAGGCTCCCTGAGATCCTCGTCGTGCCTCGGGAGAAAACCCCCACGGGCGCCGCAGCTCGAGGAAACCCCGGAGACGCCCCCGTCCTCGCGAGCTGAGGGCCTTCTTTTCCTGCATGGCCTGGAGAGCAATCCCGGGTCCTCTCTCCAAACGGAAGAGGAGGCTGGACTCCCTTGAGGCCGCTCAGGGGGCTCCAAGAGACCCGCGTCGCGACTCGAGAGGAGAGCGGAGTCCTTGGCTTCCCCTCGAGACGAGGCCTGACTCCCCGGGGGAGCCTGGAATGCAACCCCGAGATCCCTGCCTTCCCTGGAGAGGAAAATTAGGTCCCGGACACACGCTTAGGTGAGGTCTCTTAGGCCCTGCAGTGACTCGAGCGCCACCCCCAGCTTTCCCTCGCAACCCGAGGGGAAGATTGGGCTTCCCAGGGCCAACCCAAGGGGAAGGCTGAGATCCCCGTCGTAACTCGAGAATGCCGCCGCAACTCGAGAAAAACCACGTGGTTCCCACCGCTTGGCAAGATGAGGCCCTTGCCCGCGACGGCGACTCAAGGGAAGTCCCCTGTTCCGCCCTGAAGGGCGAGACGGTCCCTGACAGCCTTCCTGCGACCCCCAAAAGTCCCCCGACACGCCGGGTTCCCCCGAGGGGAACACCGAGGGTCCCGGCACCGCTTCCTCTGAGCCCCTTCTCCCCTCCTGATGGCGACAGGAGAGGCGATTCCCCTGCGTGGTCTGGAAGGGGTTCCCGGCCTTTCCGGCGCACCTCAGGATGAGGCCGGTCTCACGAGGAAATTCGAGACGAGCCACGTGGGTGGGGCCACAGGCCGAACGCCCCCGATTCCCCGGTCCGCTCTTGAGAAGGACCCGAGGCCCGGACCCCTCTTCGAAGGCAACCCTGTGGGTGAAGGCACAACACGAAGGGGCACTGCCACCCCCGTGCATCGTCCGCAAAGACCCGCGGTTTCCACACACAGCTCGACGAGGGGCCTGAGACCCCCTGAGCAACTCGAGAGGCCAGCGGGGTTCCCTTCCTCAGACAAGACGAGGCCTGACTCTCCTGTCCCAACTCTGCAGGGACCCTGCGGTCGGAGTCCGAAACGCAGAGGAAGCCTGAGGTGCCTGCCTCCCCTCGAGGTGAGGCCCTCTTCCGTTGCGCCAGACCCAGCGGAGTCCCGAGGGGCCCCGCCACCTCCACAGGATCCCTCGCCTCTCAGAGGCACCCTGGGAAGTTCCCTAAGGTCCCCGGCAGAAGGCGAGGGAAACGAGGGTTTCCCGCCGCCCCCCGACAAAGACCTCGAGAGTCCTTCTTCAACGCGTCTCGAGGCCCTAGTCCCCTCCCGTGACTCGAGAGCCAGGACGCGCTCCCCCTCGCCACGCGCATGGAGACCTGACTTCCCTGGCGCCACACGAGAGGCTCCCTGAGATCCTGGTCGCGCCTCGGGAGAAAACCCCCACGGGCGCCGCAGCTCGAGGAAACCCCTGAGACGCCCCCGTCCTCGCGAGCTGAGGGCCTTCTTTTCCTGCATGGCCTGGAGAGCAATCCCGGGTCCTCTCTCCAAATGGAAGAGGAGGCTGGACTCCCTTGAGGCCGCTCAGGGGGCTCCAAGAGACCCGCGTCGCGACTCGAGAGGAGAGCGGAGTCCTTGGCTTCCCCTCGAGACGAGGCCTGCCTCCCCGGGGGAGCCTGGAATGCAACCCCGAGATCCCTGCCTTCCCTGGAGAGGAAAATTAGGTCCCGGACACACGCTTAGGTGAGGTCTCTTAGGCCCTGCAGTGACTCGAGCGCCACCCCCAGCTTTCCCTTGCAACCCGAGGGGAAGATTGGGCTTCCCAGGGCCAACCCAAGGGGAAGGCTGAGATCCCCGTCGTAACTCGAGAATCCCGCCGCAACTCGAGAAAAACCACGTGGTTCCCACCGCTTGGCAAGATGAGGCCCTTGCCCGCGACGGCGACTCAAGGGAAGTCCCCTGTTCCGCCCTGAAGGGCGAGACGGTCCCTGACAGCCTTCCTGCGACCCCCAAAAGTCCCCCGACACGCCGGGTTCCCCCGAGGGGAACACCGAGGGTCCCAGCACCGCTTCCTCTGAGCCCCTTCTCCCCTCCTGATCGCGACAGGAGAGGCGATTCCCCTGCGTGGTCTGGAAGGGGTTCCCGGCCTTCCCGGCGCACCTCAGGATGAGGCCATTCTCACGAGGAAATTCGAGACGAGCACGTGGGTGGGGCCACAGGCCGAACGCCCCCGATTCCCCGGTCCGCTCTTGAGAAGGACCCGAGGCCCGGACCCCTCTTCGAAGGCAACCCTGTGGGTGAAGGCACAACACGAAGGGGCACTGCCACCCCGTGCATCGTCCGCAAAGACCCGCGGGTTCCACACACAGCTCGACGAGGGGCCTGAGACCCCCTGAGCAACTCGAGAGGCCAGCGGGGTTCCCTTCCTCAGACAAGACGAGGCCTGACTCTCCTGTCCCAACTCTGCAGGGACCCTGCGGTCGGAGTCCGAAACGCAGAGGAAGCCTGAGGTTCCTGCCTCCCCTCGAGGTGAGGCCCTCTTCCGTTGCGCCAGACCCAGCGGAGTCCCGAGGGGCCCCGCCACCTCCACAGGATCCCTCGCCTCTCAGAGGCACCCTGGGAAGTTCCCTAAGGTCCCCGGCAGAAGGCGAGGGAAACGAGGGTTTCCCGCCGCCCCCCGAGAAAGACCTCGAGAGTCCTTCTTCAACGCATCTCGAGGCCCTAGTCCCCTCCCGTGACTCGAGAGCCAGGACGCGCTCCCCCTCGCCACGCGCATGGAGACCTGACTCCCCTGGCGCCGCACAGAGAGGCTCCCTGAGATCCTCGTCGTGCCTCGGGAGAAAACCCCCACGGGCGCCGCAGCTCGAGGAAACCCCTGAGACGCCCCCGTCCTCGCGAGCTGAGGGCCTTCTTTTCCTGCATGGCCTGGAGAGCAATCCCGGGTCCTCTCTCCAAACGGAAGAGGAGGCTGGACTCCCTTGAGGCCGCTCAGGGGGCTCCAAGAGACCCGCGTCGCGACTCGAGAGGAGAGCGGAGTCCTTGGCTTCCCCTCGAGACGAGGCCTGACTCCCCGGGGGAGCCTGGAATGCAACCCCGAGATCCCTGCCTTCCCTGGAGAGGAAAATTAGGTCCCGGACACACGCTTAGGTGAGGTCTCTTAGGCCCTGCAGTGACTCGAGCGCCACCCCCAGCTTTCCCTCGCAACCCGAGGGGAAGATTGGGCTTCCCAGGGCCACCCAAGGGAAGGCTGAGATCCCCGTCGTAACTCGAGAATCCCCGCCGCAACTCGAGAAAAACCACGTGGTTCCCACCTCTTGGCAAGATGAGGCCCTTGCCCGCGACGGCTTCTCAAGGGAAGTCCCTGTTCCGCCTGAAGAGCGAGCCGGTCCCCTGACAGCCTTCCTGCGACCCCCAAAAGTCCCCCGACACGTCGGGTTCCCCCGAGGGGAACACCGAGGGTCCTGGCACCGCTTCCTCTGAGCCCCTTCTCCCCTCCTGATCGCGACAGGAGAGGCGATTCCCTGCGTGGTCTGGAAGGGTTCCCGGCCTTTCCGGCGCACCTCAGGATGAGGCCGGTCTCACGAGGAAATTCGAGACGAGCCACGTGGGTGGGGCCACATGCCGAACGCCCCCGATTCCCCGGTCCGCCCTTGAGAATGACCCGAGGCCCGGACCCCTCTTCGAAGGCAACCTGTGGGTGAAGGCACAACACGAAGGGGCACTGCCACCCCCGTGCATCGTCCGCAAAGACCCGCGGGTTCCACACACAGCTCGACGAGGGGCCTGAGACCAACCGAGCAACTCGAGAGGCCAGCGGGGTTCCCTTCCTCAGACAAGACGAGGCCTGACTCTCCTGTCCCAACTCTGGCAGGGACCCTGCGGTCGGAGTCCGAAACGGAGAGGAAGCCTGAGGTGCCTGCCTCCCCTCGAGGTGAGGCCCTCTTCCGTTGCGCCAGACCCAGCGGAGTCCCGAGGGGCCCCGCCACCTCCACAGGATCCCTCGCCTCTCAGAGGCACCCTGGGAAGTTCCCTAAGGTCCCCGGCAGAAGGCGAGGGAAACGAGGGTTTCCCGCCGCCCCCCGACAAAGACCTCGAGAGTCCTTCTTCAACGCGTCTCGAGGCCCTAGTCCCCTCCCGTGACTCGAGAGCCAGGACGCGCTCCCCCTCGCCACGCGCATGGAGACCTGACTTCCCTGGCGCCACACGAGAGGCTCCCTGAGATCCTGGTCGCACCTCGGGAGAAAACCCCCACGGGCGCCGCAGCTCGAGTAAACCCCTGAGACGCCCCCGTCCTCGCGAGCTGAGGGCCTTCTTTTCCTGCATGGCCTGGAGAGCAATCCCGGGTCCTCTCTCCCAAACGGAAGAGGAGGCTGGAATCCCTTGAGGCCGCTCAGGGGGCTCCAAGAGACCCGCGTCGCGACTCGAGAGGAGAGCGGAGTCCTTGGCTTCCCCTCGAGATGAGGCCTGACTCCCCGGGGGAGCCTGGAATGCAACCCCGAGATCCCTGCCTTCCCTGGAGAGGAATATTAGGTCCCGGACACACGCGTAGGTGAGGTCTCTTCGGCCCTGCAGTGACTCGAGCGCAACCCCCAGCTTTCCCTCGCAACCCGAGGGGAAGATTGGGCTTCCCAGGGCCAACCCAAGGGAAGGCTGAGATCCCCGTCGTAACTCGAGAATCCCGCCGCAACTCGAGAAAAACCACGTGGTTCCCACCTCTTGGCAAGATGAGGCCCTTGCCCGCGACGGCGTCTCAAGGGAAGTCCCCTGTTCCGCCCTGAAGGGCGAAACGGTCCCTGACAGCCTTCCTGCGACCCCCAAGAGTCCCCCGACACGCCGGGTTCCCCCGAGGGGAACACCGAGGGTCCCGGCACCGCTTCCTCTGATCCCCTTCTCCCCTCCTGATCGCGACAGGAGAGGCGATTCCCCTGCGTGGTCTGGAAGGGTTTTCCCGCCTTCCCGGCGCACCTCAGGATGAGGCCGGTCTCACGAGGAAATTCGAGACGAGCCACGTGGGTGGTGCCACATGCCGAACGCCCCCGATTCCCCGGTCCGCCCTTGAGAAGGACCCGAGGCCCGGACCCCTCTTCGAAAGCAACCCTGTGGGTGAAGGCACAACACGAAGGGGCACTGCCACCCCCGTGCATCGTCCGCAAAGACCCGCGGGTTCCACACACAGCTCGACGAGGGGCCTGAAACCCCCCGAGCAACTCGAGAGGCCAGCGGGGTTCCCTTCCTCAGACAAGACGAGGCCTGAATCTCCTGTCCCAACTCTGCAGGGACCCTGCGGTCGGAGTCCGAAACGGAGAGGAAGCCTGAGGTTCCTGCCTCTCCTCGAGGTGAGGCCCTCTTCCGTTGCGCCAGACCCAGCGGAGTCCCGAGGGGCCCCGCCACCTCCACAGGATCCCTCGCCTCTCAGAGGCACCCTGGGAAGTTCCCTAAGGTCCCCGGCAGAAGGCGAGGGAAACGAGGGTTTCCCGCCGCCCCCCGACAAAGACCTCGAGAGTCCTTCTTCAATGCGTCTCGAGGCCCTAGTCCCCTCCCGTGACTCGAGAGCCAGGACGCGCTCCCCCTGGCCACGCGCATGGAGACCTGACTTCCCTGGCGCCGCATGAGAGGCTCCCTGAGATCCTCGTCGCGCCTCGGGAGAAAACCCCCACGGGCGCCGCAGCTCGAGGAAACCCCTGAGACGCCCCCGTCCTCGCGAGCTGAGGGCCTTCTTTTCCTGCATGGCCTGGAGAGCAATCCCGAGTCCTCTCTCCAAACGGAAGAGGAGGCTGGACTCCCTTGAGGCCTCTCAGGGCGCTCCAAGAGACCCGCGTCGCGACTCGAGAGGAGAGCGGAGTCCTTGGCTTACCCTCGAGACGAGGCCTGACTCCCCGGGGGAGCCTGGAATGCAACCCCGAGATCCCTGCCTTCCCTGTAGAGGAATATTAGGTCCCGGACACACGCCTAGGTGAGGTCTATTCGGCCCTGCGGTGACTCGAGCGCAACCCCCAGCTTTCCCTCGCAACCCGAGGGGAAGATTGGGCTTCCCAGGGCCAACCCAAGGGGAAGGCTGAGATGCCCGTCGTAACTCGAGAATCCCGCCGCAACTCGAGAAAAACCACGTGGTTCCCACCTCTTGGCAAGATGAGGCCCTTGCCCGCGACGGCGTCTCAAGGGAAGTCCCCTGTTCCGCCCTGAAGGGCGAAACGGTCCCTGACAGCCTTCCTGCGACCCCCAAAAGTCCCCCTACACGCCGGGTTCCCCCGAGGGGAACACCGAGGGTCCCGGCACCGCTTCCTCTGAGCCCCTTCTCCCCTCCTGATCGCGACAGGAGAGGCGATTCCCCTGCGTGGTCTGGAAGGGGTTCCCGGCCTTCCCGGCGCACCTCAGGATGAGGCCGGGCTCACGAGGAAATTCGAGACGAGCCACGTGGGTGGGGCCACATGCCGAACTCCCCCGATTCCCCGGTCCGCCTTTGAGAAGGACCCGAGGCCCGGACCCCTCTTCGAAGGCAACCCTGTGGGTGAAGGCACAACACGAAGGGGCACTGCCACCCCCGTGCATCGTCCGCAAAGACCCGCGGGTTCCACACACAGCTCGACGAGGGGACTGAGAACCCCGAGCAACTCGAGAGGCCAGCGGGGTTCCCTTCCTCAGACAAGACGAGGCCTGACTCTCCTGTCCCAACTCTGCAGGGACCCTGCGGTCGGAGTCCGAAACGGAGAGGAAGCCTGAGGTTCCTGCCTCCCCTCGAGGTGAGGCCCTCTTCCGTTGCGCCAGACCCAGCGGAGTCCCGAGGGGCCCCGCCACCTCCACAGGATCCCTCGCCTCTCAGAGGCACCCTGGCAAGTTCCCTAAGGTCCCCGGCAGAAGGCGAGGGAAACGAGGGTTTCCCGCCGCCCCCCGAGAAAGACCTCGAGAGTCCTTCTTCAACGCGTCTCGAGGCCCTAGTCCCCTCCCGTGACTCGAGAGCCAGGACGCGCTCCCCCTCGCCACGCGCATGGAGACCTGACTTCCCTGGCGCCGCACGAGAGGCTCCCCGAGATCCTCGTCGCGCCTCGGGAGAAAACCCCCACGGGCACCGCAGCTCGAGGAAACCCCTGAGACGCCCCCGTCCTCGCGAGCTGAGGGCCTTCTTTTCCTGCATGGCCTGGAGAGCAATCCCGGGTCCTCTCTCCAAACGGAAGAGGAGGCTGGACTCCCTTGAGGCCTCTCAGGGGGCTCCAAGAGACCCGCGTCGCGACTCGAGAGGAGAGCGGAGTCCTTGGCTTCTTCTCGAGACGAGGCCTGACTCCCCGGGGGAGCCTGGAATGCAACCCCGAGATCCCTGCCTTCCCTGGAGAGGAATATTACGTCCCGGACACACGCCTAGGTGAGGTCTCTTCGGCCCTGCAGTGACTCGAGCGCAACCCCCAGCTTTCCCTCGCAACCCGAGGGGAAGATTGGGCTTCCCAGGGCCAACCCAAGGGGAAGGCTGAGATCCCCGTCGTAACTCGAGAATCCCGCCGCAACTCGAGAAAAACCACGTGGTTCCCACCTCTTGGCAAGATGAGGCCCTTGCCCGCGACGGCTTCTCAAGGGAAGTCCCCTGTTCCGCCCTGAAGAGCGAGCCGGTCCCTGACAGCCTTCCTGCGACCCCCAAAAGTCCCCCGACACGTCGGGTTCCCCCGAGGGGAACACCGAGGGTCCTGGCACCGCTTCCTCTGAGCCCCTTCTCCCCTCCTGATCGCGACAGGAGAGGCGATTCCCCTGCGTGGTCTGGAAGGGGTTCCCGGCCTTTCCGGCGCACCTCAGGATGAGGCCGGTCTCACGAGGAAATTCGAGACGAGCCACGTGGGTGGGGCCACATGCCGAACGCCCCCGATTCCCCGGTCCGCCCTTGAGAATGACCCGAGGCCCGGACCCCTCTTCGAAGGCAACCCTGTGGGTGAAGGCACAACACGAAGGGGCACTGCCACCCCCGTGCATCGTCCGCAAAGACCCGCGGGTTCCACACACAGCTCGACGAGGGGCCTGAGACCAACCGAGCAACTCGAGAGGCCAGCGGGGTTCCCTTCCTCAGACAAGACGAGGCCTGACTCTCCTGTCCCAACTCTGCAGGGACCCTGCGGTCGGAGTCCGAAACGGAGAGGAAGCCTGAGGTGCCTGCCTCCCCTCGAGGTGAGGCCCTCTTCCGTTGCGCCAGACCCAGCGGAGTCCCGAGGGGCCCCGCCACCTCCACAGGATCCCTCGCCTCTCAGAGGCACCCTGGGAAGTTCCCTAAGGTCCCCGGCAGAAGGCGAGGGAAACGAGGGTTTCCCGCCGCCCCCCGACAAAGACCTCGAGAGTCCTTCTTCAACGCGTCTCGAGGCCCTAGTCCCCTCCCGTGACTCGAGAGCCAGGACGCGCTCCCCCTCGCCACGCGCATGGAGACCTGACTTCCCTGGCGCCACACGAGAGGCTCCCTGAGATCCTGGTCGCACCTCGGGAGAAAACCCCCACGGGCGCCGCAGCTCGAGTAAACCCCTGAGACGCCCCCGTCCTCGCGAGCTGAGGGCCTTCTTTTCCTGCATGGCCTGGAGAGCAATCCCGGGTCCTCTCTCCAAACGGAAGAGGAGGCTGGAATCCCTTGAGGCCGCTCAGGGGGCTCCAAGAGACCCGCGTCGCGACTCGAGAGGAGAGCGGAGTCCTTGGCTTCCCCTCGAGATGAGGCCTGACTCCCCGGGGGAGCCTGGAATGCAACCCCGAGATCCCTGCCTTCCCTGGAGAGGAATATTAGGTCCCGGACACACGCCTAGGTGAGGTCTCTTCGGCCCTGCAGTGACTCGAGCGCAACCCCCAGCTTTCCCTCGCAACCCGAGGGGAAGATTGGGCTTCCCAGGGCCAACCCAAGGGGAAGGCTGAGATCCCCGTCGTAACTCGAGAATCCCGCCGCAACTCGAGAAAAACCACGTGGTTCCCACCTCTTGGCAAGATGAGGCCCTTGCCCGCGACGGCGTCTCAAGGGAAGTCCCCTGTTCCGCCCTGAAGGGCGAAACGGTCCCTGACAGCCTTCCTGCGACCCCCAAGAGTCCCCCGACACGCCGGGTTCCCCCGAGGGGAACACCGAGGGTCCCGGCACCGCTTCCTCTGATCCCCTTCTCCCCTCCTGATCGCGACAGGAGAGGCGATTCCCCTGCGTGGTCTGGAAGGGTTTTCCCGCCTTCCCGGCGCACCTCAGGATGAGGCCGGTCTCACGAGGAAATTCGAGACGAGCCACGTGGGTGGTGCCACATGCCGAACGCCCCCGATTCCCCGGTCCGCCCTTGAGAAGGACCCGAGGCCCGGACCCCTCTTCGAAAGCAACCCTGTGGGTGAAGGCACAACACGAAGGGGCACTGCCACCCCCGTGCATCGTCCGCAAAGACCCGCGGGTTCCACACACAGCTCGACGAGGGGCCTGAAACCCCCCGAGCAACTCGAGAGGCCAGCGGGGTTCCCTTCCTCAGACAAGACGAGGCCTGAATCTCCTGTCCCAACTCTGCAGGGACCCTGCGGTCGGAGTCCGAAACGGAGAGGAAGCCTGAGGTTCCTGCCTCTCCTCGAGGTGAGGCCCTCTTCCGTTGCGCCAGACCCAGCGGAGTCCCGAGGGGCCCCGCCACCTCCACAGGATCCCTCGCCTCTCAGAGGCACCCTGGGAAGTTCCCTAAGGTCCCCGGCAGAAGGCGAGGGAAACGAGGGTTTCCCGCCGCCCCCCGACAAAGACCTCGAGAGTCCTTCTTCAATGCGTCTCGAGGCCCTAGTCCCCTCCCGTGACTCGAGAGCCAGGACGCGCTCCCCCTGGCCACGCGCATGGAGACCTGACTTCCCTGGCGCCGCATGAGAGGCTCCCTGAGATCCTCGTCGCGCCTCGGGAGAAAACCCCCACGGGCGCCGCAGCTCGAGGAAACCCCTGAGACGCCCCCGTCCTCGCGAGCTGAGGGCCTTCTTTTCCTGCATGGCCTGGAGAGCAATCCCGAGTCCTCTCTCCAAACGGAAGAGGAGGCTGGACTCCCTTGAGGCCTCTCAGGGCGCTCCAAGAGACCCGCGTCGCGACTCGAGAGGAGAGCGGAGTCCTTGGCTTACCCTCGAGACGAGGCCTGACTCCCCGGGGGAGCCTGGAATGCAACCCCGAGATCCCTGCCTTCCCTGTAGAGGAATATTAGGTCCCGGACACACGCCTAGGTGAGGTCTATTCGGCCCTGCGGTGACTCGAGCGCAACCCCCAGCTTTCCCTCGCAACCCGAGGGGAAGATTGGGCTTCCCAGGGCCAACCCAAGGGGAAGGCTGAGATGCCCGTCGTAACTCGAGAATCCCGCCGCAACTCGAGAAAAACCACGTGGTTCCCACCTCTTGGCAAGATGAGGCCCTTGCCCGCGACAGCGTCTCAAGGGAAGTCCCCTGTTCCGCCCTGAAGGGCGAAACGGTCCCTGACAGCCTTCCTGCGACCCCCAAAAGTCCCCCTACACGCCGGGTTCCCCCGAGGGGAACACCGAGGGTCCCGGCACCGCTTCCTCTGAGCCCCTTCTCCCCTCCTGATCGCGACAGGAGAGGCGATTCCCCTGCGTGGTCTGGAAGGGGTTCCCGGCCTTCCCGGCGCACCTCAGGATGAGGCCGGGCTCACGAGGAAATTCGAGACGAGCCACGTGGGTGGGGCCACATGCCGAACTCCCCCGATTCCCCGGTCCGCCTTTGAGAAGGACCCGAGGCCCGGACCCCTCTTCGAAGGCAACCCTGTGGGTGAAGGCACAACACGAAGGGGCACTGCCACCCCCGTGCATCGTCCGCAAAGACCCGCGGGTTCCACACACAGCTCGACGAGGGGACTGAGAACCCCGAGCAACTCGAGAGGCCAGCGGGGTTCCCTTCCTCAGACAAGACGAGGCCTGACTCTCCTGTCCCAACTCTGCAGGGACCCTGCGGTCGGAGTCCGAAACGGAGAGGAAGCCTGAGGTTCCTGCCTCCCCTCGAGGTGAGGCCCTCTTCCGTTGCGCCAGACCCAGCGGAGTCCCGAGGGGCCCCGCCACCTCCACAGGATCCCTCGCCTCTCAGAGGCACCCTGGCAAGTTCCCTAAGGTCCCCGGCAGAAGGCGAGGGAAACGAGGGTTTCCCGCCGCCCCCCGAGAAAGACCTCGAGAGTCCTTCTTCAACGCGTCTCGAGGCCCTAGTCCCCTCCCGTGACTCGAGAGCCAGGACGCGCTCCCCCTCGCCACGCGCATGGAGACCTGACTTCCCTGGCGCCGCACGAGAGGCTCCCCGAGATCCTCGTCGCGCCTCGGGAGAAAACCCCCACGGGCACCGCAGCTCGAGGAAACCCCTGAGACGCCCCCGTCCTCGCGAGCTGAGGGCCTTCTTTTCCTGCATGGCCTGGAGAGCAATCCCGGGTCCTCTCTCCAAACGGAAGAGGAGGCTGGACTCCCTTGAGGCCTCTCAGGGGGCTCCAAGAGACCCGCGTCGCGACTCGAGAGGAGAGCGGAGTCCTTGGTTTCTTCTCGAGACGAGGCCTGACTCCCCGGGGGAGCCTGGAATGCAACCCCGAGATCCCTGCCTTCCCTGGAGAGGAATATTACGTCCCGGACACACGCCTAGGTGAGGTCTCTTCGGCCCTGCAGTGACTCGAGCGCAACCCCCAGCTTTCCCTCGCAACCCGAGGGGAAGATTGGGCTTCCCAGGGCCAACCCAAGGGGAAGGCTGAGATGCCCGTCGTAACTCGAGAATCCCGCCGCAACTCGAGAAAAACCACGTGGTTCCCACCTCTTGGCAAGATGAGGCCCTTGCCCGCGACGGCGTCTCAAGGGAAGTCCCCTGTTCCGCCCTGAAGGGCGAAACGGTCCCTGACAGCCTTCCTGCGACCCCCAAGAGTCCCCCGACACGCCGGGGTCCCCCGAGGGGAACACCGAGGGTCCCGGCACCGCTTCCTCTGAGCCCCTTCTCCCCTCCTGATCGCGACAGGAGAGGCGATTCCCCTGCGTGGTCTGGAAGGGGTTCCCGGCCTTCCCGGCGCACCTCAGGATGAGGCCGGTCTCACGAGGAAATTCGAGACGAGCCACGTGGGTGGTGCCACATGCCGAACGCCCCCGATTCCCCGGTCCGCCCTTGAGAAGGACCCGAGGCCCGGACCCCTCTTCGAAGGCAACCCTGTGGGTGAAGGCACAACACGAAGGGGCACTGTCACCCCCGTGAATCGTCCGCAAAGACCCGCGGGTTCCACACACAGCTCGACGAGGGGCCTGAGACCCCCGGAGCAACTCGAGAGGCCAGCGGGGTTCCCTTCCTCAGACAAGACGAGGCCTGACTCTCCTGTCCCAACTCTGCAGGGACCCTGCGGTCGCAGTCCGAAACGGAGAGGAAGCCTGAGGTTCCTGCCTCCCCTCGAGGTGAGGCCCTCTTCCGTTGCGCCAGACCCAGCGGAGTCCCGAGGGGCCCCGCCACCTCCACAGGATCCCTCGCCTCTCAGAGGCACCCTGGGAAGTTCCCTAAGGTCCCCGGCAGAAGGCGAGGGAAACGAGGGTTTCCCGCCGCCCCCCGACAAAGACCTCGAGAGTCCTTCTTCAACGCGTCTCGAGGCCCTAGTCCCCTCCCGTGACTCGAGAGCCAGGACGCGCTCCCCCTCGCCACGCGCATGGAGACCTGACTTCCCTGGCGCCGCACGAGAGGCTCCCTGAGATCCTCGTCGCGCCTCGGGAGAAAACCCCCACGGGCGCCGCAGCTCGAGGAAACCCCTGAGACGCCCCCGTCCTCGCGAGCTGAGGGCCTTCTTTTCCTGCATGGCCTGGAGAGCAATCCCGGGTCCTCTCTCCAAACGGAAGAGGAGGCTGGACTCCCTTGAGGCCGCTCACGGGGCTCCAAGAGACCCACGTCGCGACTCGAGAGGAGAGCGGAGTCCTTGGCTTCCCCTCGAGACGAGGCCTGACTCCCCGGGGGAGCCTGGAATGCAACCCCGAGATCCCTGCCTTCCCTGGAGAGGAATATTAGGTCCCGGACACACGCCTAGGTGAGGTCTCTTCGGCCCTGCGGTGACTCGAGCGCAACCCCCAGCTTTCCCTCGCAACCCGAGGGGAAGATTGGGCTTCCCAGGGCCAACCCAAAGGGAAGGCTGAGATGCCCGTCGTAACTCGAGAATGCCGCCGCAACTCGAGAAAAACCACGTGGTTCCCACCTCTTGGCAAGATGAGGCCCTTGCCCGCGACGGCGTCTCAAGGGAAGTCCCCTGTTCCGCCCTGAAGGGCGAAACGGTCCCTGACAGCCTTCCTGCGACCCCCAAAAGTCCCCCGACACGCCGGGTTCCCCCGAAGGGAACACCGAGGGTCCCGGCACCGCTTCCTCTGAGCCCCTTCTCCCCTCCTGATCGCGACAGGAGAGGCGATTCCCCTGCGTGGTCTGGAAGGGGTTCCCGGCCTTCCCGGCGCACCTCAGGATGAGGCCGGTCTCACGAGGAAATTCGAGACGAGCCACGTGGGTGGGGCCACATGCCGAACGCGCCCGATTCCCCGGTCCGCCCTTGAGAAGGACCCGAGGCCCGGACCCCTCTTCGAAGGCAACCCTGTGGGTGAAGGCACAACACGAAGGGGCACTGCCACCCCCGTGCATCGTCCGCAAAGACCAGCGGGTTCCACACACAGCTCGACGAGGGGCCTGAGGCCCCCCGAGCAACTCGAGAGGCCAGCGGGGTTCCCTTCCTCAGACAAGACGAGGCCTGACTCTCCTGTCCCAACTCTGCAGGGACCCTGCGGTCGGAGTCCGAAACGGAGAGGAAGCCTGAGGTTCCTGCCTCCCCTCGAGGTGAGGCCCTCTTCCGTTGCGCCACACCCAGCGGAGTCCCGAGGGGCCCCGCCACCTCCACAGGATCCCTCGCCTCTCAGAGGCACCCTGGCAAGTTCCCTAAGGTCCCCGGCAGAAGGCGAGGGAAACGAGGGTTTCCCGCCGCCCCCCGACAAAGACCTCGAGAGTCCTTCTTCAACGCGTCTCGAGGCCCTAATCCCCTCCCGTGACTCGAGAGCCAGGACGCGCTCCCCCTCGCCACGCGCATGGAGACCTGACTTCCCTGGCGCCGCACGAGCGGCTCCCTGAGATCCTCGTCGCGCCTCGGGAGAAAACCCCCACGGGCGCCGCAGCTCGAGGAAACCCCTGAGACGCCCCCGTCCTCGCGAGCTGAGGGCCTTCTTTTCCTGCATGGCCTGGAGAGCAATCCCGGGTCCTCTCTCCAAACGGAAGAGGAGGCTGGACTCCCTTGAGGCCGCTCAGGGGGCTCCAAGAGACCCGCGTCGCGACTCGAGAGGAGAGCGGAGTCCTTGGCTTCCCCTCGAGACGAGGCCTGACTCCCCGGGGGAGCCTGGAATGCAACCCCGAGATCCCTGCCTTCCCTGGAGAGGAATATTAGGTCCCGGACACACGCCTAGGTGAGGTCTCTTCGGCCCTGCGTTGACTCGAGCGCAACCCCCAGCTTTCCCTCGCAACCCGAGGGGAAGATTGGGCTTCCCAGGGCCAACCCAAGGGGAAGGCTGAGATCCCCGTCGTCACTCGAGAATCCCGCCGCAACTCGAGAAAAACCACGTGGTTCCCACCTCTTGGCAAGATGAGGCCCTTGCTCGCGAAGGCGTCTCAAGGGAAGTCCCCTGTTCCGCCCGGAAGGGCGAAACGGTCCCTGACAGCCTTCCTGCGACCCCCAAGAGTCCCCCGACACGCCGGGTTCCCCCGAGGGGAACACTGAGAGTCCCGGCACCGCTTCCTCTGAACCCCTTCTCCCCTCCTGATCGCGACAGGAGAGGCGATTCCCCTGCGTGGTCTGGAAGGGGTTCCCGGCCTTCCCGGCGCACCTGAGGATGAGGCCGGTCTCACGAGGAAATTCGAGACGAGCCACGTGGGTGGGGCCACATGCCGAACGCCCCCGATTCCCCGGTCCGCCCTTGAGAAGGACCCGAGGCCCGGACCCCTCTTCGAAGGCAACCCTGTGGGTGAAGGCACAACACGAAGGGGCACTGCCACCCCCGTGCATCGTCCGCAAAGACCCGCGGGTTCCACACACAGCTCGACGAGGGGCCTGAGACCCCCTGAGCAACTCGAGAGGCCAGCGGGGTTCCCTTCCTCAGACAGGACGAGGCCTGACTCTCCTGTCCCAACTCTGCAGGGACCCTGCGGTCGGAGTCCGAAACGGAGAGGAAGCCTGAGGTTCCTGCCTCCCCTCGAGGTGAGGCCCTCTTCTGTTGCGCCAGACCCAGCGGAGTCCCGAGGGGCCCCGCCACCTCCACAGAATCCCTCGCCTCTCAGAGGCACCCTGGGAAGTTCCCTAAGGTCCCCGGCAGAAGGCGAGGGAAACGAGGGTTTCCCGCCGCCTCCCGACAAAGACCTCGAGAGTCCTTCTTCAACGCGTCTCGAGGCCCTAGTCCCCTCCCGTGACTCGAGAGCCAGGACGCGCTCCCCCTCGCCACGCGCATGGAGACCTGACTTCCCTGGCGCCGCACGAGAGGCTCCCTGAGATCCTCGTCGCGCCTCGGGAGAAAACCCCCACGGGCGCCGCAGCTCGAGGAAACCCCTGAGACGCCCCCGTCCTCGCGAGCTGAGGGCCTTCTTTTCCTGCATGGCCTGGAGAGCAATCCCGGGTCCTCTCTCCAAACGGAAGAGGAGGCTGGACTCCCTTGAGGCCGCTCAGGGGGCTCCAAGAGACACGGGTCGCGACTCGAGAGGAGAGCGGAGTCCTTGGCTTCCCCTCGAGACGAGGCCTGACTCCCCGGGGGAGACTGGAATGCAACCCCGAGATCCCTGCCTTCCCTGGAGAGGAATATTAGGTCCCGGACACACGCCTAGGTGAGGTCTCTTCGGCCCTGCGGTGACTCGAGCGCAACCCCCAGCTTTCCCTCGCAACCCGAGGGGAAGATTGGGCTTCCCAGGGCCAACCCAAGGGGAAGGCTGAGATCCCCGTCGTCACTCGAGAATCCCGCCGCAACTCGAGAAAAACCACGTGGTTCCCACCTCTTGGCAAGATGAGGCCCTTGCCCGCGACGGCGTCTCAAGGGAAGTCCCCTGTTCCGCCCTGAAGGGCGAAACGGTCCCTGACAGCCTTCCTGCGACCCCCAAGAGTCCCCCGACACGCCGGGTTCCCCCGAGGGGAACACCGAGGGTCCCGGCACCGCTTCCTCTGAGCCCCTTCTCCCCTCCTGATCGCGACAGGAGAGGCGATTCCCCTGCGTGGTCTGGAAGGGGTTCCCGGCCTTCCCGGCGCACCTCAGGATGAGGCCGGTCTCACGAGGAAATTCGAGACGAGCCACGTGGGTGGGGCCACATGCCGAACGCCCCCGATTCCCCGGTCCGCCCTTGAGAAGGACCCGAGGCCCGGACCCCTCTGCGAAGGCAACCCTGGGGGTGAAGGCACAACACGAAGGGGCGCTGCCACCCCCGTGCATCATCCGCAAAGACCCGCGGGTTCCACACACAGCTCGACGAGGGGCCTGAGACCCCCTGAGCAACTCGAGAGGCCATTGGGGTTCCCTTCCTCAGACAAGACGAGGCCTGACTCTCCTGTCCCAACTCTGCAGGGACCCTGCGGTCGGAGTCCGAAACGGAGAGGAAGCCTGAGGTTCCTGCCTCCCCTCGAGTTGAGGCCCTCTTCCGTTGCGCCAGACCCAGCGGAGTCCCGAGGGGCCCCGCCACCTCCACAGGGTCCCTCGCCTCTCAGAGGCACCCTGGGAAGTTCCCTAAGGTCCCCGGCAGAAGGCGAGGGACACGAGGGTTTCCCGCCGCCCCCCGAGAAAGACCTCGAGAGTCCTTCTTCAACGCGTCTCGAGGCCCTTGTCCCCTCCCGTGACTCGAGAGCCAGGACGCGCTCCCCCTCGCCACGACAATGGAGACCTGACTTCCCTGGCGCCGCACTTGGGGTCGCTGAGATCCTCGTCGTGCCTCGGGAGAAAACCCCCACGGTCGCCGCAGCTCGAGGAAACCCCTGAGACGCCCCCGTCCTCGCGAGCTGAGGGCCTTCTTTTCCTGCATGGCCTGGAGAGCAATCCCGGGTCCTCTCTCCAAACGGAAGAGGAGGCTGGACTCCCTTGAGGCCGCTCAGGGGGCTCCAAGAGACCCGCGTCGCGACTCGAGAGGAGAGCGGAGTCCTTGGCTTCCCCTCGAGACGAGGCCTGACTCCCCGGGGGAGCCTGGAATGAAACCCCGAGATCCCTGCCTTCCCTGGAGAGGAATATTAGGTCCCAGACACACGCCTAGGTGAGGTCTCTTCGGCCCTGCAGTGACTCGAGCGCAACCCCCTGCTTTCCCTCGCAACCCGAGGGGAAGATTGGGCTTCCCAGGGCCAACCCAAGGGGAAGGCTGAGATCCCCGTCGTAACTCGAGAATCCCGCCGCAACTCGAGAAAAACCACGTGGTTCCCACCTCTTGGCAAGATGAGGCCCTTGCCCGCCACGGCGTCTCAAGGGAAGTCCCCTGTTCCGCCCTGAAGGGCGAAACGGTCCCTGACAGCCTTCCTGCAACCCCCAAAATTCCCCCGACACGCCGGGTTCCCTCGAGGGGAACACCGAGGGTCCCGGCACCGCTTCCTCTGAGCCCCTTCTCCCCTCCTGATCGCGACAGGAGAGGCGATTCCCCTGCGTGGTCTGGAAGGGGTTCCCGGCCTTCCCGGCGCACCTCAGGATGAGGCCGGTCTCACGAGGAAATTCGAGACGAGCCACGTGGGTGGGGCCACATGCCGAACGCCCCCGATTCCCCGGTCCGCCCTTGAGAAGGACCCGAGGCCCGGACCCCTCTGCGAAGGCAACCCTGTGGGTGAATGCACAACACGAAGGGGCGCTGCCACCCCCGTGCATCGTCCGCAAAGACCCGCGGTTTCCACACACAGCTCGACGAGGGGCCTGAGACCCCCTGAGCAACTCGAGAGGCCAGCGGGGTTCCCTTCCTCAGACAAGACGAGGCCTGACTCTCCTGTCCCAACTCTGCAGGGACCCTGCGGTCGGAGTCCGAAACGGAGAGGAAGCCTGAGGTTCCTGCCTCCCCTCGAGGTGAGGCCCTCTTCCGTTGCGCCAGACCCAGCGGAGTCCCGAGGGGCCCCGCCACCTCCACAGGATCCCTCGCCTCTCAGAGGCACCCTGGCAAGTTCCCTAAGGTCCCCGGCAGAAGGCGAGGGACACGAGGGTTTCCCGCCGCCCCCCGAGAGTCCTTCTTCAACGCGTCTCGAGGCCCTAGTCCCCTCCCGTGACTCGAGAGCCAGGACGCGCTCCCCCTCACCACGCGCATGGAGACCTGACTTCCCTGGCGCCGCACGAGAGGCTCCCTGAGATCCTCGTCGTGCCTCGGGAGAAAACCTCCACGGGCGCCGCAGCTCGAGGAAACCCCTGAGACGCCCCCGTCCTCGCGAGCTGAGGGCCTTCTTTTCCTGCATGGCCTGGAGAGCAATCCCGGGTCCTCTCTCCAAACCGAAGAGGAGGCTGGATTCCGTGGAGGCCGCTCAGGGGGCTCCAAGAGACCCGCGTCGCGACTCGAGAGGAGAGCAGAGTCCTTGGCTTCCCCTCGAGACGAGGACTGACTCCCCGGGGGAGCCTGGAATGCAACCCCGAGATCCCTGCCTTCCCTGGAGAGGAATATCAGGTCCCGGACACACGCCTAGTTGAGGTCTCTTCGGCCCTGCAGTGACTCGAGCGCAACCCCCAGCTTTCCCTCGCAACCCGAGGGGAAGATTGGGCTTCCCAGGGCCAACCCAAGGGGAAGGCTGAGATCCCCGTCGTAACTCGAGAATCCCGCCGCAACTCGAGAAAAACCACGTGGTTCCCACCTCTTTGCAAGATGAGGCCCTTGCCCGCCACGGCGTCTCAAGGGAAGACCCCTGTTCCGCCCTGAAGGGCGAAACGGTACCTGACAGCCTTCCTGCGACCCCCAAAAGTCCCCCGACACGCCGGGTTCCCTCGAGGGGAACACCGAGGGTCCCGGCACCGCTTCCTCTGAGCCCCTTCTCCCCTCCTGATCGCGACAGGAGAGGCGATTCCCCTGCGTGGTCTGGAAGGGGTTCCCGGCCTTCCCGGCGCACCTCAGGATGAGGCCGGTCTCACGAGGAAATTCGAGACGAGCCACGTGGGTGGGGACACAGGCCGAACGCCCCCGATTCCCCGGTCCGCCCTTGAGAAGGACCCGAGGCCCGGACCCCTCTTCGAAGGCCACCCTGTGGGTGAAGGCACAACACGAAGGGGCGCTGCCACCCCCGTGCATCGTCCGCAAAGACCCGCGGGTTCCACACACAGCTCGACGAGGGGCCTGAGACCCCCTGAGCAACTCGAGAGCCCAGCGGGGTTCCCTTCCTCAGACAAGACGAGGCCTGACTCTCCTGTCCCAACTCTGCAGGGACCCTGCAGTCGGAGTCCGAAACGGAGAGGAAGCCTGAGGTTCCTGCCTCCCCTCGAGGTGAGGCCCTCTTCCGTTGCGCCAGACCCAGCAGAGTCCCGAGGGGCCCCGCCACCTCCACAGGATCCCTCGCCTCTCAGAGGCACCCTGGCAAGTTCCCTAAGGTCCCCGGCAGAAGGCGAGGGACAAGAGGGTTTCCCGCCGCCCCCCGAGAAAGACCTCGAGAGTCCTTCTTCAACGCGTCTAGAGGCCCTAGTCCCCTCCCGTGACTCGAGAGCCAGGACGCGCTCCCCCTCGCCACGCGCATGGAGACCTGACTTCCCTGGCGCCACACGAGAGGCTCCCTGAGATCCTCCTCGTGCCTCGGGAGAAAACCCCCACGGGCGCCGCAGCTCGGGGAAACCCCTGAGACGCCCCCGTCCTCGCGAGCTGAGGGCCTTCTTTTCCTGCATGGCCTGGAGAGCAATCCCGGGTCCTCTCTCCAAACGGAAGAGGAGGCTGGACTCCCTTGAGGCCGCTCAGGGGGCTCCAAGAGACCCGCGTCGCGACTCGAGAGGAGAGCGGAGTCCTTGGCTTCCCATCGAGACGAGGCCTGACTCCCTGGGGGAGCCTGGAATGCAACCCCGAGATCCCTGCCTTCCCTGGAGAGGAATATTAGGTCCCGGACACACGCCTAGGTGAGGTCTCTTCGGCCCTGCAGTGACTCGAGCGCCACCCCCAGCTTTCCCTCGCCACCCGAGGGGAAGATTGGGCTTCCCAGGGCCAACCCAAGGGGAAGGCTGAGATCCCCGTCGTAACTCGAGAATGCCGCCGCAACTCGAGAAAAACCACGTGGTTCCCACCTCTTGGCAAGATGAGGCCCTTGCCCGCGACGGCGTCTCAAGGGAAGTCCCCTGTTCCGCCCTGAAGGTCGAAACGGTCCCTGACAGCCTTCCTGCGACCCCCAAAAGTCCCCCGACACGCCGGGGTCCCCAAAGGGGAACACCGAGGGTCCCGGCACCGCTTCCTCTGAGACCCTTCTGCCCTCCGGATGGCGAAAGGAGAAGCGATTCCCCTGCGTGGTCTGGAAGGGGTTCCCGGCCTTCCCGGCGCACCTCAGGACGAGGCCGGTCTCACGAGGAAATTCGAGACGAGCCACGTGGGTGGGGCCACATGCCGAACGCCCCCGATTCCGCAGGTCCGCTCTTGAGAAGGACGCGAGGCCCGGACCCCTCTTCGAAGGCAACCCTGTGGGTGAAGGCACAACACGAAGGGGCACTGCCAACCCCGTGCATCGTCCGCAAAGACCCGCGGGTTCCACACACAGCTCGACGAGGGGCCTGAGACCCCCTGAGCAACTCGAGAGGCCAGCGGGGTTCCCTTCCACAGACAAGACGAGGCCTGACTCTCCTGTCCCAACTCTGCAGGGACCCTGCGTTCGGAGTCCGAAACGGAGAGGAAGCCTGAGGTTCCTGCCTCCCCTCGAGGTGAGGCCCTCTTCCGTTGCGCCAGACCCAGCGGAGTCCCGAAGGGCCCCGCCACCTCCACAGGATCCCTCGCCTCTCAGAGGCACCCTGGGAAGTTCCCTAAGGTCCCCGGCAGAAGGCGAGGGAAACGAGGGTTTCCCGCCGGCCCCGGAGAAAGGCCTCGAGAGTCCTTCTTCAACGCGTCTCGAGGCCCTAGTCCCCTCCCGTGACTCGAGAGCCAGGACGCGCTCCCCCTCGCCACGCGCATGGAGACCTGACTTCCCTGGCGCCGCACGAGAGGCTCCCTGAGATCCTCGTCGTGCCTCGGGAGAATCCCCTCACGGGCGCCTCAGCTCGAGGAAACCCCTGAGACGCCCCCGTTCTCGCGAGCTGAGGGCCTTCTTTTCCTGCATGGCCTGGAGAGCAATCCCGGGTCCTCTCTCCAAACGGAAGAGGAGGCTGGACTCCCTTGAGGCCGCTCAGGGGGCTCCAAGAGACCCGCGTCGCGACTCGAGAGGAGAGCGGAGTCCTTGGCTTCCCCTCGAGACGAGGCCTGACTCCCCGGGGGAGCCTGGAATGCAACCCCGAGATCCCTGCCTTCCCTGGAGAGGAAAATTAGGTCCCGGACACACGCCTAGGTGAGGTCTCTTCGGCCCTGCAGTGACTCGAGCGCAACCCCCAGCTTTCCCTCGCAACCCGAGGGGAAGATTGGGCTTCCCAGGGCCAACCCAAGGGGAAGGCTGAGATCCCCGTCGTAACTCGAGAATCCCGCCGCAACTCGAGAAAAACCACGTGGTTCCCACCTCTTGGCAAGATGAGGCCCTTGCCCGCCACAGCGTCTCAAGGGAAGTCCCCTGTTCCGCGCTGAAGGGCGAAACGGTCCCTGACAGCCTTCCTGCGACCCCCAAAAGTCCCCCGACACGCCGGGTTCCCCCGAGGGGAACACCGAGGGTCCCGGCACCGCTTCCTCTGAGCCCCTTCTCCCCTCCTGATCGCGACAGGAGAGGCGATTCCCCTGCGTGGTCTGGAAGGGGTTCCCGGCCTTCCCGGCGCACCTCAGGACGAGGCCGGTCTCATGAGGAAATTCGAGACGAGCCACGTGGGTGGGGCCACATGCCGAACCCCCCCGATTCCCCAGGTCCGCTCTTGAGAAGGACCCGAGGCCCGGACCCCTCTTCGAAGGCAACCCTGTGGGTGAAGGCACAACACGAAGGGGCACTGCCACCCCCGTGCATCGTCCGCAAAGACCCGCGGGTTCCACACACAGCTCGACGAGGGGCCTGAGACCCCCTGAGCAACTCGAGAGGCCAGCGGGGTTCCCTTCCTCAGACAAGACGAGGCCTGACTCTCCTGTCCCAACTCTGCAGGGACCCTGCGGTCGGAGTCCGAAACGGAGAGGAAGCCTGAGGTTCCTGCCTCCCCTCGAGGTGAGGCCCTCTTCCGTTGCGCCACACCCAGCGGAGTCCCGAGGGGCCCCGCCACCTCCACAGGATCCCTCGCCTCTCAGAGGCACCCTGGGAAGTTCCCTAAGGTCCCCGGCAGAAGGCGAGGGAAACGAGGGTTTCCCGCCGCCCCCCGAGAAAGACCTCGAGAGTCATTCTTCAACGTGTCTCGAGGCCCTAGTCCGCTCCCGTGACTCGAGAGCCAGGACGCGCTCCCCCTCGCCACGCGCATGGAGACCTGACTTCCCTGGCGCCGCACGAGAGGCTCCCTGAGATCCTCGTCGTGCCTCGGGAGAAAACCCCCACGGGCGCCGCAGCTCGAGGAAACCCCTGAGACGCCCCCGTCCTCGCGAGCTGAGGGCCTTCTTTTCCTGCATGGCCTGGAGAGCAATCCCGGGTCCTCTCTCCAAACGGAAGAGGAGGCTGGACTCCCTTGAGGCCGCTCAGGGGGCTCCAAGAGACCCGCGTCGCGACTCGAGAGGAGAGCGGAGTCCTTGGCTTCCCCTCGAGACGAGGCCTGACTCCCCGGGGGAGCCTGGAATGCAACCCCGAGATCCCTGCCTTCCCCGGAGAGGAATATTAGGTCCCGGACACCCGCCTAGGTGAGGTCGCTTCGGCCCTGCAGTGACTCGAGCGCAACCCCCAGCTTTCCCTCGCAACCCGAGGGGAAGATGGGGCTTCCCAGGGCCAACCCAAGGGGAAGGCTGAGATCCCCGTCGTAACTCGAGAATGCCGCCGCAACTCGAGAAAATCCACGTGGTTCCCACCTCTTGGCAAGATGAGGCCCTTGCCCGCGACGGCGTCTCAAGGGAAGTCCCCTGTTCCGCCCTGAAGGGCGAAACGGTCCCTGACAGCCTTCCTGCGACCCCCAAAAGTCCCTCGACACGCCGGGGTCCCCCGAGGGGAAAACCGAGTGTCCCGGCACCGCTTCCTCTGAGCCCCTTCTCCCCTCCGGATCGCGACAGGAGAGGCGATTCCCCTGCGTGGTCTGGAAGGGGTTCCCGGCCTTCCCGGCTCACCTCAGGATGAGGCCGGTCTCACGAGGAAATTCGAAAGGAGCCACGTGGGTGGGGCCACATGCGGAACGCCCCCGATTCCCCAGGTCCGCTCTTGAGAAGGACCCGAGGCCCGGACCCCTCTTCGAAGGCAACCCTGTGGGTGAAGGCACAACACGAAGGGGCACTGCCACCCCCGTGCATCGTCCGCAAAGACCCGCGGGTTCCACACACAGCTCGACGAGGGGCCTGAGACCCCCTGAGCAACTCGAGAGGCCATCGGGGTTCCCTTCCTCAGACAAGACGAGGCCTGACTCTCCTGTCCCAACTCTGCAGGGACCCTGCGGTCGGAATCCGAAACGGAGAGGAAGCCCGAGGTTCCTGCCTCCCCTCGAGGTGAGGCCCTCTTCCGTTGTGCCAGACCCAGCGGAGTCCCGAGGGGCCCCGCCACCTCCACAGGATCCCTCGCCTCTCAGAGGCACCCTGGGAAGTTCCCTAAGGTCCCCGGCAGAAGGCGAGGGAAACGAGGGTTTCCCGCCGCCCCCCGAGAAAGACCTCGAGAGTCCTTCTTCAACGCGTCTCGAGGCCCTAGTCCCCTCCCGTGACTCGAGAGCCAGGACGCGCTCCCCCTCGCCACGCGCATGGAGACCTGACTTCCCTGGCGCCGCACGAGAGGCTCCCTGAGATCCTCGTCGTGCCTCGGGAGAAAACCCCCACGGGCGCCGCAGCTCGAGGAAACCCCTGAGACGCCCCCGTCCTCGCGAGCTGAGGGCCTTCTTTTCCTGCATGGCCTGGAGAGCAATCCCGGGTCCTCTCTCCAAACGGAAGAGGAGGCTGGACTCCCTTGAGGCCGCTCAGGGGGCTCCAAGAGACCCGCGTCGCGACTCGAGAGGAGAGCGGAGTCCTTGGCTTCCCCTCGAGACGACGCCTGACTCCCCGGGGGAGCCTGGAATGCAACCCCGAGATCCCTGCCTTCCCTGGAGAGGAATATTAGGTCCCAGACACACACCTAGGTGAGGTCTCTTCGGCCCTGCAGTGACTCGAGCGCAACCCCCAGCTTTCCCTCGCAACCCGAGGGGAAGATGGGGCTTCCCAGGGCCAACCCAAGGGGAAGGCTGAGATCCCCTTCGTAACTCGAGAATGCCGCCGCAACTCGAGAAAAACCACGTGGTTCCCGCCTCTTGGCAAGATGAGGCCCTTGCCCGCGACGGCGTCTCAAGGGAAGTCCCTTGTTCCGCCCTGAAGGGCGAAACGGTCCCTGACAGCCTTCCTGCGACCCCCAAAAGTCCCCCGACACGCCGGGGTCCCCCGAGGGGAACACCGAGGGTCCCGGCACCGCTTCCTCTGAGCCCCTTCTCCCCTCCGGATCGCGACAGGAGAGGCGATTCCCCTGCGTGGTCTGGAAGGGGTTCCCGGCCTTCCCGGCGCACCTCAGGACGAGGCCGGTCTCACGAGGAAATTCGAGACGAGCCACGTGGGTGGGGCCACATGCCGAACGCCCCCGATTCCCCAGGTCCGCTCTTGAAAAGGACCCGAGGCCCGGACCCCTCTTCGAAGGCAACCCTGTGGGTGAAGGCACAACACGAAGGGGCACTGCCACCCCCGTGCATCGTCCGCAAAACCCGCGGGTTCCACACACAGCTCGACGAGGGGCCTGAGACCCCCTGAGCAACTCGAGAGGCCAGCGGGGTTCCCTTCCTCAGACAAGACGAGGCCTGACTCTGAAGTCCCAACTCTGCAGGGACCCTGCGGTTGGAGTCCGAAACGGAGAGGAAGCCTGAGGTTCCTGCCTCCCCTCGAGGTGAGGCCCTCTTCCGTTGCGCCAGACCCAGCGGAGTCCCGAGGGGCCCCGCCACCTCCACAGGATCCCTCGCCTCTCAGAGGCACCCTGGGAAGTTCCCTAATGTCCCCGACAGAAGGCGAGGGAAACGAGGGTTTCCCGCCGCCCCCCGAGAAAGACCTCGAGAGTCCTTCTTCAACGCGTCTCGAGGCCCTAGTCCCCTCCCGTGACTCGAGAGCCAGGACGCGCTCCCCCTCGCCACGCGCATGGAGACCTGACTTCCCTGGCGCCGCACGAGAGGCTCCCTGAGATCCTCGTCGTGCCTCGGGAGAAAACCCCCACGGGCGCCGCAGCTCGAGGAAACCCCTGAGACGCCCCCGTCCTCCCGAGCTTTGGGCCTTCTTTCCTGCATGGCCTGGAGAGCAATCCCGGGTCCTCTCTCCAAACGGAAGAGGAGGCTGGACTCCCTTGAGGCCGCTCAGGGGGCTCCAAGAGACCCGCGTCGCGACTCGAGAGGAGAGCGGAGTCCTTGGCTTCCCCTCGAGACGAGGCCTGACTCCCCGGGGGAGCCTGGAATGCAACCCCGAGATCCCTGCCTACCCTGGAGAGGAATATTAGGTCCCGGACACACGCCTAGGTGAGGTCTCTTCGGCCCTGCAGTGACCCGAGCGCAAACCCCTGCTTTCCCTCGCAACCTGAGGGGAGGGTTGGGCTTCCCAGGGCCAACCCAAGAGGAAGCCTGAGATCCCCGTCGTAACTCGAGAATCCCGCCGCAACTCGAGAAAAACCACGTGGTTCCCACCTCTTGGCAAGATGAGGCCCTTGCCCGCGATGGCGTCTCAAGGGAAATCCCCTGTTCCGCCCTGAAGGGCGAAACGGTCCCTGACAGCCTTCGTGTGACCCCCAAAAGTTCCCCGACACCCCGGGTTCCCTCGAGGGCAACACCGAGTGTCCCGGCACAGCTTCCTCTGAGCCCCTTCTCCCCTCCTGATCGCGACAGGAGAGTCGATTCCCCCGCGAGGTCTGGAAGGGGTTCCCGGCCTTCCCGGCGCACCTCAGGATGAGGCCGGTCTCACGAAGAAATTCGAGACGAGCCACGTGGGTGGTGCCACATGCCGAACGCCCCCGATTCCCCGGTCCGCTCTTGAGAAGGACCCGAGGCCCGGACCCCTCCTCGAAGGCAACCCTGTGGGTGAAGGCACAACACGAAGGGGCTCTGCCACCCCCGTGCATCGTCCGCAACGACCCGCGGGTTCCACACACAGCTCGACGAGGGGCCTGAGACCCCCTGAGCAACTCGAGAGGCCAGCCGCCTTCCGTTCCTCAGACAAGACGAGGCCTGACTCTCCTGTCCCAACTCTGCAGGGACCCTGCGGTCGGAGTCCGAAACGGAGAGAAATCCTGAGGTTCCTGTCTCCCCTCGAGGTGAGGCCCTATTCCATTGCACCAAACCCAGATGAGTCGCGAGAGGCCCCTCCCAACTCCACAGTATCCCTGAATTCTCACAGGCACCTTGAGAATCTACCTGAGGTCACCGGCTCAAGTCCAGGGAACCCAGGGTTTCCTGCTGCGACCCGAGAAAGACCTTGAGAGTCCTTCGGCGCGTCTTGAGATCCGATTCCCCTACCATGACTCGAGAGCAAAGATCCGCTCCCCATCGCCATGCGCATGGAGACCTGACTTCCCTGACTCCTGAAGAGAGTCTCCCTGAGCTCCCCGTCGTACCTCTTCGGAAACCCCATTCAGGCACCGCAGCTCGAGAAAACCCACGATACGCCCCCGTCATCACGAGATGAGGGACTTGTTTCCTGCCTGGCATGGAGAGCAAAACCGAGTCCTCTCTCCAGACTCCACAGGAGGCTTGACTCTCTTTAGGCCTCTCAGTTGGCTCCAAGAGATACCTGTCAGGACCTGAAGGGAGAGCAGAGTCCTTTGCTTCCCCTCGAGACGAGGCCTGACTCCCCGTGTCAGTCTGGAATGCAACCCCGAGTTCCTGTCACACCTGGAGAGGAAAACTCGGTCCTGGACACAAGCCTAGATGAGGTCTATTTTGCACTGCAGTTACTAGAGCGCAATCGCCAGCTCTCCCTCGCAAATCGAATTGAAGATTGGACTTCCCTGGGCCAATACAATTGGAAGCCTGAATTCGACATCGTAACTCGAGAATCCCGCCGAAACTCGAGAAAATCCACGTGGTTCCCCCATCAGCGCTAGATGAGGCCCTTGCCCGCTACAGCGACTCAAGAGAAGTCCCACTTTCTGTCTTGAAGTGCGAAACGGTATTTGGCACCCTTGATGCAATCTCAAAATTCCCCGACATACCGGTCTCACTCGAAAGGAACACCGAGGTTCCCGGAACCACTTCATTTGAGCTCCTTCTCCCCTCGTGATCGCGACAGGAGTGTCGATTCCCCTGCTATGTCTGGAAGGGGTTCCCGACCTTTCCAGAGCGCCTAAGGATGAGGCAGGTCTCACGAGGAAATTCGAGACATAGCCTCGTGGGTGGTGCCACAAGCCGAAAGACCCCGATTTCCCGGTCTGCTCTTGATAAGAACGTGATGCCGTGACACTTTACGAAGGAAAACCTGTGGATGAAAGCACAACACGAAAGGGCACTGACACCCCCATGCATCGTCCAGAAAAACCCGCAGGTTACAAACACAGTTCAACAAGTGGTCTGTCACCCCGTGAACAACTCGACAGGCAAGTGGAGTTCCATTCCTCCACACAAGACGAGACCTGATTTTCTGTACCAACTCTGCAGGGAAACTGCGATCCGAGTCAGTACCAGCGACAGGAAACCCAGGAGAGGAAACATGAGGTTCCTGCCTCCACTCGAGATGAGGCTCTCATCCATTGCACCAAACCCAGTGGAGTCCAGAGAGGCCCCTCCCAACTCCACAGTACCCCTGACTTCTCAGAGGCACCTGGAGAAGCTCCATGAGGTCACCGGCACATGTCGAGGGAACCCAGGGTTTCCTGCCACAATGGGAAAAAGACCTCGAGAGTCCTACTTCAACGTGTCTTGAAGCCCGAATCTGCTTCCATGGCTCTATAGAAATGACACGCACCCCCTCGCCACGCATATGGAGACCTGACTTCCCTGGCGCCATAAGAGAGGCTCCCTGAGCTCCCTGTCGTACCTCGAGAGAAACCCCACACTGACGCCGCAGCTTGAGAAAACTCACCATACGCCCCTGTCATCGCGAGATGAGGGCCTTCTTTTCCTGCATGGCCTGGAGAGGAATCCCGAATCCTCTTTCCAAACTCCACAGGAGGCTTGACTCCCTTTAGGCCACTTAGTGGGCTCCAAGAGATACCCGTCGCGACTCGAGAGGAGAATTGAGTCCTTTGCTTCCCCTCGAGACAAGGCCTGACTCACCAGGTGGGTCTGGAATGCAACCCCGAGATCCCTGTCTCCCCTGGAGAGGAACATTCGGTCCTGTAAACAAGCCTAGATGAGGTCTCTTTTGCCCTTCTGTAACTCGAGAGCAATCCCCCGCTCTCCCTGACAACTCGAATGGAAGATTGGACTTCCCTGGGCCAACACAAGAGGAAGCCTGAATTCCCCTTCGTAACTCGAGAATCCCACCGCAACTCGAGAAAAAGCACTTGGTTCCCTCGTCATCACAAGATGAGGCCCTTGCCCGCTACAGCTTCTCAAGAAAAGTCCCACGTTCCGTCTTGAAGTGCAAAACGATACTTGACACCCTTGATGTGACCCCAAAAGTTCCCCGAAATATCGGTCTCACTCAAGGTGAACACCGAGGTTCCCGGCACCAGTTTATCTGAGCCCCTTCTCCCCTCCTGTTCGTGATAGGAGGGTCACTTCCCCTGCTTTGTTTGTAAGGGGTTCCCGACCTTCACGGGGCACTTCAGGATGAGGCCAGTCTCACGAGGAAATTCGAGACGTAGCTCGCGGGTGGTACCACATGCCAAAAGACTATGATTTCCCGGTACGCTCGTGATAAGAACCCGATGCCTGGACACCTCTTCGAAGGCAACCCTGTGGATGAAGGCACAACACAAAGGGGCACTGACACCCTCGTGCATTGTCCGGAAAAACCCGCAGGTTCCACATACAGCTCAACAAGTGGCTTGTCACCCCTGAAGAACTCGAGAGGCAAGTGGGGTTTCATTCCTCTACACAAGACGATGCCTGACTCTCCTGTCCCAACTCTGCAGGGACTTTGCGATCCGAATCAGACCAGCGCCAGTGAAGTCACGAGAGGAACGCTGAGGTTCCTGCCTCCACTCGAGATTAGGACCTCTTCCATTGCACGAAACCCAGTGGAGTCCCGAGAGATGCGTCCCAGCTCCACAGTATCCCTGACTTCTCAGAGGCACCCTGAGAAGCTCCCTGAGGTCACCAGCACAATTCGAGTGAACCCAGGGTTTACTGCCGCCACCATAGAAAGAACTCAAGAGTCCTTCTTCAACGCATTTTGAGGCCTGATTCCCCTACCATGACTCGAGGGCAATGACACGCTCCCTCTGCTACTCTCATGAAGCCCTGACTTCCCTGGCACCACACGAGAGGCTCCCTGAGCTCCCCATCATACCTCGTGAGAAACCAAACACTGGCGCCACAGATAGAGAAAACCCACGAGACGCCCCCATTTTCGCGACATGACGGCCTTCTTTTCTAGCATGGCCTGGAGAGCAATCCCGAGTCCTCTCTCCAAACTCCACAGTAGGCTTGACTCCCTTTTGGTCACTCAGTGGACTCCAAGACATATCTGTCGCGACTCGAGAGGAGAGCGGAGTCTTTTCCTTCCCCTCGAGGCGAGGCCTGACTCCTCGGGTGTGTATGATATGTGAACCGGAGATCCCTGTCGCCCCTGGAGAGAAACATTAGGTCCTGGACACAAGCCTAGATGAGGTCTCTTTTTTCCTGCAGTGACTCGAGAGCAATCCCCAACTCTCCCTCGCAACTCGAATGGAAGACTGGACTTCCCTGGGCCAACAGAAGAGGAAGCCTGAATTTCCCGTTGTAACTCAAGAATCCCGCCACAACTCGAGAAAAACCACGTCGTTCCCTCTTCATCGCAAGATGCGGCCATTGCCGCTACAGCGTCTCAAAAGAAGTCTTACGTTCCATCTTGAAGTGCGATACAGTACTTGGCACCTTTGATGCGACCCCAAAAGTTCCCCAACACACTGGTCTCACTGGAGGGGAACACCGAGGTTCCCGGCATCACCTCATCTGTGCCCCTTCTCCCCTCCTGATCGAGACAGGAGGGTCGATTCCCCTGCTTTGTCTGCAAGGGGTTCCGACCTTCCCGGCGCACCTCAGGATGAGGCCGGTCTCACTAGGAAATTCGAGACGTAGCCTGGTGGGTGGTGCCACATGCGGAAAGACCCCGATTTCCCGGTCCGCTCTTAATAAGAACCCGATGCCAGGACACCTTTTTGAAAGCAAACCTGTGGATGAATGCACAACACGAAGGGGTACTGACATCCCCATGCATAGTACAGAAAAACACGCAGATTCCAAACACAGATCGACAAGTGTCCTGTCATCCCTTGAAGAACTAGAGAGGCATGCGGAGTTCCGTTCCTCCACACAAGAGAAGGCCTGACTCTCCTTTCCCAACTCTGCAGGGACCGTGCGATCGGAGTCAGAAATGTAGATGAAACCTGACGTTCCTGCATCAACTCGAAATGAGGCCCTCTTCCATTGCGCCATACCCAGTGGAGTCCCGAGAGGCCCCTAAAACTCCACAGTATCCCTGATTCTCAGAGGCACCCTCAGAAGCTCTCTGCGGTCACTGGCACAAGTCGAGTGAACCCAGGGTTTCCTGCTGCATTCTGAGAAAGACCTTGAGAGTCCTTCTTTACCGCGTCTTGAGGCCCGATACCCTACCATGACTGGAGAGCAATGACGCATTCCCCTCGCCACGCCCATTGAAACCTAACTTCCCTGGCGCCACACGAGAGGCTCCCTGCGCTCCCCGTCCTACCTCATGAAAACCCCACACTGGCACCGCCGCTCGAGAAAACGCACGAGACGCCCCCATCATCGTAAGATGAGGGCCTTCTTTTCCTACATGACCTAGAGAGCAATCCCGAGTCCACTCTCCAAACTCCACTGGAGGCCTGACTCCCTTTAGGCCACTCAGTAGCCTCCAAGAGATACACGTCGCTACTCTAGAGGAGAGCAGAGTCCGTTGCTTCCCCTCGAGCCGAGGCCTGACTACTTGGGTGAGTCTGGAATGGGATCCCGAGATCCGTGTTGCCCCTGTAGAGGAAAACTCGGTCCTGGACACAAGCCTAAATGAGGTCTTTTTTGTCCTGCATTGACTCAAGTGCAATCCCCAGCTCTCCCTCGCAACTCGAATGGATGATTGGACTTCCCTGGGCCAACACAAGAGGAAGCCTGTATTCCCCATTGTAATTCGAGAATCCCGCGGCAACTGGAGAAAAACAACGTGCCTCCTCCGTCATCGAAATATGAGGCCCCTGTCAGCTATAGCGTCTCCAGGGAAGTCCCATGTTCCGTCTTGAAGTGTGAAACGGTACTTGGCACCCTTGATGCGACCCCCAAATTTCCCTGACACCCCGGTCTCACTCGAGGAGAACATGGAAGTTCCCAGCACCGCTTCAGCTGAGCCTCTTCTCCCCTCCTGATGGCGACAGGAGGGTCGATTCCCCTGCTTTGTCTGGAAGGGGTTCCCAGACTTCCCGGCGAACCTCAGGATGAGGCCAGTCTCACGAGGGAAGTCGAGACGTAGCCTCGTGGGTTGTGCCACATGCCGAAAGACCCCGATTTCCTGGTCCGCTATTGATAAGATCCCGATGCCCGGTCACCTCTTCGAAGGTAACCCTGTGGATGAAGGCACAACACGAAGGGGCACTGACACTCCTGTGCATCGTCCCCCAAAACCGCAGGTTCCACATACAACTCGACAGGTGGCCTGTCATCCCGTGAACAACTCGAGAGGCAAGCGGAGTTCCATTACTCCACACAAGACGAGGTCTGACTCTCCTGTCCCAACTCTGCAGGGACCCTGCTATCCGAGTCAGAAATGGAGAGGAACCCTGACGTTACTGCCTCAATCCGAGATTAGGTCCTCTTCAATTGCACCAGTCCCTGTGATGTCCCGAGAAGCCCCTCTCAACTCCACAGTATCCCTGACTTCTCAGAGGAACCCCGCTAAGCTCCCTGAGGTCATGGGCACAAGTCGAGGGAACCCAGGGTTTCCTGCTACACCCCGAGAAAGACCTCGAGAGTTCTTCTTCGAAGCGTCTTGAGGCTTGATTCCCCTACCATGACTCGAGAGCAATGAGGCGCTCCCCCACGCCACGTCCATGGAGACCTGACTTCCGTGGCACCACAGGAGTCTCCCTGAGCTCCCCGTCCTATCTCGTGAGAAACCCCAACCAGGCACTGCACCTTGAGAAAACCCACGAGACGCCCCCGTCATCGCGAGATGAGGGCCTTCTTTTCCTGCATGGCCTAGAGAGCAATCCCGAGTCCTCTCTCCAAACTCCACAGGAGGCTTAACTCCATTTAGGCCACTCTTGGGCTCCAAGGGATACCCGTCGTGACTCGAGAGGAGAGCGGAGTCCATTCATTCCCTTCGAGACGAGGCCTGACTCCCCGGGTAAGTCTGGAATGCAACCCCGAGATCCCTGTCGCCCCTGGAGAGAAAAACTCGGTCCTGGACACAAACCTAGATGAGCTCTCTTTTGCCCTGCAGTGACTCGAGAGCAATCTCCAGCTCTCACTTGCAACTCGAATGGAAGATTGGACTTCCCTGGGCCAACACAAGAGGAAACCTGTATTCCCCATCGTAACTCAAGAATCCTGCCGCAACTCGAGAAAAAACACGTGGGTCCCCCGTCAGTGCTAGATGAGGCCCTTGCCCACTACAGCATCTCAAGAGAAGTCCCAGGTTCCGTCTTGAAGTGCGAAACGGTACTTGGCACCCTTGATGCAACCAGAAAAGTTACCCGACTTTCACTCAAGGAGAGCACCGAGGTTCCCGGCACTACTTCATCTGAGCCCTTTCTCTCCTCCTGATCCTGAAAGTAGGGTCGATTCCCCTGCTTTGTTTGGAAAGGGTTCCCGGACTTTCCTGCGCGCCTCAGGATGAGGCCGGTCTCACGAGAAAATTCGAGACGTAGCCTAGTGGGTGGTGCAACATGCTGAAAGACCCCAATTTCCCGGTCCGCACTTGAGGAGAACACGATACCTGGACACCTCTTCGAAGGCAACCTTGTGGATGAAGGCACAACAGGAAGGAGCACTGACGCCCCCGTGCATCTCCGAAAAACCCGCAGGTTCCACACACATCACGAAAAGTGGTGTTATCCTTGAACAACTTGAGATGTAAGCGGAGTTCCATTCCTCCACAGAACACGAGACCTGACACTCCTGAGCAAACTCAACAGGGACCCTGCGATCTGAGTCACATCCGGCATCCAGGAAGTCAGGAGCAGAACCCTGAGGTTCCTGCCTCAACTCGAGATGAGGCCCACTTCCATTGCACCAAACCCAAAGGAGTCCCGAGAGGCCTCTCCCAAATCCACAGTATCCCTGACTTCTCAGAGGCACCCTGAGACGCTCCCTGAGGTCACCGGCACAAGTCAAGGGAACCCAGGGTTTCCTGCCGCAACCCTAGAAAGACATCGAGAGTTCTTTTTCAACCCGTCATGAGGCCCGATTCCCCTACCCTGACTTGAGAGCAATGACGCGCTCCCCCTTGCCCCGCCCATGGAGACCTGACTTCCCTGTTGCCACACGAGAGGCTACCTGAACTCCCCGTCGTACCTCGTGAGAAACCCCACACTGGCGCCGCAGCTCGAGAAAACCCACGAGACGCCCCCGTCATCTCGAGATGTGGGCCTTCTTTTCCTGCATGGCCTGGAGAGCAATCCCGAGTCCTCTCTCCAAACTGAAGAGGAGGGTTGACTCCCTTTAGACCACTCAGTGGGCTCCAAGAGATACGCGTCGCAACTCGAGAGGATAGCCAAGTCCTTTGCTTCCCCTCGAGACGAGGCCTAACTCCCCGGGTGAGTCTGTAATGCAAACCCGAGATCCCTATCGCCCTTGGAGAGGATCACTGGGTCCTGAACACAAGGCTAGATGAGGTCGCTTTTGCCCTGCAGTAACTCGAGAGCACTCCCCAGCTTTCCCTCGCAACCCGAATGGAAGATTGGACCTCCCTGGGCCAACACAAGAGGAAGCCTGAATTCCCAGTAGTAATTCGAGAATTCTGCCTCAACTTGAGAAAAACCACGTGGTTCCCCCGTCATTGCAAGATGAGGCCCTTGCCCGCTCCAGCGTCTCAAGAGTAGTCCCACGTTCTGTCTTCAAGTGCCAAATGATATTTGGCACCCTTAATGCTACCCCAAAAGTTCCCCGACATACGGGTCGCACTAGAGGGGAACACCGAGGTTCCTGGCACCACTTCATCTGAGCCCCTTCTCCCCTCCTGATCGCGAAAGGAGGGTCAATTCCCCTGCTTTGTCTGCAAGGGGTTCCCGACCTTCTCCACGCACCTCAGATGAGGCTGTCTCACGAGGAAATTCGAGATGTAGCCTCGATGGTGGTGCCACATGCCGAAAGACCGTGATTTCCCGATCTGCTCTTGATAAGAACGCGATGCCCAGACACCTATTCGAAGATAGTGTGGATGAAGGCACAACACGAAGGGGCACTGACACCCCCGTGCATCGTCCGGAAAAGACCGCAGGTTACTCATACAGCTCAACAAGTGCCTGTCACCCAGTGAACAACTCGAGAGGCAAGCGGAGGTCCATTCCTGCACACAAGACAAGGCCTGACTCACCTCTCCCAACTATGCAGGGGGCTGCGATCGGAATCAGAAATGGAGAGGAACCCTGAGGTTCCTGCCTCCCCTCGAGATGAGGCCCCCTTCCATTTCACCAAACCCAGTGGAGTCCCGAGAGGTCTTTCCCAACTCCACAGTATCCCTGACTTCTCAGAGGCACCCGGAGAATCTCCCTGAGGTCACCGGCACAAGTCGAGGGAACCCAGGTATTCTTGCCAAGACCCGAGAGAGATCTTGAGAGTCCTTCAACGCGTCTAGAGGCCTGATTCCCCTACCATGACTCGAGAGCAATGACGCGCTCCCCCTCGCCACACGCATCGAAACCTAACTTCCCTGGCGCCACACAAGAGGCTCCCTGAGCTCCCCGTCGTACCTCCTGAGAAACCAACACAGGCGCTGCAGCTCGGTAAAACCACCGAGACCCCCCCCGTCATTGTGAGATGAGGGCCTTCTTTTCCTGCATGTCCTGGAGTGCAATCCCGAGTCCTCTCTCCAAACTCCAGAGGAGGCTTGACTCCCTTTAGTCCACTCAGTGGGCTCCAAGAAATACCCGTCGCGACTCGAGAAGAGAGAGAAGTCCTTTGTTTCCCCTCGAGAGGACGCCTGACTCCTGGGTGAGTCTAGAATGCAACCCCAAGATCCCAGTCATCCCTTGAGAGGAACATTAGGTCCTAGACACAAGCCTGGATGAGGTTTCTTTTGCCCTGCAGTGACTCGAGCGCAACCCCCAGCTCTCCCTCGCAACTCGAATGGAAGATTGGGCTTCCCTGGGCCAACACAAGAGGAAGCCAGAAATCCCCTTCGTAACTCGAGAATCCCGCCTCAACTCGAGAAAAACCACGTGTTTCCAACGTCATCCCAAGATGAGGCCCTTGCTGCTATGGCGTCTCAAGAAAAGAACCACGTTCCGTCTTGAAGTGCGAAACGGTACTTTGCACCCTTGATGCGACACCAAATGTTCCCGGACACGCCGGTCTCACTCAACAGGAACACCGAGGTTCCCGCACCACTTCATCTGAGCACCTTCTCCCCTCCTGTTCAAGACAGGAGGGTCTATTCCCCTGCTTTGTTTGGAAGGGGTTTCCCACATTCCCGGCGCACCTAAGGATGAGGCCGGTCTCACGAGTAAATTCGAGACATAGCGTCGTGGGTGGTGTCACATGCCGAAATACCCCGATTTCCCGGCCCACTCTTGAGAAGAACCCGATGCCCGGACACCTCTTCGAAGGCAACCCTGTGGATGAAGGCACAAAACGAAGGGTCACTGACACTCCCGTGCATCATTCGGTAAAAGCCGCAGGTTCCACACACAGCTCGACAAGAGGCCTGTCATCCCATGAACAACTCGAGAGGCAAGCAGAGTTCCATTCCTCCACTCAAGACGAGGCCTGACTCTCCGGTCCCAACTCTGAAGGGACCCTGCGATCGGAGTCCGAAATGGAGAGGAACCCTGAGGTTCCTGACTCCACTCGAGATGAGGCCCTCTTCCATTACACCAAAAACAGTGGAGGCCCGAGAGGCCCCTCCCAAATCCACAGTATCGCGACTTCTCAGAGGCACCCTTAGAAGCTCCCTGAGGTCACTGGCACAAGTCGAGGGAACACAGGGTTTCCTGACGCAACCCGAGAAAGACCTCGAAAATCCTCCTTCAACGCATCTTGAATCCCGATTCCCCTACCATGACTCGAGAGCAATGACGCGTTCCCCCTCGCCACTCGCATGGAGACTTGACTTCCCTGGCGCCACACGAGAGGCTCCCTGAGCTCCCCGTCATACCTCGTGAGAAATCCCACACTGGCTCCCCAGCTCCAGAAAACCCTCGAGACGCCTCCGTCATCGCGAGATGAAGGCCTTCTTTTCCTGCATGGCCTGGAGAGCAATCTCGAGGCCTCTCTTCAAACTCCACAGGAGGCCTGACTCCCTTTAGGCCACTCTGTGGGCTCCAAGAGATACCCGTTGGGATTCGAGAGGAGAGCAGAATTCTTTGCTTCCCCTATATACCAGGCCTGACTCCTCAGGTGAGTCTGGAATGCAACCCCGAGATCCCTGTCGCCCCTGGAGAGGAACATTAGGTCCTAGACACAAGCATAGATGAGGTCTCATTTGCCCTGAAGTGACTCGAGAGCAATCCCCTGCTCTCCCTCGCACCTCGAATGGAAGAATGGACTTCCCTGGGACAACACAAGAGGAAACCTGAATTCCCCGTCGTAATTCGAAAATCCCGCTGCAACTCGAGGAAAACCACGTGGTTCCCCCGTCATCGCAAGATGAGGCCCTTGCCAGCTACAGCGTCTCAGTAGAAGCCCTACGTTCCATCTTGAAGTTTAAAACGATAATTGGCAACCTTGATGTTAGCACAAAAGTTCCCCGACACCCTGGTCTCACTCGAGGGGAACACCAAGGTTCGGTGCACCGCTTGTTCTGAGCCCCTTATCCCCTCCTGATCGCGACGGGAGGGTCGATTACCCTGCTTTGTCTGGAAGGGGTTCCGGACCTTCCCGGCGCACCTCAGGATGAGGCCGGTCTCACGAGGAAATTCGAGACGTAGCCTTGTGGTTGGTGCCACACGCCGAAAGACCCCGATTTCCCTGTCTGCTCTTGATAAGAACCCAATGCTAGGACACCTCTTCGAAGGCAATCCTGTGGACGAAGGCACAAAACGAAGGGGTCTGACACCCTCCTGCATCGTTGGAAAAGCCCGCAAGTTCCACATACAGATCGACAAGTGGCCTGTCACCCCGTGAACAACTCGAGAGGCAAGAGGAGTTAAATTCCTCCACACAAGACGAGGCCTGACTCTCCTGTCCCAACTCTGCATGGACACTGAGATCCGATTCAGAAATGGAGAGGAACCATAAGGTTCCTGCCTCAACTCGAGATAAGGCCCTCTTCTACTGCACCAAACCCAGTGGAGTTCGGAGCGGCCCCTCCCAACTGCACAGTATCCCTGACTTCTCAGAGGCACCCTGAAAAGCTCCCTGAGGTCACGGGCATAAGTCGACAGAACCCAGGGTTTCCTGCCGTAACCTTAGAAAAACCTCGCGAGTCCTTCTTCACGCGTCTTGAGGCCCGATTCCCCTACCATGACTGGAGAAAAATGACGCGCTCCCCCTCGCCACGCGCATGAAGATCTGACTTCCCCGGCACCACATGAGAGGCTCCCTGAGCTCCCCATCGTACCTCGTGAGAAACCCCACACTGGCGCCGCAGCTCGAGAAAACCCACGAGACCCCCCTGTCATGGTGAAATGAGGGCCTTTCCTGCATGACCTGAAGAGCAATCCCGAATCCTCTCTCCAAACTCCAAAGGAGGCTTGACTCCCTTTAGGTCACTCAGTGGGCTCCAAGAGATACCCGTCGATACTCAGGAGGAGAGCGGTGTCCTTTGCTTCCCCTCGAGTTGAGGCCTGACTACGAGGGTGAGTCTGGAATGCAACCCTGGATCCCTGTCGCCCCTGGAGAGGAACCTTAGGTCCTGGACAAAAGCCTAGATGAGGTCTCTTTGGCCCTGCAGTGACTCAAGCGCAACCCCTAGCTTTCCCTTGCAACTCGAATGGAAGATTGGCCTTTCTGAGCCAACACAAGAGGAAGCCTGAATTTCCAGTTGTAATTTGAGAAACCCGCCGCAACTCGAGAAAAATCACGCGGTTCCCCGTATTGCAAGATGAGGCCCTTGCCCCCTACAGCGTCTCAAGAGAAGTCTCACATTCCGTCTTGAAGTGCAAAACAGTACTTGGCACCCTTGATGCGACCCCAAAAGTTCCCCTATATACCGATCTCACTAGAGGGGACACTGAAGTTTCCGGCACCACTTCATCTGAGGCCTTTCTCCTCTCCTGATCGCGATAGGAGGGTCGATTCCACTGCTTTGTCTCGAAGGGATTCCCGACCTTCCCGGCACACCTCAGGATGAGGCCGGTCTCACGAGGAAATTCGAGAGGTAGCCTCGAGGGCCATACTACATGCCGAAAGACCCCGATTCCATGGTCCACTTTTGATCAAAACCAGACTCCTGGACACCTCTTCGAAGGCAAGCCTGTGGATGAAGGCACAACACGTAGGGGCACTGACACCCCGTGCATCTTCCGGAAAAACCCGCAGGTTCCTCACACAGCTCCACAAGTGGTCTGTCACCTCGTGAACAACTCGAGAAGCAAGCGGAGTTCCATTCCTCCACACAAGACGATGCCTGACTCTCCTGTCACAACTCTAGGGACCTAGCGCACCGAGTCAGAAATGGAGAGGAAGCCTGAGGTTCCTGCCTCCACTCAAGATGAGGCCCTTTTCCATTGCCACAAAACCAGTGGAGTCCCGAGAGGCCCGTCCCAAATCCACAGTATGCCTGACTTCTCAGAGGCACCCTGAGAAGCTCCCTAAGGTCACCGGCAGAAGTCGACGGAACCCAGGGTTTCCTGCCGCAACCCGAGAAAGACCTTGAGAGTCCTGCTTTAACGTGTCTTGAGGCCCGATTCCCGTATCATATCTCGAGAGCAATGACGCGCTCCCCCTTGCCATGCGCATGGAGACCTGAATTCCCTGGTGCCACACGAAAGGCTCCCTGAGCTTCCCGTCGCACCTCGTCAGAAACCGCACACTGGCACCGCAGCTCGAGAAAACCAACAAGACGCCCCTGTCATCGCGAGATGAGGGTCTTCTTTTCCTGCATGGCCTGGAGAGCAATCCTGAGTCCTCTCTCCAAACTCCACAGGGGGCTTGACTCCCTTTAGGCCACTCAGTGGGCTCCAAGAGACACCTGTGGTGACTCAAGAGGAGAGCGGGGTCCTTTGCTTCCCCTCGAGTCGAGCTCTGACTCCCAGGATGCGTCTGGAATGCAACCCCGAGATCGCTGTCGGCCCTGGAGAGGAATATTAGGTCCTGGACACAAGCCTAGATGAGGTCTCTTTTGCCCTGCAGTGACTCAAGAGCAAACCCCAGCTCTCCCTCGAAACTCGAATGGAAGATTGGACTTCCCTGGGCCAACACAAGAGGAAGCCTGAATTCCCCGTCGTAACTCGAGAATCCCGCTGCACCTTGAGAAAAACCACGTGATTCCCCCGTCATCCCAAGATGAGGCCCTTGCCCTCTACAGCGTGTCAAGAGAAGCCCCAAGTCCGTATTGAAGTGCAAAACGGTACTTGGCACCCTTGAAGTGACCCCAAAAGTTTCCCGACACACCGGTCCCACTCGAGGGGAACACCGAGGTTCCCGGCACGACTTCAACTGAGCCCTTTCACTCCTCCTGATCGTGACAAGATGGTCGATTCCCCTGCTTTGTCTGGAAGGGGTTCCCGATCTTCATGGCGCACCTCAGGATGACACCAGTCTAATGAAGAAATTTGAGACGTAGCCTCATGGATGGTGCCACGTTCTGAAAGACCCCGATTTCCTGCTCTGCTATTGATAAGAACCCGATGTCCGGACACCTCTTTGAAGGCAACCCTGTGGATGAAGGCACAACACGAAGGGGCACTGACCCCCTCATGCATCTTATGGAAAAAACCGAAGGTTCCACTCACAGCTCGACAAATGGTCTGTTATCCTGTGAACAACTCGAGAGGCAAGTGGAGTTCCATTCCTCCACACAAGACGAGGCCTGACTCTCCTGTCCCAACTCTTCAGGGACCCTGTGGTCGGAGTTTTAAATGGAGAGGAACCCTTAGGTTCCTGCCTCAACTCGAGATGAGAACCTTTGCCATTGCACCAAACCCAGTGGAGTTCCGAGAGCGCCTCCCAAGTCCACAGTATGCCTGACTTCTCAGAGGCACCCTGAGAAGCTCCCTGAGGTCACCGGTACAAGTCGAGGGAACCCAGGGTTTCCTGCCACAACCTGAGAAAGACCTCGAGACTCCTTCTTCAACGCGTCTTGAGTCCCGATTTCCCTACCATGACTCGAGAGCATTTATGGGCTCCTCCTCATCACACGCATAGACACCTGACTTTCCTGGCGCCACACGAGAGGCTCCCTGAGCTCCCCGTCGTACCTCGTGAGAAAACTCATACTTGCGCTCCAACTCGAGAAAACCCACAAGACGCCCCCGTCATGGCGAGCTGAGGGCCTTCTTTCCTGTATGGCCTGGAGAGCAATCCCGAGTCCTCTCTCCAACTCCACAGGAGGCTTGACTCCCTGGAGGCCACTCAGTGGGCTCCAAGAAATACCTATCGCGACCCAGGAGGATATCAGAATCCTTTGCTTCCCCTCGAGCCGAGGCCTGACTCACTGGGTGAGTCTGGAATGCGTCCCCGTGATCCCTATCGCCCCTGGAGAGGAACATTAGGTCCTGGACACAAGCCTAGATGAGGTCTATTTTGACCTGCCGTGACTCGAGAGCAATTCCCACCCAGCTCTCCCTGGCAACTCGAATGGAAGAATGGACTTCCCTGGGCCAACAGAAGAGGAAACCTGAATTCCCCGTCGTAAGTCAACAATCCCATCGCAACTCGAAAAAAAACCACGTGGTTTCCCCTTCATCACAAGATGAGGCCCTTGCCCGCCACAGCGTCTCAAGAGAAGTCCCACGTTTCATCTTGAAGTTTGAAACAGTATTTGGCAAGCTTCGTGAGACCCCAAAAGTTCCCTGACATACCGGTCTCACTCAAGGGGAACACCGAGGTTCCCGGCACCACTTCATCTGAGCCCCTTCTCCCCTCCTGATCGCGACAGTACGGTCAATTAACCTGCTTTGTCTGGAAGGCTTTCCCGACCTTCCAGGGGCACCTCAGCATGAGGCCCGTCTCACGAGGAAATTCGAGACGTAGCCTCGTGTGTGGTGCCGCATTCTAAAAGACCCCGATTTCCTGGTCCGCTCTTAATAAGAACCCGATGCCCGCACACCACTTCGAAGGCAACCCTGTGGATGAAAGCACATCACGAAGGGGCACTGACACCCCCGTGGATTGTCTGGAAAAAACCGCAGGTTCCACACACAGCTCGACAAGTGGCCTGTCACTCCTTGAACAACTCGAGAGGCAAGCGGAGTTCCATTCCTCCACACAAGACGAGGCCTGACTCTCCTGTCCCAACTCTGCAGGGACCCTGCAATCTGAGTCAGAAATGGAGAGGAACCCTGAGGTTCCTTCCTGATCTCGAGATTAGGCCCTCTTCCATTGCAGCAAACCCAGTGGAGTCCCGAGAGGCCTCTCCCAGCTCCATAGTATCCCTGACTTCTCAGAGGCACCCTGAGAAGCTACCTGAGGTCACAGGCACAAGTCGAGGGAACCCAGGGTTTCCTGCCGCAACCCGAGAAAGACCTCGAGCGTCCTTTTTCATTGCGTTGAGCCCTGATTCCACTACCATGACTCGAGAGCAATGACGTGCGCCCCCTCGCCACTCGTATGGAGACTTGACTTCCCTGACACCACACGAGAGGCTCCCTGAGCTCCCGGTCGTACCTTGTGAGAAACCCCACACTGGCACCGCAGCTCCAGAAAAACCACGAGACTCCCCCGACATCGCGAGATGAGGGCCTTCTTTTCCTGCATGGCCTGGAGAGCAATCCCGCATGCTCTCTCCAAACTCCACAAGAGAGGAGCCAAGATTGCTGAGGAGTAGGACGGGGAGAACTCTTTCCCCCCCAAACAATTTCATCAAAAGAGCATTTAAACGTCGAGTAAATTCCACAATACAACTTATGAATGCTGCCAGAGGACATCAGGCACCCAGAAAAGAACCCAACTCTTGGAAAGTAGGTAGGAAAAAGTATAAAAGACAAAAAAAGAGACAAAAGAGGGAGGGAGGGATTTCTGTCCCGGGAAGATAGTCTTAAAAAGAGAAAAGTTTCCAAACACCAGGAAAGCTTTTCACTGCCAAATCTTTGCCAAGCTTTGGAAGCACAAAGGGCAACATAAGGGGGATAAAAATAAATAAACAATTAAAACTCGCAGATTGCAAGCCCTACGGTAACTCCCCCAGCCGCAAAGCAGTGCAGACGCCTGCTCACACCATTAGCAAGCAGGGGCTGGGCAGGGAGGCGCGGCGCGGGCTGCATCGCTTAGAGTAAGAATCTGGCCTGAATACCCTGAGCGCTATCTGAACGAAATAACTTGGGCTAGCGAACCAGACTCTGGGATATCTACCACGCAAAAAGCCAGCCCTAACCTAAGACACCGCCAGGCCTGCGCACGGAACAAAGGACTGAACAGAGATAGCCGGCTGCAGACCTTCCCCCTCCGGTGACAGGCAGCCAGAGCCAGAAGGGGGCAATCGCAGCCCCAGAGAGACATTATCTATAAAACTGTAAGCAGCCTTCTTTGCTAACTAAAACTTCTTGGGGATCTGGACGGTCAACATCTGCCTGAGAAGGTGCGCCTGTTTTACACCCAGATAACCGAGTGGCGGGGAGGCGATAAGTCACAACATTGGCGCTCGCCAAACACCTCATCACCTGAGCTGCTCGGACCTGGGAAGAGCACAAAACGCAAGCCCAACCGAGTCTGTGCCTCTGAGGACTACCCGAGTGCCTGAACCTGAGCGGCTTGGACCTGGGAGGTGCATGCAGCCCAGGGCCAGCTTCGGATTGTTCCCGGTGGAACAACCTAGAGCCCGAGCAGTGTGGGCAGGGAGGCTACACGTGCCGTGAGCGGGGGCAGACCCAGTGTGGCTGAGGCACTGCGAGCGCACGCCAGTGTTATTTGTTTGCAGCATCACTCCCTCCCTCCCTCCCCACAGCGCAACTGAACAAGTGAGCCTAAAAAAAAAAAAGTGTCCTCCACCGTCCCCTTTGTGTCAGGGCGTAAACCAGACACTGAAGAGACCAGCAAACAAAAGAAGCTATAACAGAGGGAAACGCCTTGGAAGCTACAGGCAATAGATTAAAACCCTGTGGTTACTAGGACTACATAGGAAGGCGCCTATAGATCTTGAGAAATATAAGTCGGACCAAGGAACTAGCCAAAAATGAACCGAACCCACGATACTCACAACAAAACCAGAGAAAGTCCTAGATATATTTTTATGATCATTCTTACTTTTTTTAAATTTTTTTAATTTTAAGTTCTCTATTGTTCATTTAATTTTCACTTTTATAACCTATTACTTTGCAAAAAAAAAGACCCTATTTTTTTCTTCTTCAGCAAACTTCATATATATATATATATATATATATATATATATATATATATATATATCATAATTTTTTGACCTTGTTTTTTTGTTTTGTTTTTTTTCTTCTTTTCTTTAACATTGTATTTTTGAAATTCCAAACTGTACTCTAGATTTTTAATTTATGCTTTTTGATATTTGATATCAATTTTGTACCTGTAGTTTCTTTATAATTTTTGCGACATTGCTTGTTTTTGTTTGTTCGTTTTCTCTTTAGTTTTCTTCTTCCTTTTTTTAAACATTGTATTTTTGAAATTCCAAACTCTACTCTAGATTTTTAATTTTTGCTTTTTGGTATTAGTTATCAATTTTGTACCTGTATTTTCTTGATAATTTTTGCGACCTTGTTTGTTTTTCTTTGTTCGTTTTTTCTCTCTTTCTTTTCCTTCTTCTTTTCTTTAACATCGTATTTTTGAAATTCCAAACTCTACTCTAGATTTTTAATTTTTGCTTTTATGTATTTGTTACCAATTTTGTACCTTTAAGAACCCAATCTTCAGTACCCATTTTTCACTAGGGAGCGAGATTACTGGCTTGACTGCTCTCTCTCCCTTTGGACTCTCCTTTTTCTCCACCAGGTCGCCTGTGTCTCCTCCCTAACCCCTCTCTACTCTACCCAACTCTGTGAATTTCTGTGTATTCCAGACGGTGGAGAACACTTAGGGAACTGATTACTGGCTGGATCTGTCTCCCTTCTTTTCATTCCCCCCTTTTATCCTTCTGGCCACCTCTGTCTCCTTCCTCCTTCTTCTCATCTCTGTATAACTCTGTGAACATCTCTGAGCGGTCCGGTTGTGGAGTGCACATAAGGAAGTGACTACTGGCCAGCCCACTCTCTCCACTATTGATTCCACCTGATCTCATTTGGGTCACCTCTAACTCCCTCCTCCCTCTTCTCTTCTCCATGTAATGCTGTGAACCTTTCTGAGTGGCCCTCACAGTAGAGAAACTTTTCTTCTTTAACGTAGATGTTTTATCAATGGTGCTGTATAGAAGGAGAAGTTTTGAAACTACTGTAAAAGTAAGACAGATAACTGGAAGCAGGAGGCTTAAGTCCAAACCCTGACTCCAGGGAACTCCTGACTCCAAGGAACATTAATTGACAGGAGCTCATCAAATGCCTCCATACCGACACTGAAATCAAGCACCACACAAGGGCCAACAAGTTCCAGGGCAAGACATACCAAGCAAATTCTCCAGCAACAAAGGAACGCAGCCCTGAGCTTCAAGATACAGGCTGCCCAAAGTCACCCTAAAACCACAGACATCTCATAACTCATTACTGGACACTTCATTGCACTCCAGAGAGAAGAAATACAGCTCCACCCACCAGAACACGGACACAAGCTTCCCTAACCAGGAAACCTTGACAAGACACCTGTACAAACCCACACACAGCGAGGAAATGCCACAGTAAAGAACTCCACAAACTGCCAGAATACAGAAAGGACACCCCAAACTCAGCAATTTAAACAAGATGAGACAGAGGAATACCCAGCAGATAAAGGAACAGGATAAATGCCCACCAAACCAAACAAAAGAGGAAGAGATAGGGAATCTACCTGATAAAGAATTCCGAGTAAGGAGAGTGAAATGGATCTAAAATCTTGAAATTAAAATGGAATCACAGATAAATAGCCTGGAGACAAGGATTGAGAAGATGCAAGAAAGGTTTAACAAGGACCTAGAAGAAATAAAAAAAGAGTCAATATATAATGAATAATGCAATAAATGAAATTAAAAACACTCTGGAGGCAACAAATAGTAGAATAACAGAGGCAGAAGATAGGATTAGTGAATTCGAAGATAGAATGGTAGAAATAAATGAATCAGAGAGGATACATGAAAAACGAATTAAAAGAAATGAGCACAATCTCAGAGACCTCCAGGACAATATTAAACGCTACAACATTCGAATCATAGGGGTCCCAGAAGAAGAAGACAAAAAGAAAGACCGTGAGAAAATACTTGAGGAGATAATAGTTGAAAACTTCCCTAAAATGGGGAAGGAAATACTCACTCAAGTCCAAGAAACCCAGAGAGTCCCAAACAGGATAAAGCCAAGGCGAAACCCCCCAAGACACATATTAATCACATTAACAAAAATCAAACACAAAGAACAAATATGAAAAGCAGCAAGGGAAAAACAACAAATAACACACAAGGGAATTGCCATAAGGATAACAGCTGATCTTTCAATAGAAACTCTTCAAGCAAGGAGGGAATGGCAAGACATACTTAAAATGATGAAAGAAAATAACCTACAGCCCAGATTATTGTACCCAGCAAGGATCTCATTCAAGTATGAATGAGAAATCAAAAGCTTTTCAGACAAGCAAAAGCTGAGAGAATTCTGCACCACCAAACCAGCTCTCCAACAAATACTAAACAGGAAACACAAAAACGGTGTATAAATTCAAACCCCAAACAATAAAGTAAATGGCAATGGGATCATACTTATCAGTAATTACCTTAAACGTAAATGGGTTGAATGCTCCAACCAAAAGACAAAGACTGGCTGAATGGATACAAAAACAAGACCCCTACATATGTTGTCTACAAGAGACCCACCTCAAAACAGGGGATACATACAGACTGAAAGTGAAGGGCTGGAAAAAGATTTTCCATGCAAATAGGGACCAAAAGAAAGCAGGAGTAGTGATACTCATATCAGATAAAATAGACTTTAAAACAAAGGCTGTGAAAAGAGACAAAGAAGGTCACTACATAATGATCAAAGGATCAATCCAAGAAGAAGATATAACAATTATAAATATATATGCACCCAACGTGGGAGCACCACAGTATGTAAGACAAATGCTAACAAGTATGAAAGGAGAAATTAACACTAACACAATAATAGTTGGAGATTTTAATACCCCACTCACACCTATGGATAGATCAACTAAACAGAAATTTAACAAGGAAACACAAACTTTAAATGATACAATAGACCAGTTAGACCTAATTGATATCTATAGGACAATTCATCCCAAAACAATGAATTTCAACTTTTTCTAAAGTGCACATGGAACCTTCTCCAGGATAGATCACATCCTGGGCCATAAAGCTAGCATTGGTAAATTCAAAAAAATAGAAATCATTCCAAGCATCTTTTCTGACCACAATGCAGTAAGATTAGATCTCAATTACAGGAGAAAAACTATTAAAAATTCCAACATATGGAGGCTGAACAACACGCTGCTGAATAACCAACAAATCACAGAAGAAATCAAAAAAGAAATCAAAATTTGCATAGAAACGGATGAAAATGAAAACACAACAACCCAAAACTTGTGGGACACGGTAAAAGCAGTCCTAAGGGGAAAGTTCATAGCAATACAGGCACACCTCAAGAAACAAGAAAAAAGTCAAATAAATAAACTAAACCTACACCTAAAGCAACTAGAAAAGTAAGAAATGAAGAACCCCAGGGTTAGTAGAAGGAAAGAAATCTTAAAAATTAGAGCAGAAATAAATGCAAAAGAAACAAAAGAGACCATAGCAAAAATCAACAAAACCAAAAGCTGGTTCTTTGAAACGATAAATAAAATTGACAAACCATTAGCCAGACTCATCAAGAAACAAAGGGAGAAAAATCAAATCAATAAAATTAGAAATGAAAATGGAGAGATCACAACAGAAAACACAGAAATACAAAGGATCATAAGAGACTACTATCAACAATTATATGCCAATAAAATGGACAACGTGGAAGAAATGGACAAATTCTTAGAAAAGTACAACTTTCCAAAACTGGACCAGGGAAGAACTAGAAAATCTTAACAGACCCATCACAAGCACGGAAATTGAAACTGTAACCAAAAATCTTCCAGCCAACAAAAGCCCAGGTCCAGACGGCTTCACAGCTGAATTCTACGAAAAATTTAGAGAAGAGCTAACACCTATCCTGCTCAAACTCTTCCAGAAAATTGCAGAGGAAGGTAAACTTCCAAACTCATTCTATGAGGCCACCATCAGCCTAATACCAAAACCTGACAAAGATCCCACAAAAAAAGAAAACTACAGGCCAATATCACTGATGACATAGATGCAAAAATCCTTAACAAAATTCTAGCAATCAGAATCCAACAACACATTAAAAAGATCATACACCATGACCAAGTGGGCTTTATCCCAGGGATGCAAGGATTCTTCAATATCCGCAAATCAATCAATGTAATACACCACCTTAACAAATTGAAAAATAAAAACCATATGATTTTCTCAATAGATGCAGAGAAAGCCTTTGACAAAATTCAACATCCATTTATGATAAAAACTCTCCAGAAAGCAGGAATAGAAGGAACATACCTCAACATAATAAAAGCTATATATGACAAACCCACAGCAAACATTATCCTCAATGGTGAAAAATTGAAAGCATTTCCTCTAAAGTCAGGAACTAGACAAGGGTGCCCACTTTCACCATTACTATTCAACATAGCTTTGGAAGTTTTGGCCACAGCAATCAGAGCAGAAAAAGAAACAAAAGGAATCCAAATTGGAAAAGAAGAAGTAAAACTCTCACTGTTTGCAGATGACATGATCCTCTACATAGAAAACCCTAAAGACTCCACCAGAAAATCACTAGAACTAGTCAATGACTATAGTAAAGTTGCAGGATATAAAATCAACACACAGAAATCCCTTGAATTCCTATACACTAATAATGAGAAAACAGAAAGAGAAATTAAGGAAACAATTTCATTCACCATTGCAACGGAAAGAATAAAATACTTAGGAATATACCTACCTAAAGAAACTAAAGACCTATATATAGAAAACTATAAAACACTGGTGAAAGAAATCAAAGAGGACACTAATAGGTGGAGAAATATACCATGTTCATGGATTGGAAGAATCAATATAGTGAAAATGAGTATACTACCCAAGGCAATTTATAGATTCAATGCAATCCCTATCAAGCTACCAACAGTATTCTTCACAGAGCTAGAACAAATAATTTCACAATTTGTATGGAAATACAAAAAACCTCGAATAGCCAAAGCGATCTTGAGAAAGAAGAATGGAACTGGAGGAATCAACCTACCTGATTTCAGGCTCCGCTACAAAGCCACAGTTATCAAGACAGTATGGTACTGGCACAAAGACAGAAATATAGATTAGTGGAACGAAATAGAAAGCCCAGAGAAAAATCCACACACATATGGACACCTTATCTTTGACAAAGGAGGCAAAAATATACAATGGATTAAAGACAATCTCTTTAACAAGTGGTGCTGGGAAATCTGGTCAACCACTTGTAAAAGAATGAAACTAGAACACTTTCTAACACAATACACAAAAATAAACTCAAAATGGATTAAAGATCTAAACGTAAGACCAGAAACTATAAAACTCCTAGAGGAGAACATAGGCAAAACACTCTCTGAAATACATCACAGCAGGATCCTCTATGACCCACCTCCCAGAATATTGGAAATAAAAACAAAAATAAACAAATGGGACCTAATTAACCTTAAAAGCTTCTGCACATCAAAGCAAACTATTAGCAAGGTGAAAAGACAGCCTTCAGAATGGGAGAAAATAATAGGAAATGAAGCAACTGACAAACAACTAATCTCAAAAATATACAAGCAACACCTACAGCTCAACTCCAGAAAAATAGATGACCCAATCAAAAAATGGGCCAAAGAACTAAATAGACATTTCTCCAAAGAAGACATACAGATGGCTAACAAACACATGAAAAGATGCTCAAAATCACTCATTATCATAGAAATGCAAATCAAAACCACTATGAGGTACCATTTCACGCCAGTCAGAATGGCTGCAATCCAAAAGTCTACAAATAATAAATGCTGGAGAGGGTGTGGAGAAAAGGGAACCCTCTTACACTGTTGGTGGGAATGCAAACTAGTACAGCCACTATGGAGAACAGTGTGGAGATTCCTTAAACAACTGGAAATAGAACTGCCTTATGATCCAGCAATCCCACTGCTGGGCATACACACTGAGGAAACCAGAAGGGAAAGAGACACGTGTACCCCAATGTTCATCGCAGCACTGTTTCTAATAGCCAGGACATGGAAGCAACCTAGATGTCCATCAGCAGATGAATGGATAAGAAAGCTGTGGTACATATACACAATGGAGTATTACTCCGCCATTAAAAAGAATAGAATGAATCAGTTCTAATGAGGTGGATGAAACTGGAGCCTATTATACAGAGTGAAGTAAGCCAGAAAGAAAAACACCAATACAGTATACTAACGCATATATATGGAACTTTGAAAGACGGTAACAATAACCCTGAGTACGAGACAGCAAAAGAGACACTGATGTATAGAAGAGTCTTATGGACTCTGTGGGAGAGGGAGAAGGTGGGAAGATTTGGGAGAATGGCATTGAAACATGTAAAATATCATGTATGAAAAGAGTTGCCAGTCCAGGTTTGATGCATGACACTGGATGCTTGGGGCTAGTGCACTGGGACGACCCAGAGGGATGCTATGGGGGGGAGGAGGGAGGAGGGTTCAGGATGGGGAGCACATGTATACCTGAGGCGGATTCATTTTGATATTTGGAAAAACTAATACAATTATGTAAAGTTTAAAAATAAAATAAAATTAAAAAAAAAATCCACAGGAGGCTTGACTCCCTTTAGGCCACTCAGTGGTCTCCAAGAAATACCCGTCGGGACTCGAGAGCAGAGCAGAGTCCTTTCCTTCCTCTCGAGATGAGGTCTGACTCCTCGGGTGCGTCTAAAATGCAACCCCGAGATCTCTGTCGCCCCTGGAGAGGAACTTTAGGTCCTGGACACAAGCTTAGATGAGGTCTCTTTTGCCCTGAAGTGACTCGAGAGCAATCCCTAGCTCTCTCTCGCAACTCCAATGGAAGATTGGACTTCCCTGGGCCAACACAAGAGGAAGCCTGAATTCCCCATCGTAACTCGAGAATCCCGCCGAAACTCGAGAAAAACCACATGGTTACCCTGTCATCGCAAGATGAGGCCCTTGCCCGCTACAGCGTCTAAAGAGAAGTCCCAGGTTTCTTCTTGAAGTGTTTTCACACTTCAAGTGTGAAAACTTGGCACCCTTGATGCGATTCCAAAAGTTCCCCGACACCCTGGTCTCTCTCGAGGGGAACACCGAGGTTCCCGGTACGACTTCATCTGAGCCACTTCTCCCCTCCTGATTGCGACTGGAGGGTCGACTCCCGTGCTTTGTCTGGAAGGGGTTCCCAACCTTCCCAGCGCACCTCAGGATGAGGCCGGTCTAACGAGAATATTTGAGACGTAGCTTCATGGGTGGTAACACATGCTGAAAGACCCCGATTCCCTGGTCCACTCTTGATAAGAACCCGATGCCCGGACACCTCTTGAAAGGCAACCCTGTGGAAGAAGGCACAACACGAAGGGGCACTGACACCCTCGTGCATCGTCCGGAAAAACCCGCAGATTCCAAACACAGTTCGACAAGTTGCCTGTCACCCCGTGAATAACTCGAGAGGCAAGCGGAGTTCCATTCCTCCTTACAAGACGAGGCCTGACTCTCCTGTCCCAACTCTGCAGGGACCCTGCGATCAGAGTCAGAAATGGAGACGAACCCTGAGGTTCCTGCCTCCACTCGAGATGAGGCCCTCTTCTATTGCACCAAACCCAGTGGAGTCCCGAGAGGGCCCTCCCAACTCCAGGGTATCCTTGACTTCTCAGAGGCACACTGAGAAGCTCCCTGAGGCCACCGGCACTAGTCGAGGGAACCCAGGGTTTACTGCCGTGACCCAAGAAACACCTTGAAAGTCCTTCTTTAACGGTTCTTGAGGCCCGATACACCTTCCATGACTCTAGAGCAATGACGCGCTCCCCCTCACAATGCGCATGGAGACCTGACTTCCCCGGCACCACATGAGAGGCTCCCTGAGCTCCCCGTAGTACCTCATGAGAAACCCCACACTGGCGCTGCAGCTCGAGAAAACCCACGAGACGCCCCCTTCATCGCGAGATGATGGCCTTCTTTTCCTGCATGGCCTGGAGAGCAATCACGAGTCCTCTCTCCAAACTCCACAGGAGGCTTGACTCCCTTTAGGCCACTCAGTGGGCTCCAAGAGATACCCGTCGCAACTCGAGAGGAGAGCGGAGTCCTTCGCTTCCCCTCGAGACAAGGACTGACTCCCCGGGTGCATCAGGAAAGCAACCCCGAGATCCCTGTCCCCCCTGGAGACGAACATTATGTCCTGGACACAAGCCTAGATAAGGTCTCTTTTGCCCTGCAGTAACTCAAGCGCAATCCCTAGCTCTCCCTCGCAACTCGAATGGAAGACTGGACTTCCCTGGGCCAACACAAGAGGAAGCCTGAATTTCCTGACCTAACTCGAGAATCCCGCCACAACTCGAGAAAAACGACGTGGTTAACCTGTCACCACAAGATGAGGCCCTTGCCAGCTACAGCGTCTCAAGAGAAGTCTCACGTTCCGTCTTGAAGTTTGAAACGGTACTTAGCACCTTTGATGTGACTCCAAAAGTTCCCCGACATCCCAGTTTTACTCGAGGGGAACATCGAGGTTCCCGGCACCACTTCATCTGAGCCCCTTCTCCTCTCCTGATCGGGACAAGAGGGTCGATTCACTTGCTTTGTCTGAAAGGGTTACCAACCTTCCTGGTGCACCTCAGGCTGAGGTCCGTCTCAAGAAGAAATTCGAGACGTAGGCTTGTGGGTGGTGCCACATGCCGAAAGACACTGATTTCCTGGTCTGCTCTTGATAAGAATCTGAAGGCTGGATACCTCTTCGAAGGCAACCCTGTGTATGAAGGCAAAAAACGAAGGGTAACTGACACCCCCATGCATCGTCCGGATAAAACCGCAGGTTCCACACACAGCTCGACAAGTGGCCTGTTATCCGGTGAACAACTCGAGAGTCCAGTGGAGTTCCATTCCTCCACACAAGACGAGGCCTGACTCTCCTGTCCTAACTCTGTAGGGACTCTGTGTTCAGAGTCAGAAATGGAGAGCAACCCTGAGGTTCCTGCTTCAAATCGAGATGAGGCCCTCTTCTGACAAGGTCCAGCCTCGGCTGGTCCAGGGTTTTCGAAGGGGAGACAGAGTAGGCGACCTATTGATTTATTTATCGAAGATATAAAGAGTAATAGAATGAGGATAGCTCAGTAGGAAAATTTAGTGGAGAAAAGAAGCTGAGTAGCTTGGTTTATGCGGAAAATCAGTATAACCCGTGACACCAGGTTAGCTCTGACCACGGAGGCCGCAGGCTCCCTCTCGAATAGCGAAAAGTGCCCCACCTTAGACACCTTCTCAAGTGGTCTTCGAAGCCCAGGCAAATAAATGGTCGCAGAGGATATCCGCGCTCCAGATGGACACTCATCTGAAAATTGAGGGGAAGAATGACATTAGGAGACTAAGAGTTGGCAATCAAGGCCCGTAGCTTTATTTTCAACAGGGGTTTTTATACCCTAAGTTACACATAGAGGATAATGGGGATGCAAAGACAGCAGCCTTTGATCCTTATCAAAAACCAGAGTTTCTGTCCTGCAAATGTATCGTATACAAATGGTTTAGGTGATTTACATCATCTTCTAGCCAGAAGACCTATTAACATTTTATGACTCTTGACAAAGACTTATCAACCGTAAGACTTATTTTCTCTAAGAGTAATTATTTTAAGGTTTGGCCCCATCTTTCGAAGATAAAATTGCATTCCTATAGGGCAGATGTGTAATGGGCTTACAACAAAGGAAATAATTTATTACCTTAAGGGTCTAAAGTTAGTAACACCAAGGCCACTACTTATTTCTTCTACATACCAACTATATTAATTAATACACATTCAAGGATACAATTCAGGGGATGTGGAAAGTTGGCAACAAGCATTGGTTCATCAATGAAATCTTTTACTAGTTTTATTCTGACAGTTTCTAACTCTCTGAGAGGCTCTAAGCTATTTGAATATCTTAAGCTTCCCGTGCCTCTGGAGGCTCGGAGACTGTAAACAATTGTATGCATTGCTGTAGGAGACCGGGTAAACTTGTCAGGCGAGTTAGAGAGCCATCTGACGTGTTTGGATTTAAACACTCCTAATTGCCCAGGAACTTTATTAATTGGAGCTGTAAGTTAGCTCTTTGACAGAGAGAGTGAGATGGTGGTGGGGGACAGCCCCCAGTAAAGTCAGAGGGGAGAGCACAAAGCAATAAAGTAGGCAGACTCTGGTTTTGGGGGGTAGATGCTCAAGAATATCCGGGAGGACTCCCGAGGCTCGATCCCGCCTTTGTGTATGCCCAGCCTCCTTCCTCATGACCTTTGTCACGAGTGGAATGTCTCTCGCCGGCTCCCGGCCTCTCCCCGTTTTTTATTTCTTAAAACAGCCAGATGTAGCTCAGTCGCGAGCCTCTGAATACTCTGCCGAAGAATCCTGACAATACAAGGAAGAATGATTATGAGAAGCAGAATTAAAGCAGCCACCGCAGCATAGCTAAAGACATTAGACAGAATATTCTTTCCTGAGATGTAGTTAGGGAAAGTATGGAAGAAATCATTTGCTGTTCCAGCAGCAGTAAAATCTAATCGGGAGTGCTCCATGGTTGCTATTTGATAGTGAAGTTTCCCTACGTCTCAACCAATGTCAGAGCTGTTCCAGATACCTGAAATATGGTTTTTAATCTTTCCCCATTCAAAATCTGTCTCATTTACTTTCAGGGGTGTTCCACATATCCACCGATAGTCAGCATGACAAGACAATGCCATTTTCACCTTTAAAGCCTGCAATTCAGTCCCAATATGTATTACTGCTTCCTCTAGGGCGTCTACCCTCATTTCTAATTTTCTCTCTATAGCTTCCTGTGTTGCCAATGTTAAAGAAACATTTTTGGACATAGAATCAACATATTGAGCAGTATGTACTTGTTGAGTCAATGATATTGCTGCCACAGTAACAGAAGTGATTGCACTTATCAAAGCTGCTGTTCCCAAGATAAGTAAGCCCACAAACCGTCGTGTTTGCATTAAATCCTGTAGTTGTTGTAATACAGCAAGACCATAATTCAATAAGTGGTTACATCATAAGATAAGGTGGATGTTGTAGCATTACAAAGGAGCAAACATTATATTGAGGGTTTAAACAAGATGAACCAGGGAGCAGCTGTAGGCGTCAGCCCGGGGGAGCAGTGTCCCCAGCATCAGGAGGCAGAACGCGAGCGGCAGGCTGTGGGCCAAGGCGCCTATGGTGGGCGGAGGGGCAGGGTTCGTGGTTTAGGGCTAGCCGCCACCGCTTGGGCTCAGGGTGGTCCCCTCTCGCCGGTGGGGCCACGCTGGTCTGGACGGCACTCCGTGGGCGCGCTTTCCTCTCTGGCCCTCACTCGCTGCACAGACTTCTTTGCTCTAGGTCACGGGGTGCAGAGAGGTGGGTGCGAGGCGCTGCTGGTGGCGCGGAGGCGAGAGCTGGCTGGGGGAGGGGGAGCGAGCGAGTGCGCGCGCCGCGAACCTGGTCTTTGGGGAATGTGACATGACGAATTTGTCTGAGATCCAAACCGGAGAATCTGCATTCTGTAGAAATATACAAGCATACCCTCTCCCACAAGTTAGCAACACATCTGGCCTTTTTCACTCTCCCGTAAGGAGGCCTTTTTACTTGACCAGGGGCCGAGTCGTAGCCTGTAATTCAGGCATCTAGTGTCTCATCATTGTAGTCTGCCCCTGTGTGTTTACGTTTAAGTGATTAATTACAATTGGAACATAACTTCACTATTTGTCTAGCTGTTTCCCTATGGATATGTTAATTTAGGTCTAATGTTTAGTTTAGGTCTCTGTATAAATTTAAGTAATAAATGTATAACCTCCTTATCTCATTTTGGTATACAGGTATACAGATATACCTAAATGCAAAATGCATTTATATATGTATTTATATATGGCAACAAGTATAAAGTTATTGACATATAATATATATAAATCAATATACTTGAATTAATCTTTATAATCAATATATTAATTAATATATATTACAACAATACAACACATACACAGCTAATACCAACCAACACAAACCAATATACTGTAATAATACATGTCACACATTTATAATTATACAGTATATAGAACATATATCATCACAGCACATCAATCCATACCAATTAATATCAGCCACACACACATTATATTACTGCCATATATATTTAATTATACAGTATATATATGTGTGTGTGTGTATAGTATACATATTAATTTATATACAAATTAATTAAGTATAGATCTATAAATAGAATTAGGTATACCTTTATTATATTTTATTTATACCCATACCTAATTAGGCAAACTGTAATTAGGCAAATACATTTATATTATGTATTTATAACAATATATAAAGTATTGTTAAATGTACCACCTGTACAGCATCTCCACCCCACATACCACTTTCTCTAATCCCACCAACTCATTTTCAGTATTATGTGTTGGCCAGGAGCTGGGCCAGTCTTTCCCAGCAATGTTAAGAGACGTCTGTTCCTGTGTCTAATAGCCCTGGCGTTTTATTCTCTTGAATTAAAAGATCTTTTAAAGGCCTTGGAACTGTAATTTCCTGCACCCAAAAGGCTAGATCACTAGATCCAAATGTTTTGTGGCTCTTAGATTGAGAAGTCAAGTTTTTCCTTGTCTGATAGTAAGGTAAAAGTAAAAGCTGTGTTACTCTTTGACCTTTATTAATTTGTACAGTTTTGATAGGCAGTGAGATCAAGACTTTAATTTCTCAATATCATCAGAATCTACTACAACATGCACCAGCGAAATTTCTTTTCTTTCTTTTTTTTTTATTTAATTTTTTTTTAAAAGAAAGCGAGCTACGCCCCAGGACAAATCTTACAATGTCCTCAGATAGGGGGCCAGCCACTCCGGTTGGAATTGGAGTAAGCGGCACATCAGGGGTTAATATTGTTATTAAATCTCCTTGCCTTTTCGCTTTTCTCCTAGCCTGGGTGAGACCCCCCTGAGGGAGTTTTCTCCAAGGAGCACGCTCTGCATATTGTGTACTAAAAGCTCCATTGTTTAAAAAACTTTTTATCTTCCTCAGTCTTAGGCAACACTTTGGGAGGCTTTGGGGGCAAAGTGGGGAACTCCTGGGTCCTGGGAGGCACAATTGAAGGCGGTGGCAGTCGCCTTAAATCAGAAAGTGGTGGATAAGTTTTTTAAAGGTTTGGGCAGAGGGGGAGGGAGCTCGCCAGGGCTCTCGGCCACAGCGTCCTGTAAGCCCTCTCCTTCCTCGGGAGGTAGACCACTTTCTCCCTCCTTTTTTTTTTCTTCAATGGCAGAAAATATGATCTGTGCAGTAAATGGAGACTCACCACCATCCACCTCTATAGCCTCCCCCATAGTCTATTTAACAGCCTCGTGACGGAGGTCCAGGACATTTCTAATCATATTCCACAGTCAATAAATATTTGTCTATTCTTAGATGCAGAGAAATCCATTTTTAATTTTTTTTTTAATTTTAGAGAATATTTTTATTTATTTTGTAACCTCTTTACCCTGGCTAAACTGCAGAGGGGACTAGAAAAGAAGCCTCAAGGTGAGGATCAAGTTCATCCTTGGGACTAGAGAAAATCCTTCTCCGGGAAACTCCTAGCGGTGGCCCTTTACCCCGACATGGAGGAGGAGGCATAGGGGGATGGGAGCGTCCCGAAGTTTTCCTCTTCTGTTCCGGAGATCCTTTAACTGTTTGGTAACTAAATCTTACGAACTGTCTGATCGGGGATGTTTCCCTCAACCTCCTAGGAGCGGATGGTCTGATTAGGGATGTTTTCTTAAACTTTTAGGAGCATCTTTAGCTTAAAAAATAAAAAATCCTCATCAGAATGGCATCGAGCTGCTGTTTCCTCTAAACCTTTTTCAAATTGAGGGGAGAGCTGATCTTTCTTTTCATCCCTATCTTTTACATGCTCATTGGCAGTCATAGCGGCCAGCCATTCATTTAGCTGTCGATAGCTAGGTATAGCCACTTCATTTTCACTTTTCTTTATAACAGGTACCTTTTCAGATTTGCTTTTTTGTTTAACAGGTACTTTTCCAACTTTACTTTCCTCTTTAACAGGTACCTTTTCAAATTCATGAGCTGGATCTAAAACATCTCTAGTCATATTCCACAGAGGAAAGGTGTAAGTAGGGATTTTTTCCAAACCTTGCTGAGCACAATAAGCTCTTAGCTGTTTTCCTAGTTTTTTCAAGATATCGAGGTTAACAGTGCCTTGTTGTAGAAACCAAGGGCAGTGGTCTTGTACAAATGTAAAAAATGATTGAATGGAAGATTTTTTAACCTTGATTCTTCTTTTACTTAATAACTGTAAAATTACTCCTATAAAGAGCTGTCTTTCATTTGATTCAGTGTTGCCCATGTCAGAAACTTAAGGATAGTAAAAGATTTTGCTTTTAGCTATCTAAAGATTAGGCCTTTTTTGTCAGCCTTTTTAGAAACCGTTTTTTCTCTCTAACTCTTCAACACTTCCCACTCCTCTCGCCCTGTCTATTCTACAGGGGGATCTGCAGCCCCCTAAGTGGGATCCTATCTGTCCCCAAAACTGAACACTGGGGGAATGGGGTTGGGGATTTACCTTCGAAATGCCTGTCTCGGGCGCCACCTGCAGAGGTCCAGCCCCAACTGATCCAGGGTATTCGAAGGGAAGATGGAGTAGGCGACCTATTTATATATTTATTTATTCATCAAAGATATAAAGAGTAATAGAATGAGGATAGCTCAGTAGGAAAATTCAGTGGAGAAAAGCAGCTGAGTAGCTTGGTTTACGCGGAAAATCAATATAACCCGTGACACCAGGTTAGCTCTGACCACGGAGGCTGCAAGTGCCCTCTAGAATAGAGGAAGGTGCCCCACCTTAGACACCTTATCGAGTGGGTCTTCGAAGCCCAGGCAAATAAATGGTCGCAGAGGATATCCGCGCTCCAGATGGACACTCATCTGAAAATTGAGGGGAAGAATGACATGGGGAGACCAAGCGTTGGCGAGCAAGGCCCGTAGCTTTATTTTCAACACAGGTTTTAATACCCTAAGTTACACATAGAGGATAATAGGGGATGCAAAGTCAGCAGTCTTTAATCCTTATCAAAAACCAGGGTTTCTTTTCTGCAGATTTATCGTATAAAAATGGTTTAGATGATTTACATCATCTTCTGGCCAGAAGACCTATTAACATTTTATGACTCTTGACAAAGACTTATCAACCATAAGAGTTATTTTCTCTAAGAGTAATTGTTTAAGGTTTGGCGCCATCTTTCGAAGATAAAATTGCATTCCTATAGGGAGGATGTGTAATGGGTTTACAACAAAGAAAAGAATTTATTACCTTAAGGGTCTAAAGTTACCAACATCAAGGCCACTACTTATTTTTTCTACATACCAACTATATTAATTAGCACACATTCAAGGATACAATTCAGGGGATGTGGAAACTTGGCAAAAAGCATTGGTTCATCAATGAAATCTTTTACTAGTTTTATTCTGACAGTTTCTAACTCTCTGAGAGGCTCTAAGCTATTTGAATATCTTAAACTTCCCGTGCGTCTCGAGGCTGGGAGACTGTACACAATCGTATGCATAGCTGTAGGAGACCGGGTAAACTTGTCAGGCGAGTTAGAAAACCATCTGAGGGGTTTGGATTTAAACACTCCTAATTGCCCAGGAACATTATTAGTTGGAGCTGTAAGTTAGCTCTTTGACAGAGAGAGTGAGATGGTGGTGGGGGACATCCCCAGTAATGTCAGAGGTGAGAGAACAAAGCAATAAAGAAGGCAGACTTTGGTTTTTGGGGGTAGATGCTGAAGAATATACGGGGGAACTCCCGGAGGCTCGATCCCGCCTTTGCGTATGCCGAGACTCTTTCCTCATGACATTTGTCACGAGTGGAATATCTCTCGCTGGCTCCCGGCAATCTTCCATTGCACCAAACGCAGTGGAGTCCCGTGAGGCCCCTCCCAACATCACAGTATCAGTGTCTTCTCAGAGGCACCCTGAGCAACTCCCTGAGTTCACCGGCACAAGTCGAGGGAACACAGGGTATCCTGCCGCAACCCGAGAAAGACCTCAAGAGTCCGTCTTCAACGCGTCTTGAGGCCGGATTCCCCTACCATGACTCGAGAGCAATGACACGCTCCCCCTCGCCATGCGCATGGACACCTGACTTCCCTGGCGCCACATGAGAGGCTCCCTGAGCTCCCCGTCATACCTCGTGAGAAACCCCACACTGGCGCCACAGCTCGGGAAAACCCACGAGACGCCACCGTCATCGCGAGATTGGGGACATCTTTTCCTGCCTGACCTGGAGAGCAATCCCTGGTCCTTTCTCCAAACTTCACAGGAGGCTTTACTCCCTTTAGGCCACTCAATGGGCTCCAAGAGATACCTGTCGCGACTTGAGAGGAGAGCAGAGTACTTTGTTTCCCCTCGAGATGAGGCCTTACCTTGGTTGAGTCTGGAATGCAACCCCGAGATCCCTGTTGCCCCTGGAGAGGAACATTATGTCCTGGACAAAAGCCTAGATGAGGTCTATTTTGCCCTACAGTGACTCGAGAGCAACACCCATCTCTCCCTCGCAATTCGAATGGAAGATTGGTCTTCACTGGGCCAACACAAGAGGAAGTCTGAATTTCCCGTTGTAACTCGAGAATCCCGCCGCAACTCTTAAAAACCACGTGGTTCCCCATTCATCGCAATATGAGGCCTTTGCCCGCTACAGAGTCTCAAGAGAAGTCCCATGTTTCGTCATAAAGTTCGAAATGCTACTTGGCACCCTTGATGCGACCCCAAAAGTTCCCCAATATACCGGTCTCACTCCAAGGGAACACCGAAGTTCCTGGCACCACTTAATTTGAGCCCCTTCTCCCCTCCTGATCACGGCAGGAAGGTCGATTCCCCTGCTTTGTCTAGAAGGGGTTCCCGACCTTCATGGCGCACCTCAGGATGAGGCCAGTCTCACGAAGAAATTCGAGACGTAGCCTCGTGTTGGTGCCACGTGCCGAAAGACCCCGATTTCTCGGTCTTGCTCTTGATAAGAACCCGATGCCCGGACCTCTTCTAAGGCAACCCTGTGGATGAAGGCACTACACGAGGGGGCACTGGCAACCCTGTTCATCATCCGGAAAATCCCACAGGATCCACATACAGCTCCACAACTGGCCTGTCACCCCTTAAACAACGAGAGAGGCAAGCGGAGTTCCCTTCCTCAGATAAGACGAGGCCTGAGTATCCAATCCCAACTCTGCAGGCACGCTTCGATCTGAGTCAGAAATGGAGAGGAAACCTGAGGTTCCTGCCTCAACCCGAGATGAGGCCCTCTTCCATTAAAACAAACCCAGTGGAGACCCGAGAGGCCACTCCCATCTCCACAGTATCCCTGACTTCTCATAGGCATTCTGAGAAGCTCCTTGAGGCCACCGGCAAACGTCGAGGGAAATAAGGGTTTCCTGCCACAACCAAAGAAAGACCTCGAGAGTCCTTCTTCAACGCGTCTTGAGGTCAGATTCCCCTACCATGGCTCGAGAGCAATAACGCACTCCCCCTCGCCACGCACATGGAGACCTGATTTCCCTGGCGCCACATGAGAGGCTCCCTGAGCTCCCTGTCGTACCTCGTGTGAAACCCCACACTGGCGCCACAGCTTGAGAAAACACACAAGACCCCTCCGTCATCGCGAGATGAGGGCCATCTTTTCCTGCATGGCCTGGAGAGCAGTCCCAAGTCCTCTCTCCAAACTTCACAGGAGGCTTGACTCCCTTTAGGCCACAAAGTGGGCTCCAAGAGGTGCCCGTCGCAACTCGAAAGGAGAGCAGAGTCCTTTGCTTCCCTTCGACACGAGGCCTGACTCCCTGGGTGAGTCTGGAATGCAAACCTGAGATCCCTGTGGCCCTTGGAGAGGAACATTAGGTCCTGGACACAAGCCTAGATGAGGTCTCCTTTGCCCTGCAGTGACTCGAGCGCAACCCCCAGCTCTCCCTCGCAACTCGAATGGATGATTGGACTTCCCTGGCCCAACACAAGAGGAAGCCTGAAATCCCCGTCGTAACTCGAGAATCCCGCCACAACTCGAGAAAAACCACGTGGCTCCCCCATCATCGCAAGATGAGGCCCTTGGCCGCTACAGCATATCAAGAGAAGTCCTACGTTCCATCCTGAAGTACAAAACGGTACTTGGCACCCTTGATGCGACCCCCAAAGTTCCCTGACATACCGGTCTCACTCGAGGGAAACACCAAAGTTCACGGCACCACTTCCTGTGAGCCCCTTCACCCCTCCTGATCGCGACAGGAGGGTCGACTCCCATGCTTTGTCTGCAAGGGGTTCCCGACGTTCCCCGCAAACCTCCGGATGAGGCCGGTCTCATGAGGAAATTCGAAAAGTAGCCTCATGGTTGGTGCCACATGTTGAAAGATCCCGAATTCCCGGTCCACTCTAGATAAGAACCTGACGCCCGGACATCTCTTCGAAGGCAACCCTGTGGATGAAGGCACAACACGAAGGGACAATGACATCCACATGCATCGTCTGGAAAAACCCGCCGATTCCACTCACAGCTCCAAATGTGGACTGTCACCCCGTGAACAACTCGAGAGGCAAGTGAAGTTGCATTCCTTCACACAAGACGAGGCCTTACCCTCCTGGCCCAACTCTTCAGGGACCCTGCAATCGGAGTCAGAAATGGAGAGGAACCCTGAGGTTCCTACCTCAACTAGAGAAGAGGCCCTCTTCCATTGAACCAAACTCAGTGGTGTCCCGAGAGGCCCCTCCCAACACCACAGTATCCCTGAATTCTCAGAGGCTCCCTGAGAAGCTACCTGAGGTCACTGGCACAAGTCGAGGGAACCCAGAGTTTCCTGAAGTAACCCGAGAAAGACTTGGAGAGTCCTTTTTCAACGTCTCTTGATGCCCGATTCCCCTACCATGACTCCAGAGCAAGGACGCGCTCCCCTCGCCACAAGCAGGAAAACTGACTTCCCTAGTACCACATAAGAGGCTCCCTGAGTACCCCATCATACCTCGTGAGAAAACCCACAGTGGCGCCGCAGTTCGAGAAAAACCACAAGATGCCCCCGTCAAGGAGAGATGGGGGCCTTCTTTTCCTGCCTGACCTGGAGAGCAATCCCTGGTCCTCTCTCCAAACTTCACAGGAGGATTGACTCCCTTTAGGCCACTCAGTTGGGTCCAAGAAATACCCGGTGCGACTCGAGAGGAGAGCGGAGTCCTTTGCTTCCCTCAAGACGAGGCCTGACTCCCCGGGTGAGTTTGGAATGCAACCCCGAGATCCCTGTCGCCCCTGGAGTGGAACATTATGTCCTAGACACAAGCCTAGATGAGGTCTATTTTGCCCTACAGTGATCGAGAGCAACCTCCATCTCTCCCTCACATTGAATGGAATATTGGGCTTCCCACGGTCAACACATGAGGAAGTCTGAATATCCCATCGTAATTCGAGAATTCAGCCTCAAGTCTTAAAAACCATGTGGTTCCCCCTTCATCGCAATATGAGGCCCTTGCCAGCTAGAGTCTCAAGAGAAGTCCCACGTTCCATCTTAAAGTTCGAAATGCTACTTGGCACGCTTGATGCGACCCCAAAGTTCCCCAACATACCGGTCTCACTCCAGGGGAACACCGAAATTCCCGGCGTCTCCAGGGAAGTCCCATGTTCTGTCCTTAAGTGCGAAACGGTACTTGACACCCTTGATGCGACCTCAAAAGTTCCCGACACGCTGGGTTCCCTCGAGGGGAACACCAAGGGTCCCGGCACCACTTCATCTGAGCCCCTTCTCCCCTCCTGATCGCGACAGGAGAGTCAATTCCCCTGCTTTCTCTGGAAGGGGTTCCCGGCCTTCCTGGTGCACCTCAGGATGAGGCCGGTCTCAGGAGGAAATTCGAGACCAGCCATGTGTGAGGTGCCACGTGCCGAACGACACCGATTTTCCGGTCCGCTCTTGATAAGAACCTGATGCCCGGACACCTCTTCGAAGGCAACCCTGTGAGTGAAGGCACAACACGAAGGGGCACTGACACCCCCGTGCATCATCCGGAAAAACCCGCAGGGTCTACCCACAGCTCGACAAGGGGCCTGAGACTCCCGGAACAACTCGAGAGGCAACCAGAATTCCATTCCTCAGACAAGACGAGGCATGACTCTCCTGTCCCAACACTGCAGGGACCGTGCAGTCGGAGTCAGAATTGGAGAGGAAGCCTGAGGTTCCTGCCTCCCCTCGAGATGAGGCCCTCTTCCATTGTGCCGAACCCAGCAGAGTCCCGAGAGGCCCTGCCAACTCCACAGCATTCCTCACCTCTCAGAGGCACCCTGGTAAGTTCCCTATAGTCCCCTGCAGAAGTCGAGGGAAACGAGGGTTTCCCGCCGCCACCCGAGAAAGACCTCGAGAGTCCTTCTTCAACGCGTCTTGAGGCCCTAGTCACTTCCCATGACTCGAGAGTGATGACCAGCTCCCCCTCGCCATGCGCATGGAGACATGAATTCCCTGGCACCGCACGAGAGGCTCCCTGAGGTCCTCGTCGTGACTCGTGAGAAAACCCCACGGGCGCCACAGCCTGAGGAAACCCATGAGATGCCCCCGTCATCGCGAGATGAGGGCCTTCTTTTCCTGCCTGACCTGGAGAGCAATCCCGAGTCCTCTCTCCAAACTGAAGAGGAGGCTCGACACCCTTGAGTACACTCAGTGGGCTCCAAGAGATCCGTGTCGCGGCTTGAGAGGAAAGTGGAGTCCTCTGCTTCCCCTCGAGGTGAGGCCTGACTCCCCGGGGGAATCTGGAAAGGAAACCCGAAATCTCTGTCTTCCCTTGAGAGGAATATTAGGTCCTGGACACACGCCTCAATGAGGTCTCTTTGGCCCAGTAGTGACTCGAGCAGAACCCCCAGCTTTCCCTCGCAACTCCAGGGGAAGATTGGGCTTCCCAGGGCCAACCCAAGAGGAAGCCTGAAATCCCCGTCGTTTTCGAGAATCCAGACGCAACTCGAGAAAAACGACGTGGTTCCAACGTCTTCACAGGATGAGGCCCTTGCCCGCTACAGCGTCTCCAGGGAAGTCCCATGTTCCGTCCTGAAGTGGGAAACGGTACTTGGCTCCCTTGATGTGACCCCTAAAGTTCCCTGAAACGCCGGGTTCCCTCGAGTGGAACACCTAGAGTCCCGGCCCCACTTCATCTGAGCCCCATCTCCCCTCCTGATCGCGACAGGAGAGTCGATTCCCCTTCTTTGTGTGGAAGGTGTTCCTGGCCTTCCCGGCGCACCTCAGGATGATGCTGGTCTCACGAGGAAATTCGAGATGAGCCACGTGGGTGGTGCCACATGCCGAATGACTCCGATTTCCCGGTCCGCTCTTGAAATGAACCTGATGCTGGACACCTCTTTGAAGGCAACCCTGTGGGGGAAGGCACCAAATGAAGGGGCAATGACACCCCCGTGCATCTTCTGGAAACACCCGCAGGTTCCACACACAGCTCGACAAGGTGCGTGACCCACTGAACGACTCGAGAGGCAAGCAGAGTTCCATTACTCAGACAAGACGAGGCCTGACTCTCCTGTCCCAACCCTGCAGGGACCCTGCGGTCGGAGTCAGAAATGGAGAGGAAGCCTGAGGTTCCTGCCTCCAATCGAGATGAGGCCCTCTTTCATTTCGTCAAACCTAGTGGAGTCCCGAGAGGCCCCTCTAACTCCTCAGTATCCCTCACCTCTCAGAGGCACCTGGGAAGTTCCCTAAGGTCCCCGGTAGAGGTCGAGGGAAACGAGTGTTTCCCGCCCCAACCCAAGAAAGACCTCGAGAGTCCTTCTTAAATGCGTCTGGAGGCCCTAGTCCCTCTCATGACTCCAGAGCAATGACGCGATCTGCCTGGCCACACGCATGGAGGCCTGACTTCTCTGGCGCCGCACGAGAGGCTCCCTGAGCTCCCCATCATATCTCGTGAGAAACCCCACACTGGCGCCGCAGCTCGAGAAAACCCATGAGACGCTCCCGTCATCACGAGAGGAGGGCCATCTTTAACTGAATGGTATGCAGATCAAGCGTGAACCTTCTGTCCAAGCTACACAGGACGCTTGACTCCCTTTAGGCCACTCATTGGGCTCCAAGAGTTACACGTCGCGACTCGAGAGGATAGTGGAGTCCTTTGCTTCCACTCGAGACGAGGCGTGACCCACCGGGTGAGACTGGAATGCGACCCCGATATCCCTGTTGCCCCTGGAGATGAACACTACGTCCTGGACCCAAGCCTAGATGAGGACTCTTTGCCCTGAAGTGACTCGAGAGCATCCCACAGCTCTCTCTGACAAGTTGAATGGAAGATTGGACTTCCTGGGCCAACACAAGAGGAAGTCTGAATTCCCCGTCGTAACTCGAGAATCCCGCCGCAACTCGAGAAAAACCACGTGTTTCCCTCGTCATCGCAATATGAGGCCCTTGCCCGCTAGAGCATCTCCAGAGAATTCCCACGTTCCATCTTGAAGTGCGAAACTGTACTTGGCACCCTTGATGCGACCTCAAAAGTGCCGTGACATACCGGTCTCACTCCAGGGGACCACCGAGGTTCCCGGCACCACTTCATCTGAGCCCCTTCTCCCCTTCTGATCGCGACCGGTGTGTCGATTCCCCTGCTTTGTCTGCAAGGGTTCCCTACCTTCCCGGCGAACCTCAGGATGAGGCCGGTCTCCCGAGGAAATTCGAGACGTAGCCTCGTGGGTGGTACCACATGCTGAAAGACCCCAATTTTCTGGTACGCTCTTGAAAAGAACCCGATGCCCGGACACCTCTTTGAAGGCAACCCTGTGGATGAAGGCACAACACGAAGGGGCACTGATACCCCTGTGCATCGTCCGGAAAAACCCGCAGGTTCCACACACAGCTCAACAAGTGGCCTGTCACTCCGTGAACAACTCGAAAGGCAAGCGGAGATCCATTCCTCCACGGAAGACGAGGCGTGACTCTCTTGTCCGTACTCGGCAGGTACTCTGCGACCCGAGTCAGTAATGGAGAGGACCCCTGAGGTTCCTGCCTCCATTCGAGATGAGGCCCTCTTCGATTGCACCAAACCCAGTTGAGTAACGAAAGGCCCCTCCCAAATCCACAGTGTCCCTGACTTCTCAGAGGCACCCTGAGAAGTTGCCTGAGGTCACCGACACAAGTCGAGGGAACCCAGGGTTCCCTGCCGCAACCCGAGAAAGACCTCAAGAGTCTTTCTTCAATGTGTCTTGAGGCCCGATTCGCCTACTATGACTCGAGAGCAATCACGCACTCCCCTTCACCACACGCACGGAGACCTGACGTCCCTAGCACCACACGAGAGGCTCTCTGAGCTCCCCGTTGTACCTCGTGAGAAATCTGATACTGCGCCGCAGCTGGAGAAAACCCACGAGACGCCCCCGTCATCGCGAGATGAGGGCCTTTTTTCCTGCATGGCCAGGAAAACAATCCCGAGTCATCTCTCCAAACTCCATAGGAGGCTTCACTCCCTTTACGCCACACAGTGGGCTCCAAGAGATACCCGTCGTGACTCGACAGGAGAGCAGAGTCCTTTTTTTCCCCTCAAGACGAGGCCTGACTCTCCGGGTGAGTCGAGAATGCAACCCTGAGATCCCTGTCGGCCCAGTAGTGGAACACTAGGTCCTGGACACAAGCGTAGATGAGGTCTATTTTGCCCTGCAGTGACTGGAGAGCAATCCCCAGTTCTAACTTGCAACTCGAATGGAATACTGGATTTTCCTGGCGCCACACAAGAGCCTCCCTGAAATCCCTGTGGTACTTCATGAGACACCCCACACTGGCGCCGCAGCTCGAGAAAACCCACGAGACGCCACCGTCATCTCGAGATGAGGGCCTTCTTTTCCTGCATGGCCTGGAGTCCAATCCCGAGTCCTCTCTCCAAACTCCACAGGAGGCTTGACTCCCTTTAGTACACACATTGGGCTCCAAGAGACACCCATCGTGACTCGAGACGAGAGCGGAATTCTTTGCTTACCCTCGAGGTGAGAACTGACTCCCCGGATGAGTCTGGAATGCAAACCCGAGATCCCTGTCGCCCCTGGAGAGCAACGTTAGATCCTGGACACAAGCCTAGATTAGGTCTCTTTTGCCCTGCAGTGACTCTAGCGCAATCCCCAGCTCCCCCTCGCAACGCGAATGGAAGATTGGATTTCAAGGCCAACAAGAGGAAGCCTAAATTCCCGGTCATAACTCGAGAATCCCGCCGCAACTCGAGCAAAACCACGTGGTTCTCCCGTCATCGCAAGATGAGGCCCTTGCCCGCTACAGCGTTTCAAAAGATGTCCCAGGTTCCGTCTTGAAATGCGAAACGGTACTTGGCACCCTTGATGCGACCCCAAAAGTCCCCCAACACGCCGGTCTCACTCAAGGGGAACACCGAGGTTCCCGGCACCACTTCATTTAAGCCCCTTCTCCCCTCCTGATCGTGACCGGTGGGTCGATTCCCCTGCTTTGTCTGCAAGGGGGCCCGACCTTCCCTGCACAACTCAGGATGAGGCCGGTCTCATGGGGAAATTCGATACGTAGCTTTGTGGGTGGTGCCACTTGCTGAAAGACTCCAATTTCCCGGTCCGCTCTTGATAAGAATCCGATGCTCGGACACCTCTTGGAAGGCAGCCTTGAGTATGAAGGTACAACACGAAGGGGCAGTAACACACCTGTGCATCATCCGGAAAAAAGGGCAGGTTACATACACAGCTCGACAAGTGGCCTGTCACCTCGAGAACAACTCGAGAGGCAAGAGGAGTCCCATCCTCCAGAAAAGACGAGGCCTGACTCTCCTGTACCAACATGCAGGGACCTTGCGATCTGAGTCAGAAATGGAGAGGAACACTGAGGTTCCTGCTTCAACTCGAGATGAGTCCCTCTTACATTCCACCAAATGCAGAGGAGTCTCGAGAGGCCCCTCCAAACTGCACAGTATCCCTGACTTCTCAGAGGCACTCTGAGACGCTCCCTGAGGTCGCAGGCACAAGTCAAGGGAACCCTGGGTTTTATGCAGTGACCCGAGAAAGACCTCGAGAGTCCTTCTTCAACCCGTCTTGAGGCCCGATTACCCTACCATGACTCGAGAGCAATGACGAACTCCCCCTAGCCATCTCATGGGGACCTGACTTCCCTGGCGCCACACGAGAGGCTCCCTGAGCTCCCTCTCGTACCTCGTCAGAAACCCGGCACTAGCGCGGCAGTCTAGAAAACCCACAAGAGGCCGCCGTCATCACGAGATGAGGGCCTTCTTTTCCTGCATGGCCTGGAGAGGAATTCCGAGTCCTCTATCCAAACAGCACAGGAGGCTTGACTCCCTTTAGGGCACACAGTGGGCTCCAAGAGATACCCATCACGACTCAAAAGGACAGCGGAGTTCTTTGCTTCCCCTCGAGACGAGGCCTGATTCCCCGGGTGAGTCTGGTATGCAAGCCCGAGATCCCTGTCGACCCTAGGGATGAACATTAAGTCCTGGACACAAGCCTAGATGAGGTCTATTTTGCCCTGCAGTGACTCGAGGGCAATCCTCAGCTCTCCCTTGAAACTCGAATGGAAGATAGGACTTCCCTGGGCCAACACATGAGGAAGACTGTATTCCCCGTCGAAACTCGAGAATCCCGCCACAACTCGAGAAACGCTACGTGGTTCCCCCGTCATCGCAAGATGAGGCCCTTGCCCCCTACAGCGTCTCAAGAGAAGTCCCACGTTCCGTCTTGAAGTGCGAAACGGTATCGGCACCCTTGATGCAACCTCAAAAGTTCCTCGACACACCAGTCTGACTCGAGGAGAACACCGAGGTTCCCGGCACCACTATATCTGGGCCCCTTCTCCCCTCCTGATCGCGACAGGAGGGTCGATTCCCCTGTTTTGTCTTGAAGGGGTTCCCGCCTTTCCCGGTGCATCTCAGGATGAGGCCGGTCTCACGAGGATATTCGAGACATAGCCTCGTGGATGGTGACACATGCCGAAAGACCCCGATTTCCCGGTTCGCTCTTGATAAGATCCCAATGCCCGGACACCTCTTTGAAGATAACCCTTTTGATGAAGGCACAACACGAAGGGGCACTGACACCCCCGGGTATCGTCCAGAGAAACCCGCAGGTACCACACACAGCTCGAGAAGTGACCTGTCACCCCGTGAACAACTGGAGAGGCAAGCAGAGTTCCATTCCTCCACACAAGACGAGGCCTGACTCTCCTGTTCGAACTCTGCAGCGAAACTGCAATCCAAGTCAGATCTGGCCCAGGGGAAGTCAGGAGAGGAAACATGAGTTTCCTGCCTCCACTCGAGATGAGGCCCTCTTCCATTGCACCAAACCCAGTGGAGTCCCGAGAGGCCCCTCCCAACTGCACAGTATCCCTGACTTCTCAGAGGCACCCTTAGACCTTCTTGAGATCACCGGCACAAGTCGAGGGAACCAAGGGTTTCCTGCCCCAACCCGTAAAAGACCTCGAGAGTCCTTCTTCAACGCGTCTTGAGGTGCGATTCCCCTACCATGACTCAAGAGCAATGACGCACTCCGCCTAGCCACGCGCATAGAAACCTGACTTCCCTGGCGCCACAGGAGAGGCTCCCTGAGCTCCCCATTATACCTCGTGAGCAACACCACACTGGAGCCGCAGCTCGAGAATACCCACGAGACGCCCCAGTCCTCACGAGATGAGGGCCTTCTTTTGCTGTATGGCCTGGAGAGCAATCCTGAGTCCTCTCTCCAAACTCCACAGGAGGCTTGACTCATTTTAGGCCACACAGTGAGCTCCAAGATATACCCGTCGCGACTTGACAGGAGAGCGGTGTCCTTGGCTTCCCCTCGAGATGAGGCCTGATTCCCCGGGTGAGTCGAGAATGCAATGCCGAGATCGCTGTCACCCCAGCAGAGGAACATTAGGTCCTGGACACAAGCTTAGATGAGGTCTATTTGGCCCTGCAGTGTCTCGAGAGCAATCCCCAGTTCTAACTCGCAATTCGAATGAAAACTGGACTTCCCTGGGCCAGTTGAACAGGAAGCCTGAATTCGCCGTCTTAACTCGAGAATCCCGCCGCAACTCAAGAAAAACCACGTGGTTCCCCCGTCATCGAAAGATGAGGCCCTTGCCCGCTACAGCGTCTCAAGAGAAGTCCCACGTTCCGTATTGAAGAGCGAAAAGTTACTTGGAACCCTTGATGCGACCCCAAAAGTTCCCCGACATACCAGTCTCACTTGAGGAGAACACCGAGGTTCCCGGCACCACTTCATCTGAGACTCTTCTCCCCTCTTGATCGCGACAGGAGGTTCGATTCCCCTGCTTTGTCTGGAAGGCGTTCCCGACCTTCCTGGCGCACATCAAGATGAGGCCAGTCTCACGAGGAAATTTGAGACATAGCCTCGTGGGTGGTGCGGCATGCCAAAAGACCCCAATTCCCTGGTCCGCTCTTGATAAGAACCCGATGGCAGAACCCAACTCGAAGGCAATCCTGTGGAACAAGGCACAACACGAAGGGGCAGTGACACCCCGGTGCATCGTCCAGAAAAACCCACAAGTTCCACATACAAATCGACAAGTGGCCTGTCACCCCATGAACAACGCGAGAGTCAAGCGGAGTTCCAGTCCTCCACACAAGACGAGGCCTGACTCTCCTGTCCCAACTCTGCAGGGACTCTGCGATCCGAGTCAGATCCGGCGCATTCGAAGCCAGGAGAGGAACCCTGAGGTTCCTGCCTCAACTTGTCATGAGGCCCTCTTCCATTGCACCAAACCCAGTGGAGTTCAGAGAGGCCCCTCCCAACTCCACAGTGACCCTGACTTCTCAGAGGCACGCAGAGAAGCTTCCTGAAGTCACTGGCACAAGTCGATGGAACCCAGGGTTTCCTGCTGCAACCCAGGAAAGACCTCGAGAGTCCTTCTTTAACACCTCTTCAGGCCCAATTCCCCTACCATGACTCGAGAACAATGACGGGCTCCCTCTCACCACGTGCATAGAGACCTGACTGCCCTGGCACCACGTGAGAGGCTCACTGAGCTCCCAGTCTTACTTCGTGAGAAACCCCACACTAGCGCCACAGCTCGAGAAAACCTACGAGACGCCCCAGTCACTGGGAGATGAGGGCCTTCATTTCATGCATTCCCTGGAGAGCAATCCCGTGTCCTCCCTCCAAACACCAAAGGAGGTTTGACTCCCTTTAAGCCACTCAGTGGGCTCCAAGACATACCCGTCCGACTCGAGAGGAGAGCAGAGTCCTTTGCTTCCCCTCGAGATGAGGGCTGACTCCAAGGTGAGTCTGGAATGCAACCCCGAGATTTCTGTCGAGCCTTGACATGAACATTAGGTCCTGCACACAAGGCTTGGTGGGGTCTCTTTTGCCTTCAGTGACTAGAGCGCACCTCCAGCTCTTCCTCGAATCTCGAATGGAAGATAAGACTTTTGTGGGCCAACACAAGAGGAAGCATGAATTCCCTGCGGTAACTCAAATATCCCACCGCAACTCGAGAAAAACCAAGTGGTTCCGCCGTCATTCCAAGATGAGGCCCATGCCCGCTGGAGCACCCCAAGAGAAGTCCAACGTTCCAATTTGAAGAGCAAAACGGTACTTGGAACGCTTTATGCGACCCCAAAAGTTACCCGACATACCTGTCTCACTTGAGGGAAACACCGAGGTTCCCAGCAGCACTTCATCTGAGCCACTTCTCCCCTCCTGATCGCCACAGGAGGGTCGATTCCTCTGCTTTGTCTGGAAGAGTTTCATGAACTTTGCAGCACATTTCAGGATGAGGCCGGTTTCATGAGGAAATTCGAGACAACCCACGTGGGTGGTGCCAAATGCTGAACGACCCCGATATCCCGGTCCGCTCTTCATAAGAACCCGATGCCCGGACACCTCTTCGAAGGCAACCCTGTGGATGAAGACACAAAACGAAGGGTCACTGACACCCCCGTGCATCGTCTGGAAAAACCTGCAGATTCCACACACAGTTTGACAAGGGGCCTGAAACCCCATGAACAACTCGAGAGGCAAGCAGAGTTCCATTCCTCAGAAAAGACGTAGCCTGTCTCTCCTGTCCCAACTCTGCAGGGACCCTGATGTCGGAGTCCGAAAAAAAGAGGAAGTCTGAGGTTCCTGTCTCCCCTCGAGATGAGCCCCTCTTCCATTGCAACAAACCCAGCGGAGTCCCGAGAGGCACCGCCAACTCCACAGTATCCCTCAACTCTCAGAGAAACCCTGGGATGTTCCCTAAGGTCCCCGGCAGAAGTCGAGGGAAACGACTTTTTCCCGCCACAACCCGAGAAAGACCTCAAGAGTCCCTCTTCAACGCGTCTTGAGGCCCTAGTCCCCTCCCATTACTCGAGAGCCACAACGCGCTCCTCCTCGCTACGCGCAGGGAGACCTGACTTCCCTGGCGCCGCACGAGAGGCTCCATGAGATCCTCGCCGTGCCTCGCGAGAAAACCCCCATGGGCGCCACAGCTTGAGGAAACCCCTGAGACGCCCCCGTCCTCGCGATGTGAAGGGACTTCTTTTCCTGCATGGCCTGGAGAACAATCCCGAGCCCTCTCTCCAAAATGAAGAGGAGGATTGACTCCACTGACGCCACTAGGGGGCTCCAAGATATCCGCGTCGCGATTCGGGAGGACAGCGGAGTCCTTTGCTTCCCCTCGAGACGAGGCCTGACACCCAGGGGGATCCTGGAATGCAACCCCGAGATCCCTGCCTTCCCTGGAGAGGAACATTAGGTCCCGGACACAAGCCTAGATGAGGTCTCTTTGGCCCTGCAGTGACTCGAGCGCAACCCTCAGCTTTCCCTCGCCAATCGAATGGAAGACTGGGCTTCCCAGGGCCAAAAGAGGAGGAAGCCTGTAATCCCCATCGTCACTCGAGAATCCAGCCGCAACTCGAGAAAAAACACGTGGTTCCAACGTCTTCGCAAGATGAGGCCCTTGCCCACTACAGCGTCTCAGGGGAAGTCCCATGTTCCGCCCTGAAGTGCGAAACAGTACCTGACACCCTTCGTGCGACCCCCAAAAGCTCCCCGACACGCCGGGTACCCTCGAGGGAACACCGAGAGTCCCGGCACAGCTTCATCTGAGCCCGTTCTCCCCTCCTGATCACGACAGGAGAGTCGATTCCCCTGCGTGGTCTGGAAGGGGTTCCCGGCCTGCACGGCGCCCCTCAGGATGAGGCCGGCCTCGCGAGGAAATTCGAGACAAGCCCCGTGGCTGGTGCCCCATGTTGAACGACCCTGATTTCCCGGTCCGCAGTTGAGGAGAACCCGATGCCCGGACACCTCTTCGAAGGCCACCCTGTGAGTGAAGGAACAACACGAAGGGGCACTGACACTCCCGTGCATCGTCCGGAAACACCCGCGGTTTCCACACACAGCTCCACGAGGGGACTGAGACTCCCTGAGCAACTCGAGAGGCAAGCGGAGTTCCCTTCCTCAGACAAGACGAGGCCTGACTCTCCTGCCCCAACGCTGCAGGGACACTGCTGTCGGAGTACGAAACGGAGAGGAAGCCTGCGGTCCTGTCTCCCCTCGAGATGAGGCCCTCTTCGATTGCGCCAAACCCAGAGGAGTCCCGTGATGGCCCACCAACTCCACAGCATCCCTCACCTCTAAGAGGAACCCTGGGAAGTTCCCTCAGGTCACCGGGAGAAGTCGAGGGAAACGAGGGTTTCCCGCTGCAAGCCGAGAAAGACCTCGAGAGACCTTGTTCTACATGCCTTGATGCCCTAGTCCCCTCCCAGGACTCGAGAACAATGACGCGCTCCCCCTCGCCACGCTCATGGTGACCTGACTTCCATGGCGCCGCACAAGAGGCTCCCTGAGAACCTCGTCGTGCCTCGTGAGAAAAGCCCCATGGACGCCGCAGCTCGAGGAAACCCCTAAGAAGCCCCCGTCCTCGCGAGGTGAGGGCCTTCTTTTCCTGCCTTTCCTGGAGAGCATTCCCGATTCCTCTCTCCAAAATGAAGATTAGGCTTGACTCCCTTGAGGCCACTCAGAGGGCTCCAAGAGATCCGCGTCGTGGCTCAAGAGAAGAGCGGAGTCCTTTGCTTCCCCTCGAGGCGAGGCCTGACTCCACGGGGGACTCTGGAGTGCAACACCGGGATCCCTGTCTTCCCTTGAGAGTACTACTAGGTCCTGGACACACGCCTAGATGAGGTCTCTTGGGCCCTGCAGTGACTCGAGCGCAACACCCAGCTTTCCCTAGCAACTCGAATGGAAGATGGGGCTTCCCAGGGTCAACCCAAGAGGAAGCCTGAAATCCCCGTCGTAACTCGAGAATCCCGCCGCAACTCGAGAAAAACCACGTGGTCCCAACGTCTTCGCAAGATGGGGCCCTTGCCCGCTACGGCGTCTCAAGGGAAGTCTCACGTTCCGTCCTGAGTTGTGAAACGGTACCTGACACCCTTCATGCGACCTCCAAAATTTCCCAGACACGCCGGATTCCCTCGAGGGGAACACCGAGGGTCCTGGCACCCCTTCATCTGAGCCCCTTCTCCCCTCCTCATCACGACAGGAGAGTCGATTCCCCTGCATATTCTGGAAGGGGTTCCCGGCTTTCCCGGCACACCTCAGGATGAGGCCGGCCTCCCGAGGAAATTCGAGACGAGCCCCGTGGGTTGTACCACATGCCGAACGACCCCGATATCCCAGTCCGCTCTGGATAAGAACCCGATGCCCGGACACCTCTTCGAAGGCAACCCTGTGGGTGAAGTTACCATTCGAAGGGGCACTGACACCCCCGTGCGTCGTCCGGAAAAACCCGCGGTTTCCACACACAGCTTGACGAGGTGCGTGAGACACCCTGAGCAAATCGAGAGGCAAGCGGAGTTCCCTTCCTCAGACAAGACGAGGCCTGACTCTCCTGTCCCAACTCTGCAGGGACCCTGTGGTTGGAGTCCGAAAAGGAGAGGAAGCCTAAGTTTCCTGTCTCCCCTCGAGATGAGGCCCTCTTCCATTGCGCCAAGCCCAGCGGAGTCCCGAGAGGCCCCGCCAACTCCACAGCATCCCTCACCTATCAGAGGCACCATGGGAAGTTCCCTCAGGTCCCCGGCAGAAGTCGAGGGAAACGAGGCTTTCCCGCCGCAACCACAGAAAGACCTCGAGTGTCCTTCTTCAACGCCTCTGGAGGCCCTAGTCCTCTCCCATGACTGGAGAACCATGACGCGCTCCCCCTCGCCACGTGCACAGAGACCTGACTTCCCTGGCACCGCACGAGAGGCTCCCTGAGATCCTCGTCTTGCCTCGTGAGAAAACCCCCACGGGCGCCGCAGCTCGAGGAAACCCCTGAGAAGCCCCCATCCTCGCGAGGTGAGGGCCTTCTTTTCCTGCCTGACCCAGAGCACAATCCCGAGTCCTCTCTCCAAACTGAAGAGAAGGCCTGACTCCCTTGAGGCCACTCAGTGGGCTCCAAGAGATCTGCGTCGCGACTTGAGAGGAGAGCGGCATCCTTGGCTTGCCCTCGAGGCGAGGCCTGACTCCCCGGGGGAGTCTGGAACGCCACCCTGAGATCCCTGTCTTCCCTTGAGAGGAACGTTAAGTCCCGGACACAGGCCTAGATGAGGTCTCTTTGGCCCTGCAGTGACTCTAGTGCAACCCTCAGCTTTCCCTCGCAACTCGAATGGAAGATTAGGCTTCCCGGGGCCAACACAAGAGGAAGCCTGAAATCCACTTCTTAACTCTAGAATCCCGCCGCAACTCGAGAAAATCCACATGGTCCCAACGTCTTCGCAAGATGAGGCCCTTGCCCGCTACGGCGTCTCAAGGGAAGTCCCAGGTTCTGTCCTGAAGTGCGAAACAGTACCTGACTCCTTTCATGCAACCCCGAAAAGTCCCCCACACGCCGGTTTCCCTCGAGGGTAACACCGAGGGTTCCATCCCCACTTCATCTGAGCCCCTTCTCCCCTCCTGATGGCGACAGGAGAGTCGATCCCCCTGTATTGTCTGGAAGGGTCCCCGGCCTTCCCAGCACACCTAAGGATGAAGCCGGCCTCACTAGGAAATTTGAGACTAGCCCCGTGGGTGGTCCCTCATGCCGAAAGACCCCGATTTCCCTGTCCGCACTTGAAAAGAACCCGAGGCCCGGACACCTCTTCGAAGGCAACCCAGTGGGTGAAGGCACAACACGAAGGGGCACTGTCACCGTCGTGCATTTCCGGAAACACCCGCAGGTTCCACACACAGCTCAACAAGGGGCCTGAGACCCCCTGAGCACCTCGAGAGGCAAGCGGAGTTCCCTTCCTCAGACAAGACGATTCCTGACTCTCCTGTCCCAACTCTGCAGGGACCCTGCGGTCGGAGTCTGAAACGGAAAGGAAGCCTGAGGTTCCTGCCTTCCCTGGAGATGAGGCCCTCTTCCATTGCGCCAAACCCAGCGGAGTCCTGAGAGGCCCCGCCAACTCCACAGCATCCCTCATCTGTCAGAAGCACACTGGGAAGTTCCCTAAGGTCACCGGTAAACTTTTATTGCACAAGGTCCCCATGAAAAGGCCCACGCAGCAGGACAGCCACAGATTCTGTCTGCCATTAAAGGGCAGTAAGGTGCCCTCCCCCCTTCTTTGCTGCCTCGGCGGCCACCAGGATGCAATTCGCGTACCCTTCCCTTTCCCATCCTAGCAGGTGCTCCAGGGCCCGCTGGCCTACAAAGTGCCAGAAGCAGGGCTGGGCCAGCCGGCCAGAATTCAGGGTTCTGTCCCTTGGACTTCCAGCGGACACTAGGCTGCTTGGGAAAACCGCGCAGACTCTGAGGTTTTTCAGCAGAGGGGTGGAGCGGTAAAGGCCTTGACCCCAAAGACGAGGCCTTTCTGCGACCGCCAGGTTGGGGAGCTCTGAGACTGTGCCAACACAGGGCGGAATACATGGTTCCCTGCTCCACGCAGTCCCCGTTCCCTTACCTGTGTTCCGCACCCCTCCGCTGTGGCCAATGGATGCCGATCCTTGGGGATCCAGGAGTTCACGAAATGGGCATTCCCAGCCGCAATGGCGACCCCCAACAGCACATCTGGAAAGCCCTCCCCCACACCCGCCAGGAGCCGACCCCCACTGCGAACGGAACCCCACCCCGCCCCGCACCGCCAGGTTTCGCCCCGGCCCTGCCGGGCTCCCGGTGGGTTCCCAGCAATATTGGCGACCCCCGGGAGCACAACAGGGACCGACCCCCCACCCACAGTGAGCGGAATCTCGACCTGTGCAGCCCAGGTTTACCCCACCCTGGCTGCGCTCCCGGCGCGTTTCCAGCTGCAGTGGCCATCTCCGAGAGCACAACTGGGAAGCCCTCCCCTACCCCCGCCAGGAGCCGACACCCGCCCTGCGCCGCCCGGGTTCGCCCCGCCCCTGCCGCGCTCCAGGGGCGCTGCCCACCTTCACCAGTGGCTCTCGGTGAGCCCCGTCCCCACGCCCGGTTCCAGGAGAGGCTCTCGGACCTCGCTGCTGCCGCCAGGTCAAACATGAGGACAATACATACACCCCACAGAGACAATCCAAGCTGTCTATGATTTAGGGATAAAACGAGGACCACAGAAAGGCAAGATGACCTGACCTAGGAGGGCCATGATATTCTATAGAACCAGACAAAGTTGGTTACCAAGGAAACTTTTTTCCTTGGAACCCGGAAAGCTGGTTCTTTGCATATGCAATGACCAACAATTAGCTTGTTACCCAAGCCTGCCTTACTGCCACCCCCATTCCCCCACTCCCCAGAAGACTGGCTCAAAGAAATATTTTAAATCTCAGGCGGAAACCTGGAAGATGTCTTGTCTGTCTGTTTGGATTAAGGTATGTGTCAGTGTGAGCCCTGTGTTTTTTGATAATATTGCTCAAGTTCTGAGTTCTGATTTCAATGGACTCAAGACAAGGCAGCCCTTCCAAATCAAACTGCTGGAAATACAAGAAAACATTGACCTAAATGAATGTCAGAGTCCCGTGAACTGGGAACTAGTCAATATTAAATATCTAGTATTTTTGGTTTTGCTCCTCCATTATAGACATGTCTAAGAGTCAACAACATTAAGCACAACATGTTCATAGTGCCTAGGTTTCTTTTGAGGTAAAAATTGCTCTATTGTTATATCTGTCACAAGCTTGTCAGCAAGAAACGACCTGGAAACGACAACAACAAAAGTAAAAAATGTAAATGTGATATGAGCTTTTAGACAAACTCTTTACAATAATTATACTCTAAAATATCTGCCTCTCATAGTCTTGATTGAAGGCAGAGGAGAAGGGGATGACAGAGGATAAGATGGTTGGATGGCATCACTGACTCGATGGACATGAGTTTGAGCAAGCCCCTGGAGCTGGTGACGGACACGGAAGCCTGGCGTCCTTCAGGCCACGGGGTCCCAAAGAGTCAGACACGACTGAGCAACTGAACTGAACTGAACTAACAAACGTTTCTCCAGGTGTTTTGGTTCCCCGAGTTTCTATCCTTGTGACGACAGTGTATTGAATAGCTAGGTCATTTCCAAATAAATGAAAGTTCTGAAACATTCACGACTTGAAAGGACCTCCCTTTTACACAGAAACAAAAGAGATTTTTGACTCTCCATGAATAGTGTCTGGCACCATCCTGACATGTTAAATGTAAGAAAGCAATTGTTTTGTTTTGTTTTGTTCTGTTCTTGGGGGTGGGGGGAGGGGGGCGGGCTATAGCGAATGCCAATATAAAAGTCAGTTCTTGGTTGCTGAAGGGAAATGTATGACTTATTATTACAAGAAAGTATGTGGAATGCAATGGCACTTGAGGAAGGAAAACAAAGTAGTTCTGTCTTACAGGTGGCCGTTTCAGGATGGGAGAAGCAAAGGAATGGGTACAGAATGGGATAAGGAGGTTGTAGGGAAAGTGGACCCCCAGAAAAGAGTTCTGTGCCTAGCACAAGTTTTCTTGAGATGTCGAACTGCCTTTGCTAATGGAGTTTAAGTTTCTTTACCTCTTAAGTGATCTCTTCTAGGTTGACCTAGAACAGAAATCTTTTGTTAGCTTTGGCTAAGTGGAGAAGTAGTGTTTCACGGTGACATATGTGATCCTTCCTGACTGTTTGCAGCCCTTTTGATATCGATGCACTGCTTCTGCTGCTGCTGCCGCCGCTGCTGCTGCTAAGTCGTTTCAGTCGTGTCCGACTCTGTGCGACCCCATAGACGGCAGCCCACCAGGCCCCGCAGTCCCTGGGGTTCTCTAGGCAAGAACACTGGAGTGGGTTGCCATTTCCTCCTCCCATGCATGAAAGTGAAACGTGAACGTGAAGTCGCTCAGTGGTGTCCGACTCTTAGCGACCCCATGGACTGCAGCCTACCAGGCTCCTCCATCCATGGGATTTTCCACGCAAGAGTACTGGAGTGGGGTGCCATTGCCTTCTCCCATATCTATGCACAAGCCTGCCTAAATCATTGACTTCTAGCTAGCTTTGGGATGCCAATGACCATCCACCCTTACAAGGCAACAGAGAAGAGAAAAACACTTACCACAGGAGGTCCTGGTAAGGAACGAGGAACTAAGAAGCTCCCGCCAACCAGGATTCTGCAGAGGTCAACAAGAGGTCAGTAAGAGATGGAAGACTGCAGTCCAGAGATCCTAGCAACTTCCATCTTGCAGCAGAGACCCAGCATAGTCAAAACGAATTCAATGTTGCAAAAAATAAGTAAACAAATAAAGGACAGAAGTTCTTTGAACACATGACTGAGATTAGGGGTGAGGCAGTACATGTACGGTGCCCGGAAAATCTTAAAGTATGAGAAAGGAAAGAAATTAAAGACAACTATCAAGCTGTCCAAACTGATAAAAACGAAAGATTACACAGTTTTTTCTGTATATATTACCAGATAATAATCTGAAAAGGAATTTAAAAAAATTCCCTTTCAATAATGTCAACATGAATACAACACTTTGCCATGGATGTAACGAGGATGACAAGACTGGCACACTGGAACTTATACACCCTGGCTGAAAACTATCCTGAATACATGGACAGGTATTCCATAACAATGGAAAGACTTAAGATGGCAATACCATGGAATGCATCTTCAATCTGAAATGAAGATTTGATATGATTTGATCGCTCAGAGCTTTTGTGTCATCAATTGTTATTAAAGTATAAATGAGATAGAGAAAACTGCTGACTTAGACTTGAGGCGGGGTGTACGCCCTGCTGGTCTCTAGCCAGATATTCTACAGGCACTAGCAGTCAGCTAAGGAAAGAAAGGCACTGTCTCAGGGAATGGCACCAGGCCCCTCCCCCACGACATGCCTTGAGGTCACATTGGCAGCAGGTGAGTCATCCTGGGCCAAAAACTGATTGACATGAATCTTGAAGAAAGGCAGTATTCCAGGCAAATATATCATTTCCTTAACATAGATTAGGAGAACAAGGTACGAGGAAAACATACTGTTTTGTTCAAGTCGCTTCTGAGCCTATTGGGGGAACCGACCTGAAGCCAGAGTCCAGCAGATATACATAGGATATTTACATCGCTTAAGACAAACATTTCCTCAGGAACAAATGCATTGCTTAGCTCAAGGTTTGTCTGCGAAATTCTTACACATCAGGAGATGGCTCCGAGCTGGGTTTCTACACACAAGAACATGAATGCAAAGGACAAGCCTGCACAGCCCATCTGCCGCCCTCCCGCACATCCAGCAGCATTTCCAAGTGACCTCCTAAGGCCTTCCCCAAAATACAGGGGCACCTCTGGGTTTCCTGTTTCCCTCACTTCGAACACTTTTCTTAAAAAAAAAAAAAAAAATCCTGCACACTTCTTGATAGAATGCCACAGTGTAAGGAAAACAGGCCTTCAATACTTAAACCTCCCTGTGCCAAACACTTGGGGCTTGGTTTTGTTTTGTTTTGTTTTTTAATTACACCACCACATAATTTAAACTTTTTACAATTTCTAATTATTCAGTACCAAAACACCAAACTTTTATTGCACAAGGTCCCCATGAAAAGGCCCACGCATCAGGACAGCCACAGATTCTGCCATGAAAGGGCAGCAAGGTGCCCTCCCCCCTTCTTTGCTGCCTGGGCGGCCACCAGGGTTTGAAATCCATGCACCCTACTAAGTTTCTAGGGTGCAATCCGTGGACCCTTCCCTTTCCCATCCCAGCAGGTGCTCAAGGGCCCGCTGGCTTACAAAGTGCCAGAAGCAGGGCTGGGCCAGCCGGCCAGAGTTCAGTGTTCTGTCCCTTGGACTTCCAGGGGACACTAGGCTGCTTGGGAAAACCGTGCAGACTGAGATTTTTCAGCAAAGGGGTGGAGCGGTAAAGGCCTTGACACCAAGGGCGAGGCCTTTCTGCGACCGCCAGGTTGGGGAGCTCCGAGAATGTGCCAACAGAGGGCGGAATACTTGGTTCCCTGCTCCAAGCAGTCCCAGTTCCCTGACCTGTGGCCCGCAGCCCTCCGCTGCACCCACTAGATGTGGATCCTTGGGGACACAGGAGCGTAGGAAATGGGCGTTCCTAGCCGCAGTGGCGACCCCCGAGAGCACAACTGGGACCGAACCCCCACCCACAGCCATCTAAATCTCGACCCGCGCAGCCCAGGTTTACCCCGCCCCGGGTGCGCTCCCGGCGCGTTTCCAGCCGCAGTGGCCACCACCGAGAGCACAACTGGGAAGCCCTCCCCCACCCCCTCCAGGAGCCGAACCCCGCCCCGCGCCACCCGGGTTCACCCCGCCCCTGCCGCACTCCCAGCGCGTTTCCAGCTGCAGTGGGGACCCCCGAGAGCACAACTGTTACCGCCCCCCACCCCCTCCCGACCAGAACCCCGACCCGCGCCGCCCGGGATCGCCCCGCCCCTGGCGTGCTCCCGGGGCGTTGCCCACTTCCACCAGGGGCTCCTGGTGAGCCCCGTCCCCACGCCCGGTTCCAGGAGAGGATCTCGGACCTCGCTACTGCCGCCAGGTCAAACACGAGGACAATACATCCACCCCACAGAGACAATCCAAGCTGTCTATGATTTAGGGATAAAATGAGGACTACAGAAAGGAAAGATGTCCTGACCTAGGAGGGCCATGAGAGTCTATAGATCCAAACAAAATTGGGTACCAAGGAAACTTTTTTCCTTGGAACCCGGAAAGCTGGTTCTTTGCATATGCAATGACCAACAATTAGCTTGTTACCCAAGCCTGCCTCGCTGCCACCCCCACTCCCCCCCCCCCACTCCCCAGGAAAACGGCTCAAAGAAATATTTTAAATCTCAGGCGGAAAACTGGAAGATGTCTTGTCTGTCTGTCTGGATTAAGGTATGTGTCAGTGTGAGCCCTGTGTTTTTTGATAATATTGCTCAAGTTCTGAGTTCTGATTTCAATGGTCTCAAGACAAGGCAGCCCTTCCAAATCAAACTGCTGGAAATACAAGAAAACATTGACCTAAATGAATGTCAGAGTCCCGTGAACTGGGAACTAGTCAATATTAAATATCTAGTATTTTTGGTTTTGCTCCTCCACTATAGACATGTCTAAGAGTCAACAACATTAAGCACAACATGTTCATAGTGCCTAGGTTTCTTTTGAGGTAAAAATTGCTCTGTTGTTATATGTGTCACAAGCTTGTCAGCAAGAAAGTACCTGGAAACAGCAACAACCAATGTAAAAAATGTAAATGTGATATGAGCTTTTAGATAAACTCTTAACAATAATTATACTCTAAAATATCTGCCTCTCATAGTCGTGATTGAAGGCAGAGGAGAAGGGGATGACAGAGGATAAGATGGTTGGATGGCATCACTGACTCGATGGACATGAGTTTGAGCAAGCCCCTGGAGTTGGTGATGGACACGGAAGCCTGGCGTCCTGCAGGCCACGGGGTCCCAAAGAGTCAGACTCGACTGAGCAACTGAACTGAACTGAACTTACAATCGTTCCTCCAGGTGTTTTGGTTACCTGAGTTTCTATCCTGGTGCTAAACTAAGTGACGACAGTGTATTGAATAGCTAGGTCACTTCCAAATAAATGAAACTTCTTAAACATTCACGACTTGAAAGGACCTCCCTTTTACACAGAACAAAAGAGATTTTTGACTCTGCATGAATAGTGACTGGCACCATCCGAACATATTAAATGTAAGAAAGCAATTTTTTTTGTTTTGTTTTGTTTTGTTCTGTTCTTGCAGGAAGCGGGGTGGGCGCTATTATCACTGATAGGTATGCTCACCAATCTATCAAATGCCAATATAAGAGTGAGTTCTTGGTTGCTGAAGGGAAATGTATGACTTGTTATTACAAGAATGTATGGAATGCAATCACACTTTAAGAAGGAAAACGAAGTAGTTCTGTCTTACAGGTGGCATTTTCAGGACGGGAGAAGCAAAGGAATGGGTACAGAATGGGATAAGGAGGTTGTAGGGAAAGTAGGCCCCCAGAAAAGAGTTTTGTGCCTAGCACAAGTTTTCTTGAGATGTTGAACTGCCTTTGCTAATGGAGTTTAAGTTTCTTTACCTCTTAAGTGATCTCTTCTAGGTTGACCTAGAACAGAAATCTTTTGTTAGCTTTGGCTAAGAGGAGAAGTATTGTTTCACGGTGACATATGTGATCCTACCTGACTGTTCTCATCCCCTTTGATATCTATGCACTGCTGCTGCTGCTGCTGCAGCTGCTAAGTGGTTCAGTTGAGGCCGACCCTGTGCCACGCCATAGATGGCAGCCCACCAGGCCCCGCAGTCCCTGGGGTTCTCTAGGCAAGAACACTGGAGTGGGTTGCCATTTCCTCCTCCTATGCATGAAAGTGAAAAGTGAAAATGAAGTCGCTCAGTGGTGTCCGACTCTTAGCCACCCCATGGACTGCAGCCTACCAGGCTCCTCCGTCCTTGGGATTTTCCAGGAGTGGGGTGCCATTGCCTTCTCCCATATCTATGCACAAGCCTGCCTAAATAATTGACTTCTAGCCAACTTTGGGATGCCCATGACCACCCACCCTTACCAGGCAACAGAGAAGAGAAAAACACTTACCACAGGAGGTTCTGATAAGGAACAAGGAACTAACAAGCTCCCACCTACCAGGAATCTGCAGAGGTCAACAAGAGGTCAGCAAGAGATGAGAGACTGCAGTCCAGAGGTCCTAGCTACTTCCATTTAGCAACAAACACCCAGCATAGTCAAAACGATTTCAATGTTAAAGAATAAATAAATAAATAAATAAATAAAAGGACAGAAGTTCTTTGAACACATGTCTGAATTTAGGGGTGAGGCATTACATATGTGTCCCAGGATAATCTTAAAGTGTCAGAAAGTAAAGAAATTAAAGACAACTATCAAGCTGTCCAAACTGATAAAAATGAATGATTACACAGTTTTATCTGTATACATTAGCAGATAATAATCTGAAAAGGAATTTTAAAAAATTCCCTTTCAATAATATCAACATGAATAAAACACTTTGCCATGGATGTAACAAGGATGACAAGACTGGCACACTGGAAATTACACACCCTGGCTGAAAACTATCCTGAATACATGGACAGATATTCCATAACGATGGAAAGACTTAAGATGGCAATACCATGGAATGCATCTTCAATCTGAAATGAAGATTTGATATGATTTGATCGCTCAGAGCTTTTGTGTCATCAAGTGTTATTAAAGTATTAAAGAGATAGAGAAAGCTGCTGACTTAGACTTGAGGCGGGGTGGGGGGGGTAGTAAGAGTACCCCCTGCTGGTCTTTAGCCAGATATTCTACAGGCACTAGCAGTCAGCTAAGGAAAGAAAGGAACTGTTTCAGGGAATGGCACCAGGCCCTTCCCCCACGACATGCATTGAGATAATATTGGCAGCAGGTGAGTCATCCCGGGCCAAAACTTGATTGACATGAATCTTGAAGAAAGGCAGTATTGCAGGCAAATATATCATTTCCTTAACATAGATAAGGAGAACAAGCTAGGAGGAAAACATGCTGTTTTGTTCAAATCGCTTCTGAGCCTTTTGGGGGAACCGACCTGAAGCCAGAGTCTAGCGGAAATACATAGGATATTTACATCGCTTAAGACAAACATTTTCTTAGGAAAAAATGCATTGCTTAGCTCAAGGTTTGTCTGCGAAATTCTTACACATCAGTAGATGGCTCCGAGCTGGGTTTCCACACACAAGAACATCCATGCAAAGGAAAAGCCTGCACAGCCCATCTGCCGCCCTCCCGCACAGCCAGCAGCATTTCCAAGTGACCTCCTAAGGCCTTCCCCAAAATACAGGGGCACCTCTGGGTTTCCTGTTTCCCTCACTTCGAACACTTTTCTTAAAAAAAAAAAATCCTGCACACTTCTTGATAGAATGCCACAGTGCAAGGAATACAGTCCTTCAATATTTAAACCTCCATTTGCAAAACACTTGGAGCTTGGTTTTGCTTTGTTTTGTTTTTTAGTTACACCACCACATAATTTAAAGCTTTTACACGTTCTAATTATTCAGTTCCAAAACACCAAACTTTTATTGCACAGGGTCCTCATGAAAAGGCCCACGCAGGTGGACAACCACAGATTTTGCCATGAAAGGGCAGCAAGGTGCCCACCCCCTTCTTTGCTGCCTGGGCGGCCACCAGGGTTTGAAATCCATGCACCCTACTAAGTTTCTAGGGTGCAATCTGTGGACCCTTCCCTTTCCCATCCCAGCAGGTGCTCAAGGGCCCGCTGGCTTACAAAGTGCCAGAAGCAGGGCTGGGCCAGCCGGCCAGAGTTCAGGGTTCTGTCCCTTGGACTTCCAGCGGACACTAGGCTGCTTGGAAGAACCGCGCAGACTCTGAGATTTTTCAGCAGAGGGGTGGAGCGGTAAAGGCCTTGACCACAAAGGCAAGGCCTTTCTGCGACCGCCAGGTTGGGGAGCTCCGAGAATGTGCCAACAGACAGCGGAATACTTGGTTCCCTGCTCCACGCAGTCCCAGTTCCCTTACCTGTGGTCCGCAGCCCTCCACTGCACCCACGGGATGGCGATCCTTGGGGACCCAGGAGCGGACGAAATGGGCGTTCCCAGCCGCAGTTGCAACCCCCGAGAGCGCAACTGGGAACCCCTCCCCATCCCCCCCATGAGCCGACCCCCGCCCCGCGGCCCCAGGGTTAGCCCCGCCCCTGCCGCGCTCCCGCGCGTTCCCAGCCGCAGTGGCGACCCCCGGGAGCACAACTGGGACCGACCCCCACCCAAAGCCATCGGAATCTCGACCCGCGCAGCCCGGGTTTACCCAGTCCCGGGTGCGCTCCCGGCGCGTTTTCAGCCTCAGTGTCCACCTCCGAGAGCACAACTGGGAAGCCCGCCCCCACCCCCGCCAGAAGCCGACCCCCGCCCCACGCCGCCCGCGTTCGCCCCGCCCCTGCACGGTCCAGGTACCTTCCCAGCTTCTAGCGTTCACGCCCGGGTAGGAGCAGGATGTAGGAGTATGGGAGATGTGTCTGGAGCCTGACAGCCTCAGCTCCGCTCTGGCCTGCCCTTTGGACCTAGGAGCCAGGCCAACTTGCAGAGGGCTTAGGGCCCCATTGTATGCAAACTACCAAGGCCTACCGCAAGGAGAGCTCTGTCCGAGGGAAGGGAAGCGCCCCAGGCTGCATTCCCAAGCTGTTGTTTAGCGGCCCAGACTCAGCGCTGCACAGGGGTAATCAGGCTCTCTGTGCCCGCAGCTTCACACACAGGTGTGTCTCCGTAGGAATCAAGAAAGATCCTGACAGAGTGAGGTTCATTAGAGCTATACTAAAGAGCAAAGGCTTGTCCATGTGCTCTTGCCTTCCCCTGTGCCTTTGGGTCTCCAGGCTCGGCCCCAGCTCCGTGGAAAGAACCCCTGAGAAAATATCTTCAAGATCCACTTTTCCCAGTGTCTGGGAACCGGGGTTCGTAGGAGGAGAGAAAAGCACGCCTCCATAGGGAACGAAAAGGCAGCCCACCTGCCTGTGTTTTGAAGCCTCTATTTGGAAGGAATGGGTTAGCTTCTCCTAAAGAGACCTCCAGATCTGCTCAGAAGTCGGTAATTCCAGAGGCAGGGTACTGGTTCCTGACTGCCCTTTGCTAGCCTTGCAAAGATATTCCTAGATTCTAGAGTTATTTTCCATGAAGGAGCAGGCTTTGGGAATGTGTCAGACGGGACTGGCTCCTTATTGACCTCAGCTCAGCTATTGCCTTTCCATTCATACTAGGACAAGGCCCTACTTTATGACGGGTAAGGGTCTTCTTCTTTGCAAACTGCCAAGGGCTACAGCAATGAGACCTCTGTCAAGGTGAGGGAAGCCTAAGAGGATGGATTCTCAAGCAGGTGCTTTGCCACAAAGCATCAGCACCCCACGGAGAGAATCAAGCTCCCTGTGCCCCAATGTTGGGAGTGTAGCTTCACACACAGAGTTGTCTCTATAGGAGCCAAGAATGTTCCTGAGAGATTAGGTTCACTAAACCTCTCCTACAGAGCATAGACCTCTCCATGTGGTTTTGCCTTCCCCTGTGAGTTGGGTCCTCGAGGTCCGCCACACCTCCGGGGAAACTGTCCCTGAGAAAAGATCTCCAGGAACCGCTTCGCCGAGGCTGGGAAATGCTGTTCACATGAAGTAAGGCAAGCGAATCTCCTGCATAGTAAAAGAGGCCTTACAGTCCCTGGAGGGGCAGGCTGCCAGAATGTGTGAAACCTGACTGTTGCCTTACTGGCCTCAGCTCTACCATTGCCTGTTCATCCGAGCTAGCACCCAGGCCTACTTGGAAAAGCGTTTGGGTGCAGATTTCTACAAAGTGCCAAGGGCTACAGCAGTGAGAATTCTCTCGGTGGTAAGGGAGAGAATTTTATGGATTCTCAAGCTGTTTTCTGAATGACAGCGTCAAAATGAACAGAGAGAATCAGGCTCTCTCTGCCCCTATGTTAGGTACGCAGCTTCACACACAGAGGTGTCTCTGTAGGAGCCAAGAATGCTCCTGAGAGATGAGGTTCACTAGAGGTCTGCTACAGAGCATAGACCTGTCCATGTGGTCTTGCCTTCCCCTGTGCCTTTGGGCCCCGGGCTCGGCCCCAGCTCCGTGGAAAGAACCCCTGAGAAAATATCTTCAAGATACGCTTTTCCCAGAGGCTGGGAACTGGGGTTCATAGGAGGAGAGAAAAGCAAGCCTCCTTCGGGCACGAAAGGCAGCCAACCTGCCTGTGTTTTGAAGCCTCTATTTGGAAGGAATGGGTTAGCTTCTCCTAAAGGAGACCTCCAGATCTGCTCAGAAGTCGGTAATTCCAGAGGCAGGGTGCTGGTTCCTGACTGCCCTTTGCCAGCCTTGCACAGACATTCCAACATTCTAGAGTTATATTCCATGAAAGGGCAGGCTTCGGGAATGTGTCAGAGGGGACTGGCTCCTTATTGGCCTCAGCTCAGCTATTGCCTTTCCATTCAAACTAGGACAAGGGCCTACTTTATGAAGGGTAAGGGTCTTCTTCTTTGAAACTGCCAAGGGCTACAGCAATGAGACCTCTGTCAAGGCGAGGGAAGCCTAAGAGGATGGATTCTCAAGCAGGTGCTTTACTACAAAGCATCAGCACCCCACGGAGAGAACCAAGATCCCTGTTCCCCAATGTTGGGGTGTAGCTTCACACACAGAGTTGTCTCTATAGGAGCCAAGAATGTTCCTGAGAGATTAGGTTCACTAAACCTCTCCTACAGAGCATAGACCTGTCCATGTGGTTTTGCCTTCCCCTGTGAGTTGAGTCCCCGAGGTCCGCCACACCTCCAGGGAAATTGTCCCTGAGAAAAGATCTCCAGGAACCGCTTCGCTGAGGCTGGGAAACGCTGTTCACAGGAAGTAAGGCAAGCGAATCTCCTGCAGAGAAAAAGAGGCCTTACTGTCCCTGGAGGAGCAGGCTGCCAGAGTGTGTGAAAACTGACTGTTGCCTTACTGGCCTCAGTTCCACCATTGCCTGTTCCTCCGAACTAGGACCCAGGCCTATTTGGAGAAGCGTTTGGGTGCGGATTTCTACAAAGTGCCAAGGGCTACAGCAGTGAGAATTCTCTCAGCGGTAAGGGAGAGCATTTTATGGATTCTCAAGCTGTTTTCTGAACGACAGGGTCAAAATGAACTGAGAGAATCAGGCTCTCTGTGCCCCTATGTTAGGTACGCAGCTTCACACACAGAAGTGTCTCTATAGGAGCCAAGAATGTTCCTGAGAGATGAGGTTCACTAGAAGTCTGCTACAGAGCATAGACCTGTCCATATGGTTTTGCCTTGCCCTGTGAGTTGGGTCCCTGAGGTCTGCCCCAGCTCAGGGGAAGGAGCCCCTGAGAAAAGATCTCCAGGGACCGCTATTCCCCCAGGCTGGCAAACGCAGTTCACAGGAGGTAACACAAGCGAGCCTCCTGCAAGGCACAACAGGCCTTAGTCTCCCTGGACGATCAGGCTGCCAGAGTGTGTGAGACCTGACTGGTGCCTTACTGGCCTCAGCTCCGCCATTGCATGTTTCTCCGAACTAGGACCCAGGCCTACTAGGAGAAGGGTTTGGGTATGGATTTCTAAATACTGCCAAGGGGTATATCAATGAGAACTGTGTCACAGGTAAGGAAGAGCATTGTATGGATTTTCAAGCTGTTGTTTGAACGACAGCTTCAAAGCTGCACAGAGAGAATCAGACTCTGTGTCTCCATGTTCGGTACACAGCTTCACAGACAGGGGTGTCTGCATAGGAAACAAGAACGTTCCTGACAGAGTGAAGTTCACTAGAGCTCTCCTAGAGAGCAAAGACTTGTCCATGTGGTTTTTCTTCCCCTGTGCGTTTGGGGCTCCAGGCTCGGCCCCAGCCCCGTGGAAACAACCCCTGAGAAAAGATCTTCAAGATCCGCTTTTCCCAGAGGCTGGGATATGGGGTTCATAGGAGGCGGGAAAAGCAGGCCTCCTTCAGAGAGCAAGAGGCAGCCAAGCGGCCTGCGTTTGGAACCCTCTATTTGAAAGAATGGGTTAGCTTCCCCTAAAGGAGACCTCCAGATCTGTTCAGAAGTCGGTAATTCCAGAGGCAGGGTGCAGGCTCCTGACTGCCCTTTGCCAGCCTTGCAGAGACATTCCTAGATTACAGCGTTATTTTCCATGAAGGAGCAGGCTTCGGGAATATGTCAGACTTGACTGGCGCCTTATTGGCCTCAGCTCAGCTCTTGCCTTTCCTTTCAAACTAGGACAAGGGCCCACTTTATGAAAGGTAAGGGTCCTCTTCTTTCCAAACTGCCAAGGGCTACAGCAATGAGACCTCTGTCAAGGCGAGGGAAGCGTAAGCTGATGGATTCTCAAGCAGGTGCTTTGCCACAAAGCATCAGCACCCCACGGAAAGAATCTGGCTCCCTTTGCCCCTACGTTGCGTGTGTAGCTACACGCACAGAGGTGTCTCGATAGGAGCCAAGAATGTTCCTGAGAGAGGAGGTTCACTGTTGGGGGCCAGAGTGAGGCACTCCGCCCATGGCAAAGGTCATGAGGAAGGAGGCTCGACATACGCAAAGGCGGGATCGAGCCTCAGGAGTCCCCCTGGAAATCCTCGAGCATCTACCCCCATAACCAGAGCCTGCCTACCTTACTACTTTGTGCTCTCACCTACACCTCTGACTTTACGGGGGGCTGTCCCCCACCACCTCTTTCGGAGAAGGAGTTAACCTAGAGCTCCAGTTGATAAAAACCCCTGGGTGTGACAAGAGTGTTTTAACCTACAAACTCCTCTGAAGGTTCTCTAGCCTGCCTGACAGGCTTGTCCGGCCACATGTGATTGCTCACAGCCTCCCAACCATGAGAGGCACGAGATGCTTTAAACCTTCTAAAAACAGGTTCCTTAGAAAAGTTAGAAAATTATTAGTATAAGTATAATGGGCTGATTAGAAATCATATTGGTGAAGGGTTTTTCATTTGTTGAGCTGATGTTTACTGCTAAGTCTCCACATCCCCTGCCCTTATACACATTAATGAATATATAGAAGAAATAAGTATTAACCTTTGATATAAATCACGTTAGACCTTAGGCTAAGTAAATTCTTTCCTTAACTAAAACCCACTACACCCTCACCCTATAGGAATGTGCGTCTGTTTTAAGAATAATCACCCCTGGAGAAATAAGTGTCCTGGTTGACTGACCGCTGTCACAAGGAGAGGGTCGTAAATTGTCAGCAGGCCCCCCGGCCAGAAGATGATGTAACACCCCTAAGACCTCTGTATACTTTTGTATGAAGCACCTGACTTTGATAAAAGTCAGGACTGCTGACCCCACGTGACTTTTGCATAACATCTCAGTGTATAAAAGTAGACCATGGAAAATAAAGAATTGGGATCAGTTTCTCGAAATACTGGTCTCCCCTTGTCTCTCTCTCTCTCTCTCACTCTGGTTGAGTCTCCATCTGGAGCGCGGAACCCACCAAGCTTACTAATTTTGCCTGGGCTTCTAAGATCCGACCGGGGAGGCCTCAGTGTCTCCTCTCCTTCGGGAGAACGGAAGGACGCCTGCGGCCTACGTAAGTGGTGCAAGCTTCTTGTCTTGAAGTTTTATTGGTCCCCCGCGTAAACCAAGCTACTCAGCCTCTTTTCTCCACTGAATTTTCCTACTGAGCTATCCTCATTTTATTACTCTTTATATCCTTAATTAAAGTTTAATTAAGCAGTTGTTCCCTGACCCTCGCCTATGCCATCTCTGCTTCGAATACCCTGGATCAGCTGGGGCTGGACCCCGGCAGTTCACTAGAGATCTCCTACAGAGCATAGACCTGTCCATTTGGTTTTGCCTTCCCCTGTGAGTTGGGTCCCCGAGGTCCGCCCCAACTCCGGGGAAACAGCCCCTGAGAAAAGATCTCCAGGAACTGCTTTCCGCCCAGGCTGGGAAACGCTGTTCACAGGAAGTAAGGCAAGCGAGCCTCCTGAAGGGAAATAGAGGCCTTACTGTCCCTGGAGGAGCAGGCTGCCAGAGTGTGTGACACCTGACTGGTGCCTTACTGGCCTCAGCTCCGCTGTTGCATGTTCATCTGAACTTGACCCCAGGCCTACTTGGAGAAGTGTTTGTGTGCCGATTTCCAGAAACTGCGAAGGGCTACAGCAATGATAACTCTCTCAGTGGTAAGGGAGAGCATTGTGTGGATTCTCAATTTGTTGTTTGAACGACAGCGTCAAAGCTGCACAGAGAGAATCAGGTCTCTGTGTCTCTATGTTGGCTATGCAGCTTCCCACACAGAGATGTCCCTGTTGGAGCCAAGAACATTCCCCATAGACTGAGGTTCACTAGAGCACTCCTAGAGAGCAAAGACTTATCCATGCGGTTTTCCCTTCCCCTGTGCATGTGGGTCTCTGGGATCGGCCCCTGCTCCTTGGAAACAGCCTCTGAGAAAAGATCTCCAAGAACCTCTTATCACCCAGGCTGGGAAGTGGAGTTCACAGGAGGTGGGATAAGCAAGCTTCCTTCGGCAAGAAGAGACAGCCAACCGGCCTGTGTTTGGAAGCCTATATTTGCAAGGAATGGGTTAGTTTCTCCTGACCGAGACCGCCAGATGTGCTGAGAAGATAGAAATTCCAGAGGCAGGGTCGAGGTTCCTGACTGCCCTTTGCCAGCCTTGCAAAGACATTCCCAGATTCTAACGTTATTTTCCATGAAGGAGCAGGCATCGGGAATATGTCAGACTTGACTGGCGCCTTACTGGCCTCAGCTCAGCTACTGCCTTTCCATTCAAACAAGGACAAGGGCCTACTTGGTGAAGGGTAAGGGTCTGCTTCTTTCCAAACTGCCAAGGACTACAGCAATGAGACCTCTGTCAAGGTGAGGGAAACCTATGCGGATGGATTCTTAGCAGGTGCTTTGCCACAAAGCATCAGCACCCACGGAGAGAATCAGACTCCCTTTGCCACTATGTTGGGTGTGTAGCTTCATGCACAGAGGTGTCTCTGTAGAAGCCAAGAATGTTCCTGAGAGATGAGGTTCACTAGAGCTCTCCTACAGAGCATAGACCTGTGCATGTGGTTTTGTCTTCCCCTGTGAGTTGGGCCCCCGAGGTCCGACCCAGCTCCAGGGAAACAGCCCCTGAGAAAAAATCTCCAGGAACAGCTTTGCGCCCAGGCTGGGAAATGCAGTTCACAGGAGGCAAGGCAAGCGAGCCTCCTGCAGGGAAAAAGAGGCCTTACTGCTCCTGGACGATCAGGCTGCAAGAGTGTGTGAGACCTCACTTGTGCCTTACTGGCCTCAGCTCCGCCGTTGCCTGTTGTTCCGAGCTAGGACCCAGGCCTACTTGGAGAAGGGTTAGGGTGCGGATTTCTACAAACTGTCAAGGACGACAGCAATGAGAATTCTCTTAGCAGTCAGGGAGAGCATTGTATGGATTCTCAAGCTGTTGTTTGAATGACAGCTTCAAAGCTACACAGAGAGAATCAGGCTCTCTGTTCCCCTATTTTGGCTGTGCAGCTTCACACACAGAATTTGACTCTGTTGGAGCCAGAAATATTCCTGAAAGACTTAGGCTCACCAAAGCTGTCCTCCAGAGCAAAGACATTGGATGTGGTTTTGCCTTCCCTTGTCAGTATGGGTCCCCTAGCTTGGCCCCAGCTCCGGGGATACAGCCTCTGAAAAAAATCTTCCAAGAAGCGATTTTCCTCCAGGCTGTTAAGCGGAATTCGCAGTTTGCAAGTTAAGGAAGCCTGCTTCGTGGAAGAGCAAGCAGCCAACTGGCCCTGTGTTAGGAAGCCTGTATTTGAAAGGAATGGGTTAGCTTCTACAGCGGGAGAACCTCAGATCTGCTCAGGGGACTGAAATACTACAGTCAGGGTCGAGGTTCTCCCTTGTCCTTTGCGCACCTTGCAAAGACATTCATAGCTTCTAGCGTTAGTGTCCCTGTAGTATCAGGCTGCAGGAGCGTGTGATAAATGACTGCCGCGTTCCTGTCCTCAGCTCCGCTATTGACTTTCTATTCGAACTAGAACCCAGGCCTACTTTGAGAGGGGTTAGGGTCCAGTGTTTCCAAACTGCCAAGGGCTACGGCAATGTGAGCTCTGTCAGAGGTAAGAAAAGAGCAATTGGTTGGATTCTTCAGCTGCTGCGTGGCTGCACAGCTTCCGCGCCGCATGGAGAGCATGAGGCTCCTTGTGGCCCTATTTTGGGTACGCAGCAACATGCACACAGAATGTCTGTGTTCACTTATGTACAGGCTTATGAACACTACAGCTCTCCTACAGAGCAAAGACCACTCAGTGGGCTCCAAGAGATACCTGTCGCGACTCGAGAAGAGACTGGAGTCCTTTGCTTCCCCTCGAGATGAGGCCTGACTCCCCGGGTGAGTATGGAATGCAACCCCAAATCCCTGTCGCCTATGGAGAGGAACATTAAGTCCTGGATACAAGCCTAGATGAGGTCTAGTTTGCCCTTCAGTGAATGGAGCCCAATCCACAGCTCTCCCTGGCAACTCGAATGGAAGATTAGACTTCCTGGGCCAACACAAGAGGAAGCCTGAATTCCCCGTCGTAACTCGAGAATCCCACCGCAACTCGAGAAAAACCACGTGCTTCCCTCGTCATCGCAAGATGAGGCCCTTTGTCCGCTACAGCATCTCAAGAGAAGTCCCACGTTCCATCCTGAAGTGCGAAACGGTACTTGGCACCCTTGATGCGACCCCAAAAGTTCCGCGACATACCAGACTCACTCAAGGGGAACACCGAGGTTCCCGGCACCACTTCATCTGAGCCCCTTCTCCTCTCCTGATTGCGACAGGAGGGTCGACTCCCCTTCTCTGTCTGCAAGGGGTTCCCGACCTTCCGGGCGCACCTCAGGATGAGGCCGGTCTCATGAGGAAGTTCGAGACGTAGCCTCGTGGGTGGTGCCACATGTCAAAAGACTCCAATTTCACGGTCCACTCTTGAAAAGAACCCGATGCCAGCAAACCTCTTTGAAGGAAAACCTGTGGATGAAGGCACAACACGAAGGGGCACTGACACACGCGTGCATCGTCCAGAAAAACCCGCAGGTCCCACAGACATTTCGACAAGTGGCCTGTCACCCTGTAAACAACTCGAAAGGCAAACGAAGGTCCATTCCTCAACAGAAGACTAGGTGTGACTGTCTTGTCCCTACTCTGCAGGGACCATGGGATCCGAGTCAGAAACGGAGAGGAAGCCTGAGGTTCCTGCCTCCCCTCGAGGTGAGGCCCTCTTCCGTTGCGCCAGACCAAGAGGACTCCCGAGGGGCCCCGCCAACTCCACAGGATCCCTCGCCTCTCAGAGGCACCCTGGGAAGTTCCCTAAGGTCCCCGGCAGAAGGCGAGGGAAACGAGGGTTTCCCGCCGCCCCCCGAGAAAGACCTCGAGAGTCCTTCTTCAACGCGTCTCGAGGCCCTAGTCTCCTCCCGTGACTCGAGAGCCAGGACGCGCTCCCCCTCGCCACGCGCATGGAGACCTGACTTCCCTGGCGCCGCACGAGAGGCTCCCTGAGATCCTCGTCGTGCCTCGGGAGAAAACCCCCACGGGCGCCGCAGCTCGAGGAAACCCCTGAGACGCCCCCGTCCTCGCGAGCTGAGGGCCTTCTTTTCCTGCATGGCCTGGAGAGCAATCCCGGGTCCTCTCAACAAACGGAAGAATAGGCTGGACTCCCTTGAGGCCGCTCAGGGGGCTCCAAGAGACCCGCGTCGCGACTTGAGAGGAGAGCGGAGTCCTTGGCTTGCCCTCGAGACGAGGCCTGACTCCCCGGGGGAGCCTGCAATGCAACCCCGAGATCCCTTCCTTCCCTGGAGAGGAATATTAGGTCCCGGACACACGCCTAGGTGAGGTCTCTTCGGCCCTGCAGTGACTCGAGCACAACCCCCAGCTTTCCCTCGCAACCCGAGGGGAAGATTGGGCTTTCCAGGGCCAACCCAAGGGGAAGGCTGAGATCCCCGTCGTAACTCGAGAATCCCGCCGCAACTCGAGAGAAACCACGTGGTTCCCACCTCTTTGCAAGATGAGGCCCTTGCCCGCCACGGCGTCTCAAGGGAAGTCCCCTGTTCCGCCCTGAAGGGCGAAACGGTCCCTAACAGCCTTCCTGCGACCCTCAAAAGTCCCCCGACATGCCCGGTTCCCCCGAGGGGAACACTGAGGGTCCCGGCACCGCTTCCTCTGAGCCCCTTCTCCCCTCCTGATCGCGACAGGAGAGGCGATTCCCCTGCGTGGTCTGGAAGGGGTTCCCGGCCTTCCCGGCGCACCTCAGGATGAGGCCGGTCTCAGGAGGAAATTCGAGACGAGCCACGTGGGTGGGGCCACATGCCGAACCTCAGCGATTCCCCGGTCCGCCCTTGAGAAGGACCCGAGGCCCAGACCCCTCTTCGAAGGCAACGCTGTGGGTGAAGGCACAACACGAAGGGGCACTGCCACCCCCGTGCATCGTCCGCAAAGACCCGTGGGTCCCACACACAGCTCGACGAGGGGCCTGAGACCCCCTGAGCAACTCGAGAGGCCAGCGGGATTCCCTTCCTCAGAAAAGACGAGGCCTGACTCTCCTGTCCCAACTCTGCAGGGACCCTGAGGTCGGAGTCCGAAACGGAGAGGAAGCCTGAGGTTCCTGCCTCCCCTCGAGGTGAGGCCCTCTTCCGTTGCGCCAGACCCAGCGGAGTTCCGAGGGGCCCCGCCACCTCCACAGGATCCCTCGCCTCTCAGAGGCACCCTGGGAAGTTCCCTAAGGTCCCCGGCAGAAGGGGAGGGAAAAGAGGGTTTCACGCCGCCCACCGAGAAGACCTCGAGAGTCCTTCTTCAACGCGTCTCGAGGCCCTAGTCCCCTCCCGTGACTCGAGTGCCAGGACGCGCTCACCCTCGTAAACGCGCATGGAGACCTGACTTCCCTGGCGCCGCACGAGAGGCTCCCTGAGATCCTCGTCGTGCCTCGGGAGAAAACCCCCACGGGCGCCCCAGCTCGAGGAAACCCCTGAGACGCCTCCGTCCTCGCGAGCTGAGGGCCTTCTTTTCCTGCATGGCCTGGAGAGCAATCCCGGGTCCTCTCTCCAAACGGAAGAGGAGGCTGGACTCCCTTGAGGCCGCTCAGGGGGCTCCAAGAGACCCGCGTCGCGACTCGAGAGGAGAGCGGAGTCCTTGGCTTCCCCTCGAGACGAGGCCTGACTCCCCTGTGGAGCCTGGAATGCAACCCCGAGATCCCTGCCTTCCCTGGAGAGGAATATTAGGTCCCGGACACACGCCTAGGTGAGGTCTCTTCGGCCCTGCAGTGACTCGAGCACAACCCCCAGCTTTCCCTCGCAACCCGAGGGGAATATTGGGCTTCCCAGGGCCAACCCAAGGGGAAGGCTGAGATCCCCGTCGTAACTCGAGAATGCCACAGCAACTCGAGAAAAACCACGTGGTTCCATCGTCTTCGCAGCATGAGGCCCTTGCCCGCCACAGCGTCTCAAAAGAAGTCCCACGTTCCTACTGAAGTGCAAAACGGTACTTGGCACCCCCAAAGTTCCCCAACTTACGGGCCTCCCTCGAGGGTAACACCCATGTTCCCCGCACCACCTCATTTGAGCCCCTTCTCCCCTCCTGATTGCAACAGGAGTGTCTTTTCTCCTGCTTTGTGTGGAAGGGGTTACCGATCTTCCCAGCGCACATCAGGATGAAGCCTGTCTCACGAGGAAATTGGAGATGTAGCCTCGTGGGTGGTGCCACATGCGGAAAGACCCCATTTCCCGGTCAGCTATTAATAAGAACCCGATGCCCGTACACGTCTTGGAATGCATCCCGTAGGATGAAGGCACAACAAGGAGGGACCCTGAACACCCGTGCATCTTTTGGAAAATTCTGCAGGTTCCACATACAGCTCGACAAGTGACCTGTTACCTCGTGAACAACTCGAGAGGCAAGCTAAGTTTCATTTCTCCACAGAATACGAGGCCTGACTCTCCTGTCCCAACTCTGCAGGAATCCTGAGATCGGAGTCTGAAATGGAGAGGAACCCTGAGGTTCCTTCCTCAACACGAGATGAGGCCCTCTTCTATTATACCACACCCAGTGGAGTCCCGAGAGGCCCCTCCCAACTCCACAGTATCAGTGTCTTCTCAGAGGCACCCTGAGCAACTCCCTGAGGTCACCGGCACAAGTCGAGGGAACACAGGGTATCCTGCCGCAACCCGAGAAGGACCTCAAGAGTCCGTCTTCAACGCGTCTTGAGGACGGATTCCCCTACCATGACTCGAGAGCAATGACACGCTCCCCCTCGCCATGCGCATGGACACCTGACTTCCCTGGCGCCACATGAGAGGCTCCCTGAGCTCCCCGTCATACCTCGTGAGAAACCCCACACTGGCGCCGCAGCTCGGGAAAACCCACCGTCATCGCGAGATTGGGGACTTCTTTTCCTGCCTGACCTGGAGAGCAATCCCTGGTCTTTTCTCCAAACTTCACAGGAGGCTTTACTCCCTTTAGGCCACTCAATGGGCTCCAAGAAATACCTGTCGCGACTTGAGAGGACAGCAGAGTACTTTGTTTCCCCTCGAGACGAGGCCTTACCTCGGGTGAGTCTGGAATGCAACCCCGAGATCCCTGTTGTCCCTGGAGAGGAACATTATGTCCTGGACAAAAGCCTAGATGAGGTCTATTTTGCCCTACAGTGACTCGAGAGCAACACCCATCTCTCCCTCGCAATTCGAATGGAAGATTGGTCTTCATTGGGCCAACACAAGAGGAAGTCTGAATTTCCCGTTGTAACTCGAGAATCCCACCGCAACTCTTAAAAACCACGTGGTTCCCCATTCATCGCAATATGAGGCCTTTGCCCGCTACAGAGTCTCAAGAAAAGTCCCATGTTTCGTCATAAAGTTTGAAATGCTACTTGGCACCCTTGATGCGACACCAAAAGTTCCCCAATATACCGGTCTCACTCCAAGGGAACACCGAAGTTCCTGGCACCACTTCATTTGAGCCCCTTCTCCGCTCCTGATCACGGCAGGAAGGTCGATCCCCCTGCTTTGTCTAGAAGGGGTTCCCGACCTTCATGGCGCACCTCAGGATGAGGCCAGTCTCACGAAGAAATTCGAGACGTAGCCTCGTGTTGGTGCCACGTGCCAAAAGACCCCGATTTCTCGGTCTTGCTCTTGATAAGAACCCGATGCCCGGACACCTCTTCTAAGGCAACCCTGTGGATGAAGGCACTACACGAGGGGGCACTGGCAACCCTGTTCATCGTCCGGAAAACCCCGCAGGATCCACATACAGCGCCACAACTGGCCTGTCACCCCTTAAACAATGAGAGAGGAAAGCGGAGTTCCCTTCCTCAGACAAGACGAGGCCTGAGTATCCAATCCCAACTCTGCAGGCACGCTTCGATCTGAGTCAGAAATGGAGAGGAAACCTGAGGTTCCTGCCTCAACCCGAGATGAGACCCTCTTCCATTAAAACAAACCCAGTGGAGTCCCGAGAGGCCCCTCCCATCTCCACAGTATCCCTGACTTCTCATAGGCATTCTGAGAAGCTCCTTGAGGCCACCAGCAAAAGTCGAGGGAAATAAGGGTTTCCTGCCACAACCGAAGAAAGACCTCGAGAGTCCTTCTTCAATGTGTCTTGAGGTCAGATTCCGCTACCATAGCTCGAGAGCAATAATGCGCTCCCCCTCGCCACGCACATGGAGACCTGACTTCCCTGGCGCCACACGAGAGGCTCCCTGAGCTCCCCGTCGTACCTCGTGTGAAACCCCACACTGGCGCCGCAGCTCGAGAAAACCCACAAGATCCCTCCGTCATCGCGAGATGAGGGCCATATTTTCCTGCATGGCCTGGAGAGCAGTCCCAAGTCCTCTCTCCAAACTTCACAGGAGGCTTGACTCCCTTTAGGCCACAAAGTGGGCTCCAAGAGGTGCCCGTCGCGACTCGAAAGGAGAGCGGAGTCCTTTGCTTCCCTTCGACATGAGGCCTGACTCCCTGGGTGAGTCTGGAATGCAAACCTGAGATCCCTGTGGCCCTTGGAGAGGAACATTAGGTCCTGGACACAAGCCTAGATGAGGTCTCCTTTGCCCTGCAGGGACTCGAGCGCAACCCCCAGCTCTCCCTCGCAACTCGAATGGATGATTGGACTTCCCTGGCCCAACACAAGAGGAAGCCTGAAATCCCCGTCGTAACTCGAGAATCCCGCCGCAACTCGAGAAAAACCATGTGGCTCCCCCGTCATCGCAAGATGAGGCCCTTGGCCGCTACAGCGTATCAAGAGAAGTCCCACGTTCCATCCTGAAGTACAAAACGGTACTTGGCACCCTTGATGCGACCCCCAAAGTTCCCTGACATACCGGTCTCACTCGAGGGAAACACCAAAGTTCACGGCACCACTTCCTGTGAGCCCCTTCACCCCTCCTGATCGCGACAGAAGGGTCGATTCCCATGTTTTGTCTGCAAGGGGTTCCCGACGTTCCCCGCGAACCTCCAGATGAGGCCGGTCTCATGAGGAAATTCGAAAAGTAGCCTCATGGTTGGTGCCATATGCTGAAAGATCCCGAATTCCTGGTCCACTCTAGATAAGAACCTGACGCCCAGACATCTCTTCGAAGGCAACCCTGTGGATGAAGGCACAACACGAAGGGACACTGACATCCCCATGCATCGTCTGGAAAAACCTGCAGATTCCACTCACAGCTCCAAATGTGGACTGTCACCTAGTGAACAACTCGAGAGGCAAGTGAAGTTGCATTCCTTCACACATGACGAGGCCTTACTCTCCTGTCCCAACTCTTCAGGGACCCTGCAATTGGAGGGTCTCTCCAGAAATGGAGAGGAACCCTGAGGTTCCTGCCTGAACTAGAGAAGAGGCCCTCTTCCATTGAACCAAACTCAGTGGTGTCCCGAGAGTCCCCTCCCAACACCACAGTATCCCTGAATTCTCAGAGGCTCCCTGAGAAGCTACCTGAGGTCACTGGCACAAGTCGAGGGAATCCAGAGTTTCCTGAAGTAACCCGAGAAAGACTTGGAGAGTCCTTTTTCAACGTCTCTTGATGCCCGATTCCCCTACCATGACTCCAGAGCAAGGACGCGCTCCCCTCGCCACAAGCAGGAAAACTGACTTCCCTAGTACCACACAAGAGGCTCCCTGAGTACCCCATCGTACCTCGTGAGAAAACCCACACTGGCGCCGCAGTTCGAGAAAAACCACAAGATGCCCCCGTCAAGGAGAGATGGGGGCCTTCTTTTCCTGCCTGACCTGGAGAGCAATTCCTGGTCCTCTCTCCAAACTTCACAGGAGTATTGACTCCCTTTAGGCCACTCAGTTGGGTCCAAGAAATACCCGGTGCAACTCGAGAGGAGAGCGGAGTCCTTTGCTTCCCTGGAGACGAGGCCTGACTCCCCGGGTGAGTTTGGAATGCAACCCCGAGATCCATGTCACCCCTGGAGTGGAACATTATGTCCTAGACACAAGCCTAGATGAGGTCTATTTTGCCCTACAGTGACTCGAGAGCAACCTCCATCTCTCCCTCACAATTTGAATGGAAGATTGGTCTTCCCACGGTCAACACAAGAGGAAGTCTGAATTTCCCATCGTAATTCGAGAATTCAGCCTCAAGTCTTAAAAACCATGTGGTTCCCCCTTCATCGCAATATGAGGCCCTTGCCAGCTAGAGTCTCAAGAGAAGTCCCACGTTCCATCTTAAAGTTCGAAATGCTACTTGGCACCCTTGATGCGACCCCAAAGTTCCCCAACATACCGGTCTCACTCCAGGGGAACACCGAAGTTCCCGATGTCTCCAGGGAAGTCCCATGTTCCGCCCTGAAGGGCGAAACGGTACTTGACACCCTTGATGCGACCGCAAAAGTTCCCCGACACGCTGGGTTCCCTCGAGGGGAACACCGAGGGTCCCGGCACCACTTCATCTGAGCCCCTTCTCCCCTCCTGATCGCGACAGGAGAGTCGATTCCCCTGCTTTGTCTGGAAGGGGTTCCCGGCCTTCCTGGCGCACCTCAGGATGAGGCCGGTCTCAGGAGGAAATTCGAGACTAGCCACGTGTGAGGCGCCACGTGCCGAACGACTCCGATTTTCCGGTTCGCTCTTGATAAGAACCCGATGCCCGGACACCTCTTCGAAGGCAACCCTGTGGGTGAAGGCACAACACGAAGGGGCACTGACACCCCCGTGCATCGTCCGGAAAAACCCGCAGGGTCTACACACAGCTCGACAAGGGGCCTGAGACTCCCGGAACAACTCGAGAGGCAACCAGAATTCCATTCCTCAGACAAGACGAGGCATGACTCTCCTGTCCCAACACTGCAGGGACCGTGCAGTCGGAGTCCGAAACCGAGAGGAAGCCTGAGGTTCCTGCCTCCCCTCGAGATGAGGCCCTCTTCCATTGCGCCGAACCCAGCAGAGTCCCGAGAGGCCCTGCCAACTACACAGCATCCCTCACCTCTCAGAGGCACCGTGGGAAGTTCCCTAAGGTCCCCTGCAGAAGTCGAGGGAAACGAGGGTTTCCCGCCGCAACCCGAGAAAGACCTCGAGAGTCCTTCTTCAACGCCTCTTGAGGACCTAGCCGTTTCCCATGACTCGAGAGCCATGACGCGCTGCCCCTCTCCACGCGCATGGAGACCTGACTTCCCTGGCGCTGCACGAGAGGCTCCCTGAGATCCCCGTCGTGCCTGGGGAGAAACCCCACACTGGCGCCGCAGCTCAAGAAAACCCACGAGACGCCCCCGTTATCGTGAGAAGAGGGCCATCATTAACTGCATGGCCTGGAGGGCAATCCCGAGTCGTCTCTCCAAACTCCACGGGAGGCTTGACTCACTAAGGCTACCCAGTGCGCTCAATAGGTACCCGTCGCGACTCGAGAGGAAAGCGGAATACTTTGCTTCCTCTAGAAACAAGGCTGGACTTCCTGGGTGAGTCTGGAATGCCACCCCGAGATCCCTGTCACCCCTGGAGAGGAATATTCGGTCCTGGACACAAGCCTAGATATGGTCTATTTTGCCCCGCAGTGACTTGAGTGGGATCCCAGCTCACTCTCGCAACTCAAATGGAAGATTGGACTTCCATGGGCCAACACAGGAGGAAATCTGAATTCCCCGTCGAAACTCGAGACTCCCGCCGCAATGCGAGCAAAAGCACGTGGTTCACTCGTCATCCCAAGATGAGGCCCTGGCCTGCTACAGCGTCTCAAGTGAAGTCCCACGTTCCGTCTTGAAGTGCGAAATGCTACTTTTCACCCTTGATGTAACCCCAAAAGTTCCCCGACACACCGTTCTCACCGAGGGGAACACCGAAGTTCCCGGCACCACTTCATCTGATCACTTTCTCCCCTCCTGATCACGACAGGAGGGTAAATTCCCCTGCTTTGTCTGGAAGGAGTTCCCGCCCATCCCGGCGCACCTAAGGATGAGGCCTTTCTCAGGAGGAAATTCGAGACGTAGCCTCGTGGGTGGTGCCACATGCCGAAAGACCCCGATGGTGCGGTCCAATCTGGATAAGAACCCGATGCCCGGACACCACTTCGAAGGCAACCCTGTGGATGAAGGCACCACAGAAGGGTTACTAAAACTCCCGTGCATCGTCCAGAAAAACCCACAGGTTCTACACACAGCTCGACAAGTGGAATGTCACCCCGTGAACAACTCTATAGGCAAGCGGAGTTCGATTCCTCCACACAAGACGAGGCCTGACTCTCCTGTCCCAACTCTGCAGGGACCCTGCCATCCGAGTTAGAAATGGAGAGGAAACCTGAGGTTCCTGTCTCAACTCGAGGTGAGGCCCTCTTCCATTGCACCAAACCCAGATGAGTCGCGAGAGGCCCCTCCCAACTCCACAGTATCCCTGAATTCTCAGAGGCACCTTGAGAATCTACCTGAGGTCACCGGCACAAGTCAAGGGAACCCAGGGTTTCCTGCTGCGACCCGAGAAAGACGTTGAGAGTCCTTCAGCGCGTCTTTAGGCCCGATTCCCCTACCATGACTCGAGAGCAAAGACCCGCTCCCCATTCCCATGCGCATGGAGACCTGACTTCCCTGACGCCTGAAGAGAGTCTCCCTGAGCTCCCCGTCGTACCTCTTCGGAAACCCCATTCAGGCACCGCAGCTCGAGAAAACCCACGATACGCCCCCGTCATCACGAGATGAGGGACTTCTTTCCTGCCTGGCATGGAGAGCAAAACCGAGTCCTCTCTCCAGACTCCTCAGGAGGCTTGACTCTCTTTAGGCCTCTCAGTTGGCTCCAAGAGATACCTGTCAGGACTTGAAGGGAGAGAGGAGTCCTTTGCTTCCCCTCGAGATGAGGCCTGACTCCCCGTGTGAGTCTGGAATGCAACCCCGAGTTCCTGTCGCACCTGGAGAGGAAAACTCGGTCCTGGACACAAGCCTAGATGAGGTCTATTTTGCACTGCAGTTACTAGAGAGCAATCGCCAGCTCTCCCTTGCAAATCGAATTGAAGATTGGACTTCCCTGGCCAATACAATTGGAAGCCTGAATTCGACATCGTAACTCGAGAATCCCGCCGAAACTCGAGAAAATCCACGTGGTTCCCCCATCAGCGCTAGATGAGGCCCTTGCCCGCTACAGCGACTCAAGAGAAGTCCCACGTTCTGTCTTGAAGTGCGAAACGGTACTTGGCACCCTTGATGCAATCTCAAAATTCCCCGACATACCGGTCTCACTCGAAAGGAACACCGAGGTTCCCGGAACCACTTCATTTGAGCTCCTTCTGCCCTCGTGATCGCGACAGGAGTGTCGATTCCCCTGCTATGTCTGGAAGGCGTTCCCGACCTTTCCAGCGCGCCTAAGGATGAGGCAGGTCTCAGGAGGAAATTCGAGACATAGCCTCGTGGGTGGTGCCACAAGCCGAAAGACCCCGATTTCCCGGTCTACTCTTGATAAGAACGCGATGCCCTGACACCTTTACGAAGGAAAACCTGTGGATGAAAGCACAACACGAAGGGGCACTGACACCCTCGTTTATCATCCAGAAAAACCCGCAGGTTACAAACACAGTTCAACAAGTGGTCTGTCACCCCGTGAACAACTCGAGAGGCAAGTGGAGTTCCATTCCTCCACACAAGGCGAGACCTGATTTTCTGTACCAACTCTGCAGGGAAACTGCGATCCGAGTCAGTACCGGTGCAAGGAAACCCAGGAGAGGAAACATGAGGTTCCTGCCTCCACTCAAGATGAGGCTCTCATCCATTGCACCAAACCCAGTGGAGTCCAGAGAGGCTCCTCCCAACTCCACAGTACCCCTGACTTCTCAGAGGCACCCGGAGAAGCTCCATGAGGTCACCGGCACATGTCGAGGGAACCCAGGGTTTCCTGCCACAATGCGAAAAAGACCTCGAGAGTCCTACTTCAACGTGTCTTGAAGCCCGAATCTGCTTCCATGGCTCTATAGAAATGACACGCACCCCCTCGCCACGCACATGGAGACCTGACTTCCCTGGCGCCATAAGAGAGGCTCCCTGAGCTCCCTGTTGTACCTCGTGAGAAACCCCACACTGACGCCGCAGCTTGAGAAAACCCACCATACGCCCCTGTCATCGCGAGATGAGGGCCTTCTTTTCCTGCATGGCCTGGAGAGGAATACCGAATCCTCTTTTCAAACTCCACAGGAGGCTTGACTCCCTTTAGGCCACTTAGTGGGCTGCAAGAGATACCCATCGCGACTCGAGAGGAGAATGGAGTCCTTTGCTTCCCCTCGAGACAAGGCCTGACTCACCAGGTGGGTCTGGAATGCAACCCCGAGATCCCTGTCTCCCCTGGAGAGGAACATTAGGTCCTGGAAACAAGCCTAGATGAGGTCTCTTTTGCCCTTCTGTAACTCGAGAGCAATCCCCCGCTCTCCCTGACAACTCGAATGGAAGATTGGACTTCCCTGGGCCAACACAAGAGGAAGCCTGAATTCCCCTTCGTAACTCGAGAATCCCACCGCAACTCGAGAAAAAGCACTTGGTTCCCTCGTCATCGCAAGATGAGGCCCTTGCCCGCTACAGCTTCTCAAGAAAAGTCCCACGTTCCGTCTTGAAGTGCGAAACGATACTTGACACCCTTGATGTGACCCCAAAAGTTCCCCGAAATATCGGTCTCACTCGAGGTGAACACCGAGGTTCCCGGCACCAGTTTATCTGAGCCTCTTCTCCCCTCCTGTTCGTGATAGGAGGGTCACTTCCCCTGCTTTGTTTGTAAGGGTTCCCGACCTTCACCGGGCACTTCAGGATGAGGCCAGTCTCACGAGGAAATTCGAGACGTAGCTCGCGGGTGGTGCCACATGCCAAAAGACTATGATTTCCCTGTACACTCTTCATAAGAACCCGATGCCTGGACACCTCTTCGAAGGCAACCCTGTGGATGAAGGCACAACACAAAGGGGCACTGACACCCTCGTGCATCGTCCGGAAAAACCCGCAGGTTCCACATACAGCTCAACAAGTGGCTTGTCACCCCTGAAGAACTCGAGAGGCAAGTGGGGTTTCATTCCTCTATACAAGACGAGGCCTGACTCTCCTGTCCCAACTCTGCAGGGACTTTGCGATCCGAATCAGACCAGCGCCAGTGAAGTCACGAGAAGAACGCTGAGGTTCCTGCCTCCACTTGAGATTAGGACCTCTTCCATTGCACGAAAACCAGTGGAGTCCCGAGAGACGCGTCCCAGCTCCACAGTATCCCTGACTTCTCAGAGGCACCCTGAGAAGCTCCCTGAGGTCACCAGCACAATTCGAGTGAACCCAGGGTTTACTGCCGCCACCATAGAAAGAACTCAAGAGTCCTTCTTCAACGCATTTTGAGGCCTGATTCCCCTACCATGACTCGAGGGCAATGACGCGCTCCCTCTGCTACACTCATGAAGCCCTGACTTCCCTGGCGCCACACGAGAGGCTCCCTGAGCTCCCCGTCATACCTCGTGAGAAACCCCACACTGGCGCCGCAGATAGAGAAAACCCACGAGACGCCCCCGTTTTCGCGACATGACGGCCTTCTTTTCTAGCATGGCCTGGAGATCAATCCCGAGTCCTCTCTCCAAACTCCACAGTAGGCTTGACTCCCTTTTGGTCACTCAGTGGACTCCAAGACATACCCGTCGCGAGTTGAGAGGAGAGTGGAGTCTTTTCCTTCCCCACAAGGCGAGGCCTGACTCCTCGGGTGAATCTGATATGCGAACCGGAGATCCCTGTCGCCCCTGGAGAGAAACATTAGGTCCTGGACACAAGCCTAGATGAGGTCTCTTTTTTCCTGCAGTGACTCGAGAGCAATCCCCAACTCTCCCTCGCAACTCGAATGGAAGACTGGACTTCCCTGGGCCAACAGAAGAGGAAGCCTGAATTTCCCGTTGTAACTCAAGAATCCCGCCACAACTCGAGAAAAACCACATCGTTCCCTATTCATCGCAAGATGCGGCCATTGCCGCTACAGCGTCTCAAAAGAAGTCTTACGTTCCATCTTGAAGTGCGATACGGTACTTGGCACCTTTGATGCGACCCCAAAAGTTCCCCAACACACTGGTCTCACTGGAGGGGAACACCGAGGTTCCTGGCATCACCTCATCTGTGCCCCTTCTCCCCTCCTGATCGAGACAGGAGGGTCGATTCCCCTGCTTTGTCTGCAAGGGGTTCCGACCTTCCCGGCGCACCTCAGGATGAGGCCGGTCTCACGAGGAAATTCGAGACGAACCACGTGGGTGGTGCCACATGCCGAACGCCCCCGATGCCCCGGTCCGCTCTTGAGAAGGCCCTGAGGCCCGGACCCCTCTTCGAAGGCAACCCCGTGGGTGAAGGCACAACACGAAGGGGTACTGACATCCCCATGCATAGTATGGAAAAACACGCAGATTCCAAACACAGATTGACAAGTGTCCTGTCATCCCTTGAAGAACTAGAGAGGCATGCGGAGTTCCTTTCCTCCACACAAGAGAAGGCCTGACTCTCCTTTCCCAACTCTGCAGGGACCGTGCGATCGGAGTCAGAAATGTAGATGAAACCTGACGTTCCTGCATCAACTCGAAATGAGGCCCTGTTCCATTGTGCCATACCCAGTGGAGTCCCGAGAGGCCCCTCCCAACTCCACAGTATCCCTGATTCTCAGAGGCACCCTCAGAAGTTCTCTGCGGTCACTGGCACAAGTTGAGTGAACCCAGGGTTTCCTGCTGCATTCTGAGCAAGACCTCGAGAGACCTTCTTTACCGCATCTTGAGGCCCGATACCCTACCATGACTGGAGAGCAATGACGCATTCCCCTCGCCACGCCCATTGAAACCTAACTTCCCTGGCGCCACACGAGAGGCTCCCTGCGCTCCCCGTCCTACCTCATGAAAACCCCACACTGGCACCGCCGCTCGAGAAAACTCACGAGACGCCCCCATCATCGTAAGATGAGGGCCTTCTTTTCCTACATGACCTAGAGAGCAATCCCGAGTCCACTCTCCAAACTCCACTGGAGGCCTGACTCCCTTTAGGCCACTCAGTAGCCTCCAAGAGATACACGTCGCTACTCTAGAGGAGAGCCGAGTCCGTTGCTTCCCCTCGAGCCGAGGCCTGACTACTTGGGTGAGTCTGGAATGGGATCCCGAGATCCGTGTTGCCCCTGTAGAGGAAAACTCGGTCCTGGACACAAGCCTAAATGAGGTCTTTTTTGTCCTGCATTGACTCAAGTGCAATCCCCAGCTCTCCCTCCCAACTCGAATGGATGATTGGACTTCCCTGGGCCAACACAAGAGGAAGCCTGTATTCCCCGTTGTAATTCGAGAATCCCGCGGCAACTGGAGAAAAACAACGTGGCTACTCCGTCATCGAAATATGAGGCCCCTGTCAGCTATAGCGTCTCCAGGGAAGTCCCATGTTCCGTCTTGAAGTGTGAAACGGTACTTGGCACCCTTGATGCGACCCCCAAATTTCCCTGACACCCCGGTCTCACTCGAGGAGAACATGGAGGTTCCCAGCACCGCTTCAGCTGAGCCTCTTCTCCCCTCCTGATGGCGACAGGAGGGTCGATTCCCCTGCTTTGTCTGGAAGGGGTTCCCAGACTTCCCGGCGAACCTCAGGATGAGGCCAGTCTCACGAGGGAAGTCGAGACGTAGCCTCGTGGGTTGTGCCACATGCCGAAAGACCCCGATTTCCTGGTCCGCTATTGATAAGATCCCGATGCCCGGTCACCTCTTCGAAGGTAACCCTGTGGATGAAGGCACAACACGAAGGGGCACTGACACCCCTGTGCATCGTCCCCCAAAACCGCAGGTTCCACATACAACTCGACAGGTGGCCTGTCATCCCGTGAACAACTCGAGAGGCAAGCGGAGTTCCATTACTCCACACAAGACGAGGTCTGACTCTCCTGTCCCAACTCTGCAGGGACCCTGCTATCCGAGTCAGAAATGGAGAGGAACCCTGACGTTACTGCCTCAATCCGAGATTAGGTCCTCTTCAATTGCACCAGTCCCTGTGATGTCCCGAGAAGCCCCTCTCAACTCCACAGTATCCCTGACTTCTCAGAGGAACCCCGCTAAGCTCCCTGAGGTCATGGGCACAAGTCGAGGGAACCCAGGGTTTCCTGCCACACCCCGAGAAAGACCTCGAGAGATCTTCTTCGAAGCGTCTTGAGGCTCGATTCCCCTACCATGACTCGAGAGCAATGACGCGCTCCCCCACGCCACGTCCATGGAGACCTGACTTCCGTGGCACCACAGGAGTCTCCCTGAGCTCCCCGTCCTATCTCGTGAGAAACCCCAACCAGGCACTGCACCTTGAGAAAACCCACGAGACGCCCCCGTCATCGCGAGATGAGGGCCTTCTTTTCCTGCATGGCCTAGAGAGCAATCCCGAGTCCTCTCTCCAAACTCCACAGGAGGCTTAACTCCATTTAGGCCACTCTTGGGCTCCAAGGGATACCCGTCGTGACTCGAGAGGAGAGCGGAGTCCATTCATTCCCTTCGAGACGAGGCCTGACTCCCCGGGTGAGTCTGGAATGCAACCCCGAGATCCCTGTCGCCCCTGGAGAGAAAAACTCGGTCCTGGACACAAACCTAGATGAGCTCTCTTTTGCCCTGCAGTGACTCGAGAGCAATCTCCAGCTCTCACTTGCAACTCGAATGGAAGATTGGACTTCCCTGGGCCAACACAAGAGGAAACCTGTATTCCCCATCGTAACTCAAGAATCCTGCCGCAACTCGAGAAAAAACACGTGGGTCCCCCGTCAGCGCTAGATGAGGCCCTTGCCCACTACAGCATCTCAAGAGAAGTCCCAGGTTCCGTCTTGAAGTGCGAAACGGTACTTGGCACCCTTGATGCAACCAGAAAAGTTACCCGACTTTCACTCAAGGAGAGCACCGAGGTTCCCGGCACTACTTCATCTGAGCCCTTTCTCTCCTCCTGATCCCGAAAGGAGGGTCGATTCCCCTGCTTTGTTTGGAAAGGGTTCCCGGACTTTCCTGCGCGCCTCAGGATGAGGCCGGTCTCACGAGAAAATTCGAGACGTAGCCTAGTGGGTGGTGCAACATGCTGAAAGACCCCAATTTCCCGGTCCGCACTTGAGGAGAACACGATACCCGGACACCTCTTCGAAGGCAACCTTGTGGATGAAGGCACAACAGGAAGGAGCACTGACGCCCCCGTGCATCTCCGAAAAACCCGCAGGTTCCACACACATCACGAAAAGTGGTGTTATCCTTGAACAACTTGAGATGTAAGCGGAGTTCCATTCCTCCGCAGAACACGAGACCTGACACTCCTGAGCAAACTCAACAGGGACCCTGCGATCTGAGTCAGATCCGGCCTCCAGGAAGTCAGGAGCAGAACCCTGAGGTTCCTGCCTCAACTCGAGATGAGGCCCACTTCCATTGCACCAAACCCAAAGGAGTCCCGAGAGGCCTCTCCCAAATCCACAGTATCCCTGACTTCTCAGAGGCACCCTGAGACGCTCCCTGAGGTCACCGGCACAAGTCCAGGGAACCCAGGGTTTCCTGCCGCAACCCTAGAAAGACATCGAGAGTTCTTTTTCAACCCGTCATGAGGCCCGATTCCCCTACCCTGACTTGAGAGCAATGACGCGCTCCCCCTTGCCCCGCCCATGGAGACCTGACTTCCCTGTTGCCACACGAGAGGCTACCTGAACTCCCCGTCGTACCTCGTGAGAAACCCCACACTGGCGCCGCAGCTCGAGAAAACCCACGAGACGCCCCCGTCATCTCGAGATGTGGGCCTTCTTTTCCTGCATGGCCTGGAGAGCAATCCCGAGTCCTCTCTCCAAACTGAAGAGGAGGGTTGACTCCCTTTAGACCACTCAGTGGGCTCCAAGAGATACGCGTCCCAACTCGAGAGGAGAGCCGAGTCCTTTGCTTCCCCTCGAGACGAGGCCTAACTCCCCGGGTGAGTCTGTAATGCAAACCCGAGATCCCTGTCGCCCTTGGAGAGGATCACTGGGTCCTGAACACAAGGCTAGATGAGGTCGCTTTTGCCCTGCAGTAACTCGAGAGCACTCCCCAGCTTTCCCTCGCAACCCGAATGGAAGATTGGACCTCCCTGGGCCAACACAAGAGGAAGCCTGAATTCCCAGGAGTAATTCGAGAATTCCGCCTCAACTTGAGAAAAACCACGTGGTTCCCCCGTCATTGCAAGATGAGGCCCTTGCCCGCTCCAGCGTCTCAAGAGTAGTCCCACGTTCTGTCTTCAAGTGCGAAATGATATTTGGCACCCTTAATGCTACCCCAAAAGTTCCCCGACATACGGGTCGCACTAGAGGGGAACACCGAGGTTCCTGGCACCACTTCATCTGAGCCCCTTCTCCCCTCCTGATCGCGAAAGGAGGGTCAATTCCCCTGCTTTGTCTGCAAGGGGTTCCCGACCTTCTCCACGCACCTCAGATGAGGCTGTCTCACGAGGAAATTCGAGACGTAGCCTCGATGGTGGTGCCACATGCCGAAAGACCGCGATTTCCCGATCCGCTCTTGATAAGAACGCGATGCCCAGACACCTATTCGAAGATAGTGTGGATGAAGGCACAACACGAAGGGGCACTGACACCCCCGTGCATCGTCCGGAAAAGACCGCAGGTTACTCATACAGCTCAACAAGTGCCTGTCACCCAGTGAACAACTCGAGAGGCAAGCGGAGGTCCATTCCTGCACACAAGACAAGGCCTGACTCACCTCTCCCAACTATGCAGGGGGCTGCGATCGGAATCAGAAATGGAGAGGAACCCTGAGGTTCCTGCCTCCCCTCGAGATGAGGCCCCCTTCCATTTCACCAAACCCAGTGGAGTCCCGAGAGGTCTTTCCCAACTCCACAGTATCCCTGACTTCTCAGAGGCACCCGGAGAATCTCCCTGAGGTCACCGGCACAAGTCGAGGGAACCCAGGTATTCTTGCCAAGACCCGAGAGAGATCTTGAGAGTCCTTCAACGCGTCTAGAGGCCTGATTCCCCTACCATGACTCGAGAGCAATGACGCGCTCCCCCTCGCCACACGCATCGAAACCTAACTTCCCTGGCGCCACACAAGAGGCTCCCTGAGCTCCCCGTCGTACCTCCTGAGAAACCAACACAGGCGCTGCAGCTCGGTAAAACCACCGAGACCCCCCCCCCCGTCATCGTGAGATGAGGGCCTTCTTTTCCTGCATGTCCTGGAGTGCAATCCCGAGTCCTCTCTCCAAACTCCAGAGGAGGCTTGACTCCCTTTAGTCCACTCAGTGGGCTCCAAGAAATACCCGTCGCGACTCGAGAAGAGAGAGAAGTCCTTTGTTTCCCCTCGAGAGGACGCCTGACTCCTGGGTGAGTCTAGAATGCAACCCCAAGATCCCAGTCATCCCTTGAGAGGAACATTAGGTCCTAGACACAAGCCTGGATGAGGTTTCTTTTGCCCTGCAGTGACTCGAGCGCAACCCCCAGCTCTCCCTCGCAACTCGAATGGAAGATTGGGCTTCCCTGGGCCAACACAAGAGGAAGCCAGAAATCCCCTTCGTAACTCGAGAATCCCACCGCAACTCGAGAAAAACCACGTGTTTCCAACGTCATCCCAAGATGAGGCCCTTGCTGCTATGGCGTCTCAAGAAAAGAACCACGTTCCGTCTTGAAGTGCGAAACGGTACTTTGCACCCTTGATGCGACACCAAATGTTCCCGGACACGCCGGTCTCACTCGACAGGAACACCGAGGTTCCCGCACCACTTCATCTGAGCACCTTCTCCCCTCCTGTTCGAGACAGGAGGGTCTATTCCCCTGCTTTGTTTGGAAGGGGTTTCCCACATTCCCGGCGCATCTAAGGATGAGGCCGGTCTCACGAGTAAATTCGAGACATAGCGTCGTGGGTGGTGTCACATGCCGAAATACCCCGATTTCCCGGCCCACTCTTGAGAAGAACCCGATGCCCGGACACCTCTTCGAAGGCAACCCTGTGGACGAAGGCACAAAACGAAGGGTCACTGACACTCCCGTGCATCATTCGGTAAAAGCCGCAGGTTCCACACACAGCTCGACAAGAGGCCTGTCATCCCATGAACAACTCGAGAGGCAAGCAGAGTTCCATTCCTCCACTCAAGACGAGGCCTGACTCTCCGGTCCCAACTCTGAAGGGACCCTGCGATCGGAGTCCGAAATGGAGAGGAACCCTGAGGTTCCTGACTCCACTCGAGATGAGGCCCTCTTCCATTACACCAAAAACAGTGGAGGCCCGAGAGGCCCCTCCCAAATCCACAGTATCGCGACTTCTCAGAGGCACCCTTAGAAGCTCCCTGAGGTCACCGGCACAAGTCGAGGGAACACAGGGTTTCCTGACGTAACCCGAGAAAGACCTCGAAAATCCTCCTTCAACGCATCTTGAATCCCGATTCCCCTTCCATGACTCGAGAGCAATGACGCATTCCCCCTCGCCACTCGCATGGAGACTTGACTTCCCTGGCGCCACACGAGAGGCTCCCTGAGCTCCCCGTCATACCTCGTGAGAAATCCCACACTGGCTCCCCAGCTCGAGAAAACCCACGAGACGCCTCCGTCATCGCGAGATGAAGGCCTTCTTTTCCTGCATGGCCTGGAGAGCAATCTCGAGGCCTCTCTTCAAACTCCACAGGAGGCCTGACTCCCTTTAGGCCACTCTGTGGGCTCCAAGAGATACCCATTGGGACTCGAGAGCAGAGCGGAATTCTTTGCTTCCCCTATATACCAGGCCTGACTCCTCAGGTGAGTCTGGAATGCAACCCCGAGATCCCTGTCGCCCCTGGAGAGGAACATTGGGTCCTAGGCACAAGCATAGATGAGGTCTCATTTGCCCTGAAGTGACTCGAGAGCAATCCCCTGCTCTCCCTCGCACCTCGAATGGAAGAATGGACTTCCCTGGGACAACACAAGAGGAAACCTGAATTCCCCGTCGTAATTCGAAAATCCCGCTGCAACTCGAGGAAAACCACGTGGTTCCCCCGTCATCGCAAGATGAGGCCCTTGCCAGCTACAGCGTCTCAGTAGAAGCCCTACGTTCCATCTTGAAGTTTAAAACGATAATTGGCAACCTTGATGTTAGCACAAAAGTTCCCCGACACCCTGGTCTCACTCGAGGGGAACACCAAGGTTCGGCGCACCGCTTGTTCTGAGCCCCTTATCCCCTCCTGATCGCGACGGGAGGGTCGATTACCCTGCTTTGTCTGGAAGGGGTTCCGGACCTTCCCGGCGCACCTCAGGATGAGGCCGGTCTCACGAGGAAATTCGAGACGTAGCCTTGTGGTTGGTGCCACACGCCGAAAGACCCCGATTTCCCTGTCTGCTCTTGATAAGAACCCAATGCTAGGACACCTCTTCGAAGGCAATCCTGTGGACGAAGGCACAAAACGAAGGGGTCTGACACCCTCCTGCATCGTTGGAAAAGCCTGCAAGTTCCACATACAGATCGACAAGTGGCCTGTCACCCCGTGAACAACTCGAGAGGCAAGAGGAGTTAAATTCCTCCACACAAGACGAGGCCTGACTCTCCTGTCCCAACTCTGCATGGACACTGAGATCCGATTCAGAAATGGAGAGGAACCATGAGGTTCCTGCCTCAACTCGAGATAAGGCCCTCTTCTACTGCACCAAACCCAGTGGAGTTCGGAGCGGCCCCTCCCAACTGCACAGTATCCCTGACTTCTCAGAGGCACCCTGAAAAGCTCCCTGAGGTCACGGGCATAAGTCGACGGAACCCAGGGTTTCCTGCCGTAACCTGAGAAAAACCTCGCGAGTCCTTCACGCGTCTTGAGGCCCGATTCCCCTACCATGACTGGAGAAAAATGACGCGCTCCCCCTCGCCACGCGCATGAAGATCTGACTTCCCCGGCACCACATGAGAGGCTCCCTGATCTCCCCATCGTACCTCGTGAGAAACCCCACACTGGCGCCGCAGCTCGAGAAAACCCACGAGACGCCCCTGTCATGGTGAAATGAGGGCCTTTCCTGCATGACCTGAAGAGCAATCCCGAATCCTCTCTCCAAACTCCAAAGGAGGCTTGACTCCCTTTAGGTCACTCAGTGGGCTCCAAGAGATACTCGTCGATACTCAGGAGGAGAGCGGTGTCCTTTGCTTCCCCTCGAGATGAGGCCTGACTACGAGGGTGAGTCTGGAATGCAACCCTGGCTCCCTGTCGCCCCTGGAGAGGAACCTTAGGTCCTGGACAAAAGCCTAGATGAGGTCTCTTTGGCCCTGCAGTGACTCAAGCGCAACCCCTAGCTTTCCCTTGCAACTCGAATGGAAGATTGGCCTTTCTGAGCCAACACAAGAGGAAGCCTGAATTTCCAGTTGTAATTTGAGAAACCCGCCGCAACTCGAGAAAAATCACGTGGTTCCCCGTATTGCAAGATGAGGCCCTTGCCCCCTACAGCGTCTCAAGAGAAGTCTCACATTCCGTCTTGAAGTGCAAAACAGTACTTGGCACCCTTGATGCGACCCCAAAAGTTCCCCTATATACCGATCTCACTAGAGGGGACACTGAAGTTTCCGGCACCACTTCATCTGAGGCCTTTCTCCTCTCCTGATCGCGATAGGAGGGTCGATTCCACTGCTTTGTCTCGAAGGGATTCCCGACCTTCCCGGCACACCTCAGGATGAGGCCGGTCTCACGAGGAAATTCGAGAGGTAGCCTCGAGGGCCATACTACATGCCGAAAGACCCCGATTCCATGGTCCACTTTTGATCAAAACCAGACTCCTGGACACCTCTTCGAAGGCAAGCCTGTGGATGAAGGCACAACACGTAGGGGCACTGACACCCCGTGCATCTTCCGGAAAAACGCGCAGGTTCCTCACACAGCTCCACAAGTGGTCTGTCACCTCGTGAACAACTCGAGAAGCAAGCGGAGTTCCATTCCTCCACACAAGACGATGCCTGACTCTCCTGTCACAACTCTAGGGACCTTGCGCACCGAGTCAGAAATGGAGAGGAAGCCTGAGGTTCCTGCCTCCACTCAAGATGAGGCCCTTTTCCATTGCCACAAAACCAGTGGAGTCCCGAGAGGCCCGTCCCAAATCCACAGTATGCCTGACTTCTCAGAGGCACCCTGAGAAGCTCCCTAAGGTCACCGGCAGAAGTCGACGGAACCCAGGGTTTCCTGCCGCAACCCGAGAAAGACCTTGAGAGTCCTGCTTTAACGTGTCTTGAGGCCCGATTCCCGTATCATATCTCGAGAGCAATGACGCGCTCCCCCTTGCCATGCGCATGGAGACCTGAATTCCCTGGTGCCACACGAAAGGCTCCCTGAGCTTCCCGTCGCACCTCGTCAGAAACCGCACACTGGCACCGCAGCTCGAGAAAACCAACAAGACGCCCCTGTCATCGCGAGATGAGGGTCTTCTTTTCCTGCATGGCCTGGAGAGCAATCCTGAGTCCTCTCTCCAAACTCCACAGGGGGCTTGACTCCCTTTAGGCCACTCAGTGGGCTCCAAGAGACACCTGTGGTGACTCAAGAGGAGAGCGGGGTCCTTTGCTTCCCCTCGAGTCGAGCTCTGACTCCCAGGATGCGTCTGGAATGCAACCCCGAGATCGCTGTCGGCCCTGGAGAGGAATATTAGGTCCTGGACACAAGCCTAGATGAGGTCTCTTTTGCCCTGCAGTGACTCAAGAGCAAAGCCCAGCTCTCCCTCGAAACTCGAATGGAAGATTGGACTTCCCTGGGCCAACACAAGAGGAAGCCTGAATTCCCCGTCGTAACTCGAGAATCCCGCCGCACCTTGAGAAAAACCACGTGATTCCCCCGTCATCCCAAGATGAGGCCCTTGCCCTCTACAGCGTGTCAAGAGAAGCCCCAAGTCCGTATTGAAGTGCAAAACGGTACTTGGCACCCTTGAAGTGACCCCAAAAGTTTCCCGACACACCGGTCCCACTCGAGGGGAACACCGAGGTTCCCGGCACGACTTCAACTGAGCCCTTTCACTCCTCCTGATCGTGACAAGATGGTCGATTCCCCTGCTTTGTCTGGAAGGGGTTCCCGATCTTCATGGCGCACCTCAGGATGACACCAGTCTAATGAAGAAATTCGAGACGTAGCCTCATGGATGGTGCCACGTTCTGAAAGACCCCGATTTCCTGCTCTGCTATTGATAAGAACCCGATGTCCGGACACCTCTTTGAAGGCAACCCTGTGGATGAAGGCACAACACGAAGGGGCACTGACCCCCTCATGCATCTTATGGAAAAAACCGAAGGTTCCACTCACAGCTCGACAAATGGTCTGTTATCCTGTGAACAACTCGAGAGGCAAGTGGAGTTCCATTCCTCCACACAAGACGAGGCCTGACTCTCCTGTCCCAACTCTTCAGGGACCCTGTGGTCGGAGTTTTAAATGGAGAGGAACCCTTAGGTTCCTGCCTCAACTCGAGATGAGAACCTTTGCCATTGCACCAAACCCAGTGGAGTTCCGAGAGCGCCTCCCAAGTCCACAGTATGCCTGACTTCTCAGAGGCACCCTGAGAAGCTCCCTGAGGTCACCGGTACAAGTCGAGGGAACCCAGTGTTTCCTGCCGCAACCTGAGAAAGACCTCGAGACTCCTTCTTCAACGCGTCTTGAGTCCCGATTTCCCTACCATGACTCGAGAGCATTTATGGGCTCCTCCTCATCACACGCATAGACACCTGACTTTCCTGGCGCCACACGAGAGGCTCCCTGAGCTCCCCGTCGTACCTCGTGAGAAAACTCATACTTGCGCTCCAACTCGAGAAAACCCACAAGACGCCCCCGTCATTGCGAGCTGAGGGCCTTCTTTCCTGTATGGCCTGGAGAGCAATCCCGAGTCCTCTCTCCAACTCCACAGGAGGCTTGACTCCCTGGAGGCCACTCAGTGGGCTCCAAGAGATACCTATCGCGACCCAGGAGGATATCAGAATCCTTTGCTTCCCCTCGAGCCGAGGCCTGACTCACTGGGTGAGTCTGGAATGCGTCCCCGTGATCCCTATCGCCCCTGGAGAGGAACATTAGGTCCTGGACACAAGCATAGATGAGGTCTATTTTGACCTGCCATGACTTGAGAGCAATTCCCACCCAGCTCTCCCTGGCAACTCGAATGGAAGAATGGACTTCCCTGGGCCAACAGAAGAGGAAACCTGAATTCCCCGTCGTAAGTCAACAATCCCATCGCAACTCGAAAAAAACCACGTGGTTTCCCCTTCATCACAAGATGAGGCCCTTGCCCGCCACAGCGTCTCAAGAGAAGTCGCACGTTTCATCTTGAAGTTTGAAACAGTATTTGGCAAGCTTCGTGAGACCCCAAAAGTTCCCTGACATACCGGTCTCACTCAAGGGGAACACCGAGGTTCCCGGCACCACTTCATCTGAGCCCTTTCTCCCCTCCTGATCGCGACAGTAGGGTCGATTAACCTGCTTTGTCTGGAAGGCTTTCCCGACCTTCCAGGGGCACCTCAGCATGAGGCCCGTCTCACGAGGAAATTCGAGACGTAGCCTCGTGTGTGGTGCCGCATTCCAAAAGACCCCGATTTCCTGGTCTGCTCTTGATAAGAACCCGATGCCCGCACACCACTTCGAAGGCAACCCTGTGGATGAAAGCACATCACGAAGGGGCACTGACACCCCCGTGGATTGTCTGGAAAAAACCGCAGGTTCCACACACAGCTCGACAAGTGGCCTGTCACTCCTTGAACAACTCGAGAGGCAAGCGGAGTTCCATTCCTCCACACAAGACGAGGCCTGACTCTCCTCTCCCAACTCTGCAGGGACCCTGCGATCTGAGTCAGAAATGGAGAGGAACCCTGAGGTTCCTTCCTGATCTCGAGATTAGGCCCTCTTCCATTGCAGCAAACCCAGTGGAGTCCCGAGAGGCCTCTCCCAGCTCCATAGTATCCCTGACTTCTCAGAGGCACCCTGAGAAGCTACCTGAGGTCACAGGCACAAGTCGAGGGAACCCAGGGTTTCCTGCCGCAACCCGAGAAAGACCTCGAGCGTCCTTTTTCATTGCGTTGAGCCCTGATTCCACTACCATGACTCGAGAGCAATGACGTGCGCCCCCTCGCCACTCGTATGGAGACTTGACTTCCCTGACACCACACGAGAGGCTCCCTGAGCTCCCGGTCGTACCTTGTGAGAAACCCCACACTGGCACCGCAGCTCCAGAAAAACCACGAGACTCCCCCGACATCGCGAGATGAGGGCCTTCTTTTCCTGCATGGCCTGGAGAGCAATCCCGCGTGCTCTCTCCAAACTCCACAAGAGAGGTGCCAAGATTGCTGAGGAGTAGGACGGGGAGAACTCTTTCCCCCCCAAACAATTTCATCAAAAGAGCATTTAAACGTCGAGTAAATTCCACAATACAACTTATGAATGCTGCCAGAGGACATCAGGCACCCAGAAAAGAACCCAACTCTTGGAAAGTAGGTAGGAAAAAGTATAAAAGACAAAAAAAGAGACAAAAGAGGGAGGGAGGGATTTCCGTCCCGGGAAGATAGTCTTAAAAAGAGAAAAGTTTCCAAACACCAGGAAAGCTTTTCACTGCCAAATCTTTGCCAAGCTTTGGAAGCACAAAGGGCAACATAAGGGGGATAAAAATAAATAAACAATTAAAACTCGCAGATTGCAAGCCCTACGGTAACTCCCCCAGCTGCAAAGCAGTGCAGACGCCTGCTCACACCATTAGCAAGCAGGGGCTGGGCAGGGAGGCGCGGCGCGGGCTGCATCGCTTAGAGTAAGAATCTGGCCTGAATACCCTGAGCACTATCTGAACGAAATAACTTGGGCTAGCAAACCAGACTCTGGGATATCTACCACGCAAAAAGCCAGCCCTAACCTAAGACACCGCCAGGCCCGCGCACGGAACAAAGGCCTGAACAGAGATAGCCGGCTGCAGACCTTCCCCCTCCGGTGACAGGCAGCCAGAGCCAGAAGGGGGCAATCGCAGCCCCAGAGAGACATTATCTATGAAACTGTAAGCAGGCTTCTTTGCTAACTAAAACTTCTTGGGGATCTGGACGGTCAACATCTGCCTGAGAAGGTGCGCCTGTTTTACACCCAGATAACCGAGTGGCGGGGAGGCGATAAGTCACAACATTGGCGCTCGCCAAACACCTCATCACCTGAGCTGCTCGGACCTGGGAAGAGCACAAAACGCAGGCCCAACCGAGTCTGTGCCTCTGAGGACTACCCGAGTGCCTGAACCTGAGCGGCTTGGACCTGGGAGGTGCATGAAGCCCAGGGCCAGCCTCGGATTGTTCCCGGTGGAACAACCTAGAGCCCGAGCAGTGTGGGCAGGGAGGCTACACGTGCCGTGAGCGGGGGCAGACCCAGTGTGGCTGAGGCACTGCGAGCGCACGCCAGTGTTATATGTTTGCAGCATCACTCCCTCCCTCCCTCCCCACAGCGCAACTGAACAAGTGAGCCTAAAAAAAAAAGTGTCCTCCACCGTCCCCTTTGTGTCAGGGCGTAAACCAGACACTGAAGAGACCAGCAAACAAAAGAAGCTATAACAGAGGGAAACGCCTTGGAAGCTACAGGCAATAGATTAAAACCCTGTGGTTACTAGGACTACATAGGAAGGCGCCTATAGATCTTGAGAAATATAAGTTGGACCAAGGAACTAGCCAAAAATGAACCGAACCCACGATACTCACAACAAAACCAGAGAAAGTCCTAGATATATTTTTATGATCATTCTTACTTTTTTTTAATTTTTTTAATTTTAAGTTCTCTATTGTTCATTTAATTTTCACTTTTATAACCTATTACTTTGCAAAAAAAAAAGACCCTATTTTTTTCTTCTTCAGCAAACTTCATATATATATATATATATAAAATAATTTTTTGACCTTGTTTTTTTGTTTTGTTTTTTTTTCTTCTTTTCTTTAACATTGTATTTTTGAAATTCCAAACTGTACTCTAGATTTTTAATTTATGCTTTTTGATATTTGATATCAATTTTGTACCTGTAGTTTCTTTATAATTTTTGCGACATTGCTTGTTTTTGTTTGTTTGTTTTCTCTTTAGTTTTCTTCTTCCTTTTTTTTAACATTGTATTTTTGAAATTCCAAACTCGACTCTAGATTTTTAATTTTTGCTTTTTGGTATTAGTTATCAATTTTGTACCTGTATTTTCTTGATAATTTTTGCGACCTTGTTTGTTTTTCTTTGTTCGTTTTTTCTCTCTTTCTTTTCCTTCTTCTTTTCTTTAACATCGTATTTTTGAAATTCCAAACTCTACTCTAGATTTTTAATTTTTGCTTTTATGTATTTGTTACCAATTTTGTACCTTTAAGAACCCAATCTTCAGTACCCATTTTTCACTAGGGAGCGAGATTACTGGCTTGACTGCTCTCTCTCCCTTTGGACTCTCCTTTTTCTCCACCAGGTCGCCTGTGTCTCCTCCCTAACCCCTCTCTACTCTACCCAACTCTGTGAATTTCTGTGTATTCCAGACGGTGGAGAACACTTAGGGAACTGATTACTGGCTGGATCTGTCTCCCTCCTTTTCATTCCCCCCTTTTATCCTTCTGGCCACCTCTGTCTCCTTCCTCCTTCTTCTCATCTCTGTATAACTCTGTGAACATCTCTGAGTGGTCCAGTTGTGGAGTGCACATAAGGAAGTGACTACTGGCCAGCCCACTCTCTCCACTATTGATTCCACCTGATCTCATTTGGGTCACCTCTAACTCCCTCCTCCCTCTTCTCTTCTCCATGTAATGCTGTGAACCTTTCTGAGTGGCCCTCACAGTAGAGAAACTTTTCTTCTTTAACGTAGATGTTTTATCAATGGTGCTGTATAGAAGGAGAAGTTTTGAAACTACTGTAAAAGTAAGACAGATAACTGGAAGCAGGAGGCTTAAGTCCAAACCCTGACTCCAGGGAACTCCTGACTCCAAGGAACATTAATTGACAGGAGCTCATCAAATGCCTCCATACCGACACTGAAATCAAGCACCACACAAGGGCCAACAAGTTCCAGGGCAAGACATACCAAGCCAATTCTCCAGCAACAAAGGAACGCAGCCCTGAGCTTCAAGATACAGGCTGCCCAAAGTCACCCCAAAACCACAAACATCTCATAACTCATTACTGGACACTTCATTGCACTCCAGAGAGAAGAAATACAGCTCCACCCACCAGAACACGGACACAAGCTTCCCTAACCAGGAAACCTTGACAAGACACCTGTACAAACCCACACACAGCGAGGAAATGCCACAGTAAAGAACTCCACAAACTGCCAGAATACAGAAAGGACACCCCAAACTCAGCAATTTAAACAAGATGAGACAGAGGAATACCCAGCAGATAAAGGAACAGGATAAATGCCCACCAAACCAAACAAAAGAGGAAGAGATAGGGAATCTACCTGATAAAGAATTCCGAGTAAGGATAGTGAAATGGATCTAAAATCTTGAAATTAAAATGGAATCACAGATAAATAGCCTGGAGACAAGGATTGAGAAGATGCAAGAAAGGTTTAACAAGGACCTAGAAGAAATAAAAAAAGAGTCAATATATAATGAATAATGCAATAAATGAAACTAAAAACACTCTGGAGGCAACAAATAGTAGAATAACAGAGGCAGAAGATAGGATTAGTGAATTCGAAGATAGAATGGTAGAAATAAATGAATCAGAGAGGATACATGAAAAACGAATTAAAAGAAATGAGCACAATCTCAGAGACCTCCAGGACAATATTAAACGCTACAACATTCGAATCATAGGGGTCCCAGAAGAAGAAGACAAAAAGAAAGACCGTGAGAAAATACTTGAGGAGATAATAGTTGAAAACTTCCCTAAAATGGGGAAGGAAATACTCACTCAAGTCCAAGAAACCCAGAGAGTCCCAAACAGGATAAAGCCAAGGCGAAACCCCCCAAGACACATATTAATCACATTAACAAAAATCAAACACAAAGAACAAATATGAAAAGCAGCAAGGGAAAAACAACAAATAACACACAAGGGAATTGCCATAAGGATAACAGCTGATCTTTCAATAGAAACTCTTCAAGCAAGGAGGGAATGGCAAGACATACTTAAAATGATGAAAGAAAATAACCTACAGCCCAGATTATTGTACCCAGCAAGGATCTCATTCAAGTATGAATGAGAAATCAAAAGCTTTTCAGACAAGCAAAAGCTGAGAGAATTCTGCACCACCAAACCAGCTCTCCAACAAATACTAAACAGGAAACACAAAAACGGTGTATAAATTCAAACCCCAAACAATAAAGTAAATGGCAATGGGATCATACTTATCAGTAATTACCTTAAACGTAAATGGGTTGAATGCTCCAACCAAAAGACAAAGACTGGCTGAATGGATACAAAAACAAGACCCCTACATATGTTGTCTACAAGAGACCCACCTCAAAACAGGGGATACATACAGACTGAAAGTGAAGGGCTGGAAAAAGATTTTCCATGCAAATAGGGACCAAAAGAAAGCAGGAGTAGCGATACTCATATCAGATAAAATAGACTTTAAAACAAAGGCTGTGAAAAGAGACAAAGAAGGTCACTACATAATGATCAAAGGATCAATCCAAGAAGAAGATAAACAATTATAAATATATATGCACCCAACGTGGGAGCACCACAGTATGTAAGACAAATGCTAACAAGTATGAAAGGAGAAATTAACACTAACACAATAATAGTTGGAGATTTTAATACCCCACTCACACCTATGGATAGATCAACTAAACAGAAATTTAACAAGGAAACACAAACTTTAAATGATACAATAGACCAGTTAGACCTAATTGATATCTATAGGACATTTCATCCCAAAACAATGAATTTCAACTTTTTCTAAAGTGCACATGGAACCTTCTCCAGGATAGATCACATCCTGGGCCATAAAGCTAGCATTGGTAAATTCAAAAAAATAGAAATCATTCCAAGCATCTTTTCTGACCACAATGCAGTAAGATTAGATCTCAATTACAGGAGAAAAACTATTAAAAATTCCAACATATGGAGGCTGAACAACACGCTGCTGAATAACCAACAAATCACAGAAGAAATCAAAAAAGAAATCAAAATTTGCATAGAAACGGATGAAAATGAAAACACAACAACCCAAAACTTGTGGGACACGGTAAAAGCAGTCCTAAGGGGAAAGTTCATAGCAATACAGGCACACCTCAAGAAACAAGAAAAAAGTCAAATAAATAAACTAACTCTACACCTAAAGCAACTAGAAAAGGAAGAAATGAAGAACCCCAGGGTTAGTAGAAGGAAAGAAATCTTAAAAATTAGAGCAGAAATAAATGCAAAAGAAACAAAAGAGACCATAGCAAAAATCAACAAAACCAAAAGCTGGTTCTTTGAAACGATAAATAAAATTGACAAACCATTAGCCAGACTCATCAAGAAACAAAGGGAGAAAAATCAAATCAATAAAATTAGAAATGAAAATGGAGAGATCACAACAGAAAACACAGAAATACAAAGGATCATAAGAGACTACTATCAACAATTATATGCCAATAAAATGGACAACGTGGAAGAAATGGACAAATTCTTAGAAAAGTACAACTTTCCAAAACTGGACCAGGGAAGAAATAGAAAATCTTAACAGACCCATCACAAGCACGGAAATGGAAACTGTAACCAAAAATCTTCCAGCCAACAAAAGCCCAGGTCCAGACGGCTTCACAGCTGAATTCTACGAAAAATTTAGAGAAGAGCTAACACCTATCCTGCTCAAACTCTTCCAGAAAATTGCAGAGGAAGGTAAACTTCCAAACTCATTCTATGAGGCCACCATCAGCCTAATACCAAAACCTGACAAAGATCCCACAAAAAAAGAAAACTACAGGCCAATATCACTGATGACATAGATGCAAAAATCCTTAACAAAATTCTAGCAATCAGAATCCAACAACACATTAAAAAGATCATACACCATGACCAAGTGGGCTTTATCCCAGGGATGCAAGGATTCTTCAATATCCGCAAATCAATCAATGTAATACACCACCTTAACAAATTGAAAAATAAAAACCATATGATTTTCTCAATAGATGCAGAGAAAGCCTTTGACAAAATTCAACATCCATTTATGATAAAAACTCTCCAGAAAGCAGGAATAGAAGGAACATACTTCAACATAATAAAAGCTATATATGACAAACCCACAGCAAACATTATCCTCAATGGTGAAAAATTGAAAGCATTTCCTCTAAAGTCAGGAACTAGACAAGGGTGCCCACTTTCACCATTACTATTCAACATAGCTTTGGAAGTTTTGGCCACAGCAATCAGAGCAGAAAAAGAAACAAAAGGAATCCAAATTGGAAAAGAAGAAGTAAAACTCTCACTGTTTGCAGATGACATGATCCTCTACATAGAAAACCCTAAAGACTCCACCAGAAAATCACTAGAACTAGTCAATGACTATAGTAAAGTTGCAGGATATAAAATCAACACACAGAAATCCCTTGAATTCCTATACACTAATAATGAGAAAACAGAAAGAGAAATTAAGGAAACAATTTCATTCACCATTGCAACGGAAAGAATAAAATACTTAGGAATATACCTACCTAAAGAAACTAAAGACCTATATATAGAAAACTATAAAACACTGGTGAAAGAAATCAAAGAGGACACTAATAGGTGGAGAAATATACCATGTTCATGGATTGGAAGAATCGATATAGTGAAAATGAGTATACTACCCAAGGCAATTTATAGATTCAATGCAATCCCTATCAAGCTACCAACAGTATTCTTCACAGAGCTAGAACAAATAATTTCACAATTTGTATGGAAATACAAAAAACCTCGAATAGCCAAAGCGATCTTGAGAAAGAAGAATGGAACTGGAGGAATCAACCTACCTGATTTCAGGCTCCGCTACAAAGCCACAGTTATCAAGACAGTATGGTACGGGCACAAAGACAGAAATATAGATTAGTGGAACGAAATAGAAAGCCCAGAGATAAATCCACACACATATGGACACCTTATCTTTGACAAAGGAGGCAAAAATATACAATGGATTAAAGACAATCTCTTTAACAAGTGGTGCTGGGAAATCTGGTCAACCACTTGTAAAAGAATGAAACTAGAACACTTTCTAACACAATACACAAAAATAAACTCAAAATGGATTAAAGATCTAAACGTAAGACCAGAAACTATAAAACTCCTAGAGGAGAACATAGGCAAAACACTCTCTGAAATACATCACAGCAGGATCCTCTATGACCCACCTCCCAGAATATTGGAAATAAAAACAAAAATAAACAAATGGGACCTAATTAACCTTAAAAGCTTCTGCACATCAAAGCAAACTATTAGCAAGGTGAAAAGACAGCCTTCGGAATGGGAGAAAATAATAGGAAATGAAGCAACTGACAAACAACTAATCTCAAAAATATACAAGCAACACCTACAGCTCAACTCCAGAAAAATAGATGACCCAATCAAAAAATGGGCCAAAGAACTAAACAGACATTTCTCCAAAGAAGACATACAGATGGCTAACAAACACATGAAAAGATGCTCAAAATCACTCATTATCAAAGAAATGCAAATCAAAACCACTATGAGGTACCATTTCACGCCAGTCAGAATGGCTGCAATCCAAAAGTCTACAAATAAATGCTGGAGAGGGTGTGGAGAAAAGGGAACCCTCTTACACTGTTGGTGGGAATGCAAACTAGTACAGCCACTATAGAGAACAGTGTGGAGATTCCTTAAAAAACTGGAAATAGAACTGCCTTATGATCCAGCAATCCCACTGCTGGGCATACACACTGAGGAAACCAGAAGGGAAAGAGACACGTGTACCCCAATGTTCATCGCAGCACTGTTTCTAATAGCCAGGACATGGAAGCAACCTAGATGTCCATCAGCAGATGAATGGATAAGAAAGCTGTGGTACATATACACAATGGAGTATTACTCCGCCATTAAAAAGAATAGAATGAATCAGTTCTAATGAGGTGGATGAAACTGGAGCCTATTATACAGAGTGAAGTAAGCCAGAAAGAAAAACACCAATACAGTATACTAACGCATATATATGGAACTTTGAAAGACGGTAACAATAACCCTGAGTACGAGACAGCAAAAGAGACACTGATGTATAGAAGAGTCTTATGGACTCTGTGGGAGAGGGAGAAGGTGGGAAGATGTGGGAGAATGGCATTGAAACATGTAAAATATCATGTATGAAAAGAGTTGCCAGTCCAGGTTTGATGCATGACACTGGATGCTTGGGGCTAGTGCACTGGGACGACCCAGAGGGATGCTATGGGGGGGAGGAGGGAGGAGGGTTCAGGATGGGGAGCACATGTATACCTGAGGCAGATTCATTTTGATATTTGGAAAAACTAATACAATTATGTAAAGTTTAAAAATAAAATAAAATTAAAAAAAAAATCCACAGGAGGCTTGACTCCCTTTAGGCCACTCAGTGGTCTCCAAGAAATACCCGTCGGGACTCGAGAGCAGAGCAGAGTCCTTTCCTTCCTCTCGAGATGAGGTCTGACTCCTCGGGTGCGTCTAAAATGCAACCCCGAGATCTCTGTCGCCCCTGGAGAGGAACATTAGGTCCTGGACACAAGCTTAGATGAGGTCTCTTTTGCCCTGAAGTGACTCGAGAGCAATCCCTAGCTCTCTCTCGCAACTCCAATGGAAGATTGGACTTCCCTGGGCCAACACAAGAGGAAGCCTGAATTCCCCATCGTAACTCGAGAATCCCGCCGAAACTCGAGAAAAACCACATGGTTACCCTGTCATCGCAAGATGAGGCCCTTGCCCGCTACAGCGTCTAAAGAGAAGTCCCAGGTTTCTTCTTGAAGTGTTTTCACACTTCAAGTGTGAAAACTTGGCACCCTTGATGCGATTCCAAAAGTTCCCCGACACCCTGGTCTCTCTCGAGGGGAACACCGAGGTTCCCGGTATGACTTCATCTGAGCCACTTCTCACCTCCTGATTGCGACTGGAGGGTCGACTCCCGTGCTTTGTCTGGAAGGGGTTCCCAACCTTCCCAGCGCACCTCAGGATGAGGCCGGTCTAACGAGAATATTTGAGACGTAGCTTCATGGGTGGTAACACATGCTGAAAGACCCCGATTCCCCGGTCCACTCTTGATAAGAACCCGATGCCCGGACACCTCTTGAAAGGCAATCCTGTGGAAGAAGGCACAACACGAAGGGGCACTGACACCCTCGTGCATCGTCCGGAAAAACCCACAGATTCCAAACACAGTTCAACAAGTTGCCTGTCACCCCGTGAATAACTCGAGAGGCAAGCGGAGTTCCATTCCTCCTTACAAGACGAGGCCTGACTCTCCTGTCCCAACTCTGCAGGGACCCTGCGATCAGAGTCAGAAATGGAGACGAACCCTGAGGTTCCTGCCTCCACTCGAGATGAGGCCCTCTTCTATTGCACCAAACCCAGTGGAGTCCCGAGAGGGCCCTCCCAACTCCAGGGTATCCTTGACTTCTCAGAGGCACACTGAGAAGCTCCCTGAGGCCACCGGCACTAGTCGAGGGAACTCAGGGTTTACTGCCGTGACCCAAGAAACACCTTGAAAGTCCTTCTTTAACGGTTCTTGAGGCCCGATACACCTTCCATGACTCTAGAGCAATGACGCGCTCCCCCTCGCAATGCGCATGGAGACCTGACTTCCCAAGCGCCACATGAGAGGCTCCCTGAGCTCCCCGTAGTACCTCATGAGAAACCCCACACTGGCGCTGCAGCTCGAGAAAACCCACGAGACGCCCCCTTCATCGCGAGATGATGGCCTTCTTTTCCTGCATGGCCTGGAGAGCAATCACGAGTCCTCTCTCCAAACTCCACAGGAGGCTTGACTCCCTTTAGGCCACTCAGTGGGCTCCAAGAGATACCCGTCGCAACTCGAGAGGAGAGTGGAGTCCTTCGCTTCCCCTCGAGACAAGGACTGACTCCCCGGGTGCATCAGGAAAGCAACCCCGAGATCCCTGTCCCCCCTGGAGATGAACATTATGTCCTGGACACAAGCCTAGATAAGGTCTCTTTTGCCCTGCAGTAACTCAAGCGCAATCCCTAGCTCTCCCTCGCAACTCGAATGGAAGACTGGACTTCCCTGGGCCAACACAAGAGGAAGCCTGAATTTCCTGACCTAACTCGAGAATCCCGCCACAACTCGAGAAAAACGACGTGGTTAACCCGTCACCACAAGATGAGGCCCTTGCCAGCTACAGCGTCTCAAGAGAAGTCTCACGTTCCGTCTTGAAGTTTGAAACGGTACTTAGCACCTTTGATGTGACTCCAAAAGTTCCCCGACATCCCAGTTTTACTCGAGGGGAACATCGAGGTTCCCGGCACCACTTCATCTGAGCCCCTTCTCCCCTCCTGATCGGGACAAGAGGGTCGATTCACTTGCTTTGTCTGAAAGGGTTACCGACCTTCCTGGTGCACCTCAGGTTGAGGTCCGTCTCAAGAAGAAATTCGAGACGTAGGCTTGTGGGTGGTGCCACATGCCGAAAGACACTGATTTCCTGGTCTGCTCTTGATAAGAATCTGAAGGCTGGATACCTCTTCGAAGGCAACCCTGTGTATGAAGGCAAAAAACGAAGGGGAACTGACACCCCCATGCATCGTCCGGATAAAACCGCAGGTTCCACACACAGCTCGACAAGTGGCCTGTTATCCGGTGAACAACTCGAGAGTCCAGTGGAGTTCCATTCCTCCACACAAGACGAGGCCTGACTCTCCTGTCCTAACTCTGTAGGGACTCTGTGTTCAGAGTCAGAAATGGAGAGCAACCCTGAGGTTCCTGCTTCAAATCGAGATGAGGCCCTCTTCTGACAAGGTCCAGCCTCGGCTGGTCCAGGGTTTTCGAAGGGGAGACAGAGTAGGCGACCTATTGATTTATTTATCGAAGATATAAAGAGTAATAGAATGAGGATAGCTCAGTAGGAAAATTTAGTGGAGAAAAGAAGCTGAGTAGCTTGGTTTATGCGGAAAATCAGTATAACCCGTGACACCAGGTTAGCTCTGACCACGGAGGCCGCAGGCTCCCTCTCGAATAGCGAAAAGTGCCCCACCTTAGACACCTTCTCAAGTGGTCTTCGAAGCCCAGGCAAATAAATGGTCGCAGAGGATATCCGCGCTCCAGATGGACACTCATCTGAAAATTGAGGGGAAGAATGACATTAGGAGACTAAGCGTTGGCAATCAAGGCCCGTAGCTTTATTTTCAACAGGGGTTTTTATACCCTAAGTTACACATAGAGGATAATGGGGATGCAAAGACAGCAGCCTTTGATCCTTATCAAAAACCAGAGTTTCTCTCCTGCAAATGTATCGTATACAAATGGTTTAGGTGATTTACATCATCTTCTAGCCAGAAGACCTATTAACATTTTATGACTCTTGACAAAGACTTATCAACCATAAGACTTATTTTCTCTAAGAGTAATTATTTTAATGTTTGGCCCCATCTTTCGAAGATAAAATTGCATTCCTATAGGGCAGATGTGTAATGGGCTTACAACAAAGGAAATAATTTATTACCTTAAGGGTCTAAAGTTAGTAACACCAAGGCCACTACTTATTTCTTCTACATACCAACTATATTAATTAATACACATTCAAGGATACAATTCAGGGGATGTGGAAAGTTGGCAACAAGCATTGGTTCATCAATGAAATCTTTTACTAGTTTTATTCTGACAGTTTCTAACTCTCTGAGAGGCTCTAAGCTATTTGAATATCTTAAGCTTCCCGTGCCTCTGGAGGCTCGGAGACTGTAAACAATTGTATGCATTGCTGTAGGAGACCGGGTAAACTTGTCAGGCGAGTTAGAGAGCCATCTGACGTGTTTGGATTTAAACACTCCTAATTGCCCAGGAACTTTATTAATTGGAGCTGTAAGTTAGCTCTTTGACAGAGAGAGTGAGATGGTGGTGGGGGACAGCCCCCAGTAAAGTCAGAGGGGAGAGCACAAAGCAATAAAGTAGGCAGACTCTGGTTTTGGGGGGTAGATGCTCAAGAATATCCGGGAGGACTCCCGAGGCTCGATCCCGCCTTTGTGTATGCCCAGCCTCCTTCCTCATGACCTTTGTCACGAGTGGAATGTCTCTCGCCGGCTCCCGGCATCTCCCCGTTTTTTATTTCTTAAAACAGCCAGATGTAGCTCAGTCGCGAGCCTCTGAATACTCTGCCGAAGAATCCTGACAATACAAGGAAGAATGATTATGAGAAGCAGAATTAAAGCAGCCACCGCAGCATAGCTAAAGACATTAGACAGAATATTCTTTCCTGAGATGTAGTTAGGGAAAGTATGGAAGAAATCATTTGCTGTTCCAGCAGCAGTAAAATCTAATCGGGAGTGCTCCATGGTTGCTATTTGATAGTGAAGTTTCCCTACGTCTCAACCAATGTCAGAGCTGTTCCAGATACCTGAAATATGGTTTTTAATCTTTCCCCATTCAAAATCTGTCTCATTTACTTTCAGGGGTGTTCCACATATCCACCGATAGTCAGCATGACAAGACAATGCCATTTTCACCTTTAAAGCCTGCAATTCAGTCCCAATATGTATTACTGCTTCCTCTAGGGCGTCTACCCTCATTTCTAATTTTCTCTCTATAGCTTCCTGTGTTGCCAATGTTAAAGAAACATTTTTGGACATAGAATCAACATATTGAGCAGTATGTACTTGTTGAGTCAATGATATTGCTGCCACAGTAACAGAAGTGATTGCACTTATCAAAGCTGCTGTTCCCAAGATAAGTAAGCCCACAAACCGTCGTGTTTGCATTAAATCCTGTAGTTGTTGTAATACAGCAAGACCATAATTCAATAAGTGGTTACATCATAAGATAAGGTGGATGTTGTAGCATTACAAAGGAGCAAACATTATATTGAGGGTTTAAACAAGATGAACCAGGGAGCAGCTGTAGGCGTCAGCCCGGGGGAGCAGTGTCCCCAGCATCAGGAGGCAGAACGCGAGCGGCAGGCTGTGGGCCAAGGCGCCTATGGTGGGCGGAGGGGCAGGGTTCGTGGTTTAGGGCTAGCCGCCACCGCTTGGGCTCAGGGCGGTCCCCTCTCGCCGGTGGGGCCACGCTGGTCTGGACGGCACTCCGCGGGCGCGCTTTCCTCTCTGGCCCTCACTGGCTGCACAGACTTCTTTGCTCTAGGTCACGGGGTGCAGAGAGGTGGGTGCGAGGCGCTGCTGGTGGCGCGGAGGCGAGAGCTGGCTGGGGGAGGGGGAGCGAGCGAGTGCGCGCGCCGCGAACCTGGTCTTTGGGGAATGTGACATGACGAATTTGTCTGAGATCCAAACCGGAGAATCTGCATTCTGTAGAAATATACAAGCATACCCTCTCCCACAAGTTAGCAACACATCTGGCCTTTTTCACTCTCCCGTAAGGAGGCCTTTTTACTTGACCAGGGGCCGAGTCGTAGCCTGTAATTCAGGCATCTAGTGTCTCATCATTGTAGTCTGCCCCTGTGTGTTTACGTTTAAGTGATTAATTACAATTGGAACATAACTTCACTATTTGTCTAGCTGTTTCCCTATGGATATGTTAATTTAGGTCTAATGTTTAGTTTAGGTCTCTGTATAAATTTAAGTAATAAATGTATAACCTCCTTATCTCATTTTGGTATACAGGTATACAGATAGACCTAAATGCAAAATGCATTTATATATGTATTTATATATGGCAACAAGTATAAAGTTATTGACATATAATATATATAAATCAATATACTTGAATTAATCTTTATAATTAATATATTAATTAATATATATTACAACAATACAACACATACACAGCTAATACCAACCAACACAAACCAATATACTGTAATAATACATGTCACACATTTATAATTATACAGTATATAGAACATATATCATCACAGCACATCAATCCATACCAATTAATATCAGCCACACACACATTATATTACTGCCATATATATTTAATTATACAGTAGATATATGTGTGTGTGTATATAGTATACATATTAATTTATATACAAATTAATTAAGTATAGATCTATAAATAGAATTAGGTATACCTTTATTATATTTTATTTATACCCATACCTAATTAGGCAAACTGTAATTAGGCAAATACATTTATATTATGTATTTATAACAATATATAAAGTATTGTTAAATGTACCACCTGTACAGCATCTCCACCCCACATGCCACTTTCTCTAATCCCACCAACTCATTTTCAGTATTATGTGTTGGCCAGGAGCTGGGCCAGTCTTTCCCAGCAATGTTAAGAGACGTCTGTTCCTGTGTCTAATAGCCCTGGCGTTTTATTCTCTTGAATTAAAAGATCTTTTAAAGGCCTTGGAACTGTAATTTCCTGCACCCAAAAGGCTAGATCACTAGATCCAAATGTTTTGTGGCTCTTAGATTGAGAAGTCAAGTTTTTCCTTGTCTGATAGTAAGGTAAAAGTAAAAGCTGTGTTACTCTTTGACCTTTATTAATTTGTACAGTTTTGATAGGCAGTGAGATCAAGACTTTAATTTCTCAATATCATCAGAATCTACTACACCATGCACCAGCGAAATTTCTTTTCTTTCTTTTTTTTTATTTAATTTTTTTTTAAAAGAAAGCGAGCTACGCCCCAGGACAAATCTTACAATGTCCTCAGATAGGGGGCCAGCCACTCCGGTTGGAATTGGAGTAAGCGGCACATCAGGGGTTAATATTGTTATTAAATCTCCTTGCCTTTTCGCTTTTCTCCTAGCCTGGGTGAGACCCCCCTGAGGGAGTTTTCTCCAAGGAGCACGCTCTGCATATTGTGTACTAAAAGCTCCTTTGTTTAAAAAACTTTTTATCTTCCTCAGTCTTAGGCAACACTTTGTGAGGCTTTGGGGGCAAAGTGGGGAACTCCTGGGTCATGGGAGGCACAATCGAAGGCGGTGGCGGTCGCCTTAAATCAGAAAGTGGTGGATAAGTTTTTTAAAGGTTTGCGCAGAGGGGGAGGGAGCTCGCCAGGGCTCTCGGCCGCAGCGTCCTGTAAGCCCTCTCCTTCCTCGAGAGGTAGACCACTTTCTCCCTCCTTTTTTTTTTTCTTCAATGGCAGAAAATATGATCTGTGCAGTAAATGGAGACTCACCACCATCCACCTCTATAGCCTCCCCCATAGTCTATTTAACAGCCTCGTGACGGAGGTCCAGGACATTTCTAATCATATTCCACAGTCAATAAATATTTGTCTATTCTTAGATGCAGAGAAATCCATTTTTAATTTTTTTTTAATTTTAGAGAATATTTTTATTTATTTTGTAACCTCTTTACCCTGGCTAAACTGCAGAGGGGACTAGAAAAGAAGCCTCAAGGTGAGGATCAAGTTCATCCTTGGGACTAGAGAAAATCCTTCTCCGGGAAACTCCTAGCGGTGGCCCTTTACCCCGACATGGAGGAGGAGGCATAGGGGGATGGGAGCGTCCTGAAGTTTTCCTCTTCTGTTCCGGAGATCCTTTAACTGTTTGGTAACTAAATCTTACGAACTGCCTGATCGGGGATGTTTCCCTCAACCTCCTAGGAGCGGATGGTCTGATTAGGGATGTTTTCTTAAACTTTTAGGAGCATCTTTAGCTTAAAAAATAAAAAATCCTCATCAGAATGGCATCGAGCTGCTGTTTCCTCTAAACCTTTTTCAAATTGAGGGGAGAGCTGATCTTTCTTTTCATCCCTATCTTTTACATGCTCATTGGCAGTCATAGCGGCTAGCCATTCATTTAGCTGTCGATAGCTAGGTATAGCCTCTTCATTTTCACTTTTCTTTATAACAGGTACCTTTTCAGATTTGCTTTTTTGTTTAACAGGTACTTTTCCAACTTTACTTTCCTCTTTAACAGGTACCTTTTCAAATTCATGAGCTGGATCTAAAACATCTCTAGTCATATTCCACAGAGGAAAGTTGTAAGTAGGGATTTTTTCCAAACCTTGCTGAGCACAATAAGCTCTTAGCTGTTTTCCTAGTTTTTTCAAGATATCGAGGTTAACAGTGCCTTGTTGTAGAAACCAAGGGCAGTGGTCTTGTACAAATGTAAAAAATGATTGAATGGAAGATTTTTTAACCTTGATTCTTCTTTTACTTAATAACTGTAAAATTACTCCTATAAAGAGCTGTCTTTCATTTGATTCAGTGTTGCCCATGTCAGAAACTTAAGGATAGTAAAAGATTTTGCTTTTAGCTATCTAAAGATTAGGCCTTTTTTGTCAGCCTTTTTAGAAACCGTTTTTTCTCTCTAACTCTTCAACACTTCCCACTCCTCTCGCCCTGTCTATTCTACAAGGGGATCTGCAGCCCCCTAAGTGGGATCCTATCTGTCCCCAAAACTGAACACTGGGGGAATGGGGTTGGGGATTTACCTTCGAAATGCCTGTCTCGGGCGCCACCTGCAGAGGTCCAGCCCCAGCTGATCCAGGGTATTCGAAGGGAAGATGGAGTAGGCGACCTATTTATATATTTATTTATTCATCAAAGATATAAAGAGTAATAGAATGAGGATAGCTCAGTAGGAAAATTCAGTGGAGAAAAGCAGCTGAGTAGCTTGGTTTACGCGGAAAATCAATATAACCCGTGACACCAGGTTAGCTCTGACCACGGAGGCTGCAAGTGCCCTCTAGAATAGAGGAAGGTGCCCCACCTTAGACACCTTATCGAGTGGGTCTTCGAAGCCCAGGCAAATAAATGGTCGCAGAGGATATCCGCGCTTCAGATGGACACTCATCTGAAAATTGAGGGGAATAATGACATGGGGAGACCAAGCGTTGGCGAGCAAGGCCCGTAGCTTTATTTTCAACACAGGTTTTAATACCCTAAGTTACACATAGAGGATAATAGGGGATGCAAAGTCAGCAGTCTTTAATCCTTATCAAAAACCAGGGTTTCTTTTCTGCAGATTTATCGTATAAAAATGGTTTAGATGATATACATCATCTTCTGGCCAGAAGACCTATTAACATTTTATGACTCTTGACAAAGACTTATCAACCATAAGAGTTATTTTCTCTAAGAGTAATTGTTTAAGGTTTGGCGCCATCTTTCAAAGATAAAATTGCATTCCTATAGGGAGGATGTGTAATGGGTTTACAACAAAGAAAAGAATTTATTACCTTAAGGGTCTAAAGTTACCAACATCAAGGCCACTACTTATTTTTTCTACATACCAACTATATTAATTAGCACACATTCAAGGATACAATTCAGGGGATGTGGAAACTTGGCAAAAAGCATTGGTTCATCAATGAAATCTTTTACTAGTTTTATTCTGAAAGTTTCTAACTCTCTGAGAGGCTCTAAGCTATTTGAATATCTTAAACTTCCCGTGCATCTCGAGGCTGGGAGACTGTACACAATCGTATGCATAGCTGTAGGAGACCGGGTAAACTTGTCAGGCGAGTTAGAAAACCATCTGAGGGGTTTGGATTTAAACACTACTAATTGCCCAGGAACATTATTAGTTGGAGCTGTAAGTTAGCTTTTTGACAGAGAGAGTGAGATGGTGGTGGGGGACATCCCCAGTAATGTCAGAGGTGAGAGAACAAAGCAATAAAGAAGGCAGACTTTGGTTTTTGGGGGTAGATGCTGAAGAATATACGGGGGAACTCCCGGAGGCTCGATCCCGCCTTTGCGTATGCCGAGACTCTTTCCTCATGACATTTGTCACGAGTGGAATATCTCTTGCTGGCTCCCGGCAATCTTCCATTGCACCAAACGCAGTGGAGTCCCGAGAGGCCCCTCCCAACACCACAGTATCAGTGTCTTCTCAGAGGCACCCTGAGCAACTCCCTGAGGTCACCGGCACAAGTCGAGGGAACACAGGGTATCCTGCCGCAACCCGAGAAAGACCTCAAGAGTCCGTCTTCAACGCGTCTTGAGGCCGGATTCCCCTACCATGACTCGAGAGCAATGACACGCTCCCCCTCGCCATGCGCATGGACACCTGACTTCCCTGGCACCACATGAGAGGCTCCCTGAGCTCCCCGTCATACCTCGTGAGAAACCCCACACTGGCGCCACAGCTCGGGAAAACCCACGAGACGCCACCGTCATCGCGAGATTGGGGACATCCTTTCCTGCCTGACCTGGAGAGCAATCCCTGGTCTTTTCTCCAAACTTCACAGGAGGCTTTACTCCCTTTAGGCCACTCAATGGGCTCCAAGAGATACCTGTCGCGACTTGAGAGGAGAGCAGAGTACTTTGTTTCCCCTCGAGATGAGGCCTTACCTTGGGTGAGTCTGGAATGCAACCCCGAGATCCCTGTTGCCCCTGGAGAGGAACATTATGTCCTGGACAAAAGCCTAGATGAGGTCTATTTTGCCCTACAGTGACTCGAGAGCAACACCCATCTCTCCCTCGCAATTCGAATGGAAGATTGGTCTTCACTGAGCCAACACAAGAGGAAGTCTGAATTTCCCGTTGTAACTCGAGAATCCCGGCGCAACTCTTAAAAACCACGTGGTTCCCCATTCATCGCAATATGAGGCCTTTGCCCGCTACAGAGTCTCAAGAGAAGTCCCATGTTTCGTCATAAAGTTCGAAATGCTACTTGGCACCCTTGATGCGACCCCAAAAGTTCCCCAATATACCGGTCTCACTTCAAGGGAACACCGAAGTTCCTGGCACCACTTCATTTGAGCCCCTTCTCCCCTCCTGATCACGGCAGGAAGGTCGATTCCCTGCTTTGTCTAGAAGGGGTTCCCGACCTTCATGGCGCACCTCAGGATGAGGCCAGTCTCACGAAGAAATTCGAGACGTAGCCTCGTGTTGGTGCCACGTGTCGAAAGACCCCGATTTCTCGGTCTTGCTCTTGATAAGAACCCGATGCCCGGACACCTCTTCTAAGGCAACCCTGTGGATGAAGGCACTACACGAGGGGGCACTGGCAACCCTGTTCATCGTCCGGAAAATCCCACAGGATCCACATACAGCTCCACAACTGGCCTGTCACCCCTTAAACAACGAGAGAGGCAAGCGGAGTTCCCTTCCTCAGACAAGACGAGGCCTGAGTATCCAATCCCAACTCTGCAGGCACGCTTCAATCTGAGTCAGAAATGGAGAGGAAACCTGAGGTTCCTGCCTCAACCCGAGATGAGGCCCTCTTCCATTAAAACAAACCCAGTGGAGTCCCGAGAGGCCACTCCCATCTCCACAGTATCCCTGACTTCTCATAGGCATTCTGAGAAGCTCCTTGAGGCCACCGGCAAACGTCGAGGGAAATAAGGGTTTCCTGCCACAACCGAAGAAAGACCTCGAGAGTCCTTCTTCAACGCGTCTTGTGGTCAGATTCCCCTACCATGGCTCGAGAGCAATAACGCGCTCCCCCTCGCCACGCACATGGAGACCTGACTTCCCTGGCGCCACATGAGAGGCTCCCTGAGCTCCCTGTCGTACCTCGTGTGAAACCCCACACTGGCGCCGCAGCTCGAGAAAACACACAAGACCCCTCCGTCATCGCGAGATGAGGGCCATCTTTTCCTGCATGGCCTGGAGAGCAGTCCCAAGTCCTCTCTCCAAACTTCACAGGAGGCTTGACTCCCTTTAGGCCACAAAGTGGGCTCCAAGAGGTGCCCGTCGCAACTCGAAAGGAGAGCAGAGTCCTTTGCTTCCCTTCGACACGAGGCCTGACTCCCTGGGTGAGTCTGGAATGCAAACCTGAGATCCCTGTGGCCCTTGGAGAGGAACATTAGGTCCTGGACACAAGCCTAGATGAGGTCTCCTTTGCCCTGCAGTGACTCGAGCGCAACCCCCAGCTCTCCCTCGCAACTCGAATGGATGATTGGACTTCTCTGGCCCAACACAAGAGGAAGCCTGAAATCCCCGTCGTAACTCGAGAATCCCGCCACAACTCGAGAAAAACCACGTGGCTCCCCCGTCATCGCAAGATGAGGCCCTTGGCCGCTACAGCGTATCAAGAGAAGTCCCACGTTCCATCCTGAAGTACAAAACGGTACTTGGCACCCTTGAGGAGACCCCCAAAGTTCCCTGACATACCGGTCTCACTCGAGGGAAACACCAAAGTTCATGGCACCACTTCCTGTGAGCCCCTTCACCCCTCCTGATCGCGACAGGAGGGTCGACTCCCATGCTTTGTCTGCAAGGGGTTCTCGACGTTCCCCGCAAACCTCCGGATGAGGCCGGTCTCATGAGGAAATTCGAAAAGTAGCCTCATGGTTGGTGCCAAATGTTGAAAGATCCCGAATTCCCGGTCCACTCTAGATAAGAACCTGACGCCCGGACATCTCTTCGAAGGCAACCCTGTGGATGAAGGCACAACACGAAGGGACAATGACATCCCCATGCATCGTCTGGAAAAACCCGCCGATTCCACTCACAGCTCCAAATGTGGACTGTCACCCCGTGAACAACTCGAGAGGCAAGTGAAGTTGCATTCCTTCACACAAGATGAGGCCTTACCCTCCTGGCCCAACCCTTCAGGGACCCTGCGATCGGAGTCAGAAATGGAGAGGAACCCTGAGGTTCCTACCTCAACTAGAGAAGAGGCCCTCTTCCATTGAACCAAACTCAGTGGTGTCCCGAGAGGCCCCTCCCAACACCACAGTATCCCTGAATTCTCAGAGGCTCCCTGAGAAGCTACCTGAGGTCACTGGCACAAGTCGAGGGAACCCAGAGTTTCCTGAAGTAACCCGAGAAAGACTTGGAGAGTCCTTTTTCAACGTCTCTTGATGCCCGATTCCCCTACCATGACTCCAGAGCAAGGACGTGCTCCCCTCGCCACAAGCAGGAAAACTGACTTCCCTAGTACCACACAAGAGGCTCCCTGAGTACCCCATCATACCTCGTGAGAAAACCCACAGTGGCGCCGCAGTTCGAGAAAAACCACAAGATGCCCCCGTCAAGGAGAGATGGGGGCCTTCTTTTCCTGCCTGACCTGGAGAGCAATCCCTGGTCCTCTCTCCAAACTTCACAGGAGGATTGACTCCCTTTAGGCCACTCAGTTGGGTCCAAGAAATACCCGGTGCGACTCGAGAGGAGAGCGGAGTCCTTTGCTTCCCTCGAGACGAGGCCTGACTCCCCGGGTGAGTTTGGAATGCAACCCCGAGATCCCTGTCGCCCCTGGAGTGGAACATTATGTCCTAGACACAAGCCTAGATGAGGTCTATTTTGCCCTACAGTGATCGAGAGCAACCTCCATCTCTCCATCACAATTTGAATGGAAGATTGGGCTTCCCACGGTCAACACATGAGGAAGTCTGAATATCCCATCGTAATTCGAGAATTCAGCCTCAAGTCTTAAAAACCATGTGGTTCCCCCTTCATCGCAATATGAGGCCCTTGCCAGCTAGAGTCTCAAGGGAAGTCCCACGTTCCATCTTAAAGTTCGAAATGCTACTTGGCACCCTTGATGCGACCCCAAAGTTCCCCAACATACCGGTCTCACTTCAGGGGAACACCGAAATTCCCGGCGTCTCCAGGGAAGTCCCATGTTCTGTCCTTAAGTGCGAAACGGTACTTGACACCCTTGATGCGACCGCAAAAGTTCCCGACACGCTGGGTTCCCTCGAGGGGAACACCAAGGGTCCCGGCACCACTTCATCTGAGCCCCTTCTCCCCTCCTGATCGCGACAGGAGAGTCGATTCCCCTGCTTTCTCTGGAAGGGGTTCCCGGCCTTCCTGGTGCACCTCAGGATGAGGCCGGTCTCAGGAGGAAATTCGAGACCAGCCATGTGTGAGGTGCCACGTGCCGAACGACACCGATTTTCCGGTCCACTCTTGATAAGAACCTGATGCCCGGACACCTCTTCGAAGGCAACCCTGTGAGTGAAGGCACAACACGAAGGGGCACTGACACCCCCGTGCATCCTCCGGAAAAACCCGCAGGGTCTACACACAGCTCGACAAGGGGCCTGAGACTCCCGGAACAACTCGAGAGGCAACCAGAATTCCATTCCTCAGACAAGACGAGGCATGACTCTCCTGTCCCAACACTGCAGGATCCGTGCAGTCGGAGTCAGAATTGGAGAGGAAGCCTGAGGTTCCTGCCTCCCCTCGAGATGAGGCCCTCTTCCATTGCGCCGAACCCAGCAGAGTCCCGAGAGGCCCTGCCAACTCCACAGCATTCCTCACCTCTCAGAGGCACCCTGGTAAGTTCCCTATAGTCCCCTGCAGAAGTCGAGGGAAACGAGGGTTTCCCGCCGCCACCCGAGAAAGACCTCGAGAGTCCTTCTTCAACGCGTCTTGAGGCCCTAGTCACTTCCCATGACTCGAGAGTGATGACCAGCTCCCCATCGCCATGCGCATGGAGACATGAGTTCCCTGGCGCCGCACGAGAGGCTCCCTGAGGTCCTCGTCGTGCCTCGGGAGAAAACCCCCACGGGCGCCGCAGCCTGAGGAAACCCATGAGATGCCCCCGTCATCGCGAGATGAGGGCCTTCTTTTCCTGCCTGACCTGGAGAGCAATCTCGAGTCCTCTCTCCAAACTGAAGAGGAGGCTCGACACCCTTGAGTCCACTCAGTGGGCTCCAAGAGATCCGTGTCGCGACTTGAGAGGAAAGTGGAGTCCTCTGCTTCCCCTCGAGGCGAGGCCTGACTCCCCGGGGGAGTCTGGAATGGAAACCCGAAATCTCTGTCTTCCCTTGAGAGGAATATTAGGTCCTGGACACACGCCTCGATGAGGTCTCTTTGGCCCTGTAGTGACTCGAGCAGAACCCCCAGCTTTCCCTCGCAACTCCAGGGGAAGATTGGGCTTCCCAGGGCCAACCCAAGAGGAAGCCTGAAATCCCCGTCGTTTTCGAGAATCCAGACGCAACTCAAGAAAAACGACGTGGTTCCAACGTCTTCACAGGATGAGTCCCTTGCCCGCTACAGCGTCTCCAGGGAAGTCCCATGTTCCGTCCTGAAGTGGGAAATGGTACTTGGCTCCCTTGATGCGACCCCTAAAGTTCCCTGAAACGCCGGGTTCCCTCGAGTGGAACACCTAGAGTCCCGGCCCCACTTCATCTGAGCCCCATCTCCCCTCCTGATCGCGACAGGAGAGTCGATTCCGCTTCTTTGTGTGGAAGGTGTTCCTGGCCTTCCCGGCGCACCTCAGGATGATGCTGGTCTCACGAGGAAATTCGAGATGAGCCACGTGGGTGGTGCCACATGCCGAATGACCCCGATTTCCCGGTCCGCTCTTGAAATGAACCTGATGCTGGACACCTCTTTGAAGGCAACCCTGTGGGGGAAGGCACCAAATGAAGGGGCAATGACACCCCCGTGCATCTTCTGGAAACACCCGCAGGTTCCACACACAGCTCGACAAGGGGCCTGAGACCCACTGAACGACTCGAGAGGCAAGCAGAGTTCCATTACTCAGACAAGACGAGGCCTGACTCTCCTGTCCCAACCCTGCAGGGACCCTGCGGTCGGAGTCAGAAATGGAGAGGAAGCCTGAGGTTCCTGCCTCCAATCGAGATGAGGCCCTCTTTCATTTCGTCAAACCTAGTGGAGTCCCGAGAGGCCCCTCTAACTCCTCAGTATCCCTCACCTCTCAGAGGCACCTGGGAAGTTCCCTAAGGTCCCCGGTAGAGGTCGAGGGAAACGAGTGTTTCCCGCCCCAACCCAAGAAAGACCTCGAGAGTCCTTCTTAAATGCGTCTGGAGGCCCTAGTCCCTCCCATGACTCCAGAGCAATGACGCGATCTGCCTGGCCACACGCATGGAGGCCTGACTTCTCTGGCGCCGCACGAGAGGCTCCCTGAGCTCCCCATCATATCTCGTGAGAAACCCCACACTGGCGCCGCAGCTCGAGAAAACCCATGAGACGCTCCCGTCATCACGAGAGGAGGGCCATCTTTAACTGAATGGTATGCAGATCAAGCGTGAACCTTCTGTCCAAGCTACACAGGACGCTTGACTCCCTTTAGGCCACTCATTGGGCTCCAAGAGTTACACGTCGCGACTCGAGAGGATAGTGGAGTCCTTTGCTTCCACTCGAGACGAGGCGTGACCCACCGGGTGAGACTGGAATGCGACCCTGATATCCCTGTTGCCCCTGGAGAGGAACACTACGTCCTGGACCCAAGCCTAGATGAGGACTCTTTGCCCTGAAGTGACTCGAGAGCAACCCACAGCTCTCTCTGACAAGTTGAATGGAAGATTGGACTTCCTGGGCCAACACAAGAGGAAGCCTGAATTCCCCGTCGTAACTCGAGAATCCCGCCGCAACTCGAGAAAAACCACGTGTTTCCCTCGTCATCGCAATATGAGGCCCTTGCCCGCTAGAGCATCTCCAGAGAATTCCCACGTTCCGTCTTGAAGTGCGAAACTGTACTTGGCACCCTTGATGCGACCTCAAAAGTGCCATGACATACCGGTCTCACTCGAGGGGACCACCGAGGTTCCCGGCACCACTTCATCTGAGCCCCTTCTCCCCTTCTGATCGCGACCGGTGTGTCGATTCCCCTGCTTTGTCTGCAAGGGTTCCCTACCTTCCCGGCGAACCTCAGGATGAGGCCGGTCTCCCGAGGAAATTCGAGACGTAGCCTCGTGGGTGGTACCACATGCTGAAAGACCCCAATTTTCTGGTACGCTCTTGAAAAGAACCCGATGCCCGGACACCTCTTTGAAGGCAACCCTGTGGATGAAGGCACAACACGAAGGGCACTGACACCCCTGTGCATCGTCCGGAAAAACCCGCAGGTTCCACACACAGCTCAACAAGTGGCCTGTCACTCCGTGAACAACTCGAAAGGCAAGCGGAGATCCATTCCTCCACGGAAGACGAGGCGTGACTCTCTTGTCCGTACTCAGCAGGTACTCTGCGACCCGAGTCAGAAATGGAGAGGACCCCTGAGGTTCCTGCCTCCATTCGAGATGAGGCCCTCTTCGATTGCACCAAACCCAGTTGAGTAATGAAAGGCCCCTCCCAAATCCACAGTGTCCCTGACTTCTCAGAGGCACCCTGAGAAGTTGCCTGAGGTCACCGACACAAGTCGAGGGAACCCAGGGTTCCCTGCCGCAACCCGAGAAAGACCTCGAGAGTCCTTCTTCAATGCGTCTTGAGGCCCGATTCGCCTACTATGACTCGAGAGCAATCACGCACTCCCCTTCACCACACGCACGGAGACCTGACGTCCCTAGCACCACACGAGAGACTCTCTGAGCTCCCCGTTGTACCTCGTGAGAAATCTGATACTGGCACCGCAGCTGGAGAAAACCCACGAGACGCCCCCGTCATCGCGAGATGAGGGCCTTTTTTCCTGCATGGCCAGGAAAACAATCCCGAGTCATCTCTCCAAACTACATAGGAGGCTTCACTCCCTTTACGCCACGCAGTGGGCTCCAAGAGATACCCGTCGCGACTCGACAGGAGAGCGGAGTCCTTTTTTGCCCCTCAAGACGAGGCCTGACTCTCCGGGTGAGTCGAGAATGCAACCCTGAGATCCCTGTCGGCCCAGTATTGGAACACTAGGTCCTGGACACAAGCGTAGATGAGGTCTATTTTGCCCTGCAGTGACTGGAGAGCAATCTCCAGTTCTAACTTGCAACTCGAATGGAATACTGGATTTTCCTGGCGCCACACAAGAGACTCCCTGAAATCCCTGTGGTACTTCATGAGACACCCCACACTGGCGCCGCAGCTCGAGAAAACCCACGAGACGCCACCGTCATCTCGAGATGAGGGCCTTCTTTTCCTGCATGGCCTGGAGTCCAATCCCGAGTCCTCTCTCCAAACTCCACAGGAGGCTTGACTCCCTTTAGTACACACATTGGGCTCCAAGAGATACCCATCGAGACTCGAGACGAGAGCGGAATTCTTTGCTTACCCTCGAGGTGAGAACTGACTCCCCGGATGAGTCTGGAATGCAAACCCGAGATCCCTGTCGCCCCTGGAGAGCAACGTTAGATCCTGGACACAAGCCTAGATTAGGTCTCTTTTGCCCTGCAGTGACTCTAGCGCAATCCCCAGCTCCCCCTCGCAACCCGAATGGAAGATTGGTTTTCAAGGCCAACAAGAGGAAGCCTAAATTCCCGGTCATAACTCGAGAATCCCGCCGCAACTCGAGCAAAACCACGTGGTTCTCCCGTCATCGCAAGATGAGGCCCTTGCCCGCTACAGCGTTTCAAAAGATGTCCCAGGTTCCGTCTTGAAATGCGAAACAGTACTTGGCACCCTTGATGCGACCCCAAAAGTCCCCCAACACGCCGGTCTCACTCAAGGGGAACACCGAGGTTCCCGGCACCACTTCATTTAAGCCCCTTCTCCCCTCCTGATCGTGACCGGTGTGTCGATTCCCCTGCTTTGTCTGCAAGGGGGCCCGACCTTCCCTGCACAACTCAGGATGAGGCCGGTCTCATGGGGAAATTCGATACGTAGCTTTGTGGGTGGTGCCACTTGCTGAAAGACTCCAATTTCCCGGTCCGCTCTTGATAAGAATCCGATGCTCGGACACCTCTTGGAAGGCAGCCTTGAGTATGAAGGTACAACACGAAGGGGCACTAACACACCTGTGCATCATCCGGAAAAAAGGGCAGGTTACAAACACAGCTCGACAAGTGGCCTGTCACCTCGAGAACAACTCGAGAGGCAAGAGGAGTCCCATCCTCCAGAAAAGACGAGGCCTGACTCTCCTGTACCAACATGCAGGGACCTTGCGATCTGAGTCAGAAATGGAGAGGAACACTGAGGTTCCTGCTTCAACTCGAGATGAGTCCCTCTTACATTCCACCAAATGCAGAGGAGTCTCGAGAGGCCCCTCCAAACTGCACAGTATCCCTGACTTCTCAGAGGCACTCTGAGAAGCTCCCTGAGGTCGCAGGCACAAGTCAAGGGAACCCTGGGTTTTATGCAGTGACCCGAGAAAGACCTCGAGAGTCCTTCTTCAACCCGTCTTGAGGCCCTATTACCCTACCATTACTCAAGAGCAATGACGAACTCCCCCTAGCCATCTCATGGGGACCTGACTTCCCTGGCGCCACACGAGAGGCTCCCTGAGCTCCCTCTCATACCTCGTCAGAAACCCGGCACTAGCGCGGCAGTCTAGAAAACCCACAAGAGGCCGCCGTCATCGCGAGATGAGGGCCTTCTTTTCCTGCATGGCCTGGAGAGGAATCCCGAGTCCTCTATCCAAACAGCACAGGAGGCTTGACTCCCTTTAGGGCACACAGTGGGCTCCAAGAGATACCCATCGCGACTCAAAAGGACAGCGGAGTTCTTTGCTTCCCCTCGAGACGAGGCCTGATTCCCCGGGTGAGTCTGGTATGCAAGCCCGAGATCCCTGTCGCCCCTAGGGAGGAACATTAAGTCCTGGACACAAGCCTAGATGAGGTCTATTTTGCCCTGCAGTGACTCGAGGGCAATCCCCAGCTCTCCCTTGAAACTCGAATGGAAGATAGGACTTCCCTGGGCCAACACATGAGGAAGACTGTATTCCCCGTCGAAACTCGAGAATCCCGCCACAACTCGAGAAACGCCACGTGGTTCCCCCGTCATCGCAAGATGAGGCCCTTGCCCCCTACAGCGTCTCAAGAGAAGTCCCACGTTCCGTCTTGAAGTGCGAAATGGTATCGGCACCCTTGATTCAACCTCAAAAGTTCCTCGACACACTGGTCTGACTCGAGGAGAACACCGAGGTTCCCGGCACCACTACATCTGGGCCCCTTCTCCCCTCCTGATCGCGACAGGAGGGTCGATTCCCCTGTTTTGTCTTGAAGGGGTTCCCGCCTTTCCCGGTGCATCTCAGGATGAGGCCGGTCTCACGAGGATATTCGAGACATAGCCTCGTGGATGGTGACACATGCCGAAAGACCCCGATTTCCCGGTTCGCTCTTGATAAGATCCCAATGCCCGGACACCTCTTTGAAGATAACCCTTTTGATGAAGGCACAACACGAAGGGGCACTGACACCCCCGGGTATCGTCCGGAGTAACCCGCAGGTACCACACACAGCTCGAGAAGTGACCTGTCACCCCGTGAACAACTGGAGAGGCAAGCAGAGTTCCATTCCTCCCCACAAGACGAGGCCTGACTCTCCTGTTCGAACTCTGCAGCGAAACTGCAATCCGAGTCAGATCTGGCCCAGGGGAAGTCAGGAGAGGAAACATGAGTTTCCTGCCTCCACTCGAGATGAGGCCCTCTTCCATTGCACCGAACCCAGTGGAGTCCCGAGAGGCCCCTCCCAACTGCACAGTATCCCTGACTTCTCAGAGGCACCCTTAGACCTTCCTGAGATCACCGGCACAAGTCGAGGGAACCAAGGGTTTCCTGCCCCAACCCGTAAAAGACCTCGAGAGTCCTTCTTCAACGCGTCTTGAGGTGCGATTCCCCTACCATGACTCGAGAGCAATGACGCACTCCGCCTAGCCACGCGCATAGAAACCTGACTTCCCTGGCGCCACAGGAGAGGCTCCCTGAGCTCCCCATTATACCTCGTGAGCAACACCACACTGGAGCCGCAGCTCGAGAATACCCACGAGACGCCCCAGTCCTCACGAGATGAGGGCCTTCTTTTGCTGTATGGCCTGGAGAGCAATGCTGAGTCCTCTCTCCATACTCCACAGGAGGCTTGCCTCATTTTAGGCCACACAGTGAGCTGCAAGATATACCCGTCGCGACTTGACAGGAGAGCGGTGTCCTTGGCTTCCCCTCGAGACGAGGCCTGATTCCCCGGGTGAGTCGAGAATGCAATGCTGAGATCGCTGTCGCCCCAGCAGAGGAACATTAGGTCCTGGACACAAGCCTAGATGAGGTCTATTTGGCCCTGCAGTGTCTCGAGAGCAATCCCCAGTTCTAACTCGCAATTCGAATGAAAACTGGACTTCCCTGGGCCAGTTGAACAGGAAGCCTGAATTCCCCGTCGTAACTCGAGAATCCCGCCGCAACTCAAGAAAAACCACGTGGTTCCCCCGTCATCGAAAGATGAGGCCCTTGCCCGCTACAGCGTCTCAAGAGAAGTCCCACGTTCCGTATTGAAGAGCGAAAAGTTACTTGGAACCCTTGATGCGACCCCAAAAGTTCCCCGACATACCAGTCTCACTTGAGGAGAACACCGAGGTTCCCGGCACCACTTCATCTGAGACTCTTCTCCCCTCTTGATCGTGACAGGAGGTTCGATTCCCCTGCTTTGTCTGGAAGGCATTCCCGACCTTCCTGGCGCACATCAAGATGAGGCCAGTCTCACGAGGAAATTCGAGACATAGCCTCGTGGGTGGTGCGGCACGCCAAAAGACCCCAATTCCCTGGTCCGCTCTTGATAAGAACCCGATGGCAGAACCCAACTCGAAGACAATCCTGTGGATCAAGGCACAACACGAAGGGGCAGTGACACCCCGGTGCATCGTCCAGAAAAACCCACAAGTTCCACATACAAATCGACAAGTGGCCTGTCACCCCATGAACAACGCGAGAGTCAAGCAGAGTTCCAGTCCTCCACACAAGACGAGGCCTGACTCTCCTGTCCCAACTCTGCAGGGACTCTGCGATCTGAGTCAGATCCGGCGCATTCGAAGCCAGGAGAGGAACCCTGAGGTTCCTGCCTCAACTTGTCATGAGGCCCTCTTCCATTGCACCAAACCCAGTGGAGTTCCGAGAGGCCCCTCCCAACTCCACAGTGACCCTGACTTCTCAGAGGCACGCTGAGAAGCTTCCTGAGGTCACTGGCACAAGTCGATGGAACCCAGGGTTTCCTGCTGCAACCCAGGAAAGACCTCGAGAGTCCTTTTTAACACCTCTTCAGGCCCAATTCCCCTACCATGACTCGAGAACAATGACGGGCTCCCTCTCACCACGTGCATAGAGACCTGACTGCCCTGGCACCACGTGAGAGGCTCACTGAGCTCCCAGTCTTACTTCGTGAGAAACCCCACACTAGCGCCACAGCTCGAGAAAACCTACGAGACGCCCCAGTCGTTGGGAGATGAGGGCCTTCATTTCATGCATTCCCTGGAGAGCAATCCCGTGTCCTCCCTCCAAACACCAAAGGAGGTTTGACTCCCTTTAAGCCACTCAGTGGGCTCCAAGACATACCCGTCCGACTCGAGAGGAGAGCAGAGTCCTTTGCTTCCCCTCGAGATGAGGGCTGACTCCAAGGTGAGTCTGGAATGCAACCCCGAGATTTCTGTCGAGCCTTGACATGAACATTAGGTCCTGCACACAAGCCTTGGTGGGGTCTCTTTTGCCTTCAGTGACTAGAGCGCACCTCCAGCTCTTCCTCGAATCTCGAATGGAAGATAAGACTTTTGTGGGCCAACACAAGAGGAAGCATGAATTCCCTGTGGTAACTCAAATATCCCACCGCAACTCGAGAAAAACCAAGTGGTTCCGCAGTCATGCCAAGATGAGGCCCATGCCCGCTGGAGCACCCCAAGAGAAGTCCAACGTTCCATTTTGAAGAGCGAAACGGTACTTGGAACGCTTTATGTGACCCCAAAAGTTACCCGACATACCTGTCTCACTTGAGGGAAACACCGAGGTTCCCAGCAGCACTTCATCTGAGCCACTTCTCCCCTCCTGATCGCCACAGGAGGGTCGATTCCTCTGCTTTGTCTGGAAGAGTTTCATGAACTTCGCGGCACATTTCAGGATGAGGCCGGTTTCATGAGGAAATTCGAGACAACCCACGTGGGTGGTGCCAAATGCTGAACGACCCCGATATCCCGGTCCGCTCTTCATAAGAACCCGATGCCCGGACACCTCTTCGAAGGCAACCCTGTGGATGAAGACACAAAACGAAGTGTCACTGACACCCCCGTGCATCGTCTGGAAAAACCTGCAGATTCCACACACAGTTTGACAAGGGGCCTGAAACCCCATGAACAACTCGAGAGGCAAGCGGAGTTCCATTACTCAGAAAAGACGTAGCCTGTCTCTCCTGTCCCAACTCTGCAGGGACCCTGATGTCGGAGCCGAAACGGAGAGGAAGCCTGAGGTTCCTGCCTCCCCTCGAGGTGAGGCCCTCTTCCGTTGCGCCAGACCAACGGAGTCCCGAGAGGCCCCACCAACTCCACAGGATCCCTCGCCTCTCAGAGGCACCCTGGGAAGTTCCCTAAGATCCCCGGCAGAAGGCGAGGGAAACGAGGGTTTCCCGCCGCTCCCCGAGAAAGACCTCGAGAGTCCTTCTTCAACGCGTCTCGAGGACCTAGTCCCCTCCCGTGACTCGAGAGCCAGGACGCGCTCCCCCTCGCCACGCGCATGGAGACCTGACTTCCCTGGCGCCGCACGAGAGGCTCCCTGAGATCCTCGTCGTGCCTCGGGAGAAAACCCCCACGGGCGCCGCAGCTCGAGGAAACCCCTGAGACGCCCCCGTCCTGGAGAGCTGAGGGCCTTCTCTTCCTGCATGGCCTGGAGAGCAATCCCGGGTCCTCTCTCCAAACTGAAGAGGAGGCTGGACTCCCTTGAGGCCACTCAGTAGGCTCCAAGAGATCCGCGTCGCGACTCGAGAGGAGAGCGGAGTCCTTGGCTTCCCCTCGAGACGAGGCCTGACTCCCCGAGGGAGCCTGAAATGCAACCCCGAGATTCCTGCCTTCCCTGGAGAGGAATATTCGTTCCAGGACACACGCCTTGATGAGGTCTCTTTGGCCCTGCAGTGACTCGAGCGCTACCCCCAGATTTCCCTCGCTACTTGAATGGGAGATGGGGCTTCCCAAGGCCAACCCAAGAGGAAGCCTGAAATCCTCGTCGAAACTCAAGAATCCTGCCGCAACTCGAGAAAAACCACGTGGTTTCAACGTCTTCGCAAGATGAGGCCCTTGCCCGGTACGGCGTCTCAAGGGAAGTCCCATGTTCCGTCGTGAAGTGAGACACGGTACCTGACACCCTTCATGCGACATCCAAAAGTTCCCCGACATGCCGGGTTCCCTTGAGGGGAACACCGAGAGTCCCGGCACCACTTCCTCTGAGGTCCTACTTCTCTCCTGTTCGCGACAGGAGAGTTGATTCCCCTGCGTGGTCTGGAAGGGGTTCCCGGCCTGCACGGCGCCCCTCAGGATGAGGCCGGCCTCGCGAGGAAATTCGAGACAAGCCCCGTGGCTGGTGCCCCATGTTGAACGACCCTGATTTCCCGGTCCGCAGTTGAGGAGAACCCGATGCCCGGACACCTCTTCGAAGGCCACCCTGTGAGTGAAGGAACAACACGAAGGGGCACTGACACTCCCGTGCATCGTCCGGAAACACCCGCGGTTTCCACACAGAGCTCCACGAGGGGACTGAGAGTCCCTGAGCAACTCGAGAGGCAAGCGGAGTTCCCTTCCTCAGACAAGATGAGGCCTGACTCTCCTGCCCCAACGCTGCAGGGACACTGCTGTCGGAGTACGAAACGGAGAGGAAGCCTGAGGTCCTGTCTCCCCTCGAGATGAGGCCCTCCTCGATTGCGCCAAACCCAGAGGAGTCCCGAGATGGCCCACCAACTCCACAGCATCCCTCACCTCTAAGAGGAACCCTGGGAAGTTCCCTCATGTCACCGGGAGAAGTCGAGGGAAACGAGGGTTTCCCGCTGCTAGCCGAGAAAGACCTCGAGAGACCTTCTTCTACACGCCTTGATGCCCTAGTCCCCTCCCAGGACTCGAGAACAATGACGCGCTCCCCCTTGCCACGCTCATGGAGACCTGACTTCCCTGGCGCCGCACGAGAGGCTCCCTGAGAACCTCGTCGTGCCTCGTGAGAAAAGCCCCATGGACGCCGCAGCTCGAGGAAACCCCTGAGAAGCCCCCGTCCTCGCGAGGTGAGGGCCTTCTTTTCCTGCCTTTCCTGGAGAGCAATCCCGGGTCCTCTCTCCAAACTGAAGATTAGGCTTGACTCCCTTGAGGCCACTCAGAGGGCTCCAAGAGATCCGCGTCGTGGCTCAAGAGAAGAGCGGAGTCCTTTGCTTCCCCTCGAGGCGAGGCCTGACTCCTCGGGGGACTCTGGAGTGCAACCCCGGGATCCCTGTCTTCCCTTGAGAGTACTACTAGGTCCTGGACACACGCCTAGATGAGGTCTCTTGGGCCCTGCAGTGACTCGAGCGCAACCCCCAGCTTTCCCTAGCAACTCGAATGGAAGATGGGGCTTCCCAGGGCCAACCCAAGAGGAAGCCTGAAATCCCCGTCGTAACTCGAGAATCCCGCCGCAACTCGAGAAAAACCACGTGGTCCCAACGTCTTCGCAAGATGGGGCCCTTGCCCGCTACGGCGTCTCAAGGGAAGTCTCAAGTTCCGTCCTGAGTTGCGAAACGGTACCTGACACCCTTCATGCGACCTCCAAAATTTCCCAGACACGCCGGGTTCCCTTGAGGGGAACACCGAGGGTCCTGGCACCACTTCATCTGAGCCCCTTCTCCCCTCCTCATCACGACAGGAGAGTCGATTCCCCTGCGTATTCTGGAAGGGGTTCCCGGCTTTCCCGGCACAACTCAGGATGAGGCCGGCCTCCCGAGGAAATTCGAGACGACCCCGTGGGTTGTGCCACATGCCGAACGACCCCGATTTCCCAGTCCGCTCTGGATAAGAACCCAATGCCCTGACACCTCTTCGAAGGCAACCCTGTGGGTGAAGTTACCATTCGAAGGGGCACTGACACCCCCGTGCGTCATCCGGAAAAACCCGCGGTTTCCACACACAGCTTGACGAGGTGCGTGAGACACCCTGAGCAATTCGAGAGGCAAGCGGAGTTCCCTTCCTCAGACAAGACGAGGCCTGACTCTCCTGTCCCAATTCTGCAGGGACCCTGTGGTTGGAGTCCGAAAAGGAGAGGAAGCCTAAGTTTCCTGTCTCCCCTCGAGATGAGGCCCTCTTCCATTGCGCCAAGCCCAGCAGAGTCCCGAGAGGCCCCGCCAACTCCACAGCATCCCTCACCTATCAGAGGCACCATGGGAAGTTCCCTCAGGTCCCCGGCAGAAGTCGAGGGAAACGAGGCTTTCCCGCCGCAACCACAGAAAGACCTCGAGTGTCCTTCTTCAACGCCTCTGGAGGCCCTAGTCCTCTCCCATGACTGGAGAGCCATGACGCGCTCCCCCTCGCCACGTGCACAGAGACCTGACTTCCCTGGCACCGCACGAGAGGCTCCCTGAGATCCTCGTCTTGCCTCGTGAGAAAACCCCCATGGGCGCCGCAGCTCGAGGAAACCCCTGAGAAGCCCCCATCCTCGCGAGGTGAGGGCCTTCTTTTCCTGCCTGACCCAGAGCACAATCCCGAGTCCTCTCTCCAAACTGAAGAGAAGGCCTGACTCCCTTGAGGCCACTCAGTGGGCTCCAAGAGATCTGCGTCGCGACTTGAGAGGAGAGCGGCATCCTTGGCTTGCCCTCGAGGCGAGGCCTGACTCCCCGGGGGAGTCTGGAACGCCACCCTGAGATCCCTGTCTTCCCTTGAGAGGAACGTTAAGTCCCGGACACAGGCCTAGATGAGGTCTCTTTGGCCCTGCAGTGACTCGAGTGCAACCCTCAGCTTTCCCTCGCAACTCGAATGGAAGATTAGGCTTCCCGGGGCCAACACAAGAGGAAGCCTGAAATCCACTTCGTAACTCTAGAATCCCGCCGCAACTCGAGAAAATCCACATGGTCCCAACGTCTTCGCAAGATGAGGCCCTTGCCCGCTACGGCGTCTCAAGGGAAGTCCCAGGTTCTGTCCTGAAGTGCGAAACGGTACCTGACTCCTTTCATGCAACCCCCAAAAGTCCCCCACACGCCGGTTTCCCTCGAGGGTAACACCGAGGGTTCCATCCCCACTTCATCTGAGCCCCTTCTCCCCTCCTGATGGCGACAGGAGAGTCGATCCCCCTGCATTGTCTGGAAGTGTCCCCGGCCTTCCCAGCACAACTCAGGATGAAGCCGGCCTCACTAGGAAATTTGAGACTAGCCCCGTGGGTGGTTCCTCATGCCGAAAGACCCCGATTTCCCTGTCCGCTCTTGAAAAGAACCCGAGGCCCGGACACCTCTTCGAAGGCAACCCAGTGGGTGAAGGCACAACACGAAGGGGCACTGTCACCGTCGTGCATTTCCGGAAACACCCGCAGGTTCCACACACAGCTCAACAAGGGGCCTGAGACCCCCTGAGCACCTCGAGAGGCAAGCGGAGTTCCCTTCCTCAGACAAGACGATTCCTGACTCTCCTGTCCCAACTCTGCAGGGACCCTGCGGTCGGAGTCTGAAACGGAGAGGAAGCCTGAGGTTCCTGCCTTCCCTGGAGATGAGGCCCTTTTCCATTGCGCCAAACCCAGCGGAGTCCTGAGAGGCCCCGCCAACTCCACAGCATCCCTCATCTGTCAGAAGCACACTGGGAAGTTCCCTAAGGTCACCGGTAAACTTTTATTGCACAAGGTCCCCATGAAAAGGCCCACGCAGCAAGACAGCCACAGATTCTGTCTGCCATTAAAGGGCAGTAAGGTGCCCTCCCCCCTTCTTTGCTGCCTCGGCAGCCACCAGGGTGCAATTCGCGTACCCTTCCCTTTCCCATCCTAGCAGGTGCTCCAGGGCCCGCTGGCCTACAAAGTGCCAGAAGCAGGGCTGGGCCAGCCGGCCAGAATTCAGGGTTCTGTCCCTTGGACTTCCAGCGGACACTAGGCTGCTTGGGAAAACCGCGCAGACTCTGAGGTTTTTCAGCAGAGGGGTGGAGCGGTAAAGGCCTTGACCCCAAAGACGAGGCCTTTCTGCAACCGCCAGGTTGGGGAGCTCTGAGACTGTGCCAACACAGGGCGGAATACATGGTTCCCTGCTCCACGCAGTCCCCGTTCCCTTACCTGTGTTACGCACCCCTCCGCTGTGGCCAATGGATGCCGATCCTTGGGGATCCAGGAGTTCACGAAATGGGCATTCCCAGCCGCAATGGCGACCCCCAACAGCACATCTGGAAAGCCCTCCCCCACCCCCGCCAGGAGCCGACCCCCACTGCGAACGGAACCCCACCCCGCCCCGCACTGCCAGGTTTCGCCCCGGCCCTGCCGGGCTCCCGGTGGGTTCCCAGCAATATTGGCGACGCCCGGGAGCACAACAGGGACCGACCCCCCACCCACAGTGAGCGGAATCTCGACCTGTGCAGCCCAGGTTTACCTCACCCTGGCTGCGCTCCCGGCGCGTTTCCAGCTGCAGTGGCCATCTCCGAGAGCACAACTGGGAAGCCCTCCCCTACCCCCGCCAGGAGCCGACACCCGCCCTGCGCCGCCCGGGTTTGCCCCGCCCCTGCCGCGCTCCAGGGGCGCTGCCCACCTTCACCAGTGGCTCTCGGTGAGCCCCGTCCCCACGCCCGGTTCCAGGAGAGGCTCTCGGACCTCGCTGCTGCCGCCAGGTCAAACATGAGGACAATACATACACCCCACAGAGACAATCCAAGCTGTCTATGATTTAGGGATAAAACGAGGACTACAGAAAGGCAAGATGACCTGACCTAGGAGGGCCATGATATTCTATAGAACCAGACAAAGTTGGTTACCAAGGAAACTTTTTTCCTTGGAACCCGGAAAGCTGGTTCTTTGCATATGCAATGACCAACAATTAGCTTGTTACCCAAGCCTGCCTTACTGCCACCCCCATCCCCCCACTCCCCAGAAGACTGGCTCAAAGAAATATTTTAAATCTCAGGCGGAAACCTGGAAGATGTCTTGTCTGTCTGTTTGGATTAAGGTATGTGTCAGTGTGAGCCCTGTGTTTTTTGATAATATTGCTCAAGTTCTGAGTTCTGATTTCAATGGTCTCAAGACAAGGCAGCCCTTCCAAATCAAACTGCTGGAAATACAAGAAAACATTGACCTAAATGAATGTCAGAGTCCCGTGAACTGGGAACTAGTCAATATTAAATATCTAGTATTTTTGGTTTTGCTCCTCCATTATAGACATGTCTAAGAGTCAACAACATTAAGCACAACATGTTCATAGTGCCTAGGTTTCTTTTGAGGTAAAAATTGCTCTATTGTTATATCTGTCACAAGCTTGTCAGCAAGAAACTACCTGGAAACGACAACAACAAAAGTAAAAAATGTAAATGTGATATGAGCTTTTAGACAAACTCTTTACAATAATTATACTCTAAAATATCTGCCTCTCATAGTCTTGATTGAAGGCAGAGGAGAAGGGGATGACAGAGGATAAGATGGTTGGATGGCATCACTGCCTCGATGGACATGAGTTTGAGCAAGCCCCTGGAGCTGGTGACGGACACGGAAGCCTGGCGTCCTTCAGGCCACGGGGTCCCAAAGAGTCAGACACGACTGAGCAACTGAACTGAACTGAACTAACAAACGTTTCTCCAGGTGTTTTGGTTCCCCGAGTTTCTATCCTTGTGACGACAGTGTATTGAATAGCTAGGTCATTTCCAAATAAATGAAAGTTCTGAAACATTCACGACTTGAAAGGACCTCCCTTTTACACAGAAACAAAAGAGATTTTTGACTCTCCATGAATAGTGTCTGGCACCATCCTGACATGTTAAATGTAAGAAAGCAATTGTTTTGTTTTGTTTTGTTCTGTTCTTGGGGGTGGGGGGAGGGGGGCGGGCTATAGCGAATGCCAATATAAAAGTCAGTTCTTGGTTGCTGAAGGGAAATGTATGACTTGTTATTACAAGAAAGTATGTGGAATGCAATGGCACTTGAGGAAGGAAAACAAAGTAGTTCTGTCTTACAGGTGGCCGTTTCAGGATGGGAGAAGCAAAGGAATGGGTACAGAATGGGATAAGGAGGTTGTAGGGAAAGTGGACCCCCAGAAAAGAGTTCTGTGCCTAGCACAAGTTTTCTTGAGATGTCGAAATGCCTTTGCTAATGGAGTTTAAGTTTCTTTACCTCTTAAGTGATCTCTTCTAGGTTGACCTAGAACAGAAATCTTTTGTTAGCTTTGGCTAAGTGGAGAAGTAGTGTTTCACGGTGACATATGTGATCCTTCCTGACTGTTTGCAGCCCTTTTGATATCGATGCACTGCTTCTGCTGCTGCTGCCACCGCTGCTGCTGCTAAGTCGTTTCAGTCGTGTCCGACTCTGTGCGACCCCATAGACGGCAGCCCACGAGGCCCCGCAGTCCCTGGGGTTCTCTAGGCAAGAACACTGGAGTGGGTTGCCATTTCCTCCTCCCATGCATGAAAGTGAAAAGTGAACGTGAAGTCGCTCAGTGGTGTCCGACTCTTAGCGACCCCATGGACTGCAGCCTACCAGGCTCCTCCATCCATGGGATTTTCCACGCAAGAGTACTGGAGTGGGGTGCCATTGCCTTCTCCCATATCTATGCACAAGCCTGCCTAAATCATTGACTTCTAGCTAGCTTTGGGATGCCAATGACCATCCACCCTTACAAGGCAACAGAGAAGAGAAAAACACTTACCACAGGAGGTCCTGGTAAGGAACGAGGAACTAACAAGCTCCCGCCAACCAGGATTCTGCAGAGGTCAACAAGAGGTCAGTAAGAGATGGAAGACTGCAGTCCAGAGGTCCTAGCAACTTCCATCTTGCAGCAGAGACCCAGCATAGTCAAAACGAATTCAATGTTGCAAAAAATAAGTAAACAAATAAAGGACAGAAGTTATTTGAACACATGACTGAGATTAGGGTGAGGCAGTACATGTACAGTGCCCGGAAAATCTTAAAGTATGAGAAAGGAAAGAAATTAAAGACAACTATCAAGCTGTCCAAACTGATAAAAACGAAAGATTACACAGTTTTTTCTGTATATATTACCAGATAATAATCTGAAAAGGAATTAAAAAAATTCCCTTTCAATAATGTCAACATGAATACAACACTTTGCCATGGATGTAACGAGGATGACAAGACTGGCACACTGGAACTTATACACCCTGGCTGAAAACTATCCTGAATACATGGACAGGTATTCCATAACAATGGAAAGACTTAAGATGGCAATACCATGGAATGCATCTTCAATCTGAAATGAAGATTTGATATGATTTGATCGCTCAGAGCTTTTGTGTCATCAATTGTTATTAAAGTATAAATGAGATAGAGAAAACTGCTGACTTAGACTTGAGGCGGGGTGTACGCCCTGCTGGTCTCTAGCCAGATATTCTACAGGCACTAGCAGTCAGCTAAGGAAAGAAAGGCACTGTCTCAGGGAATGGCACCAGGCCCCTCCCCCACGACATGCCTTGAGGTCACATTGGCAGCAGGTGAGTCATCCTGGGCCAAAAACTGATTGACATGAATCTTGAAGAAAGGCAGTATTCCAGGCAAATATATCATTTCCTTAACATAGATTAGGAGAACAAGGTACGAGGAAAACATACTGTTTTGTTCAAGTCGCTTCTGAGCCTATTGGGGGAACCGACCTGAAGCCAGAGTCCAGCAGATATACATAGGATATTTACATCGCTTAAGACAAACATTTCCTCAGGAACAAATGCATTGCTTAGCTCAAGGTTTGTCTGCGAAATTCTTACACATCAGGAGATGGCTCCGAGCTGGGTTTCTACACACAAGAACATGAATGCAAAGGACAAGCCTGCACAGCCCATCTGCCCCCCTCCCCCACAGCCAGCAGCATTTCCAAGTGACCTCCTAAGGCCTTCCCCAAAATACAGGGGCACCTCTGGGTTTCCTGTTTCCCTCACTTCGAACACTTTTCTTAAAAAAAAAAAAAAAAATCCTGCACACTTCTTGATAGAATGCCACAGTGCAAGGAAAACAGGTCTTCGATACTTAAACCTCCCTGTGCCAAACACTTGGGGCTTGGTTCTGTTTTGTTTTGTTTTTTAATTACACCACCACATAATTTAAACTTTTTACAATTTCTAATTATTCAGTACCAAAACACCAAACTTTTATTGCACAAGGTCCCCATGAAAAGGCCCACGCATCAGGACAGCCACAGATTCTGCCATGAAAGGGCAGCAAGGTGCCCTCCTCCCTTCTTTGCTGCCTGGGCGGCCACCAGGGTTTGAAATCCATGCACCCTACTAAGTTTCTAGGGTGCAATCCGTGGACCCTTCCCTTTCCCATCCCAGCAGGTGCTCAAGGGCCCGCTGGCTTACAAAGTGCCAGAAGCAGGGCTGGGCCAGCCGGCCAGAGTTCAGTGTTCTGTCCCTTGGACTTCCAGGGGACACTAGGCTGCTTGGGAAAACCGTGCAGACTGAGATTTTTCAGCAAAGGGGTGGAGCGGTAAAGGCCTTGACACCAAGGGCGAGGCCTTTCTGCGACCGCCAGGTTGGGGAGCTCCGAGAATGTGCCAACAGAGGGCGGAATACTTGGTTCCCTGCTCCAAGCAGTCCCAGTTCCCTGACCTGTGGCCCGCAGCCCTCCGCTGCACCCACTAGATGTGGATCCTTGGGGACACAGGAGCATAGGAAATGGGCGTTCCTAGCCGCAGTGGCGACCCCCGAGAGCACAACTGGGACCGAACCCACACCCACAGCCATCTAAATCTCGACCCGCGCAGCCCAGGTTTACCCCGCCCCGGGTGCGCTCCCGGCGCGTTTCCAGCCGCAGTGGCCACCACCAAGAGCACAACTGGGAAGCCCTCCCCCACCCCCGCCAGGAGCCGAACCCCGCCCCGCGCCACCCGGGTTCACCCCGCCCCTGCCGCACTCCCAGCGCGTTTCCAGCTGCAGTGGGGACCCCCGAGAGCACAACTGTTACCGCCCCCCACCCCCTCCCGACCAGAACCCCGACCCGCGCCGCCCAGGATCGCCCCGCCCCTGGCGCGCTCTCGGGGCGTTGCCCACTTCCACCAGGGGCTCCTGGTGAGCCCCGTCCCCACGCCCGGTTCCAGGAGAGGATCTCGGACCTCGCTACTGCCGCCAGGTCAAACACGAGGACAATACATCCACCCCACAGAGACAATCCAAGCTGTCTATGATTTAGGGATAAAATGAGGACTACAGAAAGGAAAGATGTCCTGACCTAGGAGGGCCATGAGAGTCTATAGATCCAAACAAAATTGGGTACCAAGGAAACTTTTTTCCTTGGAACCCGGAAAGCTGGTTCTTTGCATATGCAATGACCAACAATTAGCTTGTTACCCAAGCCTGCCTCGCTGCCACCCCCACTCCCCCCCCCCACTCCCCAGGAAAACAGCTCAAAGAAATATTTTAAATCTCAGGCGGAAAACTGGAAGATGTCTTGTCTGTCTGTCTGGATTAAGGTATGTGTCGGTATGAGCCTTGTGTTTTTTGATAATATTGCTCAAGTTCTGAGTTCTGATTTCAATGGTCTCAAGACAAGGCAGCCCTTCCAAATCAAACTGCTGGAAATACAAGAAAACATTGACCTAAATGAATATCAGAGTCCCGTGAACTGGGAACTAGTCAATATTAAATATCTAGTATTTTTGGTTTTGCTCCTCCACTATAGACATGTCTAAGAGTCAACAACATTAAGCACAACATGTTCATAGTGCCTAGGTTTCTTTTGAGGTAAAAATTGCTCTATTGTTATATGTGTCACAAGCTTGTCAGCAAGAAAGTACCTGGAAACAGCAACAACCAATGTAAAAAATGTAAATGTGATATGAGCTTTTAGATAAACTCTTAACAATAATTATACTCTAAAATATCTGCCTCTCATAGTCTTGATTGAAGGCAGAGGAGAAGGGGATGACAGAGGATAAGATGGTTGGATGGCATCACTGACTCGATGGACATGAGTTTGAGCAAGCCCCTGGAGTTGGTGATGGACACGGAAGCCTGGCGTCCTGCAGGCCACGGGGTCCCAAAGAGTCAGACTCGACTGAGCAACTGAACTGAACTGAACTTACAATCGTTCCTCCAGGTGTTTTGGTTACCTGAGTTTCTATCCTGGTGCTAAACTAAGTGACGACAGTGTATTGAATAGCTAGGTCACTTCCAAATAAATGAAACTTCTTACACATTCACGACTTGAAAGGACCTCCCTTTTACACAGAAACAAAAGAGATTTTTGACTCTGCATGAATAGTGACTGGCACCATCCGAACATATTAAATGTAAGAAAGCAATTTTTTTGTTTTGTTTTGTTTTGTTCTGTTCTTGCAGGAAGCGGGGTGGGCGCTATTATCACTGATAGGTATGCTCACCAATCTATCAAATGCCAATATAAGAGTGAGTTCTTGGTTGCTGAAGGGAAATGTATGACTTGTTATTACAAGAATGTATGGAATGCAATCACACTTTAAGAAGGAAAACGAAGTAGTTCTGTCTTACAGGTGGCATTTTCAGGACGGGAGAAGCAAAGGAATGGGTACAGAATGGGATAAGGAGGTTGTAGGGAAAGTAGGCCCCCAGAAAAGAGTTTTGTGCCTAGCACAAGTTTTCTTGAGATGTTGAACTGCCTTTGCTAATGGAGTTTAAGTTTCTTTACCTCTTAAGTGATCTCTTCTAGGTTGACCTAGAACAGAAATCTTTTGTTAGCTTTGGCTAAGAGGAGAAGTATTGTTTCACGGTGACATATGTGATCCTACCTGACTGTTCTCATCCCCTTTGATATCTATGCACTGCTGCTGCTGCTGCTGCAGCTGCTAAGTGGTTCAGTTGAGGCCGACCCTGTGCCACGCCATAGATGGCAGCCCACCAGGCCCCGCAGTCCCTGGGGTTCTCTAGGCAAGAACACTGGAGTGGGTTGCCATTTCCTCCTCCTATGCATGAAAGTGAAAAGTGAAAATGAAGTCGCTCAGTGGTGTCCGACTCTTAGCCACCCCATGGACTGCAGCCTACCAGGCTCCTCCGTCCTTGGGATTTTCCAGGAGTGGGGTGCCATTGCCTTCTCCCATATCTATGCACAAGCCTGCCTAAATAATTGACTTCTAGCCAACTTTGGGATGCCCATGACCACCCACCCTTACCAGGCAACAGAGAAGAGAAAAACACTTACCACAGGAGGTTCTGATAAGGAACAAGGAACTAACAAGCTCCCACCTACCAGGAATCTGCAGAAGTCAACAAGAGGTCAGCAAGAGATGAGAGACTGCAGTCCAGAGGTCCTAGCTACTTCCATTTAGCAACAAACACCCAGCATAGTCAAAACGATTTCAATGTTAAAGAATAAATAAATAAATAAATAAAAGGACAGAAGTTCTTTGAACACATGTCTGAATTTAGGGGTGAGGCATTACATATGTGTCCCAGGATAATCTTAAAGTGTCAGAAAGTAAAGAAATTAAAGACAACTATCAAGCTGTCCAAACTGATAAAAATGAATGATTACACAGTTTTATCTGTATACATTAGCAGATAATAATCTGAAAAGGAATTTTAAAAAATTCCCTTTCAATAATATCAACATGAATAAAACACTTTGCCATGGATGTAACGAGGATGACAAGACTGGCACACTGGAAATTATACACCCTGGCTGAAAACTATCCTGAATACATGGACAGATATTCCATAACGATGGAAAGACTTAAGATGGCAATACCATGGAATGCATCTTCAATCTGAAATGAAGATTTGATATGATTTGATCGCTCAGAGCTTTTGTGTCATCAAGTGTTATTAAAGTATTAAAGAGATAGAGAAAGCTGCTGACTTAGACTTGAGGCGGGGTGGGGGGGTAGTAAGAGTACCCCCTGCTGGTCTTTAGCCAGATATTCTACAGGCACTAGCAGTCAGCTAAGGAAAGAAAGGAACTGTTTCAGGGAATTGCACCAGGCCCTTCCCCCACGACATGCATTGAGATAATATTGGCAGCAGGTGAGTCATCCCGGGCCAAAACTTGATTGACATGAATCTTGAAGAAAGGCAGTATTGCAGGCAAATATATCATTTCCTTAACATAGATAAGGAGAACAAGCTAGGAGGAAAACATGCTGTTTTGTTCAAATCGCTTCTGAGCCTTTTGGGGGAACCGACCTGAAGCCAGAGTCTAGCGGAAATACATAGGATATTTACATCGCTTAAGACAAACATTTTTTTAGGAAAAAATGCATTGCTTAGCTCAAGGTTTGTCTGCGAAATTCTTACACATCAGGAGATGGCTCTGAGCTGGGTTTCCACACACAGGAACATCCATGCAAAGGACAAGCCTGCACAGCCCATCTGCCGCCCTCCCCCACAGCCAGCAGCATTTCCAAGTGACCTCCTAAGGCCTTCCCCAAAATACAGGGGCACCTCTGGGTTTCCTGTTTCCCTCACTTCGAACACTTTTCTTAAAAAAAAAAAAATCCTGCACACTTCTTGATAGAATGCCACAGTGCAAGGAATACAGTCCTTCAATATTTAAACCTCCATTTGCAAAACACTTGGAGCTTGGTTTTGTTTTGTTTTGTTTTTTAATTACACCACCACATAATTTAAAGCTTTTACACGTTCTAATTATTCAGTTCCAAAACACCAAACTTTTATTGCACAGGGTCCTCATGAAAAGGCCCACGCAGCTGGACAACCACAGATTCTGCCATGAAAGGGCAGCAAGGTGCCCTCCCCCCTTCCTTGCTGCATGGGCGGCCACCAGGGTTTGAAATCCATGCACCCTACTAAGTTTCTATGGTGCAATCCGTGGACCCTTCCCTTTCCCATCCCAGCAGGTGCTCAAGGGCCGGCTGGCTTACAAAGTGCCAGAAGCAGGGCTGGGCCAGCCGGCCAGAGTTCAGTGTTCTGTCCCTTGGACTTCCAGTGGACACTAGGCTGCTTGGAAGAATCGCGCAGACTCGGAGATTTTTCAGCAGAGGGGTGGAGCGGTAAAGGCCTTGACCACAAAGGCAAGGCCTTTCTGCGACCGCCAGGTTGGGGAGCTCCGAGAATGTGCCAACAGACGGCGGAATACTTGGTTCCCTGCTCCACGCAGTCCCAGTTCCCTTACCTGTGGTCCGCAGCCCTCCACTGCACCCACGGGATGGCGATCCTTGGGGACCCAGGAGCGGACGAAATGGGCGTTCCCAGCCGCAGTTGCAACCCCCGAGAGCGCAACTGGGAACCCCTCCCCATCCCCCCCATGAGCCGACCCCCGCCCCGCGCCCTCAGGTTTAGCCCCGCCCCTGCCGCGCTCCCTGCACGTTCCCAGCCGCAGTGGCGACCCCCGGGAGCACAACTGGTACCGACCCCCACCCAAAGCCATCGGAATCTCGACCCGCACAGCCCAGGTTTACCCAGTCCAGGGTGCACTCCCGGCGCGTTTGCAGCCTCAGTGTCCACCTCTGAGAGCACAACTGGGAAGCCCGCCCCCACCCCCGCCAGAAGCCGACCCCCGCCCCACGCCGCCCGCGTTCGCCCCGCCCCTGCACGGTCCAGGTACCTTCCCAGCTTCTAGCGTTCACACCCGGGTAGGAGCAGGATGTAGGAGTATGGGAGATGTGTCTGGAGCCTGACAGCCTCAGCTCCGCTCTGGCCTGCCCTTTGGACCTAGGAGCCAGGCCAACTTGCAGAGGGCTTAGGGCCCCATTGTATGCAAACTACCAAGGCCTACCGCAAGGAGAGCTCTGTCCGAGGGAAGGGAAGCGCCCCAGGCTGCATTCCCAAGCTGTTGTTTAGCCGCCCAGACTCAGCGCTGCACAGGGGTAATCAGGCTCTCTGTGCCCGCAGCTTCACACACAGGTGTGTCTCCGTAGGAATCAAGAAAGATCCTGACAGAGTGAGGTTCATTAGAGCTATACTAAAGAGCAAAGGCTTGTCCATGTGGTCTTGCCTTCCCCTGTGCCTTTGGGTCTCCAGGCTCGGCCCCAGCTCCGTGGAAACAACCCCTGAGAAAATATCTTCAAGATCCACTTTTCCCAGTGTCTGGGAACCGGGGTTCATAGGAGGAGAGAAAAGCATGCCTCCATAGGGAACGAAAAGGCAGCCCACCTGCCTGTGTTTTGAAGCCTCTATTTGGAAGGAATGGGTTAGCTTCTCCTAAAGGAGACCTCCAGATCTGCTCAGAAGTCGGTAATTCCAGAGGCAGGGTACTGGTTCCTGACTGCCCTTTGCTAGCCTTGCAAAGATATTCCTAGATTCTAGAGTTATTTTCCATGAAGGAGCAGGCTTCGGGAATGTGTCAGACGGGACTGGCTCCTTATTGACCTCAGCTCAGCTATTGCCTTTCCATTCAAACTAGAACAAGGGCCTACTTTATGAAGGGTAAGGGTCTTCTTCTTTGCAAACTGCCAAGGGCTACAGCAATGAGACCTCTGTCAAGGTGAGGGAAGCCTAAGAGGATGGATTCTCAAGCAGATGCTTTGCCACAAAGCATCAGCACCCCACGGAGAGAATCAAGCTCCCTGTGCCCCAATGTTGGGAGTGTAGCTTCACACACAGAGTTGTCTCTATAGGAGCCAAGAATGTTCCTGAGAGATTAGGTTCACTAAACCTCTCCTACAGAGCATAGACCTGTCCATGTGGTTTTGCCTTCCCCTGTGAGTTGGGTCCTCGAGGTCTGCCACACCTCCGGGGAAACTGTCCCTGAGAAAAGATCTCCAGGAACCGCTTCGCCGAGGCTGGGAAATGCTGTTCACATGAAGTAAGGCAAGCGAATCTCCTGCATAGTAAAAGAGGCCTTACAGTCCCTGGAGGAGCAGGCTGCCAGAATGTGTGAAACCTGACTGTTGCCTTACTGGCCTCAGCTCCACCATTGCCTGTTCATCCGAGCTAGCACCCAGGCCTACTTGGAAAAGCGTTTGGGTGCAGATTTCTACAAAGTGCCAAGGGCTACAGCAGTGAGAATTCTCTCAGTGGTAAGGGAGAGCATTTTATGGATTCTCAAGCTGTTTTCTGAATGACAGCGTCAAAATGAACAGAGAGAATCAGGCTCTCTCTGCCCCTATGTTAGGTACGCAGCTTCACACACAGAGGTGTCTCTGTAGGAGCCAAGAATGCTCCTGAGAGATGAGGTTCACTAGAGGTCTGCTACAGAGCATAGACCTGTCCATGTGGTCTTGCCTTCCCCTGTGCCTTTGGGCCCCGGGCTCGGCCCCAGCTCCGTGGAAACAACCCCTGAGAAAATATCTTCAAGATACGCTTTTCCCAGAGGCTGGGAACTGGGGTTCATAGGAGGAGAGAAAAGCAAGCCTCCTTCGGGCACGAAAGGCAGCCAACCTGCCTGTGTTTTGAAGCCTCTATTTGGAAGGAATGGGTTAGCTTCTCCTAAAGGAGACCTCCAGATCTGCTCAGAAGTCAGTAATTCCAGAGGCAGGGTGCTGGTTCCTGACTGCCCTTTGCCAGCCTTGCAAAGACATTCCAACATTCTAGAGTTATATTCCATGAAGGAGCAGGCTTCGGGAATGTGTCAGAGGGGACTGGCTCCTTATTGGCCTCAGCTCAGCTATTGCCTTTCCATTCAAACTAGGACAAGGGCCTACTTTATGAAGGGTAAGGGTCTTCTTCTTTGAAACTGCCAAGGGCTACAGCAATGAGACCTCTGTCAAAGCGAGGGAAGCCTAAGAGGATGGATTCTCAAGCAGGTGCTTTACTACAAAGCATCAGCACCCCACGGAGAGAACCAAGATCCCTGTTCCCCAATGTTGGGAGTGTAGCTTCACACACGGAGTTGTCTCTATAGGAGCCAAGAATGTTCCTGAGATATTAGGTTCACTAAACCTCTCCTACAGAGCATAGACCTGTCCATGTGGTTTTTCCTTCCCCTGTGAGTTGGGTCCCCGAGGTCCGCCACACCTCCGGGGAAACTGTCCCTGAGAAAAGATCTCCAGGAACCGCTTCGCTGAGGCTGGGAAACGCTGTTCACAGGAAGTAAGGCAAGCGAATCTCCTGCAGAGAAAAAGAGGCCTTACTGTCCCTGGAGGAGCAGGCTGCCAGAGTGTGTGAAACCTGACTGTTGCCTTACTGGCCTCAGTTCCACCATTGCCTGTTCCTCCGAACTAGGACCCAGGCCTATTTGGAGAAGCGTTTGGGTGCGGATTTCTACAAAGTGCCAAGGGCTACAGCAGTGAGAATTCTCTCAGCGGTAAGGGAGAGCATTTTATGGATTCTCAAGCTGTTTTCTGAACGACAGGGTCAAAATGAACTGAGAGAATCGGGCTCTCTGTGCCCCTATGTTAGGTACGCAGCTTCACACACAGAAGTGTCTCTATAGGAGCCAAGAATGTTCCTGAGAGATGAGGTTCACTAGAAGTCTGCTACAGAGCATAGACCTGTCCATATGGTTTTGCCTTGCCCTGTGAGTTGGGTCCCCGAGGTCCGCCCCAGCTCAGGGGAAGGAGCCCCTGAGAAAAGATCTCCAGGGACCGCTATTCCCCCAGGCTGGCAAACGCAGTTCACAGGAGGTAACACAAGCGAGCCTCCTGCAAGGCACAACAGGCCTTAGTCTCCCTGGACGATCAGGCTGCCAGAGTGTGTGAGACCTGACTGGTGCCTTACTGGCCTCAGATCCGCCATTGCGTGTTCCTCCGAACTAGGACCCAGGCCTACTAGGAGAAGGGTTTGGGTATGGATTTCTAAATACTGCCAAGGGGTATAGCAATGAGAACTGTGTCACGGGTAAGGAAGAGCATTGTATGGATTTTCAAGCTGTTGTTTGAACGACAGCTTCAAAGCTGCACAGAGAGAATCAGACTCTGTGTCTCCATGTTCGGTACACAGCTTCACAGACAGGGGTGTCTCCATAGGAAACAAGAACATTCCTGACAGAGTGAAGTTCACTAGAGCTCTCCTAGAGAGCAAAGACTTGTCCATGTGGTTTTTCTTCCCCTGTGCGTTTGGGGCTCCAGGCTCGGCCCCAGCTCCGTGGAAACAACCCCTGAGAAAAGATCTTCAAGATCCGCTTTTCCCAGAGGCTGGGATGTGGGGTTCATAGGAGGCGGGAAAAGCAGGCCTCCTTCAGAGAGCAAGAGGCAGCCAAGCGGCCTGCGTTTGGAAGCCTCTATTTGGAATAATGGGTTAGTTTCCCCTAAGGGAGACCTCCAGATCTGTTCAGAAGTCGGTAATTCCAGAGGCAGGGTGCAGGCTCCTGACTGCCCTTTGCCAGCCTTGCAGAGACATTCCTAGATTACAGCGTTATTTTCCATGAAGGAGCAGGCTTCGGGAATATGTCAGACTTGACTGGCGCCTTATTGGCCTCAGCTCAGCTCTTGCCTTTCCTTTCAAACTAGGACAAGGGCCCACTTTATGAAAGGTAAGGGTCCTCTTCTTTCCAAACTGCCAAGGGCTACAGCAATGAGACCTCTGTCAAGGCGAGGGAAGCGTAAGCTGATGGATTCTCAAGCAGGTGCTTTGCCACAAAGCATCAGCACCCCACGGAAAGAATCTGGCTCCCTTTGCCCCTACGTTGCGTGTGTAGCTACACACACAGAGGTGTCTCGATAGGAGCCAAGAATGTTCCTGAGAGAGGAGGTTCACTGTTGGGGGCCAGAGTGAGGCACTCCGCCCATGGCAAAGGTCATGAGGAAGGAGGCTCGACATACGCAAAGGCGGGATCGAGCCTCAGGAGTCCCCCTGGAAATCCTCGAGCATCTACCCCCATAACCAGAGCCTGCCTACCTTACTACTTTGTGCTCTCACCTACACCTCTGACTTTACGGGGGGCTGTCCCCCACCACCTCTTTCGGAGAAGGAGTTAACCTAGAGCTCCAGTTGATAAAAACCCCTGAGTGTGACAAGAGTGTTTTAACCTACAAACTCCTCTGAAGGTTCTCTAGCCTGCCTGACAGGCTTGTCCGGCCACATGTGATTGCTCACAGCCTCCCAACCATGAGAGGCACGAGATGCTTTAAACCTTCTAAAAACAGGTTCCTTAGAAAAGTTAGAAAATTATTAGTATAAGTATAATGGGCTGATTAGAAATCATATTGGTGAAGGGTTTTTCATTTGTTGAGCTGATGTTTACTGCTAAGTCTCCACATCCCCTGCCCTTATACACATTAATGAATATATAGAAGAAATAAGTATTAACCTTTGATATAAATCACGTTAGACCTTAGGCTAAGTAAATTCTTTCCTTAACTAAAACCCACTACACCCTCACCCTATAGGAATGTAACTTTATTTGGGTGGCGTCTGTTTTAAGAATAATCACCCCTGGAGAAATAAGTGTCCTGGTTGACTGACCGCTGTCACAAGGAGAGGGTCGTAAATTGTCAGCAGGCCCCCCGGCCAGAAGATGATGTAACACCCCTAAGACCTCTGTATACTTTTGTATGAAGCACCTGACTTTGATAAAAGTCAGGACTGCTGACCCCACGTGACTTTTGCATAACATCTCAGTGTATAAAAGTAGACCATGGAAAATAAAGAATTGGGATCAGTTTCTCGAAATACTGGTCTCCCCATGTCTCTCTCTCTCTCTCACTCTGGTTGAGTCTCCATCTGGAGCGCGGAACCCACCAAGCTTACTAATTTTGCCTGGGCTTCTAAGATCCGACCGGGGAGGCCTCAGTGTCTCCTCTCCTTCGGGAGAACGGAAGGACGCCTGCGGCCTACGTAAGTGGTGCAAGCTTCTTGTCTTGAAGTTTTATTGGTCCCCCGCGTAAACCAAGCTACTCAGCCTCTTTTCTCCACTGAATTTTCCTACTGAGCTATCCTCATTTTATTACTCTTTATATCCTTAATTAACGTTTAATTAAGCAGTTGTTCCCTGACCCTCGCCTACGCCGTCTCTGCTTCAAATACCCTGGATCAGCTGTGGCTGGACCCCGGCAGTTCACTAGAGATCTCCTACAGAGCATAGACCTGTCCATTTGGTTTTGCCTTCCCCTGTGAGTTGGGTCCCCGAGGTCCGCCCCAACTCCGGGGAAACAGCCCCTGAGAAAAGATCTCCAGGAACTGCTTTCCGCCCAGGCTGGGAAACGCTGTTCACAGGAAGTAAGGCAAGCGAGCCTCCTGAAGGGAAATAGAGGCCTTACTGTCCCTGGAGGAGCAGGCTGCCAGAGTGTGTGACACCTGACTGGTGCCTTACTGGCCTCAGCTCCGCTACTGCATGTTCATCTGAACTTGACCCCAGGCCTACTTGGAGAAGTGTTTGTGTGCCGATTTCCAGAAACTGCGAAGGGCTACAGCAATGATAACTCTCTCAGTGGTAAGGGAGAGCATTGTGTGGATTCTCAATTTGTTGTTTGAACGACAGCGTCAAAGCTGCACAGAGAGAATCAGGTCTCTGTGTCTCTATGTTGGCAATGCAGCTTCCCACACAGAGATGTCCCCGTTGGAGCCAAGAACATTCCCCATAGACTGAGGTTCACTAGAGCACTCCTAGAGAGCAAAGACTTATCCATGCGGTTTTCCCTTCCCCTGTGCGTGTGGGTCTCTGGGATCAGCCCCTGCTCCTTGGAAACAGCCTCTGAGAAAAGATCTCCAAGAACCTCTTATCACCCAGGCTGGGAAGTGAAGTTCACAGGAGGTGGGATAAGCAAGCTTCCTTCGGCAAGAAGAGACAGCCAACCGGCCTGTGTTGGGAAGCCTATATTTGCAAGGAATGGGTTAGTTTCTCCTGACCGAGACCGCCAGATGTGCTGAGAAGATAGAAATTCCAGAGGCAGGGTCGAGGTTCCTGACTGCCCTTTGCCAGCCTTGCAAAGACATTCCCAGATTCTAACGTTATTTTCCATGAAGGAGCAGGCATCGGGAATATGTCAGACTTGACTGGCGCCTTACTGGCCTCAGCTCAGCTACTGCCTTTACATTCAAAGAAGGACAAGGGCCTACTTGGTGAAGGGTAAGGGTCTGCTTCTTTCCAAACTGCCAAGGACTACAGCAATGAGACCTCTGTCAAGGTGAGGGAAGCCTATGCGGATGGATTCTTAGCAGGTGCTTTGCCACAAAGCATCAGCACCCACGGAGAGAATCAGACTCCCTTTGCCACTATGTTGGGTGTGTAGCTTCATGCACAGAGGTGTCTCTGTAGAAGCCAAGAATGTTCCTGAGAGATGAGGTTCACTAGAGCTCTCCTACAGAGCATAGACCTGTGCATGTGGTTTTGTCTTCCCCTGTGAGTTGGGCCCCCGAGGTCCGACCCAGCTCCAGGGAAACAGCCCCTGAGAAAAAATCTCCAGGAACAGCTTTGCGCCCAGGCTGGGAAATGCAGTTCACAGGAGGCAAGGCAAGCGAGCCTCCTACAGGGAAAAAGAGGCCTTACTGCTCCTGGACGATCAGGCTGCAAGAGTCTGTGAGACCTCACTTGTGCCTTACTGGCCTCAGCTCCGCCGTTGCCTGTTATTCCGAGCTAGGACCCAGGCCTACTTGGAGAAGGGTTAGGGTGCGGATTTCTACAAACTGTCAAGGACGACAGCAATGAGAATTCTCTTAGCAGTAAGGGAGAGCATTGTATGGATTCTCAAGCTGTTGTTTGAATGACAGCTTCAAAGCTACACAGAGAGAATCAGGCTCTCTGTTCCCCTATTTTGGCTGTGCAGCTTCACACACAGAATTTGACTCTGTTGGAGCCAGAAATATTCCTGAAAGACTTAGGCTCACCAAAGCTGTCCTCCAGAGCAAAGACATTGGATGTGGTTTTGCCTTCCCTTGTCAGTATGGGTCCCCTAGCTTGGCCCCAGCTCCGGGGATACAGCCTCTGAAAAAAATCTTCCAAGAAGCGATTTTCCTCCAGGCTGTTAAGCGGAATTCGCAGTTTGCAAGTTAAGGAAGCCTGCTTCGTGGAAGAGCAAGCAGCCAACTGGCCCTGTGTTAGGAAGCCTGTATTTGAAAGGAATGGGTTAGCTTCTACAGCGGGAGAACCTCAGATCTGCTCAGGGGACTGAAATACTAGAGTCAGGGTCGAGGTTCTCCCTTGTCCTTTGCGCACCTTACAAAGACATTCCTAGCTTCTAGCGTTAGTGTCCCTGTAGTAGCAGGCTGCAGGAGCGTGTGATAAATGACTGCCGCGTTCCTGTCCTCAGCTCCGCTATTGACTTTCTATTCGAACTAGAACCCAGGCCTACTTTGAGAGGGGTTAGGGTCCAGTGTTTTCAAACTGCCAAGGGCTACGGCAATGCGAGCTCTGTCAGAGGTAAGAAAAGAGAAATTGGTTGGATTCTTCAGCTGCTGCGTGGCTGCACAGCTTCCGTGCCGCATGGAGAGCATGAGGCTCCTTGTGGCCCTATTTTGGGTATGCAGCAACATGCACACAGAATGTCTGTGTTCACTTATGTACAGGCTTATGAACACTAGAGCTCTCCTACAGAGCAAAGACCACTCAGTGGGCTCCAAGAGATACCTGTCGCGACTCGAGAAGAGAGTGGAGTCCTTTGCTTCCCCTCGAGATGAGGCCTGACTCCCCGGGTGAGTATGGAATGCAACCCCAAATCCCTGTCGCCTATGGAGAGAAACATTAAGTCCTGGATACAAGCCTAGATGAGGTCTAGTTTGCCCTTCAGTGAACGGAGCCCAATCCCCAGCTCTCCCTGGCAACTCGATTGGAAGATTAGACTTCCTGGGCCAACACAAGAGGAAGCCTGAATTCCCCATCGTAACTCGAGAATCCCACCGCAACTCGAGAAAAACCACGTGCTTCCCTCGTCATCGCAAGATGAGGCCCTTGCCCGCTAGAGCATCACCAGAGAATTCCCACGTTCTGTCTTGAAGTGCGAAACTGTACTTGGCACCCTTGATGCGACCTCAAAAGTGCCGTGACATACCGGTCTCACTCGAGGGGACCACCGAGGTTCCCGGCACCACTTCATCTGAGCCCCTTCTCCCCTTCTGATCGCGACCGGTGTGTCGATTCCCCTGCTTTGTCTGCAAGGGGTTCCCGACCTTCCCGGCGCACCTCAGGATGAGGCCGGTCTCCCGAGGAAATTCGAGACGTAGCCTCGTGGGTGGTACCACATGCTGAAAGACCCCAATTTTCCGGTACGCTCTTGAAAAGAACCCGATGCCCAGAAACCTCTTTGAAGGCAACCCTGTGGATGAAGGCACAACACGAAGGGGCACTGACACCCCCGTGCATCGTCCGGAAAAACCCTCAGGTTCCACACTCAGCTCAACAAGTGGCCTGTCACTCCGTGAACAACTCGAAAGGCAAGGGGAAATCCATTCCTCCACAGAAGACGAGGCGTGACTCTCTTCTCCATACTCTGCAGGTACCCTGCGACCCGAGTCAGAAATGGAGAGGACCCCTGACGTTCCTGCCTCCATTCGAGATGAGGCCCTCTTCGATTGCACCAAACCCAGTTGAGTAACGAAGGGCCCCTCCCAAATCCACAGTGTCCCTGACTTCTCAGAGGCACCCTTAGAAGTTGCCTGAGGTCACCGACACAAATCAAGGGAACCCAGGGTTCCCTGCCGCAACCCGAGAAAGACCTCAAGAGTCCTTCTTCAATGCGTCTTGAGGCCCGATTCGCCTACTATGACTCGAGAGCAATCACGCACTCCCCTTCACCACACGCACGGAGACCTGACGTCCCTAGAACCACACGAGAGGCTCTCTGAGCTCCCCGTTGTACCTCGTGAGAAATCTGATACTGGCGCCGCAGCTGGAGAAAACCCACGAGATGCCCCCGTCATCGCGTGATGAGGGCCTTTTCTCTTGCATGGCCAGGAAAACAATCCCGAGTCATCTCTCCAAACTACATAGGAGGCTTCACTCCCTTTACGCCACGCAGTGGGCTCCAAGAGATACCCGTCGCGACTCGACAGGAGAGCGGAGTCCTTTTTTTCCCCTCAAGACGAGGCCTGACTCTCCGGGTGAGTCGAGAATGCAACCCTGAGATCCCTGTCGGCCCAGTAGTGGAACACTAGGTCCTGGACACAAGCGTAGATGAGGTCTATTTTGCCCTGCAGTGACTGGAGAGCAATCCCCAGTTCTAACTTGCAACTCGAATGGAATACTGGATTTTCCTGGCGCCACACAAGAGGCTCCCTGAGATCCCCGTGGTACTTCAGGAGACACCCCACACTGGCGCCGCAGCTCGAGAAAACCCACGAGACGCCACCGTCATCTCGAGATGAGGGCCTTCTTTTCCTGCATGGCCTGGAGTCCAATCCCGAGTCCTCTCTCCAAACTCCACAGGAGGCTTGGCTCCCTTTAGTACACACAGTGGGCTCCAAGAGATACCCATCGCGACTCGAGACGAGAGCGGAATTCTTTGCTTACCCTCGAGGTGAGAACTGACTCCCCGGATGAGTCTGGAATGCAAACCCGAGATCCCTGTCGCCCCTGGAGAGCAACGTTAGATCCTGGACACAAGCCTAGATTAGGTCTCTTTTGCCCTGCAGTGACTCTAGCGCAATCCCCAGCTCCCCCTCGCAACCCGAATGGAAGATTGGATTTCAAGGCCAACAAGAGGAAGCCTAAATTCCCGGTCATAACTCGAGAATCCCGCCGCAACTCGAGCAAAACCACGTGGTTCTCCCGTCATCGCAAGATGAGGCCCTTGCCCGCTACAGCGTTTCAAAAGATGTCCCAGGTTCCGTCTTGAAATGCGAAACGGTACTTGGCACCCTTGATGCGACCCCAAAAGTCCCCCAACACGCCGGTCTCACTCAAGGGGAACACCGAGGTTCCCGGCACCACTTCATTTAAGCCCCTTCTCCCCTCCTGATCGTGACCGGTGGGTCGATTCCCCTGCTTTGTCTGCAAGGGGGCCCGACCTTCCCTGCACAACTCAGGATGAGGCCGGTCTCATGGGGAAATTCGATACGTAGCTTTGTGGGTGGTGCCACTTGCTGAAAGACTCCAATTTCCCGGTCCGCTCTTGATAAGAATCCGATGCTCGGACACCTCTTGGAAGGCAGCCTTGAGTATGAAGGTACAACACGAAGGGGCATTAACACACCTCTGCATCATCCGGAAAAACGGGCAGGTTACACACACAGCTCGACAAGTGGCCTGTCACCTCGAGAACAACTCGAGAGGCAAGAGGAGTCCCATCCTCCAGAAAAGATGAGGCCTGACTCTCCTGTACCATCATGCAGGGACCTTGCGATCTGAGTCAGAAATGGAGAGGAACACTGAGGTTCCTGCTTCAACTCGAGATGAGTCCCTCTTACATTCCACCAAATGCAGAGGAGTCTCGAGAGGCCCCTCCAAACTGCACAGTATCCCTGACTTCTCAGAGGCACTCTGAGAAGCTCCCTGAGGTCGCAGGCACAAGTCAAGGGAACCCTGGGTTTTATGCAGTGACCCGAGAAAGACCTCGAGAGTCCTTCTTCAACCCGTCTTGAGGCCCGATTACCCTACCATGACTCGAGAGCAATGACGAGCTCCCCCTAACCATCTCATGGGGACCTGACTTCCCTGGCGCCACACGAGAGGCTCCCTGAGCTCCCTCTCGTACCTCGTCAGAAACCCGGCACTAGCGCAGCAGTCTAGAAAACCCACTAGACGCCGCCATCATCGCGAGATGAGGGCCTTCTTTTCCTGCATGGCCTGGAGAGGAATCCCGAGTCCTCTATCCAAACACCACAGGAGGCTTGACTCCCTTTAGGGCACACAGTGGGCTCCAAGAGATACCCATTGCGACTCAAAAGGACAGCGGAGTTCTTTGCTTCCCCTCGAGACGAGGCCTGATTCCCCGGGTGAGTCTTGTATGCAACCCCAAGATCCCTGTCGCCCCTAGGGACGAACATTAAGTCCTGGACACAAGCCTAGATGAGGTCTATTTTGCCCTGCAGTGACTCGAGAGCAATCCCCAGCTCTCCCTTTAAACTCGAATGGAAGATAGGACTTCCCTGGCTCAACACATGAGGAAGACTGTATTCCCCGTCGAAACTCGAGAATCCCGCCACAACTCGAGAAACGCTACGTGGTTCCCCCGTCATCCCAAGATGAGGCCCTTGCCCCCTACAGCATCTCAAGAGAAGTCCCACGGTCGGTCTTGAAGTGCGAAACGGTATTGGCACCCTTGATGCGCCCTCAAAAGTTCCTCGACACACCAGTCTGACTCGAGGAGAACACCGAGGTTCCCGGCACCACTACATCTGGGCCCCTTCTCCCCTCCTGATCGCGACAGGAGGGTCGATTCCCCTGTTTTGTCTTGAAGGGGTTCCCGCCTTTCCCGGTGCATCTCAGGATGAGGCCGGTCTCACGAGGATATTCGAGACATAGCCACGTGGATGGTGACACATGCCGAAAGACCCCGATTTCCCGGTCCGCTCTTGATAAGATCCTGATGCCCGGACACCTCTTTGAAGATAACCCTTTTGATGAAGGCACAACACTTAGGGGCACTGACACCCCTGGGTATCGTCCGGAGAAACCCGCAGGTACCACACACAGCTCGAGAAGTGACCTGTCACCCCGTGAACAACTGGAGAGGCAAGCAGAGTTCCATTCCTCCACACAAGACGAGGCCTGACTCTCCTGTTCGAACTCTGCAGCGAAACTGCGATCCGAGTCAGATCTGGCCCAGGGGAAGTCAGGAGAGGAAACATGAGTTTCCTGCCTCCACTCGAGATGAGGCCCTCTTCCATTGCACCGAACCCAGTGGAGTCCCGAGAGGCCCCTCCCAACTGCACAGTATCCCTGACTTCTCAGAGGCACCCTTAGACCTTCCTGAGATCACCGGCACAAGTCGAGGGAACCAAGGGTTTCCTGCCCCAACCCGTAAAAGACCTCGAGAGTCCTTCTTCAACGCGTCTTGAGGTGCGATTCCCCTACCATGACTCGAGAGCAATGACACGCTCCCCCTAGCCACGCGCATAGAAACCTGACTTCCCTGGCGCCACAGGAGAGGCTCCCTGAGCTCCCCATTATACCTTGTGAGCAACACCACACTGGAGCCGCAGCTCGAGAATACCCACGAGACGCCCCAGTCCTCACGAGATGAGGGCCTTCTTTTGCTGTATGGCCTGGAGAGCAATCCTGAGTCCTCTCTCCAAACTCCACAGGAGGCTTGACTCATTTTAGGCCACACAGTGAGCTCCAAGATATACCCGTCGCGACTTGACAGGAGAGCGGTGTCCTTGGCTTCCCCTCGAGACGAGGCTTGACTCCCCGGGTGAGTCGAGAATGCAATGCTGAGATCGCTTTCGCCCCAGCAGAGGAACATTAGGTCCTGGACACAAGCCTAGATGAGGTCTATTTGGCCCTGCAGTGTCTCGAGAGCAATCCCCAGTTCTAACTCACAATTCGAATGAAAACTGGACTTCCCTGGGCCAGTGGAAGAGGAAGCCTGAATTCCCGGTTGTAACTCGAGAATCCCGCCCCAACTCAAGAAAAACCACGTGGTTCCCCCGTCATCGAAAGATGAGGCCCTTGCCCGCTACAGCGTCTCAAGAGAAGTCCCACGTTCCGTATTGAAGAGCGAAAAGTTACTTGGAACCCTTGATGCGACCCCAAAAGTTCCCCGACATACCAGTCTCACTTGAGGAGAACACCGAGGTTCCCGGCACCACTTCATCTGAGACTCTTCTCCCCTCTTGATCGCGACAGGAGGTTCGATTCCCCTGCTTTGTCTGGAAGGCATTCCCGACCTTCCTGGCGCACATCAAGATGAGGCCAGTCTCACGAGGAAATTCGAGACATAGCCTCGTGGGTGGTGCGGCATGCCAAAAGACCCCGATTCCATGGTCCGCTCTTGATAAGAACCCGATGGCAGAACCCAACTCGAAGGCAATCCTGTGGAACAAGGCACAACACGAAGGGGCAGTGACACCCCAGTGCATCGTCCAGAAAAACCCGCAAGTTCCACATACAAATCGACAAGTGGCCTGTCACCCCATGAACAACGCGAGAGTCAAGCGGAGTTCCATTCCTCCACACAAGACGAGGCCTGACTCTCCTGTCCCAACTCTGCAGGGACTCTGCGATCCGAGTCAGATCCGGCGCATTCGAAGCCAGGAGAGGAACCCTGTGGTTCCTGCCTCAACTTGTCATGAGGCCCTCTTCCATTGCACCAAACCCAGTGGAGTTCCGAGAGGCCCCTCCCAACTCCACAGTGACCCTGACTTCTCAGAGGCACGCTGAGAAGCTTCCTGAGGTCACTGCCACAAGTCGATGGAACCCAGGGTTTCCTGCTGCAACCCAAGAAAGACCTCGAGAGTCCTTCTTTAACACGTTTTCAGGCCCAATTCCCCTACCATGACTCGAGAACAATGACGGGCTCCCTCTCACCACGTGCATAGAGACCTGACTGCCCTGGCACCACATGAGAGGCTCACTGAGCTCCCAGTCTTACTTCGTGAGAAACCCCACACTAGCGCCACAGCTCGAGAAAACCTACGAGACGCCCCAGTCATCGGGAGATGAGGGCCTTCATTTCCTGCATTGCCTGGAGAGCAATCCCGTGTCCTCCCTCCAAACACCAGAGGAGGTTTGACTCCCTTTAAGCCACTCAGTGGGCTCCAAGACATACCCGTCCGACTCGAGAGGAGAGCAGAGTCCTTTGCTTCCCCTCGAGACGAGGCCTGACTCCAGGGTGAGTCTGGAATGCAACCCCGAGATTCCTGTCGCCCCTTGACATGAACATTAGGTCCTGCACACAAGCCTTGGTGGGGTCTCTTTTGCCTTCAGTGACTAGAGCGCACCTCCAGCTCTTCCTCGAATCTCGAATGGAAGATAAGACTTTTGTGGGCCAACACAAGAGGAAGCATGAATTCCCTGTGGTAACTCAAATATCCCACCGCAACTCGAGAAAAACCAAGTGGTTCCGCAGTCATGCCAAGATGAGGCCCTTGCCCGCTGGAGCACCCCAAGAGAAGTCCCACGTTCCAATTTGAAGAGCGAAACGGTACTTGGAACGCGTTATGTGACCCCAAAAGTTACCCGACATACATGTCTCACTTGAGGGAAACACCGAGGTTCCCAGCAGCACTTCATCTGAGCCACTTCTCCCCTCCTGATCGCCACAGGAGGGTCGAATCCTCTGCTTTGTCTGGAAGGGTTTCATGACCTTCGCGGCACACCTCAGGATGAGGCCGGTTTCATGAGGAAATTCGAGACTAGCCACGTGGGTGGTGCCAAATGCTGAACGACCCCGATTTCCCAGTCCGCACTTCATAAGAACACGATGCCCGGACACCTCTTCGAAGGCAACCCTGTGGATGAAGACACAAAACGAAGGGTCACTGACACCCCCATGCATCGTCTGGAAAAACCTGCAGATTCCACACACAGTTTGACAAGGGGCCTGAAACCCCATGAACAACTCGAGAGGCAAGCGGAGTTCCATTCCTTAGAAAAGACATAACCTGACTCTCCTGTCCCAACTCTGCAGGGACACTACGATCAGAGTCAGAATTGGAGAGGAAGCCTGAGGTTCCTGCCTCCACTCGAGATGAGGCCGTCTTCCATTGCGACAAACCCAGTGGAGTCCCGAGAGGTCCCACCAACTCCACAGCGATTCTCACTTCTCTGAGGCACCCTGGGAAGTTCCCTCAGCCCCCGGAAGAAGTCGGGGGAAACGAGGGTTTCCCGCTGCAACCCAATAAAGATATCTAGAGTCCTTCTTCAACGCGTCTGGAGGCCCTAGTCCCCTACCATGACTCGAGAACAATGACCTGCTCCTTCTCGCCACGTGCAAGGAGACATGACTTCCCTGGAGCCGCATGAGAGGCTCCCTGAGATCCTCGTCGTGCCTCGGGAGAAAACCCCCACGGGTGCCGCAGCTCGAGGAAACCGCTGAGATGCCCCCGTCCTCGCGAGCAGAGGGCCTTCTTTTCCTGCCTGGCCTGGAGAGCAATCACGAGTCCTCTCTCAAAAGTGAAGAGGAGGCTGGACTCCTTTGAGGCCACTCAGGGGGCACCAAGATATCAGCGTCTCGACTCGGGAGGAGAGCGGAGTCCTTTGCTTCCCCTCGAGGCGAGGCCTGACTCCCCGGGGGAGCATGGGATGCAACCCCGAGATCCTTGTCTTCCCTGGAGAGGAGTATTAGGTCCCGGACACACGCCTAGGTGAGGTCTCTTCGGCCCTGCAGTGACTCGAGCGCAACCCCCAGCTTTCCCTCGCAACCCGAGGGGAAGATTGGGCTTCCCAGGGCTAACCCAAGGGGAAGGCTGAGATCCCCGTCGTAACTCGAGAATGCCGCTGCAACTCGAGAAAAACCACGTGGTTCCCACCTCTTGGCAAGATGAGGCCCTTGCCCGCGACGGCGTCTCAAGGGAAGTCCCCTGTTCCACCCTGAAGGGCGAAACGGTCCCTGACAGCCTTCCTGCGACCCCCAAAAGTCCCCCGACACGCCGGGGTCCTCCGAGGGGAACACCGAGGGTCCCGGCACCACTTCCTCTGAGCCCCTTCTCCCCTCCTGATCGCGACAGGAGAGGCGATTCCCCTGCGTGGTCTGGAAGGGGTTCCCGGCCTTCCCGGCGCACCTCAGGATGAGGCCGGTCTCACGAGGAAATTCGAGACGAGCCACGTGGGTGGGGCCACATGCCGAACGCCCCCGATTCCCCGGTCCGCCCTTGAGAAGGACCCGAGGCCCGGACCCCTCTTCGAAGGCAAACCTGTGGGTGAAGGCACAACACGAAGGGGCACTGCCACTCCCGTGCATCGTCCGCAAAGACCCGCGGGTTCCACACACAGCTCGACGAGGGGCCTGAGACCCCCTGAGCAACTCGAGAGGCCAGCGGGGTTCCCTTCCTCAGACAAGACGAGGCCTGACTCTCCTGTCCCAACTCTGCAGGGACCCTGCGGTCGGAGTCCGAAACGGAGAGGAAGCCTGAGGTTCCTGCCTCCCCTCGAGGTGAGGCCCTCTTCCGTTGCGCCAGACCCAGCAGAGTCCCGAGGGGCCCCTCCACCTCCACAGGATCCCTCGCCTCTCAGAGGCACCCTGGGAAGTTCCCTAAGGTCCCCGGCAGAAGGCGAGGGACACGAGGGTTTCCCGCCGCCCCCCGACAAAGACCTCGAGAGTCCTTCTTCAACGCGTCTCGAGGCCCTAGTCCCCTCCCGTGACTCGAGAGCCAGGACGCGCTCCCCCTCGCCACGCACATGGAGACCTGACTTGCCTGGCGCCGCACGAGAGGCTCCCTGAGATCCTCGTCGTGCCTCGGGAGAAAACCCCCACGGGCGCCGCAGCTCGACGAAACCCCTGAGACGCCCCCGTCCTCGCGAGCTGAGAGCCTTCTTTTCCTGCATGGCCTGGAGAGCAATCCCGGGTCCTCTCTCCAAACGGAAGAGGAGGCTGGACTCCCATGAGGCCGCTCAGGGGACTCCAAGAGACCTGCGTCACGACTCGAGAGGAGAGCGGAGTCCTTGGCTTCCCCTCGAGACGAGGCCTGACTCCCCGGGGGAGCCTGGAATGCAACCCCGAGATCCCTGCCTTCCCTGGAGAGGAATATTTGGTCCCGGACACACGCCTAAGTGAGGTCTCTTCGGCCCTGCAGTGACTCGAGCGCAACCCCCAGCTTTCCCTCGCAACCCGAGGGGAAGATTGGGCTTCCCAGGGCCAACCCAAGGGGAAGGCTGAGATCCCCGTCGTAACTCGAGAATCCCGCCGCAACTCGAGACAAACCACGTGGTTCCCACCTCTTGGCAAGATGAGGCCCTTGCCCGCGACGGCGTCTCAAGGGAAGTCCCCTGTTCCGCCCTGAAGGGCGAAACGGTCCCTGACAGCCTTCCTGCGACCCCCAAAAGTCCCCCGATACGCCGGGGTCCCCCGAGGGGAACACCGAGGGTCCCGGCACCGCTTCCTCTGAGCCCCTTCTCCCCTCCTGATCGCGACAGGAGAGGCGATTCGCCTGCGTTGTCTGGAAGGGGTTCCCGGCCTTCCCGGCGCACCTCAGGAAGAGGCCGGTCTCAGGAGGAAATTCGAGACGAGCCACGTGGGTGGGGCCACATGCCGAACGCCCCCGATTCCCCGGTCCGCGCTTGAGAAGGACCCGAGACCCGGACCCCTCTTCGAAGGCAACCCTGTGGGTGAAGGCACAACACGAAGGGGCACTGCCACCACCGAGCATCGTCCGCAAAGACCCGCGGGTTCCACACACAGCTCTCCGAGGGGCCTGAGACCCCCTGAGCAACTCGAGAGGCCAGCGGGGTTCCCTTCCTCAGACAAGACGAGCCCTGACTCTCCTTTCCCAACCCTGCAGGGACCCTGCGGTCGGAGTCCGAAACAGAGAGGAAGCCTGAGGTTCCTGCCTCCCCTCGAGGTGAGGCCCTCTTCCGTTGTGCCAGACCCAGCGGAGTCCCGAGGGGCCCCGCCACCTCCACAGGATCCCTCGCCTCTCAGTCTCACCCTGGGAAGTTCGCTAAGGTCCCCGGCAGAAGGCGAGGCAAACGAGGGTTTCCCGCCGCCCCCCGAGAAAGACCTCGAGCGTCCTTCTTCAACGCGTCTCGAGGCCCTAGTCCCCTCCCGTGACTCGAGAGCCAGGACGCGCTCCCCCTCGCCACACGCATGGAGACCTGACTTCCCTGGCGCCGTACGAGAGTCTCCCTGAGATCCTCGTCGTGCCTCGGGAGAAAACCCCCACGGGCGCCGCAGCCCGAGGAAACCCTTGAGACGCCCCCGTCCTCGCGAGCTGAGGGCCTTCTTTTCCTGCATGGCCTGGAGAGCAATCCCGGGTCCTCTCTCCAAACGGAAGAGGAGGCTGGACTCCCTTGAGGCCGCTCAGGGGTCTCCAAGAGACCCGCGTCGCGACTCGTGAGGAGAGGGGAGTCCTTGGCTTCCCCTCGAGACGAGGCCTGACTCCCCGGGGGAGCCTGGAATGCATCCCCGAGAACGCTGCCTTCCCTGGAGAGGAATATTAGGTCCCGGACACACGCCTAGGTGAGGTCTCTTCGGCCGTGCAGTGACTCGGGCGCAACCCCCAGCTTTCCCTCGCAACCCGAGGGGAAGATTGGGCTTCCCAGGGCCAACCCAAGGGGAAGGCTGAGATCCCCGTCGTAACTCGAGAATGCCGCCGCAACTCGAGAAAAACCACGTGGTTCCCACCTCTTGGCAAGATGAGGCCCTTGCCCGCGACGGCGTCTCAAGGGAAGTCCCCTGTTCCGCCCTGAAGGGCGAAACGGTCCCTGACAGCCTTCCTGCGATCCCCAAAAGTCCCCCGACACGCCGGGGTCCCCCGAGGGGAACACCGAGGTTCCCGACACCACTTCATCTGAGCCCCTTCTCCCCTCCTGATGGCGACAGGAGTGTCGATTCCCCTGCGTGGTCTAGAAGGGATTCCCGGCCTTCCCGGCGCATCTCAGGATGAGGCCGTTCGCACGAGGAAATTCGACATGAGCCACGGGGGTGGTGCCACATGCTGATCAACCTCGATTTCCCGGTCCACTCTTGAGAAGAACCCGTTGCACGGACACCTCTTCGAAGGCAACCCTTTTGGTGAAGGCACAACACGAAGGGGCACTGACACTCTCGTGCATCGTCCAGAAACACCCGTTGGTTCCACACACAGCTCGAACAGGGGCCTGAGACCCCCTGAGCAACTCGAGAGGCAAGCGGAGTTCCCTTCCTCAGACAAGACGAGGCCTAACTCTCCGATCCCAACTCTGCAGGGACCCTGAGGTCGGAGGGTTGGAGTCAGAAACAGAGAGGAAGCCTGAGGTTCCTGCCTCCCCTCGAGATGAGGCCCTCTTCCATTGCTCCAACCCCAGCGGAGTCCCGAGAGGCCCCGCTAACTCCACAGCATCACTCACCTCTCAGAGGCACCCTGGGAAGTTCCCTCAGGTCCCCGGCAGAAGTCGAGGGAAATGAGGGTTTCACGCCGCCACTCGAGAAAGACCTCGATAGTCCTTCTTCAAAGTGTCTTGAGACCCTTGTCCCCTCTCTGGACTTGAGAGCAATGATGCGCTCCCCCTCGCCTCGCGCATGCAGACCTGGCTTCCCTGGCGCCGCACGAGAGGCTCCCTGAGATCCTCATCGTGCCTCGGGAGAAAAACCCCACGGGCGCCGCAGCTCGAGGAAACCCCTGAGACGCCCCCGTCCTGGCGAGCTGAGGGCCTTCTTTTCCTGCCTGGCCTGGAGAGCAATCCCGTGTCCTCTTTCCAAACTGAAGTTAGGATGGATTCCCTTGAGGCGACTCAGTGGGCTCCAAGAGATCCGCGTCGGGGCTCGAGAGGAGAGCGCAGTCCTTTGCTTCCCCTCGAGGCGAGGCCTGACTCCCTGGTGGAGTCTGGAGTGCAATCCCGAGATCCTTGTCTTCCCTTGAGAGGACTATTATGTCCTGGACACACGCCTAAATGAGGTTTCCTTGGCCTTGCAGTGATTCGAGCACAACATCCAGCTTTCCCTCGCAACTCGAAGGGAAGTTTGGGCTTCCCAGGGCTAACACAAGAGGAAGCCTGAAATCCCCGTCGTAACTCGAGAATCCCGCCGCAACTCGAAAAAAACCACGTGGTTCCATCGTCTTCGCAGCATGAGGCCCTTGCCCGCCACAGCGTCTCAAAAGAAGTCCCACGTTCCTACTGAAGTGCAAAACGGTACTTGACACCCATGATGGCACCCTCAAAGTTCCCCAACATACAGGCCTCACTCGAGGGTAACACCCATGTTCCCCGCACCACATCATTTGAGCCCCTTCTCCCCTCCTGATTGCAACAGGAGTGTCTTTTCTCCTGCTTTGTGTGGAAGGGGTTACCGATCTTCCCAGCGCACATGAGGATGAGGCCTGTCTCACGAGGAAATTGGAGATGTAGCCTCGTGGGTGGTGCCACATGCGGAAAGACCCCATTTCCCAGTCAGCTATTAATAAGAACCCGATGCCCGTACACTTCTTGGAATGCATCCCGTAGGATGAAGGCACAACAAGGAGGGACCCTGAACACCCGTGCATCTTTTGGAAAATTCTGCAGGTTCCACATACAGCTCGACAAGTGACCTGTTACCTCGTAAACAACTCGAGAGGCAAGCTAAGTTTCATTTCTCCACAGAATACGAGGCCTGACTCTCCTGTCCCAACTCTGCAGGAATCCTGAGATCGGAGTCTGAAATGGAGAGGAACCCTGAGGTTCCTTCCTCAACACGAGATGAGGCCCTCTTGTATTATACCACACCCAGCGGAGTCCCGAGAGGCCCCTCACAACTCCACAGTATCAGTGTCTTCTCAGAGGCACCCTGAGCAACTCCCTGAGGTGACCGGCACAAGTCGAGGGAACACAGGGTATCCTGCCGCAACCCGAGAAAGACCTCAAGAGTCCGTCTTCAACGCGTCTTGAGGACGGATTCCCCTACCATGACTCGAGAGCAATGACACGCTCCCCCTCGCCATGCACATGGACACCTGACTTCCCTGGCGCCACATGAGAGGCTCCCTGAGCTCCCCGTCATACCTCGTGAGAAACCCCATACTGGCGCCACAGCTCGGGAAAACCCACCGTCATCGCGAGATTGGGGACTTCTTTTCCTGCCTGACCTGGAGAGCAATCCCTGGTCTTTTCTCCAAACTTCACAGGAGGCTTTACTCCCTTTAGGCCACTCAATGGGCTCCAAGAGATACCTGTCGCGACTTGAGAGGAGAGCAGAGTACTTTTTTTCCCCTCGAGACGAGGCCTTACCTCGGGTGAGTCTGGAATGCAACCCCGAGATCCCTGTTGCCCCTGGAGAGGAACATTATGTCCTGGACAAAAGCCTAGATGAGGTCTATTTTGCCCTACAGTGACTCGAGAGCAACACCCATCTCTCCCTCGCAATTCGAATGGAAGATTGGTCTTCACTGGGCCAACACAAGAGGAAGTCTGAATTTCCCGTTGTAACTCGAGAATCCCACCGCAACTCTTAAAAACCACGTGGTTCCCCATTCATCGCAATATGAGGCCTTTGCCCGCTACAGAGTCTCAAGAGAAGTCCCATGTTTCGTCATAAAGTTCGAAATGCTACTTGGCACCCTTGATGCGACCCCAAAAGTTCCCCAATATACCGGTCTCACTCCAAGGGAACACCGAAGTTCCTGGCACCACTTCATTTGAGCCCCTTCTCCCCTCCTGATCACGGCAGGAAGGTCGATCCCCCTGCTTTGTCTAGAAGGGGTTCCCGACCTTCATGGCGCACCTCAGGATGAGGCCAGTCTCACGAAGAAATTCGAGACGTAGCCTCGTGTTGGTGCCACGTGCCAAAAGACCCCGATTTCTCGGTCTTGCTCTTGATAAGAACCCGATGCCCGGACACCTCTTCTAAGGCAACCCTGTGGATGAAGGCACTACACGAGGGGGCACTGGCAACCCTGTTCATCGTCCGGAAAACCCCGCAGGATCCACATACAGATCCACAACTGGCCTGTCACCCCTTAAACAATGAGAGAGGAAAGCGGAGTCCCCTTCCTCAGACAAGACGAGGCCTGAGTATCCAATCCCAACTCTGCAGGCACGCTTCGATCTGAGTCAGCAATGGAGAGGAAACCTGAGGTTCCTGCCTCAACCCGAGATGAGGCCCTCTTCCATTAAAACAAACCCAGTGGAGTCCCGAGAGTCCCCTCCCATCTCCACAGTATCCCTGACTTCTCATAGGCATTCTGAGAAGCTCCTTGAGGCCACCGGCAAAAGTCGAGGGAAATAAGGGTTTCCTGCCACAACTGAAGAAAGACCACGAGAGTCCTTCTTCAATGTGTCTTGAGGTCAGATTCCCCTACCATAGCTCGAGAGCAATAATGCGCTCCCCCTCGCCACGCACATGGAGACCTGACTTCCCTGGCGCCACACGAGAGGCTCCCTGAGCTCCCCGTCGTACCTCGTGTGAAACCCCACACTGGCGCCGCAGCTCGAGAAAACCCACAAGATCCCTCCGTCATCGCGAGATGAGGGCCATCTTTTCCTGCATGGCCTGGAGAGCAGTCCCAAGTCCTCTCTCCAAACTTCACAGGAGGCTTGACTCCCTTTAGGCCACAAAGTGGGCTCCAAGAGGTGCCCGTCGCGACTCGAAAGGAGAGCGGAGTCCTTTGCTTCCCTTCGACATGAGGCCTGACTCCCTGGGTGAGTCTGGAATGCAAACCTGAGATCCCTGTGGCCCTTGGAGAGGAACATTAGGTCCTGGACACAAGCCTAGATGAGGTCTCCTTTGGCCTGCAGTGACTCGAGCGCAACCCCCAGCTCTCCCTCGCAACTCGAATGGATGATTGGACTTCCCTGGCCCAACACAAGAGGAAGCCTGAAATCCCCGTCGTAACTCGAAAATCCCGCCGCAACTCGAGAAAAACCACGTGGCTCCCCCGTCATCGCAAGATGAGGCCCTTGGCCGCTACAGCGTATCAAGAGAAGTCCCACGTTCCATCCTGAAGTACAAAACGGTACTTGGCACCCTTGATGCGACCCCCAAAGTTCCCTGACATACCGGTCTCACTTGAGGGAAAAACCAAAGTTCACAGCACCACTTCCTGTGAGCCCCTTCACCCCTCCTGATCGCGACAGAAGGGTCGATTCCCATGTTTTGTCTGCAAGGGGTTCCCGACGTTCCCCGTGAACCTCCGGATGAGGCCGGTCTCATGAGGAAATTCGAAAAGTAGCCTCATGGTTGGTGCCATATGCTGAAAGATCCCGAATTCCCGGTCCACTCTAGATAAGAACCTGACGCCCGGACATCTCTTCGAAGGCAACCCTGTGGATGAAGGCACAACACGAAGGGACACTGACATCCCCATGCATCGTCTGGAAAAACCCGCAGATTCCACTCACAGCTCCAAGTGTGGACTGTCACCTCGTGAACAACTCGAGAGGCAAGTGAAGTTGCATTCCTTCACACAAGACGAGGCCTTACTCTCCTGTCCCAACTCTTCAGGGACCCTGCAATTGGAGTCAGAAATGGAGAGGAACCCTGAGGTTCCTGCCTCAACTAGAGAAGAGGCCCTCTTCCATTGAACCAAACTCAGTGGTGTCCCGAGAGGCCCCTCCCAACACCACAGTATCCCTGAATTCTCAGAGGCTCCGTGAAAAGCTACCTGAGGTCACTGGCACAAGTCGAGGGAACCCAGAGTTTCCTGAAGTAACCCGAGAAAGACTTGGAGAGTCCTTTTTCAACGTCTCTTGATGCCCGATTCCCCTACCATGACTCCAGAGCAAGGACGCGCTCCCCTCGCCACAAGCAGGAAAACTGACTTCCCTAGTACCACACAAGAGGCTCCCTGAGTACCCCATCGTACCTCGTGAGAAAACCCACACTGGCGCCGCAGTTCGAGAAAAACCACAAGATGCCCCCGTCAAGGAGAGATGGGGGCCTTCTTTTCCTGCCTGACCTGGAGAGCAATTCCTGGTCCTCTCTCCAAACTTCACAGGAGTATTGACTCCCTTTAGGCCACTCAGTTGGGTCCAAGAAATACCCGGTGCGACTCGAGAGGAGAGCGGAGTCCTTTGCTTCCCTGGAGACGAGGCCTGACTCCCCGGGTGAGTTTGGAATGCAACCCCGAGATCCATGTCACCCCTGGAGTGGAACATTATGTCCTAGACACAAGCCTAGATGAGGTCTATTTTGCCCTACAGTGACTCGAGCAACCTCCATCTCTCCCTCACAATTTGAATGGAAGATTGGTCTTCCCACGGTCAACACAAGAGGAAGTCTGAATTTCCCATCGTAATTCGAGAATTCAGCCTCAAGTCTTAAAAACCATGTGGTTCCCCCTTCATCGCAATATGAGGCCCTTGCCAGCTAGAGTCTCAAGAGAAGTCCCACGTTCCATCTTAAAGTTCGAAATGCTACTTGGCACCCTTGATGTGACCCCAAAGTTCCCCAACATACCGGTCTCACTCCAGGTGAACACCGAAGTTCCGGGCGTCTCCAGAGAAGTCCCATGTTCCGCCCTGAAGGGCGAGACGGTCCCTGACAGCCTTCCTGCGACCCCCAAAAGTCCCCCGACACGCCGGGTTCCCCTGAGGGGAACACCGGGGGTCCCGGCACCGCTTCCTCTGAGCCCCTTCTCCCCTCCTGATCGCGACAGGAGAGGCGATTCCCCTGCGTGGTCTGGAAGGGGTTCCCGGCCTTCCCGGCGCACCTCAGGATGAGGCCGGTCTCACGAGGAAATTCGAGACTAGCCACATGTGAGGTGCCACGTGCCGAACGAACCTGATTTTCGCGTCCGCTCTTGATAAGAACCCGATGCCCGGACACCTCTTCGAAGGCAACCCTGTGGGTGAAGGCACAACACGAAGGGGCACTGACACCCCCGTGCATCATCCGGAAAAACCCGCAGGGTCTACACACAGCTCGACAAGGGGCCTGAGACTCCCGGAACAACTCGAGAGGCAACCAGAATTCCATTCCTCAGACAAGACGAGGCATGACTCTCCTGTCCCAACACTGCAGGGACCGTGCAGTCGGAGTCAGAATCGGAGAGGAAGCCTGAGGTTCCTGCCTCCCCTCGAGATGAGGCCCTCTTCCATTGCGCCGAACCCAGCAGAGTCCCGAGAGGCCCTGCCAAATACACAGCATCCCTCACCTCTCAGAGGCACCGTGGGAAGTTCCCTAAGGTCCCCTGCAGAAGTCGAGGGAAACGAGGGTTTCCCGCCGCAACCCGAGAAAGACCTCGAGAGTCCTTCTTCAACGCCTCTTGAGGACCTAGCCGTTTCCCATGACTCGAGAGTGATGACCAGCTCCCCCTCGCCATGCGCATGGAGACCTGACTTGCCTGGCGCCGCACGAGAGGCTCCCTGAGGTCCTCGTCGTGCCTCGTGAGAAAACCCCCATGGGCGCAGCAGCCTGAGGAAACCCATGAGACGCCCCCGTCATCGCGAGATGAGGGCCTTCTTTTCTTGCCTGGCCTGGAGAGCAATCCCGAGTCCTCTCTCCAAACTGAAGAGGAGGCTCGACACCCTTGAGTCCACTCAGTGGGCTCCAAGAGATCCGTGTCGCGACTTGAGAGGAAACCGGAGTCTTTGCTTCCCCTCCAGGCGAGTCCTGCCCCCCCGGGGGAGTCTGGAATGGAAACCCGTGATCCCTGTCTTCCCTTGAGAGGAATATTAGGTCCTGGACACACGCCTCGATGAGGTCTCTTTGGCCCTGTAGTGACTCGAGCAGAACCCCCAGCTTTCCATCGCAACTCGAATTGAAGATTGGGCTTCCCAGGGCCAACCCAAGAGGAAGCCTGAAATTCCTGTCGTTTTTGAGAATCCCAATGCAACTCGAGAAAAACGACGTGGTTCCAACGTCTTCACAGGATGAGGCCCTTGCCCGCTACAGCGTCTCCAGGGAAGTCCCATGTTCCGTCCTGAAGTGGGAAACGGTACTTGGCTCCCTTGATGCGACCCCTAAAGTTCCCTGAAACGCCGAGTTCCCTCGAGTGGAACACCGAGGGTCCCGGCACCACTTCATCTGAGCCCCATCTCCCCTCCTGATCGGGACAGGAGAATCGATTCCCTTACTTTGTGTGGAAGGTGTTTCCGGCCTTCCCGGCGCACCTCAGGATGATGCTGGTCTCACGAGGAAATTCGAGATGAGCCACGTGGGTGGTGCCACATGCCGAATGACCCCGATTTCCCGGTCCGCTCTTGAAATGAACCCGATGCCCGGACACCTCTTTGAAGGAAACCCTGTGGGGGAAGGCACAAAACGAAGGGGCACTGACACCCCCATGCATCTTCTGGAAACACCCGCAGGTTCCACACACAGCTTGTCAAGGGCCCTGAGACCCCCTGAACGACTCAAGAGGCAAGCAGAGTTCCTTTACTCAGACAAGACGAGGCCTGACTCTCCTGTCCCAACTCTGCAGGGACCCTGTGGTCGGAGTCAGAAATGGAGAGGAAGCCTGAGGTTCCTGCCTCCAATCGAGATGAGGCCCTCTTTCATTTCGTCAAACCTAGTGGAGTCCCGAGAGGCCCCTCTAACTCCTCAGTATCCCTCACCTCTCAGAGGCACCTGGGAAGTTCCCTAAGGTCCCCTGTAGAGGTCGATGGAAACGAGTGTTTCCCGCCCCAACCCAAGAAAGACCTTGAGAGTCCTTCTTAAATGCCTCTTGAGGCCCTAGTCCCTCCCATGACTCCAGAGCAATGACGCGATCTGCCTGGCCACACGCATGGAGGCCTGACTTCTCTGGCGCCCCACGAGAGGCTCCCTGAGCTCCCCATCATATCTCGTGAGAAACCCCACACTGGCGCCGCAGCTCGAGAAAACCCATGAGACGCTCCCGTCATCACGAGAGGAGGGCCATCTTTAACTGCATGGTATGCAGATCAAGCGTGAACCTTCTGTCCAAGCTACACAGGACGCTTGACTCCCTTTAGGCCACTCATTGGGCTCCAAGAGTTACGCATCCCGACTCGAGAGGATAGTGGAGTCCTTTGCTTCCACTCGAGACGAGGTGTGACCCACCGGGTGAGACTGGAATGCGACCCCGATATCCCTGTTGCCCCTGGAGAGGAACATTACGTCCTGGACCCAAGCCTAGATGAGGACTCTTTGCCCTGAAGTGACTCGAGAGCAACCCCCAGCTCTCTCTGACAAGTTGAATGGAAGATTGGACTTCCTGGGCCAACACAAGAGGAAGCCTGAATTCCCCGTTGTAACTCGAGAATCCCGCCTCAACTCGAGAAAAACCACGTGTTTCCCTCGTCATCGCAATATGAGGCCCTTGCCCGCTACAGCATCTCCAGAGAATTCCCACGTTCCATCTTGAAGTGCGAAACTGTACTTGGCACCCTTGATGCGACCTCAAAAGTGCCGTGACATACCGGTCTCACTCGAGGGGACCACCGAGGTTCCCGGCACCACTTCATCTGAGCCCCTTCTCCCCTTCTGATCGCGACCGGTGGGTCGATTCCCCTGCTTTGTCTGCAAGGGGTTCCCGACCTTCCCGGCGCACCTCAGGATGAGGCCGGTCTCCCGAGGAAATTCGAGACGTAGCCTCGTGGGTGGTACCACATGCTGAAAGACCCCAATTTTCCGGTACGCTCTTGAAAAGAACCCGATGCCCGGAAACCTCTTTGAAGGCAACCCTGTGGATGAAGGCACAACACGAAGGGGCATTGACACCCCCGTGCATCGTCCGGAAAAACCCGCAGGTTCCACTCTCAGCTCAACAAGTGGCCTGTCACTCCGTGAACAACTCGAAAGGCAATGGGAAATCCATTCCTCAACAGAAGACGAGGCGTGACTCTCTTGTCCATACTCTGCAGGTACCCTGCAACCCGAGTCAGATATGGAGAGGACCCCTGACGTTCCTGCCTCCATTCGAGATGAGGCCCTCTTTGATTGCACCAAACCCAGTTGAGTAACGAAAGGCCCCTCCCAAATCCACAGTGTCCCTGACTTCTCAGAAGCACCCTTAGAAGTTGCCTGAGGTCACCGACACAAATCAAGGGAACCCAGGGTTCCCTGCCGCAACCCGAGAAAGACCTCAAGAGTCTTTCTTCAATGTGTCTTGAGGCCCGATTCGCCTACTATGACTCGAGAGCAATCACGCACTCCCCTTCACCACATGCATGGAGACCTGACGTCCCTAGCACCACACGAGAGGCTCTCTGAGCTCCCCGTTGTACCTCGTGAGAAATCTCATACTGGCGCCGCAGCTGGAGAAAACCCACGAGATGCCCCCATCATCGCGAGATGAGGGCCTTTTTTCCTGCATGGCCAGGAAAACAATCCCGAGTCATCTCCAAACTCCATAGGAGGCTTCACTCCCTTTACGCCACGCAGTGGGCTCCAAGAGATACCCGTCGCGACTCGACAGGAGAGCGGAGTCCTTTTTTTCCCCTCAAGACGAGGCCTGACTCTCCGGGTGAGTCGAGAATGCAACCCTGAGATCCCTGTAGGCCCAGTAGTGGAACACTAGGTCCTGGACACAAGCGTAGATGAGGTCTATTTTGCCCTGCAATGACTGGAGAGCAATCCCCAGTTCTAACTTGCAACTCAAATGGAATACTGGATTTTCCTGGTGCCATACAAGAGGCTCCCTGAGATCCCCGTGGTAATTCATGAGACATCCCACACTGGCGCCGCAGCTCGAGAAAACCCACGAGACGCCACCGTCATCTCGAGATGAGGGCCTTCTTTTCCTGCATGGCCTGGAGTCCAATCCCGAGTCCTCTCTCCAAACTCCACAGGAGGCTTGACTCCCTTTAGTACACACATTGGGCTCCAAGAGATACCCATCGAGACTCGAGACGAGAGCGGAATTCTTTGCTTACCCTCGAGGTGAGAACTGACTCCCCGGATGAGTCTGGAATGCAAACCCGAGATCCCTGTCGCCCCTGGAGAGCAACGTTAGATCCTGGACACAAGCCTAGATTAGGTCTCTTTTGCCCTGCAGTGACTCTAGCGCAATCCCCAGCTCCCCCTCGCAACCCGAATGGAAGATTGGATTTCAAGGCCAACAAGAGGAAGCCTAAATTCCCGGTCATAACTCGAGAATCCCGCCGCAACTCGAGCAAAATCACGTGGTTCTCCCGTCATCGCAAGATGAGGCCCTTGCCCGCTACAGCGTTTCAAAAGATGTCCCAGGTTCCGTCTTGAAATGCGAAACGGTACTTGGCACCCTTGATGCGACCCCAAAAGTCCCCCAACACGCCGGTCTCACTCAAGGGGAACACCGAGGTTCCTGGCACCACTTCATTTAAGCCCCTTCTCCCCTCCTGATCATGACCGGTGGGTCGATTCCCCTGCTTTGTCTGCAAGGGGGCCCGACCTTCCCTGCACAACTCAGGATGAGGCCGGTCTCATGGGGAAATTCGATACGTAGCTTTGTGGGCGGTGCTACTTGCTGAAAGACTCCAATTTCCCGGTCCGCTCTTGATAAGAATCCGATGCTCGGACACCTCTTGGAAGGCAGCCTTGAGTATGAAGGTACAACACGAAGGGGCACTAACACACCTGTGCATCATCCGGAAAAATGGGCAGGTTACACACACAGCTCGACAAGTGGCCTGTCACCTCGAGAACAACTCGAGAGGCAAGAGGAGTCCCATTCTCCAGAAAAGACGAGGCCTGACTCTCCTGTACCAACATGCAGGGACCTTGCGATCTGAGTCAGAAATGGAGAGGAACACTGAGGTTCCTGCTTCAACTCGAGATGAGTCCCTCTTACATTCCACCAAATGCAGAGGAGTCTCGAGAGGCCCCTCCAAACTGCACAGTATCCCTGACTTCTCAGAGGCACTCTGAGAAGCTCCCTGAGGTCGCAGGCACAAGTCAAGGGAACCCTGGGTTTTATGCAGTGATCCGAGAAAGACCTCGAGAGTCCTTCTTCAACCCGTCTTGAGGCCCGATTACCCTACCATGACTCGAGAGCAATGACGAGCTCCCCCTAGCCATCTCATGGGGACCTGACTTCCCTGGCGCCACACGAGACGCTCCCTGAGCTCCCTCTCGTACCTCGTCAGAAACCCGGCACTAGCGCAGCAGTCTAGAAAACCCACGAGACGCCGCCATCATCGCGAGATGAGGGCCTTCTTTTCCTGCATAGCCTGGAGAGGAATCCCGAGTCCTCTATCCAAACAGCACAGGAGGCTTGACTCCCTTTAGGGCACACAGTGGGCTCCAAGAGATACCCATCGCGACTCAAAAGGACAGCGGAGTTCTTTGCTTCCCCTCGAGACGAGGCCTGATTCCCCGGGTGAGTCTGGTATGCAACCCCAAGATCCCTGTCTCCCCTAGGGACGAGCATTAAGTCCTGGACACAAGCCTAGATGAGGTCTATTTTGCCCTGCAGTGACTCGAGAGCAATCCCCAGCTCTCCCTTTAAACTCGAATGGAAGATAGGACTTCCCTGGGCCAACACATGAGGAAGACTGTATTCCCCGTCGAAACTCGAGAATCCCGCCACAACTCGAGAAACGCCACGTGGTTCCCCTGTCATCCCAAGATGAGGCCCTTGCCCCCTACAGCGTCTCAAGTGAAGTCCCACGTTCCGTCTTGAAGTGCGAAACGGTATTGGCACCCTTGATGCGCCCTCAAATGTTCCTCGACACACCAGTCTGACTCGAGGAGAACACCGAGGTTCCCAGCACCACTACATCTGGGCACCTTCTCCCCTCCTGATCGCGACAGGAGGGTCGATTCCCCTGTTTTGTCTTGTAGGGGTTCACGCCTTTCCCGGTGCATCTCAGGATGAGGCCGGTCTCACGAGGATATTCGAGACATAGCCACGTGGATGGTGATACATGCCGAAGGACCCCGATTTCCCGGTCCGCTCTTGATAAGATCCTGATGCCCGGACACCTCTTTGAAGATAACCCTTTTGATGAAGGCACAACACGAAGGGGCACTGACACCCCCGGGTATCGTCCGGAGAAACCCGCAGGTACCACACACAGCTCGAGAAGTGACCTGTCACCCCGTGAACAACTGGAGAGGCAAGCAGAGTTCCATTCCTCCACACAAGACGAGGCCTGACTCTCCTGTTCGAACTCTGCAGCGAAACTGCGATCCGAGTCAGATCTGGCCCAGGGGAAGTCAGGAGAGGAAACATGAGTTTCCTGCCTCCACTCGAGATGAGGCCCTCTTCCATTGCACCGAACCCAGTGGAGTCCCGAGAGACCCCTCCCAACTGCACAGTATCCCTGACTTCTCAGAGGCACCCTTAGACCTTCCTGAGATCACCGGCACAAGTCGAGGGAACCAAGGGTTTCCTGCCCCAACCCGTAAAAGACCTCGAGAGTCCTTCTTCAAAGCGTCTTGAGGTGCGATTCCCCTACCATGACTCGAGAGCAATGACGCGCTCCCCCTAGCCACGCGCATAGAAACCTGACTCCCTGGCGCCACAGGAGAGGCTCCCTGAGCTCCCCATTATACCTCGTGAGCAACACCACACTGGAGCCGCAGCTCGAGAATACCCACGAGACGCCCCAGTCCTCACGAGATGAGGGCCTTCTTTTGCTGTATGGCCTGGAGTGCAATCCTGAGTCCTCTCTCCAAACTCCACAGGAGGCTTGACTCATTTTAGGCCACACAGTGAGCTCCAAGATATACCCGTCGCGACTTGACAGGAGAGCGGTGTCCTTGGCTTCCCCTCGAGACGAGGCCTGACTCCCCGGGTGAGTCGAGAATGCAATGCCGAGATCGCTTTCGCCCCAGCAGAGGAACATTAGGTCCTGGACACAAGCCTAGATGAGGTCTATTTGGCCCTGCAGTGTCTCGAGCGCAATCCCCAGTTCTAACTCACAATTCGAATGAAAACTGGACTTCCCTGGGCCAGTTGAAGAGGAAGCCTGAATTCCCGGTTGTAACTCGAGAATCCCGCCCCAACTCAAGAAAAACCACGTGGTTCCCCCGTCATCGAAAGATGAGGCCCTTGCCCGGTACAGCGTCTCAAGAGAAGTCCCACGTTCCATATTGAAGAGCGAAAAGTTACTTGGAACCCTTGATGCGACCCCAAAAGTTCCCCGACATACCAGTCTCACTTGAGGAGAACACCGAGGTTCCCGGCACCACTTCATCTGAGACTCTTCTCCCCTCTTGATCGCGACAGGAGGTTCGATTCCCCTGCTTTGTCTGGAAGGCGTTCCCGACCTTCCTGGTGCACATCAAGATGAGGCCAGTCTCATGACGAAATTCGAGACATAGCCTCGTGGGTGGTGCGGCATGCCAAAAGACCCCGATTCCCTGGTCCGCTCTTGATAAGAACCCGATGGCAGAACCCAACTCGAAGGCAATCCTGTGGAACAAGGCACAACACGAAGGGGCAGTGACACCCCAGTGCATCGTCCAGAAAAACCCGCAAGTTCCACATACAAATCGACAAGTGGCCTGTCACCCCATGAACAACGCGAGAGTCAAGCGGAGTTCCATTCCTCCACACAAGACGAGGCCTGACTCTCCTGTCCCAACTCTGCAGGGACTCTGCGATCTGAGTCAGATCCGGCGCATTCGAAGCCAGGAGAGGAACCCTGTGGTTCCTGCCTCAACTTGTCATGAGGCCCTCTTCCATTGCATCAAACCCAGTGGAGTTCCGAGAGGCCCCTCCCAACTCCACAGTGACCCTGACTTCTCAGAGGCACGCTGAGAAGCTTCCTGAGGTCACTGGCACAAGTCGATGGAACCCAGGGTTTCCTGCTGCAACCCAGGAAAGACCTCGAGAGTCCTTCTTTAACACGTTTTCAGGCCCAATTCCCCTACCATGACTCGAGAACAATGACGGGCTCCCTCTCACCACGTGCATAGAGACCTGACTGCCCTGGCACCACATGAGAGGCTCATTGAGCTCCCAGTCTTACTTCGTGAGAAACCCCACACTAGCGCCACAGCTCGAGAAAACCTACGAGACGCCCCAGTCATCGGGAGATGAGGGCCTTCATTTCCTGCATTTCCTGGAGAGCAATCCCGTGTCCTCCCTCCAAACACCAGAGGAGGTTTGACTCCCTTTAAGCCACTCAGTGGGCTCCAAGACATACCCGTCCGACTCGAGAGGAGAGCAGAGTCCTTTGCTTCCCCTCGAGACGAGGCCTGACTCCAGGGTGAGTCTGGAATGCAACCCCGAGATTCCTGTCACCCCTTGACATGAACATTAGGTCCTGCACACAAGCCTTGGTGGGGTCTCTTTTGCCTTCAGTGACTAGAGCGCACCTCCAGCTCTTCCTCGAATCTCGAATGGAAGATAAGACTTTTGTGGGCCAACACAAGAGGAAGCATGAATTCCCTGTGGTAACTCAAATATCCCACCGCAACTAGAGAAAAACCAAGTGGTTCCCCAGTCATTCCAAGATGAGGCCCTTGCCCGCTGGAGCACCCCAAGAGAAGTCCCACGTTCCAATTTGAAGAGCGAAACGGTACTTTGAACGCGTTATGCGACCCCAAAAGTTACCCGACATACCTGTCTCACTTGAGGGAAACACCGAGGTTCCCAGCAGCACTTCATCTGAGCCACTTCTCCCCTCCTGATCGCCACAGGAGGGTCGATTCCTCTGCTTTGTCTGGAAGGGTTTCATGACCTTCGCGGCACACCTCAGGATGAGGCCGGTCTCACGAGGAAATTCGAGACGAGCCACGTGGGTGGGGCCACATGCCGAACGCCCCCGATTCCCCGGTCCGCCCTTGAGAAGGACCCTAGGCCCGGACCCCTCTTCGAAGGCAACCCTGTGGGTGAAGGCACAACACGAAGGGGCACTGCCACCCCCGTGCATCGTCCGCAACGACCCGCGGGTTCCACACACAGCTCGACGAGGGGCCTGAGACCCCCTGAGCAACTCGAGAGGCCAGCGGGCTTCCCTTCCTCAGACAAGACGAGGCCTGACTCTCCTGTCCCAACTCTGCAGGGACCCTGCGGTCGGAGTCCGAAACGGAGAGGAATCTGAGGTTCCTGTCTCCCCTCGAGGTGAGGCCCTCTTCCATGCACCAAACCCAGATGAGTCGCGAGAGGCCCCTCCCAACTCCACAGTATCCCTGCATTCTCAGAGGCACCTTGAGAATCTACCTGAGGTCACCGGCTCAAGTCCAGGGAACCCAGGGTTTCCTTCTGCGACCCGAGAAAGACCTTGAGAGTCCTTCGGCGCGTTTTGAGGCCCGATTCCCCTACCATGACTCGAGAGCAAAGACCCGCTCCCCATCGCCATGCGCATGGAGACCTGACTTCCCTACTCCTGAAGATAGTCTCCCTGAGCTCCCCGTCGTAACTCTTCGGAAACCCCATTCAGGCACCGCAGCTCGAGAAAACCCATGATACGCCCCCGTCATCACGAGATGAGGGACTTGTTTACTGCCTGGCATGGAGAGCAAAACCGAGTCCTCTCTCCAGACTCCACAGGAGGCTTGACTCTCTTTAGGCCTCTCAGTTGGCTCCAAGAGATACCTGTCAGGACCTGAAGGGAGAGCAGAGTCCTTTGCTTCCCCTCAAGACGAGGCCTGACTCCCCGTGTGAGACTGGAATGCAACCCCGAGTTCCTGTCACACCTGGAGAGGAAAACTCGGTCCTGGACACAAGCCTAGATGAGGTCTATTTTGCACTGCAGTTACTAGAGCGCAATCGCCAGCTCTCCCTCGCAAATCGAATTGAAGATTGGACTTCCCTGGGCCAATACAATTGGAAGCCTGAATTCAACATCGTAACTCGAGAATCCCGCCGAAACTCGAGAAAATCCACGTGGTTCCCCCATCAGCGCTAGATGAGGCCCTTGCCCGCTACAGCAACTCAAGAGAAGTCCCACTTTCTGTCTTGAAGTGCGAAACGGTACTTGGCACCCTTGATGCAATCTCAAAATTCCCCGACATACCGGTCTCACTCGAAAGGAACACCGAGGTTCCCGGAACCACTTCATTTGAGCTCCTTCTCCCCTCGTGATCGTGACAGGAGTGTCGATTCCCCTGCTATGTCTGGAAGGGGTTCCCGACCTTTCCAGCGCGCCTAAGGATGAGGCAGGTCTCACGAGGAAATTCGAGACATAGCCTCGTGGGTGGTGCCACAAGCCGAAAGACCCCGATTTCCCGGTCTGCTCTTGATAAGAACGTGATGCCGTGACACCTTTACGAAGGAAAACCTGTGGATGAAAGCACAACACGAAGGGGCACTGACACCGTGCATCGTCCAGAAAAACCCGCAGGTTACAAACACAGTTCAACAAGTGGTCTGTCACCCCGTGAACAACTCGACAGGCAAGTGGAGTTCCATTCCTCCACACAAGACGAGACCTGATTTTCTGTACCAACTCTGCAGGGAAACTGTGATCCGAGTCAGTACCAGCGACAGGAAACCCACGAGAGGAAACATGAGGTTCCTGCCTCCACTCGAGATGAGGCTCTCATCCATTGCACCAAACCCAGTGGAGTCCAGAGAGGCCCCTCCCAACTCCACAGTACCCCTGACTTCTCAGAGGCACCCGGAGAAGCTCCATGAGGTCACCGGCACATGTCGAGGGAACCCAGGGTTTCCTGCCACAATGGGAAAAAGACCTCGAGAGTCCTACTTCAACGTGTCTTGAAGCCCGAATCTGCTTCCATGGCTCTATAGAAATGACACGCACCCCCTCGCCACGCACATGGAGACCTGACTTCCCTGGCGCCATAAGAGAGGCTCCCTGAGCTCCCTGTCGTACCTCGTGAGAAACCCCACACTGACGCCGCAGCTTGAGAAAACTCACCATACGCCCCTGTCATCGCGAGACGAGGGCCTTCTTTTCCTTCATGGCCTGGAGAGGAATCCCGAATCCTCTTTCCAAACTCCACAGGAGGCTTGACTCCCTTTAGGCCACTTAGTGGGCTCCAAGAGATACCCGTCGCGACTCGAGAGGAGAATTGAGTCCTTTGCTTCCCCTCGAGACAAGGCCTGACTCACCAGGTGGGTCTGGAATGCAACCCCGAGATCCCTGTCTCCCCTGGAGAGGAAAATTAGGTCCTGGAAACAAGCCTAGATGAGGTCTCTTTTGCCCTTCTGTAACTCGAGAGCAATCCCCCGCTCTCCCTGACAACTCGAATGGAAGATTGGACTTCCCTGGGCCAACACAAGAGGAAGCCTGAATTCCCCTTCGTAACTCGAGAATCCCGCCGCAACTCGAGAAAAAGCACTTGGTTCCCTCGTCATCACAAGATGAGGCCCTTGCCCGCTACAGCTTCTCAAGAAAAGTCCCACGTTCCGTCTTGAAGTGCAAAACGATACTTGACACCCTTGATGTGACCCCAAAAGTTCCCCGAAATATCGGTCTCACTCGAGGTGAACACCGAGGTTCCCGGCACCAGTTTATCTGAGCCCCTTCTCCCCTCCTGTTCGTGATAGGAGGGTCACTTCCCCTGCTTTGTTTGTAAGGGGTTCCCGACCTTCACGGGGCACTTCAGGATGAGGCCAGTCTCACGAGGAAATTCGAGACGTAGCTCGCGGGTGGTACCACATGCCAAAAGACTATGATTTCCCGGTACGCTCTTGATAAGAACCCGATGCCTGGACACCTCTTCGAAGGCAACCCTGTGGATGAAGGCACAACACAAAGGGGCACTGACACCCTCGTGCATCGTCCGGAAAAACCCGCAGGTTCCACATACAGCTCAACAAGTGGCTTGTCACCCCTGAAGAACTCGAGAGGCAAGTGGGGTTTCATTCCTCTACACAAGACGAGGCCTGACTCTCCTGTCCCAACTCTGCAGGGACTTTGCGATCCGAATCAGACCAGCGCCAGTGAAGTCACGACAGGAACGCTGAGGTTCCTGCCTCCACTCGAGATTAGGACCTCTTCCATTGCACGAAACCCAGTGGAGTCCCGAGAGACGCGTCCCAGCTCCACAGTATCCCTGACTTCTCAGAGGCACCCTGAGAAGCTCCCTGAGGTCACCAGCACAATTCGAGTGAACCCAGGGTTTACTGCCGCCACCATAGAAAGAACTCAAGAGTCCTTCTTCAACGCATTTTGAGGCCTGATTCCCCTACCATGACTCGAGGGCAATGACACGCTGCCTCTGCTACACTCATGAAGCCCTGACTTCCCTGGCGCCACACGAGAGGCTCCCTGAGCTCCCCGTCATACCTCGTGAGAAACCAAACACTGGCGCCACAGATAGAGAAAACCCACGAGACGCCCCCATTTTCGCGACATGACGGCCTTCTTTTCTAGCATGGCCTGGAGAGCAATCCCGAGTCCTCTCTCCAAACTCCACAGTAGGCTTGACTCCCTTTTGGTCACTCAGTGGACTCCAAGACATACCCGTCGCGACTCGAGAGGAGAGCGGAGTCTTTTCCTTCCGCTCGAGGCGAGGCCTGACTCCTCGGGTGTGTCTGATATGTGAACCGGAGATCCCTGTCGCCCCTGGAGAGAAACATTAGGTCCTGGACACAAGCCTAGATGAGGTCTCTTTTTTCCTGCAGTGACTCGAGAGCAATCCCCAACTCTCCCTCGCAACTCGAATGGAAGACTGGACTTCCCTGGGCCAACAGAAGAGGAAGCCTGAATTTCTCATTGTAACTCAAGAATCCCGCCACAACTCGAGAAAAACCACGTCGTTCCCTCTTCATCGCAAGATGCGGCCATTGCCGCTACAGCATCTCAAAAGAAGTCTTACGTTCCATCTTGAAGTGCGATACGGTACTTGGCACCTTTGATGTGACCCCAAAAGTTCCCCAACACACTGGTCTCACTGGAGGGGAACACCGAGGTTCCCGGCATCACCTCATCTGTGCCCCTTCTCCCCTCCTGATCGAGACAGGAGGGTCGATTCCCCTGCTTTGTCTGCAAGGGGTTCCGACCTTCCCGGCGCACCTCAGGATGAGGCCGGTCTCACTAGGAAATTCGAGACGTAGCCTGGTGGGTGGTGCCACATGCGGAAAGACCCCGATTTCCCGGTCCGCTCTTAATAAGAACCCGATGCCAGGACACCTCTTCGAAAGCAAACCTGTGGATGAATGCACAACACGAAGGGGTACTGACATCCCCATGCGTAGTACGGAAAAACACGCAGATTCCAAACACAGATCAACAAGTGTCCTGTCATCCCTTGAAGAACTAGAGAGGCATGCGGAGTTCCGTTCCTCCACACAAGAGAAGGCCTGACTCTCCTTTCCCAACTCTGCAGGGACCATGCGATCGGAGTCAGAAATGTAGATGAAACCTGACGTTCCTGCATCAGCTCGAAATGAGGCCCTCTTCCATTGCGCCATACCCAGTGGAGTCCCGAGAGGCCCCTAAAACTCCACAGTATCCCTGATTCTCAGAGGCACCCTCAGAAGCTCTCTGCGGTCACTGGCACAAGTCGAGTGAACCCAGGGTTTCCTGCTGCATTCTGAGAAAGACCTTGAGAGTCCTTCTTTACCGCGTCTTGAGGCCCGATACCCTACCATGACTGGAGAGCAATGACGCATTCCCCTCGCCACGCCCATTGAAACCTAACTTCCCTGGCGCCACACGAGAGGCTCCCTGCGCTCCCCGTCCTACCTCATGAAAACCCCACACTGGCACCGCCGCTCGAGAAAACTCACGAGACGCCCCCATCATCGTAAGATGAGGGCCTTCTTTTCCTACATGACCTAGAGAGCAATCCCGAGTCCACTCTCCAAACTCCACTGGAGGCCTGACTCCCTTTAGGCCACTCAGTAGCCTCCAAGAGATACACGTCGCTACTCTAGAGGAGAGCAGAGTCCGTTGCTTCCCCTCGAGCCGAGGCCTGACTACTTGGGTGAGTCTGGAATGGGATCCCGAGATCCGTGTCGCCCCTGTAGAGGAAAACTCGGTCCTGGACACAAGCCTAAATGAGGTCTTTTTTGTCCTGCATTGACTCAAGTGCAATCCCCAGCTCTCCCTCGCAACTCGAATGGATGATTGGACTTCCCTGGGCCAACACAAGAGGAAGCCTGTATTCCCCATTGTAATTCGAGAATCCCGCGGCAACTGGAGAAAAACAACGTGGCTCCTCCGTCATCGAAATATGAGGCCCCTGTCAGCTATAGCGTCTCCAGGGAAGTCCCATGTTCCGTCTTGAAGTGTGAAACGGTACTTGGCACCCTTGATGCGACCCCCAAATTTCCCTGACACCCCGGTCTCACTCGAGGAGAACATGGAGGTTCCCAGCACCGCTTCAGCTGAGCCTCTTCTCCCCTCCTGATGGCGACAGGAGGGTCGATTCCCCTGCTTTGTCTGGAAGGGGTTCCCAGACTTCCCGGCGAACCTCAGGATGAGGCCAGTCTCACGAGGGAAGTCGAGACGTAGCCTCGTGGGTTGTGCCACATGCCGAAAGACCCCGATTTCCTGGTCCGCTATTGATAAGATCCCGATGCCCGGTCGCCTCTTCGAAGGTAACCCTGTGGATGAAGGCACAACACGAAGGGGCACTGACACTCCTGTGCATCGTCCCCCAAAACCACAGGTTCCACATACAACTCGACAGGTGGCCTGTCATCCCGTGAACAACTCGAGAGGCAAGTGGAGATCCATTACTCCACACAAGACGAGGTCTGACTCTCCTGTCCGAGCTCTGCAGGGACCCTGCTATCCGAGTCAGAAATGGAGAGGAACCCTGACGTTACTGCCTCAATCCGAGATTAGGTCCTCCTCAATTGCACCAGTCCCTGTGATGTCCCGAGAAGCCCCTCTCAACTCCACAGTATCCCTGACTTCTCAGAGGAACCCCGCTAAGCTCCCTGAGGTCATGGGCACAAGTCGAGGGAACCCAGGGTTTCCTGCCACACCCCGAGAAAGACCTCGAGAGTTCTTCTTCGAAGCGTCTTGAGGCTTGATTCCCCTACCATGACTCGAGAGCAATGAGGCGCTCCCCCACGCCACGTCCATGGAGACCTGACTTCCGTGGCACCACAGGAGTCTCCCTGAGCTCCCCGTCCTATCTCGTGAGAAACCCCAACCAGGCACTGCACCTTGAGAAAACCCACGAGACGCCCCCGTCATCGTGAGATGAGGGCCTTCTTTTCCTGCATGGCCTAGAGAGCAATCCCGAGTCCTCTCTCCAAACTCCACAGTAGGCTTAACTCCATTTAGGCCACGCTTGGGCTCCAAGGGATACCCGTCGTGACTCGAGAGGAGAGCGGAGTCCATTCATTCCCTTCGAGACGAGGCCTGACTCCCCGGGTGAGTCTGGAATGCAACCCCGAAATCCCTGTCGCCCCTGGAGAGAAAAACTCGGTCCTGGACACAAACCTAGATGAGCTCTATTTTGCCCTGCAGTGACTCGAGAGCAATCTCCAGCTCTCACTTGCAACTCGAATGGAAGATTGGACTTCCCTGGGCCAACACAAGAGGAAACCTGTATTCCCCATCGTAACTCAAGAATCCTGCCGCAACTCGAGAAAAAACACGTGGGTCCCGCGTCAGCGCTAGATGAGGACCTTGCCCACTACAGCATCTCAAGAGAAGTCCCAGGTTCCGTCTTGAAGTGCGAAACGGTACTTGGCACCCTTGATGCAACCAGAAAAGTTACCCGACTTTCACTCAAGGAGAGCACCGAGGTTCCCGGCACTACTTCATCTGAGCCCTTTCTCTCCTCCTGATCCCGAAAGTAGGGTCGATTCCCCTGCTTTGTTTGGAAAGGGTTCCTCAACTTTCCTGCGCGCCTCAGGATGAGGCCGGTCTCACGAGAAAATTCGAGACGTAGCCTAGTGGGTGGTGCAACATGCTGAAAGACCCCGATTTCCCGGTCCCCACTTGAGGAGAACATGATGCCCGGACACCTCTTCGAAGGCAACCCTGTGGATGAAGGCACAACAGGAAGGAGCACTGACGCCCCCGTGCATCTCCGAAAAACCCGCAGGTTCCACACACATCACGAAAAGTGGTGTTATCCTTGAACAACTTGAGATGTAAGCGGAGTTCCATTCCTCCGCAGAACACGAGACCTGACACTCCTGAGCAAACTCAACAGGGACCCTGCGATCTGAGTCACATCCGGCCTCCAGGAAGTCAGGAGCAGAACCCTGAGGTTCCTGCCTCAACTCGAGATGAGGCCCACTTCCATTGCACCAAACCCAGAGGAGTCCCGAGAGGCCTCTCCCAAATCCACAGTATCCCTGACTTTTCAGAGGCACCCTGAGACGCTCCCTGAGGTCACCGGCACAAGTCAAGGGAACCCAGGGTTTCCTGCCGCAACCCTAGAAAGACATCGAGAGTTCTTTTTCAACCCGTCATGAGGCCCGATTCCCCTACCCTGACTTGAGAGCAATGACGCGCTCCCCCTTGCCCCGCCCATGGAGACCTGACTTCCCTGTTGCCACACGAGAGGCTACCTGAACTCCCCGTCATACCTCGTGAGAAACCCCACACTGGCGCCACAGCTCGAGAAAACCCACGAGACGCCCCCGTCATCTCGAGATGTGGGCCTTCTTTTCCTGCATGGCCTGGAGAGCAATCCCGAGTCCTCTCTCCAAACTGAAGAGGAGGGTTGACTCCCTTTAGACCACTCAGTGGGCTCCAAGAGATACGCGTCCCAACTCGAGAGGAGAGCCGAGTCCTTTGCTTCCCCTCGAGACGAGGCCTAACTCCCCGGGTGAGTCTGTAATGCAAACCCGAGATCCCTGTCGCCCTTGGAGAGGATCATTGGGTCCTGAACACAAGGCTAGATGAGGTCGCTTTTGCCCTGCAGTAACTCGAGAGCACTCCCCAGCTTTCCCTCGCAACCCGAATGGAAGATTGGACCTCCCTGGGCCAACACAAGAGGAAGCCTGAATTCCCAGGAGTAATTCGAGAATTCCGCCTCAACTTGAGAAAAACCACGTGGTTCCCCCGTCATTGCAAGATGAGGCCCTTGCCCGCTCCAGCGTCTCAAGAGTAGTCCCACGTTCTGTCTTCAAGTGCGAAATGATATTTGGCACCCTTAATGCTACCCCAAAAGTTCCCCGACATACGGGTCGCACTAGAGGGGAACACCGAGGTTCCTGGCACCACTTCATCTGAGCCCCTTCTCCCCTCCTGATCGCGAAAGGAGGGTCAATTCCCCTGCTTTGTCTGCAAGGGGTTCCCGACCTTCTCCACGCACCTCAGATGAGGCTGTCTCACGAGGAAATTCGAGAAGTAGCCTCGATGGTGGTGCCACATGCCGAAAGACCGCGATTTCCCGATCCGCTCTTGATAAGAACGCGTTGCCCAGACACCTATTCGAAGATAGTGTGGATGAAGGCACAACACGAAGGGGCACTGACACCCCCGTGCATCGTCCGGAAAAGACCGCAGGTTACTCATACAGCTCAACAAGTGCCTGTCACCCAGTGAACAACTCGAGAGGCAAGCGGAGGTCCATTCCTGCACACAAGACGAGGCCTGACTCACCTCTCCCAACTATGCAGGGGGCTGCGATCGGAATCAGAAATGGAGAGGAACCCTGAGGTTCCTGCCTCCCCTCGAGATGAGGCCCCCTTCCATTTCACCAAACCCAGTGGAGTCCCGAGAGGTCTTTCCCAACTCCACAGTATCCCTGACTTCTCAGAGGCACCCGGAGAATCTCCCTGAGGTCACCGGCACAAGTCGAGGGAACCCAGGTATTCTTGCCAAGACCCGAGAGAGATCTTGAGAGTCCTTCAACGCGTCTAGAGGCCTGATTCCCCTACCATGACTCGAGAGCAATGACGCGCTCCCCCTCGCCACTCGCATGGAGACTTGACTTCCCTGGCGCCACACGAGAGGCTCCCTGAGCTCCCCGTCATACCTCGTGAGAAATCCCACACTGGCTCCCCAGGTCGAGAAAACCCACGAGACGCCTCCGTCATCGCGAGATGAAGGCCTTCTTTTCCTGCATGGCCTGGAGAGCAGTCTCGAGGCCTCTCTTCAAACTCCACAGGAGGCCTGACTCCCTTTAGGCCACTCTGTGGGCTCCAAGAGATACCCGTTGGGACTCGAGAGGAGAGCGGAATTCTTTGCTTCCCCTATATACCAGGCCTGACTCCTCAGGTGAGTCTGGAATGCAACCCCGAGATCCCTGTCGCCCCTGGAGAGGAACATTAGGTCCTAGACACAAGCATAGATGAGGTCTCATTTGCCCTGAAGTGACTCGAGAGCAATCCCCTGCTCTCCCTCGCACCTCGAATGGAAGAATGGACTTCCCTGGGACAACACAAGAGGAAACCTGAATTCCCCGTCGTAATTTGAAAATCCCGCTGCAACTCGAGGAAAACCACGTGGTTCCCCCGTCATCGCAAGATGAGGCCCTTGCCAGCTACAGCGTCTCAGTAGAAGCCCTACGTTCCATCTTGAAGTTTAAAACGATAATTGGCAACCTTGATGTTAGCACAAAAGTTCCCCGACACCCTGGTCTCACTCGAGGGGAACACCAAGGTTCGGCGCACCGCTTGTTCTGAGCCCCTTATCCCCTCCTGATCGCGACGGGAGGGTCGATTACCCTGCTTTGTCTGGAAGGGGTTCCGGACCTTCCCGGCGCACCTCAGGATGAGGCCGGTCTCACGAGGAAATTAGAGACGTAGCCTTGTGGTTGGTGCCACACGCCGAAAGACCCCGATTTCCCTGTCTGCTCTTGATAAGAACCCAATGCTAGGACACCTCTTCGAAGGCAATCCTGTGGACGAAGGCACAAAACGAAGGGGTCTGACACCCTCCTGCATCGTTGGAAAAGCCCGCAAGTTCCACATACACATCGACAAGTGGCCTGTCACCCCGTGAACAACTCGAGAGGCAAGAGGAGTTAAATTCCTCCACACAAGACGAGGCCTGACTCTCCTGTCCCAACTCTGCATGGACACTGAGATCCGATTCAGAAATGGAGAGGAACCATGAGGTTCCTGCCTCAACTCGAGATAAGGCCCTCTTCTACTGCACCAAACCCAGTGGAGTTCGGAGCGGCCCCTCCCAACTGCACAGTATCCCTGACTTCTCAGAGGCACCCTGAAAAGCTCCCTGAGGTCACGGGCATAAGTCGACGGAACCCAGGGTTTCCTGCCGTAACCTGAGAAAAACCTCGCGAGTCCTTCTTCACGCGTCTTGAGGCCCGATTCCCCTACCATGACTGGAGAAAAATGACGCGCTCCCCCTCGCCACGCGCATGAAGATCTGACTTCCCCGGCACCACATGAGAGGCTCCCTGAGCTCCCCATCGTACCTCGTGAGAAACCCCACACTGGAGCCGCAGCTCGAGAAAACCCACGAGACGCCCCTGTCATGGTGAAATGAGGGCCTTCTTTCCTGCATGACCTGAAGAGCAATCCCGAATCCTCTCTCCAAACTCCAAAGGAGGCTTGACTCCCTTTAGGTCACTCAGTGGGCTCCAAGAGATACCCGTCGATACTCAGGAGGAGAGCGGTGTCCTTTGCTTCCCCTCGAGATGAGGCCTGACTACGAGGGTGAGTCTGGAATGCAACCCTGGATCCCTGTTGCCCCTGGAGAGGAACCTTAGGTCCTGGACAAAAGCCTAGATGAGGTCTCTTTGGCCCTGCAGTGACTCAAGCGCAACCCCTAGCTTTCCCTTGCAACTCGAATGGAAGATTGGCCTTTCTGAGCCAACACAAGAGGAAGCCTGAATTTCCAGTTGTAATTTGAGAAACCCGCCGCAACTCGAGAAAAATCACGTGGTTCCCCGTATTGCAAGATGAGGCCCTTGCCCCCTACAGCGTCTCAAGAGAAGTCTCACATTCCATCTTGAAGTGCAAAACAGTACTTGGCACCCTTGATGCAACCCCAAAAGTTCCCCTATATACCGATCTCACTAGAGGGGACACTGAAGTTTCCGGCACCACTTCATCTGAGGCCTTTCTCCTCTCCTGATCGCGATAGGAGGGTCGATTCCACTGCTTTGTCTCGAAGGGATTCCCGACCTTCCCGGCACACCTCAGGATGAGGCCGGTCTCACGAGGAAATTCGAGAGGTAGCCTCGAGGGCCATACTACATGCCGAAAGACCCCGATTCCATGGTCCACTTTTGATCAAAACCAGACTCCTGGACACCTCTTCGAAGGCAAGCCTGTGGATGAAGGCACAACACGTAGGGGCACTGACACCCCGTGCATCTTCCGGAAAAACGCGCAGGTTCCTCACACAGCTCCACAAGTGGTCTGTCACCTCGTGAACAACTCGAGAAGCAAGCGGAGTTCCATTCCTCCACACAAGACGATGCCTGACTCTCCTGTCACAACTCTAGGGACCTTGCGCACCGAGTCAGAAATGGAGAGGAAGCCTGAGGTTCCTGCCTCCACTCAAGATGAGGCCCTTTTCCATTGCCACAAAACCAGTGGAGTCCCGAGAGGCCCGTCCCAAATCCACAGTATGCCTGACTTCTCAGAGGCACCCTGAGAAGCTCCCTAAGGTCACCGGCAGAAGTCGACGGAACCCAGGGTTTCCTGCCGCAACCCGAGAAAGACCTTGAGAGTCCTGCTTTAACGTGTCTTGAGGCCCGATTCCCGTATCATATCTCGAGAGCAATGACGCGCTCCCCCTTGCATGCGCATGGAGACCTGAATTCCCTGGTGCCACACGAAAGGCTCCCTGAGCTTCCCGTCGCACCTCGTCAGAAACCGCACACTGGCACCGCAGCTCGAGAAAACCAACAAGACGCCCCTGACATCGCGAGATGAGGGTCTTCTTTTCCTGCATGGCCTGGAGAGCAATCCTGAGTCCTCTCTCCAAACTCCACAGGGGGCTTGACTCCCTTTAGGCCACTCAGTGGGCTCCAAGAGACACCTGTGGTGACTCAAGAGGAGAGCGGGGTCCTTTGCTTCCCCTCGAGTCGAGCTCTGACTCCCAGGATGCGTCTGGAATGCAACCCCGAGATCGCTGTCGGCCCTGGAGAGGAATATTAGGTCCTGGACACAAGCCTAGATGAGGTCTCTTTTGCCCTGCAGTGACTCAAGAGCAAACCCCAGCTCTCCCTCGAAACTCGAATGGAAGATTGGACTTCCCTGGGCCAACACAAGAGGAAGCCTGAATTCCCCGTCGTAACTCGAGAATCCCGCCGCACCTTGAGAAAAACCACGTGATTCCCCCGTCATCCCAAGATGAGGCCCTTGCCCTCTACAGCGTGTCAAGAGAAGCCCCAAGTCCGTATTGAAGTGCAAAACGGTACTTGGCACCCTTGAAGTGACCCCAAAAGTTTCCCGACACACCGGTCCCACTCGAGGGGAACACCGAGGTTCCCGGCACGACTTCAACTGAGCCCTTTCACTCCTCCTGATCGTGACAAGATGGTCGATTCCCCTGCTTTGTCTGGAAGGGGTTCCCGATCTTCATGGCGCACCTCAGGATGACACCAGTCTAATGAAGAAATTCGAGACGTAGCCTCATGGATGGTGCCACGTTCTGAAAGACCCCGATTTCCTGCTCTGCTATTGATAAGAACCCGATGTCCGGACACCTCTTTGAAGGCAACCCTGTGGATGAAGGCACAACACGAAGGGGCACTGACCCCCTCATGCATCTTACGGAAAAAACCGAAGGTTCCACTCACAGCTCGACAAATGGTCTGTTATCCTGTGAACAACTCGAGAGGCAAGTGGAGTTCCATTCCTCCACACAAGACGAGGCCTGACTCTCCTGTCCCAACTCTTCAGGGACCCTGTGGTCGGAGTTTTAAATGGAGAGGAACCCTTAGGTTCCTGCCTCAACTCGAGATGAGAACCTTTGCCATTGCACCAAACCCAGTGGAGTTCCGAGAGCGCCTCCCAAGTCCACAGTATGCCTGACTTCTCAGAGGCACCCTGAGAAGCTCCCTGAGGTCACGGGCATAAGTCGACGGAACCCAGGGTTTCCTGCCATAACCTGAGAAAAACCTCGCGAGTCCTTCTTCACGCGTCTTGAGGCCCGATTCCCCTACCATGACTGGAGAAAAATGACGCGCTCCCCCTCGCCACGCGCATGAAGATCTGACTTCCCCGGCACCACATGAGAGGCTCCCTGAGCTCCCCATCGTACCTCGTGAGAAACCCCACACTGGAGCCGCAGCTCGAGAAAACCCACGAGACGCCCCTGTCATGGTGAAATGAGGGCCTTCTTTCCTGCATGACCTGAAGAGCAATCCCGAATCCTCTCTCCAAACTCCAAAGGAGGCTTGACTCCCTTTAGGTCACTCAGTGGGCTCCAAGAGATACCCGTCGATACTCAGGAGGAGAGCGGTGTCCTTTGCTTCCCCTCGAGATGAGGCCTGACTACGAGGGTGAGTCTGGAATGCAACCCTGGATCCCTGTCGCCCCTGGAGAGGAACCTTAGGTCCTGGACAAAAGCCTAGATGAGGTCTCTTTGGCCCTGCAGTGACTCAAGCGCAACCCCTAGCTTTCCCTTGCAACTCGAATGGAAGATTGGCCTTTCTGAGCCAACACAAGAGGAAGTCTGAATTTCCAGTTGTAATTTGAGAAACCCGCCGCAACTCGAGAAAAATCACGTGGTTCCCCGTATTGCAAGATGAGGCCCTTGCCCCCTACAGCGTCTCAAGAGAAGTCTCACATTCCATCTTGAAGTGCAAAACAGTACTTGGCACCCTTGATGCAACCCCAAAAGTTCCCCTATATACCGATCTCACTAGAGGGGACACTGAAGTTTCCGGCACCACTTCATCTGAGGCCTTTCTCCTCTCCTGATCGCGATAGGAGGGTCGATTCCACTGCTTTGTCTCGAAGGGATTCCCGACCTTCCCGGCACACCTCAGGATGAGGCCGGTCTCACGAGGAAATTCGAGAGGTAGCCTCGAGGGCCATACTACATGCCGAAAGACCCCGATTCCATGGTCCACTTTTGATCAAAACCAGACTCCTGGACACCTCTTCGAAGGCAAGCCTGTGGATGAAGGCACAACACGTAGGGGCACTGACACCCCGTGCATCTTCCGGAAAAACGCGCAGGTTCCTCACACAGCTCCACAAGTGGTCTGTCACCTCGTGAACAACTCGAGAAGCAAGCGGAGTTCCATTCCTCCACACAAGACGATGCCTGACTCTCCTGTCACAACTCTAGGGACCTTGCGCACCGAGTCAGAAATGGAGAGGAAGCCTGAGGTTCCTGCCTCCACTCAAGATGAGGCCCTTTTCCATTGCCACAAAACCAGTGGAGTCCCGAGAGGCCCGTCCCAAATCCACAGTATGCCTGACTTCTCAGAGGCACCCTGAGAAGCTCCCTAAGGTCACCGGCAGAAGTCGACGGAACCCAGGGTTTCCTGCCGCAACCCGAGAAAGACCTTGAGAGTCCTGCTTTAACGTGTCTTGAGGCCCGATTCCCGTATCATATCTCGAGAGCAATGACGCGCTCCCCCTTGCATGCGCATGGAGACCTGAATTCCCTGGTGCCACACGAAAGGCTCCCTGAGCTTTCCGTCGCACCTCGTCAGAAACCGCACACTGGCACCGCAGCTCGAGAAAACCAACAAGACGCCCCTGTCATCGCGAGATGAGGGTCTTCTTTTCCTGCATGGCCTGGAGAGCAATCCTGAGTCCTCTCTCCAAACTCCACAGGGGGCTTGACTCCCTTTAGGCCACTCAGTGGGCTCCAAGAGACACCTGTGGTGACTCAAGAGGAGAGCGGGGTCCTTTGCTTCCCCTCGAGTCGAGCTCTGACTCCCAGGATGCGTCTGGAATGCAACCCCGAGATCGCTGTCGGCCCTGGAGAGGAATATTAGGTCCTGGACACAAGCCTAGATGAGGTCTCTTTTGCCCTGCAGTGACTCAAGAGCAAACCCCAGCTCTCCCTCGAAACTCGAATGGAAGATTGGACTTCCCTGGGCCAACACAAGAGGAAGCCTGAATTCCCCGTCGTAACTCGAGAATCCCGCCGCACCTTGAGAAAAACCACGTGATTCCCCCGTCATCCCAAGATGAGGCCCTTGCCCTCTACAGCGTGTCAAGAGAAGCCCCAAGTCCGTATTGAAGTGCAAAACGGTACTTGGCACCCTTGAAGTGACCCCAAAAGTTTCCCGACACACCGGTCCCACTCAAGGGGAACACCGAGGTTCCCGGCACGACTTCAACTGAGCCCTTTCACTCCTCCTGATCGTGACAAGATGGTCGATTCCCCTGCTTTGTCTGGAAGGGGTTCCCGATCTTCATGGCGCACCTCAGGATGACACCAGTCTAATGAAGAAATTCGAGACGTAGCCTCATGGATGGTGCCACGTTCTGAAAGACCCCGATTTCCTGCTCTGCTATTGATAAGAACCCGATGTCCGGACACCTCTTTGAAGGCAACCCTGTGGATGAAGGCACAACACGAAGGGGCACTGACCCCCTCATGCATCTTACGGAAAAAACCGAAGGTTCCACTCACAGCTCGACAAATGGTCTGTTATCCTGTGAACAACTCGAGAGGCAAGTGGAGTTCCATTCCTCCACACAAGACGAGGCCTGACTCTCCTGTCCCAACTCTTCAGGGACCCTGTGGTCGGAGTTTTAAATGGAGAGGAACCCTTAGGTTCCTGCCTCAACTCGAGATGAGAACCTTTGCCATTGCACCAAACCCAGTGGAGTTCCGAGAGCGCCTCCCAAGTCCACAGTATGCCTGACTTCTCAGAGGCACCCTGAGAAGCTCCCTGAGGTCACCGGTACAAGTCGAGGGAACCCAGTGTTTCCTGCCGCAACCTGAGAAAGACCTCGAGACTCCTTCTTCAACGCGTCTTGAGTCCCGATTTCCCTACCATGACTCGAGAGCATTTATGGGCTCCTCCTCATCACACGCATAGACACCTGACTTTCCTGGCGCCACACGAGAGGCTCCCTGAGCTCCCCGTCGTACCTCGTGAGAAAACTCATACTTGCGCTCCAACTCAAGAAAACCCACAAGACGCCCCCGTCATTGCGAGCTGAGGGCCTTCTTTCCTGTATGGCCTGGAGAGCAATCCCGAGTCCTCTCTCCAACTCCACAGGAGGCTTGACTCCCTGGAGGCCACTCAGTGGGCTCCAAGAGATACCTATCGCGACCCAGGAGGATATCAGAATCCTTTGCTTCCCCTCGAGCCGAGGCCTGACTCACTGGGTGAGTCTGGAATGCGTCCCCGTGATCCCTATCGCCCCTGGAGAGGAACATTAGGTCCTGGACACAAGCATAGATGAGGTCTATTTTGACCTGCCGTGACTTGAGAGCAATTCCCACCCAGCTCTCCCTGGCAACTCGAATGGAAGAATGGACTTCCCTGGGCCAACAGAAGAGGAAACCTGAATTCCCCGTCGTAAGTCAACAATCCCATCGCAACTCGAAAAAAACCACGTGGTTTCCCCTTCATCACAAGATGAGGCCCTTGCCCGCCACAGCATCTCAAGAGAAGTCGCACGTTTCATCTTGAAGTTTGAAACAGTATTTGGCAAGCTTCGTGAGACCCCAAAAGTTCCCTGACATACCGGTCTCACTCAAGGGGAACACCGAGGTTCCCGGCACCACTTCATCTGAGCCCTTTCTCCCCTCCTGATCGCGACAGTAGGGTCGATTAACCTGCTTTGTCTGGAAGGCTTTCCCGACCTTCCAGGGGCACCTCAGCATGAGGCCCGTCTCACGAGGAAATTCGAGACGTAGCCTCGTGTGTGGTGCCGCATTCCAAAAGACCCCGATTTCCTCTTCTGCTCTTAATAAGAACCCGCTGCCCGCACACCACTTCGAAGGCAACCCTGTGGATGAAAGCACATCACGAAGGGGCACTGACACCCCCGTGCATTGTCTGGAAAAAACCGCAGGTTCCACACACAGCTCGACAAGTGGCCTGTCACTCCTTGAACAACTCGAGAGGCAAGCGGAGTTCCATTCCTCCACACAAGACGAGGCCTGACTCTCCTGTCCCAACTCTGCAGGGACCCTGCAATCTGAGTCAGAAATGGAGAGGAACCCTGAGGTTCCTTCCTGATCTCGAGATTAGGCCCTCTTCCATTGCAGCAAACCCAGTGGAGTCCCGAGAGGCCTCTCCCAGCTCCATAGTATCCCTGACTTCTCAGAGGCACCCTGAGAAGCTACCTGAGGTCACAGGCACAAGTCGAGGGAACCCAGGGTTTCCTGCCACAACCCGAGAAAGACCTCGAGCGTCCTTTTTCATTGCGTTGAGCCCTGATTCCACTACCATGACTCGAGAGCAATGACGTGCGCCCCCTCGCCACTCGTATGGAGACTTGACTTCCCTGACACCACACGAGAGGCTCCCTGAGCTCCCGGTCGTACCTTGTGAGAAACCCCACACTGGCACCGCAGCTCCAGAAAAACCACGAGACTCCCCCGACATCGCGAGATGAGGGCCTTCTTTTCCTGCATGGCCTGGAGAGCAATCCCGCGTGCTCTCTCCAAACTCCACAAGAGAGGTGCCAAGATTGCTGAGGAGTAGGACGGGGAGAACTCTTTCCCCCCCAAACAATTTCATCAAAAGAGCATTTAAACGTCGAGTAAATTCCACAATACAACTTATGAATGCTGCCAGAGGACATCAGGCACCCAGAAAAGAACCCAACTCTTGGAAAGTAGGTAGGAAAAAGTATAAAAGACAAAAAAAGAGACAAAAGAGGGAGGGAGGGATTTCCGTCCCGGGAAGATAGTCTTAAAAAGAGAAAAGTTTCCAAACACCAGGAAAGCTTTTCACTGCCAAATCTTTGCCAAGCTTTGGAAGCACAAAGGGCAACATAAGGGGGATAAAAATAAATAAACAATTAAAACTCGCAGATTGCAAGCCCTACGGTAACTCCCCCAGCCGCAAAGCAGTGCAGATGCCTGCTCACACCATTAGCAAGCAGGGGCTGGGCAGGGAGGCGCGGCGCGGGCTGCATCGCTTAGAGTAAGAATCTGGCCTGAATACCCTGAGCACTATCTGAACGAAATAACTTGGGCTAGCAAACCAGACTCTGGGATATCTACCACGCAAAAAGCCAGCCCTAACCTAAGACACCGCCAGGCCCGCGCACGGAACAAAGGCCTGAACAGAGATAGCCGGCTGCAGACCTTCCCCCTCCGGTGACAGGCAGCCAGAGCCAGAAGGGGGCAATCGCAGCCCCAGAGAGACATTATCTATGAAACTGTAAGCAGGCTTCTTTGCTAACTAAAACTTCTTGGGGATCTGGACGGTCAACATCTGCCTGAGAAGGTGCGCCTGTTTTACACCCAGATAACCGAGTGGCGGGGAGGCGATAAGTCACAACATTGGCGCTCGCCAAACACCTCATCACCTGAGCTGCTCGGACCTGGGAAGAGCACAAAACGCAGGCCCAACCGAGTCTGTGCCTCTGAGGACTACCCGAGTGCCTGAACCTGAGCGGCTTGGACCTGGGAGGTGCATGAAGCCCAGGGCCAGCCTCGGATTGTTCCCAGTGGAACAACCTAGAGCCCGAGCAGTGTGGGCAGGGAGGCTACACGTGCCGTGAGCGGAGGCAGACCCAGTGTGGCTGAGGCACTGCGAGCGCACGCCAGTGTTATTTGTTTGCAGCATCACTCCCTCCCTCCCTCCCCACAGCGCAACTGAACAAGTGAGCCTAAAAAAAAAAGTGTCCTCCACCGTCCCCTTTGTGTCAGGGCGTAAACCAGACACTGAAGAGACCAGCAAACAAAAGAAGCTATAACAGAGGGAAACGCCTTGGAAGCTACAGGCAATAGATTAAAACCCTGTGGTTACTAGGACTACATAGGAAGGCGCCTATAGATCTTGAGAAATATAAGTCGGACCAAGGAACTAGCCAAAAATGAACCGAACCCACGATACTCACAACAAAACCAGAGAAAGTCCTAGATATATTTTTATGATCATTCTTACTTTTTTTTAATTTTTTTAATTTTAAGTTCTCTATTGTTCATTTAATTTTCACTTTTATAACCTATTACTTTGCAAAAAAAAAAGACCCTATTTTTTTCTTCTTCAGCAAACTTCATATATATATATATATATATAATAATTTTTTGACCTTGTTTTTTTGTTTTGTTTTTTTTTCTTCTTTTCTTTAACATTGTATTTTTGAAATTCCAAACTGTACTCTAGATTTTTAATTTATGCTTTTTGATATTTGATATCAATTTTGTACCTGTAGTTTCTTTATAATTTTTGCGACATTGCTTGTTTTTGTTTGTTTGTTTTCTCTTTAGTTTTCTTCTTCCTTTTTTTTAACATTGTATTTTTGAAATTCCAAACTCTACTCTAGATTTTTAATTTTTGCTTTTTGGTATTAGTTATCAAATTTGTACCTGTATTTTCTTGATAATTTTTGCGACCTTGTTTGTTTTTCTTTGTTCGTTTTTTCTCTCTTTCTTTTCCTTCTTCTTTTCTTTAACATCGTATTTTTGAAATTCCAAACTCTACTCTAGATTTTTAATTTTTGCTTTTATGTATTTGTTACCAATTTTGTACCTTTAAGAACCCAATCTTCAGTACCCATTTTTCACTAGGGAGCGAGATTACTGGCTTGACTGCTCTCTCTCCCTTTGGACTCTCCTTTTTACTCTCCTTTTTCTCCACCAGGTCGCCTGTGTCTCCTCCCTAACCCCTCTCTACTCTACCCAACTCTGAATTTCTGTGTATTCCAGACGGTGGAGAACACTTAGGGAACTGATTACTGGCTGGATCTGTCTCCCTCCTTTTCATTCCCCCCTTTTATCCTTCTGGCCACCTCTGTCTCCTTCCTCCTTCTTCTCATCTCTGTATAACTCTGTGAACATCTCTGAGCGGTCCAGTTGTGGAGTGCACATAAGGAAGTGACTACTGGCCAGCCCACTCTCTCCACTATTGATTCCACCTGATCTCATTTGGGTCACCTCTAACTCCCTCCTCCCTCTTCTCTTCTCCATGTAATGCTGTGAACCTTTCTGAGTGGCCCTCACAGTAGAGAAACTTTTCTTCTTTAACGTAGATGTTTTATCAATGGTGCTGTATAGAAGGAGAAGTTTTGAAACTACTGTAAAAGTAAGACAGATAACTGGAAGCAGGAGGCTTAAGTCCAAACCCTGACTCCAGGGAACTCCTGACTCCAAGGAACATTAATTGACAGGAGCTCATCAAATGCCTCCATACCGACACTGAAATCAAGCACCACACAAGGGCCAACAAGTTCCAGGGCAAGACATACCAAGCCAATTCTCCAGCAACAAAGGAACGCAGCCCTGAGCTTCAAGATACAGGCTGCCCAAAGTCACCCCAAAACCACAAACATCTCATAACTCATTACTGGACACTTCATTGCACTCCAGAGAGAAGAAATACAGCTCCACCCACCAGAACACGGACACAAGCTTCCCTAACCAGGAAACCTTGACAAGACACCTGTACAAACCCACACACAGCGAGGAAATGCCACAGTAAAGAACTCCACAAACTGCCAGAATACAGAAAGGACACCCCAAACTCAGCAATTTAAACAAGATGAGACAGAGGAATACCCAGCAGATAAAGGAACAGGATAAATGCCCACCAAACCAAACAAAAGAGGAAGAGATAGGGAATCTACCTGATAAAGAATTCCGAGTAAGGATAGTGAAATGGATCTAAAATCTTGAAATTAAAATGGAATCACAGATAAATAGCCTGGAGACAAGGATTGAGAAGATGCAAGAAAGGTTTAACAAGGACCTAGAAGAAATAAAAAAAGAGTCAATATATAATGAATAATGCAATAAATGAAACTAAAAACACTCTGGAGGCAACAAATAGTAGAATAACAGAGGCAGAAGATAGGATTAGTGAATTCGAAGATAGAATGGTAGAAATAAATGAATCAGAGAGGATACATGAAAAACGAATTAAAAGAAATGAGCACAATCTCAGAGACCTCCAGGACAATATTAAACGCTACAACATTCGAATCATAGGGGTCCCAGAAGAAGAAGACAAAAAGAAAGACCGTGAGAAAATACTTGAGGAGATAATAGTTGAAAACTTCCCTAAAATGGGGAAGGAAATACTCACTCAAGTCCAAGAAACCCAGAGAGTCCCAAACAGGATAAAGCCAAGGCGAAACCCCCCAAGACACATATTAATCACATTAACAAAAATCAAACACAAAGAACAAATATGAAAAGCAGCAAGGGAAAAACAACAAATAACACACAAGGGAATTGCCATAAGGATAACAGCTGATCTTTCAATAGAAACTCTTCAAGCAAGGAGGGAATGGCAAGACATACTTAAAATGATGAAAGAAAATAACCTACAGCCCAGATTATTGTACCCAGCAAGGATCTCATTCAAGTATGAATGAGAAATCAAAAGCTTTTCAGACAAGCAAAAGCTGAGAGAATTCTGCACCACCAAACCAGCTCTCCAACAAATACTAAACAGGAAACACAAAAACGGTGTATAAATTCAAACCCCAAACAATAAAGTAAATGGCAATAGGATCATACTTATCAGTAATTACCTTAAACGTAAATGGGTTGAATGCTCCAACCAAAAGACAAAGACTGGCTGAATGGATACAAAAACAAGACCCCTACATATGTTGTCTACAAGAGACCCACCTCAAAACAGGGGATACATACAGACTGAAAGTGAAGGGCTGGAAAAAGATTTTCCATGCAAATAGGGACCAAAAGAAAGCAGGAGTAGCGATACTCATATCAGATAAAATAGACTTTAAAACAAAGGCTGTGAAAAGAGACAAAGAAGGTCACTACATAATGATCAAAGGATCAATCCAAGAAGAAGATATAACAATTATAAATATATATGCACCCAACGTGGGAGCACCACAGTATGTAAGACAAATGCTAACAAGTATGAAAGGAGAAATTAACACTAACACAATAATAGTTGGAGATTTTAATACCCCACTCACACCTATGGATAGATCAACTAAACAGAAATTTAACAAGGAAACACAAACTTTAAATGATACAATAGACCAGTTAGACCTAATTGATATCTATAGGACATTTCATCCCAAAACAATGAATTTCAACTTTTTCTAAAGTGCACATGGAACCTTCTCCAGGATAGATCACATCCTGGGCCATAAAGCTAGCATTGGTAAATTCAAAAAAATAGAAATCATTCCAAGCATCTTTTCTGACCACAATGCAGTAAGATTAGATCTCAATTACAGGAGAAAAACTATTAAAAATTCCAACATATGGAGGCTGAACAACACGCTGCTGAATAACCAACAAATCACAGAAGAAATCAAAAAAGAAATCAAAATTTGCATAGAAACGGATGAAAATGAAAACACAACAACCCAAAACTTGTGGGACACGGTAAAAGCAGTCCTAAGGGGAAAGTTCATAGCAATACAGGCACACCTCAAGAAACAAGAAAAAAGTCAAATAAATAAACTAACTCTACACCTAAAGCAACTAGAAAAGGAAGAAATGAAGAACCCCAGGGTTAGTAGAAGGAAAGAAATCTTAAAAATTAGAGCAGAAATAAATGCAAAAGAAACAAAAGAGACCATAGCAAAAATCAACAAAACCAAAAGCTGGTTCTTTGAAACGATAAATAAAATTGACAAACCATTAGCCAGACTCATCAAGAAACAAAGGGAGAAAAATCAAATCAATAAAATTAGAAATGAAAATGGAGAGATCACAACAGAAAACACAGAAATACAAAGGATCATAAGAGACTACTATCAACAATTATATGCCAATAAAATGGACAACGTGGAAGAAATGGACAAATTCTTAGAAAAGTACAACTTTCCAAAACTGGACCAGGGAAGAAATAGAAAATCTTAACAGACCCATCACAAGCACGGAAATGGAAACTGTAACCAAAAATCTTCCAGCCAACAAAAGCCCAGGTCCAGACGGCTTCACAGCTGAATTCTACGAAAAATTTAGAGAAGAGCTAACACCTATCCTGCTCAAACTCTTCCAGAAAATTGCAGAGGAAGGTAAACTTCCAAACTCATTCTATGAGGCCACCATCAGCCTAATACCAAAACCTGACAAAGATCCCACAAAAAAAGAAAACTACAGGCCAATATCACTGATGACATAGATGCAAAAATCCTTAACAAAATTCTAGCAATCAGAATCCAACAACACATTAAAAAGATCATACACCATGACCAAGTGGGCTTTATCCCAGGGATGCAAGGATTCTTCAATATCCGCAAATCAATCAATGTAATACACCACCTTAACAAATTGAAAAATAAAAACCATATGATTTTCTCAATAGATGCAGAGAAAGCCTTTGACAAAATTCAACATCCATTTATGATAAAAACTCTCCAGAAAGCAGGAATAGAAGGAACATACTTCAACATAATAAAAGCTATATATGACAAACCCACAGCAAACATTATCCTCAATGGTGAAAAATTGAAAGCATTTCCTCTAAAGTCAGGAACTAGACAAGGGTGCCCACTTTCACCATTACTATTCAACATAGCTTTGGAAGTTTTGGCCACAGCAATCAGAGCAGAAAAAGAAACAAAAGGAATCCAAATTGGAAAAGAAGAAGTAAAACTCTCACTGTTTGCAGATGACATGATCCTCTACATAGAAAACCCTAAAGACTCCACCAGAAAATCACTAGAACTAGTCAATGACTATAGTAAAGTTGCAGGATATAAAATCAACACACAGAAATCCCTTGAATTCCTGTACACTAATAATGAGAAAACAGAAAGAGAAATTAAGGAAACAATTTCATTCACCATTGCAACGGAAAGAATAAAATACTTAGGAATATACCTACCTAAAGAAACTAAAGACCTATATATAGAAAACTATAAAACACTGGTGAAAGAAATCAAAGAGGACACTAATAGGTGGAGAAATATACCATGTTCATGGATTGGAAGAATCAATATAGTGAAAATGAGTATACTACCCAAGGCAATTTATAGATTCAATGCAATCCCTATCAAGCTACCAACAGTATTCTTCACAGAGCTAGAACAAATAATTTCACAATTTGTATGGAAATACAAAAAAACCTCGAATAGCCAAAGCGATCTTGAGAAAGAAGAATGGAACTGGAGGAATCAACCTACCTGATTTCAGGCTCCGCTACAAAGCCACAGTTATCAAGACAGTATGGTACTGGCACAAAGACAGAAATATAGATTAGTGGAACGAAATAGAAAGCCCAGAGATAAATCCACACACATATGGACACCTTATCTTTGACAAAGGAGGCAAAAATATACAATGGATTAAAGACAATCTCTTTAACAAGTGGTGCTGGGAAATCTGGTCAACCACTTGTAAAAGAATGAAACTAGAACACTTTCTAACACAATACACAAAAATAAACTCAAAATGGATTAAAGATCTAAACGTAAGACCAGAAACTATAAAACTCCTAGAGGAGAACATAGGCAAAACACTCTCTGAAATACATCACAGCAGGATCCTCTATGACCCACCTCCCATAATATTGGAAATAAAAACAAAAATAAACAAATGGGACCTAATTAACCTTAAAAGCTTCTGCACATCAAAGCAAACTATTAGCAAGGTGAAAAGACAGCCTTCGGAATGGGAGAAAATAATAGGAAATGAAGCAACTGACAAACAACTAATCTCAAAAATATACAAGCAACACCTACAGCTCAACTCCAGAAAAATAGATGACCCAATCAAAAAATGGGCCAAAGAACTAAATAGACATTTCTCCAAAGAAGACATACAGATGGCTAACAAACACATGAAAAGATGCTCAAAATCACTCATTATCATAGAAATGCAAATCAAAACCACGGTGAGGTACCATTTCACGCCAGTCAGAATGGCTGCAATCCAAAAGTCTACAAATAATAAATGCTGGAGAGGGTGTGGAGAAAAGGGAACCCTCTTACACTGTTGGTGGGAATGCAAACTAGTACAGCCACTATAGAGAACAGTGTGGAGATTCCTTAAAAAACTGGAAATAGAACTGCCTTATGATCCAGCAATCCCACTGCTGGGCATACACACTGAGGAAACCAGAAGGGAAAGAGACACGTGTACCCCAATGTTCATCGCAGCACTGTTTCTAATAGCCAGGACATGGAAGCAACCTAGATGTCCATCAGCAGATGAATGGATAAGAAAGCTGTGGTACATATACACAATGGAGTATTACTCCGCCATTAAAAAGAATAGAATGAATCAGTTCTAATGAGGTGGATGAAACTGGAGCCTATTATACAGAGTGAAGTAAGCCAGAAAGAAAAACACCAATACAGTATACTAACGCATATATATGGAACTTTGAAAGACGGTAACAATAACCCTGAGTACGAGACAGCAAAAGAGACACTGATGTATAGAAGAGTCTTATGGACTCTGTGGGAGAGGGAGAAGGTGGGAAGATTTGGGAGAATGGCATTGAAACATGTAAAATATCATGTATGAAAAGAGTTGCCAGTCCAGGTTTGATGCATGACACTGGATGCTTGGGGCTAGTGCACTGGGACGACCCAGAGGGATGCTATGGGGGGGGAGGAGGGAGGAGGGTTCAGGATGGGGAGCACATGTATACCTGAGGCAGATTCATTTTGATATTTGGAAAAACTAATACAATTATGTAAAGTTTAAAAATAAAATAAAATTTAAAAAAAATCCACAGGAGGCTTGACTCCCTTTAGGCCACTCAGTGGTCTCCAAGAAATACCCGTCGGGACTCGAGAGCAGAGCAGAGTCCTTTCCTTCCTCTCGAGATGAGGTCTGACTCCTCGGGTGCGTCTAAAATGCAACCCCGAGATCTCTGTCGCCCCTGGAGAGGAACATTAGGTCCTGGACACAAGCTTAGATGAGGTCTCTTTTGCCCTGAAGTGACTCGAGAGCAATCCCTAGCTCTCTCTCGCAACTCCAATGGAAGATTGGACTTCCCTGGGCCAACACAAGAGGAAGCCTGAATTCCCCATCGTAACTCGAGAATCCCGCCGAAACTCGAGAAAAACCACATGGTTACCCTGTCATCGCAAGATGAGGCCCTTGCCCGCTACAGCGTCTAAAGAGAAGTCCCAGGTTTCTTCTTGAAGTGTTTTCACACTTCAAGTGTGAAAACTTGGCACCCTTGATGCGATTCCAAAAGTTCCCCGACACCCTGGTCTCTCTCGAGGGGAACACCGAGGTTCCCGGTATGACTTCATCTGAGCCACTTCTCCCCTCCTGATTGCGACTGGAGGGTCGACTCCCGTGCTTTGTCTGGAAGGGGTTCCCAACCTTCCCAGCGCACCTCAGGATGAGGCCGGTCTAACGAGAATATTTGAGACGTAGCTTCATGGGTGGTAACACATGCTGAAAGACCCCGATTCCCTGGTCCACTCTTGATAAGAACCCGATGCCCGGACACCTCTTGAAAGGCAACCCTGTGGAAGAAGGCACAACACGAAGGGGCACTGACACCCTCGTGCATCGTCCGGAAAAACCCGCAGATTCCAAACACAGTTCAACAAGTTGCCTGTCACCCCATGAATAACTCGAGAGGCAAGCGGAGTTCCATTCCTCCTTACAAGACGAGGCCTGACTCTCCTGTCCCAACTCTGCAGGGACCCTGCGATCAGAGTCAGAAATGGAGACGAACCCTGAGGTTCCTGCCTCCACTCGAGATGAGGCCCTCTTCTATTGCACCAAACCCAGTGGAGTCCCGAGAGGGCCCTCCCAACTCCAGGGTATCCTTGACTTCTCAGAGGCACACTGAGAAGCTCCCTGAGGCCACCGGCACTAGTCGAGGGAACCCAGGGTTTACTGCCGTGACCCAAGAAACACCTTGAAAGTCCTTCTTTAACGGTTCTTGAGGCCCGATACACCTTCCATGACTCTAGAGCAATGACGCGCTCCCCCTCGCAATGCGCATGGAGACCTGACTTCCCAAGCGCCACATGAGAGGCTCCCTGAGCTCCCCGTAGTACCTCATGAGAAACCCCACACTGGCGCTGCAGCTCGAGAAAACCCACGAGACGCCCCCTTCATCGCGAGATGATGGCCTTCTTTTCCTGCATGGCCTGGAGAGCAATCACGAGTCCTCTCTCCAAACTCCACAGGAGGCTTGGCTCCCTTTAGGCCACTCAGTGGGCTCCAAGAGATACCCGTCGCAACTCGAGAGGAGAGTGGAGTCCTTCGCTTCCCCTCGAGACAAGGACTGACTCCCCGGGTGCATCAGGAAAGCAACCCCGAGATCCCTGTCCCCCCTGGAGACGAACATTATGTCCTGGACACAAGCCTAGATAAGGTCTCTTTTGCCCTGCAGTAACTCAAGCGCAATCCCTAGCTCTCCCTCGCAACTCGAATGGAAGACTGGACTTCCCTGGGCCAACACAAGAGGAAGCCTGAATTTCCTGACCTAACTCGAGAATCCCGCCACAACTCGAGAAAAACGACGTGGTTAACCCGTCACCACAAGATGAGGCCCTTGCCAGCTACAGCGTCTCAAGAGAAGTCTCACGTTCCGTCTTGAAGTTTGAAACGGTACTTAGCACCTTTGATGTGACTCCAAAAGTTCCCCGACATCCCAGTTTTACTCGAGGGGAACATCGAGGTTCCCGGCACCACTTCATCTGAGCCCCTTCTCCCCTCCTGATCGGGACAAGAGGGTCGATTCACTTGCTTTGTCTGAAAGGGTTACCGACCTTCCTGGTGCACCTCAGGTTGAGGTCCGTCTCAAGAAGAAATTCGAGACGTAGGCTTGTGGGTGGTGCCACATGCCGAAAGACACTGATTTCCTGGTCTGCTCTTGATAAGAATCTGAAGGCTGGATACCTCTTCGAAGGCAACCCTGTGTATGAAGGCAAAAAACGAAGGGGAACTGACACCCCCATGCATCGTCCAGATAAAACCGCAGGTTCCACACACAGCTCGACAAGTGGCCTGTTATCCGGTGAACAACTCGAGAGTCCAGTGGAGTTCCATTCCTCCACACAAGACGAGGCCTGACTCTCCTGTCCTAACTCTGTAGGGACTCTGTGTTCAGAGTCAGAAATGGAGAGCAACCCTGAGGTTCCTGCTTCAAATCGAGATGAGGCCCTCTTCTGACAAGGTCCAGCCTCGGCTGGTCCAGGGTTTTCGAAGGGGAGACAGAGTAGGCGACCTATTGATTTATTTATCGAAGATATAAAGAGTAATAGAATGAGGATAGCTCAGTAGGAAAATTTAGTGGAGAAAAGAAGCTGAGTAGCTTGGTTTATGCGGAAAATCAGTATAACCCGTGACACCAGGTTAGCTCTGACCACGGAGGCCGCAGGCTCCCTCTCGAATAGCGAAAAGTGCCCCACCTTAGACACCTTCTCAAGTGGTCTTCGAAGCCCAGGCAAATAAATGGTCGCAGAGGATATCCGCGCTCCAGATGGACACTCATCTGAAAATTGAGGGGAAGAATGACATTAGGAGACTAAGCGTTGGCAATCAAGGCCCGTAGCTTTATTTTCAACAGGGGTTTTTATACCCTAAGTTACACATAGAGGATAATGGGGATGCAAAGACAGCAGCCTTTGATCCTTATCAAAAACCAGAGTTTCTCTCCTGCAAATGTATCGTATACAAATGGTTTAGGTGATTTACATCATCTTCTAGCCAGAAGACCTATTAACATTTTATGACTCTTGACAAAGACTTATCAACCATAAGACTTATTTTCTCTAAGAGTAATTATTTTAAGGTTTGGCCCCATCTTTCGAAGATAAAATTGCATTCCTATAGGGCAGATGTGTAATGGGCTTACAACAAAGGAAATAATTTATTACCTTAAGGGTCTAAAGTTAGTAACACCAAGGCCACTACTTATTTCTTCTACATACCAACTATATTAATTAATACACATTCAAGGATACAATTCAGGGGATGTGGAAAGTTGGCAACAAGCATTGGTTCATCAATGAAATCTTTTACTAGTTTTATTCTGACAGTTTCTAACTCTCTGAGAGGCTCTAAGCTATTTGAATATCTTAAGCTTCCCGTGCGTCTCGAGGCTCGGAGACTGTAAACAATTGTATGCATTGCTGTAGGAGACCGGGTAAACTTGTCAGGCGAGTTAGAGAGCCATCTGACGTGTTTGGATTTAAACACTCCTAATTGCCCAGGAACTTTATTAATTGGAGCTGTAAGTTAGCTCTTTGACAGAGAGAGTGAGATGGTGGTGGGGGACAGCCCCCAGTAAAGTCAGAGGGGAGAGCACAAAGCAATAAAGTAGGCAGACTCTGGTTTTGGGGGGTAGATGCTCAAGAATATCCGGGAGGACTCCCGAGGCTTGATCCCGCCTTTGTGTATGCCCAGCCTCCTTCCTCATGACCTTTGTCACGAGTGGAATGTCTCTCGCCGGCTCCCGGCATCTCCCCGTTTTTTATTTCTTAAAACAGCCAGATGTAGCTCAGTCGCGAGCCTCTGGATACTCTGCCGAAGAATCCTGACAATACAAGGAAGAATGATTATGAGAAGCAGAATTAAAGCAGCCACCGCAGCATAGCTAAAGACATTAGACAGAATATTCTTTCCTGAGATGTAGTTAGGGAAAGTATGGAAGAAATCATTTGCTGTTCCAGCAGCAGTAAAATCTAATCGGGAGTGCTCCATGGTTGCTATTTGATAGTGAAGTTTCCCTACGTCTCAACCAATGTCAGAGCTGTTCCAGATACCTGAAATATGGTTTTTAATCTTTTCCCATTCAAAATCTGTCTCATTTACTTTCAGGGGTGTTACACATATCCACCGATAGTCAGCATGACAAGACAATGCCATTTTCACCTTTAAAGCCTGCAATTCAGTCCCAATATGTATTACTGCTTCCTCTAGGGCGTCTACCCTCATTTCTAATTTTCTCTCTATAGCTTCCTGTGTTGCCAATGTTAAAGAAACATTTTTGGACATAGAATCAACATATTGAGCAGTATGTACTTGTTGAGTCAATGATATTGCTGCCACAGTAACAGAAGTGATTGCACTTATCAAAGCTGCTGTTCCCAAGATAAGTAAGCCCACAAACCGTCGTGTTTGCATTAAATCCTGTAGTTGTTGTAATACAGCAAGACCATAATTCAATAAGTGGTTACATCATAAGATAAGGTGGATGTTGTAGCATTACAAAGGAGCAAACATTATATTGAGGGTTTAAACAAGATGAACCAGGGAGCAGCTGTAGGCGTCAGGCCGGGGGAGCAGTGTCCCCAGCATCAGGAGGCAGAACGCGAGCGGCAGGCTGTGGGCCAAGGCGCCTATGGTGGGCGGAGGGGCAGGGTTCGTGGTTTAGGGCTAGCCGCCACCGCTTGGGCTCAGGGCGGTCCCCTCTCGCTGGTGGGGCCACGCTGGTCTGGACGGCACTCCGCGGGCGCGCTTTCCTCTCTGGCCCTCACTCGCTGCACAGACTTCTTTGCTCTAGGTCACGGGGTGCAGAGAGGTGGGTGCGAGGCGCTGCTGGTGGTGCGGAGGCGAGAGCTGGCTGGGGGAGGGGGAGCGAGCGAGTGCGCGCGCCGCGAACCTGGTCTTTGGGGAATGTGACATGACGAATTTGTCTGAGATCCAAACCGGAGAATCTGCATTCTGTAGAAATATACAAGCATACCCTCTCCCACAAGTTAGCAACACATCTGGCCTTTTTCACTCTCCCGTAAGGAGGCCTTTTTACTTGACCAGGGGCCGAGTCGTAGCCTGTAATTCAGGCATCTAGTGTCTCATCATTGTAGTCTGCCCCTGTGTGTTTACGTTTAAGTGATTAATTACAATTGGAACATAACTTCACTATTTGTCTAGCTGTTTCCCTATGGATATGTTAATTTAGGTCTAATGTTTAGTTTAGGTCTCTGTATAAATTTAAGTAATAAATGTATAACCTCCTTATCTCATTTTGGTATACAGGTATGCAGATATACCTAAATGCAAAATGCATTTATATATGTATTTATATATGGCAACAAGTATAAAGTTATTGACATATAATATATATAAATCAATATACTTGAATTAATCTTTATAATTAATATATTAATTAATATATATTACAACAATACAACACATACACAGCTAATACCAACCAACACAAACCAATATACTGTAATAATACATATCACACATTTATAATTATACAGTATATAGAACATATATCATCACAGCACATCAATCCATACCAATTAATATCAGCCACACACACATTATATTACTGCCATATATATTTAATTATACAGTATATATATGTGTGTGTGTATATAGTATACATATTAATTTATATACAAATTAATTAAGTATAGATCTATAAATAGAATTAGGTATACCTTTATTATATTTTATTTATACCCATACCTAATTAGGCAAACTGTAATTAGGCAAATACATTTATATTATGTATTTATAACAATATATAAAGTATTGTTAAATGTACCACCTGTACAGCATCTCCACCCCACATACCACTTTCTCTAATCCCACCAACTCATTTTCAGTATTATGTGTTGGCCAGGAGCTGGGCCAGTCTTTCCCAGCAATGTTAAGAGACGTCTGTTCCTGTGTCTAATAGCCCTGGCGTTTTATTCTCTTGAATTAAAAGATCTTTTAAAGGCCTTGGAACTGTAATTTCCTGCACCCAAAAGGCTAGATCACTAGATCCAAATGTTTTGTGGCTCTTAGATTGAGAAGTCAAGTTTTTCCTTGTCTGATAGTAAGGTAAAAGTAAAAGCTGTGTTACTCTTTGACCTTTATTAATTTGTACAGTTTTGATAGGCAGTGAGATCAAGACTTTAATTTCTCAATATCATCAGAATCTACTACACCATGCACCAGCGAAATTTCTTTTCTTTCTTTTTTTTTATTTAATTTTTTTTTAAAAGAAAGCGAGCTATGCCCCAGGACAAATCTTACAATGTCCTCAGATAGGGGGCCAGCCACTCCGGTTGGAATTGGAGTAAGCGGCACATCAGGGGTTAATATTGTTATTAAATCTCCTTGCCTTTTCGCTTTTCTCCTAGCCTGGGTGAGACCCCCCTGAGGGAGTTTTCTCCAAGGAGCACACTCTGCATATTGTGTACTAAAAGCTCCTTTGTTTAAAAAACTTTTTATCTTCCTCAGTCTTAGGCAACACTTTTGGAGGCTTTGGGGGCAAAGTGGGGAACTCCTGGGTCCTGGGAGGCACAATCGAAGGTGGTGGCAGTCGCCTTAAATCAGAAAGTGGTGGATAAGTTTTTTAAAGGTTTGTGCAGAGGGGGAGGGAGCTCGCCAGGGCTCTCGGCCACAGCGTCCTGTAAGCCCTCTCCTTCCTCGGGAGGTAGACCACTTTCTCCCTCCTTTTTTTTTTTTTCTTCAATGGCAGAAAATATGATCTGTGCAGTAAATGGAGACTCACCACCATCCACCTCTATAGCCTCCCCCATAGTCTATTTAACAGCCTCGTGACGGAGGTCCAGGACATTTCTAATCATATTCCACAGTCAATAAATATTTGTCTATTCTTAGATGCAGAGAAATCCATTTTTAATTTTTTTTTAATTTTAGAGAATATTTTTATTTATTTTGTAACCTCTTTACCCTGGCTAAACTGCAGAGGGGACTAGAAAAGAAGCCTCAAGGTGAGGATCAAGTTCATCCTTGGGACTAGAGAAAATCCTTCTCTGGGAAACTCCTAGCGGTGGCCCTTTACCCCGACATGGAGGAGGAGGCATAGGGGGATGGGAGCGTCCCGAAGTTTTCCTCTTCTGTTCCGGAGATCCTTTAACTGTTTGGTAACTAAATCTTACGAACTGTCTGATCGGGGATGTTTCCCTCAACCTCCTAGGAGCGGATGGTCTGATTAGGGATGTTTTCTTAAACTTTTAGGAGCATCTTTAGCTTAAAAAAAAAAAATCCTCATCAGAATGGCATCGAGCTGCTGTTTCCTCTAAACCTTTTTCAAATTGAGGGGAGAGCTGATCTTTCTTTTCATCCCTATCTTTTACATGCTCATTGGCAGTCATAGCGGCTAGCCATTCATTTAGCTGTCGATAGCTAGGTATAGCCTCTTCATTTTCACTTTTCTTTATAACAGGTACCTTTTCAGATTTGCTTTTTTGTTTAACAGGTACTTTTCCAACTTTACTTTCCTCTTTAACAGGTACCTTTTCAAATTCATGAGCTGGATCTAAAACATCTCTAGTCATATTCCACAGAGGAAAGGTGTAAGTAGGGATTTTTTCCAAACCTTGCTGAGCACAATAAGCTCTTAGCTGTTTTCCTAGTTTTTTCAAGATATCGAGGTTAACAGTGCCTTGTTGTAGAAACCAAGGGCAGTGGTCTTGTACAAATGTAAAAAATGATTGAATGGAAGATTTTTTAACCTTGATTCTTCTTTTACTTAATAACTGTAAAATTACTCCTATAAAGAGCTGTCTTTCATTTGATTCAGTGTTGCCCATGTCAGAAACTTAAGGATAGTAAAAGATTTTGCTTTTAGATATCTAAAGATTAGGCCTTTTTTGTCAGCCTTTTTAGAAACCGTTTTTTCTCTCTAACTCTTCAACACTTCCCACTCCTCTCGCCCTGTCTATTCTACAGGGGGATCTGCAGCCCCCTAAGTGGGATCCTATCTGTCCCCAAAACTGAACACTGGGGGAATGGGGTTGGGGATTTACCTTCGAAATGCCTGTCTCAGGCGCCACCTGCAGAGGTCCAGCCCCAGCTGATCCAGGGTATTCGAAGGGAAGATGGAGTAGGCGACCTATTTATATATTTATTTATTCATCAAAGATATAAAGAGTAATAGAATGAGGATAGCTCAGTAGGAAAATTCAGTGGAGAAAAGCAGCTGAGTAGCTTGGCTTACGCGGAAAATCAATATAACCCGTGACACCAGGTTAGCTCTGACCACGGAGGCTGCAAGTGCCCTCTAGAATAGAGGAAAGTGCCCCACCTTAGACACCTTATCGAGTGGGTCTTCGAAGCCCAGGCAAATAAATGGTCGCAGAGGATATCCGCGCTCCAGATGGACACTCATCTGAAAATTGAGGGGAATAATGACATGGGGAGACCAAGCGTTGGCGAGCAAGGCCCGTAGCTTTATTTTCAACACAGGTTTTAATACCCTAAGTTACACATAGAGGATAATAGGGGATGCAAAGTCAGCAGTCTTTAATCCTTATCAAAAACCAGGGTTTCTTTTCTGCAGATTTATCGTATAAAAATGGTTTAGATGATTTACATCATCTTCTGGCCAGAAGACCTATTAACATTTAATGACTCTTGACAAAGACTTATCAACCATAGAGTTATTTTCTCTAAGAGTAATTGTTTAAGGTTTGGCGCCATCTTTCGAAGATAAAATTGCATTCCTATAGGGAGGATGTGTAATGGGTTTACAACAAAGAAAAGAATTTATTACCTTAAGGGTCTAAAGTTACCAACATCAAGGCCACTACTTATTTTTTCTACATACCAACTATATTAATTAGCACACATTCAAGGATACAATTCAGGGGATGTGGAAACTTGGCAAAAAGCATTGGTTCATCAATGAAATCTTTTACTAGTTTTATTCTGACAGTTTCTAACTCTCTGAGAGGCTCTAAGCTATTTGAATATCTTAAACTTCCCGTGCGTCTCGAGGCTGGGAGACTGTACACAATCGTATGCATAGCTGTAGGAGACCGGGTAAACTTGTCAGGCAAGTTAGAAAACCATCTGAGGGGTTTGGATTTAAACACTACTAATTGCCCAGGAACATTATTAGTTGGAGCTGTAAGTTAGCTCTTTGACAGAGAGAGTGAGATGGTGGTGGGGGACATCCCCAGTAATGTCAGAGGTGAGAGAACAAAGCAATAAAGAAGGCAGACTTTGGTTTTTGGGGGTAGATGCTGAAGAATATACGGGGGAACTCCTGGAGGCTCGATCCCGCCTTTGCGTATGCCGAGACTCTTTCCTCATGACATTTGTCACGAGTGGAATATCTCTCGCTGGCTCCCGGCAATCTTCCATTGCACCAAACGCAGTGGAGTCCCGAGAGGCCCCTCCCAACACCACAGTATCAGTGTCTTCTCAGAGGCACCCTGAGCAACTCCCTGAGTTCACCGGCACAAGTCGAGGGAACACAGGGTATCCTGCCGCAACCCGAGAAAGACCTCAAGAGTCCGTCTTCAACGCGTCTTGAGGCCGGATTCCCCTACCATGACTCGAGAGCAATGACACTCTCCCCCTCGCCATGCGCATGGACACCTGACTTCCCTGGCACCACATGAGAGGCTCCCTGAGCTCCCCGTCATACCTCGTGAGAAACCCCACACTGGCGCCACAGCTCGGGAAAACCCACGAGACGCCACCGTCATCGCGAGATTGGGGACATCTTTTCCTGCCTGACCTGGAGAGCAATCCCTGGTCCTTTCTCCAAACTTCACAGGAGGCTTTACTCCCTTTAGGCCACTCAATGGGCTCCAAGAGATACCTGTCGCGACTTGAGAGGAGAGCAGAGTACTTTGTTTCCCCTCGAGATGAGGCCTTACCTTGGGTGAGTCTGGAATGCAACCCCGAGATCCCTGTTGCCCCTGGAGAGGAACATTATGTCCTGGACAAAAGCCTAGATGAGGTCTATTTTGCCCTACAGTGACTCGAGAGCAACACCCATCTCTCCCTCGCAATTCGAATGGAAGATTGGTCTTCACTGGGCCAACACAAGAGGAAGTCTGAATTTCCCGTTGTAACTCGAGAATCCCGCCACAACTCTTAAAAACCACGTGGTTCCCCATTCATCACAATATGAGGCCTTTGCCCGCTACAGAGTCTCAAGATAAGTCCCATGTTTCGTCATAAAGTTTGAAATGCTACTTGGCACCCTTGATGCGACCCCAAAAGTTCCCCAATATACCGGTCTCACTCCAAGGGAACACCGAAGTTCCTGGCACCACTTCATTTGAGCCCCTTCTCCCCTCCTGATCATGGCAGGAAGGTCGATTCCCCTGCTTTGTCTAGAAGGGGTTCCCGACCTTCATGGCGCACCTCAGGATGAGGCCAGTCTCACGAAGAAATTCGAGACGTAGCCTCATGTTGGCGCCACGTGCCGAAAGACCCCGATTTCTCGGTCTTGCTCTTGATAAGAACCCGATGCCCGGACACCTCTTCTAAGGCAACCCTGTGGATGAAGGCACTACACGAGGGGGCACTGGCAACCCTGTTCATCGTCCGGAAAATCCCACAGGATCCACATACAGCTCCACAACTGGCCTGTAACCCCTTAAACAACGAGAGAGGCAAGCGGAGTTCCCTTCCTCAGACAAGACGAGGCCTGAGTATCCAATCCCAACTCTGCAGGCACGCTTCGATCTGAGTCAGAAATGGAGAGGAAACCTGAGGTTCCTGCCTCAACCCGAGATGAGGCCCTCTTCCATTAAAACAAACCCAGTGGAGTCCCGAGAGGCCACTCCCATCTCCACAGTATCCCTGACTTCTCATAGGCATTCTGAGAAGCTCCTTGAGGCCACCGGCAAACGTCGAGGGAAATAAGGGTTTCCTGCCACAACCGAAGAAAGACCTCGAGAGTCCTTCTTCAACGCGTCTTGAGGTCAGATTCCCCTACCATGGCTCGAGAGCAATAACGCGCTCCCCCTCGCCACGCACATGGAGACCTGACTTCCCTGGCGCCACATGAGAGGCTCCCTGAGCTCCCTGTCGTACCTCGTGTGAAACCCCACACTGGCGCCGCAGCTCGAGAAAACACACAAGACCCCTCCGTCATCGCGAGATGAGGGCCATCTTTTCCTGCATGGCCTGGAGAGCAGTCCCAAGTCCTCTCTCCAAACTTCACAGGAGGCTTGACTCCCTTTAGGCCACAAAGTGGGCTCCAAGAGGTGCCCGTCGCAACTCGAAAGGAGAGCAGAGTCCTTTGCTTCCCTTCGACACGAGGCCTGACTCCCTGGGTGAGTCTGGAATGCAAACCTGAGATCCCTGTGGCCCTTGGAGAGGAACATTAGGTCCTGGACACAAGCCTAGATGAGGTCTCCTTTGCCCTGCAGTGACTCGAGCGCAACCCCCAGCTCTCCCTCGCAACTCGAATGGATGATTGGACTTCCCTGGCCCAACACAAGAGGAAGCCTGAAATCCCCGTCGTAACTCGAGAATCCCGCCGCAACTCGAGAAAAACCACGTGGCTTCCCCGTCATCGCAAGATGAGGCCCTTGGCCACTACAGCGTATCAAGAGAAGTCCCACGTTCCATCCTGAAGTACAAAACGGTACTTGGCACCCTTGATGCGACCCCCAAAGTTCCCTGACATACCGGTCTCACTCGAGGGAAACACCAAAGTTCACGGCACCACTTCCTGTGAGCCCCTTCACCCCTCCTGATCGCGACAGGAGGGTCGACTCCCATGCTTTGTCTGCAAGGGGTTCCCGACGTTCCCCGCAAACCTCCGGATGAGGCCGGTCTCATGAGGAAATTCGAAAAGTAGCCTCATGGTTGGTGCCACATGTTGAAAGATCCCGAATTCCCGGTCCACTCTAGATAAGAACCTGACGCCCGGACATCTCTTTGAAGGCAACCCTGTGGATGAAGGCACAACACGAAGGGACAATGACATCCCCATGCATCGTCTGGAAAAACCCGCCGATTCCACTCACAGCTCCAAATGTGGACTGTCACCCCGTGAACAACTCGAGAGGCAAGTGAAGTTGCATTCCTTCACACAAGACGAGGCCTTACCCTCCTGGCCCAACTCTTCAGGGACCCTGCGATCGGAGTCAGAAATGGAGAGGAACCCTGAGGTTCCTACCTCAACTAGAGAAGAGGCCCTCTTCCATTGAACCAAACTCAGTGGTGTCCCGAGAGGCCCCTCCCAACACCACAGTATCCCTGAATTCTCAGAGGCTCCCTGAGAAGCTACCTGAGGTCACTGGCACAAGTCGAGGGAACCCAGAGTTTCCTGAAGTAACCCGAGAAAGACTTGGAGAGTCCTTTTTCAACGTCTCTTGATGCCCGATTCCCCTACCATGACTCCAGAGCAAGGACGTGCTCCCCTCGCCACAAGCAGGAAAACTGACTTCCCTAGTACCACACAAGAGGCTCCCTGAGTACCCCATCATACCTCGTGAGAAAACCCACAGTGGCGCCGCAGTTCGAGAAAAACCACAAGATGCCCCCGTCAAGGAGAGATGGGGGCCTTCTTTTCCCGCCTGACCTGGAGAGCAATCCCTGGTCCTCTCTCCAAACTTCACAGGAGGATTGACTCCCTTTAGGCTACTCAGTTGGGTCCAAGAAATACCCGGTGCGACTCGAGAGGAGAGCGGAGTCCTTTGCTTCCCTGGAGACGAGGCCTGACTCCCCGGGTGAGTTTGGAATGCAACCCCGAGATCCCTGTCGCCCCTGGAGTGGAACATTATGTCCTAGACACAAGCCTAGATGAGGTCTATTTTGCCCTACAGTGATCGAGAGCAACCTCCATCTCTCCCTCATAATTTGAATGGAAGATTGGGCTTCCCACGGTCAACACATGAGGAAGTCTGAATATCCCATCGTAATTCGAGAATTCAGCCTCAAGTCTTAAAAACCATGTGGTTCCCCCTTCATCGCAATATGAGGCCCTTGCCAGCTAGAGTCTCAAGAGAAGTCCCACGTTCCAACTTAAAGTTCGAAATGCTACTTGGCACCCTTGATGCGACCCCAAAGTTCCCCAACATACCGGTCTCACTCCAGGTGAACACCGAAATTCCCGGCGTCTCCAGGGAAGTCCCATGTTCTGTCCATAAGTGCGAAACGGTACTTGACACCCTTGATGCGACCGCAAAAGTTCCCGACACGCTGGGTTCCCTCGAGGGGAACACCAAGTGTCCCGGCACCACTTCATCTGAGCCCCTTCTCCCCTCCTGATCGCGACAGGAGAGTCGATTCCCCTGCTTTCTCTGGAAGGGGTTCCCGGCCTTCCTGGTGCACCTCAGGATGAGGCCGGTCTCAGGAGGAAATTCGAGACCAGCCATGTGTGAGGTGCCACGTGCCGAACGACACCGATTTTCCGGTCCGCTCTTGATAAGAACCTGATGCCCGGACACCTCTTCGAAGGCAACCCTGTGAGTGAAGGCACAACACGAAGGGGCACTGACACCCCCGTGCATCATCCGGAAAAACCCGCAGGGTCTACACACAGCTAGACAAGGGGCCTGAGACTCCCGGAACAACTCGAGAGGCAACCAGAACTCCATTCCTCAGACAAGACGAGGCATGACTCTCCTGTCCCAACACTGCAGGGACCGTGCAGTCGGAGTCAGAATTGGAGAGGAAGCCTGAGGTTCCTGCCTCCCCTCGAGATGAGGCCCTCTTCCATTGCGCCGAACCCAGCAGAGTCCCGAGAGGCCCTGCCAACTCCACAGCATTCCTCACCTCTCAGAGGCACCCTGGTAAGTTCCCTATAGTCCCCTGCAGAAGTCGAGGGAAACGAGGGTTTCCCGCTGCCACCCGAGAAAGACCTCGAGAGTCCTTCTTCAACGCGTCTTGAGGCCCTAGTCACTTCCCATGACTCGAGAGTGATGACCAGCTCCCCCTCGCCATGCGCATGGAGACATGAGTTCCCTGGCGCCGCACGAGAGGCTCCCTGAGGTCCTCGTCGTGTCTCGTGAGAAAACCCCCACGGGCGCCGCAGCCTGAGGAAACCCATGAGATGCCCCCGTCATCGCGAGATGAGGGCCTTCTTTTCCTGCCTGACCTGGAGAGCAATCCCGAGTCCTCTCTGCAAACTGAAGAGGAGGCTCGACACCCTTGAGTCCACTCAGTGGGCTCCAAGAGATCCGTGTCGCGACTTGAGAGGAAAGTGGAGTCCTCTGCTTCCCCTCGAGGCGAGGCCTGACTCCCCAGGGGAGTCTGGAATGGAAACCCGAGATCTCTGTCTTCCCTTGAGAGGAATATTAGGTCCTGGACACACGCCTCGATGAGCTCTATTTGGCCCTGTAGTGACTCGAGGAGAATCCCCCGCTTTCCCTCGCAACTCCAGGGGAAGACTGGGCTTCCCAGGGCCAACCCAAGAGGAAGCCTGAAATCCCCGTCGTTTTCGAGAATCCAGACGCAACTCGAGAAAAACGACGTGGTTCCAACGTCTTCACAGGATGAGGCCCTTGCCCGCTACAGCGTCTCCAGGGAAGTCCCATGTTCCGTCCTGAAGTGGGAAACGGTACTTGGCTCCCTTGATGCGACCCCTAAACTTCCCTGAAACGCCGGGTTCCCTCGAGTGGAACACCTAGAGTCCCGGCCCCACTTCATCTGAGCCCCATCTCCCCTCCTGATCGCGACAGGAGAGTCGATTCCCCTTCTTTGTGTGGAAGGTGTTCCCGGCCTTCCCGGCACACCTCAGGATGATGCTGGTCTCACGAGGAAATTCGAGATGAGCCACGTGGGTGGTGCCACATGCCGAATGACCCCGATTTCCCAGTCCGCTCTTGAAATGAACCTGATGCTGGACACCTCTTTGAAGGCAACCCTGTGGGGGAAGGCACCAAATGAAGGGGCAATGACACCCCCGTGCATCTTCTGGAAACACCCGCAGGTTCCACACACAGCTCGACAAGGGGCCTGAGACCCACTGAACGACTCGAGAGGCAAGCAGAGTTCCATTAATCAGACAAGACGAGGCCTGACTCTCCTGTCCCAAACCTGCAGGGACCCTGCGGTCGGAGTCAGAAATGGAGAGGAAGCCTGAGGTTCCTGCCTCCAATCGAGATGAGGCCCTCTTTCATTTCGTCAAACCTAGTGGAGTCCCGAGAGGCCCCTCTAACTCCTCAGTATCCCTCACCTCTCAGAGGCACCTGGGAAGTTCCCTAAGGTCCCCTGTAGAGGTCGAGGGAAACGAGTGTTTCCCGCCCCAACCCAAGAAAGACCTCGAGAGTCCTTCTTAAATGCGTCTGGAGGCCCTAGTCCCTCCCATGACTCCAGAGCAATGACGCGATCTGCCTGGCCACACGCATGGAGGCCTGACTTCTCTGGCGCCCCACGAGAGGCTCCCTGAGCTCCCCATCATATCTCGTGAGAAACCCCACACTGGCGCCGCAGCTCGAGAAAACCCATGAGACGCTCCCGTCATCACGAGAGGAGGGCCATCTTTAACTGAATGGTATGCAGATCAAGCGTGAACCTTCTGTCCAAGCTACACAGGACGCTTGACTCCCTTTAGGCCACTCATTGGGCTCCAAGAGTTACGCGTCCCGACTCGAGAGGATAGTGGAGTCCTTTGCTTCCACTCGAGACGAGGCGTGACCCACCGGGTGAGACTGGAATGCGACCCCGATATCCCTGTTGCCCCTGGAGAGGAACACTACGTCCTGGACCCAAGCCTAGATGAGGACTCTTTGCCCTGAAGTGACTCGAGAGCAACCCACAGCTCTCTCTGACAAGTTGAATGGAAGATTGGACTTCCTGGGCCAACACAAGAGGAAGCCTGAATTCCCCGTCGTAACTCGAGAATCCCGCCGCAACTCGAGAAAAACCACGTGTTTCCCTCGTCATCGCAATATGAGGCCCTTGCCCGCTACAGCATCTCCAGAGAATTCCCACGTTCCGTCTTGAAGTGCGAAACTGTACTTGGCACCCTTGATGCGACCTCAAAAGTGCCGTGACATACCGGTCTCACTCGAGGGGACCACCGAGGTTCCCGGCACCACTTCATCTGAGCCCCTTCTCCCCTTCTGATCGCGACCGGTGTGTCGATTCCCCTGCTTTGTCTGCAAGGGTTCCCTACCTTCCCGGCGAACTTCAGGATGAGGCCGGTCTCCCGAGGAAATTCGAGACGTAGCCTCGTGGGTGGTACCACATGCTGAAAGACCCCAATTTTCTGGTACGCTCTTGAAAAGAACCCGATGCCCGGACACCTCTTTGAAGGCAACCCTGTGGATGAAGGCACAACACGAAGGGGCACTGACACCCCTGTGCATCGTCCGGAAAAATCCGCAGGTTCCACACACAGCTCAACAAGTGGCCTGTCACTCCGTGAACAACTCGAAAGGCAAGCGGAGATCCATTCCTCCACGGAAGACGAGGCGTGACTCTCTTGTCCGTACTCGGCAGGTACTCTGCAACCCGAGTCAGAAATGGAGAGGACCCCTGACGTTCCTGCCTCCATTCGAGATGAGGCCCTCTTCGATTGCACCAAACCCAGTTGAGTAACGAAAGGCCCCTCCCAAATCCACAGTGTCCCTGACTTCTCAGAGGCACCCTGAGAAGTTGCCTGAGGTCACCGACACAAGTCGAGGGAACCCAGGGTTCCCTGCCGCAACCCAAGAAAGACCTCGAGAGTCCTTCTTCAATGCGTCTTGAGGCCCGATTCGCCTACTATGACTCGAGAGCAATCACGCACTCCCCTTCACCACACGCACGGAGACCTGACGTCCCTAGCACCACACGAGAGGCTCTCTGAGCTCCCCGTCGTACCTCGTGAGAAATCTGATACTGGCGCCGCAGCTGGAGAAAACCCACGAGACGCCCCCGTCATCGCGAGACGAGGGCCTTTTTTCCTGCATGGCCAGGAAAACAATCCCGAGTCATCTCTCCAAACTCCATAGGAGGCTTCACTCCCTTTACGCCACGCAGTGGGCTCCAAGAGATACCCGTCGCGACTCGACAGGAGAGCGGAGTCCTTTTTTTCCCCTCAAGACGAGGCCTGACTCTCCGGGTAAGTCGAGAATGCAACCCTGAGATCCCTGTCGGCCCAGTATTGGAACACTAGGTCCTGGACACAAGCGTAGATGAGGTCTATTTTGCCCTGCAGTGACTGGAGAGCAATCCCCAGTTCTAACTTGCAACTCGAATGGAATACTGGATTTTCCTGACACCACACAAGAGGCTCCCTGAAATCCCTGTGGTACTTCATGAGACACCCCACACTGGCGCCGCAGCTCGAGAAAACCCACGAGACGCCACCGTCATCTCGAGATGAGGGCCTTCTTTTCCTGCATGGCCTGGAGTTCAATCCCGAGTCCTCTCTCCAAACTCCACAGGAGGCTTGACTCCCTTTAGTACACACATTGGGCTCCAAGAGATACCCATCGCGACTCGAGACGAGAGCGGAATTCTTTGCTTACCCTCGAGGTGAGAACTGACTCCCCGGATGAGTCTGGAATGCAAACCCGAGATCCCTGTCGCCCCTGGAGAGCAACGTTAGATCCTGGACACAAGCCTAGATTAGGTCTCTTTTGCCCTGCAGTGACTCTAGCGCAATCCCCAGCTCCCCCTCGCAACCCGAATGGAAGATTGGATTTCAAGGCCAACGAAAGGAAGCCTAAATTCCCGGTCATAACTCGAGAATCCCGCCGCAACTCGAGCAAAACCACGTGGTTCTCCCGTCATCGCAAGATGAGGCCCTTGCCCGCTACAGCGTTTCAAAAGATGTCCCAGGTTCCGTCTTGAAATGCGAAACGGTACTTGGCACCCTTGATGCGACCCCAAAAGTCCCCCAACACGCCGGTCTCACTCAAGGGGAACACCGAGGTTCCCGGCACCACTTCATTTAAGCCCCTTCTCCCCTCCTGATCGTGACCGGTGGGTCGATTCCCCTGCTTTGTCTGCAAGGGGGCCCGACCTTCCCTGCACAACTCAGGATGAGGCCGGTCTCATGGGGAAATTCGATACGTAGCTTTGTCGGTGGTGCCACTTGCTGAAAGACTCCAATTTCCCTGTCCGCTCTTGATAAGAATCCGATGCTCGGACACCTCTTGGAAGGCAGCCTTGAGTATGAAGGTACAACACGAAGGGGCACTAACACACCTGTGCATCATCCGGAAAAACGGGCAGGTTACATACACAGCTCGACAAGTGGCCTGTCACCTCGAGAACAACTCGAGAGGCAAGAGGAGTCCCATCCTCCAGAAAAGACGAGGCCTGACTCTCCTGTACCAACATGCAGGGACCTTGCGATCTGAGTCAGAAATGGAGAGGAACACTGAGGTTCCTGCTTCAACTCGAGATGAGTCCCTCTTACATTCCACCAAATGCAGAGGAGTCTCGAGAGGCCCCTCCAAACTGCACAGTATCCCTGACTTCTCAGAGGCAATCTGAGAAGCTCCCTGAGGTCGCAGGCACAAGTCAAGGGAACCCTGGGTTTTATGCAGTGACCCGAGAAAGACCTCGAGAGTCCTTCTTCAACCCGTCTTGAGGCCCGATTACCCTACCATGACTCGAGAGCAATGACGAACTCCCCCTAGCCATCTCATGGGGACCTGACTTCCCTGGCGCCACACGAGAGGCTCCCTGAGCTCCCTCTCGTACCTCGTCAGAAACCGGGCACTAGCGCGGCAGTCTAGAAAACCCACAAGAGGCCGCCGTCATCGCGAGATGAGGGCCTTCTTTTCCTGCATGGCCTGGAGAGGAATCCCGAGTCCTCTATCCAAACAGCACAGGAGGCTTGACTCCCTTTAGGGCACACAGTGGGCTCCAAGAGATACCCATCGCGACTCAAAAGGACAGCGGAGTTCTTTGCTTCCCCTCGAGACGAGGCCTGATTCCCCGGGTGAGTCTGGTATGCAAGCCCGAGATACCTGTCGCCCCTAGGGATGAACATTAAGTCCTGGACACAAGCCTAGATGAGGTCTATTTTGCCCTGCAGTGACTCGAGGGCAATCCCCAGCTCTCCCTTGAAACTCGAATGGAAGATAGGACTTCCCTGGGCCAACACATGAGGAAGACTGTATTCCCCGTCGAAACTCGAGAATCCCGCCACAACTCGAGAAACGCTACGTTGTTCCCCCGTCATCGCAAGATGAGGCCCTTGCCCCCTACAGCGTCTCAAGAGAAGTCCCACGTTCCGTCTTGAAGTGCGAAACTATATCGGCACCCTTGATGCAACCTCAAAATTTCGTCGACACACTGGTCTGACTCGAGGAGAACACCGAGGTTCCCGGCACCACTACATCTGGGCCCCTTCTCCCCTCCTGATCGCGACAGGAGGGTCGATTCCCCTGTTTTGTCTTGAAGGGGTTCCCGCCTTTCCCGGTGCATCTCAGGATGAGGCCGGTCTCACGAGGATATTTGAGACATAGCCTCGTGGATGGTGACACATGCCGAAAGACCCCGATTTCCCGGTTCGCTCTTGATAAGATCCCAATGCCCAGACACCTCTTTGAAGATAACCCTTTTGATGAAGGCACAACACGAAGGGGCACTGACACCCCCGGGTATCGTCCGGAGAAACCCGCAGGTACCACACACAGCTCGAGAAGTGACCTGTCACCCCGTGAACAACTGGAGAGGCAAGCAGAGTTCCATTCCTCCACACAAGACGAGGCCTGACTCTCCTGTTCGAACTCTGCAGCGAAACTGCGATCTAATCAGATCTGGCCCAGGGGAAGTCAGGAGAGGAAACATGAGTTTCCTGCCTCCACTCGAGATGAGGCCCTCTTCCATTGCACCGAACCCAGTGGAGTCCCGAGAGGCCCCTCCCAACTGCACAGTATCCCTGACTTCTCAGAGGCACCCTTAGACCTTCCTGAGATCACCAGCACAAGTCGAGGGAACCAAGGGTTTCCTGCCCCAACCCGTAAAAGACCTCGAGAGTCCTTCTTCAACGCGTCTTGAGGTGCGATTCCCCTACCATGACTCGAGAGCAATGACGCACTCCGCCTAGCCACGCGCATAGAAACCTGACTTCCCTGGCGCCACAGGAGAGGCTCCCTGAGCTCCCCATTATACCTCGTGAGCAACACCACACTGGAGCCGCAGCTCGAGAATACCCACGAGACGCCCCAGTCCTCACGAGATGAGGGCCTTCTTTTGCTGTATGGCCTGGAGAGCAATCCTGAGTCCTCTCTCCAAACTCCACAGGAGGCTTGCCTCATTTTAGGCCACACAGTGAGCTCCAAGATATACCCGTCGCGACTTGACAGGAGAGCGGTGTCCTTGGCTTCCCCTTGAGACGAAGCCTGATTCCCCGGGTGAGTCGAGAATGCAATGCCGAGATCGCTGTCGCCCCAGCAGAGGAACATTAAGTCCTGGACACAAGCCTAGATGAGGTCTATTTGGCCCTGCAGTGTCTCGAGAGCAATCCCCAGTTCTAACTCGCAATTCGAATGAAAACTGGACTTCCCTGGGCCAGTTGAACAGGAAGCCTGAATTCCCCGTCGTAACTCGAGAATCCCGCCACAACTCAAGAAAAACCACGTGGTTCCCCCGTCATCGAAAGATGAGGCCCTTGCCCGCTACAGCGTCTCAAGAGAAGTCCCACGTTCCGTATTGAAGAGCGAAAAGTTACTTGGAACCCTTGATGCGACCCCAAAAGTTCCCCGACATACCAGTCTCACTTGAGGAGAACACCGAGGTTCCCGGCACCACTTCATCTGAGACTCTTCTCCCCTCTTGATCGCGACAGGAGGTTCGATTCCCCTGCTTTGTCTGGAAGGCATTCCCGACCTTCCTGGCGCACTTCAAGATGAGGCCAGTCTCACGAGGAAATTTGAGACATAGCCTCGTGGGTGGTGCGGCATGCCAAAAGACCCCGATTCCCTGGTCCGCTCTTGATAAGAACCCGATGGCAGAACCCAACTCGAAGGCAATCCTGTGGATCAAGGCACAACACGAAGGGGCAGTGACACCCCGGTGCATCGTCCAGAAAAACCCACAAGTTCCACATACAAATCGACAAGTGGCCTGTCACCCCATGAACAACGCGAGAGTCAAGCAGAGTTCCAGTCCTCCACACAAGACGAGGCCTGACTCTCCTGTCCCAACTCTGCAGGGACTCTGCGATCCGAGTCAGATCCGGCGCATTCGAAGCCAGGAGAGGAACCCTGAGGTTCCTGCCTCAACTTGTCATGAGGCCCTCTTCCATTGCACCAAACCCAGTGGAGTTCCGAGAGGCCCCTCCCAACTCCACAGTGACCCTGACTTCTCAGAGGCACGCTGAGAAGCTTCCTGAAGTCACTGGCACAAGTCGATGGAACCCAGGGTTTCCTGCTGCAACCCAGGAAAGACCTTGAGAGTCCTTCTTTAACACCTCTTCAGGCCCAATTCCCCTACCATGACTCGAGAACAATGACGGGCTCCCTCTCACCACATGCATAGAGACCTGACTGCCCTGGGACCACGTGAGAGGCTCACTGAGCTCCCAGTCTTACTTCGTGAGAAACCCCACACTAGCGCCACAGCTCGAGAAAACCTACGAGACGCCCCAGTCGTTGGGAGATGAGGGCCTTCATTTCATGCATTCCCTGGAGAGCAATCCCGTGTCCTCCCTCCAAACACCAAAGGAGGTTTGACTCCCTTTAAGCCACTCAGTGGGCTCCAAGACATACCCGTCCGACTCGAGAGGAGAGCAGAGTCCTTTGCTTCCCCTCGAGATGAGGGCTGACTCCAAGGTGAGTCTGGAATGCAACCCCGAGATTTCTGTCGAGCCTTGACATGAACATTAGGTCCTGCACACAAGCCTTGGTGGGGTCTCTTTTGCCTTCAGTGACTAGAGCGCACCTCCAGCTCTTCCTCGAATCTCGAATGGAAGATAAGACTTTTGTGGGCCAACACAAGAGGAAGCATGAATTCCCTGTGGTAACTCAAATAGCCCACCGCAACTCGAGAAAAACCAAGTGTTTCCGCAGTCATTCCAAGATGAGGCCCATGCCCGCTGGAGCAACCCAAGAGAAGTCCAACATTCCATTTTGAAGAGCGAAACAGTACTTGGAACGCTTTATGCGACCCCAAAAGTTACCCGACATACCTGTCTCACTTGAGGGAAACACCGAGGTTCCCAGCAGCACTTCATCTGAGCCACTTCTCCCCTCCTGATCGCCACAGGAGGGTCGATTCCTCTGCTTTGTCTGGAAGAGTTTCATGAACTTCGCGGCACATTTCAGGATGAGGCCGGTTTCATGAGGAAATTCGAGACAACCCACGTGGGTGGTGCCAAATGCTGAACGACCCCGATATCCCGGTCCGCTCTTCATAAGAACCCGATGCCCGGATACCTCTTCGAAGGCAACCCTGTGGATGAAGACACAAAACGAAGGGTCACTGACACCCCCGTGCATCGTCTGGAAAAACCTGCAGATTCCACACACAGTTTGACAAGGGGCCTGAAACCCCATGAACAACTCGAGAGGCAAGCGGAGTTCCATTACTCAGAAAAGACGTAGCCTGTCTCTCCTGTCCCAACTCTGCAGGGACCCTGATGTCGGAGTCCAAAACAGAGAGGAAGTCTGAGGTTCCTGCCTCCCCTCGAGATGAGCCCCTCTTCCAATGTGACAAACCCAGCGGAGTCCCGAGAGGCACCGCCAACTCCACAGTATCCCTCAACTCTCAGAGACACCCTGGGAAGTTCCCTAAGGTCCCCGGCAGAAGTCGAGGGAAACGACTTTTTCCCGCCACAACCCGAGAAAGACCTCTAGAGTCCCTCTTCAACGCGTCTTGAGGCCCTAGTCCCCTCCCATTACTCGAGAGCCACAACGCGCTCCTCCTCGCTACGCGCAGGGAGACCTGACTTCCCTGGCGCCGCACGAGAGGCTCCCTGAGATCCTCGCTGTGCCTCGCGAGAAAACCCCCACGGGCGCCGCAGCTCGAGGAAACCCCTGAGACGCCCCCGTCCTCGCGATGTGAAGGGACTTCTTTTCCTGCATGGCCTGGAGAACAATCCCGAGCCCTCTCTCCAAAATGAAGAGGAGGCTTGACTCCACTGACGCCACTAGGGGGCTCCAAGATATCCGCGTCGTGACTCGGGAGGACAGCAGAGTCCTTTGCTTCCCCTCGAGACGAGGCCTGACACCCAGGGGGATCCTGGAATGCAACCCCGAGATCCCTGCCTTCCCTGGAGAAGAACATTAGGTGCTGGACACAAGCCTAGATGAGGTCTCTTTGGCCCTGCAGTGACTCGAGCGAAACCCCCAGCTTTCCCTCGCCAATCGAATGGAAGACTGGGCTTCCCAGGGCCAACAGAGGAGGAAGCCTGTAATCCCCATCGTCACTCTAGAATCCCGGCGCAACTCGAGAAAAAACACGTGGTTCCAACGTCTTCGCAAGATGAGGCCCTTGCCCACTACAGCGTCTCAGGGGAAGTCCCATGTTCCGCCCTGAAGTGCGAAACAGTACCTGACACAATTCGTGCGACCACCAAAAGCTCCCCGACACGCCGGGTACTCTCGAGGGAACACCGAGGTCCCGGCACAGCTTCATCTGAGCCCGTTCTCCCCTCCTGATCACGACAGGAGAGTCGATTCCCCTGCGTGGTTCAGAAGGGGTTCCCGGCCTTCCCGGTGCACCTCAGGATGAGGCCAGTCTCACAGGAAAATTCGAGACGAGCCACGTGGGTGGTGCCACATGCCAAATGCCCCCGATTCCCCGGTCCGCTTTTGAGAAGGACCCGAGGCCCGGACCCCTCTTCGAAGGCAACCCTGTGGGTGAAGGCACAACACGAAGGGGCACTGACACCCCCGTGCATCGTCCGCAAAGACCCGCGGGTTCCACACACAGCTCGACCAGGGGCCTGAAAACCCCTGAGCAACTCGAGAGGCCAGCGGGGTTCCCTTCCTCAGACAAGACGAGGCCTGACTCTCCTGTCCCAACTCTGCAGGGACCCTGTGGTTGGAGTCCGAAAAGGAGAGGAAGCCTAAGTTTCCTGTCTCCCCTCGAGATGAGGCCCTCTTCCATTGCGCCAAGCCCAGCGGAGTCCCGAGAGGCCCCGCCAACTCCACAGCATCCCTCACCTATCAGAGGCACCATGGGAAGTTCCCTCAGGTCCCCGGCAGAAGGCGAGGGAAACGAGGCTTTCCCGCCGCAACCACAGAAAGACCTCGAGTGTCCTTCTTCAACGCCTCTGGAGGCCCTAGTCCTCTCCCATGACTGGAGAGCCATGACGCGCTCCCCCTCGCCACGTGCACAGAGACCTGACTTCCCTGGCACCGCACGAGAGGCTCCCTGAGATCCTCGTCTTGCCTCGTGAGAAAACCCCCACGGGCGCCGCAGCTCGAGGAAACCCCTGAGAAGCCCCCATCCTCGCGAGGTGAGGGCCTTCTTTTCCTGCCTGACCCAGAGCACAATCCCGAGTCCTCTCTCCAAACTGAAGAGAAGGCCTGACTCCCTTGAGGCCACTCAGTGGGCTCCAAGAGATCTGCGTCGCGACTTGAGAGGAGAGCGGCATCCTTGGCTTGCCCTCGAGGCGAGGCCTGACTCCCCGGGGGAGTCTGGAACGCCACCCTGAGATCCCTGTCTTCCCTTGAGAGGAACGTTAAGTCCCGGACACAGGCCTAGATGAGGTCTCTTTGGCCCTGCAGTGACTCGAGTGCAACCCTCAGCTTTCCCTCGCAACTCGAATGGAAGATTAGGCTTCCCGGGGCCAACACAAGAGGAAGCCTGAAATCCACTTCGTAACTCTAGAATCCCACCGCAACTCGAGAAAATCCACATGGTCCCAACGTCTTCGCAAGATGAGGCCCTTGCCCGCTACGGCGTCTCAAGGGAAGTCCCAGGTTCTGTCCTGAAGTGCGAAACGGTACCTGACTCGTTTCATGCAACCCCCAAAAGTCCCCCACACGCCGGTTTCCCTCGAGGGTAACACCGAGGGTTCCATCCCCACTTCATCTGAGCCCCTTCTCCCCTCCTGATGGCGACAGGAGAGTCGATCCCCCTGCATTGTCTGGAAGTGTCCCCGGCTTTCCCAGCACAACTCAGGATGAAGCCGGCCTCACTAGGAAATTTGAGACTAGCCCCGTGGGTGGTCCCTCATGCCGAAAGACCCCGATTTCCCTGTCCGCTCTTGAAAAGAACCCGAGGCCCGGACACCTCTTCGAAGGCAACCCAGTGGGTGAAGGCACAACACGAAGGGGCACTGTCACCGTCGTGCATTTCCGGAAACACCCGCAGGTTCCACACACAGCTCAACAAGGGGCCTGAGACCCCCTGAGCACCTCGAGAGGCAAGCTGAGTTCCCTTCCTCAGACAAGACGATTCCTGACTCTCCTGTCCCAACTCTGCAGGGACCCTGCGGTCGGAGTCTGAAACGGAGAAGAAGCCTGAGGTTCCTGCCTTCCCTGGAGATGAGGCCCTCTTCCATTGCGCCAAACCCAGCGGAGTCCTGAGAGGCCCCGCCAACTCCACAGCATCCCTCATCTGTCAGAAGCACACTGGGAAGTTCCCTAAGGTCACCGGTAAACTTTTATTGCACAAGGTCCCCATGAAAAGGCCCACGCAGCAGGACAGCCACAGATTCTCTCTGCCATTAAAGGGCAGTAAGGTGCCCTCCCCCCTTCTTTGCTGCCTCGGCGGCCACCAGGGTGCAATTCGCGTACCCTTCCCTTTCCCATCCTAGCAGGTGCTCCAGGGCCCGCTGGCCTACAAAGTGCCAGAAGCAGGGCTGGGCCAGCCGGCCAGAATTCAGGGTTCTGTCCCTTGGACTTCCAGCGGACACTAGGCTGCTTGGGAAATCCACGCAGACTCTGAGGTTTTTCAGCAGAGGGGTGGAGCGGTAAAGGCCTTGACCCCAAAGACGAGGCCTTTCTGCGACCGCCAGGTTGGGGAGCTCTGAGACTGTGCCAACACAGGGCGGAATACATGGTTCCCTGCTCCACGCAGTCCCCGTTCCCTTACCTGTGTTACGCACCCCTCCGCTGTGGCCAATGGATGCCGATCCTTGGGGATCCAGGAGTTCACGAAATGGGCATTCCCAGCCGCAATGGCGACCCCCAACAGCACATCTGGAAAGCCCTCCCCCACCCCCGCCAGGAGCCGACCCCCACTGCGAACGGAACCCCACCCCGCCCCGCACCGCCAGGTTTCGCCCCGGCCCTGCCGGGCTCCCGGTGGGTTCCCAGCAATATTGGCGACCCCCGGGAGCACAACAGGGACCGACCCCCCACCCACAGTGAGCGGAATCTCGACCTGTGCAGCCCAGGTTTACCCCACCCTGGCTGCGCTCCCGGCGCGTTTCCAGCTGCAGTGGCCATCTCTGAGAGCACAACTGGGAAGCCCTCCCCTACCCCCGCCAGGAGCCGACACCCACCCTGCGCCACCCGGGTTCGCCCCGCCCCTGCCGCGCTCCAGGGGCGCTGCCCACCTTCACCAGTGGCTCTCGGTGAGCCCCGTCCCCACGCCCGGTTCCAGGAGAGGCTCTCGGACCTCGCTGCTGCCGCCAGGTCAAACATGAGGACAATACATACACCCCACAGAGACAATCCAAGCTGTCTATGATTTAGGGATAAAACGAGGACTACAGAAAGGCAAGATGACCTGACCTAGGAGGGCCATGATATTCTATAGAACCAGACAAAGTTGGTTACCAAGGAAACTTTTTTCCTTGGAACCCGGAAAGCTGGTTCTTTGCATATGCAATGACCAACAATTAGCTTGTTACCCAAGCCTGCCTTACTGCCACCCCCATCCCCCCACTCCCCAGAAGACTGGCTCAAAGAAATATTTTAAATCTCAGGCGGAAACCTGGAAGATGTCTTGTCTGTCTGTTTGGATTAAGGTATGTGTCAGTGTGAGCCTTGTGTTTTTTGATAATATTGCTCAAGTTCTGAGTTCTGATTTCAATGGTCTCAAGACAAGGCAGCCCTTCCAAATCAAACTGCTGGAAATACAAGAAAACATTGACCTAAATGAATGTCAGAGTCCCGTGAACTGGGAACTAGTCAATATTAAATATCTAGTATTTTTGGTTTTGCTCCTCCATTATAGACATGTCTAAGAGTCAACAACATTAAGCACAACATGTTCATAGTGCCTAGGTTTCTTTTGAGGTAAAAATTGCTCTATTGTTATATCTGTCACAAGCTTGTCAGCAAGAAACTACCTGGAAACGACAACAACAAAAGTAAAAAATGTAAATGTGATATGAGCTTTTAGACAAACTCTTTACAATAATTATACTCTATAATATCTGCCTCTCATAGTCTTGATTGAAGGCAGAGGAGAAGGGGATGACAGAGGATAAGATGGTTGGATGGCATCACTGACTCGATGGACATGAGTTTGAGCAAGCCCCTGGAGCTGGTGACGGACACGGAAGCCTGGCGTCCTTCAGGCCACGGGGTCCCAAAGAGTCAGACACGACTGAGCAACTGAACTGAACTGAACTAACAAACGTTTCTCCAGGTGTTTTGGTTACCCGAGTTTCTATCCTTGTGACGACAGTGTATTGAATAGCTAGGTCATTTCCAAATAAATGAAAGTTCTGAAACATTCACGACTTGAAAGGACCTCCCTTTTACACAGAAACAAAAGAGATTTTTGACTCTCCATGAATAGTGTCTGGCACCATCCTGACATGTTAAATGTAAGAAAGCAATTGTTTTGTTTTGTTTTGTTCTGTTCTTGGGGGTGGGGGGAGGGGGGCGGGCTATAGCGAATGCCAATATAAAAGTCAGTTCTTGGTTGCTGAAGGGAAATGTATGACTTGTTATTACAAGAAAGTATGTGGAATGCAATGGCACTTGAGGAAGGAAAACAAAGTAGTTCTGTCTTACAGGTGGCCGTTTCAGGATGGGAGAAGCAAAGGAATGGGTACAGAATGGGATAAGGAGGTTGTAGGGAAAGTGGACCCCCAGAAAAGAGTTCTGTGCCTAGCACAAGTTTTCTTGAGATGTCGAACTGCCTTTGCTAATGGAGTTTAAGTTTCTTTACCTCTTAAGTGATCTCTTCTAGGTTGACCTAGAACAGAAATCTTTTGTTAGCTTTGGCTAAGTGGAGAAGTAGTGTTTCACGGTGACATATGTGATCCTTCCTGACTGTTTGCAGCCCTTTTGATATCGATGCACTGCTTCTGCTGCTGCTGCCGCCGCTGCTGCTGCTGCTAAGTCGTTTCAGTCGTGTCCGACTCTGTGCGACCCCATAGACGGCAGCCCACCAGGCGCCGCAGTCCCTGGGGTTCTCTAGGCAAGAACACTGGAGTGGGTTGCCATTTCCTCCTCCCATGCATGAAAGTGAAAAGTGAACGTGAAGTCGCTCAGTGGTGTCCGACTCTTAGCGACCCCATGGACTGCAGCCTACCAGGCTCCTCCATCCATGGGATTTTCCACGCAAGAGTACTGGAGTGGGGTGCCATTGCCTTCTCCCATATCTATGCACAAGCCTGCCTAAATCATTGACTTCCAGCTAGCTTTGGGATGCCAATGACCATCCACCCTTACAAGGCAACAGAGAAGAGAAAAACACTTACCACAGGAGGTCCTGGTAAGGAACGAGGAACTAACAAGCTCCCGCCAACCAGGATTCTGCAGAGGTCAACAAGAGGTCAGTAAGAGATGGAAGACTGCAGTCCAGAGGTCCTAGCAACTTCCATCTTGCAGCAGACACCCAGCATAGTCAAAACGAATTCAATGTTGCAAAAAATAAGTAAACAAATAAAGGACAGAAGTTCTTTGAACACATGACTGAGATTAGGGGTGAGGCAGTACATGTACAGTGCCCGGAAAATCTTAAAGTATGAGAAAGGAAAGAAATTAAAGACAACTATCAAGCTGTCCAAACTGATAAAAACGAAAGATTACACAGTTTTTTCTGTATATATTACCAGATAATAATCTGAAAAGGAATTAAAAAAAATTCCCTTTCAATAATGTCAACATGAATACAACACTTTGCCATGGATGTAACGAGGATGACAAGACTGGCACACTGGAACTTATACACCCTGGCTGAAAACTATCCTGAATACATGGACAGGTATTCCATAACAATGGAAAGACTTAAGATGGCAATACCATGGAATGCATCTTCAATCTGAAATGAAGATTTGATATGATTTGATCGCTCAGAGCTTTTGTGTCATCAATTGTTATTAAAGTATAAATGAGATAGAGAAAACTGCTGACTTAGATTTGAGGCGGGGTGTACGCCCTGCTGGTCTCTAGCCAGATATTCTACAGGCACTAGCAGTCAGCTAAGGAAAGAAAGGCACTGTCTCAGGGAATGGCACCAGGCCCCTCCCCCACGACATGCCTTGAGGTCACATTGGCAGCAGGTGAGTCATCCTGGGCCAAAAACTGATTGACATGAATCTTGAAGAAAGGCAGTATTCCAGGCAAATATATCATTTCCTTAACATAGATTAGGAGAACAAGGTACGAGGAAAACATACTGTTTTGTTCAAGTCGCTTCTGAGCCTATTGGGGGAACCGACCTGAAGCCAGAGTCCAGCAGATATACATAGGATATTTACATCGCTTAAGACAAACATTTCCTCAGGAACAAATGCATTGCTTAGCTCAAGGTTTGTCTGCGAAATTCTTACACATCAGGAGATGGCTCCGAGCTGGGTTTCTACACACAAGAACATGAATGCAAAGGACAAGCCTGCACAGCCCATCTGCCCCCCTCCCCCACAGCCAGCAGCATTTCCAAGTGACCTCCTAAGGCCTTCCCCAAAATACAGGGGCACCTCTGGGTTTCCTGTTTCCCTCACTTCGAACACTTTTCTTAAAAAAAAAAAAAATCCTGCACACTTCTTGATAGAATGCCACAGTGCAAGGAAAACAGGCCTTCAATACTTAAACCTCCCTGTGCCAAACACTTGGGGCTTGGTTTTGTTTTGTTTTGTTTTTTAATTACACCACCACATAATTTAAACTTTTTACAATTTCTAATTATTCAGTACCAAAACACCAAACTTTTATTGCACAAGGTCCCCATGAAAAGGCCCACGCATCAGGACAGCCACAGATTCTGCCATGAAAGGGCAGCAAGGTGCCCTCCCCCCTTCTTTGCTGCCTGGGCGGCCACCAGGGTTTGAAATCCATGCACCCTACTAAGTTTCTAGGGTGCAATCCGTGGACCCTTCCCTTTCCCATCCCAGCAGGTGCTCAAGGGCCCGCTGGCTTACAAAGTGCCAGAAGCAGGGCTGGGCCAGCCGGCCAGAGTTCAGTGTTCTGTCCCTTGGACTTCCAGGGGACACTAGGCTGCTTGGGAAAACCGTGAAGACTGAGATTTTTCAGCAAAGGGGTGGAGCGGTAAAGGCCTTGACACCAAGGGCGAGGCCTTTCTGCGACCGCCAGGTTGGGGAGCTCCGAGAATGTGCCAACAGAGGGCGGAATACTTGGTTCCCTGCTCCAAGCAGTCCCAGTTCCCTGACCTGTGGCCCGCAGCCCTCCGCTGCACCCACTAGATGTGGATCCTTGGGGACACAGGAGCATAGGAAATGGGCGTTCCTAGCCGCAGTGGCGACCCCCGAGAGCACAACTGGGACCGAACCCCCACCCACAGCCATCTAAATCTCGACCCGCGCAGCCCAGGTTTACCCCGCCCCGGGTGCGCTCCCGGCGCGTTTCCAGCCGCAGTGGCCACCACCGAGAGCACAACTGGGAAGCCCTCCCCCACCCCCGCCAGGAGCCGAACCCCGCCCCGCGCCACCCGGGTTCACCCCGCCCCTGCCGCACTCCCAGCGCGTTTCCAGCTGCAGTGGGGACCCCCGAGAGCACAACTGTTACCGCCCCCCACCCCCTCCCGACCAGAACCCCGACCCGCGCCGCCCGGGATCGCCCCGCCCCTGGCGCGCTCCCGGGGCGTTGCCCACTTCCACCAGGGGCTCCTGGTGAGCCCCGTCCCCACGCCCGGTTCCAGGAGAGGATCTCGGACCTCGCTACTGCCGCCAGGTCAAACACGAGGACAATACATCCACCCCACAGAGACAATCCAAGCTGTCTATGATTTAGGGATAAAATGAGGACTACAGAAAGGAAAGATGTCCTGACCTAGGAGGGCCATGAGAGTCTATAGATCCAAACAAAATTGGGTACCAAGGAAACTTTTTTCCTTGGAACCCGGAAAGCTGGTTCTTTGCATATGCAATGACCAACAATTAGCTTGTTACCCAAGCCTGCCTCGCTGCCACCCCCACTCCCCCCCCCCACTCCCCAGGAAAACGGCTCAAAGAAATATTTTAAACCTCAGGCGGAAAACTGGAAGATGTCTTGTCTGTCTGTCTGGATTAAGGTATGTGTCAGTGTGAGCCTTGTGTTTTTTGATAATATTGCTCAAGTTCTGAGTTCTGATTTCAATGGTCTCAAGACAAGGCAGCCCTTCCAAATCAAACTGCTGGAAATACAAGAAAACATTGACCTAAATGAATGTCAGAGTCCCGTGAACTGGGAACTAGTCAATATTAAATATCTAGTATTTTTGGTTTTGCTCCTCCACTATAGACATGTCTAAGAGTCAACAACATTAAGCACAACATGTTCATAGTGCCTAGGTTTCTTTTGAGGTAAAAATTGCTCTATTGTTATATGTGTCACAAGCTTGTCAGCAAGAAAGTACCTGGAAACAGCAACAACCAATGTAAAAAATGTAAATGTGATATGAGCTTTTAGATAAACTCTTAACAATAATTATACTCTAAAATATCTGCCTCTCATAGTCTTGATTGAAGGCAGAGGAGAAGGGGATGACAGAGGATAAGATGGTTGGATGGCATCACTGACTCGATGGACATGAGTTTGAGCAAGCCCCTGGAGTTGGTGATGGACACGGAAGCCTGGCGTCCTGCAGGCCACGGGGTCACAAAGAGTCAGACTCGACTGAGCAACTGAACTGAACTGAACTTACAATCGTTCCTCCAGGTGTTTTGGTTACCTGAGTTTCTATCCTGGTGCTAAACTAAGTGACGACAGTGTATTGAATAGCTAGGTCACTTCCAAATAAATGAAACTTCTTAAACATTCACGACTTGAAAGGACCTCCCTTTTACACAGAAACAAAAGAGATTTTTGACTCTGCATGAATAGTGACTGGCACCATCCGAACATATTAAATGTAAGAAAGCAATTTTTTTGTTTTGTTTTGTTTTGTTCTGTTCTTGCAGGAAGCGGGGTGGGCGCTATTATCACTGATAGGTATGCTCACCAATCTATCAAATGCCAATATAAGAGTGAGTTCTTGGTTGCTGAAGGGAAATGTATGACTTGTTATTACAAGAATGTATGGAATGCAATCACACTTTAAGAAGGAAAACGAAGTAGTTCTGTCTTAGCGGTGGCATTTTCAGGACGGGAGAAGCAAAGGAATGGGTACAGAATGGGATAAGGAGGTTGTAGGGAAAGTAGGCCCCCAGAAAAGAGTTCTGTGCCTAGCACAAGTTTTCTTGAGATGTTGAACTGCCTTTGCTAATGGAGTTTAAGTTTCTTTACCTCTTAAGTGATCTCTTCTAGGTTGACCTAGAACAGAAATCTTTTGTTAGCTTTGGCTAAGAGGAGAAGTATTGTTTCACGGTGACATATGTGATCCTACCTGACTGTTCTCATCCCCTTTGATATCTATGCACTGCTGCTGCTGCTGCTGCAGCTGCTAAGTGGTTCAGTTGAGGCCGACCCTGTGCCACGCCATAGATGGCAGCCCACCAGGCCCCGCAGTCCCTGGGGTTCTCTAGGCAAGAACACTGGAGTGGGTTGCCATTTCCTCCTCCTATGCATGAAAGTGAAAAGTGAAAATGAAGTCGCTCAGTGGTGTCCGACTCTTAGCCACCCCATGGACTGCAGCCTACCAGGCTCCTCCGTCCTTGGGATTTTCCAGGAGTGGGGTGCCATTGCCTTCTCCCATATCTATGCACAAGCCTGCCTAAATAATTGACTTCTAGCCAACTTTGGGATGCCCATGACCACCCACCCTTACCAGGCAACAGAGAAGAGAAAAACACTTACCACAGGAGGTTCTGATAAGGAACAAGGAACTAACAAGCTCCCACCTACCAGGAATCTGCAGAGGTCAACAAGAGGTCAGCAAGAGATGAGAGACTGCAGTCCAGAGGTCCTAGCTACTTCCATTTAGCAACAAACACCCAGCATAGTCAAAACGATTTCAATGTTAAAGAATAAATAAATAAATAAATAAAAGGACAGAAGTTCTTTGAACACATGTCTGAATTTAGGGGTGAGGCATTACATATGTGTCCCAGGATAATCTTAAAGTGTCAGAAAGTAAAGAAATTAAAGACAACTATCAAGCTGTCCAAACTGATAAAAATGAATGATTACACAGTTTTATCTGTATACATTAGCAGATAATAATCTGAAAAGGAATTTTAAAAAATTCCCTTTCAATAATATCAACATGAATAAAACACTTTGCCATGGATGTAACGAGGATGACAAGACTGGCCACTGGAAATTATACACCCTGGCTGAAAACTATCCTGAATACATGGACAGATATTCCATAACGATGGAAAGACTTAAGATGGCAATACCATGGAATGCATCTTCAATCTGAAATGAAGATTTGATATGATTTGATCGCTCAGAGCTTTTGTGTCATCAAGTGTTATTAAACTATTAAAGAGATAGAGAAAGCTGCTGACTTAGACTTGAGGCGGGGTGGGGGGGGTAGTAAGAGTACCCCCTGCTGGTCTTTAGCCAGATATTCTACAGGCACTAGCAGTCAGCTAAGGAAAGAAAGGAACTGTTTCAGGGAATGGCACCAGGCCCTTCCCCCACGACATGCATTGAGATAATATTGGCAGCAGGTGAGTCATCCCGGGCCAAAACTTGATTGACATGAATCTTGAAGAAAGGCAGTATTGCAGGCAAATATATCATTTCCTTAACATAGATAAGGAGAACAAGCTAGGAGGAAAATATGCTGTTTTGTTCAAATCGCTTCTGAGCCTTTTGGGGGAACCGACCTGAAGCCAGAGTCTAGCGGAAATACATAGGATATTTACATCGCTTAAGACAAACATTTTCTTAGGAAAAAATGCATTGCTTAGCTCAAGGTTTGTCTGCGAAATTCTTACACATCAGGAGATGGCTCCGAGCTGGGTTTCCACACACAGGAACATCCATGCAAAGGACAAGCCTGCACAGCCCATCTGCCGCCCTCCCGCACATCCAGCAGCATTTCCAAGTGACCTCCTAAGGCCTTCCCCAAAATACAGGGGCACCTCTGGGTTTCCTGTTTCCCTCACTTCGAACACTTTTCTTAAAAAAAAAAAAAAATCCTGCACACTTCTTGATAGAATGCCACAGTGCAAGGAATACAGTCCTTCAATATTTAAACCTCCATTTGCAAAACACTTGGAGCTTGGTTTTGTTTTGTTTTGTTTTTTAATTACACCACCACATAATTTAAAGCTTTTACACGTTCTAATTATTCAGTTCCAAAACACCAAACTTTTATTGCACAGGGTCCTCATGAAAAGGCCCACGCAGCTGGACAACCACAGATTCTGCCATGAAAGGGCAGCAAGGTGCCCTCCCCCCTTCTTTGCTGCCTGGGCGGCCACCAGGGTTTGAGATCCATGCACCCTACTAAGTTTCTAGGGTGCAATCCGTGGACCCTTCCCTTTCCCATCCCAGCAGGTGCTCAAGGGCCCGCTGGCTTACAAAGTGCCAGAAGCAGGGCTGGGCCAGCCGGCCAGAGTTCAGTGTTCTGTCCCTTGGACTTCCAGCCGACACTAGGCTGCTTGGAAGAACCGCGCAGACTCGGAGATTTTTCAGCAGAGGGGTGGAGCGGTAAAGGCCTTGACCCCAAAGGCAAGGCCTTTCTGCGACCGCCAGGTTGGGGAGCTCCGAGAATGTGCCAACAGACGGCGGAATACTTGGTTCCCTGCTCCACGCAGTCCCAGTTCCCTTACCTGTGGTCCGCAGCCCTCCACTGCACCCACGGGATGGCGATCCTTGGGGACCCAGGAGCGGACGAAATGGGCGTTCCCAGCCGCAGTTGCAACCCCTGAGAGCGCAACTGGGAACCCCTCCCCATCCCCCCCATGAGCCGACCCCCGCCCCGCGCCCTCAGGGTTAGCCCCGCCCCTGCCGCGCTCCCGGCGCGTTCCCAGCCGCAGTGGCGACCCCCAGGAGCACAACTGGGACCGACCCCCACCCAAAGCCATCGGAATCTCGACCCGCGCAGCCCGGGTTTACCCAGTCCCGGGTGCACTCCCGGCGCGTTTGCAGCCTCAGTGTCCACCTCTGAGAGCACAACTGGGAAGCCCGCCCCCACCCCCGCCAGAAGCCGACCCCCGCCCCACGCCGCCCGCGTTCGCCCCGCCCCTGCATGGTCCAGGTACCTTCCCAGCTTCTAGCGTTCACGCCCGGGTAGGAGCAGGATGTAGGAGTATGGGAGATGTGTCTGGAGCCTGACAGCCTCAGCTCCGCTCTGGCCTGCCCTTTGGACCTAGGAGCGAGGCCAACTTGCAGAGGGCTTAGGGTCCCATTGTATGCAAACTACCAAGGCCTACCGCAAGGAGAGCTCTGTCCGAGGGAAGGGAAGCGCCCCAGGCTGCATTCCCAAGCTGTTGTTTAGCCGCCCAGACTCAGCGCTGCACAGGGGTAATCAGGCTCTCTGTGCCCGCAGCTTCACACACAGGTGTGTCTCCGTAGGAATCAAGAAAGATCCTGACAGAGTGAGGTTCATTAGAGCTATACTAAAGAGCAAAGGCTTGTCCATGTGGTCTTGCCTTCCCCTGTGCCTTTGGGTCTCCAGGCTCGGCCCCAGCTCCGTGGAAACAACCCCTGAGAAAATATCTTCAAGATCCACTTTTCCCAGTGTCTGGGAACCGGGGTTCGTAGGAGGAGAGAAAAGCACGCCTCCATAGGGAACGAAAAGGCAGCCCACCTGCCTGTGTTTTGAAGCCTCTATTTGGAAGGAATGGGTTAGCTTCTCCTAAAGGAGACCTCCAGATCTGCTCAGAAGTCGGTAATTCCAGAGGCAGGGTACTGGTTCCTGACTGCCCTTTGCTAGCCTTGCAAAGATATTCCTAGATTCTAGAGTTATTTTCCATGAAGGAGCAGGCTTCGGGAATGTGTCAGACGGGACTGGCTCCTTATTGACCTCAGCTCAGCTATTGCCTTTCCATTCAAACTAGGGCAAGGCCCTACTTTATGAAGGGTAAGGGTCTTCTTCTTTGCAAACTGCCAAGGGCTACAGCAATGAGACCTCTGTCAAGGTGAGGGAAGCCTAAGAGGATGGATTCTCAAGCAGGTGCTTTGCCACAAAGCATCAGCACCCCACGGAGAGAATCAAGCTCCCTGTGCACCAATGTTGGGAGTGTAGCTTCACACACAGAGTTGTCTCTATAGGAGCCAAGAATGTTCCTGAGAGATTAGGTTCACTAAACCTCTCCTACAGAGCATAGACCTGTCCATGTGGTTTTGCCTTCCCCTGTGAGTTGGGTTCTCGAGGTCTGCCACACCTCCGGGGAAACTGTCCCTGAGAAAAGATCTCCAGGAACCACTTCGCCAAGGCTGGGAAATGCTGTTCACATGAAGTAAGGCAAGCGAATCTCCTGCATAGTAAAAGAGGCCTTACAGTCCCTGGAGGAGCAGGCTGCCAGAATGTGTGAAACCTGACTGTTGCCTTACTGGCCTCAGCTCCACCATTGCCTGTTCATCCGAGCTAGCACCCAGGCCTACTTGGAAAAGCGTTTGGGTGCAGATTTCTACAAAGTGCCAAGGGCTACAGCAGTGAGAATTCTCTCGGTGGTAAAGGAGAGCATTTTATGGATTCTCAAGCTGTTTTCTGAATGACAGCGTCAAAATGAACAGAGAGAATCAGGCTCTCTCTGCCCCTATGTTAGGTACGCAGCTTCACACACAGAGGTGTCTCTGTAGGAGCCAAGAATGCTCCTGAGAGATGAGGTTCACTAGAGGTCTGCTACAGAGCATAGACCTGTCCATGTGGTCTTGCCTTCCCCTGTGCCTTTGGGCCCCGGGCTCGGCCCCAGCTCCGTGGAAACAACCCCTGAGAAAATATCTTCAAGATACGCTTTTCCCAGAGGCTGGGAACTGGGGTTCATAGGAGGAGAGAAAAGCAAGCCTCCTTCGGGCACGAAAGGCAGCCAACCTGCCTGTGTTTTGAAGCCTCTATTTGGAAGGAATGGGTTAGCTTCTCCTAAAGGAGACCTCCAGATCTGCTCAGAAGTCGGTAATTCCAGAGGCAGGGTGCTGGTTCCTGACTGCCCTTTGCCAGCATTGCAAAGACATTCCAACATTCTAGAGTTATATTCCATGAAGGAGCAGGCTTCGGGAATGTGTCAGAGGGGACTGGCTCCTTATTGGCCTCAGCTCAGCTATTGCCTTTCCATTCAAACTAGGACAAGGGCCTACTTTATGAAGGGTAAGGGTCTTCTTCTTTGAAACTGCCAAGGGCTACAGCAATGAGACCTCTGTCAAAGCGAGGGAAGCCTAAGAGGATGGATTCTCAAGCAGGTGCTTTACTACAAAGCATCAGCACCCCACGGAGAGAACCAAGATCCCTGTTCCCCAATGTTGGGAGTGTAGCTTCACACACAGAGTTGTCTCTATAGGAGCCAAGAATGTTCCTGAGAGATTAGGTTCACTAAACCTCTCCTACAGAGCATAGACCTGTCCATGTGGTTTTTCCTTCCCCTGTGAGTTGGGTCCCCGAGGTCCGCCACACCTCCGGGGAAACTGTCCCTGAGAAAAGATCTCCAGGAACCGCTTCGCTGAGGCTGGGAAACGCTGTTCACAGGAAGTAAGGCAAGCGAATCTCCTGCAGAGAAAAAGAGGGCCTTACTGTCCCTGGAGGAGCAGGCTGCCAGAGTGTGTGAAACCTGACTGTTGCCTTACTGGCCTCAGTTCCACCATTGCCTGTTCCTCCGAACTAGGACCCAGGCCTATTTGGAGAAGCGTTTGGGTGCGGATTTCTACAAAGTGCCAAGGGCTACAGCAGTGAGAATTCTCTCAGCGGTAAGGGAGAGCATTTTATGTATTCTCAAGCTGTTTTCTGAACGACAGGGTCAAAATGAACTGAGAGAATCAGGCTCTCTGTGCCCCTATGTTAGGTACGCAGCTTCACACACAGAAGTGTCTCTATAGGAGCCAAGAATGTTCCTGAGAGATGAGGTTCACTAGAAGTCTGCTACAGAGCATAGACCTGTCCATATGGTTTTGCCTTGCCCTGTGAGTTGGGTCCCCGAGGTCCGCCCCAGCTCAGGGGAAGGAGCCCCTGAGAAAAGATCTCCAGGGACCGCTATTCCCCCAGGCTGGCAAACGCAGTTCACAGGAGGTAACACAAGCGAGCCTCCTGCAAGGCACAACAGGCCTTAGTCTCCCTGGACGATCAGGCTGCCAGAGTGTGTGAGACCTGACTGGTGCCTTACTGGCCTCAGCTCCGCCATTGCGTGTTTCTCCGAACTAGGACCCAGGCCTACTAGGAGAAGGGTTTGGGTATGGATTTCTAAATACTGCCAAGGGGTATAGCAATGAGAACTGTGTCACGGGTAAGGAAGAGCATTGTATGGATTTTCAAGCTGTTGTTTGAATGACAGCTTCAAAGCTGCACAGAGAGAATCAGACTCTGTGTCTCCATGTTCGGTACACAGCTTCACAGACAGGGGTGTCTCCATAGGAAACAAGAACGTTCCTGACAGAGTGAAGTTCACTAGAGCTCTCCTAGAGAGCAAAGATTTGTCCATGTGGTTTTTCTTCCCCTGTGCGTTTGGGGCTCCAGGCTCGGCCCCAGCTCCGTGGAAACAACACCTGAGAAAAGATCTTCAAGATCCGCTTTTCCCAGAGGCTGGGATGTGGGGTTCATAGGAGGCGGGAAAAGCAGGCCTCCTTCAGAGAGCAAGAGGCAGCCAAGCGGCCTGCGTTTGGAAGCCTCTATTTGGAAGAATGGGTTAGCTTCCCCTAAGGGAGACCTCCAGATCTGTTCAGAAGTCGGTAATTCCAGAGGCAGGGTGCAGGCTCCTGACTGCCCTTTGCCAGCCTTGCAGAGACATTCCTAGATTACAGCGTTATTTTCCATGAAGGAGCAGGCTTCGGGAATATGTCAGACTTGACTGGCGCCTTATTGGCCTCAGCTCAGCTCTTGCCTTTCCTTTCAAACTAGGACAAGGGCCCACTTTATGAAAGGTAAGGGTCCTCTTCTTTCCAAACTGCCAAGGGCTACAGCAATGAGACCTCTGTCAAGGCGAGGGAAGCGTAAGCTGATGGATTCTCAAGCAGGTGCTTTGCCACAAAGCATCAGCACCCCACGGAAAGAATCTGGCTCCCTTTGCCCCTACGTTGCGTGTGTAGCTACACACACAGAGGTGTCTCGATAGGAGCCAAGAATGTTCCTGAGAGAGGAGGTTCACTGTTGGGGGCCAGAGTGAGGCACTCCGCCCATGGCAAAGGTCATGAGGAAGGAGGCTCGACATACGCAAAGGCGGGATCAAGCCTCAGGAGTCCCCCTGGAAATCCTCGAGCATCTACCCCCATAACCAGAGCCTGCCTACCTTACTACTTTGTGCTCTCACCTACACCTCTGACTTTACGGGGGGCTGTCCCCCACCACCTCTTTCGGAGAAGGAGTTAACCTAGAGCTCCAGTTGATAAAAACCCCTGGGTGTGACAAGAGCGTTTTAACCTACAAACTCCTCTGAAGGTTCTCTAGCCTGCCTGACAGGCTTGTCCGGCCACATGTGATTGCTCACAGCCTCCCAACCATGAGAGGCACGAGATGCTTTAAACCTTCTAAAAACAGGTTCCTTAGAAAAGTTAGAAAATTATTAGTATAAGTATAATGGGCTGATTAGAAATCATATTGGTGAAGGGTTTTTCATTTGTTGAGCTGATGTTTACTGCTAAGTCTCCACATCCCCTGCCCTTATACACATTAATGAATATATAGAAGAAATAAGTATTAACCTTTGATATAAATCACGTTAGACCTTAGGCTAAGTAAATTCTTTCCTTAACTAAAACCTACTACACCCTCACCCTATAGGAATGTAACTTTATTTGGGTGGCGTCTGTTTTAAGAATAATCACCCCTGGAGAAATAAGTGTCCTGGTTGACTGACCGCTGTCACAAGGAGAGGGTCGTAAATTGTCAGCAGGCCCCCCGGCCAGAAGATGATGTAACACCCCTAAGACCTCTGTATACTTTTGTATGAAGCACCTGACTTTGATAAAAGTCAGGACTGCTGACCCCACGTGACTTTTGCATAACATCTCAGTGTATAAAAGTAGACCATGGAAAATAAAGAATTGGGATCAGTTTCTCGAAATACTGGTCTCCCCATGTCTCTCTCTCTCTCTCACTCTGGTTGAGTCTCCATCTGGAGCGTGGAACCCACCAAGCTTACTAATTTTGCCTGGGCTTCTAAGATCCGACCGGGGAGGCCTCAGTGTCTCCTCTCCTTCGGGAGAATGGAAGGACGCCTGCGGCCTACGTAAGTGGTGCAAGCTTCTTGTCTTGAAGTTTTATTGGTCCCCCGCGTAAACCAAGCTACTCAGCCTCTTTTCTCCACTGAATTTTCCTACTGAGCTATCCTCATTTTATTACTCTTTATATCCTTAATTAACGTTTAATTAAGCAGTTGTTCCCTGACCCTTGCCTACGCCGTCTCTGCTTCGAATACCCTGGATCAGCTGGGGCTGGACCCCGGCAGTTCACTAGAGATCTCCTACAGAGCATAGACCTGTCCATTTGGTTTTGCCTTCCCCTGTGAGTTGGGTCCCCGAGGTCCGCCCCAACTCCGGGGAAACAGCCCCTGAGAAAAGATCTCCAGGAACTGCTTTCCGCCCAGGCTGGGAAACGCTGTTCACAGGAAGTAAGGCAAGCGAGCCTCCTGAAGGGAAATAGAGGCCTTACTGTCCCTGGAGGAGCAGGCTGCCAGAGTGTGTGATACCTGACTGGTGCCTTACTGGCCTCAGCTCCGCTATTGCATGTTCATCTGAAATTGAACCCAGGCCTACTTGGAGAAGTGTTTGTGTGCCGATTTCCAGAAACTGCGAAGGGCTACAGCAATGATAACTCTCTCAGTGGTAAGGGAGAGCATTGTGTGGATTCTCAATTTGTTGTTTGAACGACAGCGTCAAAGCTGCACAGAGAGAATCAGGTCTCTGTGTCTCTATGTTGGCAATGCAGCTTCCCACACAGAGATGTCCCCGTTGGAGCCAAGAACATTCCCCACAGACTGAGGTTCACTAGAGCACACCTAGAGAGCAAAGACTTATCCATGCGGTTTTCCCTTCCCCTGTGCGTGTGGGTCTCTGGGATCAGCCCCTGCTCCTTGGAAACAGCCTCTGAGAAAAGATCTCCAAGAACCTCTTATCACCCAGGCTGGGAAGTGGAGTTCACAGGAGGTGGGATAAGCAAGCTTCCTTCGGCAAGAAGAGACAGCCAACCGGCCTGTGTTTGGAAGCCTATATTTGCAAGGAATGGGTTAGTTTCTCCTGACCGAGACCGCCAGATGTGCTGAGAAGATAGAAATTCCAGAGGCAGGGTCGAGGTTCCTGACTGCCCTTTGCCAGCCTTGCAAAGACATTCCCAGATTCTAACGTTATTTTCCATGAAGGAGCAGGCATCGGGAATATGTCAGACTTGACTGGCGCCTTACTGGCCTCAGCTCAGCTACTGCCTTTCCATTCAAACAAGGACAAGGGCCTACTTGGTGAAGGGTAAGGGTCAGCTTCTTTCCAAACTGCCAAGGACTACAGCAATGAGACCTCTGTCAAGGTGAGGGAAGCCTATGCGGATGGATTCTTAGCAGGTGCTTTGCCACAAAGCATCAGCACCCACGGAGAGAATCAGACTCCCTTTGCCACTATGTTGGGTGTGTAGCTTCATGCACAGAGGTGTCTCTGTAGAAGCCAAGAATGTTCCTGAGAGATGAGGTTCACTAGAGCTCTCCTACAGAGCATAGACCTGTCCATGTGGTTTTGTCTTCCCCTGTGAGTTGGGCCCCCGAGGTCCGACCCAGCTCCAGGGAAACAGCCCCTGAGAAAAAATCTCCAGGAACAGCTTTGCGCCCAGGCTGGGAAATGCAGTTCACAGGAGGCAAGGCAAGCGAGCCTCCTACAGGGAAAAAGAGGCCTTACTGCTCCTGGACGATCAGGCTGCAAGAGTGTGTGAGACCTCACTTGTACCTTACTGGCCTCAGCTCCGCCGTTGCCTGTTGTTCCGAGCTAGGACCCAGGCCTACTTGGAGAAGGGTTAGGGTGCGGATTTCTACAAACTGTCAAGGACGACAGCAATGAGAATTCTCTTAGCAGTAAGGGAGAGCATTGTATGGATTCTCAAGCTGTTGTTTGAATGACAGCTTCAGAGCTACACAGAGAGAATCAGGCTCTCTGTTCCCCTATTTTGGCTGTGCAGCTTCACACACAGAATTTGACTCTGTTGGAGCCAGAAATATTCCTGAAAGACTTAGGCTCACCAAAGCTGTCCTCCAGAGCAAAGACATTGGATGTGGTTTTGCCTTCCCTTGTCAGTATGGGTCCCCTAGCTTGGCCCCAGCTCCGGGGATACAGCCTCTGAAAAAAATCTTCCAAGAAGCGATTTTCCTCCAGGCTGTTAAGCGGAATTCGCAGTTTGCAAGTTAAGGAAGCCTGCTTCGTGGAAGAGCAAGCAGCCAACTGGCCCTGTGTTAGGAAGCCTGTATTTGAAAGGAATGGGTTAGCTTCTACAGCGGGAGAACCTCAGATCTGCTCAGGGGACTGAAATACTAGAGTCAGGGTCGAGGTTCTCCCTTGTCCTTTGCGCACCTTGCAAAGACATTCCTAGCTTCTAGCGTTAGTGTCCCTGTAGTAGCAGGCTGCAGGAGCGTGTGATAAATGACTGCCGCATTCCTGTCCTCAGCTCCGCTATTGACTTTCTATTCGAACTAGAACCCAGGCCTACTTTGAGAGGGGTTAGGGTCCAGTGTTTTCAAACTGCCAAGGGCTACGGCAATGCGAGCTCTGTCAGAGGTAAGAAAAGAGCAATTGGTTGGATTCTTCAGCTGCTGCGTGGCTGCACAGCTTCCGCGCCGCATGGAGAGCATGAGGCTCCTTGTGGCCCTATTTTGGGTATGCAGCAACATGCACACAGAATGTCTGTGTTCACTTATGTACAGGCTTATGAACACTAGAGCTCTCCTACAGAGCAAAGACCACTCAGTGGGCTCCAAGAGATACCTGTCGCGACTCGAGAAGAGAGTGGAGTCCTTTGCTTCCCCTCGAGATGAGGCCTGACTCCCCGGGTGAGTATGGAATGCAACCCCAAATCCCTGTCGCCTATGGAGAGGAACATTAAGTCCTGGATACAAGCCTAGATGAGGTCTAGTTTGCCCTTCAGTGAATGGAGCCCAATCCCCAGCTCTCCCTGGCAACTCGAATGGAAGATTAGACTTCCTGGGCCAACACAAGAGGAAGCCTGAATTCCCCGTCGTAACTCGAGAATCCCACCGCAACTCGAGAAAAACCACGTGCTTCCCTCGTCATCGCAAGATGAGGCCCTTTGTCCGCTACAGCATCTCAAGAGAAGTCCCACGTTCCATCCTGAAGTGCGAAACGGTACTTGGCACCCTTGATGCGACCCCAAAAGTTCCGCGACATACCAGACTCGCTCAAGGGGAACACCGAGGTTCCCGGCACCACTTCATCTGAGCCCCTTCTCCTTTCCTGATTGCGACAGGAGGGTCGACTCCCCTTCTCTGTCTGCAAGGGGTTCCCGACCTTCTGGGCGCACCTCAGGATGAGGCCGGTCTCATGAGGAAGTTCGAGACATAGCCTCGTGGGTGGTGCCACATGTCGAAAGACCCCAATTTCACGGTCCACTCTTGAAAAGAACCCGATGCCAGCACACCTCTTTGAAGGAAAACCTGTGGATGAAGGCACAACACGAAGGGGCACTGACACCCGCGTGCATCGTCCAGAAAAACCCGCAGGTCCCACAGACATTTCGACAAGTGGCCTGTCACCCTGTAAACAACTCAAAAGGCAAACGAAGGTCCATTCCTCAACAGAAGACTAGGTGTGACTCTCTTGTCCCTACTCTGCAGGGACCATGGGATCCGAGTCAGAAACGGAGAGGAAGCCTGAGGTTCCTGCGTCCACTCGAGACAAAGCCCTCTTCCATTGCACCACAACCAGTGGAGTCCCGAGAGGCCCCTACCAACTCCACAGTATCCCTGAGTTCTCAGAGGCACAAAAAGAAGATCCCTGAGGTCACAGGCACAAGTCGAGGGAACCCTGGGTTTTCTGCCATGACTCGAGAAAGACCTCGAGAGTGCTTCAAAATGTGTTGAGTCGCGATTCCCCTACCATGACTCGAGAGCCATGACACGCTCCCCCTCGCCAAGCGCATGGAGACCTGACTAACCTGGCACTGCACGAGAGGCTCCATGAGTTCCTCATCGTACCTCGTGAGGAAACCCACACTGGCGCGGCAGCTCGAGGAAACACATGAGACACACCGGTCATCGCGAGATGAGGGCCTTATTTTCCTGCATGGCCTGGAGACCAATCACGAGTCCGCTCTCCAAACTGAAGAGAAGGCTGGACTCCCTTGAAGCCGCTCAGGGGGCTCCAAGAGATCCGCGTCGCGACTCGAGAGGAGAGCGGGGTCCTTGGCTTCCCCTCGAGACGAGGCCTGACTCCCCGGGGGAGCCTGGAATGCAACCCCGAGATCCCTGCCTTCCCTGGAGAGGAATATTAGGTCCCGGACACACGCCTAGGTGAGGTCTCTTCGGCCCTGCAGTGACTCGAGCGCAACCCCCAGCTTTCCCTCGCAACCCGAAGGGAAGATTGGGCTTCCCAGGGCCAACCCAAGGGGAAGGCTGAGATCCCCGTCGTAACTCGAGAATACCGCCGCAACTCGAGAAAAGCCACGTGGTTCCCACCTCTTGGCAAGATGAGGCCCTTGCCCGCGACGGCGTCTCAAGGGAAGTCCCCTGTTCCGCCCTGAAGGTCGAAACGGTCCCTGACAGCCTTCCTGCGACCCCCAAAAGTCCCCCGACACGCCGGGGTCCCCCGAGGGGAACACCGAGCGTCCCGGCACTGCTTCCTCTGAGCCCCTTCTCCCCTCCTGATCGCGACATGGGAGGCGATTCCCCTGCGTGGTCTGGAAGGGGTTCCCGGCCTTCCCTGCGCACCTCAGGATGAGGCCGGTCTCACGAGGAAATTCGAGGCGAGCCACGTGGGTGGGGCCACATGCCGAACGCCCCCGATTCCCCGTTCCGCTCTTGAGAAGGACCCGAGGCCCGAACCCCTCTTCGAAGGCAACCCTGTGGGGGAAGGCACAACACGAAGGGGCACTGCCACCCCCGTGCATCGTCCGCAAAGACCCGCGGGTTCCACACACAGCTCGACGAGGGGCCTGAGACCCCCTGAGCAACTCGAGAGGCCAGCGGGGTTCCCTTCCTCAGACAAGACGAGGCCTGACTCTCCTGTCCCAACTCTGCAGGGACCCTGCGGTCGGAGTCCGAAACGGAGAGGAAGCCTGAGGTTCCTGCCTCCCTTCGAGGTGAGGCCCTCTTCCGTTGCGCCAGACCCAGCGGAGTCCCGAGGGGCCCCGCCACCTCCACAGGATCCCTCGCCTCTCAGAGGCACCCTAGCAAGTTCCCTAAGGTCCCCAGCAGAAGGCGAGGGAAACGAGGGTTTCCCGCCGCCCCCCGAGGAAGACCTCGAGAGTCCTTCTTCAACGCGTCTCGAGGCCCTAGTCCCCTCCCGTGACTCGAGAGCCAGGACGCGCTCCCCCTCGCCACGCGCATGGAGACCTGACTTCCCTGGCGCCGCACGAGAGGCTCCCTGAGATCCTCGTCGTGCCTCGGGAGAAAACCCCCACGGGCGCCGCAGCTCGAGGAAACCCCTGAGACGCCCCCGTCCTCGCCAGCTGAGGGCCTTCTTTTCCTGCATGGCCTGGAGAGCAATCCCGCGTCCTCTCTCCAAACGGAAGAGGAGGCTGGACTCCCTTGAGGCCGCTCAGGGGGCTCCAAGAGACCCGCGTCGCGACTCGAGAGGAGAGCGGAGTCCTTGGCTTCCCCTCGAGATGAGGCCTGACTCCCCAGGGGAGCCTGGAATGCAACCCCGAGATCCCTGCCTTCCCTGGAGAGGAATATTAGGTCCCGGACACACGCCTAGGTGAGGTCTCTTCGGCCCTGCAGTGACTCGAGCGCAACCCCCAGCTTTCCCTCGCAACCCGAGGGGAAGATGGGGCTTCCCAGGGCCAACCCAAGGGGAAGGCTGAGATCCCCGTCGTAACTCGAGAATGCCGCCGCAACTCGAGAAAAACCACGTGGTTCCCACCTCTTGGCAAGATGAGGCCCTTGCCTTGGACGGCGTCTCAAGGGAAGTCCCCTGTTCCGCCCTGAAGGGCGAAACGGTCCCTGACAGCCTTCCTGCGACCCCCAAAAGTCCCCCGACACGCAGGGGTCCCCCGAGGGGAACACCGAGGGTCCCGGCACCGCTTCCTCTGAGCCCCTTCTCCCCTCCTGATCGCGACAGGAGAGGCGATTCCCCTGCGTGTTCTGGAAGGGGTTCCCGGCGTTCCTGGCGCACCTCAGGATGAGGCCGGTCTCACGAGGAAATTCGAGGCGAGCCACGTGGGTGGGGCCACATGCCGAACGCCCCCGATTCCCCGGTCCACTCTTGAGAAGGACCCGAGGCCCGGACCCCTCTTCGAAGGCAACCCTGTGGCTGAAAGCACAACACGAAGGGGCAATGTCACCCACCAGCAACGTCCGCATAGACCCGCGGGTTCCACACACAGCTCGACGAGGGGCCTGAGACCCCCTGAGCAACTCGAGAGGCCAGCGGGGTTATCTTCCTCAGACAAGACGAGGCCTGACTCTCCTTTCCCAACTCTGCAGGGACCCTGCGGTCGGAGTCCGAAACGGAGAGGAAGCCTGAGGTTCCTGCCTCCCCTCGAGGTGAGGCCCTCTTCCGTTGCGCCAGACCCAGCGGAGTCCCGAGGGGCCCCGCCACCTCCACAGGATCCCTCGCCTCTCAGAGGCACCCTGGGAAGTTCCCTAAGGTCCCCGGCAGAAGGCGAGGGAAACGAGGGTTTCCCGCCGCCCCCCGAGAAAGACCTCGACAGTCCTTCTTCAACGCGTCTCGAGGCCCTAGTCCCCTCCCGTGACTCGAGAGCAAGAACGCGCTCCCCCTCGCAACGCGCATGGAGACCTGACTTCCCTGGCGCCGCACGAGAGGCTCCCTGAGATCCTCGTCGTGCCTCGGGAGAAAACCCACACGGGCGCCACAGCTTGAGGAAACCCCTGAGACGCCCCCGTCCTCGCGAGCTGAGGGCCTTCTTTTCCTGCATGGCCTGGAGAGCCATCCCGGGTCCTCTCTCCAAACGGAAGAGGAGGCTGGACTCCCTTGAGGCCGCTCAGGGGGCTCCAAGAGACCCGCGTCGCGACTCGAGAGGAGAGCGGAGTCCTTGGCTTCCCCTCGAGACGAGGCCTGACTCCCCGGGGGAGCCTGGAATGCAACCCCGAGATCCCTGCCTTCCCTGGAGAGGAATATTAGGTCCCGGACACACGCCTAGGTGAGGTCTCTTCGGCCCTGCAGTGACTCGAGCGCAACCCCCAGCTTTCCCTCGCAACCCGAGGGGAAGATGGGGCTTCCCAGGGCCAACCCAAGGGGAAGGCTGAGATCCCCGTCGTAACTCGAGAATGCCGCCGCAACTCGAGAAAAACCACGTGGTTCCCACCTCTTGGCAAGATGAGGCCCTTGCCCGCCACGGCGTCTCAAGGGAAGTCCCCTGTTCCGCCCTGAAGGGCGAGACGGTCCCTGACAGCCTTCCTGCGACCCCCAAAAGTCCCCCGACACGCCGGGGTCCCCCGAGGGGAACACCGAGGGTCCCAGCACCGCTTCCTCTGAGCCCCTTCTCCCCTCCGGATCGCGACAGGAGAGGCGATTCCCCTGCGTGGTCTGGAAGGGGTTCCCGGCCTTCCCGGCGCACCTCAGGATGAGGCCGGTCTCACGAGGAAATTCGAGACGAGCCACGTGGGTGGGGCCACATGCCGAACGCCCCCGATTCCCCGGTCCGCCCTTGAGAAGGACCCGAGGCCCGGACCCCTCTTCGAAGGCAACCCTGTGGGGGAAGGCACAACACGAAGGGGCACTGCCACCCCCGTGCATCGTCCGCAAAGACCCGCGGGTTCCACACACAGCTCGACGAGGGGCCTGAGACCCCCTGAGCAACTCGAGAGGCCAGCGGGGTTCCCTTCCTCAGACAAGACGAGGCCTGACTCTCCTGTCCCAACTCTGCAGGGACCCTGCGGTCGGAGTCCGAAACGGAGAGGAAGCCTGAGGTTCCTGCCTCCCCTCGAGGTGAGGCCCTCTTCCGTTGCGCCAGACCCAGCGGAGTCCCGAGGGGCCCCGCCACCTCCACAGGATCCCTCGCCTCTCAGAGGCACCCTGGGAAGTTCCCTAAGGTCCCCGGCAGAAGGCGAGGGACACGAGGGTTTCCCGCCGCCCCCCAAGAAAGACCTCGAGAGTCCTTCTTCAACGCGTCTCGAGGCCCTAGTCCCCTCCCGTGACTCGAGAGCCAGGACGCGCTCCCCCTCGCCACGCGCATGGAGACCTGACTTCCCTGGCGCCGCACGAGAGGCTCCCTGAGATCCTCGACGTGCCTCGGGAGAAAATCCCCACGGGCGCCGCAGCTCGAGGAAACCCCTGAGACGCCCCCGTCCTCGCGAGCTGAGGGCCTTCTTTTCCTGCATGGCCTGGAGAGCAATCCCGGGTCCTCTCTCCAAACGGAAGAGGAGGCTGGACTCCCTTGAGGCCGCTCAGAGGGCTCCAAGAGCCCCGCGTCGCGACTCGAGAGGAGAGCGGAGTCCTTGGCTTCCCCTCGAGACGAGGCCTGACTCCCCGGAGGAGCCTGGAATTCAACCCCGAGATCCCTGCCTTCCCTGGAGAGGAATATTAGGTCCCGGACACTCGCCTAGGTGAGGTCTCTTCGGCCCTGCAGTGACTCGAGCGCCACCCCCCGCTTTCCCTCGCAACCCGAGGGGAAGATTGCGCTTCCCAGGGCCAACCCAAGGGGAAGGCTGAGATCCCCGTCGTAACTCGAGAATCCCGCCGCAACTCGAGAAAAACCACGTGGTTCCCACCTCTTGGCAAGAGGAGGCCCTTGCCCGCGACGGCGTCTCAAGCGAAGTCCCCTGTTCCGCCCTGAAGGGCGAAACGGTCCCTGACAGCCTTCCTGCCACCCCCAAAAGTCCCCCGACACGCCGGGGTCCCCCGAGGGGAATACCGAGGGTCCCGGCACCGCTTCCTCTGAGCCCCTTCTCCCCTCCTGTCGCGACAGGAGAGTCGATTCCCCCGCATGGTCTGGAAGGGGTTCCCGGCCTTCCCGGCGCACCTCAGCATGAGGCCGGTCTCACGAAGAAATTCGAGATGGTCCACGTGGGTGGTGCCACATGCCGAACGCCCCCGATTCCCCGGTCCGCTCTTGAGAAGGACCCGAGGCCCGGACCCCTCTTCGAAGGCAACCCTGTGGGTGAAGGCACAACACGAAGGGGCACTGCCACCCCCATGCATCGTCCGCAACGACCCGCGGTTTCCACACACAGCTCGACGAGGGGCCTGCGACCCCCTGAGCAACTCGAGAGTCCAGCGGGCTTCCCTTCCTCAGACAAGACGAGGCCTGACTCTCCTGTCCCGACTCTGCAGGAACCCTGCGGTCGGAGTCTGAAACGGAGAGGAATCCTGAGGTTCCTGTCTCCCCTCGAGGTGAGGCCCTCTTCCATTGCACCAAACCCAGATGAGTCGCGAGAGGCCCCTCCCAAATCCACAGTATCCCTGAATTCTCAGATGCACCTTGAGAATCTACCTGAGGTCACCGGCTCAAGTCCAGGGAACCCAGGGTTTCCTGCTGCGACCCGAGAAAGACCTTGAGAGTCCTTCGGCGCGTCTTGAGGCCCGATTCCCCTACCATGACTCGAGAGCAAAGACCCGCTCCCCATCGCCATGTGCATGGAGACCTGACTTCCCTGACTCCTTAAGAGAGTCTCCCTGAGCTCCCCGTCGTACCTTTTCGGAAACCCCATTCAGGCACCGCAGCTCGAGAAAACCCACGATACGCCCCCGTCATCACGCGATGAGGGACTTGTTTCCTGCCTGGCATGGAGAGCAAAACCGAGTCCTCTCTCCAGACTCCACAGGAGGCTTGACTCTCTTTAGGCCTCTCAGTTGGCTCCAAGAGATACCTGTCAGGACCTGAAGGGAGAGCACAGTCCTTTGCTTCCCCTCGAGACGAGGCCTGACTCCCCGTGTGAGTCTGGAATGCAACCCCGAGTTCCTGTCACACCTGGAGAGGAAAACTCGGTCCTGGACACAAGCCTAGATGAGGTCTATTTTGCACTGCAGTTACTAGAGCGCAATCGCCAGCTCTCCCTCACAAATCGAATTGAAGATTGGACTTCCCTGGGCCAATACAATTGGAAGCCTGAATTCGACATCGTAACTCGAGAATCCCGCCGAAACTCGAGAAAATCCACGTGGTTCCCCCATCAGCGCTAGATGAGGCCCTTGCCCGCTACAGCGACTCAAGAGAAGTCCCACTTTCTGTCTTGAAGTGCGAAACGGTACTTGGCACCCTTGATGCAATCTCAAAATTCCCCGACATACCGGTCTCACTCGAAAGGAACACCGAGGTTCCCGGAACCACATCATTTGAGCTCCTTCTCCCCTCGTGATCGCGACAGGAGTGTCGATTCCCCTGCTATGTCTGGAAGGGGTTCCCGACCTTTCCAGCGCGCCTAAGGATGAGGCAGGTCTCACGAGGAAATTCGAAACATAGCCTCGTGGGTGGTGCCACAAGCCGAAAGACCCCGATTTCCCGGTCTGCTCTTGATAAGAACGTGATGCCGTGACACCTTTACGAAGGAAAACCTGTGGATGAAAGCACAACACGAAGGGGCACTGACACCCCCGTGCATCGTCCAGAAAAACCCGCAGGTTACAAACACAGTTCGACAAGTGGTCTGTCAGCCCGTGAACAACTCGAGAGGCAAGTGGAGTTCCATTCCTCCACACAAGACGAGACCTGATTTTCTGTACCAACTCTGCAGGGAAACTGCGATCCGAGTCAGTACCAGCGACAGGAAACCCAGGAGAGGAAACATGAGGTACCTGCCTCCACTCGAGATGAGGCTCTCATCCATTGCACCAAACCCAGTGGAGTCCAGACAGGCCCCTCCCAACTCCACAGTACCCCTGACTTCTCAGAGGCACACGGAGAAGCTCCATGAGGTCACCGGCACATGTCGAGGGAACCCAGGGTTTCCTGCCACAATGGGAAAAAGACCTCGAGAGTCCTACTTCAACGTGTCTTGAAGCCCGAATCTGCTTCCATGGCTCTATAGAAATGACACGCACCCCCTCGCCACGCATATGGAGACCTGACTTCCCTGGCGCCATAAGAGAGGCTCCCTGAGCTCCCTGTCGTACCTCGTGAGAAACCCCACACTGACGCCGCAGCTTGAGAAAACTCACCATACGCCCCTGTCATCGCGAGATGAGGGCCTTCTTTTCCTGCATGGCCTGGAGAGGAATCCCGAATCCTCTTTCCAAACTCCACAGGAGGCTTGACTCCCTTTAGGCCACTTAGTGGGCTCCAAGAGATACCCGTCGCGACTCGAGAGGAGAATTGAGTCCTTTGCTTCCCTTCGAGACAAGGCCTGACTCACCAGGTGGGTCTGGAATGCAACCCCGAGATCCCTGTCTCCCCTGGAGAGGAACATTAGGTCCTGGAAACAAGCCTAGATGAGGTCTCTTTTGCCCTTCTGTAACTCGAGAGCAATCCCCCGCTCTCCCTGACAACTCGAATGGAAGATTGGACTTCCCTGGGCCAACACAAGAGGAAGCCTGAATTCCCCTTCGTAACTCGAGAATCCCGCCGCAACTCGAGAAAAAGCACTTGGTTCCCTCGTCATCACAAGATGAGGCCCTTGCCCGCTACAGCTTCTCAAGAAAAGTCCCACGTTCCATCTTGAAGTGCAAAACGATACTTGACACCCTTGATGTGACCCCAAAAGTTCCCCGAAATATCGGTCTCACTCGAGGTGAACACCGAGGTTCCCGGCACCAGTTTATCTGAGCCCCTTCTCCCCTCCTGTTCGTGATAGCAGGGTCACTTCCCCTGCTTTGTTTGTAAGGGGTTCCCGACCTTCACGGGGCACTTCAGGATGAGGCCAGTCTCACGAGGAAATTCGAGACGTAGCTCGCGGGTGGTACCACATGCCAAAAGACTATGATTTCCCGGTACGCTCTTGATAAGAACCCGATGCCTGGACACCTCTTTGAAGGCAACCCTGTGGATGAAGGCACAACACAAAGGGGCACTGACACCCTCGTGCATCGTCCGGAAAAACCCGCAGGTTCCACATACAGCTCAACAAGTGGCTTGTCACCCCTGAAGAACTCGAGAGGCAAGTGGGGTTTCATTCCTCTACACAAGACGATGCCTGACTCTCCTGTTCCAACTCTGCAGGGACTTTGCGATCCGAATCAGACCAGCGCCAGTGAAGTCACGAGAGGAACGCTGAGGTTCCTGCCTCCACTCGAGATTAGGACCTCTTCCATTTCACGAAACCCAGTGGAGTCCCGAGAGATGCGTCCCAGCTCCAAAGTATCCCTGACTTCTCAGAGGCACCCTGAGAAGCTCCCTGAGGTCACCAGCACAATTCGAGTGAACCCAGGGTTTACTGCCGCCACCATAGAAAGAACTCAAGAGTCCTTCTTCAACGCATTTTGAGGCCTGATTCCCCTACCATGACTCGAGGGCAATGACACGCTCCCTCTGCTACACTCATGAAGCCCTGACTTCCCTGGCGCCACACGAGAGGCTCCCTGAGCTCCCCGTCATACCTCGTGAGAAACCAAACACTGGCGCCACAGATAGAGAAAACCCACGAGACGCCCCCATTTTCGCGACATGACGGCCTTCTTTTCTAGCATGGCCTGGAGAGCAATCCCGAGTCCTCTCTCCAAACTCCACAGTAGGCTTGACTCCCTTTTGGTCACTCAGTGGACTCCAAGACACACCCGTCGCGACTCGAGAGGAGAGCGGAGTCTTTTCCTTCCCCTCGAGGCGAGGCCTGACTCCTCGGGTGTGTCTGATATGTGAACCGGAGATCCCTGTCGCCCCTGGAGAGAAACATTAGGTCCTGGACACAAGCCTAGATGAGGTCTCTTTTTTCCTGCAGTGACTCGAGAGCAATCCCCAACTCTCCCTCGCAACTCGAATGGAAGACTGGACTTCCCTGGGCCAACAGAAGAGGAAGCCTGAATTTCCCGTTGTAACTCAAGAATCCCGCCACAACTCGAGAAAAACCACGTCGTTCCCTCTTCATCGCAAGATGCGGCCATTGCCGCTACAGCGTCTCAAAAGAAGTCTTACGTTCCATCTTGAAGTGCGATACGGTACTTGGCACCTTTGATGCGACCCCAAAAGTTCCCCAACACACTGGTCTCACTGGAGGGGAACACCGAGGTTCCCGGCATCACCTCATCTGTGCCCCTTCTCCCCTCCTGATCGAGACAGGAGGGTCGATTCCCCTGCTTTGTCTGCAAGGGGTTCCGACCTTCCCGGCGCACCTCAGGATGAGGCCGGTCTCACTAGGAAATTCGAGACGTAGCCTGGTGGGTGGTGCCACATGCGGAAAGACCCCGATTTCCCAGTCCGCTCTTAATAGGAACCCGATGCCAGGACACCTCTTCGAAAGCAAACCTGTGGATGAATGCACAACACGAAGGGGTACTGACATCCCCATGCATAGTACGGAAAAACACGCAGATTCCAAACACAGATCGACAAGTGTCCTGTCATCCCTTGAAGAACTAGAGAGGCATGCGGAGTTCCGTTCCTCCAAACAAGAGAAGGCCTGACTCTCCTTTCCCAACTCTGCAGGGACCGTGTGATCGGAGTCAGAAATGTAGATGAAACCTGACGTTCCTGCATCAACTCGAAATGAGGCCCTCTTCCATTGCGCCATACCCAGTGGAGTCCCGAGAGGCCCCTAAAACTCCACAGTATCCCTGATTCTCAGAGGCACCCTCAGAAGCTCTCTGCGGTCACTGGCACAAGTCGAGTGAACCCAGGGTTTCCTGCTGCATTCTGAGAAAGACCTTGAGAGTCCTTCTTTACCGCGTCTTGAGGCCCGATACCCTACCATGACTAGAGAGCAATGACGCATTCCCCTCGCCACGCCCATTGAAACCTAACTTCCCTGGCGCCACACGAGAGGCTCCCTGCGCTCCCCGTCCTACCTCATGAAAACCCCACACTGGCACCGCCGCTCGAGAAAACTCACGAGACGCCCCCATCATCGTAAGATGAGGGCCTTCTTTTCCTACATGACCTAGAGAGCAATCCCGAGTCCACTCTCCAAACTCCACTGGAGGCCTGACTCCCTTTAGGCCACTCAGTAGCCTCCAAGAGATACACGTCGCTACTCTAGAGGAGAGCAGAGTCCGTTGCTTCCCCTCGAGCCGAGGCCTGACTACTTGGGTGAGTCTGGAATGGGATCCCGAGATCCGTGTCGCCCCTGTAGAGGAAAACTCGGTCCTGGACACAAGCCTAAATGAGGTCTTTTTTGTCCTGCATTGACTCAAGTGCAATCCCCAGCTCTCCCTCGCAACTCGAATGGATGATTGGACTTCCCTGGGCCAACACAAGAGGAAGCCTGTATTCCCCATTGTAATTCGAGAATCCCGCGGCAACTGGAGAAAAACAACGTGGCTCCTCCGTCATCGAAATATGAGGCCCCTGTCAGCTATAGCGTCTCCAGGGAAGTCCCATGTTCCGTCTTGAAGTGTGAAACGGTACTTGGCACCCTTGATGCGACCCCCAAATTTCCCTGACACCCCGGTCTCACTCGAGGAGAACATGGAGGTTCCCAGCACCGCTTCAGCTGAGCCTCTTCTCCCCTCCTGATGGCGACAGGAGGGTCGATTCCCCTGCTTTGTCTGGAAGGGGTTCCCAGACTTCCCGGCGAACCTCAGGATGAGGCCAGTCTCACGAGGGAAGTCGAGACGTAGCCTCGTGGGTTGTGCCACATGCCGAAAGACCCCGATTTCCTGGTCCGCTATTGATAAGATCCCGATGCCCGGTCACCTCTTCGAAGGTAACCCTGTGGATGAAGGCACAACACGAAGGGGCACTGACACCCCTGTGCATCGTCCCCCAAAACCGCAGGTTCCACATACAACTCGACAGGTGGCCTGTCATCCCGTGAACAACTCGAGAGGCAAGCGGAGTTCCATTACTCCACACAAGACGAGGTCTGACTCTCCTGTCCCAACTCTGCAGGGACCCTGCTATCCGAGTCAGAAATGGAGAGGAACCCTGACGTTACTGCCTCAATCCGAGATTAGGTCCTCTTCAATTGCACCAGTCCCTGTGATGTCCCGAGAAGCCCCTCTCAACTCCACAGTATCCCTGATTTCTCAGAGGAACCCCGCTAAGCTCCCTGAGGTCATGGGCACAAGTCGAGGGAACCCAGGGTTTCCTGCCACACCCCGAGAAAGACCTCAAGAGTTCTTCTTCGAAGCGTCCTGAGGCTTGATTCCCCTACCATGACTCGAGAGCAATGAGGCGCTCCCCCACGCCACGTCCATGGAGACCTGACTTCCGTGGCACCACAGGAGTCTCCCTGAGCTCCCCGTCCTATCTCGTGAGAAACCCCAACCAGGCACTGCACCTTGAGAAAACCCACGAGACGCCCCCGTCATCGCGAGATGAGGGCCTTCTTTTCCTGCATGGCCTAGAGAGCAATCCCGAGTCCTCTCTCCAAACTCCACAGGAGGCTTAACTCCATTTAGGCCACTCTTGGGCTCCAAGGGATACCCGTCGCGACTCGAGAGGAGAGCGGAGTCCATTCATTCCCTTCGAGACGAGGCCTGACTCCCCGGGTGAGTCTGGAATGCAACCCCGAGATCCCTGTCGCCCCTGGAGAGAAAAACTCGGTCCTGGACACAAACCTAGATGAGCTCTATTTTGCCCTGCAGTGACTCGAGAGCAATCTCCAGCTCTCACTTGCAACTCGAATGGAAGATTGGACTTCCCTGGGCCAACACAAGAGGAAACCTGTATTCCCCATCGTAACTCAAGAATCCTGCCGCAACTCGAGAAAAAACACGTGGGTCCCCCGTCAGTGCTAGACTAGGCCCTTGCCCACTACAGCATCTCAAGGGAAGTCCCAGGTTCCGTCTTGAAGTGGGAAACGGTACTTGGCACCCTTGATGCAACCAGAAAAGTTACCCGACTTTCACTCAAGGAGAGCACCGAGGTTCCCGGCACTACTTCATCTGAGCCCTTTCTCTCCTCCTGATCCCGAAAGGAGGGTCGATTCCCCTGCTTTGTTTGGAAAGGGTTCCCGGACTTTCCTGCGTGCCTCAGGATGAGGCCGGTCTCACGAGAAAATTCGAGACGTAGCCTAGTGGGTGGTGCAACATGCTGAAAGACCCCAATTTCCCGGTCCGCACTTGAGGAGAACACGATACCCGGACACCTCTTCGAAGGCAACCTTGTGGATGAAGGCACAACAGGAAGGAGCACTGACGCCCCCGTGCATCTCCGAAAAACCCGCAGGTTCCACACACATCACGAAAAGTGGTGTTATCCTTGAACAACTTGAGATGTAAGCGGAGTTCCATTCCTCCGCAGAACACGAGACCTGACACTCCTGAGCAAACTCAACAGGGACCCTGCGATCTGAGTCACATCCGGCCTCCAGGAAGTCAGGAGCAGAACCCTGAGGTTCCTGCCTCAACTCGAGATGAGGCCCACTTCCATTGCACCAAACCCAAAGGAGTCCCGAGAGGCCTCTCCCAAATCCACAGTATCCCTGATTTCTCAGAGGCACCCTGAGACGCTCCCTGAGGTCACCGGCACAAGTCAAGGGAACCCAGGGTTTCCTGCCGCAACCCTAGAAAGACATCGAGAGTTCTTTTTCAACCCGTCATGAGGCCCGATTCCCCTACCCTGACTTGAGAGCAATGACGCGCTCCCCCTTGCCCCGCCCATGGAGACCTGACTTCCCTGTTGCCACACGAGAGGCTACCTGAACTCCCCGTCGTACCTCGTGAGAAACCCCACACTGGCGCCGCAGCTTGAGAAAATCCACGAGACGCCCCCGTCATCTCGAGATGTGGGCCTTCTTTTCCTGCATGGCCTGGAGAGCAATCCCGAGTCCTCTCTCCAAACTGAAGAGGAGGGTTGACTCCCTTTAGACCACTCAGTGGGCTCCAAGAGATACGCGTCGCAACTCGAGAGGATAGCCAAGTCCTTTGCTTCCCCTCGAGACGAGGCCTAACTCCCCGGGTGAGTCTGTAATGCAAACCCGAGATCCCTGTCGCCCTTGGAGAGGATCACTGGGTCCTGAACACAAGGCTAGATGAGGTCGCTTTTGCCCTGCAGTAACTCGAGAGCACTCCCCAGCTTTCCCTCGCAACCCGAATGGAAGATTGGACCTCCCTGGGCCAACACAAGAGGAAGCCTGAATTCCCAGGAGTAATTCGAGAATTCCGCCTCAACTTGAGAAAAACCACGTGGTTCCCCCGTCATTGCAAGATGAGGCCCTTGCCCGCTCCAGCGTCTCAAGAGTAGTCCCACGTTCTGTCTTCAAGTGCGAAATGATATTTGGCACCCTTAATGCTACCCCAAAAGTTCCCCGACATACGGGTCGCACTAGAGGGGAACACCGAGGTTCCTGGCACCACTTCATCTGAGCCCCTTCTCCCCTCCTGATCGCGAAAGGAGGGTCAATTCCCCTGCTTTGTCTGCAAGGGGTTCCCGACCTTCTCCACGCACCTCAGATGAGGCTGTCTCACGAGGAAATTCGAGACATAGCCTCGATGGTGGTGCCACATGCCGAAAGACCGCGATTTCCCGATCCGCTCTTGATAAGAACGCGTTGCCCAGACACCTATTCGAAGATAGTGTGGATGAAGGCACAACACGAAGGGGCACTGACACCCCCGTGCATCATCCGGAAAAGACCGCAGGTTACTCATACAGCTCAACAAGTGCCTGTCACCCAGTGAACAACTCGAGAGGCAAGCGGAGGTCCATTCCTGCACACAAGACAAGGCCTGACTCACCTCTCCCAACTATGCAGGGGGCTGCGATCGGAATCAGAAATGGAGAGGAACCCTGAGGTTCCTGCCTCCCCTCGAGATGAGGCCCCTTCCATTTCACCAAACCCAGTGGAGTCCCGAGAGGTCTTTCCCAACTCCACAGTATCCCTGATTTCTCAGAGGCACCCGGAGAATCTCCCTGAGGTCACCGGCACAAGTCGAGGGAACCCAGGTATTCTTGCCAAGACCCGAGAGAGATCTTGAGAGTCCTTCAACGCGTCTAGAGGCCTGATTCCCCTACCATGACTCGAGAGCAATGACGCGCTCCCCCTCGCCACACGCATCGAGACCTAACTTCCCTGGCGCCACACAAGAGGCTCCCTGAGCTCCCCGTCGTACCTCCTGAGAAACCAACACAGGCGCTGCAGCTCGGTAAAACCACCGAGACCCCCCCCGTCATCGTGAGATGAGGGCCTTCTTTTCCTGCATGTCCTGGAGTGCAATCCCGAGTCCTCTCTCCAAACTCCAGAGGAGGCTTGATTCCCTTTAGTCCACTCAGTGGGCTCCAAGAAATACCCGTCGCGACTCGAGAAGAGAGAGAAGTCCTTTGTTTCCCCTCGAGAGGACGCCTGACTCCTGGGTGAGTCTAGAATGCAACCCCAAGATCCCAGTCATCCCTTGAGAGGAACATTAGGTCCTAGACACAAGCCTGGATGAGGTTTCTTTTGCCCTGCAGTGACTCGAGCGCAACCCCCAGCTCTCCCTCGCAACTCGAATGGAAGATTGGGCTTCCCTGGGCCAACACAAGAGGAAGCCAGAAATCCCCTTCGTAACTCGAGAATCCCGCCGCAACTCGAGAAAAACCACGTGTTTCCAACGTCATCCCAAGATGAGGCCCTTGCTGCTATGGTGTCTCAAGAAAAGAACCACGTTCCGTCTTGAAGTGCGAAACGGTACTTTGCACCCTTGATGCGACACCAAATGTTCCCGGACACGCCGGTCTCACTCGACAGGAACACCGAGGTTCCCGCACCACTTCATCTGAGCACCTTCTCCCCTCCTGTTCGAGACAGGAGGGTCTATTCCCCTGCTTTGTTTGGAAGGGGTTTCCCACATTCCCGGCGCACCTAAGGATGAGGCCGGTCTCACGAGTAAATTCGAGACATAGCGTCGTGGGTGGTGTCACATGCCGAAATACCCCGATTTCCCGGCCCACTCTTGAGAAGAACCCGATGCCCGGACACCTCTTCGAAGGCAACCCTGTGGACGAAGGCACAAAATGAAGGGTCACTGACACTCCCGTGCATCATTCGGTAAAAGCCGCAGGTTCCACACACAGCTCGACAAGAGGCCTGTCATCCCATGAACAACTCGAGAGGCAAGCAGAGTTCCATTCCTCCACTCAAGACGAGGCCTGACTCTCCGGTCCCAACTCTGAAGGGACCCTGCGATCGGAGTCCGAAATGGAGAGGAACCCTGAGGTTCCTGACTCCAGTCGAGATGAGGCCCTCTTCCATTACACCAAAAACAGTGGAGGCCCGAGAGGCCCCTCCCAAATCCACAGTATCGCGACTTCTCAGAGGCACCCTTAGAAGCTCCCTGAGGTCACTGGCACAAGTCGAGGGAACACAGGGTTTCCTGACGCAACCCGAGAAAGACCTCGAAAATCCTCCTTCAACGCATCTTGAATCCCGATTCCCCTACCATGACTCGAGAGCAATGACGCATTCCCCCTCGCCACTCGCATGGAGACTTGACTTCCCTGGCGCCACACGAGAGGCTCCCTGAGCTCCCCGTCATACCTCGTGAGAAATCCCACACTGGCTCCCCAGCTCGAGAAAACACACGAGACGCCTCCGTCATCGCGAGATGAAGGCCTTCTTTTCCTGCATGGCCTGGAGAGCAATCTCGAGGCCTCTCTTCAAACTCCACAGGAGGCCTGACTCCCTTTAGGCCACTCTGTTGGCTCCTAGAGATACCCGTTGGGACTCGAGAGGAGAGCGGAATTCTTTGCTTCCCCTATATACCAGGCCTGACTCCTCAGGTGAGTCTGGAATGCAACCCCGAGATCCCTGTCGCCCCTGGAGAGGAACATTAGGTCCTAGACACAAGCATAGATGAGGTCTCATTTGCCCTGAAGTGACTCGAGAGCAATCCCCTGCTCTCCCTCGCACCTCGAATGGAAGAATGGACTTCCCTGGGACAACACAAGAGGAAACCTGAATTCCCCGTCGTAATTCGAAAATCCCACTGCAACTCGAGGAAAACCACGTGGTTCCCCCGTCATCGCAAGATGAGGCCCTTGCCAGCTACAGCGTCTCAGTAGAAGCCCTACGTTCCATCTTGAAGTTTAAAACGATAATTGGCAACCTTGATGTTAGCACAAAAGTTCCCCGACACCCTGGTCTCACTCGAGGGGAACACCAAGGTTCGGTGCACCGCTTGTTCTGAGCCCCTTATCCCCTCCTGATCGCGACGGGAGGGTCGATTACCCTGCTTTGTCTGGAAGGGGTTCCGGACCTTCCCGGCGCACCTCAGGATGAGGCCGGTCTCACGAGGAAATTCGAGACGTAGCCTTGTGGTTGGTGCCACACGCCGAAAGACCCCGATTTCCCTGTCTGCTCTTGGTAAGAACCCAATGCTAGGACACCTCTTCGAAGGCAATCCTGTGGACGAAGGCACAAAACGAAGGGGTCTGACACCCTCCTGCATCATTGGAAAAGCCCGCAAGTTCCACATACAGATCGACAAGTGGCCTGTCACCCCGTGAACAACTCGAGAGGCAAGAGGAGTTAAATTCCTCCACACAAGACGAGGCCTGACTCTCCTGTCCCAACTCTGCATGGACACTGAGATCCGATTCAGAAATGGAGAGGAACCATGAGGTTCCTGCCTCAACTCGAGATAAGGCCCTCTTCTACTGCACCAAACCCAGTGGAGTTCGGAGCGGCCCCTCCCAACTGCACAGTATCCCTGACTTCTCAGAGGCACCCTGAAAAGCTCCCTGAGGTCACGGGCATAAGTCGACGGAACCCAGGGTTTCCTGCCGTAACCTGAGAAAAACCTCGCGAGTCCTTCTTCACGCGTCTTGAGGCCCGATTCCCCTACCATGACTGGAGAAAAATGACGCGCTCCCCCTCGCCACGCGCATGAAGATCTGACTTCCCCGGCACCACATGAGAGGCTCCCTGAGCTCCCCATCGTACCTCGTGAGAAACCCCACACTGGCGCCGCAGCTCGAGAAAACCCACGAGACGCCCCTGTCATGGTGAAATGAGGGCCTTTCCTGCATGACCTGAAGAGCAATCCCGAATCCTCTCTCCAAACTCCAAAGGAGGCTTGACTCCCTTTAGGTCACTCAGTGGGCTCCAAGAGATACCCGTCGATACTCAGGAGGAGAGCGGTGTCCTTTGATTCCCCTCGAGATGAGGCCTGACTACGAGGGTGAGTCTGGAATGCAACCCTGGCTCCCTGTCGCCCCTGGAGAGGAACCTTAGGTCCTGGACAAAAGCCTAGATGAGGTCTCTTTGGCCCTGCAGTGACTCAAGCGCAACCCCTAGCTTTCCCTTGCAACTCGAATGGAAGATTGGCCTTTCTGAGCCAACACAAGAGGAAGCCTGAATTTCCAGTTGTAATTTGAGAAACCCGCCGCAACTCGAGAAAAATCACGTGGTTCCCCGTATTGCAAGATGAGGCCCTTGCCCCCTACAGCGTCTCAAGAGAAGTCTCACATTCCGTCTTGAAGTGCAAAACAGTACTTGGCACCCTTGATGCGACCCCAAAAGTTCCCCTATATACCGATCACACTAGAGGGGACACTGAAGTTTCCTGCACCACTTCATCTGAGGCCTTTCTCCTCTCCTGATCGCGATAGGAGGGTCGATTCCACTGCTTTGTCTCGAAGGGATTCCCGACCTTCCCGGCACACCTCAGGATGAGGCCGGTCTCACGAGGAAATTCGAGAGGTAGCCTCGAGGGCCATACTACATGCCGAAAGACCCCGATTCCATGGTCCACTTTTGATCAAAACCAGACTCCTGGACACCTCTTCGAAGGCAAGCCTGTGGATGAAGGCACAACACGTAGGGGCACTGACACCCCGTGCATCTTCCGGAAAAACCCGCAGGTTCCTCACACAGCTCCACAAGTGGTCTGTCACCTCGTGAACAACTCGAGAAGCAAGCGGAGTTCCATTCCTCCACACAAGACGATGCCTGACTCTCCTGTCACAACTCTAGGGACCTTGCGCACCGAGTCAGAAATGGAGAGGAAGCCTGAGGTTCTTGCCTCCACTCAAGATGAGGCCCTTTTCCATTGCCACAAAATCAGTGGAGTCCCGAGAGGCCCGTCCCAAATCCACAGTATGCCTGACTTCTCAGAGGCACCCTGAGAAGCTCCCTAAGGTCACCGGCAGAAGTCGACGGAACCCAGGGTTTCCTGCCGCAACCCGAGAAAGACCTTGAGAGTCCTGCTTTAACGTGTCTTGAGGCCCGATTCCCGTATCATATCTCGAGAGCAATGACGCGCTCCCCCTTGCCATGTGCATGGAGACCTGAATTCCCTGGTGCCACACGAAAGGCTCCCTGAGCTTTCCGTCGCACCTCGTCAGAAACCGCACACTGGCACCGCAGCTCGAGAAAACCAACAAGACGCCCCTGTCATCGCGAGATGAGGGTCTTCTTTTCCTGCATGGCCTGGAGAGCAATCCTGAGTCCTCTCTCCAAACTCCACAGGGGGCTTGACTCCCTTTAGGCCACTCAGTGGGCTCCAAGAGACACCTGCGGTGACTCAAGAGGAGAGCGGGGTCCTTTGCTTCCCCTCGAGTCGAGCTCTGACTCCCAGGATGCGTCTGGAATGCAACCCCGAGATCGCTGTCGGCCCTGGAGAGGAATATTAGGTCCTGGACACAAGCCTAGATGAGGTCTCTTTTGCCCTGCAGTGACTCAAGAGCAAACCCCAGCTCTTCCTCGAAACTCGAATGGAAGATTGGACTTCCCTGGGCCAACACAAGAGGAAGCCTGAATTCCCCGTCGTAACTCGAGAATCCCGCCGCACCTTGAGAAAAACCACGTGATTCCCCCGTCATCCCAAGATGAGGCCCTTGCCCTCTACAGCGTGTCAAGAGAAGCCCCAAGTCCGTATTGAAGTGCAAAACGGTACTTGGCACCCTTGAAGTGACCCCAAAAGTTTCCCGACACACCGGTCCCACTCGAGGGGAACACCGAGGTTCCCGGCACGACTTCAACTGAGCCCTTTCACTCCTCCTGATCGTGACAAGATGGTCGATTCCCCTGCTTTGTCTGGAAGGGGTTCCTGATCTTCATGGTGCACCTCAGGATGACACCAGTCTAATGAAGAAATTCGAGACGTAGCCTCATGGATGGTGCCACGTTCTGAAAGACCCCGATTTCCTGCTCTGCTATTGATAAGAACCCGATGTCCGGACACCTCTTTGAAGGCAACCCTGTGGATGAAGGCACAACACGAAGGGGCACTGACCCCCTCATGCATCTTACGGAAAAAACCGAAGGTTCCACTCACAGCTCGACAAATGGTCTGTTATCCTGTGAACAACTCGAGAGGCAAGTGGAGTTCCATTCCTCCACACAAGACGAGGCCTGACTCTCCTGTCCCAACTCTTCAGGGACCCTGTGGTCGGAGTTTTAAATGGAGAGGAACCCTTAGGTTCCTGCCTCAACTCGAGATGAGAACCTTTGCCATTGCACCAAACCCAGTGGAGTTCCGAGAGCGCCTCCCAAGTCCACAGTATGCCTGACTTCTCAGAGGCACCCTGAGAAGCTCCCTGAGGTCACCGGTACAAGTCGAGGGAACCCAGGGTTTCCTGCCGCAACCTGAGAAAGACCTCGAGACTCCTTCTTCAACGCGTCTTGAGTCCCGATTTCCCTACCATGACTCGAGAGCATTTATGGGCTCCTCCTCATCACACGCATAGACACCTGACTTTCCTGGCACCACACGAGAGGCTCCCTGAGCTCCCCGTCGTACCTCGTGAGAAAACTCATACTTGCGCTCCAACTCGAGAAAACCCACAAGACGCCCCTGTCATTGCGAGCTGAGGGCCTTCTTTCCTGTATGGCCTGGAGAGCAATCCGGAGTCCTCTCTCCAACTCCACAGGAGGCTTGACTCCCTGGAGGCCACTCAGTGGGCTCCAAGAGATACCTATTGCGACCCAGGAGGATATCAGAATCCTTTGCTTCCCCTCGAGCCGAGGCCTGACTCACTGGGTGAGTCTGGAATGCATCCCCGTCATCCCTATCGCCCCTGGAGAGGAACATTAGGTCCTGGACACAAGCATAGATGAGGTCTATTTTGACCTGCCGTGACTTGAGAGCAATTCCCATCCAGCTCTCCCTGGCAACTCGAATGGAAGAATGGACTTCCCTGGGCCAACAGAAGAGGAAACCTGAATTCCCCGTCGTAAGTCAACAATCCCATTGCAACTCGAAAAAAACCACGTGGTTTCCCCTTCATCACAAGATGAGGCCCTTGCCCGCCACAGCGTCTCAAGAGAAGTCCCACGTTTCATCTTGAAGTTTGAAACAGTATTTGGCAAGCTTCATGAGACCCCAAAAGTTCCCTGACATACCGGTCTCACTCAAGGGGAACACCGAGGTTCCCGGCACCACTTCATCTGAGCCCCTTCTCCCCTCCTGATCGCGACAGTAGGGTCTATTAACCTGCTTTGTCTGGAAGGCTTTCCCGACCTTCCAGGGGCACCTCAGCATGAGGCCCGTCTCACGAGGAAATTCGAGACGTAGCCTCGTGTGTGGTGCCGCATTCCAAAAGACCCCGATTTCCTGGTCCGCTCTTAATAAGAACCCGATGCCCGCACACCACTTCGAAGGCAACCCTGTGGATGAAAGCACATCACGAAGGGGCACTGACACCCCCGTGCATTGTCTGGAAAAAACCGCAGGTTCCACACACAGCTCGACAAGTGGCCTGTCACTCCTTGAACAACTCGAGAGGCAAGCGGAGTTCCATTCCTCCACACAAGACGAGGCCTGACTCTCCTGTCCCAACTTTGCAGGGACCCTGCAATCTGAGTCAGAAATGGAGAGGAACCCTAAGGTTCCTTCCTGATCTCGAGATTAGGCCCTCTTCCATTGCAGCAAACCCAGTGGAGTCCCGAGAGGCCTCTCCCAGCTCCATAGTATCCCTGACTTCTCAGAGGCACCCTGAGAAGCTACCTGAGGTCACAGGCACAAGTCGAGGGAACCCAGGGTTTCCTGCCGCAACCCGAGAAAGACCTCGAGCGTCCTTTTTCATTGCGTTGAGCCCTGATTCCACTACCATGACTCGAGAGCAATGACGTGCGCCCCCTCATATGGAGACTTGACTTCCCTGACACCACACGAGAGGCTCCCTGAGCTCCCGGTCGTACCTTGTGAGAAACCCCACACTGGCACCGCAGCTCCAGAAAAACCACGAGACTCCCCCGACATCGCGAGATGAGGGCCTTCTTTTCCTGCATGGCCTGGAGAGCAATCCCGCGTGCTCTCTCCAAACTCCACAAGAGAGGAGCCAAGATTGCTGAGGAGTAGGACGGGGAGAACTCTTCCCCCCCCAAACAATTTCATCAAAAGAGCATTTAAACGTCGAGTAAATTCCACAATACAACTTATGAATGCTGCCAGAGGACATCAGGCACCCAGAAAAGAACCCAACTCTTGGAAAGTAGGTAGGAAAAAGTATAAAAGACAAAAAAAAGAGACAAAAGAGGGAGGGAGGGATTTCCGTCCCAGGAAGATAGTCTTAAAAAGAGAAAAGTTTCCAAACACCAGGAAAGCTTTTCACTGCCAAATCTTTGCCAAGCTTTGGAAGCACAAAGGGCAACATAAGGGGGATAAAAATAAATAAACAATTAAAACTCGCAGATTGCAAGCCCTACGGTAACTCCCCCAGCCGCAAAGCAGTGCAGACGCCTGCTCACACCATTAGCAAGCAGGGGCTGGGCAGGGAGGCGCGGCGCGGGCTGCATCGCTTAGAGTAAGAATCTGGCCTGAATACCCTGAGCACTATCTGAACGAAATAACTTGGGCTAGCAAACCAGACTCTGGGATATCTACCACGCAAAAAGCCAGCCCTAACCTAAGACACCGCCAGGCCCGCGCATGGAACAAAGGACTGAACAGAGATAGCCGGCTGCAGACCTTCCCCCTCCGGTGACAGGCAGCCAGAGCCAGAAGGGGGCAATCGCAGCCCCAGAGAGACATTATCTATAAAACTGTAAGCAGCCTTCTTTGCTAACTAAAACTTCTTGGGGATCTGGACGGTCAACATCTGCCTGAGAAGGTGCGCCTGTTTTACACCCAGATAACCGAGTGGCGGGGAGGCGATAAGTCACAACATTGGCACTCGCCAAACACCTCATCACCTGAGCTGCTCGGACCTGGGAAGAGCGCAAAACGCAGGCCCAACCGAGTCTGTGCCTCTGAGGACTACCCGAGTGCCTGAACCTGAGCGGCTTGGACCTGGGAGGTGCATGAAGCCCAGGGCCAGCCTCGGATTGTTCCCGGTGGAACAACCTAGAGCCCGAGCAGTGTGGGCAGGGAGGCTACACGTGCCGTGAGCGGGGGCAGACCCAGTGTGGCTGAGGCACTGCGAGCGCACGCCAGTGTTATTTGTTTGCAGCATCACTCCCTCCCTCCCTCCCCACAGCGCAACTGAACAAGTGAGCCTAAAAAAAAAAAAGTGTCCTCCACCGTCCCCTTTGTGTCAGGGCGTAAACCAGACACTGAAGAGACAGGCAAACAAAAGAAGCTATAACAGAGGGAAACGCCTTGGAAGCTACAGGCAATAGATTAAAACCCTGTGGTTACTAGGACTACATAGGAAGGCGCCTATAGATCTTGAGAAATATAAGTTGGACCAAGGAACTAGCCAAAAATGAACCGAACCCACGATACTCACAACAAAACCAGAGAAAGTCCTAGATATATTTTTATGATCATTCTTACTTTTTTTAATTTTTTTAATTTTAAGTTCTCTATTGTTCATTTAATTTTCAATTTTATAACCTATTACTTTGCAAAACAAAGACCCTATTTTTTTCTTCTTCAGCAAACTTCATATATATATATATATATATATATATATATATATAATAATTTTTTGACCTTGTTTTTTTGTTTTGTTTTTTTTCTTCTTTTCTTTAACATTGTATTTTTGAAATTCCAAACTGTACTCTAGATTTTTAATTTATGCTTTTTGATATTTGATATCAATTTTGTACCTGTAGTTTCTTTATAATTTTTGCGACATTGCTTGTTTTTGTTTGTTTGTTTTCTCTTTAGTTTTCTTCTTCCTTTTTTTTAACATTGTATTTTTGAAATTCCAAACTCTACTCTAGATTTTTAATTTTTGCTTTTTGGTATTAGTTATCAATTTTGTACCTGTATTTTCTTGATAATTTTTGCGACCATGTTTGTTTTTCTTTGTTCGTTTTTTCTCTCTTTCTTTTCCTTCTTCTTTTCTTTAACATCGTATTTTTGAAATTCCAAACTCTACTCTAGATTTTTAATTTTTGCTTTTATGTATTTGTTACCAATTTTGTACCTTTAAGAACCCAATCTTCAGTACCCATTTTTCACTAGGGAGCGAGATTACTGGCTTGACTGCTCTCTCTCCCTTTGGACTCTCCTTTTTCTCCACCAGGTCGCCTGTGTCTCCTCCCTAACCCCTCTCTACTCTACCCAACTCTGTGAATTTCTGTGTATTCCAGACGGTGGAGAACACTTAGGGAACTGATTACTGGCTGGATCTGTCTCCCTCCTTTTCATTCCCCCCTTTTATCCTTCTGGCCACCTCTGTCTCCTTCCTCCTTCTTCTCATCTCTGTATAACTCTGTGAACATCTCTGAGCGGTCCAGTTGTGGAGTGCACATAAGGAAGTGACTACTGGCCAGCCCACTCCCTCCACTATTGATTCCACCTGATCTCATTTGGGTCACCTCTAACTCCCTCCTCCCTCTTCTCTTCTCCATGTAATGCTGTGAACCTTTCTGAGTGGCCCTCACAGTAGAGAAACTTTTCTTCTTTAACGTAGATGTTTTATCAATGGTGCTGTATAGAAGGAGAAGTTTTGAAACTACTGTAAAAGTAAGACAGATAACTGGAAGCAGGAGGCTTAAGTCCAAACCCTGACTCCAGGGAACTCTTGACTCCAAGGAACATTAATTGACAGGAGCTCATCAAATGCCTCCATACCGACACTGAAATCAAGCACCACACAAGGGCCAACAAGTTCCAGGGCAAGACATACCAAGCCAATTCTCCAGCAACAAAGGAACGCAGCCCTGAGCTTCAAGATACAGGCTGCCCAAAGTCACCCCAAAACCACAAACATCTCATAACTCATTACTGGACACTTCATTGCACTCCAGAGAGAAGAAATACAGCTCCACCCACCAGAACACGGACACAAGCTTCCCTAACCAGGAAACCTTGACAAGACACCTGTACAAACCCACACACAGCGAGGAAATGCCACAGTAAAGAACTCCACAAACTGCCAGAATACAGAAAGGACACCCCAAACTCAGCAATTTAAACAAGATGAGACAGAGGAATACCCAGCAGATAAAGGAACAGGATAAATGCCCACCAAACCAAACAAAAGAGGAAGAGATAGGGAATCTACCTGATAAAGAATTCCGAGTAAGGATAGTGAAATGGATCTAAAATCTTGAAATTAAAATGGAATCACAGATAAATAGCCTGGAGACAAGGATTGAGAAGATGCAAGAAAGGTTTAACAAGGACCTAGAAGAAATAAAAAAAGAGTCAATATATAATGAATAATGCAATAAATGAAATTAAAAACACTCTGGAGGCAACAAATAGTAGAATAACAGAGGCAGAAGATAGGATTAGTGAATTCGAAGATAGAATGGTAGAAATAAATGAATCAGAGAGGATACATGAAAAACGAATTAAAAGAAATGAGCACAATCTCAGAGACCTCCAGGACAATATTAAACGCTACAACATTCGAATCATAGGGGTCCCAGAAGAAGAAGACAAAAAGAAAGACCGTGAGAAAATACTTGAGGAGATAATAGTTGAAAACTTCCCTAAAATGGGGAAGGAAATACTCACTCAAGTCCAAGAAACCCAGAGAGTCCCAAACAGGATAAAGCCAAGGCGAAACCCCCCAAGACACATATTAATCACATTAACAAAAATCAAACACAAAGAACAAATATGAAAAGCAGCAAGGGAAAAACAACAAATAACACACAAGGGAATTGCCATAAGGATAACAGCTGATCTTTCAATAGAAACTCTTCAAGCAAGGAGGGAATGGCAAGACATACTTAAAATGATGAAAGAAAATAACCTACAGCCCAGATTATTGTACCCAGCAAGGATCTCATTCAAGTATGAATGAGAAATCAAAAGCTTTTCAGACAAGCAAAAGCTGAGAGAATTCTGCACCACCAAACCAGCTCTCCAACAAATACTAAACAGGAAACACAAAAACGGTGTATAAATTCAAACCCCAAACAATAAAGTAAATGGCAATGGGATCATACTTATCAGTAATTACCTTAAACGTAAATGGGTTGAATGCTCCAACCAAAAGACAAAGACTGGCTGAATGGATACAAAAAAAAAGACCCGTACATATGTTGTCTACAAGAGACCCACCTCAAAACAGGGGATACATACAGACTGAAAGTGAAGGGCTGGAAAAAGATTTTCCATGCAAATAGGGACCAAAAGAAAGCAGGAGTAGCGATACTCATATCAGATAAAATAGACTTTAAAACAAAGGCTGTGAAAAGAGACAAAGAAGGTCACTACATAATGATCAAAGGATCAATCCAAGAAGAAGATATAACAATTATAAATATATATGCACCCAACGTGGGAGCACCACAGTATGTAAGACAAATGCTAACAAGTATGAAAGGAGAAATTAACACTAACACAATAATAGTTGGAGATTTTAATACCCCACTCACACCTATGGATAGATCAACTAAACAGAAATTTAACAAGGAAACACAAACTTTAAATGATACAATAGACCAGTTAGACCTAATTGATATCTATAGGACAATTCATCCCAAAACAATGAATTTCAACTTTTTCTAAAGTGCACATGGAACCTTCTCCAGGATAGATCACATCCTGGGCCATAAAGCTAGCATTGGTAAATTCGAAAAAATAGAAATCATTCCAAGCATCTTTTCTGACCACAATGCAGTAAGATTAGATCTCAATTACAGGAGAAAAACTATTAAAAATTCCAACATATGGAGGCTGAACAACACGCTGCTGAATAACCAACAAATCACAGAAGAAATCAAAAAAGAAATCAAAATTTGCATAGAAACGGATGAAAATGAAAACAGAACAACCCAAAACTTGTGGGACACGGTAAAAGCAGTCCTAAGGGGAAAGTTCATAGCAATACAGGCACACCTCAAGAAACAAGAAAAAAGTCAAATAAATAAACTAACTCTACACCTAAAGCAACTAGAAAAGGAAGAAATGAAGAACCCCAGGGTTAGTAGAAGGAAAGAAATCTTAAAAATTAGAGCAGAAATAAATGCAAAAGAAACAAAAGAGACCATAGCAAAAATCAACAAAACCAAAAGCTGGTTCTTTGAAACGATAAATAAAATTGACAAACCATTAGCCAGACTCATCAAGAAACAAAGGGAGAAAAATCAAATCAATAAAATTAGAAATGAAAATGGAGAGATCACAACAGAAAACACAGAAATACAAAGGATCATAAGAGACTACTATCAACAATTATATGCCAATAAAATGGACAACGTGGAAGAAATGGACAAATTCTTAGAAAAGTACAACTTTCCAAAACTGGACCAGGGAAGAAATAGAAAATCTTAACAGACCCATCACAAGCACGGAAATGGAAACTGTAACCAAAAATCTTCCAGCCAACAAAAGCCCAGGTCCAGACGGCTTCACAGCTGAATTCTACGAAAAATTTAGAGAAGAGCTAACACCTATCCTGCTCAAACTCTTCCAGAAAATTGCAGAGGAAGGTAAACTTCCAAACTCATTCTATGAGGCCACCATCAGCCTAATACCAAAACCTGACAAAGATCCCACAAAAAAAGAAAACTACAGGCCAATATCACTGATGACATAGATGCAAAAATCCTTAACAAAATTCTAGCAATCAGAATCCAACAACACATTAAAAAGATCATACACCATGACCAAGTGGGCTTTATCCCAGGGATGCAAGGATTCTTCAATATCCGCAAATCAATCAATGTAATACACCACCTTAACAAATTGAAAAATAAAAACCATATGATTTTCTCAATAGATGCAGAGAAAGCCTTTGACAAAATTCAACATCCATTTATGATAAAAACTCTCCAGAAAGCAGGAATAGAAGGAACATACCTCAACATAATAAAAGCTATATATGACAAACCCACAGCAAACATTATCCTCAATGGTGAAAAATTGAAAGCATTTCCTCTAAAGTCAGGAACTAGACAAGGGTGCCCACTTTCACCATTACTATTCAACATAGCTTTGGAAGTTTTGGCCACAGCAATCAGAGCAGAAAAAGAAACAAAAGGAATCCAAATTGGAAAAGAAGAAGTAAAACTCTCACTGTTTGCAGATGACATGATCCTCTACATAGAAAACCCTAAAGACTCCACCAGAAAATCACTAGAACTAGTCAATGACTATAGTAAAGTTGCAGGATATAAAATCAACACACAGAAATCCCTTGAATTCCTATACACTAATAATGAGAAAACAGAAAGAGAAATTAAGGAAACAATTTCATTCACCATTGCAACGGAAAGAATAAAATACTTAGGAATATACCTACCTAAAGAAACTAAAGACCTATATATAGAAAACTATAAAACACTGGTGAAAGAAATCAAAGAGGACACTAATAGGTGGAGAAATATACCATGTTCATGGATTGGAAGAATCAATATAGTGAAAATGAGTATACTACCCAAGGCAATTTATAGATTCAATGCAATCCCTATCAAGCTACCAACAGTATTCTTCACAGAGCTAGAACAAATAATTTCACAATTTGTATGGAAATACAAAAAACCTCGAATAGCCAAAGCGATCTTGAGAAAGAAGAATGGAACTGGAGGAATCAACCTACCTGATTTCAGGCTCCGCTACAAAGCCACAGTTATCAAGACAGTATGGTACTGGCACAAAGACAGAAATATAGATTAGTGGAACGAAATAGAAAGCCCAGAGATAAATCCACACACATATGGACACCTTATCTTTGACAAAGGAGGCAAAAATATACAATGGATTAAAGACAATCTCTTTAACAAGTGGTGCTGGGAAATCTGGTCAACCACTTGTAAAAGAATGAAACTAGAACACTTTCTAACACAATACACAAAAATAAACTCAAAATGGATTAAAGATCTAAACGTAAGACCAGAAACTATAAAACTCCTAGAGGAGAACATAGGCAAAACACTCTCTGAAATACATCACAGCAGGATCCTCTATGACCCACCTCCCAGAATATTGGAAATAAAAACAAAAATAAACAAATGGGACCTAATTAACCTTAAAAGCTTCTGCACATCAAAGCAAACTATTAGCAAGGTGAAAAGACAGCCTTCGGAATGGGAGAAAATAATAGGAAATGAAGCAACTGACAAACAACTAATCTCAAAAATATACAAGCAACACCTACAGCTCAACTCCAGAAAAATAGATGACCCAATCAAAAAATGGGCCAAAGAACTAAATAGACATTTCTCCAAAGAAGACATACAGATGGCTAACAAACACATGAAAAGATGCTCAAAATCACTCATTATCATAGAAATGCAAATCAAAACCACTATGAGGTACCATTTCACGCCAGTCAGAATGGCTGCAATCCAAAAGTCTACAAATAATAAATGCTGGAGAGGGTGTGGAGAAAAGGGAACCCTCTTACACTGTTGGTGGGAATGCAAACTAGTACAGCCACTATAGAGAACAGTGTGGAGATTCCTTAAAAAACTGGAAATAGAACTGCCTTATGATCCAGCAATCCCACTGCTGGGCATACACACTGAGGAAACCAGAAGGGAAAGAGACACGTGTACCCCAATGTTCATCGCAGCACTGTTTCTAATAGCCAGGACATGGAAGCAACCTAGATGTCCATCAGCAGATGAATGGATAAGAAAGCTGTGGTACATACACACAATGGAGTATTACTCCGCCATTAAAAAGAATAGAATGAGTCAGTTCTAATGAGGTGGATGAAACTGGAGCCTATTATACAGAGTGAAGTAAGCCAGAAAGAAAAACACCAATACAGTATACTAACGCATATATATGGAACTTTGAAAGACGGTAACAATAACCCTGAGTACGAGACAGCAAAAGAGACACTGATGTATAGAAGAGTCTTATGGACTCTGTGGGAGAGGGAGAAGGTGGGAAGATTTGGGAGAATGGCATTGAAACATGTAAAATATCATGTATGAAAAGAGTTGCCAGTCCAGGTTTGATGCATGACACTGGATGCTTGGGGCTAGTGCACTGGGACGACCCAGAGGGATGCTATGGGGGGGGGGGGAGGAGGGAGGAGGGTTCAGGATGGGGAGCACATGTATACCTGAGGCGGATTCATTTTGATATTTGGAAAAACTAATACAATTATGTAAAGTTTAAAAATAAAATAAAATTAAAAAAAAATCCACAGGAGGCTTGACTCCCTTTAGGCCACTCAGTGGTCTCCAAGAAATACCCGTCGGGACTCGAGAGCAGAGCAGAGTCCTTTCCTTCCTCTCGAGATGAGGTCTGACTCCTCGGGTGCATCTAAAATGCAACCCCGAGATCTCTGTCGCCCCTGGAGAGGAACATTAGGTCCTGGACACAAGCTTAGATGAGGTCTCTTTTGCCCTGAAGTGACTCGAGAGCAATCCCTAGCTCTCTCTCGCAACTCCAATGGAAGATTGGACTTCCCTGGGCCAACACAAGAGGAAGCCTGAATTCCCCATCGTAACTCGAGAATCCCGCCGAAACTCGAGAAAAACCACATGGTTACCCTGTCATCGCAAGATGAGGCCCTTGCCCGCTACAGCGTCTAAAGAGAAGTCCCAGGTTTCTTCTTCAAGTGTTTTCACACTTCAAGTGTGAAAACTTGGCACCCTTGATGCGATTCCAAAAGTTCCCCGACACCCTGGTCTCTCTCGAGGGGAACACCGAGGTTCCCGGTATGACTTCATCTGAGCCACTTCTCCCCTCCTGATTGCGACTGGAGGGTCGACTCCCGTGCTTTGTCTGGAAGGGGTTCCCAACCTTCCCAGCGCACCTCAGGATGAGGCCGGTCTAACGAGAATATTTGAGACGTAGCTTCATGGGTGGTAACACATGCTGAAAGACCCCGATTCCCTGGTCCACTCTTGATAAGAACCCGATGCCCGGACACCTCTTGAAAGGCAACCCTGTGGAAGAAGGCACAACACGAAGGGGCACTGACACCCTCGTGCATCGTCCGGAAAAACCCGCAGATTCCAAACACAGTTCAACAAGTTGCCTGTCACCCCGTGAATAACTCGAGAGGCAAGCGGAGTTCCATTCCTCCTTACAAGACGAGGCCTGACTCTCCTGTCCCAACTCTGCAGGGACCCTGCGATCAGAGTCAGAAATGGAGACGAACCCTGAGGTTCCTGCCTCCACTCGAGATGAGGCCCTCTTCTATTGCACCAAACCCAGTGGAGTCCCGAGAGGGCCCTCCCAACTCCAGGGTATCCTTGACTTCTCAGAGGCACACTGAGAAGCTCCCTGAGGCCACCGGCACTAGTCGAGGGAACCCAGGGTTTACTGCCGTGACCCAAGAAACACCTTGAAAGTCCTTCTTTAACGGTTCTTGAGGCCCGATACACCTTCCATGACTCTAGAGCAATGACGCGCTCCCCCTCGCAATGCGCATGGAGACCTGACTTCCCAAGCGCCACATGAGAGGCTCCCTGAGCTCCCCGTAGTACCTCATGAGAAACCCCACACTGGCGCTGCAGCTCGAGAAAACCCACGAGACGCCCCCTTCATCGCGAGATGATGGCCTTCTTTTCCTGCATGGCCTGGAGAGCAATCACGAGTCCTCTTTCCAAACTCCACAGGAGGCTTGACTCCCTTTAGGCCACTCAGTGGGCTCCAAGAGATACCCGTCGCAACTCGAGAGGAGAGCGGAGTCCTTTGCTTCCCCTCGAGACAAGGACTGACTCCCCGGGTGCATCAGGAAAGCAACCCCGAGATCCCTGTCCCCCCTGGAGACGAACATTATGTCCTGGACACAAGCCTAGATAAGGTCTCTTTTGCCCTGCAGTAACTCAAGCGCAATCCCTAGCTCTCCCTCGCAACTCGAATGGAAGACTGGACTTCCCTGGGCCAACACAAGAGGAAGCCTGAATTTCCTGACCTAACTCGAGAATCCCGCCACAACTCGAGAAAAACGACGTGGTTAACCCGTCACCACAAGATGAGGCCCTTGCCAGCTACAGCGTCTCAAGAGAAGTCTCACGTTTCGTCTTGAAGTTTGAAACGGTACTTAGCACCTTTGATGTGACTCCAAAAGTTCCCCGACATCCCAGTTTTACTCGAGGGGAACATCGAGGTTCCCGGCACCACTTCATCTGAGCCCCTTCTCCCCTCCTGATCGGGACAAGAGGGTCGATTCACTTGCTTTGTCTGAAAGGGTTACCGACCTTCCTGGTGCACCTCAGGTTGAGGTCCGTCTCAAGAAGAAATTCGAGACGTAGGCTTGTGGGTGGTGCCACATGCCGAAAGACACTGATTTCCTGGTCTGCTCTTGATAAGAATCTGAAGGCTGGATACCTCTTCGAAGGCAACCCTGTGTATGAAGGCAAAAAACGAAGGGGAACTGACACCCCCATGCATCGTCCGGATAAAACCGCAGGTTCCACACACAGCTCGACAAGTGGCCTGTTATCCGGTGAACAACTCGAGAGTCCAGTGGAGTTCCATTCCTCCACACAAGACGAGGCCTGACTCTCCTGTCCTAACTCTGTAGGGACTCTGTGTTCAGAGTCAGAAATGGAGAGCAACCCTGAGGTTCCTGCTTCAAATCGAGATGAGGCCCTCTTCTGACAAGGTCCAGCCTCGGCTGGTCCAGGGTTTTCGAAGGGGAGACAGAGTAGGCGACCTATTGATTTATTTATCGAAGATATAAAGAGTAATAGAATGAGGATAGCTCAGTAGGAAAATTTAGTGGAGAAAAGAAGCTGAGTAGCTTGGTTTATGCGGAAAATCAGTATAACCCGTGACACCAGGTTAGCTCTGACCACGGAGGCCGCAGGCTCCCTCTCGAATAGCGAAAAGTGCCCCACCTTAGACACCTTCTCAAGTGGTCTTCGAAGCCCAGGCAAATAAATGGTCGCAGAGGATATCCGCGCTCCAGATGGACACTCATCTGAAAATTGAGGGGAAGAATGACATTAGGAGACTAAGCGTTGGCAATCAAGGCCCGTAGCTTTATTTTCAACAGGGGTTTTTATACCCTAAGTTACACATAGAGGATAATGGGGATGCAAAGACAGCAGCCTTTGATCCTTATCAAAAACCAGAGTTTCTGTCCTGCAAATGTATCGTATACAAATGGTTTAGGTGATTTACATCATCTTCTAGCCAGAAGACCTATTAACATTTTATGACTCTTGACAAAGACTTATCAACCGTAAGACTTATTTTCTCTAAGAGTAATTATTTTAAGGTTTGGCCCCATCTTTCGAAGATAAAATTGCATTCCTATAGGGCAGATGTGTAATGGGCTTACAACAAAGGAAATAATTTATTACCTTAAGGGTCTAAAGTTAGTAACACCAAGGCCACTACTTATTTCTTCTACATACCAACTATATTAATTAATACACATTCAAGGATACAATTCAGGGGATGTGGAAACTTGGCAACAAGCATTGGTTCATCAATGAAATCTTTTACTAGTTTTATTCTGACAGTTTCTAACTCTCTGAGAGGCTCTAAGCTATTTGAATATCTTAAGCTTCCCGTGCCTCTGGAGGCTCGGAGACTGTAAACAATTGTATGCATTGCTGTAGGAGACCGGGTAAACTTGTCAGGCGAGTTAGAGAGCCATCTGACGTGTTTGGATTTAAACACTCCTAATTGCCCAGGAACTTTATTAATTGGAGCTGTAAGTTAGCTCTTTGACAGAGAGAGTGAGATGGTGGTGGGGGACAGCCCCCTAGTAAAGTCAGAGGGGAGAGCACAAAGCAATAAAGTAGGCAGACTCTGGTTTTGGGGGGTAGATGCTCAAGAATATCCGGGAGGACTCCCGAGGCTCGATCCCGCCTTTGTGTATGCCCAGCCTCCTTCCTCATGACCTTTGTCACGAGTGGAATGTCTCTCGCCGGCTCCCGGCATCTCCCCGTTTTTTATTTCTTAAAACAGCCAGATGTAGCTCAGTCGCGAGCCTCTGAATACTCTGCCGAAGAATCCTGACAATACAAGGAAGAATGATTATGAGAAGCAGAATTAAAGCAGCCACCGCAGCATAGCTAAAAACATTAGACAGAATATTCTTTCCTGAGATGTAGTTAGGGAAAGTATGGAAGAAATCATTTGCTGTTCCAGCAGCAGTAAAATCTAATCGGGAGTGCTCCATGGTTGCTATTTGATAGTGAAGTTTCCCTACGTCTCAACCAATGTCAGAGCTGTTCCAGATACCTGAAATATGGTTTTAATCTTTTCCCATTCAAAATCTGTCTCATTTACTTTCAGGGGTGTTACACATATCCACCGATAGTCAGCATGACAAGACAATGCCATTTTCACCTTTAAAGCCTGCAATTCAGTCCCAATATGTATTACTGCTTCCTCTAGGGCGTCTACCCTCATTTCTAATTTTCTCTCTATAGCTTCCTGTGTTGCCAATGTTAAAGAAACATTTTTGGACATAGAATCAACATATTGAGCAGTATGTACTTGTTGAGTCAATGATATTGCTGCCACAGTAACAGAAGTGATTGCACTTATCAAAGCTGCTGTTCCCAAGATAAGTAAGCCCACAAACCGTCGTGTTTGCATTAAATCCTGTAGTTGTTGTAATACAGCAAGACCATAATTCAATAAGTGGTTACATCATAAGATAAGGTGGATGTTGTAGCATTACAAAGGAGCAAACATTATATTGAGGGTTTAAACAAGATGAACCAGGGAGCAGCTGTAGGCATCAGCCCGGGGGAGCAGTGTCCCCAGCATCAGGAGGCAGAACGCGAGCGGCAGGCTGTGGGCCAAGGCGCCTATGGTGGGCGGAGGGGCAGGGTTCGTGGTTTAGGGCTAGCCGCCACCGCTTGGGCTCAGGGCGGTCCCCTCTCGCCGGTGGGGCCACGCTGGTCTGGACGGCACTCCGCGGGCGCGCTTTCCTCTCTGGCCCTCACTGGCTGCACAGACTTCTTTGCTCTAGGTCACGGGGTGCAGAGAGGTGGGTGCGAGGCGCTGCTGGTGGCGCGGAGGCGAGAGCTGGCTGGGGGAGGGGGAGCGAGCGAGTGCGCGCGCCGCGAACCTGGTCTTTGGGGAATGTGACATGACGAATTTGTCTGAGATCCAAACCGGAGAATCTGCATTCTGTAGAAATATACAAGCATACCCTCTCCCACAAGTTAGCAACACATCTGGCCTTTTTCACTCTCCCATAAGGAGGCCTTTTTACTTGACCAGGGGCCGAGTCGTAGCCTGTAATTCAGGCATCTAGTGTCTCATCATTGTAGTCTGCCCCTGTGTGTTTACGTTTAAGTGATTAATTACAATTGGAACATAACTTCACTATTTGTCTAGCTGTTTCCCTATGGATATGTTAATTTAGGTCTAATGTTTAGTTTAGGTCTCTGTATAAATTTAAGTAATAAATGTATAACCTCCTTATCTCATTTTGGTATACAGGTATACAGATATACCTAAATGCAAAATGCATTTATATATGTATTTATATATGGCAACAAGTATAAAGTTATTGACATATAATATATATAAATCAATATACTTGAATTAATCTTTATAATTAATATATTAATTAATATATATTACAACAATACAACACATACACAGCTAATACCAACCAACACAAACCAATATACTGTAATAATACATGTCACACATTTATAATTATACAGTATATAGAACATATATCATCACAGCACATCAATCCATACCAATTAATATCAGCCACACACACATTATATTACTGCCATATATATTTAATTATACAGTATATATATGTGTGTGTGTATATAGTATACATATTAATTTATATACAAATTAATTAAGTATAGATCTATAAATAGAATTAGGTATACCTTTATTATATTTTATTTATACCCATACCTAATTAGGCAAACTGTAATTAGGCAAATACATTTATATTATGTATTTATAACAATATATAAAGTATTGTTAAATGTACCACCTGTACAGCATCTCCACCCCACATACCACTTTCTCTAATCCCACCAACTCATTTTCAGTATTATGTGTTGGCCAGGAGCTGGGCCAGTCTTTCCCAGCAATGTTAAGAGACGTCTGTTCCTGTGTCTAATAGCCCTGGCGTTTTATTCTCTTGAATTAAAAGATCTTTTAAAGGCCTTGGAACTGTAATTTCCTGCACCCAAAAGGCTAGATCACTAGATCCAAATGTTTTGTGGCTCTTAGATTGAGAAGTCAAGTTTTTCCTTGTCTGATAGTAAGGTAAAAGTAAAAGCTGTGTTACTCTTTGACCTTTATTAATTTGTACAGTTTTGATAGGCAGTGAGATCAAGACTTTAATTTCTCAATATCATCAGAATCTACTACACCATGCACCAGCGAAATTTCTTTTCTTTCTTTTTTTTTTATTTAATTTTTTTTTAAAAGAAAGCGAGCTACGCCCCAGGACAAATCTTACAATGTCCTCAGATAGGGGGCCAGCCACTCCGGTTGGAATTGGAGTAAGCGGCACATCAGGGGTTAATATTGTTATTAAATCTCCTTGCCTTTTCGCTTTTCTCCTAGCCTGGGTGAGACCCCCCTGAGGGAGTTTTCTCCAAGGAGCACACTCTGCATATTGTGTACTAAAAGCTCCTTTGTTTAAAAAACTTTTTATCTTCCTCAGTCTTAGGCAACACTTTGGGAGGCTTTGGGGGCAAAGTGGGGAACTCCTGGGTCCTGGGAGGCACAATCGAAGGCGGTGGCAGTCGCCTTAAATCAGAAAGTGGTGGATAAGTTTTTTAAAGGTTTGCGCAGAGGGGGAGGGAGCTCGCCAGGGCTCTCGGCCGCAGCGTCCTGTAAGCCCTCTCCTTCCTCGAGAGGTAGACCACTTTCTCCCTCCTTTTTTTTTTTCTTCAATGGCAGAAAATATGATCTGTGCAGTAAATGGAGACTCACCACCATCCACCTCTATAGCCTCCCCCATAGTCTATTTAACAGCCTCGTGACGGAGGTCCAGGACATTTCTAATCATATTCCACAGTCAATAAATATTTGTCTATTCTTAGATGCAGAGAAATCCATTTTTAATTTTTTTTTAATTTTAGAGAATATTTTTATTTATTTTGTAACCTCTTTACCCTGGCTAAACTGCAGAGGGGACTAGAAAAGAAGCCTCAAGGTGAGGATCAAGTTCATCCTTGGGACTAGAGAAAATCCTTCTCCGGGAAACTCCTAGTGGTGGCCCTCTACCCCGACATGGAGGAGGAGGCATAGGGGGATGGGAGCGTCCCGAAGTTTTCCTCTTCTGTTCCGGAGATCCTTTAACTGTTTGGTAACTAAATCTTACGAACTGTCTGACCGGGGATGTTTCCCTCAACCTCCTAGGAGCGGATGGTCTGATTAGGGATGTTTTCTTAAACTTTTAGGAGCATCTTTAGCTTAAAAAAAAAAATCCTCATCAGAATGGCATCGAGCTGCTGTTTCCTCTAAACCTTTTTCAAATTGAGGGGAGAGCTGATCTTTCTTTTCATCCCTATCTTTTACATGCTCATTGGCAGTCATAGCGGCCAGCCATTCATTTAGCTGTCGATAGCTAGGTATAGCCTCTTCATTTTCACTTTTCTTTATAACAGGTACCTTTTCAGATTTGCTTTTTTGTTTAACAGGTACTTTTCCAACTTTACTTTCCTCTTTAACAGGTACCTTTTCAAATTCATGAGCTGGATCTAAAACATCTCTAGTCATATTCCACAGAGGAAAGGTGTAAGTAGGGATTTTTTCCAAACCTTGCTGAGCACAATAAGCTCTTAGCTGTTTTCCTAGTTTTTTCAAGATATCGAGGTTAACAGTGCCTTGTTGTAGAAACCAAGGGCAGTGGTCTTGTACAAATGTAAAAAATGATTGAATGGAAGATTTTTTAACCTTGATTCTTCTTTTACTTAATAACTGTAAAATTACTCCTATAAAGAGCTGTCTTTCATTTGATTCAGTGTTGCCCATGTCAGAAACTTAAGGATAGTAAAAGATTTTGCTTTTAGCTATCTAAAGATTAGGCCTTTTTTGTCAGCCTTTTTAGAAACCGTTTTTTCTCTCTAACTCTTCAACACTTCCCACTCCTCTCGCCCTGTCTATTCTACAGGGGGATCTGCAGCCCCCTAAGTGGGATCCTATCTGTCCCCAAAACTGAACACTGGGGGAATGGGGTTGGGGATTTACCTTCGAAATGCCTGTCTCGGGCGCCACCTGCAGAGGTCCAGCCCCAGCTGATCCAGGGTATTCGAAGGGAAGATGGAGTAGGCGACCTATTTATATATTTATTTATTCATCAAAGATATAAAGAGTAATAGAATGAGGATAGCTCAGTAGGAAAATTCAGTGGAGAAAAGCAGCTGAGTAGCTTGGTTTACGCGGAAAATCAATATAACCCGTGACACCAGGTTAGCTCTGACCACGGAGGCTGCAAGTGCCCTCTAGAATAGAGGAAGGTGCCCCACCTTAGACACCTTATCGAGTGGGTCTTCGAAGCCCAGGCAAATAAATGGTCGCAGAGGATATCCGCGCTCCAGATGGACACTCATCTGAAAATTGAGGGGAATAATGACATGGGGAGACCAAGCGTTGGCGAGCAAGGCCCGTAGCTTTATTTTCAACACAGGTTTTAATACCCTAAGTTACACATAGAGGATAATAGGGGATGCAAAGTCAGCAGTCTTTAATCCTTATCAAAAACCAGGGTTTCTTTTCTGCAGATTTATCGTATAAAAATGGTTTAGATGATTTACATCATCTTCTGGCCAGAAGACCTATTAACATTTTATGACTCTTGACAAAGACTTATCAACCATAAGAGTTATTTTCTCTAAGAGTAATTGTTTAAGGTTTGGCGCCATCTTTCGAAGATAAAATTGCATTCCTATAGGGAGGATGTGTAATGGGTTTACAACAAAGAAAAGAATTTATTACCTTAAGGGTCTAAAGTTACCAACATCAAGGCCACTACTTATTTTTTCTACATACCAACTATATTAATTAGCACACATTCAAGGATACAATTCAGGGGATGTGGAAACTTGGCAAAAAGCATTGGTTCATGAATGAAATCTTTTACTAGTTTTATTCTGACAGTTTCTAACTCTCTGAGAGGCTCTAAGCTATTTGAATATCTTAAACTTCCCGTGCGTCTCGAGGCTGGGAGACTGTACACAATCGTATGCATAGCTGTAGGAGACCGGGTAAACTTGTCAGGCGAGTTAGAAAACCATCTGAGGGGTTTGGATTTAAACACTACTAATTGCCCAGGAACATTATTAGTTGGAGCTGTAAGTTAGCTCTTTGACAGAGAGAGTGAGATGGTGGTGGGGGACATCCCCAGTAATGTCAGAGGTGAGAGAACAAAGCAATAAAAAAGGCAGACTTTGGTTTTTGGGGGTAGATGCTGAAGAATATACGGGGGAACTCCTGGAGGCTCGATCCCGCCTTTGCGTATGCCGAGACTCTTTCCTCATGACATTTGTCACGAGTGGAATATCTCTCGCTGGCTCCCGGCAATCTTCCATTGCACCAAACGCAGTGGAGTCTCGAGAGGCCCCTCCCAACACCACAGTATCAGTGTCTTCTCAGAGGCACCCTGAGCAACTCCCTGAGTTCACCGGCACAAGTCGAGGGAACACAGGGTATCCTGCCGCAACCCGAGAAAGACCTCAAGAGTCCGTCTTCAACGGGTCTTGAGGCCGGATTCCCCTACCATGACTCGAGAGCAATGACACGCTCCCCCTCGCCATGCGCATGGACACCTGACTTCCCTAGCACCACATGAGAGGCTCCCTGAGCTCCCCGTCATACCTCGTGAGAAACCCCACACTGGCGCCACAGCTCGGGAAAACCCACGAGACGCCACCGTCATCGCGAGATTGGGGACATCTTTTCCTCCTGACCTGAAGAGCAATCCCTGGTCCTTTCTCCAAACTTCACAGGAGGCTTTACTCCCTTTAGGCCACTCAATGGGCTCCAAGAGATACCTGTCGCGACTTGAGAGGAGAGCAGAGTACTTTGTTTCCCCTCGAGATGAGGCCTTACCTTGGGTGAGTCTGGAATGCAACCCCGAGATCCCTGTTGCCCCTGGAGAGGAACATTATGTCCTGGACAAAAGCCTAGATGAGGTCTATTTTGCCCTACAGTGACTCGAGAGCAACACCCATCTCTCCCTCGCAATTCGAATGGAAGATTGGTCTTCACTGGGCCAACACAAGAGGAAGTCTGAATTTCCCGTTGTAACTCGAGAATCCCGCCGCAACTCTTAAAAACCACGTGGTTCCCCATTCATCACAATATGAGGCCTTTGCCCACTACAGAGTCTCAAGAGAAGTCCCATGTTTCGTCATAAAGTTCGAAATGCTACTTGGCACCCTTGATGCGACCCTAAATGTTCCCCAATATACCGGTCTCACTCCAAGGGAACACCGAAGTTCCTGGCACCACTTCATTTGAGCCCCTTCTCCCCTCCTGATCATGGCTGGAAGGTCGATTCCCCTGCTTTGTCTAGAAGGGGTTCCCGACCTTCATGGCGCACCTCAGGATGAGGCCAGTCTCACGAAGAAATTCGAGACGTAGCCTCGTGTTGGTGCCACGTGCCGAAAGACCCCGATTTCTCGGTCTTGCTCTTGATAAGAACCCGATGCCCGGACACCTCTTCTAAGGCAACCCTGTGGATGAAGGCACTACACGAGGGGGCACTGGCAACCCTGTTCATCGTCCGGAAAATCCCACAGGATCCACATACAGCTCCACAACTGGCCTGTCACCCCTTAAACAATGAGAGAGGCAAGCGGAGTTCCCTTCCTCAGACAAGACGAGGCCTGAGTATCCAATCCCAACTCTGCAGGCACGCTTCGATCTGAGTCAGAAATGGAGAGGAAACCTGAGGTTCCTTCCTCAACCCGAGATGAGGCCCTCTTCCATTAAAACAAACCCAGTGGAGTCCCGAGAGGCCACTCCCATCTCCACAGTATCCCTGACTTCTCATAGGCATTCTGAGAAGCTCCTTGAGGCCACCGGCAAACGTCGAGGGAAATAAGGGTTTCCTGCCACAACCGAAGAAAGACCTCGAGAGTCCTTCTTCAACGCGTCTTGTGGTCAGATTCCGCTACCATGGCTCGAGAGCAATAACGCACTCCCCTTCGCCACGCACATGGAGACCTGACTTCCCTGGCGCCACACGACAGGCTCCCTGAGCTCCCTGTCGTACCTCGTGTGAAACCCCACACTGGCGCCGCAGCTCGAGAACACACAAAAGACCCCTCCGTCATCGCGAGATGAGGGCCATCTTTTCCTGCATGGCCTGGAGAGCAGTCCCAAGTCCTCTCTCCAAACTTCACAGGAGGCTTGACTCCCTTTAGGCCACAAAGTGGGCTCCAAGAGGTGCCCGTCGCAACTCGAAAGGAGAGCAGAGTCCTTTGCTTCCCTTCGACACGAGGCCTGACTCCCTGGGTGAGTCTGGAATGCAAACCTGAGATCCCTGTGGCCCTTGGAGAGGAACATTAGGTCCTGGACACAAGCCTAGATGAGGTCTCCTTTGCCCTGCAGTGACTCGAGTGCAACCCCCAGCTCTCCCTCGCAACTCAATTGGATGATTGGACTTCCCTGGCCCAACACAAGAGGAAGCCTGAAATCCCCGTCGTAACTCGAGAATCCCGCCACAACTCGAGAAAAACCACGTGGCTCCCCCGTCATCGCAAGATGAGGCCCTTGGCCGCTACAGCGTATCAAGAGAAGTCCCACGTTCCATCCTGAAGTACAAAACGGTACTTGGCACCCTTGATGCGACCCCCAAAGTTCCCTGACATACCGGTCTCACTCGAGGGAAACACCAAAGTTCATGGCACCACTTCCTGTGAGCCCCTTCACCCCTCCTGATCGCGACAGGAGTGTCGACTCCCATGCTTTGTCTGCAAGGGGTTCCCGACGTTCCCTGCAAACCTCCGGATGAGGCCGGTCTCATGAGGAAATTCGAAAAGTAGCCTCATGGTTGGTGCCACATGTTGAAAGATCCCGAATTCCCGGTCCACTCTAGATAAGAACCTGACGCCCGGACATCTCTTCGAAGGCAACCCTGTGGATGAAGGCACAACACGAAGGGACAATGACATCCCCATGCATCGTCTGGAAAAACCCGCCGATTCCACTCACAGCTCCAAATGTGGACTGTCACCCCGTGAACAACTCGAGAGGCAAGTGAAGTTGCATTCCTTCACACAAGACGAGGCCTTACCCTCCTGGCCCAACTCTTCAGGGACCCTGCGATCGGAGTCAGAAATGGAGAGGAACCCTGAGGTTCCTACCTCAACTAGAGAAGAGGCCCTCTTCCATTGAACCAAACTCAGTGGTGTCCCGAGAGGCCCCTCCCAACACCACAGTATCCCTGAATTCTCAGAGGCTCCCTGAGAAGCTACCTGAGGTCACTGGCACAAGTCGAGGGAACCCAGAGTTTCCTGAAGTAACCCGAGAAAGACTTGGAGAGTCCTTTTTCAACGTCTCTTGATGCCCGATTCCCCTACCATGACTCCAGAGCAAGGACGTGCTCCCCTCGCCACAAGCAGGAAAACTGACTTCCCTAGTACCACACAAGAGGCTCCCTGAGTACCCCATCATACCTCGTGAGAAAACCCACAGTGGCGCCGCAGTTCGAGAAAAACCACAAGATGCCCCCGTCAAGGAGAGATGGGGGCCTTCTTTTCCTGCCTGACCTGGAGAGCAATCCCTGGTCCTCTCTCCAAACTTCACAGGAGGATTGACTCCCTTTAGGCCACTCAGTTGGGTCCAAGAAATACCCGGTGCGACTCGAGAGGAGAGCGGAGTCCTTTGCTTCCCTCGAGACGAGGCCTGACTCCCCGGGTGAGTTTGGAATGCAACCCCGAGATCCCTGTCGCCCCTGGAGTGGAACATTATGTCCTAGACACAAGCCTAGATGAGGTCTATTTTGCCCTACAGTGATCGAGAGCAACCTCCATCTCTCCCTCACAATTTGAATGGAAGATTGGTCTTCCCACGGTCAACACATGAGGAAGTCTGAATATCCCATCGTAATTCGAGAATTCAGCCTCAAGTCTTAAAAACCATGTGGTTCCCCCTTCATCGCAATATGAGGCCCTTGCCAGCTAGAGTCTCAAGAGAAGTCCCACGTTCCATCTTAAAGTTCGAAATGCTACTTGGCACCCTTGATGCGACCCCAAAGTTCCCCAACATACCGGTCTCACTCCAGGGGAACACCGAAATTCCCGGCGTCTCCAGGGAAGTCCCATGTTCTGTCCTTAAGTGCGAAACGGTACTTGACACCCTTGATGCGACCGCAAAAATTCCCGACACGCTGGGTTCCCTCGAGGGGAACACCAAGGGTCCCGGCACCACTTCATCTGAGCCCCTTCTCCCCTCCTGATCGCGACAGGAGAGGCGATTCCCCTGCTTTCTCTGGAAGGGGTTCCCGGCCTTCCTGGTGCACCTCAGGATGAGGCCGGTCTCAGGAGGAAATTCGAGACCAGCCATGTGTGAGGTGCCACGTGCCGAACGACACCGATTTTCCGGTCCGCTCTTGATAAGAACCTGATGCCCGGACACCTCTTCGAAGGCAACCCTGTGAGTGAAGGCACAACACGAAGGGGCACTGACACCCCCGTGCATCATCCGGAAAAACCCGCAGGGTCTACACACAGCTCGACAAGGGGCCTGAGACTCCCGGAACAACTCGAGAGGCAACCAGAATTCCATTCCTCAGACAAGACGAGGCATGACTCTCCTGTCCCAACACTGCAGGGACCGTGCAGTCGGAGTCAGAATTGGAGAGGAAGCCTGAGGTTCCTGCCTCCCCTCGAGATGAGGCCCTCTTCCATTGCGCCGAACCCAGCAGAGTCCCGAGAGGCCCTGCCAACTCCACAGCATTCCTCACCTCTCAGAGGCACCCTGGTAAGTTCCCTATAGTCCCCTGCAGAAGTCGAGGGAAACGAGGGTTTCCCGCCGCCACCCGAGAAAGACCTCGAGAGTCCTTCTTCAACGCGTCTTGAGGCCCTAGTCACTTCCCATGACTCGAGAGTGATGACCAGCTCCCCCTCGCCATGCGCATGGAGACATGAGTTCCCTGGCGCCGCACGAGAGGCTCCCTGAGGTCCTCGTCGTGCCTCGTGAGAAAACTCCCACGGGCGCCGCAGCCTGAGGAAACCCATGAGATGCCCCTGTCATCGCGAGATGAGGGCCTTCTTTTCCTTCCTGACCTGGAGAGCAATCCCGAGTCCTCTCTCCAAACTGAAGAGGAGGCTCGACACCCTTGAGTCCACTCAGTGGGCTCCAAGAGATCCTTGTCGCGACTTGAGAGGAAAGTGGAGTCCTGTGCTTCCCCTCGAGGCGAGGCCTGACTCCCCGGGGGAGTCTGGAATGGAAACCCGAGATCTCTGTCTTCCCTTGAGAGGAATATTAGGTCCTGGACACACGCCTCGATGAGGTCTCTTTGGCCCTGTAGTGACTCGAGCAGAATCCCCAGCTTTCCCTCGCAACTCCAGGGGAAGATTGGGCTTCCCAGGGCCAACCCAAGAGGAAGCCTGAAATCCCCGTCGTTTTCGAGAATCCAGACGCAACTCGAGAAAAACAACGTGGTTCCAACGTCTTCACAGGATGAGGCCCTTGCCCGCTACAGCGTCTCCAGGGAAGTCCCATGTTCCGTCCTGAAGTGGGAAATGGTACTTGGCTCCCTTGATGCGACCCCTAAAGTTCCCTGAAACGCCAGGTTCCCTCGAGTGGAACACCTAGAGTCCCGGCCCCACTTCATCTGAGCCCCATCTCCCCTCCTGATCGCGACAGGAGAGTCGATTCCCCTTCTTTGTGTGGAAGGTGTTCCCGGCCTTCCCGGCGCACCTCAGGATGATGCTGGTCTCACGAGGAAATTCGAGATGAGCCACGTGGGTGGTGCCACATGCCGAATGACCCCGATTTCCCGGTCCGCTCTTGAAATGAACCTGATGCTGGACACCTCTTTGAAGGCAACCCTGTGGGGGAAGGCACCAAATGAAGGGGCAATGACACCCCCGTGCATCTTCTGGAAACACCCGCAGGTTCCACACACAGCTCGACAAGGGGCCTGAGCCCCACTGAACGACTCGAGAGGCAAGCAGAGTTCCATTACTCAGACAAGACGAGGCCTGACTCTCCTGTCCCAACCCTGCAGGGACCCTGCGGTCGGAGTCAGAAATGGAGAGGAAGCCTGAGGTTCCTGCCTCCAATCGAGATGAGGCCCTCTTTCATTTCGTCAAACCTAGTGGAGTCCCGAGAGGCCCCTCTAACTCCTCAGTATCCCTCACCTCTCAGAGGCACCTGGGAAGTTCCCTAAGGTCCCCGGTAGAGGTCGAGGGAAACGAGTGTTTCCCGCCCCAACCCAAGAAAGACATCGAGAGTCCTTCTTAAATGCGTCTGGAGGCCCTAGTCCCTCCCATGATTCCAGAGCAATGACGCGATCTGCCTGGCCACACGCATGGAGTCAGGCTTCTCTGGCGCCGCACGAGAGGCTCCCTGAGCTCCCCATCATATCTCGTGAGAAACCCCACACTGGCGCCGCAGCTCGAGAAAACCCATGAGACGCTCCCGTCATCACGAGAGGAGGGCCATCTTTAACTGAATGGTATGCAGATCAAGCGTGAACCTTCTGTCCAAGCTACACAGGACGCTTGACTCCCTTTAGGCCACTCATTGGGCTCCAAGAGTTACGCGTCCCGACTCGAGAGGATAGTGGAGTCCTTTGCTTCCACTCGAGACGAGGCGTGACCCACCGGGTGAGACTGGAATGCGACCCCGATATCCCTGTTGCCCCTGGAGAGGAACACTACGTCCTGGATCCAAGCCTAGATGAGGACTCTTTGCCCTGAAGTGACTCGAGAGCAACCCACAGCTCTCTCTGACAAGTTGAATGGAAGATTGGACTTCCTGGGCCAACACAAGAGGAAGCCTGAATTCCCCGTCGTAACTCGAGAATCCCGCCGCAACTCGAGAAAAACCACGTGTTTCCCTCGTCATCGCAATATGAGGCCCTTGCCCGCTAGAGCATCTCCAGAGAATTCCCACGTTCCGTCTTGAAGTGCGAAACTGTACTTGGCACCCTTGATGCGACCTCAAAAGTGCCATGACATACCGGTCTCACTCGAGGGGACCACCGAGGTTCCCGGCACCACTTCATCTGAGCCCCTTCTCCCCTTCTGATCGCGACCGGTGGGTCGATTCCCCTGCTTTGTCTGCAAGGGTTCCCTACCTTCCCGGCGAACCTCAGGATGAGGCCGGTCTCCCGAGGAAATTCGAGACGTAGCCTCGTGGGTGGTACCACATGCTGAAAGACCCCAATTTTCTGGTACGCTCTTGAAAAGAACCCGATGCCCGGACACCTCTTTGAAGGCAACCCTGTGGATGAAGGCACAACACGAAGGGGCACTGACACCCCCGTGCATCGTCCGGAAAAACCCGAAGGTTCCACACACAGCTCAACAAGTGGCCTGTCACTCCGTGAACAACTCGAAAGGCAAGCGGAGATCCATTCCTCCACGGAAGACGAGGCGTGACTCTCTTGTCCGTACTCGGCAGGTACTCTGCGACCCGAGTCAGAAATGGAGAGGACCCCTGAGGTTCCTGCCTCCATTCGAGATGAGGCCCTCTTCGATTGCACCAAACCCAGTTGAGTAATGAAAGGCCCCTCCCAAATCCACAGTGTCCCTGACTTCTCAGAGTCACCCTGAGAAGTTGCCTGAGGTCACCGACACAAGTCGAGGGAACCCAGGGTTCCCTGCCACAACCCGAGAAAGACCTCGAGAGTCCTTCTTCAATGCGTCTTGAGGCCTGATTCGCCTACTATGACTCGAGAGCAATCACGCACTCCCCTTCACCACACGCACGGAGACCTGACGTCCCTAGCACCACACGAGAGGCTCTCTGAGCTCCCCGTCGTACCTCGTGAGAAATCTGATACTGGCGCCGCAGCTGGAGAAAACCCACGAGACGCCCCCGTCATCGCGAGATGAGGGCCTTTTTTCCTGCATGGCCAGGAAAACAATCCCGAGTCATCTCTCCAAACTCCATAGGAGGCTTCACTCCCTTTACGCCACGCAGTGGGCTCCAAGAGATACCCGTCGCGACTCGACAGGAGAGCGGAGTCCTTTTTTTCCCCTCAAGACGAGGCCTGACTCTCCGGGTGAGTCGAGAATGCAACCCTGAGATCCCTGTCGGCCCAGTAGTGGAACACTAGGTCCTGGACACAAGCGTAGATGAGGTCTATTTTGCCCTGCAGTGACTGGAGAGCAATCCCCAGTTCTAACTTGCAACTCGAATGGAATACTGGATTTTCCTGACGCCACACAAGAGGCTCCCTGAAATCCCTGTGGTACTTCATGAGACACCCCACACTGGCGCCGCAGCTCGAGAAAACCCACGAGACGCCACCGTCATCTCGAGATGAGGGCCTTCTTTTCCTGCATGGCCTGGAGTCCAATCCCTAGTCCTCTCTCCAAACTCCACAGGAGGCTTGACTCCCTTTAGTACACACATTGGGCTCCAAGAGATACCCATCGAGACTCGAGACGAGAGCGGAATTCTTTGCTTACCCTCGAGGTGAGAACTGACTCCCCGGATGAGTCTGGAATGCAAACCCGAGATCCCTGTCGCCCCTGGAGAGCAACGTTAGATCCTGGACACAAGCCTAGATTAGGTCTCTTTTGCCCTGCAGTGACTCTAGCGCAATCCCCAGCTCCCCCTCGCAACCCGAATGGAAGATTGGATTTCAAGGCCAACAAGAGGAAGCCTAAATTCCCGGTCATAACTCGAGAATCCCGCCGCAACTCGAGCAAAACCACGTGGTTCTCCCGTCATCGCAAGATGAGGCCCTTGCCCGCTACAGCGTTTCAAAAGATGTCCCAGGTTCCGTCTTGAAATGCGAAACGGTACTTGGCACCCTTGATGCGACCCCAAAAGTCCCCCAACACGCCGGTCTCACTCAAGGGGAACACCGAGGTTCCCGGCACCACTTCATTTAAGCCCCTTCTCCCCTCCTGATCGTGACCGGTGGGTCGATTCCCCTGCTTTGTCTGCAAGGGGGCCCGACCTTCCCTGCACAACTCAGGATGAGGCCGGTCTCATGGGGAAATTCGATACGTAGCTTTGTGGGTGGTGCCACTTGCTGAAAGACTCCAATTTCCCGGTCTGCTCTTGATAAGAATCCGATGCTCGGACACCTCTTGGAAGGCAGCCTTGAGTATGAAGGTACAACACGAAGGGGCACTAACACACCTGTGCATCATCCGGAAAAAAGGGCAGGTTACATACACAGCTCGACAAGTGGCCTGTCACCTCGAGAACAACTCGAGAGGCAAGAGGAGTCCCATCCTCCAGAAAAGACGAGGCCTGACTCTCCTGTACCAACATGCAGGGACCTTGCGATCTGAGTCAGAAATGGAGAGGAACACTGAGCTTCCTGCTTCAACTCGAGATGAGTCCCTCTTACATTCCACCAAATGCAGAGGAGTCTCGAGAGTCCCCTCCAAACTGCACAGTATCCCTGACTTCTCAGAGGCACTCTGAGAAGCTCCCTGAGGTCGCAGGCACAAGTCAAGGGAACCCTGGGTTTTATGCAGTGACCCGAGAAAGACCTCGAGAGTCCTTCTTCAACCCGTCTTGAGGCCCGATTACCCTACCATGACTCGAGAGCAATGACGAACTCCCCCTAGCCATCTCATGGGGACCTGACTTCCCTGGCGCCACACGAGAGGCTCCCTGAGCTCCCTCTCGTACCTCGTCAGAAACCCGGCACTAGCGCGGCAGTCTAGAAAACCCACAAGAGGCCGCCGTCATCGCGAGATGAGGGCCTTCTTTTCCTGCATGGCCTGGAGAGGAATCCCGAGTCCTCTATCCAAACAGCACAGGAGGCTTGACTCCCTTTAGGGCACACAGTGGGCTCCAAGAGATACCCATCGCGACTCAAAAGGACAGCGGAGTTCTTTGCTTCCCCTCGAGACGAGGCCTGATTCCCCGGGTGAGTCTGGTATGCAAGCCCGAGATCCCTGTCGCCCCTAGGGATGAACATTAAGTCCTGGACACAAGCGTAGATGAGGTCTATTTTGCCCTGCAGTGACTCGAGGGCAATCCCCAGCTCTCCCTTGAAACTCGAATGGAAGATAGGACTTCCCTGGGGCAACACATGAGGAAGACTGTATTCCCCGTCGAAACTCGAGAATCCCGCCACAACTCGAGAAACGCTACGTGGTTCCCCCGTCATCGCAAGATGAGGCCCTTGCCCCCTACAGCGTCTCAAGAGAAGTCCCACGTTCCGTATTGAAGAGCGAAAAGTTACTTGGAACCCTTGATGCGACCCCAAAAGTTCCCCGACATACCAGTCTCACTTGAGGAGAACACCGAGGGTCCCGGCACCACTTCATCTGAGACTCTTCTCCCCTCTTGATCGCGACAGGAGGTTCGATTCCCTTGCTTTGTCTGGAAGGCATTCCCGACCTTCCTGGCGCACATCAAGATGAGGCCAGTCTCACGAGGAAATTTGAGACATAGCCTCGTGGGTGGTGCGGCATGCCAAAAGACCCCAATTCCCTGGTCCGCTCTTGATAAGAACCCGATGGCAGAACCCAACTCGAAGGCAATCCTGTGGATCAAGGCACAACACGAAGGGGCAGTGACACCCCGGTGCATCGTCCAGAAAAATCCACAAGTTCCACATACAAATCGACAAGTGGCCTGTCACCCCATGAACAACGCGAGAGTCAAGCGGAGTTCCAGTCCTCCACACAAGACGAGTCCTGACTCTCCTGTCCCAACTCTGCAGGGACTCTGCGATCCGAGTCAGATCCGGCGCATTCGAAGCCAGGAGAGAAACCCTGAGGTTCCTGCCTCAACTTGTCATGAGGCCCTCTTCCATTGCACCAAACCCAGTGGAGTTCCGAGAGGCCCCTCCCAACTCCACAGTGACCCTGACTTCTCAGAGGCACGCTGAGAAGCTTCCTGAAGTCACTGGCACAAGTCGATGGAACCCAGGGTTTCCTGCTGCAACCCAGGAAAGACCTCGAGAGTCCTTCTTTAACACCTCTTCAGGCCCAATTCCCCTACCATGACTCGAGAACAATGACGGGCTCCCTCTCACCACGTGCATAGAGACCTGACTGCCCTGGCACCACGTGAGAGGCTCACTGAGCTCCCAGTCTTACTTCGTGAGAAACCCCACACTAGCGCCACAGCTCGAGAAAACCTACGAGACGCCCCAGTCGTTGGGAGATGAGGGCCTTCATTTCATGCATTGCCTGGAGAGCAATCCCGTGTCCTCCCTCCAAACACCAGAGGAGGTTTGACTCCCTTTAAGCCACTCAGTGGGCTCCAAGACATACCCGTCCGACTCGAGAGGAGAGCAGAGTCCTTTGCTTCCCCTCGAGACAAGGCCTGACTCCAGGGTGAGTCTGGAATGCAACCCCGAGATTCCTGTCGACCCTTGACATGAACATTAGGTCCTGCACACAAGCCTTGGTGGGGTCTCTTTTGCCTTCAGTGACTAGAGCGCACCTCCAGCTCTTCCTCGAATCTCGAATGGAAGATAAGACTTTTGTGGGCCAACACAAGAGGAAGCATGAATTCCCTGTAGTAACTCAAATATCCCACCGCAACTCGAGAAAAACCAAGTGGTTCCGCAGTCATTCCAAGATGAGGCCCATGCCCGCTGGAGCACCCCAAGAGAAGTCCAACGTTCCATTTTGAAGAGCGAAACGGTACTTGGAACACTTTATGCGACCCCAAAAGTTACCCGACATACCTGTCTCACTTGAGGGAAACACCGAGGTTCCCAGCAGCACTTCATCTGAGCCACTTCTCCCCTCCTGATCGCCACAGGAGGGTCGATTCCTCTGCTTTGTCTGGAAGAGTTTCATGAACTTTGCGGCACATTTCAGGATGAGGCCGGTTTCATGAGGAAATTCGAGACAACCCACGTGGGTGGTGCCAAATGCTGAACGACCCCGATATCCCGGTCCGCTCTTCATAAGAACCCGATGCCCGGACACCTCTTCGAAGGCAACCCTGTGGATGAAGACACAAAACGAAGGGTCACTGACTCCCCCGTGCATCGTCTGGAAAAACCTGCAGATTCCACACACAGTTTGACAAGGGGCCTGAAACCCCATGAACAACTCGAGAGGCAAGCGGAGTTCCATTCTTCAGAAAAGACGTAGCCTGTCTCTCCTGTCCCAACTCTGCAGGGACCCTGATGTCGGAGTCCGAAACAGAGAGGAAGTCTGAGGTTCCTGCCTCCCCTCGAGATGAGCCCCTCTTCCATTGCGACAAACCCAGTGGAGTCCCGAGAGGCACCGCCAACTCCACAGTATCCCTCAACTCTCAGAGACACCCTGGGAAGTTCCCTAAGGTCCCCGGCAGAAGTCGAGGGAAACGACTTTTTCCCGCCACAACCCGAGAAAGACCTCCAGAGTCCCTCTTCAACGCGTCTTGAGGCCCTAGTCCCCTCCCATTACTCGAGAGCCACAACGCGCTCCTCCTCGCTATGCGCAGGGAGACCTGACTTCCCTGGCGCCGCACGAGAGGCTCCCTGAGATCCTCGCCGTGCCTCGCGAGAAAACTCCCACGGGCGCCGCAGCTCGAGGAAACCCCTGAGACGCCCCCGTCCTCGCGATGTGAAGGGACTTCTTTTCCTGCATGGCCTGGAGAACAATCCCGAGCCCTCTCTCCAAAATGAAGAGGAGGCTTGACTCCACTGACGCCACTAGGGGGCTCCAAGATATCCGCGTCGCGATTCGGGAGGACAGCAGAGTCCTTTGCTTCCCCTCAAGACGAGGCCTGACACCCAGGGGGATCCTGGAATGCAACCCCGAGATCCCTGCCTTCCCTGGAGAAGAACATTAGGTGCTGGACACAAGCCTAGATGAGGTCTCTTTGGCCCTGCAGTGACTCGAGCGAAACCCCCAGCTTTCCCTCGCCAATCGAATGGAAGACTGGGCTTCCCAGGGCCAACAGAGAAGGAAGCCTGTAATCCCCATCGTCACTTGAGAATCCCGGCGCAACTCGAGAAAAAACACGTGGTTCCAACGTCTTCGCAAGATGAGGCCCTTGCCCACTACAGCGTCTCAGGGGAAGTCCCATGTTCCGCCCTGAAGTGCGAAACAGTACCTGACACCCTTCGTGCGACCACCAAAAGCTCCCCGACACGCCGGGTACCCTCGAGGGAACACCGAGGTCCCAGCACAGCTTCATCTGAGCCCGTTCTCCCCTCCTGATCACGACAGGAGAGTCGATTCCCCTGCGTGGTTCAGAAGGGGTTCCCGGCCTTCCCGGTGCACCTCAGGATGAGGCCGGTCTCACAGGGAAATTCGAGACGAGCCACGTGGGTGGTGCCACATGACAAATGCCCCCGATTCCCCGGTCCGCTTTTGAGAAGGACCCGAGGCCCGGACCCCTCTTCGAAGGCAACCCTGTGGGTGAAGGCACAACACGAAGGGGCACTGACACCCCCGTGCATCATCCGTAAAGACCCGCGGGTTCCACACGCAGCTCGACCAGGGGCCTGAAAACCCCTGACAACTCGAGAGGCAAGCGGGGTTCCCTTCCTCAGACAAGACGAGGCATGACTCTCCTGTCCCAACTCTGCAGGGACCCTGCGGTCGGAGCCGAAACGGAGAGGAAGCCTGAGGTTCCTGCCTCCCCTCGAGGTGAGGCCCTCTTCCGTTGCGCCAGACCCAGCGGAGTCCCGAGAGGCCCCGCCAACTTCACAGGATCCCTCGCCTCTCAGAGGCACCCTGGGAAGTTCCCTAAGATCCCCGGCAGAAGGCGAGGGAAACCAGGGTTTCCCGCCGCCACCCGAGAAAGACCTCGAGAGTCCTTCTTCAATGCGTCTCATGGCCCTAGTCCCCTCCCGTGACTCGAGAGCCATGACGCGCTCCCCCTCGCCACGCGCATGGAGACCTGACTTCCCTGGCGCCACACGAGAGGCTCCCTGAGATCCTCGTCGTGCCTCGGGAGAAAACCCCCACGGGCGCCGCAGCTCGAGGAAACCCCTGAGACGCCCCCGTCCTAGCGAGCTGAGGGCCTTCTATTCCTGCATGGCCTGGAGAGCAATCCCGGGTCCTCTCTCCAAACGGAAGAGGAGGCTGGACTCCCTTGAGGCCACTCAGTGGGCTCCAAGAGATCCGCGTCGCCACTCGAGAGGAGAGCGGAGTCCTTGGCTTCCCCTCGAGACGAGGCCTGACTCCCTGAGGGAGCCTGAAATGCAACCCCGAGATTCCTGCCTTCCCTGGAGAGGAATATTAGTTCCAGGACACACGCCTTGATGAGGTCTCTTTGGCCCTGCAGTGACTCGAGCGCTACCCCCAGATTTCCCTCGCTACTTGAATGGGAGATGGGGCTTCCCAAGGCCAACCCAAGAGGAAGCCTGAAATCCTCGTCGAAACTCGAGAATCCTGCCGCAACTCGAGAAAAACCACGTGGTTTCAACGTCTTCGCAAGATGAGGCCCTTGCCCGGTACGGCGTCTCAAGGGAAGTCCCATGTTCCGTCGTGAAGTGAGACACGGTACCTGACACCCTTCATGCGACATCCAAAAGTTCCCCGACATGCCGGGTTCCCTTGAGGGGAACACCGAGAGTCCCGGCACCACTTCCTCTGAGCTCCTACTCCTCTCCTGTTCGCGACAGGAGAGTTGATTCCCCTGCGTGGTCTGGAAGGGGTTCCCGGCCTGCACGGCGCCCCTCAGGATGAGGCCGGCCTCGCGAGGAAATTCGAGACAAGCCCCGTGCTGGTGCCCCATGTTGAACGACCCTGATTTCCCGGTCCGCAGTTGAGGAGAACCCGATGCCCGGACACCTCTTCGAAGGCCACCCTGTGAGTGAAGGAACAACACGAAGGGGCACTGACACTCCCGTGCATCGTCCGGAAACACCCGCGGTTTCCACACAGAGCTCCACGAGGGGACTGAGACTCCCTGAGCAACTCGAGAGGCAAGCGGAGTTCCCTTCCTCAGACAAGACGAGGCCTGACTCTCCTGCCCCAAAGCTGCAGGGACACTGCTGTCGGAGTACGAAACGGAGAGGAAGCCTGAGGTCCTGTCTCCCCTCGAGATGAGGCCCTCTTCGATTGCGCCAAACCCAGAGGAGTCCCGAGATGGCCCACCAACTCCACAGCATCCCTCACCTCTAAGAGGAACCCTCGGAAGTTCCCTCAGGTCACCGGGAGAAGTCGAGGGAAACGATGGTTTCCCGCTGCAAGCCGAGAAAGACCTCGAGAGACCTTCTTCTACACGCCTTGATGCCCTAGTCCCCTCCCAGGACTCAAGAACAATGACGCGCTCCCCCTCGCCACGCTCATGGAGACTTGACTTCCCTGGTGCCGCACGAGAGGCTCCCTGAGAACCTCGTCGTGCCTCGTGAGAAAAGCCCCACGGACGCCGCAGCTCGAGGAAACCCCTGAGAAGCCCCCGTCCTCGCGAGGTGAGGGCCTTCTTTTCCTGCCTTTCCTGGAGAGCAATCCCGAGTCCTCTCTCCAAACTGAAGATTAGGCTTGACTCCCTTGAGGCCACTCAGAGGGCTCCAAGAGATCCGCGTCGTGGCTCAAGAGAAGAGCGGAGTCCTTTGCTTCCCCTCGAGGCGAGGCCTGACTCCTCGGGGGACTCTGGAGTGCAACCCCGGGATCCCTGTCTTCCCTTGAGAGTACTACTAGGTCCTGGACACACGCCTAGATGAGGTCTCTTGGGCCCTGCAGTGACTCGAGCGCAACCCCCAGCTTTCCCTAGCAACTCGAATGGAAGATGGGGCTTCCCAGGGCCAACCCAAAAGGAAGCCTGAAATCCCCGTCGTAACTCGAGAATCCCGCCGCAACTCGAGAAAAACCACGTGGTCCCAACGTCTTCGCAAGATGGGGCCCTTACCCGCTACGGCGTCTCAAGGGAAGTCTCACGTTCCGTCCTGAGTTGCGAAACGGTACCTGACACCCTTCATGCGACCTCCAAAATTTCCCAGACACGCCGGGTTCCCTCGAGGGGAACACCGAGGGTCCTGGCACCCCTTCATCTGAGCCCCTTCTCCCCTCCTCATCACGACAGGAGAGTCGATTCCCCTGCGTATTCTGGAAGGGGTTCCCAGCTTTCCCGGCACACCTCAGGATGAGGCCGGCCTCCCGAGGAAATTCGAGACGAGCCCCGTGGGTTGTGCCACATGCCGAACGACCCCGATTTCCCAGTACGCTCTGGATAAGAACCCGATGCCCGGACACCTCTTCGAAGGCAACCCTGTGGGTGAAGTTACCATTCGAAGGGGCACTGACACCCCCGTGCGTCATCCGGAAAAACCCGCGGTTTCCACACACAGCTTGACGAGGTGCGTGAGACACCCTGAGCAATTCGAGAGGCAAGCGGAGTTCCCTTCCTCAGACAAGACGAGGCCTGACTCTCCTGTCCCAACTCTGCAGGGACCCTGTGGTTGGAGTCCGAAAAGGAGAGGAAGCCTAAGTTTCCTGTCTCCCCTCGAGATGAGGCCCTCTTCCATTGCGCCAAGCCCAGCGGAGTCCCGAGAGGCCCCGCCAACTCCACAGCATCCCTCACCTATCAGAGGCACCATGGGAAGTTCCCTCAGGTCCCCGGCAGAAGTCGAGGGAAACGAGGCTTTCCCGCTGCAACCACAGAAAGACCTCGAGTGTCCTTCTTCAATGCCTCTGGAGGCCCTAGTCCTCTCCCATGACTGGAGAGCCATGACGCGCTCCCCCTCGCCACGTGCACAGAGACCTGACTTCCCTGGCACTGCACGAGAGGCTCCCTGAGATCCTCGTCTTGCCTCGTGAGAAAACCCCCACGGGCGCCGCAGCTCGAGGAGACCCCTGAGAAGCCCCCATCCTCGCGAGGTGAGGGCCTTCTTTTCCTGCCTGACCCAGAGCACAATCCCGAGTCCTCTCTCCAAACTGAAGAGAAGGCCTGACTCCCTTGAGGCCACTCAGTGGGCTCCAAGAGATCTGCGTCGCGACTTGAGAGGAGAGAGGCATCCTTGGCTTGCCCTCGAGGCGAGGCCTGACTCCCCGGGGGAGTCTGGAACGCCACCCTGAGATCCCTGTCTTCCCTTGAGAGGAACGTTAAGTCCCGGACACAGGCCTAGATGAGGTCTCTTTGGCCCTGCAGTGACTCGAGTGCAACCCTCAGCTTTCCCTCGCAACTCGAATGGAAGATTAGGCTTCCCGGGGCCAACACAAGAGGAAGCCTGAAATCCACTTCGTAACTCTAGAATCCCGCCGCAACTCGAGAAAATCCACATGGTCCCAACGTCTTCGCAAGATGAGGCCCTTGCCCGCTACGGCGTCTCAAGGGAAGTCCCAGGTTCTGTCCTGAAGTGCGAAACGGTACCTGACTCCTTTCATGCAACCCCCAAAAGTCCCCCACACGCCGGTTTCCCTCGAGGGTAACACCGAGGGTTCCGTCCCCACTTCATCTGAGCCCCTTCTCCCCTCCTAATGGCGACAGGAGAGTCGATCCCCCTGCATTGTCTGGAAGTGTCCCCGGCCTTCCCAGCACAACTCAGGATGAAGCCGGCCTCACTAGGAAATTTGAGACTAGCCCCGTGGGTGTTCCCTCATGCCGAAAGACCCCGATTTCCCTGTCCGCTTTTGAAAAGAACCCGAGGCCCGGACACCTCTTCGAAGGCAACCCAGTGGGTGAAGGCACAACACGAAGGGGCACTGTCACCGTCGTGCATTTCCGGAAACACCCGCAGGTTCCACACACAGCTCAACAAGGGGCCTGAGACCCCCTGAGCACCTCGAGAGGCAAGCGGAGTTCCCTTCCTCAGACAAGACGATTCCTGACTCTCCTGTCCCAACTCTGCAGGGACCCTGCGGTCGGAGTCTGAAACGGAGAGGAAGCCTGAGGTTCCTGCCTTCCCTGGAGATGAGGCCCTCTTCCATTGCGCCAAACCCAGCGGAGTCCTGAGAGGCCCCGCCAACTCCACAGCATCCCTCATCTGTCAGAAGCACACTGGGAAGTTCCCTAAGGTCACCGGTAAACTTTTATTGCACAAGGTCCCCATGAAAAGGCCCACGCAGCAGGACAGCCACAGATTCTGTCTGCCATTAAAGGGCAGTAAGGTGCCCTCCCCCTTCTTTGCTGCCTCGGCGGCCACCAGGGTGCAATTCGCGTACCCTTCCCTTTCCCATCCTAGCAGGTGCTCCAGGGCCCGCTGGCCTACAAAGTGCCAGAAGCAGGGCTGGGCCAGCCGGCCAGAATTCAGGGTTATGTCCCTTGGACTTCCAGCGGACACTAGGCTGCTTGGGAAAACCGCGCAGACTCTGAGGTTTTTCAGCAGAGGGGTGGAGCGGTAAAGGCCTTGACCCCAAAGAGGAGGCCTTTCTGCGACCGCCAGGTTGGGGAGCTCTGAGACTGTGCCAACACAGGGCGGAATACATGGTTCCCTGCTCCACGCAGTCCCCGTTCCCTTACCTGTGTTCCGCACCCCTCCGCTGTGGCCAATGGATGCCGATCCTTGGGGATCCAGGAGTTCACGAAATGGGCATTCCCAGCCGCAATGGCGACCCCCAACAGCACATCTGGAAAGCCCTCCCCCACCCCCGCCAGGAGCCGACCCCCACTGCGAACGGAACCCCACCCCGCCCCGCACCGCCAGGTTTCGCCCCGGCCCTGCCGGGCTCCCGGTGGGTTCCCAGCAATATTGGCGACCCCCGGGAGCACAACAGGGACCGACCCCCCACCCACAGTGAGCGGAATCTCGACCTGTGCAGCCCAGGTTTACCCCACCCTGGCTGCGCTCCCGGCGCGTTTCCAGCTGCAGTGGCCATCTCCGAGAGCACAACTGGGAAGCCCTCCCCTACCCCCGCCAGGAGCCGACACCCGCCCTGCGCCGCCCGGGTTCGCCCCGCCCCTGCCGCGCTCCAGGGGCGCTGCCCACCTTCACCAGTGGCTCTCGGTGAGCCCCGTCCCCACGCCCGGTTCCAGGAGAGGCTCTCGGACCTCGCTGCTGCCGCCAGGTCAAACATGAGGACAATACATACACCCCACAGAGACAATCCAAGCTGTCTATGATTTAGGGATAAAACGAGGACTACAGAAAGGCAAGATGACCTGACCTAGGAGGGCCATGATATTCTATAGAACCAGACAAAGTTGGTTACCAAGGAAACTTTTTTCCTTGGAACCCGGAAAGCTGGTTCTTTGCATATGCAATGACCAACAATTAGCTTGTTACCCAAGCCTGCCTTACTGCCACCCCCATCCCCCCACTCCCCAGAAGACTGGCTCAAAGAAATATTTTAAATCTCAGGCGGAAACCTGGAAGATGTCTTGTCTGTCTGTTTGGATTAAGGTATGTGTCAGTGTGAGCCCTGTGTTTTTTGATAATATTGCTCAAGTTCTGAGTTCTGATTTCAATGGTCTCAAGACAAGGCAGCCCTTCCAAATCAAACTGCTGGAAATACAAGAAAACATTGACCTAAATGAATGTCAGAGTCCCGTGAACTGGGAACTGGTCAATATTAAATATCTAGTATTTTTGGTTTTGCTCCTCCATTATAGACATGTCTAAGAGTCAACAACATTAAGCACAACATGTTCATAGTGCCTAGGTTTCTTTTGAGGTAAAAATTGCTCTATTGTTATATCTGTCACAAGCTTGTCAGCAAGAAACTACCTGGAAACGACAACAACAAAAGTAAAAAATGTAAATGTGATATGAGCTTTTAGACAAACTCTTTACAATAATTATACTCTAAAATATCTGCCTCTCATAGTCTTGATTGAAGGCAGAGGAGAAGGGGATGACAGAGGATAAGATGGTTGGATGGCATCACTGTCTCGATGGACATGAGTTTGAGCAAGCCCCTGGAGCTGGTGACGGACACGGAAGCCTGGCGTCCTTCAGGCCACGGGGTCCCAAAGAGTCAGACACGACTGAGCAACTGAACTGAACTGAACTAACAAACGTTTCTCCAGGTGTTTTGTTTACCCGAGTTTCTATCCTTGTGACGACAGTGTATTGAATAGCTAGGTCATTTCCAAATAAATGAAAGTTCTGAAACATTCACGACTTGAAAGGACCTCCCTTTTACACAGAAACAAAAGAGATTTTTGACTCTCCATGAATAGTGTCTGGCACCATCCTGACATGTTAAATGTAAGAAAGCAATTGTTTTGTTTTGTTTTGTTCTGTTCTTGGGGGTGGGGGGAGGGGGGCGGGCTATAGCGAATGCCAATATAAAAGTCAGTTCTTGGTTGCTGAAGGGAAATATATGACTTGTTATTACAAGAAAGTATGTGGAATGCAATGGCACTTGAGGAAGGAAAACAAAGTAGTTCTGTCTTACAGGTGGCCGTTTCAGGATGGGAGAAGCAAAGGAATGGGTACAGAATGGGATAAGGAGGTTGTAGGGAAAGTGGACCCCCAGAAAAGAGTTCTGTGCCTAGCACAAGTTTTCTTGAGATGTCGAACTGCCTTTGCTAATGGAGTTTAAGTTTCTTTACCTCTTAAGTGATCTCTTCTAGGTTGACCTAGAACAGAAATCTTTTGTTAGCTTTGGCTAAGTGGAGAAGTAGTGTTTCACGGTGACATATGTGATCCTTCCTGACTGTTTGCAGCCCTTTTGATATCGATGCACTGCTTCTGCTGCTGCTGCCGCCGCTGCTGCTGCTAAGTCGTTTCAGTCGTGTCCGACTCTGTGCGACCCCATAGACGGCAGCCCACGAGGCCCCGCAGTCCCTGGGGTTCTCTAGGCAAGAACACTGGAGTGGGTTGCCATTTCCTCCTCCCATGCATGAAAGTGAAAAGTGAACGTGAAGTCGCTCAGTGGTGTCCGACTCTTAGCGACCCCATGGACTGCAGCCTACCAGGCTCCTCCATCCATGGGATTTTCCACGCAAGAGTACTGGAGTGGGGTGCCATTGCCTTCTCCCATATCTATGCACAAGCCTGCCTAAATCATTGACTTCTAGCTAGCTTTGGGATGCCAATGACCATCCACCCTTACAAGGCAACAGAGAAGAGAAAAACACTTACCACAGGAGGTCCTGGTAAGGAACGAGGAACTAACAAGCTCCCGCCAACCAGGATTCTGCAGAGGTCAACAAGAGGTCAGTAAGAGATGGAAGACTGCAGTCCAGAGGTCCTAGCAACTTCCATCTTGCAGCAGACACCCAGCATAGTCAAAACGAATTCAATGTTGCAAAAAATAAGTAAACAAATAAAGGACAGAAGTTCTTTGAACACATGACTGAGATTAGGGGTGAGGCAGTACATGTACAGCGCCCGGAAAATCTTAAAGTATGAGAAAGGAAAGAAATTAAAGACAACTATCAAGCTGTCCAAACTGATAAAAACGAAAGATTACACAGTTTTTTCTGTATATATTACCAGATAATAATCTGAAAAGGAATTAAAAAAAAATTCCCTTTCAATAATGTCAACATGAATACAACACTTTGCCATGGATGTAACGAGGATGACAAGACTGGCACACTGGAACTTATACACCCTGGCTGAAAACTATCCTGAATACATGGACAGGTATTCCATAACAATGGAAAGACTTAAGATGGCAATACCATGGAATGCATCTTCAATCTGAAATGAAGATTTGATATGATTTGATCGCTCAGAGCTTTTGTGTCATCAATTGTTATTAAAGTATAAATGAGATAGAGAAAACTGCTGACTTAGACTTGAGGCGGGGTGTACTCCCTGCTGGTCTCTAGCCAGATATTCTACAGGCACTAGCAGTCAGCTAAGGAAAGAAAGGCACTGTCTCAGGGAATGGCCCCAGGCCCCTCCCCCACGACATGCCTTGAGGTCACATTGGCAGCAGGTGAGTCATCCTGGGCCAAAAACTGATTGACATGAATCTTGAAGAAAGGCAGTATTCCAGGCAAATATATCATTTCCTTAACATAGATTAGGAGAACAAGGTACGAGGAAAACATACTGTTTTGTTCAAGTCGCTTCTGAGCCTATTGGGGGAACCGACCTGAAGCCAGAGTCCAGCAGATATACATAGGATATTTACATCGCTTAAGACAAACATTTCCTCAGGAACAAATGCATTGCTTAGCTCAAGGTTTGTCTGCGAAATTCTTACACATGAGGAGATGGCTCCGAGCTGGGTTTCTACACACAAGAACATGAATGCAAAGGACAAGCCTGCACAGCCCATCTGCCCCCCTCCCCCACAGCCAGCAGCATTTCCAAGTGACCTCCTAAGGCCTTCCCCAAAATACAGGGGCACCTCTGGGTTTCCTGTTTCCCTCACTTCGAACACTTTTCTTAAAAAAAAAAAAAATCCTGCACACTTCTTGATAGAATGCCACAGTGCAAGGAAAACAGGCCTTCGATACTTAAACCTCCCGGTGCAAAACACTTGGGGCTTGGTTCTGTTTTGTTTTGTTTTTTAATTACACCACCACATAATTTAAACTTTTTACAATTTCTAATTATTCAGTACCAAAACACCAAACTTTTATTGCACAAGGTCCCCATGAAAAGGCCCACGCATCAGGACAGCCACAGATTCTGCCATGAAAGGGCAGCAAGGTGCCCTCCCCCCTTCTTTGCTGCCTGGGCGGCCACCAGGGTTTGAAATCCATGCACCCTACTAAGTTTCTAGGGTGCAATCCGTGGACCCTTCCCTTTCCCATCCCAGCAGGTGCTCAAGGGCCCGCTGGCTTACAAAGTGCCAGAAGCAGGGCTGGGCCAGCCGGCCAGAGTTCAGTGTTCTGTCCCTTGGACTTCCAGGGGACACTAGGCTGCTTGGGAAAACCGTGCAGACTGAGATTTTTCAGCAAAGGGGTGGAGCGGTAAAGGCCTTGACACCAAGGGCGAGGCCTTTCTGCGACCGCCAGGTTGGGGAGCTCCGAGAATGTGCCAACAGAGGGCGGAATACTTGGTTCCCTGCTCCAAGCAGTCCCAGTTCCCTGACCTGTGGCCCGCAGCCCTCCGCTGCACCCACTAGATGTGGATCCTTGGGGACACAGGAGCATAGGAAATGGGTGTTCCTAGCCGCAGTGGCGACCCCCGAGAGCACAACTGGGACCGAACCCCCACCCACAGCCATCTAAATCTCGACCCGCGCAGCCCAGGTTTACCCCGCCCCGGGTGCGCTCCCGGCGCGTTTCCAGCCGCAGTGGCCACCACCGAGAGCACAACTGGGAAGCCCTCCCCCACCCCCGCCAGGAGCCGAACCCCGCCCCGCGCCACCCGGGTTCACCCCGCCCCTGCCACACTCCCAGCGCGTTTCCAGCTGCAGTGGGGACCCCCGAGAGCACAACTGTTACCGCCCCCCACCCCCTCCCGACCAGAACCCCGACCCGCGCCGCCCGGGATCGCCCCGCCCCTGGCGCGCTCCCGGGGCGTTGCCCACTTCCACCAGGTGCTCCTGGTGAGCCCCGTCCCCACGCCCGGTTCCAGGAGAGGATCTCGGACCTCGCTACTGCCGCCAGGTCAAACACGAGGACAATACATCCACCCCACAGAGACAATCCAAGCTGTCTATGATTTAGGGATAAAATGAGGACTACAGAAAGGAAAGATGTCCTGACCTAGGAGGGCCATGAGAGTCTATAGATCCAAACAAAATTGGGTACCAAGGAAACTTTTTTCCTTGGAACCCGGAAAGCTGGTTCTTTGCATATGCAATGACCAACAATTAGCTTGTTACCCAAGCCTGCCTCGCTGCCACCCCCACTCCCCCCCCCCCCACTCCCCAGGAAAACGGCTCAAAGAAATATTTTAAATCTCAGGCGGAAAACTGGAAGATGTCTTGTCTGTCTGTCTGGATTAAGGTATGTGTCAGTGTGAGCCTTGTGTTTTTTGATAATATTGCTCAAGTTCTGAGTTCTGATTTCAATGGTCTCAAGACAAGGCAGCCCTTCCAAATCAAACTGCTGGAAATACAAGAAAACATTGACCTAAATGAATGTCAGAGTCCCGTGAACTGGGAACTAGTCAATATTAAATATCTAGTATTTTTGGTTTTGCTCCTCCACTATAGACATGTCTAAGAGTCAACAACATTAAGCACAACATGTTCATAGTGCCTAGGTTTCTTTTGAGGTAAAAATTGCTCTATTGTTATATGTGTCACAAGCTTGTCAGCAAGAAAGTACCTGGAAACAGCAACAACCAATGTAAAAAATGTAAATGTGATATGAGCTTTTAGATAAACTCTTAACAATAATTATACTCTAAAATATCCGCCTCTCATAGTCTTGATTGAAGGCAGAGGAGAAGGGGATGACAGAGGATAAGATGGTTGGATGGCATCACTGACTCGATGGACATGAGTTTGAGCAAGACCCTGGAGTTGGTGATGGACACGGAAGCCTGGCGTCCTGCAGGCCACGGGGTCCCAAAGAGTCAGACTCGACTGAGCAACTGAACTGAACTGAACTTACAATCGTTCCTCCAGGTGTTTTGGTTACCTGAGTTTCTATCCTGGTGCTAAACTAAGTGACGACAGTGTATTGAATAGCTAGGTCACTTCCAAATAAATGAAACTTCTGAAACATTCACGACTTGAAAGGACCTCCCTTTTACACAGAAACAAAAGAGATTTTTGACTATGCATGAATAGTGACTGGCACCATCCGAACATATTAAATGTAAGAAAGCAATTTTTTTTGTTTAGTTTTGTTTTGTTCTGTTCTTGCAGGAAGCGGGGTGGGCGCTATTATCACTGATAGGTATGCTCACCAATCTATCAAATGCCAATATAAGAGTCAGTTCTTGGTTGCTGAAGGGAAATGTATGACTTGTTATTACAAGAATGTATGGAATGCAATCACACTTTAAGAAGGAAAACGAAGTAGTTCTGTCTTACAGGTGGCATTTTCAGGACGGGAGAAGCAAAGGAATGGGTACAGAATGGGATAAGGAGGTTGTAGGGAAAGTAGGCCCCCAGAAAAGAGTTTTGTGCCTAGCACAAGTTTTCTTGAGATGTTGAACTGCCTTTGCTAATGGAGTTTAAGTTTCTTTACCTCTTAAGTGATCTCTTCTAGGTTGACCTAGAACAGAAATCTTTTGTTAGCTTTGGCTAAGAGGAGAAGTATTGTTTCACGGTGACATATGTGATCCTACCTGACTGTTCTCATCCCCTTTGATATCTATGCACTGCTGCTGCTGCTGCTGCAGCTGCTAAGTGGTTCAGTTGAGGCCGACCCTGTGCCACGCCATAGATGGCAGCCCACCAGGCCCCGCAGTCCCTGGGGTTCTCTAGGCAAGAACACTGGAGTGGGTTGCCATTTCCTCCTCCTATGCATGAAAGTGAAAAGTGAAAATGAAGTCGCTCAGTGGTGTCCGACTCTTAGCCACCCCATGGACTGCAGCCTACCAGGCTCCTCCGTCCTTGGGATTTTCCAGGAGTGGGGTGCCATTGCCTTCTCCCATATCTATGCACAAGCCTGCCTAAATAATTGACTTCTAGCCAACTTTGGGATTCCCATGACCACCCACCCTTACCAGGCAACAAAGAGCAAAACACTTACCACAGGAGGTTCTGATAAGGAACAAGGAACTAACAAGCTCCCACCTACCAGGAATCTGCAGAGGTCAACAAGAGGTCAGCAAGAGATGAGAGACTGCAGTCCAGAGGTCCTAGCTACTTCCATTTAGCAACAAACACCCAGCATAGTCAAAACGATTTCAATGTTAAAGAATAAATAAATAAATAAATAAAAGGACAGAAGTTCTTTGAACACATGTCTGAATTTAGGGGTGAGGCATTACATATGTGTCCCAGGATAATCTTAAAGTGTCAGAAAGTAAAGAAATTAAAGACAACTCTCAAGCTGTCCAAACTGATAAAAATGAATGATTACACAGTTTTATCTGTATACATTAGCAGATAATAATCTGAAAAGGAATTTTAAAAAATTCCCTTTCAATAATATCAACATGAATAAAACACTTTGCCATGGATGTAACGAGGATGACAAGACTGGCACACTGGAAATTATACACCCTGGCTGAAAACTATCCTGAATACATGGACAGATATTCCATAACGATGGAAAGACTTAAGATGGCAATACCATGGAATGCATCTTCAATCTGAAATGAAGATTTGATATGATTTGATCGCTCAGAGCTTTTGTGTCATCAAGTGTTATTAAAGTATTAAAGAGATAGAGAAAGCTGCTGACTTAGACTTGAGGCGGGGTGGGGGGGGTAGTAAGAGTACCCCCTGCTGGTCTTTAGCCAGATATTCTACAGGCACTAGCAGTCAGCTAAGGAAAGAAAGGAACTGTTTCAGGGAATGGCACCAGGCCCTTCCCCCACGACATGCATTGAGATAATATTGGCAGCAGGTGAGTCATCCCGGGCCAAAACTTGATTGACATGAATCTTGAAGAAAGGCAGTATTGCAGGCAAATATATCATTTCCTTAACATAGATAAGGAGAACAAGCTAGGAGGAAAACATGCTGTTTTGTTCAAATCGCTTCTGAGCCTTTTGGGGGAACCGACCTGAAGCCAGAGTCTAGCGGAAATACATAGGATATTTACATCGCTTAAGACAAACATTTTCTTAGGAAAAAATGCATTGCTTAGCTCAAGGTTTGTCTGCGAAATTCTTACACATCAGGAGATGGCTCCGAGCTGGGTTTCCACACACAGGAACATCCATGCAAAGGACAAGCCTGCACAGCCCATCTGCCGCCCTCCCGCACATCCAGCAGCATTTCCAAGTGACCTCCTAAGGCCTTCCCCAAAATACAGGGGCACCTCTGGGTTTCCTGTTTCCCTCACTTCGAACACTTTTCTTAAAAAAAAAAAAAATCCTGCACACTTCTTGATAGAATGCCACAGTGCAAGGAATACAGTCCTTCAATATTTAAACCTCCATTTGCAAAACACTTGGAGCTTGGTTTTGTTTTGTTTTGTTTTTTAATTACACCACCACATAATTTAAAGCTTTTACACGTTCTAATTATTCAGTTCCAAAACACCAAACTTTTATTGCACAGGGTCCTCATGAAAAGGCCCACGCAGCTGGACAACCACAGATTCTGCCATGAAAGGGCAGCAAGGTGCCCTCCCCCCTTCTTTGCTGCCTGGGCGGCCACCAGGGTTTGAAATCCATGCACCCTACTAAGTTTCTAGGGTGCAATCCGTGGACCCTTCCCTTTCCCATCCCAGCAGGTGCTCAAGGGCCCGCTGGCTTACAAAGTGCCAGAAGCAGGGCTGGGCCAGCTGGCCAGAGTTCAGTGTTCTGTCCCTTGGACTTCCAGCCGACACTAGGCTGCTTGGAAGAACCGCGCAGACTCGGAGATTTTTCAGCAGAGGGGTGGAGCGGTAAAGGCCTTGACCCCAAAGGCAAGGCCTTTCTGCGACCGCCAGGTTGGGGAGCTCCGAGAATGTGCCAACAGACGGCGGAATACTTGGTTCCCTGCTCCACGCAGTCCCAGTTCCCTTACCTGTGGTCCACAGCCCTCCACTGCACCCACGGGATGGCGATCCTTGGGGACCCAGGAGCGGACGAAATGGGCGTTCCCAGCCGCAGTTGCAACCCCCGAGAGCGCAACTGGGAACCCCTCCCCATCCCCCCCATGAGCCGACCCCCGCCCCGCGCCCTCAGGGTTAGCCCCGCCCCTGCCGCGCTCCCGGCGCGTTCCCAGCCGCAGTGGCGACCCCCGGGAGCACAACTGGGACCGACCCCCACCCAAAGCCATCGGAATCTCGACCCGCGCAGCCCGGGTTTACCCAGTCCCGGGTGCGCTCCCGGCGCGTTTGCAGCCTCAGTGTCCACCTCTGAGAGCACAACTGGGAAGCCCGCCCCCACCCCCGCCAGAAGCCGACCCCCGCCCCACGCCGCCCGCGTTCGCCCCGCCCCTGCACGGTCCAGGTACCTTCCCAGCTTCTAGCGTTCACGCCCGGGGAGGAGCAGGATGTAGGAGTATGGGAGATGTGTCTGGAGCCTGACAGCCTCAGCTCCGCTCTGGCCTGCCCTTTGGACCTAGGAGCCAGGCCAACTTGCAGAGGGCTTAGGGCCCCATTGTATGCAAACTACCAAGGCCTACCGCAAGGAGAGCTCTGTCCGAGGGAAGGGAAGCGCCCCAGGCTGCATTCCCAAGCTGTTGTTTAGCCGCCCAGACTCAGCGCTGCACAGGGGTAATCAGGCTCTCTGTGCCCGCAGCTTCACACACAGGTGTGTCTCCGTAGGAATCAAGAAAGATCCTGACAGAGTGAGGTTCATTAGAGCTATACTAAAGAGCAAAGGCTTGTCCATGTGGTCTTGCCTTCCCCTGTGCCTTTGGGTCTCCAGGCTCGGCCCCAGCTCCGTGGAAACAACCCCTGAGAAAATATCTTCAAGATCCACTTTTCCCAGTGTCTGGGAACCGGGGTTCGTAGGAGGAGAGAAAAGCACGCCTCCATAGGGAATGAAAAGGCAGCCCACCTGCCTGTGTTTTGAAGCCTCTATTTGGAAGGAATGGGTTAGCTTCTCCTAAAGGAGACCTCCAGATCTGCTCAGAAGTCGGTAATTCCAGAGGCAGGGTACTGGTTCCTGACTGCCCTTTGCTAGCCTTGCAAAGATATTCCTAGATTCTAGAGTTATTTTCCATGAAGGAGCAGGCTTCGGGAATGTGTCAGATGGGACTGGCTCCTTATTGACCTCAGCTCAGCTATTGCCTTTCCATTCAAACTAGGACAAGGCCCTACTTTATGAAGGGCAAGGGTCTTCTTCTTTGCAAACTGCCAAGGGCTACAGCAATGAGACCTCTGTCAAGGTGAGGGAAGCCTAAGAGGATGGATTCTCAAGCAGGTGCTTTGCCACAAAGCATCAGCACCCCACAGAGAGAATCAAGCTCCCTGTGCACCAATGTTGGGAGTGTAGCTTCACACACAGAGTTGTCTCTATAGGAGCCAAGAATGTTCCTGAGAGATTAGGTTCACTAAACCTCTCCTACAGAGCATAGACCTGTCCATGTGGTTTTGCCTTCCCCTGTGAGTTGGGTCCTCGAGGTCTGCCACACCTCCGGGGAAACTGTCCCTGAGAAAAGATCTCCAGGATCCGCTTCGCCGAGGCTGGGAAATGCTGTTCACATGAAGTAAGGCAAGCGAATCTCCTGCATAGTAAAAGAGGCCTTACAGTCCCTGGAGGAGCAGGCTGCCAGAATGTGTGAAACCTGACTGTTGCCTTACTGGCCTCAGCTCCACCATTGCCTGTTCATCCGAGCTAGCACCCAGGCCTACTTGGAAAAGCGTTTGGGTGCAGATTTCTACAAAGTGCCAAGGGCTACAGCAGTGAGAATTCTCTCAGTGGTAAGGGAGAGCATTTTATGGATTCTCAAGCTGTTTTCTGAATGACAGCGTCAAAATGAACAGAGAGAATCAGGCTCTCTCTGCCCCTATGTTAGGTACGCAGCTTCACACACAGAGGTGTCTCTGTAGGAGCCAAGAATGCTCCTGAGAGATGAGGTTCACTAGAGGTCTGCTACAGAGCATAGACCTGTCCATGTGGTCTTGCCTTCCCCTGTGCCTTTGGGCCCCGGGCTCGGCCCCAGCTCCGTGGAAACAACCCCTGAGAAAATATCTTCAAGATACGCTTTTCCCAGAGGCTGGGAACTGGGGTTCATAGGAGGAGAGAAAAGCAAGCCTCCTTCGGGCACGAAAGGCAGCCAACCTGCCTGTGTTTTGAAGCCTCTATTTGGAAGGAATGGGTTAGCTTCTCCTAAAGGAGACCTCCAGATCTGCTCAGAAGTCGGTAATTCCAGAGGCAGGGTGCTGGTTCCTGACTGCCCTTTGCCAGCCTTGCAAACACATTCCAACATTCTAGAGTTATATTCCATGAAGGAGCAGGCTTCGGGAATGTGTCAGAGGGGACTGGCTCCTTATTGGCCTCAGCTCAGCTATTGCCTTTCCATTCAAACTAGGACAAGGGCCTACTTTATGAAGGGTAAGGGTCTTCTTCTTTGAAACTGCCAAGGGCTACAGCAATGAGACCTCTGTCAAAGCGAGGGAAGCCTAAGAGGATGGATTCTCAAGCAGGTGCTTTACTACAAAGCATCAGCACCCCACGGAGAGAACCAAGATCCCTGTTCCCCAATGTTGGGAGTGTAGCTTCACACACAGAGTTGTCTCTATAGGAGCCAAGAATGTTCCTGAGAGATTAGGTTCACTAAACCTACAGAGCATAGACCTGTCCATGTGGTTTTTCCTTCCCCTGTGAGTTGGGTCCCCGAGGTCCGCCACACCTCCGGGGAAACTGTCCCTGAGAAAAGATCTCCAGGAACCGCTTCGCTGAGGCTGGGAAACGCTGTTCACAGGAAGTAAGGCAAGCGAATCTCCTGCAGAGAAAAAGAGGCCTTACTGTCCCTGGAGGAGCAGGCTGCCAGAGTGTGTGAAACCTGACTGTTGCCTTACTGGCCTCAGTTCCACCATTGCCTGTTCCTCCGAACTAGGACCCAGGCCTATTTGGAGAAGCGTTTGGGTGCCGATTTCTACAAAGTGCCAAGGGCTACAGCAGTGAGAATTCTCTCAGCGGTAAGGGAGAGCATTTTATGGATTCTCAAGCTCTTTTCTGAACGACAGGGTCAAAATGAACTGAGAGAATCAGGCTTTCTGTGCCCCTATGTTAGGTACGCAGCTTCACACACAGAAGTGTCTCTATAGGAGCCAGGAATGTTCCTGAGAGATGAGGTTCACTAGAAGTCTGCTACAGAGCATAGACCTGTCCATATGGTTTTGCCTTGCCCTGTGAGTTGGGTCCCCGAGGTCCGCCCCAGCTCAGGGGAAGGAGCCCCTGAGAAAAGATCTCCAGGGACCGCTATTCCCCCAGGCTGGCAAACGCAGTTCACAGGAGGTAACACAAGCGAGCCTCCTGCAAGGCACAACAGGCCTTAGTCTCCCTGGACGATCAGGCTGCCAGAGTGTGTGAGACCTGACTGGTGCCTTACTGGCCTCAGCTCCGCCATTGCGTGTTTCTCCGAACTAGGACCCAGGCCTACTAGGAGAAGGGTTTGGGTATGGATTTCTAAATACTGCCAAGGGGTATAGCAATGAGAACTGTGTCACGGGTAAGGAAGAGCATTGTATGGATTTTCAAGCTGTTGTTTGAACGACAGCTTCAAAGCTGCACAGAGAGAATCAGACTCTGTGTCTCCATGTTCGGTACACAGCTTCACAGACAGGGGTGTCTCCATAGGAAACAAGAACGTTCCTGACAGAGTGAAGTTCACTAGAGCTCTCCTAGAGAGCAAAGACTTGTCCATGTGGTTTTTCTTCCCCTGTGCGTTTGGGGCTCCAGGCTCGGCCCCAGCTCCGTGGAAACAACACCTGAGAAAAGATCTTCAAGATCCGCTTTTCCCAGAGGCTGGGATGTGGGGTTCATAGGAGGCGGGAAAAGCAGGCCTCCTTCAGAGAGCAAGAGGCAGCCAAGCGGCCTGCGTTTGGAAGCCTCTATTTGGAAGAATGGGTTAGCTTCCCCTAAGGGAGACCTCCAGATCTGTTCAGAAGTCGGTAATTCCAGAGGCAGGGTGCAGGCTCCTGACTGCCCTTTGCCAGCCTTGCAGAGACATTCCTAGATTACAGCGTTATTTTCCATGAAGGAGCAGGCTTCGGGAATATGTCAGACTTGACTGGCGCCTTATTGGCCTCAGCTCAGCTCTTGCCTTTCCTTTCAAACTAGGACAAGGGCCCACTTTATGAAAGGTAAGGGTCCTCTTCTTTCCAAACTGCCAAGGGCTACAGCAATGAGACCTCTGTCAAGGCGAGGGAAGCGTAAGCTGATGGATTCTCAAGCAGGTGCTTTGCCACAAAGCATCAGCACCCCACGGAAAGAATCTGGCTCCCTTTGCCCCTACGTTGCGTGTGTAGCTACACGCACAGAGGTGTCTCGATAGGAGCCAAGAATGTTCCTGAGAGAGGAGGTTCACTGTTGGGGGCCAGGGTGAGGCACTCCGCCCATGGCAAAGGTCATGAGGAAGGAGGCTCGACATACGCAAAGGCGGGATCGAGCCTCAGGAGTCCCCCTGGAAATCCTCGAGCATCTACCCCCATAACCAGAGCCTGCCTACCTTACTACTTTGTGCTCTCACCTACACCTCTGACTTTACGGGGGGCTGTCCCCCACCACCTCTTTCGGAGAAGGAGTTAACCGAGAGCTCCAGTTGATAAAAACCCCTGGGTGTGACAAGAGTGTTTTAACCTACAAACTCCTCTGAAGGTTCTCTAGCCTGCCTGACAGGCTTGTCCGGCCACATGTGATTGCTCACAGCCTCCCAACCATGAGAGGCACGAGATGCTTTAAACCTTCTAAAAACAGGTTCCTTAGAAAAGTTAGAAAATTATTAGTATAAGTATAATGGGCTGATTAGAAATCATATTGGTGAAGGGTTTTTCATTTGTTGAGCTGATGTTTACTGCTAAGTCTCCACATCCCCTGCCCTTATACACATTAATGAATATATAGAAGAAATAAGTATTAACCTTTGATATAAATCACGTTAGACCTTAGGCTAAGTAAATTCTTTCCTTAACTAAAACCCACTACACCCTCACCCTATAGGAATGTAACTTTATTTGGGTGGCGTCTGTTTTAAGAATAATCACCCCTGGAGAAATAAGTGTCCTGGTTGACTGACCGCTGTCACAAGGAGAGGGTCGTAAATTGTCAGCAGGCCCCCCGGCCAGAAGATGATGTAACACCCCTAAGACCTCTGTATACTTTTGTATGAAGCACCTGACTTTGATAAAAGTCAGGACTGCTGACCCCACGTGACTTTTGCATAACATCTCAGTGTATAAAAGTAGACCATGGAAAATAAAGAATTGGGATCAGTTTCTCCAAATACTGGTCTCCCCATGTCTCTCTCTCTCTCTCACTCTGGTTGAGTCTCCATCTGGAGCGCGGAACCCACCAAGCTTACTAATTTTGCCTGGGCTTCTAAGATCCGACCGGGGAGGCCTCAGTGTCTCCTCTCCTTCGGGAGAACGGAAGGACGCCTGCGGCCTACGTAAGTGGTGCAAGCTTCTTGTCTTGAAGTTTTATTGGTCCCCCGCGTAAACCAAGCTACTCAGCCTCTTTTCTCCACTGAATTTTCCTACTGAGCTATCCTCATTTTATTACTCTTTATATCCTTAATTAACGTTTAATTAAGCAGTTGTTCCCTGACCCTCGCCTACGCCATCTCTGCTTCGAATACCCTGGATCAGCTGGGGCTGGACCCCGGCAGTTCACTAGAGATCTCCTACAGAGCATAGACCTGTCCATTTGGTTTTGCCTTCCCCTGTGAGTTGGGTCCCCGAGGTCCGCCCCAACTCCGGGGAAACAGCCCCTGAGAAAAGATCTCCAGGAACTGCTTTCCGCCCAGGCTGGGAAACGCTGTTCACAGGAAGTAAGGCAAGCGAGCCTCCTGAAGGGAAATAGAGGCCTTACTGTCCCTGGAGGAGCAGGCTGCCAGAGTGTGTGACACCTGACTGGTGCCTTACTGGCCTCAGCTCCGCTATTGCATGTTCATCTGAACTTGAACCCAGGCCTACTTGGAGAAGTGTTTGTGTGCCGATTTCCAGAAACTGCGAAGGGCTACAGCAATGATAACTCTCTCAGTGGTAAGGGAGAGCATTGTGTGGATTCTCAATTTGTTGTTTGAACGACAGCGTCAAAGCTGCACAGAGAGAATCAGGTCTCTGTGTCTCTATGTTGGCAATGCAGCTTCCCACACAGAGATGTCCCCGTTGGAGCCAAGAACATTCCCCACAGACTGAGGTTCACTAGAGCACTCCTAGAGAGCAAAGACTTATCCATGCGGTTTTCCCTTCCCCTGTGCGTGTGGGTCTCTGGGATCAGCCCCTGCTCCTTGGAAACAGCATCTGAGAAAAGATCTCCAAGAACCTCTTATCACCCAGGCTGGGAAGTGGACTTCACAGGAGGTGGGATAAGCAAGCTTCCTTCGGCAAGAAGAGACAGCCAACCGGCCTGTGTTTGGAAGCCTATATTTGCAAGGAATGGGTTAGTTTCTCCTGACCGAGACCACCAGATGTGCTGAGAAGATAGAAATTCCAGAGGCAGGGTCGAGGTTCCTGACTGCCCTTTGCCAGCCTTGCAAAGACATTCCCAGATTCTAACGTTATTTTCCATGAAGGAGCAGGCATCGGGAATATGTCAGACTTGACTGGCGCCTTACTGGCCTCAGCTCAGCTACTGCCTTTCCATTCAAACAAGGACAAGGGCCTACTTGGTGAAGGGTAAGGGTCTGCTTCTTTCCAAACTGCCAAGGACTACAGCAATGAGACCTCTGTCAAGGTGAGGGAAGCCTATGCGGATGGATTCTTAGCAGGTGCTTTGCCACAAAGCATCAGCACCCACGGAGAGAATCAGACTCCCTTTGCCACTATGTTGGGTGTGTAGCTTCATGCACAGAGGTGTCTCTGTAGAAGCCAAGAATGTTCCTGAGAGATGAGGTTCACTAGAGCTCTCCTACAGAGCATAGACATGTCCATGTGGTTTTGTCTTCCCCTGTGAGTTGGGCCCCCGAGGTCCGACCCAGCTCCAGGGAAACAGCCCCTGAGAAAAAATCTCCAGGAACAGCTTTGCGCACAGGCTGGGAAATGCAGTTCACAGGAGGCAAGGCAAGCGAGCCTCCTACGGGGAAAAAGAGGCCTTACTGCTCCTGGACGATCAGGCTGCAAGAGTGTGTGAGACCTCACTTGTGCCTTACTGGCCTCAGCTCCGCCGTTGCCTGTTATTCCGAGCTAGGGCCCAGGCCTACTTGGAGAAGGGTTAGGGTGCGGATTTCTACAAACTGTCAAGGACGACAGCAATGAGAATTCTCTTAGCAGTAAGGGAGAGCATTGTATGGATTCTCAAGCTGTTGTTTGAATGACAGCTTCAAAGCTACACAGAGAGAATCAGGCTCTCTGTTCCCCTATTTTGGCTGTGCAGCTTCACACACAGAATTTGACTCTGTTGGAGCCAGAAATATTCCTGAAAGACTTAGGCTCACCAAAGCTGTCCCCCAGAGCAAAGACATTGGATGTGGTTTGGCCTTCCCTTGTCAGTATGGGTCCCCTAGCTTGGCCCCAGCTCCGGGGATACAGCCTCTGAAAAAAATCTTCCAAGAAGCGATTTTCCTCCAGGCTGTTAAGCGGAATTCGCAGTTTGCAAGTTAAGGAAGCCTGCTTCGTGGAAGAGCAAGCAGCCAACTGGCCCTGTGTTAGGAAGCCTGTATTTGAAAGGAATGGGTTAGCTTCTACAGCGGGAGAACCTCAGATCTGCTCAGGGGACTGAAATACTAGAGTCAGGGTCGAGGTTCTCCCTTGTCCTTTGCGCACCTTGCAAAGACATTCCTAGCTTCTAGCGTTAGTGTCCCTGTAGTAGCAGGCTGCAGGAGCGTGTGATAAATGACTGCCGCGTTCCTGTCCTCAGCTCCGCTATTGACTTTCTATTCGCACTAGAACCCAGGCCTACTTTGAGAGGGGTTAGGGTCCAGTGTTTCCAAACTGCCAAGGGCTACGGCAATGCGAGCTCTGTCAGAGGTAAGAAAAGAGCAATTGGTTGGATTCTTCAGCTGCTGCGTGGCTGCAGAGCTTCCGCGCCACATGGAGAGCATGAGGCTCCTTGTGGCCCTATTTTGGGTATGCAGCAACATGCACACAGAATGTCTGTGTTCACTTATGTACAGGCTTATGAACACTAGAGCTCTCCTACAGAGCAAAGACCACTCAGTGGGCTCCAAGAGATACCTGTCGCGACTCGAGAAGAGAGTGGAGTCCTTTGCTTCCCCTCGAGATGAGGCCTGACTCCCCAGGTGAGTATGGAATGCAACCCCAAATCCCTGTCGCCTATGGAGAGGAACATTAAGTCCTGGATACAAGCCTAGATGAGGTCTAGTTTGCCCTTCAGTGAATGGAGCCCAATCCCCAGCTCTCCCTGGCAACTCGAATGGAAGATTAGACTTCCTGGGCCAACACAAGAGGAAGCCTGAATTCCCCGTCGTAACTCGAGAATCCCACCACAACTCGAGAAAAACCACGTGCTTCCCTCGTCATCGCAAGATGAGGCCCTTTGTCCGCTACAGCATCTCAAGAGAAGTCCCACGTTCCATCCTGAAGTGCGAAACGGTACTTGGCACCCTTGATGCGACCCCAAAAGTTCCGCGACATACCAGACTCACTCAAGGGGAACACCGAGGTTCCCGGCACCACTTCATCTGAGCCCCTTCTCCTCTCCTGATTGCGACAGGAGGGTCGACTCCCCTTCTCTGTCTGCAAGGGGTTCCCGACCTTCCGGGGGCACCTCAGGATGAGGCCGGTCTCATGAGGAAGTTCGAGACATAGCCTCGTGGGTGGTGCCACATGCCGAAAGACCCCAATTTCACGGTCCACTCTTGAAAAGAACCCGATGCCAGCACACCTCTTTGAAGGAAAACCTGTGGATGAAGGCACAACACGAAGGGGCACTGACACCCGCGTGCATCGTCCAGAAAAGCCCGCAGGTCCCACAGACATTTCGACAAGTGGCCTGTCACCCTGTAAACAACTCGAAAGGCAAACGAAGGTCCATTCCTCAACAGAAGACTAGGTGTGACTCTCTTGTCCCTATTCTGCAGGGACCATGGGATCCGAGTCAGAAACGGAGAGGAAGCCTGAGGTTCCTGCGTCCACTCGAGACGAAGCCCTCTTCCATTGCACCACAACCAGTGGAGTCCCGAGAGGCCCCTACCAACTCCACAGTATCCCTGAGTTCTCAGAGGCACAAAAAGAAGACCCCTGAGGTCACAGGCACAAGTCGAGGGACCCCTGGGTTTTCTGCCGTGACTCGAGAAAGACCTCGATAGTGCTTCAAAATGTGTTGAGTCGCGATTCCCCTACCATGACTCGAGAGCCAGGACGCGCTCCCCCTCGCCACACGCATGGAGACCTGACTTCCCTGGCGCCGCACGAGAGGCTCCCTGAGATCTTCGTCGTGCCTCGGGAGAAAACCCCCACGGGCGCCGCAGCTCGAGGAAACCCCTGAGACGCCCCCGTCCTCGCGAGCTGAGGGCCTTCTTTTCCTGCATGGCCTGGAGAGCAATCCCGGGTCCTCTCTCCAAACGGAAGAGGAGGCTGGACTCCCTTGAGGCCGCTCAGGGGGCTCCAAGAGACCCGCGTCGCGACTCGAGAGGAGAGCGGAGTCCTTGGCTTCCCCTCGAGACGAGGCCTGACTCCCCGGGGGAGCCTGGAATGCAACCCTGAGATCCCTGCCTTCCCTGGAGAGGAATATGAGGTCCCGGACACACGCCTAGGTGAGGTCTCTTCGGCCCTGCAGTGACTCAAGCGCAACCCCCAGCTTTCCCTCGCAACCCGAGGGGAAGATTGGGCTTCCCAGGGCCAACCCAAGGGGAAGGCTGAGATCCCCGTCGTAACTCAAGAATCCCGCCGAAACTCGAGAAAAACCACGTGGTTCCCACCTCTTGGCAAGACGAGGCCCTTGCCCGCGACGGCGTCTCAAGGGAAGTCCCCTGTTCCGCCCTGAAGGGCGAAACGGTCCCTGACAGCCTTCCTGCGACTCCCAAAAGTCCCCCGACACGCCGGGTTCCCCCGAGGGGAACACCGAGGGTCCCGGCACCGCTTCCTCTGAGCCCCTTCTCCCCTCCTGATCGCGACAGGAGAGGCGATTCCCCTGCGTGGTCTGGAAGGGGTTCCCGGCCTTCCCGGCGCACCTCAGGATGAGGCCGGTATCACGAGGAAATTCGAGACGAGCCACGTGGGTGGGGCCACATGCCCAACGCCCCCGATTCCCCGGTCCGCCCTTGAGAAGGACCCGAGGCCCGGACCCCTCTTCGAAGGCAACCCTGTGGGTGAAGGCACAACACGAAGGGGCACTGCCACCCCCGTGCATCGTCCGCAAAGACCCGCGGGTTCCACACACAGCTCGACGAGGGGCCTGAGACCCCCCGAGCAACTCGAGAGGCCAGCGGGGTTCCCTTCCTCAGACAAGACGAGGCCTGACTCTCCTGTCCCAACTCTGCAGGGACCCTGCGGTCGGAGTCCGAAACGGAGAGGAAGCCTGAGGTTCCTGCCTCCCCTCGAGGTGAGGCCCTCTTCCGTTGCGCCAGACCCAGCGGAGTCCCGAGGGGCCCCGCCACCTCCACAGGATCCCTCGCCTCTCAGAGGCACCCTGGGAAGTTCCCTAAGGTCCCCGGCAGAAGGCGAGGGACACGAGGGTTTCCCGCCGCCCCCCGAGAAAGACCTCGAGAGTCCTTCTTCAACGCGTCTCGAGGCCCTAGTCCCCTCCCGTGACTCGAGAGCCAGGACGCGCTCCCCCTCGCCACGCGCATGGAGACCTGACTTCCCTGGCGCCGCACGAGAGGCTCCCTGAGATCCTCGTCGTGCCTCGGGAGAAAACCCCCACGGGCGCCGCAGCTCGAGGAAACCCCGGAGACGCCCCCATCCTCGCGAGCTGAGGGCCTTCATTTCCTGCATGGCCTGGAGAGCAATCCCGGGTCCTCTCTCCAAACGGAAGAGGAGGCTGGACTCCCTTGAGGCCGCTCAGGGGGCTCCAAGAGACCCGCGTCGCGACTCGAGAGGAGAGCGGAGTCCTTGGCTTCCCCTCGAGACGAGGCCTGACTCCCCGGGGGAGCCTGGAATGCAACCCCGAGATCCCTGCCTTCCCTGGAGAGGAATATGAGGTCCCGGACACACGCCTAGGTGAGGTCTCTTCGGCCCTGCAGTGACTCGAGCGCAACCCCCAGCTTTCCCTCGCAACCCGAGGGGAAGATTGGGCTTCCCAGGGCCAACCCAAGGGGAAGGCTGAGATCCCCGTCGTAACTCGAGAATCCCTCCGCAACTCGAGAAAAACCACGTGGTTCCCACCTCTTGGCAAGATGAGGCCCTTGCCCGCCACGGCGTCTCAAGGGAAGTCCCCTGTTCCGCCCTGAAGGGCGAAACGGTCCCTGACAGCCATCCTGCGACCCCCAAAAGTCCCCCGACACGCCGGGTTCCCTCGAGGGGAACACCGAGGGTCCCGGCACCGCTTCCTCTGAGACCCTTCTCCCCTCCTGATCACGACAGGAGAGGCAATTCCCCTGCGTGGTCTGGAAGGGGTTCCCGGGCTTCCCGGCGCACCTCAGGATGAGGCCGGTCTCACGAGGAAATTCGAGACGAGCCACGTGGGTGGGGCCACATGCCGAACGCCCCCGATTCCCCGGTCCGCCCTTGAGTAGGACCCGAGGCCCGGACCCCTCTTCGAAGGCAACCCTGTGGGTGAAGGCACAACACGAAGGGGCACTGCCACCCCCGTGCATCGTCCGCAAAGACCCGCGGGTTCCACACACAGCTCGACGAGGGGCCTGAGACCCCCTGAGCAACTCGAGAGGCCAGCGGGGCTCCCTTCCTCAGACAAGGCGAGGCCTGACTCTCCTGTCCCAACTCTGCAGGGACCCTGCGGTCGGAGTCCGAAACGGAGAGGAAGCCTGAGGTTCCTGCCTCCCCTCGAGGTGAGGCCCTCTTCCGTTGCGCCAGACCCAGCGGAGTCCCGAGGGGCCCCGCCACCTCCACAGGATCCCTCGCCTCTCAGAGGCACCCTGGGAAGTTCCCTAAGGTCCCCGGCAGAAGGCGAGGGACACGAGGGTTTCCCGCCGCCCCCCGAGAAAGACCTCGAGAGTCCTTCTTCAACGCGTCTCGAGGCCCTAGTCCCCTCCCGTGACTCGAGAGCCAGGACGCGCTCCCCCTCGCCACGCGCATGGAGACCTGACTTCCCTGGCGCCGCACGAGAGGCTCCCTGAGATCCTCGTCGTGCCTCGGGAGAAAACCCCCACGGGCGCCGCAGCTCGAGGAAACCCCTGAGACGCCCCCGTCCTCGCGAGCTGAGGGCCTTCTTTTCCTGCATGGCCTGGAGAGCAATCCCGGGTCCTCTTTCCAAACGGAAGAGGAGGATGGACTCCCTTGAGGCCGCTCAGGGGGCTCCAAGAGCCCCGCGTCGCGACTCGAGAGGAGAGCGGAGTACTTGGCTTCCCCTCGAGACGAGGCCTGACTACCCGGGGGAGCCTGGAATGCAACCCCGAGATCCTACCTTCCATGGAGAGGAATATTAGGTCCCGGACACACGCCTAGGTGAGGTCTCTTCGGCCCTGCAGTGACTCGAGCGCAACCCCCAGCTTTCCCTCGCAACCCAAGGGGAAGATTGGGCTTCCCAGGGCCAACCCAAGGGGAAGGCTGAGATCCCCGTCGTAACTCGAGAATCCCGCCGCAACTCGAGAAAAACCACGTGGTTCCCACCTCTTGGCAAGATGAGGCCCTTGCCCGCGACGACGTCTCAAGGGAAGTCCCCTGTTCCACCCTGAAGGGCGAAACGGTCCCTGACAGCCTTCCTGCGACCCCCAAAAGTCCCCCGACACGCCGGGTTCCCTCGAGGGGAACACCGAGGGTCCCGGCACCGCTTCCTCTGAGCCCCTTCTCCCCTCCTGATCGCGACAGGAGAGGCGATTCCCCTGCGTGGTCTGGAAGGGGTTCCCGGGCTTCCCGGCGCACCTCAGGATGAGGCCGCTCTCACGAGGAAATTCGAGACGAGCCACGTGGGTGGGGCCACATGCCGAACGCCCCCGATTCCCCGGTCCGCCCATGAGAAGGACCCGAGGCCCGGACCCCTCTTCGAAGGCAACACTGTGGGTGAAGGCACAACACGAAGGGGCACTGCCACCCCCGTGCATCGTCCGCAAAGACCCGCGGGTTCCACACACAGCTCGACGAGGGGCCTGAGACCCCCTGAGCAACTCGAGAGGCCAGCGGGGCTCCCTTCCTCAGACAAGACGAGGCCTGACTCTCCTGTCCCAACTCTGCAGGGACCCTGCGGTCGGAGTCCGAAACAGAGAGGAAGCCTGAGGTTCCTGCCTCCCCTCGAGGTGAGGCCCTCTTCCGTTGCGCCAGACCCAGCGGAGTCCCGAGGGGCCCCGCCACCTCCACAGGATCCCTCGCCTCTCAGAGGCACCCTGGGAAGTTCCCTAAGGTCCCCGGCAGAAGGCGAGGGACACGAGGGTTTCCCGCCGCCCCCCGAGGAAGACCTCGAGAGTCCGTCTTCAACGCGTCTCGAGGCCCTAGTCCCCTCCCGTGACTCGAGAGCCAGGACGCGCTCCCCCTCGCCACGCGCATGGAGACCTGACTTCCCTGGCGCCGCACGAGAGGCTCCCTGAGATCCTCGTCGTGCCTCGGGAGAAAACCCCCACGGGCGCCGCAGCTCGAGGAAACCCCTGAGACGCCCCCGTCCTCGCGAGCTCAGGGCCTTCTTTTCCTGCATGGCCTGGAGAGCAATCCCGGGTCCTCTCTCCAAACGGAAGAGGAGGCTGGACTCCCTTGAGGCCGCTCAGGGGGCTCCAAGAGACCCGCGTCGCGACTCGAGAGGAGAGCGGAGTCCTTGGCTTCCCCTCGAGACGAGGCCTGACTCCCCGGGGGAGCCTGGAATGCAACCCCGAGATCCCTGCCTTCCCTGGAGAGGAATATGAGGTCCCGGACACACGCCTAGGTGAGGTCTCTTCGGCCCTGCAGTGACTCGAGCGCAACCCCCAGCTTTCCCTCGCAACCCGAGGGGAAGATTGGGCTTCCCAGGGCCAACCCAAGGGGAAGGCTGAGATCCCCGTCGTAACTCGAGAATCCCGCCGCAACTCGAGAAAAACCACGTGGTTCCCACCTCTTGGCAAGATGAGGCCCTTGCCCGCCACGGCGTCTCAAGGGAAATCCCCTGTTCCGCCCTGAAGGGCGAAACGGTCCCTGACAGCCTTCCTGCGACCCCCAAAAGTCCCCCGACACGCCGGGTTCCCTCGAGAGGAACACCGAGGGTCCCGGCACCGCTTCCTCTGAGACCCTTCTCCCCTCCTGATCACGACAGGAGAGGCAATTCCCCTGCGTGGTCTGGAAGGGGTTCCCGGGCTTCCCGGCGCACCTCAGGATGAGGCCGGTCTCACGAGGAAATTCGAGACGAGCCACGTGGGTGGGGCCACATGCCGAACGCCCCCGATTCCCCGGTCCGCCCTTGAGTAGGACCCGAGGCCTGGACCCCTCTTCGAAGGCAACCCTGTGGGTGAAGGCACAACACGAAGGGGCACTGCCACCCCCGTGCATCGTCCGCAAAGACCCGCGGGTTCCACACACAGCTCGACGAGGGGCCTGAAACCCCCTGAGCAACTCGAGAGGCTAGCGGGGCTCCCTTCCTCAGACAAGGCGAGGCCTGACTCTCCTGTCCCAACTCTGCAGGGACCCTGCGGTCGGAGTCCGAAACGGAGAGGAAGCCTGAGGTTCCTGCCTCCCCTCGAGGTGAGGCCCTCTTCCGTTGCGCCAGACCCAGCGGAGTCCCGAGGGGCCCCGCCACCTCCACAGGATCCCTCGCCTCTCAGAGGCACCCTGGGAAGTTCCCTAAGGTCCCCGGCAGAAGGCGAGGGACACGAGGGTTTCCCGCCGCCCCCCGAGAAAGACCTCGAGAGTCCTTCTTCAACGCGTCTCGAGGCCCTAGTCCCCTCCCGTGACTCGAGAGCCAGGACGCGCTCCCCCTCGCCACGCGCATGGAGACCTGACTTCCCTGGCGCCGCACGAGAGGCTCCCTGAGATCCTCGTCGTGCCTCGGGAGAAAACCCCCACGGGCGCCGCATTTCGAGGAAACCCCTGAGACGCCCCCGTCCTCGCAAGCTGAGGGCCTTCTTTTCCTGCATGGCCTGGAGAGCAATCCCGGGTCCTCTTTCCAAATGGAAGAGGAGGATGGACTCCCTTGAGGCCGCTCAGGGGGCTCCAAGAACCCCGCGTCGCGACTCGAGAGGAGAGCGGAGTCCTTGGCTTCCCCTCGAGACGAGGCCTGACTACCCGGGGGAGCCTGGAATGCAACCCCGAGATCCTACCTTCCATGGAGAGGAATATTAGGTCCCGGACACACGCCTAGGTGAGGTCTCTTCGGCCCTGCAGTGACTCGAGCGCAACCCCCAGCTTTCCCTCGCAACCCAAGGGGAAGATTGGGCTTCCCAGGGCCAACCCAAGGGGAAGGCTGAGATCCCCGTCGTAACTCGAGAATCCCGCCACAACTCGAGAAAAACCACGTGGTTCCCACCTCTTGGCAAGATGAGGCCCTTGCCCGCGACGGCGTCTCAAGGGAAGTCCCCTGTTCCACCCTGAAGGGCGAAACGGTCCCTGACAGCCTTCCTGCGACCCCCAAAAGTCCCCCGACATGCCGGGTTCCCTCGAGGGGAACACCGAGGGTCCCGGCACCGCTTCCTCTGAGCCCCTTCTCCCCTCCTGATCGCGACAGGAGAGGCGATTCCCCTGCGTGGTCTGGAAGGGGTTCCCGGGCTTCCCGGCGCACCTCAGGATGAGGCCGGTCTCACGAGGAAATTCGAGACGAGCCACGTGGGAGGGGCCACATGCCGAACGCCCCCGATTCCCCGGTCCGCCCATGAGAAGGACCCGAGGCCCGGACCCCTCTTCGAAGGCAACACTGTGGGTGAAGGCACAACACGAAGGGGCACTGCCACCCCCGTGCATCGTCCGCAAAGACCCGCGGGTTCCACACACAGCTCGACGAGGGGCCTGAGACCCCCTGAGCAACTCGAGAGGCCAGCGGGGCTCCCTTCCTCAGACAAGACGAGGCCTGACTCTCCTGTCCCAACTCTGCTGGGACCCTGCGGTCGGAGTCCGAAACGGAGAGGAAGCCTGAGGTTCCTGCCTCCCCTCGAGGTGAGGCCCTCTTCCGTTGCGCCAGACCCAGCGGAGTCCCGAGGGGCCCCGCCACCTCCACAGGATCCCTCGCCTCTCAGAGGCACCCTGGGAAGTTCCCTAAGGTCCCCGGCAGAAGGCGAGGGACACGAGGGTTTCCCGCCGCCCCCCGAGGAAGACCTCGAGAGTCCTTCTTCAACGCGTCTCGAGGCCCTAGTCCCCTCCCGTGACTCGAGAGCCAGGACGCGCTCCCCCTCGCCACGCGCATGGAGACCTGACTTCCCTGGCGCCGCACGAGAGGCTCCCTGAGATCCTCGTCGTGCCTCGGGAGAAAACCCCCACGGGCGCCGCAGCTCGAGGAAACCCCTGAGACGCCCCCGTCCTCGCGAGCTGAGGGCCTTCTTTTCCTGCATGGCCTGGAGAGCAATCCCGGGTCCTCTCTCCAAACGGAAGAGGAGGCTGGACTCCCTTGAGGCCGCTCAGGGGGCTCCAAGAGACCCGCGTCGCGACTCGAGAGGAGAGCGGAGTCCTTGGCTTCCCCTCGAGACGAGGCCTGACTCCCCGGGGGAGCCTGGAATGCAACCCCGAGATCCCTGCCTTCCCTGGAGAGGAATATGAGGTCCCGGACACACGCCTAGGTGAGGTCTCTTCGGCCCTGCAGTGACTCGAGCGCCACCCCCAGCTTTCCCTCGCAACCCGAGGGGAAGATTGGGCTTCCCAGGGCCAACCCAAGGGGAAGGCTGAGATCCCCGTCGTAACTCGAGAATCCCGCCGCAACTCGAGAAAAACCACGTGGTTCCCACCTCTTGGCAAGATGAGGCCCTTGCCCGCCACGGCGTCTCAAGGGAAGTCCCCTGTTCCACCCTGAAGGCGAAACGGTCCCTGACAGCCTTCCTGCGACCCCCAAAAGTCCCCCGACACGCCGGGTTCCCTCGAGGGGAACACCGAGGGTCCCGGCACCGCTTCCTCTGAGCCCCTTCTCCCCTCCTGATCACGACAGGAGAGGCAATTCCCCTGCGTGGTCTGGAAGGGGTTCCCGGGCTTCCCGGCGCACCTCAGGATGAGGCCGCTCTCACGAGGAAATTCGAGACGAGCCACGTGGGTGGGGCCACAGGCCGAACGCCCCCGATTCCCCGGTCCGCCCTTGAGTAGGACCCGAGGCCCGGACCCCTCTTCGAAGGCAACCCTGTGGGTGAAGGCACAACACGAAGGGGCACTGCCACCCCCGTGCATCGTCCGCAAAGACCCGCGGGTTCCACACACAGCTCGACGAGGGGCCTGAGACCCCCTGAGCAACTCGAGAGGCCAGCGGGGCTCCCTTCCTCAGACAAGATGAGGCCTGACTCTCCTGTCCCAACTCTGCAGGGACCCTGCGGTCGGAGTCCGAAACGGAGAGGAAGCCTGAGGTTCCTGCCTCCCCTCGAGGTGAGGCCCTCTTCCGTTGCGCCAGACCCAGCGGAGTCCCGAGGGGCCCCGCCACCTCCACAGGATCCCTCGCGTCTCAGAGGCACCCTGGGAAGTTCCCTAAGGTCCCCGGCAGAAGGCGAGGGACACGAGGGTTTCCCGCCGCCCCCCGAGGAAGACCTCGAGAGTCCTTCTTCAACGCGTCTCGAGGCCCTAGTCCCCTCCCGTGACTCGAGAGCCAGGACGCGCTCCCCCTCGCCACGCGCATGGAGACCTGACTTCCCTGGCGCCGCACGAGAGGCTCCCTGAGATCCTCGTCGTGCCTCGGGAGAAAACCCCCACGGGCGCCGCAGCTCGAGGAAAGCCCTGAGACGCCCCCGTCCTCGCGAGCTGAGGGCCTTCTTTTCCTGCATGGCCTGGAGAGCAATCCCGGGTCCTCTCTCCAAACGGAAGAGGAGGCTGGACTCCCTTGAGGCCGCTCAGGGGGCTCCAAGAGCCCCGCGTCGCGACTCGAGAGGAGAGCAGAGACCTTGGCCTCCCCTCGAGACGAGGCCTGACTCCCCAGGGGAGCCTGGAATGCAACCCCGAGATCCCTGCCTTCCCTGGAGAGGAATATTAGGTCCCGGACAAAGCCTAGGTGAGGTCTCTTCGGCCCTGCAGTGACTCGAGCGCAACCCCCAGCTTTCCCTCGCAACCCGAGGGGAAGATTGGGCTTCCCAGGGCCAACCCAAGGGGAAGGCTGAGATCCCCGTCGTAACTCGAGAATCCCGCCGCAACTCGAGAAAACCCACGTGGTTCCCACCTCTTGGCAAGATGAGGCCCTTGCCCGCCTCGGCGTCTCAAGGGAAGTCCCCTCTTCCGCCCTGAAGGGCGAAACGGTCCCTGACAGCCTTCCTGCGACCCCCAAAAGTCCCCCGACACGCCGGGTTCCCTCGAGGGGAACACCGAGGGTCCCGGCACCGCTTCCTCTGAGCCCCTTCTCCCCTCCTGATCGCGACAGGAGAGGCGATTCCCCTGCGTGGTCTGGAAGGGGTTCCCGGCCTTCCCGGCGCACCTCAGGATGAGGCCGGTCTCACGAGGAAATTCGAGACGAGCCACGTGGGTGGGGCCACATGCCGAACACCCCCGATTCCCCGGTCCGCCCTTGAGAAGGACCCGAGGCCCGGACCCCTCTTCGAAGGCAACCCTGTGGGTGAAGGCACAACACGAAGGGGCACTGCCACCCCCGTGCATCGTCCACAAAGACCCGCGGGTTCCACACACAGCTCGACGAGGGGCCTGAGACCCCCTGAGAAACTCGAGAGGCCAGCGGGCCTCCCTTCCTCAGACAAGACGAGGCCTGACTCTCCTGTCCCAACTCTGCAGGGACTCTGCGGTCGGAGTCCGAAACGGAGAGGAAGCCTGAGGTTCCTGCCTCCCCTCGAGGTGAGGCCCTCTTCCGTTGCGCCAGACCCAGCGGAGTCCCGAGGGGCCCCGCCACCTCCACAGGATCCCTCGCCTCTCAGAGGCACCCTGGGAAGTTCCCTAAGGTCCCCGGCAGAAGGCGAGGGACACGAGGGTTTCCCGCCGCCCTCCGAGAGTCCTTTTTCAACGCGTCTCGAGGCCCTAGTCCCCTCCCGTGACTCGAGAGCCAGGACGCGCTCCCCCTCGCCACGCGCATGGAGACCTGACTTCCCTGGCGCCGCACGAGAGGCTCCCTGAGATCCTCGTCGTGCCTCGGGAGAAAACCCCCACGGGCGCCGCAGCTCGAGGAAACCCCTGAGACGCCCCCGTCCTCGCGAGCTGAGGGCCTTCTTTTCCTGCATGGCCTGGAGAGCAACCCCGGGTCCTCTCTCCAAACGGAAGAGGAGGCTGGACTCCCTTGAGGCCGCTCAGGGGGCTCCAAGAGCACCGCGTCGCGACTCGAGAGGAGAGCGGAGTCCTTGGCTTCCCCTCGAGACGAGGCCTGACTCCCCGGGGGAGCCTGGAATGCAACCCCGAGATCCCTGCCTTCCCTGGAGAGGAATATTAGGTCCCAGACACACGCCTAGGTGAGGTCTCTTCGGCCCTGCAGTGACTCGAGCGCAACCCCCAGCTTTCCCTCGCAACCCGAGGGGAAGATTGGGCTTCCCAGAGCCAACCCAAGGGGAAGGCTGAGATCCCCGTCGTAACTCGAGAATCGCGCCGCAAGTCGAGAAAAACCACGTGGTTCCCACCTTATGGCAAGATGAGGCCCTTGCCCGCCACGGCGTCTCAAGGGAAGTCCCCTCTTCCGCCCTGAAGGGCGAAACGGTCCCTGACAGCCTTCCTGCGTCCCCCCAAAGTCCCCCGACACGCCGGGTTCCCTCGAGGGGAACACCGAGGGTCCCGGCACCGCTTCCTCTGAGCCCCTTCTCCCCTCCTGATCGCGACAGGAGAGGCGATTCCCCTGCGTGGTCTGGAAGGTGTTCCGGGCCTTCCCGGCGCACCTCAGGATGAGGCCGGTCTCACGAGAAAATTCGAGACGAGCCACGTGGGTGGGGCACATGCCGAACGCCCCCGATTCCCCGGTCCGCCCTTGAGAAGGACCCGAGGCCCGGACCCCTCTTCGAAGGCAACCCTGTGGGTGAAGGCACAACACGAAGGGGCACTGCCACCCCCGTGCATCGTCCACAAAACCCGCGGGTTCCACACACAGCTCGACGAGGGGCCTGAGACCCCCTGAGAAACTCGAGAGGCCAGCGGGCCTCCCTTCCTCAGACAAGACGAGGCCTGACTCTCCTGTCCCAACTCTGCAGGGACCCTGCGGTCGGAGTCCGAAACGGAGAGGAAGCCTGAGGTTCCTGCCTCCCCTCGAGGTGAGGCCCTCTTCCGTTGCGCCAGACCCAGCGGAGTCCCGAGGGGCCCCGCCACCTCCACAGGATCCCTCGCCTCTCAGAGGCACCCTAGGAAGTTCCCTAAGGTCCCCGGCAGAAGGCGAGGGACACGAGGGTTTCCCGCCGCCCTCCGAGAGTCCTTTTTCAACGCGTCTCGAGGCCCTAGTCCCCTCCCGTGACTCGAGAGCCAGGACGCGCTCCCCCTCGCCACGCGCATGGAGACCTGACTTCCCTGGCGCCGCACGAGAGGCTCCCTGAGATCCTCGTCGTGCCTCGGGAGAAAACCCCCACGGGCGCCGCAGCTCGAGGAAACCCCTGAGACGCCCCCGTCCTCGCGAGCTGAGGGCCTTCTTTTCCTGCATGGCCTGGAGAGCAATCCCGGGTCCTCTCTCCAAACGGAAGAGGAGGCTGGACTCCCTTGAGGCCGCCCAGGGGGCTCCAAGAGCACCGCGTCGCGACTCGAGAGGAGAGCGGAGTCCTTGGCTTCCCCTCGAGACGAGGCCTGACTCCCCGGGGGAGCCTGGAATGCAACCCCGAGATCCCTGCCTTCCCTGGAGAGGAATATTAGGTCCCAGACACACGCCTAGGTGAGGTCTCTTCGGCCCTGCAGTGACTCGAGCGCAACCCCCAGCTTTCCCTCGCAACCCGAGGGGAAGATTGGGCTTCCCAGGGCCAACCCAAGGGGAAGGCTGAGATCCCCGTCGTAACTCGAGAATCGCGCCGCAACTCGAGAAAAACCACGTGGTTCCCACCTCTTGGCAAGATGAGGCCCTTGCCCGCCACGGCGTCTCAAGGGAAGTCCCCTGTTCCGCCCTGAAGGGCGAAACGGTCCCTGACAGCCTTCCTGCGACCCCCAAAAGTCCCCCGACACGCCGGGTTCCCTCGAGGGGAACACCGAGGGTCCCGGCACCGCTTACTCTGAGCCCCTTCTCCCCTCCTGATCGCGACAGGAGAGGCGATTCCCCTGCGTGGTCTGGAAGGGGTTCCCGGCCTTCCCGGCGCACCTCAGGATGAGGCCGGTCTCACGAGGAAATTCGAGACGAGCCACGTGGGTGGGGCCACATGCCGAACGCCCCCGATTCCCCAGTCCGCCCTTGCGAAGGACCCGAGGCCCGGACCCCTCTTCGAAGGCAACCCTGTGGGTGAAGGCACAACATGAAGGGGCACTGCCACCCCCGTGCATCGTCCGCAAAGACCCGCGGGTTCCACACACAGCTCGACGAGGGGCCTGAGACCCCCTGAGCAACTCGAGAGGCCAGCGGGGTTCCCTTCCTCAGACAAGACGAGGCCTGACTCTCCTGTCCCAACTCTGCAGAGACCCTGCGGTCGGAGTCCGAAACGGAGAGGAAGCCTGAGGTTCCTGCCTCCCCTCGAGGTGAGGCCCTCTTCCGTTGCGCCAGACCCAGCAGAGTCCCGAGTGGCCCCGCCACCTCCACAGGATCCCTCGCCTCTCAGAGGCACCCTGGCAAGTTCCCTAAGGTCCCCGGCAGAAGGCGAGGGACACGAGGGTTTCCCGCCGCCCCCCGAGAAAGACCTCGAGAGTCCTTCTTCAACGCGTCTCGAGGCCCTAGTCCCCTCCCGTGACTCGAGAGCCAGGACGCGCTCCCCCTCGCCACGCGCATGGAGACCTGACTTCCCTGGCGCCGCACGAGAGGCTCCCTGAGATCCTCGTCGTGCCTCGGGAGAAAACCCCCACGGGCACCGCAGCTCGAGGAAACCCCTGAGACGCCCCCGTCCTCGCGAGCTGAGGGCCTTCTTTTCCTGCATGGCCTGGAGAGCAATCCCGGGTCCTCTCTCCAAACGGAAGAGGAGGCTGGACTCCCTTGAGGCCGCTCAGGGGGCTCCAAGAGACCCGCGTCGCGACTCGAGAGGAGAGCGGAGTCCTTGGCTTCCCCTCGAGACGAGGCCTGACTCCCCGGGGGAGCCTGGAATGCAACCCCGAGATCCCTGCCTTCCCTGGAGAGGAATATTAGGTCCCGGACACACGCCTAGGTGAGGTCTCTTCGGCCCTGCAGTGACTCGAGCGCAACCCCCAGCTTTCCCTCGCAACCCGAGGGGAAGATTGGGCTTCCCAGGGCCAACCCAAGGGGAAGGCTAAGATGCCCGTCGTAACTCGAGAATCCCGCCGCAACTCGAGAAAAACCACGTGGTTCCCACCTCTTGGCAAGATGAGGCCCTTGCCCGCCACGGCGTCTCAAGGGAAGTCCCCTGTTCCGCCCTGAAGGGCGAAACAGTCCCTGACAGCCTTCCTGCGACCCCCAAAAGCCCCCCGACACGCCGGGTTCCTCGAGGGGAACACCGATGGTCCCGGCACCACTTCCTCTGAGCCCCTTCTCCCCTCCTGATCGCGACAGGAGAGGCGATTCCCCTGCGTGGTCTGGAAGGGGTTCCCGGCCTTCCCGGCGCACCTCAGGATGAGGCCGGTCTCACGAGGAAATTCGAGACGAGCCACGTGGGTGGGGCCACATGCCGAACGCCCCCGATTCCCCGGTCCGCCCTTGAGAAGGACCCGAGGCCCGGACCCCTCTTCGAAGGCAACCCTGTGGGTGAAGGCACAACACGAAGGGGCACTGCCACCCCCGTGCATCGTCCGCAAAGACCCGCGGGTTCCACACACAGCTCGTCGAGGGGCCTGAGACCCCCTGAGCAACTCGAGAGGCCAGCGGGGTTCCCTTCCTCAGACAAGACGAGGCCTGACTCTCCTGTCCCAACTCTGCAGGGACCCTGCGGTCGGAGTCCGAAACGGAGAGGAAGCCTGAGGTTCCTGCCTCCCCTCGAGGTGAGGCCCTCTTCCGTTGCGCCAGACCCAGCGGAGTCCCGAGGGGCCCCGCCACCTCCACAGGATCCCTCGCCTCTCAGAGGTACCCTGGCAAGTTCCCTAAGGTCCCCGGCAGAAGGCGAGGGACACGAGGGTTTCCCGCCGCCCCCCGACAAAGACCTCGAGAGTCCTTCTTCAACGCGTCTCGAGGCCCTAGTCCCCTCCCGTGACTCGAGAGCCAGGACGCGCTCCCCCTCGCCACGCGCATGGAGACCTGACTTCCCTGGCGCCGCACGAGAGGCTCCCTGAGATCCTCGTCGTGCCTCGGGAGAAAACCCCCACGGGCGCCGCAGCTCGAGGAAACCCCTGAGACGCCCCCGTCCTCGCGAGCTGAGGGCCTTCTTTTCCTGCATGGCCTGGAGAGCAATCCCGGGTCCTCTCTCCAAACGGAAGAGGAGACTGGACTCCCTTGAGGCCGCTCAGGGGGCTCCAAGAGCCCCGCGTCGCGACTCGAGAGGAGAGCGGAGTCCTTGGCTTCCCCTCGAGACGAGGCCTGACTCCCCGGGGGAGCCTGGAATGCAACCCCGAGATCCCTGCCTTCCCTGGAGAGGAATATTAGGTCCCGGACACACGCCTAGGTGAGGTCTCTTCGGCCCTGCAGTGACTCGAGCGCAACCCCCAGCTTTCCCTCGCAACCCGAGGGGAAGATTGGGCTTCCCAGGGCCAACCCAAGGGGAAGGCTAAGATGCCCGTCGTAACTCGAGAATCCCGCCGCAACTCGAGAAAAACCACGTGGTTCCCACCTCTTGGCAAGATGAGGCCCTTGCCCGCCACGGCGTCTCAAGGGAAGTCCCCTGTTCCGCCCTGAAGTGCGAAACGGTCCCTGACAGCCTTCCTGCGACCCCCAAAAGCCCCCCGACACGCCGGGTTCCCTCGAGGGGAACACCGATGGTCCCGGCACCACTTCCTCTGAGCCCCTTCTCCCCTCCTGATCGCGACAGGAGAGGCGATTCCCCTGCGTGGTCTGGAAGGGGTTCCCGGCCTTCCCGGCGCACCTCAGGATGAGGCCGGTCTCACGAGGAAATTCGAGACGAGCCACGTGGGTGGGGCCACATGCCGAACGCCCCCGATTCCCCGGTCCGCCCTTGAGAAGGACCCGAGGCCCGGACCCCTCTTCGAAGGCAACCCTGTGGGTGAAGGCACAACACGAAGGGGCACTGCCACCCCCGTGCATCGTCCGCAAAGACCCGCGGGTTCCACACACAGCTCGTCGAGGGGCCTGAGACCCCCTGAGCAACTCGAGAGGCCAGCGGGGTTCCCTTCCTCAGACAAGACGAGGCCTGACTCTCCTGTCCCAACTCTGCAGGGACCCTGCGGTCGGAGTCCGAAACGGAGAGGAAGCCTGAGGTTCCTGCCTCCCCTCGAGGTGAGGCCCTCTTCCGTTGCGCCAGACCCAGCGGAGTCCCGAGGGGCCCCGCCACCTCCACAGGATCCCTCGCCTCTCAGAGGTACCCTGGCAAGTTCCCTAAGGTCCCCGGCAGAAGGCGAGGGACACGAGGGTTTCCCGCCGCCCCCCGACAAAGACCTCGAGAGTCCTTCTTCAACGCGTCTCGAGGCCCTAGTCCCCTCCCGTGACTCGAGAGCCAGGACGCGCTCCCCCTCGCCACGCGCATGGAGACCTGACTTCCCTGGCGCCGCACGAGAGGCTCCCTGAGATCCTCGTCGTGCCTCGGGAGAAAACCCCCACGGGCGCCGCAGCTCGAGGAAACCCCTGAGACGCCCCCGTCCTCGCGAGCTGAGGGCCTTCTTTTCCTGCATGGCCTGGAGAGCAATCCCGGGTCCTCTCTCCAAACGGAAGAGGAGACAGGACTCCCTTGAGGCCGCTCAGGGGGCTCCAAGAGCCCCGCGTCGCGACTCGAGAGGAGAGCGGAGTCCTTGGCTTCCCCTCGAGACGAGGCCTGACTCCCCGGGGGAGCCTGGAATGCAACCCCGAGATCCCTGCCTTCCCTGGAGAGGAATATTAGGTCCCGGACACACGCCTAGGTGAGGTCTCTTCGGCCCTGCAGTGACTCGAGCGCAACCCCCAGCTTTCCCTCGCAACCCGAGGGGAAGATTGGGCTTCCCAGGGCCAACCCAAGGGGAAGGCTGAGATCCCCGTCGTAACTCGAGAATCCCGCCGCAACTCGAGAAAACCCACGTGGTTCCCACCTCTTGGCAAGATGAGGCCCTTGCCCGCCACGGCGTCTCAAGGGAAGTCCCCTGTTCCGCCTTGAAGGGCGAAACGGTCCCTGACAGCCTTCCTGCGACCCCCAAAAGTCCCCCGACACGCCGGGTTCCCTCGAGGGGAACACCGAGAGTCCCGGCACCGCTTCCTCTGAGCCCCTTCTCCCCTCCTGATCGCGACAGGAGAGGCGATTCCCCTGCGTGGTCTGGAAGGGGTTCCCGGCCTTCCCGGCGCTCCTCAGGAGGAGGCCGGTCTCACGAGGAAATTCGAGACGAGCCACGTGTGTGGGGCCACATGCCGAACGCCCCCGATTCCCCAGTCCGCCCTTGAGAAGGACCCGAGGCCCGGACCCCTCTTCGAAGGCAACCCTGTGGGTGAAGGCACAACACGAAGGGGCACTGCCACCCCCGTGCATCGTCCGCAAAGACCCGCGGGTTCCACACACAGCTCGACGAGGGGCCTGAGACCCCCTGAGCAACTCGAGAGGCCAGCGGGGTTCCCTTCCTCAGACAAGACGAGGCCTGACTCTCCTGTCCCAACTCTGCAGGGACCCTGCGGTCGGAGTCCGAAACGGAGAGGAAGCCTGAGGTTCCTGCCTCCCCTCGAGGTGAGGCCCTCTTCCGTTGCGCCAAACCCAGCAGAGTCCCGAGTGGCCCCGCCACCTCCACAGGATCCCTCGCCTCTCAGAGGCACCCTGGCAAGTTCCCTAAGGTCCCCGGCAGAAGGCGAGGGACACGAGGGTTTCCCGCCGCCCCCCGAGAAAGACCTCGAGAGTCCTTCTTCAACGCGTCTCGAGGTCCTAGTCCCCTCCCGTGACTCGAGAGCCAGGACGCGCTCCCCCTCGCCACGCGCATGGAGACCTGACTTCCCTGGCGCCGCACGAGAGGCTCCCTGAGATCCTCGTCGTGCCTCGGGAGAAAACCCCCAGGGGCACCGCAGCTCGAGGAAACCCCTGAGACGCCCCCGTCCTCGCGAGCTGAGGGCCTTCTTTTCCTGCATGGCCTGGAGAGCAATCCCGGGTCCTCTCTCCAAATGGAAGAGGAGGCTGGACTCCCTTGAGGCCGCTCAGGGGGCTCCAAGAGACCCGCGTCGCGACTCGAGAGGAGAGCGGAGTCCTTGGCTTCCCCTCGAGACGAGGCCTGACTCCCCGGGGGAGCCTGGAATGCAACCCCGAGATCCCTGCCTTCCCTGGAGAGGAATATGAGGTCCCGGACACACGCCTAGGTGAGGTCTCTTCGGCCCTGCAGTGACTCGAGCGCAACCCCCAGCTTTCCCTCGCAACCCGAGGGGAAGATTGGGCTTCCCAGGGCCAAGCCAAGGGGAAGGCTGAGATCCCCGTCGTAACTCGAGAATCCCGCCGCAACTCGAGAAAAACCACGTGGTTCCCACTTCTTGGCAAGATGAGGCCCTTGCCCGCCACGGCGTCTCAAGGGAAGTCCCCTGTTCCGCCCTGAAGGGCGAAACGGTCCCTGACATCCTTACTGCGACCCCCAAAAGTCCCCCGACACGCCGGGTTCCCTCGAGGGGAACACCGAGGGTCCCGGCACCGCTTCCTCTGAGCCCCTTCTCCCCTCCTGATCGCGACAGGAGAGGCGATTCCCCTGCGTGGTCTGGAAGGGGTTCCCGGCCTTCCCGGCGCACCTCAGGATGAGGCTGGTCTCACGAGGAAATTCGAGATGAGCCACGTGTGTGGGGCCACATGCCGAACGCCCCCGATTCCCCGGTCTGCCCTTGAGAAGGACCCGAGGCCCGGACCCCTCTTCGAAGGCAACCCTGTGGGTGAAGGCACAAAACGAAGGGGCACTGCCACCCCCGTGCATCATCCGCAAAGACCCGCGGGTTCCACACACAGCTCGACGAGGGGCCTGAGACCCCCTGAGCAACTCGAGAGGCCAGCGGGGTTCCCTTCCTCAGACAAGACGAGGCCTGACTCTCCTCTCCCAACTCTGCAGGGACCCTGCGGTCGGAGTCCGAAACGGAGAGGAAGCCTGAGGTTCCTGCCTCCCCTCTAGGTGAGGCCCTCTTGCGTTGCGCCAGACCCAGCAGAGTCCTGAGGGGCCCCGCCACCTCCACAGGATCCCTCGCCTCTCAGAGGCACCCTGGCAAGTTCCCTAAGGTCCCCGGCAGAAGGCGAGGGACACGAGGGTTTCCCGCCGCCCCCCGAGAAAGACCTCGAGAGTCCTTCTTCAACGCGTCTCGAGGCCCTAGTCCCCTCCCGTGACTCGAGAGCCAGGACGCGCTCCCCCTCGCCACGCGCATGGAGACCTGACTTCCCTGGCGCCGCACGAGAGGCTCCCTGAGATCCTCGTCGTGCCTCGGGAGAAAACCCCCACGGGCGCCGCAGCTCGAGGAAACCCCTGAGACGCCCCCGTCCTCTCGAGCTGAGGGCCTTCTTTTCCTGCATGGCCTGGAGAGCAATCCCGGGTCCTCTCTCCAAACGGGAGAGGAGGCTGGACTCCCTTGAGGCCGCTCAGGGGGCTCCAAGAGACCCGCGTCGCGACTCGAGAGGAGAGTGGAGTCCTTGGCTTCCCCTCGAGACGAGGCCTGACTCCCCGGGGGAGCCTGGAATGCAACCCCGAGATCCCTGCCTTCCCTGGAGACGAATATTAGGTCCCGGACACACGCCTAGGTGAGGTCTCTTCGGCCCTGCAGTGACTCGAGCGCAACCCCCAGCTTTCCCTCGCAACCCGAGGGGAAGTTTGGGCTTCCCAGGGCTAACCCAAGGGGAAGGCTGAGATCCCCGACGTAACTCGAGAATCCCGCCGCAACTCGAGAAAACCCACGTGGTTCCCACCTCTTGGCAAGATGAGGCCCTTGCCCGCCACGGCGTCTCAAGGGAAGTCCCCTGTTCCGCCCTGAAGGGAGAAACGGTCCCTTACAGCCTTCCTGCGACCCCCAAAAGTCCCCCGACACGCCGGGTTCCCTCGAGGGGAACACCGAGGGTCCCGGCACCGCTTCCTCTGAGCCCCTTCTCCCCTCCTGATCGCGACAGGAGAGGCGATTCCCCTGCGTGGTCTGGAAGGGGTTCCCGGCCTTCCCGGCGCACCTCAGGATGAGGCCGGTCTCACGAGGAAATTCGAGACGAGCCACGTGGGTGGGGCCACATGCCGAACGCCCCCGATTCCCCGGTCCGCCCTTGAGAAGGACCCGAGGCCCGGACCCCTCTTCGAAGGCAACCCTGTGGGGGAAGGCACAACATGAAGGGGCACTGCCACCACCGTGCATCGTCCGCAAAGACCCGCGGGTTCCACACACAGCTCGACGAGGGGCCTGAGACCCCCTGAGCAACTCGCGAGGCCAGCGGGGCTCCCTTCCTCAGACAAGACGAGGCCTGACTCTCCTGTCCCAACTCTGCAGGGACCCTGCGGTCGGAGTCCGAAACGGAGAGGAAGCCTGAGGTTCCTGCCTCCCCTCGAGGTGAGGCCCTCTTCCGTTGCGCCAGACCCAGCGGAGTCCCGAGGGGCCCCGCCACCTCCACAGGATCCCTCGCCTCTCAGAGGCACCCTGGCAAGTTCCCTAAGGTCCCCGGCAGAAGGCGAGGGACACGAGGGTTTCCCGCCGCCCCCCGAGAAAGACCTCGAGTGTCCTTCTTCAACGCGTCTCGAGGCCCTAGTCCCCTCCCGTGACTCGAGAGCCAGGACGCGCTCCCCCTCGCCACGCGCATGGAGACCTGACTTCCCTGGCGCCGCACGAGAGGCTCCCTGAGATCCTCGTCGTGCCTCGGGAGAAAACCCCCACGGGCGCCGCAGCTCGAGGAAACCCCTGAGACGCCCCCGTCCTCGCGAGCTGAGGGCCTTCTTTTCCTGCATGGCCTGGAGAGCAATCCCGGGTCCTCTCTCCAAACGGAAGAGGAGGCTGGACTCCCTTGAGGCCGCTCAGGGGGCTCCAAGAGACCCGCGTCGCGACTCGAGAGGAGAGCGGAGTCCTTGGCTTCCCCTCGAGACGAGGCCTGACTCCCCGGGGGAGCCTGGAATGCAACCCCGAGATCCCTGCCTTCCCTGGAGAGGAATATTAGGTCCCGGACACACGCCTAGGTGAGGTCTCTTCGGCCCTGCAGTGACTCGAGCGCAACCCCCAGCTTTCCCTCGCAACCCGAGGGGAATATTGGGCTTCCCAGGGCCAAGCCAAGGGGAAGGCTGAGATCCCCGTCGTAACTCGAGAATCCCGCCGCAACTCGAGAAAAACCACGTGGTTCCCACCTCTTGGCAAGATGAGGCCCTTGCCCGCCACGGCGTCTCAAGGGAAGTCCCCTGTTCCGCCCTGAAGGGCGAAACGGTCCCTGACAGCCTTCCTGCGACCCCCAAAATTCCCCCGACACGCCGGGTTCCCTCGAGGGGCACACCGAGGGTCCCGGCACCGCTTCCTCTGAGCCCCTTCTCCCCTCCTGATCGCGACAGGAGAGGCGATTCCCCTGCGTGGTCTGGAAGGGGTTCCCGGCCTTCCCGGCGCACCTCAGGATGAGGCCGGTCTCACGAGGAAATTCGAGACGAGCCACGTGGGTGGGGCCACATGCCGAACGCCCCCGATTCCACGGTCCGCCCTTGAGAAGGACCCGAGGCCCGGACCCCTCTTCGAAGGCAACCCTGTGGGTGAAGGCACAACACGAAGGGGCACTGCCACCCCCGTGCATCGTCCGCAAAGACCCGCGGGTTCCACACACAGCTCGACGAGGGGCCTGAGACCCCCTTAGCAACTCGAGAGGCCAGCGGGGTTCCCTTCCTCAGACAAGACGAGGCCTGACTCTCCGCTCCCAACTCTGCAGCGACCCTGAAGTCGGAGGGTCGGAGTCAGAAACAGAGAGGAAGCCTGATGTTCCTGCCTCCCCTCGAGATGAGGCCCTCTTCCATTGCGCAAACCCCAGCGGAGTCCCGAGAGACCCCGCTAACTCCACAGCATCCCTCACCTCTCAGAGGCACCCTGGGAAGTTCCCTCAGGTCCCCGGCAGAAGTCGAGGGAAATAAGGGTTTCCCGCCGCCACTCGAGAAAGACCTCGATAGTTCTTCTTCAAAGTGTCTTGAGGCCCTTGTCCCGTCTCTGGACTAGAGAGCAATGATGCGCTCCCCCTCGCCTCGCGCATGCAGACGTGGCTTCCCTGGCGCCGCACGAGAGGCTCCCTAAGATACTCGTCGTGCCTCGGGAGAAAACCCCCATGGGCACCGCAGCTCGAGGAAACCCCTGAGACGCCCCCTTCCTCGCTAGCTGAGGGCCTTCTTTTCCTGCCTGGCCTGGAGTGCAATCCCGAGTCCTCTCTCCAAACTGAAGAGTAGGATGGATTCCCTTGAGGCGACTCAGTGGGCTCCAAGAGATCCGCGTTGGGGCTCTAGAGGAGAGCGCAGTCCTTTGCTTCCCCTCAAGGCGAGGCCTGACTCCCCGGGGGAGTCTGGAGTGCAATCCCGAGATCCTTGTCTTCCCTTGAGAGGACTATTAGGTCCTGGACACACGCCTAGATGAGGTCTCTTTGGCCTTGCAGTGGTTCGAGCACAACATCCAGCTTTCCCTCGCAACTGGAAGGGAAGTTTGGGCTTCCCAGGGCCAACACAAGAGGAAGCCTGAAATCCACGTCGTAACTCGAGAATCCTGCCGCAACTCGAGAAAAACCACGTGGTTCCATCGTCTTCGCAGCATGAGGCCCTTGCCCGCCACAGCGTCTCAAAAGAAGTCCCACGTTCCTACTGAAGTGCAAAACGGTACTTGGCACCCATGATGGCACCCCCAAAGTTCCCCAACATACAGGCCTCACTCGAGGGTAACACCCATGTTCCCCGCACCACATCATTTGAGCCCCTTCTCCCCTCCTGATTGCAACAGGAGTGTCTTTTCTCCTGCTTTGTGTGGAAGGGGTTACCGATCTTCCCAGCGCACATCAGGATGAGGCCTGTCTCACGAGGAAATTGGAGATGTAGCCTCGTGGGTGGTGCCACATGCGGAAAGACCCCATTTCCCGGTCAGCTATTAATAAGAACCCGATGCCCGTACACGTCTTGGAATGCATCCCGTAGGATGAAGGCACAACAAGGAGGGACCCTGAACACCCGTGCATCTTTTGGAAAATTCTGCAGGTTCCACATACAGCTCGACAAGTGACCTGTTACCTCGTGAACAACTCGAGAGGCAAGCTAAGTTTCATTTCTCCACAGAATACGAGGCCTGTCTCTCCTGTCCCAACTCTGCAGGAATCCTGAGATCGGAGTCTGAAATGGAGAGGAACCCTGAGGTTCCTTCCTCAACACGAGATGAGGCCCTCTTGTATTATACCACACCCAGTGGAGTCCCGAGAGGCCCCTCCCAACTCCACAGTATCAGTGTCTTCTCAGAGGCACCCTGAGCAACTCCCTGAGGTCACCGGCACAAGTCGAGGGAACACAGGGTATCCTGCCGCAACCCGAGAAAGACCTCAAGAGTCCTTCTTCAACGCGTCTTGAGGACGGATTCCCCTACCATGACTCGAGAGCAATGACACGCTCCCCCTCGCCATGCGCATGGACACCTGACTTCCCTGGCGCCACATGAGAGGCTCCCTGAGCTCCCCGTCATAACTCGTGAGAAACCCCACACTGGCGCCGCAGCTCCGGAAAACCCACCGTCATCGCGAGATTGGGGACTTCTTTTCCTGCCTGACCTGGAGAGCAATCCCTGGTCTTTTCTCCAAACTTCACAGGAGGCTTTACTCCCTTTAGGCCACTCAATGGGCTCCAAGAGATACCTGTCGCGACTTGAGAGGAGAGCAGAGTACTTTGTTTCCCCTCGAGACGAGGCCTTACCTCCGGTGAGTCTGGAATGCAACCCCGAGATCCCTGTTGTCCCTGGAGAGGAACATTATGTCCTGGACAAAAGCCTAGATGAGGTCTATTTTGCCCTACAGTGACTCGAGAGCAACACCCATCTCTCCCTCGCAATTCGAATGGAAGATTGGTCTTCATTGGGCCAACACAAGAGGAAGTCTGAATTTCCCGTTGTAACTCGAGAATCCCACCGCAACTCTTAAAAACCACGTGGTTCCCCATTCATCGCAATATGAGGCCTTTGCCCGCTACAGAGTCTCAAGAGAAGCCCCATGTTTCGTCATAAAGTTCGAGATGCTACTTGGCACCCTTGATGCGACCCCAAAAGTTCCCCAATATACCGGTCTCACTCCAAGGGAACACCGAAGTTCCTGGCACCACTTCATTTGAGCCCCTTCTCCGCTCCTGATCACGGCAGGAAGGTCGATCCCCCTGCTTTGTCTAGAAGGGGTTCCCGACCTTCATGGCGCACCTCAGGATGAGGCCAGTCTCACGAAGAAATTCGAGATGTAGCCTCGTGTTGGTGCCACGTGCCGAAAGACCCCGATTTCTCGGTCTTGCTCTTGATAAGAACCCGATGCCCGGACACCTCTTCTAAGGCAACCCTGTGGATGAAGGCACTACACGAGGGGGCACTGGCAACCCTGTTCATCGTCCGGAAAACCCCGCAGGATCCACATACAGCTCCACAACTGGCCTGTCACCCCTTAAACAATGAGAGAGGAAAGCGGAGTCCCCTTCCTCAGACAAGACGAGGCCTGAGTATCCAATCCCAACTCTGCAGGCACGCTTCGATCTGAGTCAGAAATGGAGAGGAAACCTGAGGTTCCTGCCTCAACCCGAGATGAGGCCCTCTTCCATTAAAACAAACCCAGTGGAGTCCCGAGAGTCCCCTCCCATCTCCACAGTATCCCTGACTTCTCATAGGCATTCTGAGAAGCTCCTTGAGGCCACCGGCAAAAGTCGAGGGAAATAAGGGTTTCCTGCCACAACCGAAGAAAGACCTCGAGAGTCCTTCTTCAATGTGTCTTGAGGTCAGATTCCCCTAACATAGCTCGAGAGCAATGACACGCTCCCCCTCGCCATGCACATGGACACCTGACTTCCCTGGGGCCACATGAGAGGCTCCCTGAGCTCCCCGTCATACCTCGTGAGAAACCCCACACTGGCGCCGCAGCTCGAGAAAACCCACAAGATCCCTCCGTCATCGCGAGATGAGGGCCATCTTTTCCTGCATGGCCTGGAGAGCAGTCTCAAGTCCTCTCTCCAAACTTCACAGGAGGCTTGACTCCCTTTAGGCCACAAAGTGGGCTCCAAGAGGTGCCCGTCGCGACTCAAAAGGAGAGCGGAGTCCTTTGCTTCCCTTCGACATGAGGCCTGACTCCCTGGGTGAGTCTGGAATGCAAACCTGAGATCCCTGTGGCCCTTGGAGAGGAACATTAGGTCCTGGACACAAGCCTAGATGAGGTCTCCTTTGCCCTGCAGTGACTCGAGCGCAACCCCCAGCTCTCCCTCGCAACTAGAATGGATGATTGGACTTCCCTGGCCCAACACAAGAGGAAGCCTGAAATCCCCGTCGTAACTCGAGAATCCCGCCGCAACTCGAGAAAAACCACGTGGCTCCCCCGTCATCGCAAGATGAGGCCCTTGGCCGCTACAGCGTATCAAGAGAAGTCCCACGTTCCATCCTGAAGTACAAAACGGTACTTGGCACCCTTGATGCGACCCCCAAAGTTCCCTGACATACCGGTCTCACTCGAGGGAAACACCAAAGTTCACGGCACCACTTCCTGTGAGCCCCTTCACCCCTCCTGATCGCGACAGAAGGGTCGATTCCCATGTTTTGTCTGCAAGGGGTTCCCGACGTTCCCCGCAAACCTCCGGATGAGGCCGGTCTCATGAGGAAATTCGAAAAGTAGCCTCATGGTTGGTGCCATATGCTGAAAGATCCCGAATTCCCGGTCCACTCTAGATAAGAACCTGACGCCCGGACATCTCTTCGAAGGCAACCCTGTGGATGAAGGCACAACACGAAGGGACACTGACATCCCCATGCATCGTCTGGAAAAACCCGCCGATTCCACTCACAGCTCCAAATGTGGACTGTCACCTCGTGAACAACTCGAGAGGCAAGTGAAGTTGCATTTCTTCACACAAGACGACGCCTTACTCTCCTGTCCCAACTCTTCAGGGACCCTGCAATTGGAGTCAGAAATGGAGAGGAACCCTGAGGTTCCTGCCTCAACTAGAGAAGAGGCCCTCTTCCATTGAACCAAACTCAGTGGTGTCCCGAGAGGCCCCTCCCAACACCACAGTATCCCTGAATTCTCAGAGGCTCCGTGAGAAGCTACCTGAGGTCACTGGCACAAGTCGAGGGAACCCAGAGTTTCCTGAAGTAACCCGAGAAAGACTTGGAGAGTCCTTTTTCAACGTCTCTTGATGCCCGATTCCCCTACCATGACTCCAGAGCAAGGACGCGCTCCCCTCGCCACAAGCAGGAAAACTGACTTCCCTAGTACCACACAAGAGGCTCCCTGAGTACCCCATCGTACCTCGTGAGAAAACCCACACTGGCGCCGCAGTTCGAGAAAAACCACAAGATGCCCCCGTCAAGGAGAGATGGGGGCCTTCTTTTCCTGCCTGACCTGGAGAGCAATTCCTGGTCCTCTCTCCAAACTTCACTGGAGTATTGACTCCCTTTAGGCCACTCAGTTGGGTCCAAGAAATACCCGGTGCGACTCGAGAGGAGAGTGGAGTCCTTTGCTTCCCTGGAGACGAGGCCTGACTCCCCGGCTGAGTTTGGAATGCAACCCCGAGATCCATGTCACCCCTGGAGTGGAACATTATGTCCTAGACACAAGCCTAGATGAGGTCTATTTTGCCCTACAGTGACTCGAGCAACTTCCATCTCTCCCTCACAATTTGAATGGAAGATTGGTCTTCCCACGGTCAACACAAGAGGAAGTCTGAATTTCCCATCGTAATTCGAGAATTCAGCCTCAAGTCTTAAAAACCATGTGGTTCCCCCTTCATTGCAATATGAGGCCCTTGCCAGCTAGAGTCTCAAGAGAAGTCCCACGTTCCATCTTAAAGTTCGAAATGCTACTTGGCACCCTTGATGTGACCCCAAAGTTCCCCAACATACCGGTCTCACTCCAGGGGAACACCGACGTTCCCGGTGTCTCCAGGGAAGTCCCATGTTCCGCCCTGAAGGGCGACACGGTACTTGACACCCTTGATGCGACCGCAAAAGTTCCCCGACACGCTGGGCTCCCTCGAGGGGAACACCGAGGGTCCTGGCACCACTTCATCTGAGCCCCGTCTCCCCTCCTGATCGCGACAGGAGAGTCGATTCCCCTGCTTTGTCTGGAAGGGGTTCCCGGCCTTCCTGGCGCACCTCAGGATGAGGCTGGTCTCAGGAGGAAATTCGAGACTAGCCACATGTGAGGTGCCACGTGCCGAACGACTCCGATTTTCCGGTCCGCTCTTGATAAGAACCCGATGCCCGGACCCCTCTTCGAAGGCAACCCTGTGGGTGAAGGCACAACACGAAGGGGCACTGACACCCCCGTGCATCATCCGGAAAAACCCGCAGGGTCTACACACAGCTCGACAAGGGGCCTGAGACTCCCGGAACAACTCGAGAGGCAACCAGAATTCCATTCCTCAGACAAGACGAGGCATGACTCTCCTGTCCCAACACTGCAGGGACCGTGCAGTCGGAGTCCGAATCCGAGAGGAAGCCTGAGGTTCCTGCCTCCCCTCGAGATGAGGCCCTTTTCCATTGCGCCGAACCCAGCAGAGTCACGAGAGGCCCTGCCAACTGCACAGCATCCCTCACCTCTCAGAAGCACCGTGGGAAGTTCCCTAAGGTCCCCTGCAGAAGTTGAGGGAAACAAGGGTTTCCCGCCGCAACCCGAGAAAGACCTCGAGAGTCCTTCTTCAACGCCTCTTGAGGACCTAGCCGTTTCCCATGACTCGAGAGTGATGACCAGCTCCCCCTCGCCATGCGCATGGAGACCTGACTTGCCTGGCGCCGCACGAGAGGCTCCCTGAGGTCCTCATCGTGCTTCGGGAGAAAACCCCCATGGGCGCAGCAGCCTGAGGAAACCCATGAGACGCCCCCGTCATCGCGAGATGAGGGCCTTCTTTCTTGCCTGGCCTGGAGAGCAATCCCGAGTCCTCTCTCCAAACTGAAGAGGAGGCTCGACACCCTTGAGTCCACTCAGTGGGCTCCAAGAGATCCGTGTCGCGACTTGAGAGGAAAGCGGAGTCTTTGCTTCCCCTCCAGGCGAGTCCTGACCCCCCGGGGGAGTCTGGAATGGAAACCCGTGATCCCTGTCTTCCCTTGAGAGGAATATTAGGTCCTGGACACACGCCTCGATGAGGTCTCTTTGGCCCTGTAGTGACTCGAGCAGAACCCCCAGCTTTCCATCGCAACTCGAATTGAAGATTGGGCTTCCCAGGGCCAACCCAAGAGGAAGCCTGAAATTCCTGTCGTTTTTGAGAATCCCAATGCAACTCGAGAAAAACGACGTGGTTCCAACGTCTTCACAGGATGAGGCCCTTGCCCGCTACAGCGTCTCCAGGGAAGTCCCATGTTCCGTCCTGAAGTGGGAAACGGTACTTGGCTCCCTTGATGCGACCCCTAAAGTTCCCTGAAACGCCGGGTTCCCTCGAGTGGAACACCGAGGGTCCCGGCACCACTTCATCTGAGCCCCATCTCCCCTCCTGATCGCGACAGGAGAATCGATTCCCCTACTTTGTGTGGAAGGTGTTTCCGGCCTTCCCGCCGCACCTCAGGATGATGCTGGTCTCACGAGGAAATTCGAGATGAGCCACGTGGGTGGTGCCACATGCCGAATGCCCCCGATTTCCCGGTCCGCTCTTGAAATGAACCCGATGCCCGGACACCTCTTTGAAGGAAAACCTGTGGGGGAACGCACCAAACGAAGGGGCACTGACACCCCCATGCATCTTCTGGAAACACCCGCAGGTTCCACACACAGCTTGTCAAGGGCCCTGAGACCCCCTGAACGACTCAAGGGGCAAGCAGAGTTCCGTTACTCAGACAAGACGAGGCCTGACTCTCCTGTCCCAACTCTGCAGGGACCCTGTGGTCAGAGTCAGAAATGGAGAGGAAGCCTGAGGTTCCTGCCTCCAATCGAGATGAGGCCCTCTTTCATTTCGTCAAACCTAGTGGAGTCCCGAGAGGCCCCTCTAACTCCTCAGTATCCCTCACCTCTCAGAGGCACCTGGGAAGTTCCCTAAGGTCCCCTGTAGAGGTCGATGGAAACGAGTGTTTCCCGCCCCAACCCAAGAAAGACCTTGAGAGTCCTTCTTAAATGCCTCTTGAGGCCCTAGTCCCTCCCATGACTCGAGAGCAATGACGCGATCTGCCTGGCCACACGCATGGAGTCAGGCTTCTCTGGCGCCGCACGAGAGGCTCCCTGAACTCCCCATCATATCTCGTGAGAAACCCCACACTGGCGCCGCAGCTCGAGAAAACCCATGAGACGCCCCCGTCATCACGAGAGGAGGGCCATCTTTAACTGCATTGTATGCAGATCAAGCGTGAACCTTCTGTCCAAGCTACACAGGACGCTTGACTCCCTTTAGGCCACTCATTGGGCTCCAAGAGTTACGCGTCCCGACTCGAGAGGATAGTGGAGTCCTTTGCTTCCTTCCACTCGAGACGAGGTGTGACCCACCGGGTGAGACTGGAATGCGACCCCGATATCCCTGTCGCCCCTGGAGAGGAACATTACGTCCTGGACCTAAGCCTAGATGAGGACTCTTTGCCCTGAAGTGACTCGAGAGCAACCCCCAGCTCTCTCTGACAAGTTGAATGGAAGATTGGACTTCCTGGGCCAACACAAGAGGAAGCCTGAATTCCCCGTTGTAACTCGAGAATCCCGCCTCAACTCGAGAAAAACCACGTGTTTCCCTCGTCATCGCAATATGAGGCCCTTGCCCGCTACAGCATCTCCAGAGAATTCCCACGTTCCATCTTGAAGTGCAAAACTGTACTTGGCACCCTTGATGCGACCTCAAAAGTGCCGTGACATACCGGTCTCACTCGAGGGGACCACCGAGGTTCCCGGCACCACTTCATCTGAGCCCCTTCTCCCCTTCTGATCGCGAGCGGTGGGTCGATTCCCCTGCTTTGTCTGCAAGGGGTTCCCGACCTTCCCGGCGCACCTCAGGATGAGGCCGGTCTCCCGAGGAAATTCGAGACGTAGCCTCGTGGGTGGTACCACATGCTGAAAGACCCCAATTTTCCAGTACGCTCTTGAAAAGAACCCGATGCCCGGAAACCTCTTTGAAGGCAACCCTGTGGATGAAGGCACAACACGAAGGGGCACTGACACCCCCGTGCATCGTCCGGAAAAACCCGCAGGTTCCACACTCAGCTCAACAAGTGGCCTGTCACTCCGTGAACAACTCGAAAGGCCAGGGGAAATCCATTCCTCAACAGAAGACGAGGCGTGACTCTCTTGTCCATACTCTGCAGGTACCCTGCGACCCGAGTCAGATATGGAGAGGACCCCTGAGGTTCCTGCCTCCATTCGAGATGAGGCCCTCTTCGATTGCACCAAACCCAGTTGAGTAACGAAAGGCCCCTCCCAAATCCACAGTGTCCCTGACTTCTCAGAGGCACCCTTAGAAGTTGCCTGAGGTCACTGACACAAATCAAGGGAACCCAGGGTTCCCTGCCGCAACCCGAGAAAGACCTCAAGAGTCCTTCTTCAATGTGTCTTGAGGCCCGATTCGCCTACTATGACTCGAGAGCAATCATGCACTCCCCTTCACCACACGCACGGAGACCTGACGTCCCTAGCACCACACGAGAGGCTCTCTGAGCTCCCCGTTGTACCTCGTGAGAAATCTGATACTGGCGCCGCAGCTGGAGAAAACCCACGAGATGCCCCCATCATCGCGAGATGAGGGCCTTTTTTCCTGCATGGCCAGGAAAACAATCCCGAGTCATCTCCAAACTCCATAGGAGGCTTCACTCCCTTTACGCCACGCAGTGGGCTCCAAGAGATACCCGTCGCGACTCGACAGGAGAGCGGAGTCCTTTTTTTCCCCCCAAGACGAGGTCTGACTCTCCGGGTGAGTCGAGAATGCAACCCTGAGATCCCTGTTGGCCCAGTAGTGGAACACTAGGTCCTGGACACAAGCGTAGATGAGGTCTATTTTGCCCTGCAGTGACTGGAGAGCAATCCCCAGTTCTAACTTGCAACTCGAATGGAATACTGGATTTTCCTGGCGCCATACAAGAGGCTCCCTGAGATCCCCGTGGTACTTCATGAGACACCCCACACTGGCGCCGCAGCTCGAGAAAACCCACGAGACGCCACCGTCATCTCGAGATGAGGGCCTTCTTTTCCTGCATGGCCTGGAGTCCAATCCCGAGTCCTCTCTCCAAACTCCACAGGAGGCTTGACTCCCTTTAGTACACACAGTGGGCTCCAAGAGATACCCATCGCGACTCGAGACGAGAGCAGAATTCTTTGCTTACCCTCGAGGTGAGAACTGACTCCCCGGATGAGTCTGGAATGCAAACCCGAGATCCCTGTCGCCCCTGGAGAGCAATGTTAGATCCTAAACACAAGCCTAGATTAGGTCTCTTTTGCCCTGCAGTGACTCTAGCGCAATCCCCAGCTCCCCCTCGCAACCCGAATGGAAGATAGGATTTCAAGGCCAACAAGAGGAAGCCTATATTCCCGGTCATAACTCGAGAATCCCGCCGCAACTCGAGCAAAACCACGTGGTTCTCCCGTCATCGCAAGATGAGGCCCTTGCCCGCTACAGCGTTTCAAAAGATGTCCCAGGTTCCGTCTTGAAATGCGAAACGGTACTTGGCACCCTTGATGCGACCCCAAAAGTCCCCCAATACGCCGGTCTCACTCAAGGGGAACACCGAGGTTCCCGGCACCACTTCATTTAAGCCCCTTCTCCCCTCCTGATCGTGACCCGTGGGTCGATTCCCCTGCTTTGTCTGCAAGGGGGCCCGACCTTCCCTGCACAACTCAGGATGAGGCCGGTCTCATGGGGAAATTCGATACGTAGCTTTGTGGGTGGTGCCACTTGCTGAAAGACTCCAATTTCCCGGTCCGCTCTTGATAAGAATCCGATGCTCGGACACCTCTTGGAAAGCAGCCTTGAGTATGAAGGTACAACACGAAGGGCACTAACACACCTGTGCATCATCCGGAAAAACGGGCAGGTTACACACACAGCTCGACAAGTGGCCTGTCACCTCGAGAACAACTCGAGAGGCAAGAGGAGTCCCATCCTCCAGAAAACACGAGGCCTGACTCTCCTGTACCAACATGCAGGGACCTTGCGATCTGAGTCAGAAATGGAGAGGAACACTGAGGTTCCTGCTTCAACTCGAGATGAGTCCCTCTTACATTCCACCAAATGCAGAGGAGTCTCGAGAGGCCCCTCCAAACTGCACAGTATCCCTGACTTCTCAGAGGCACTCTGAGAAGCTCCCTGAGGTCGCAGGCACAAGTCAAGGGAACCCTGGGTTTTATGCAGTGACCCGAGAAAGACCTCGAGAGTCCTTCTTCAACCCGTCTTGAGGCCCGATTACCCTACCATGACTCGAGAGCAATGACGAGCTCCCCCTAGCCATCTCATGGGGACCTGACTTCCCTGGCGCCACACGAGAGGCTCCCTGAGCTCCCTCTCGTACCTCGTCAGAAACCCGGCACTAGCGCAGCAGTCTAGAAAACCCACGAGACGCCGCCATCATCGCGAGATGAGGGCCTTCTTTTCCTGCATGGCCTGGAGAGGAATCCCGAGTCCTCTATCCAAACAGCACAGGAGGCTTGACTCCCTTTAGGGCACACAGTGGGCTCCAAGAGATACCCATCGCGACTCAAAAGGACAGCGGAGTTCTTTGCTTCCCCTCGAGACGAGGCCTGATTCCCCGGGTGAGTCTGGTATGCAACCCCAAGATCCCTGTCTCCCCTAGGGACGAGCATTAAGTCCTGGACACAAGCCTAGATGAGGTCTATTTTGCCCTGCAGTGACTCGAGAGCAATCCCCAGCTCTCCCTTTAAACTCGAATGGAAGATAGGACTTCCCTGGCCCAACACATGAGGAAGACTGTATTCCCCGTCGAAACTCGAGAATCCCGCCACAACTCGAGAAACGCCACGTGGTTCCCCCGTCATCCCAAGATGAGGCCCTTGCCCCCTACAGCGTCTCAAGAGAAGTCCCACGTTCCGTCTTGAAGTGCGAAACGGTATTGGCACCCTTGATGCGCCCTCAAAATTTCCTCGACACACCAGTCTGACTCGAGGAGAACACCAAGGTTCCCGGCACCACTACATCTGGGCCCCTTCTCCCCTCCTGATCGCGACAGGAGGGTCGATTCCCCTGTTTTGTCTTGAAGGGGTTCCCACCTTTCCCGGTGCATCTCAGGATGAGGCCGGTCTCACGAGGATATTCGAGACATAGCCACGTGGATGGTGACACATGCCGAAAGACCCCGATTTCCCGGTCCGCTCTTGATAAGATCCTGATGCCCGGACACCTCTTTGAAGATAACCCTTTTGATGAAGGCACAACACGAAGGGGCACTGACACCCCTGGGTATCGTCCGGAGAAACCCGCAGGTACCACACACAGCTCGAGAAGTGACCTGTCACCACATGAACAACTGGAGAGGCAAGCAGAGTTCCATTCCTCCACACAAGACGAGGCCTGACTCTCCTGTTCGAACTCTGCAGCGAAACTGTGATCCGAGTCAGATCTGGCCCAGGGGAAGTCAGGAGAGGAAACATGAGTTTCCTGCCTCCACTCGAGATGAGGCCCTCTTCCATTGCACCGAACCCAGTGGAGTCCCGAGAGACCCCTCCCAACTGCACAGTATCCCTGACTTCTCAGAGTCACCCTTAGACCTTCCTGAGATCACCGGCACAAGTCGAGGGAACCAAGGGTTTCCTGCCCCAACCCGTAAAAGACCTCGAAAGTCCTTCTTCAACGCGTCTTGAGGTGCGATTCCCCTACCATGACTCGAGAGCAATGACGCGCTCCCCCTAGCCACGTGCATAGAAACCTGACTTCCCTGGTGCCACAGGAGAGGCTCCCTGAGCTCCCCATTATACCTCGTGAGCAACACCACACTGGAGCCACAGCTCGAGAATACCCACGAGACGCCCCAGTCCTCACGAGATGAGGGCCTTCTTTTGCTGTATGGCCTGGAGAGCAATCCTGAGTCCTCTCTCCAAACTCCACAGGAGGCTTGACTCATTTTAGGCCACACAGTGAGCTCCAAGATATACCCGTCGCGACTTGACAGGAGAGCGGTGTCCTTGGCTTCCCCTCGAGACGAGGCCTGACTCCCCGGGTGAGTCGAGAATGCAATGCTGAGATCGCTTTCGCCCCAGCAGAGGAACATTAGGTCCTGGACACAAGCCTAGATGAGGTCTATTTGGCCCTGCAGTGTCTCGAGAGCAATCCCCAGTTCTAACTCACAATTCGAATGAAAACTGGACTTCCCTGGGCCAGTTGAAGAGGAAGCCTGAATTCCCGGTTGTAACTCGAGAATCCCGCCCCAACTCAAGAAAAACCACGTGGTTCCCCCGTCATCGAAAGATGAGGCCCTTGCCCGCTACAGCGTCTCAAGAGAAGTCCCACGTTCCGTATTGAAGAGCGAAAAGTTACTTGGAACCCTTGATGCGACCCCAAAAGTTCCCCGACATACCAGTCTCACTTGAGGAGAACACCGAGGTTCCCGGCACCACTTCATCTGAGACTCTTCTCCCCTCTTGATCGCGACAGGAGGTTCGATTCCCCTGCTTTGTCTGGAAGGCGTTCCCGACCTTCCTGGTGCACATCAAGATGAGGCCAGTCTCAGGAGGAAATTCGAGACATAGCCTCGTGGGTGGTGCGGCATGCCAAAAGACCCCGATTCCCTGGTCCGCTCTTGATAAGAACCCGATGGCACAACCCAACTCGAAGGCAATCCTGTGGAACAAGGCACAACACGAAGGGGCAGAGACACCACGGTGCATCGTCCAGAAAAACCCGCAAGTTCCACATACAAATCGACAAGTGGCCTGTCACCCCATGAACAACGCGAGAGTCAAGTGGAGTTCCATTCCTCCACACAAGACGAGGCCTGACTCTCCTGTCCCAGCTCTGCAGGGACTCTGGGATCCGAGTCAGATCCAGCGCATTCGAAGCCAGGAGAGGAACACTGTGGTTCCTGCCTCAACTTGTCATGAGGCCCTCTTCCATTGCACCAAACCCAGTGGAGTTCCGAGAGGCCCCTCCCAACTCCACAGTGACCCTGACTTCTCAGAGGCACGCTGAGAAGCTTCCTGAGGTCACTGGCACAAGTCGATGGAACCCAGGGTTTCCTGCTGCAACCCAAGAAAGACCTCGAGAGTCCTTTTTAACACGTCTTCAGGCCCAATTCCCCTACCATGACTCGAGAACAATGACGGGCTCCCTCTCACCACGTGCATAGAGACCTGACTGCCCTGGCACCACATGAGAGGCTCACTGAGCTCCCAGTCTTACTTGGTGAGAAACCCCACACTAGCGCCACAGCTCGAGAAAACCTACGAGACGCCCCAGTCATCGGGAGATGAGGGCCTTCATTTCCTGCATTGCCTGGAGAGCAATCCCGTGTCCTCCCTCCAAACGCCAGAGGAGGTTTGACTCCCTTTAAGCCACTCAGTGGGCTCCAAGACATACCCGTCCGACTCGAGAGGAGAGCAGAGTCCTTTGCTTCCCCTCGAGACGAGGCCTGACTCCAGGGTGAGTCTGGAATGCAACCCCGAGATTCCTGTCGCCCCTTGACATGAACATTAGGTCCTGCACACAAGCCTTGGTGGGGTCTCTTTTGCCTTCAGTGACTAGAGCGCACCTCCAGCTCTTCCTCGAATCTCCAATGGAAGATAAGACTTTTGTGGGCCAACACAAGAGGAAGCATGAATTCCCTGTGGTAACTCAAATATCCCACCGCAACTAGAGAAAAACCAAGTGGTTCCCCAGTCATTCCAAGATGAGGCCCTTGCCCGCTGGAGCACCCCAAGAGAAGTCCCACGTTCCAATTTGAAGAGCGAAACGGTACTTGGAACGCGTTATGCGACCCCAAAAGTTACCCGACATACCTGTCTCACTTAAGGGAAACACCGAGGTTCCCAGCAGCACTTCATCTGAGCCACTTCTCCCCTCCTGATCGCCACAGGAGGGTCGATTCCTCTGCTTTGTCTGGAAGGGTTTCATGACCTTCGCGGCACACCTCAGGATGAGGCCAGTTTCATGAGGAAATTCGAGACTAGCCACGTGGGTGGTGCCAAATGCTAAACGACCCCGATTTCCCAGTCCGCTCTTCATAAGAACACGATGCCCGGACACCTCTTCGAAGGCAACCCTGTGGATGAAGACACAAAACGAAGGGTCACTGACACCCCCATGCATCGTCTGGAAAAACCTGCAGGTTCCACACACAGTTTGACAAGGGGCCTGAAACCCCATGAACAACTCGAGAGGCAAGCGGAGTTCCATTCCTCAGAAAAGACATAGCCTGACTCTCCTGTCCCAACTCTGCAGGGACACTACGATCAGAGTCAGAATTGGAGAGGAAGCCTGAGGTTCCTGCCTCCACTCGAGATGAGGCCCTCTTCCATTGCGACAAACCCAGTGGAGTCCCGAGAGGCCCCGCCAAATCCACAGCGTCCCTCACCTCTCAGAAGCACCCTGGGAAGTTTCCTCAGGTCCCCGGCAGAAGTCGGGGGAAACGAGGGTTTCCCGCTGCAACCCGAGAAAGACATTGAGAGTCCTTCTTCAACGCGTCTTGAGGCCCTAGTCCCCTCCCATGACTCGAGAACAATGACGCGCTCCTTCTCGCCATGTGCATGGAGACATGACTTCCCTGGAACCGCACGAGAGGCTCCCTGAGATCCTCGTCGTGCCTCGGGAGAAAACCCCCACGGGTGCCGCAACTCGAGGAAACCCCTGAGATGGCCCCTCCTCGCGAGGTGAGGGCCTTCTTTTCCTGCCTGGCCTGGAGAGTAATCACGAGTCCTCTCTCAAAAGTGAAGAGCAGGCTGGACTCCCTTGAGGCCACTCAGGGGGCACCAAGATATCCGCGTCGCGACTCGGGAGGAGAGCGGAGTCCTTTGCTTCCCCTCGAGGCGAGGCCTGACTCCCCGGGAGAGCATGGGATTCAACTCCGAGATCCTTGTCTTCCCTGGAGAGGAGCATTAGGTCCTGGACACAGGCCTAGATGAGGTCTCTTTGGCCCTGCAGTGACTCGAGCGCAACCCCCAGCTTTCGCTCGCCACTAGAATAGAAGATTGGGCTACCCAGGGCCGACACAAGAGGAAGCCTGTAATCCCCCGTCGTAACACGAGAATCCCGCCGCAACTCGAGAAAAACCACGTGGTTCCTACCTCTTCGCAAGATGATGCCCTTGCCCGTGAAGGCGTCTCAAGGGAAGTCCCCTGTTCCACCCTGAAGTGCGAAACGGGACCTGACAGCCTTCATGTGACCCCAAAAGTTCCCCGACACGCCTGGTTCCCTCGAGGGGAACACCGAGGGTCCCGGCACCGCTTCATCTGAGCCCCTTCTCCCCTCCTGAGCGCGACAGGAGAGTCGATTCCCCTGCGTGGTCTGGAAGGGGTTCCTGGCCTTCCTGGCGCACCTCAGGAGGAGGCCGGTCTCACGAGGACATTTGAAATGAGCCACGTGGGTGGTGCCACACGCCGAACGACCCCGATTCCCCGGTCCGCTCTTGAGAAGAACCCGATGACGTACCCCTCTTAGAAGGCAACCCTGTGGGTGAAGGCACAGACCTAAGCGGCATTGACATCACCGTGCATCGTCCGGAAAGACCCGCGGGTTCCACACACAGCTCGACGAGGGGCCTGTGGACCCCTGAACAACTCGAGAGGCAAGCGGGGTTCCCTTCCTCAGACAAGACGAGGCCTGACTTTCCTGTCCCAACTGTGCAGGGACCCTGCAGTCGGAGTCCAAAACGGAGAGGAATCCTGAGGTTCTTGCCTCCCAACCAGATGAGGACCTCTTCCGTTGCGCCAGACCCAGCGGAGACCCGAGGGGTCCCGCCACCTCCACAGGATCCCTCGCCTCTCAGAGGCACCATGGGAAGTTCCCTAAGTCCCCGGCAGAAGGCGAGGGAAACGAGGGTTTCCCGCCGCCCCCCGAGAAAGACCTCGAGAGTCCTTCTTCAACGCGTCTCCAGGCCCTAGTCCCCTCCCGTGACTCGAGAGCCAGGACGCGCTCCCCCTCGCCATGCGCATGGAGACCTGACTTTCCTGGCGCCGCACGGGAGGCTCCCTGAGATCCTCGTCGTGCCTCGGGAGAAAACCCCCACGGGCGCCGCAGCTCGAGGAAACCCCTGAGACGCCCCCGTCCTCGCGAGCTGAGGGCCTTCTTTTCCTGCATGGCCTGGAGAGCAATCCCGGGTCCTCTCTCCAAACGGAAGAGGAGGCTGGACTCCCTTGAGGCCGCTCAGGGGGCTCCAAGAGACCCGCATCGCGACTCGAGAGGAGAGCGGAGTCCTTGGCTTCCCCTCGAGACGAGGCCTGACTCCCCAGGGGAGCCTGGAATGCAACCCCGAAATCCCTGCCTTCCCTGGAGAGGAATATTAGGTCCCGGACACACGCCTAGGTGAGGACTCTTCGGCCCTGCAGTGACTCGAGCGCCACCCCCAGCTTTCCCTCGCAACCCGAGGGGAAGATTGGGCTTCCCAGGGCCAACCCAAGGGGAAGGCTGAGATCCCCGTCGTAACTCGAGAATCCCGCCGCAACTCGAGAAAACCCACGTGGTTCCCACCTCTTGGCAAGATGAGGCCCTTGCCCGCCACGGCGTCTCAAGGGAAGTCCCCGGTTCCGCCCTGAAGGGCGAAACGGTCCCTGACAGCCTTCCTGCGACCCCCAAAAGTCCCCCGACACACCGGGGTCCCCCGAGGGGAACACCGAGGGTCCCGGCACCGCTTCCTCTGAGCCCCTTCTCCCCTCCTGATCGCAACAGGAGAGGCGATTCCCCTGCGTGGTCTGGAAGGGGTTCCCGGCCTTCCCGGCGCACCTCAGGATGAGGCCGGACTCACGAGGAAATTCGAGACGAGCCACGTGGGTGGGGCCACATGCCGAACGCCCCCGATTCCCCGGTCCGCCCTTGAGAAGGACCCGAGGCCCGGACCCCTCTTCGAAGGCAACCCTGTGGGGGAAGGCACAACACGAAGGGGCACTGCCACCCCCGTGCATCGTCCGCAAAGACCCGCGGGTTCCACACACAGCTCGACGAGGGGCCTGAGATCCCCTGAGCAACTCGAGAGGCCAGCGGGGTTCCCTTCCTCAGACAAGACGAGGCCTGACTCTCCTGTCCCAACTCTGCAGGGACCCTGCGGTTGGAGTCCGAAACGCAGAGGAAGCCTGAGGTTCCTGCCTCCCCTCGAGGTGAGGCCCTCTTCCGTTGCGCCAGACCCAGCGGAGTCCCGTGGGGCCCCGCCACCTCCACAGGATCGCTCGCCTCTCAGAGGCACACTGGCAAGTTCCCTAAGGTCCCCGGCAGAAGGCGAGGGAAACGAGGGTTTCCCGCCGCCCCCCGACAAAGACCTCGAGAGTCCTTCTTCAACGCGTCTCGAGGCCCTAGTCCCCTCCCGTGACTCGAGAGCCAGGACGCGCTCCCCCTCACCACGCGCATGGAGACCTGACTTCCCTGGGGCCGCACGAGAGGCTCCCTGAGATCCTTGTCGTGCCTCGGGGAAAACCCCCACGGGCGCCGCAGCTCGAGGAAACCCCTGAGACGCCCCCATCCTCGCGAGCTGAGGGCCTTCTTTTCCTGCATGGCCTGGAGAGCAATCCCGGGTCCTCTCTCCAAACGGAAGAGGAGGCTGGACTCCCTTGAGGCCGCTCAGGGGGCTCCAAGTGACCCGCGTCGCGACTCGAGAGGAGAGCGGAGTCCTTGGCTTCCCCTCGAGACGAGGCCTGACTCCCCGGGGGAGCCTGGAATGCAACCCCGAGATCCCTGCCTTCCCTGGAGAGGAATATTAGGTCCCGGACACACGCCTAGGTGAGGTCTCTTCGGCCCTGCAGTGACTCGAGCGCAACCACCAGCTTTCCCTCGCCACCCGAGGGGACGATTGGGCTTCCCAGGGCCAAGCCAAGGCGAAGGCTGAGATCCCCGTCGTAACTCGAGAATCCCGCCGCAACTCGAGAAAAACCACATGGTTCCCACCTCTTGGCAAGATGAGGCCCTTGCCCGCCACGGCGTCTCAAGGGAAGTCCCCTGTTCTGCCCTGAAGGGCGAACCGGTCCCTGACAGCCTTCCTGCCACCCCCAAAAGTCCCCCGACACGCCGGGGTCCCCCGAGGGGAATACCGAGGGTCCCGGCACCGCTTCCTCTGAGCCCCTTCTCCCCTCCTGATCGCGACAGGAGAGGCGATTCCCCCGCATGGTCTGGAAGGGGTTCCCGGCCTTCCCGGCGCACCTCAGCATGAGGCCGGTCTCACGAAGAAATTCGAGATGAGCCACGTGGGTGGGGCCACATGCCGAACGCCCCCGATTCCCCGGTCCGCTCTTGAGAAGGACCCGAGGCCCGGACCCCTCTTCGAAGGCAACCCTGTGGGTGAAGGCACAACACGAAGGGGCACTGCCACCCCCGTGCATCGTCCGCAAAGACCCGCGGGTTCCACACACAGCTCGACGAGGGGCCTGCGACCCCCTGAGCAACTCGAGAGGCCAGCGGGCTTCCCTTCCTCAGACAAGACGAGGCCTGACTCTCCTGTCCCAACTCTGCAGGAACCCTGCGGTCGGAGTCCGAAACGGAGAGGAATCCTGAGGTTCCTGTCTCCCCTCGAGGTGAGGCCCTCTTCCATTGCACCAAACCCAGATGAGTCGCGAGAGGCCCCTCCCAACTCCACAGTATCCCTGAATTCTCAGAGGCACCTTGAGAATCTACCTGAGGTCACCGGCTCAAGTCCAGGGAACCCAGGGTTTCCTGCTGCGACCCGAGAAAGACCTTGAGAGTCCTTCGGCGCGTCTTGAGGCCCGATTCCCCTACCATGACTCGAGAGCAAAGACCCGCTCCCCATCGCCATGCGCATGGAGACCTGACTTCCCTGACTCCTGAAGAGAGTCTCCCTGAGCTCCCCGTCGTACCTTTTCGGAAACCCCATTCAGGCACCGCAGCTCGAGAAAACCCACGATACGCCCCCGTCATCACGAGATGAGGGACTTGTTTCCTGCCTGGCATGGAGAGCAAAACCGAGTCCTCTCTCCAGACTCCACAGGAGGCTTGACTCTCTTTAGGCCTCTCAGTTGGCTCCAAGAGATACCTGTCAGGACCTGAAGGGAGAGCAGAGTCCTTTGCTTCCCCTCGAGACGAGGCCTGACTCTCCGTGTGAGTCTGGAATGCAACCCCGAGTTCCTGTCACACCTGGAGAGGAAAACTCGGTCCAGGACACAAGCCTAAATGAGGTCTATTTTGCACTGCAGTTACTAGAGCGCAATCGCCAGCTCTCCCTCGCAAATCGAATTGAAGATTGGACTTCCCTGGGCCAATACAATTGGAAGCCTGAATTCGACATCGTAACTCGAGAATCCCGCCGAAACTCGAGAAAATCCACGTGGTTCCCCCATCAGCGCTAGATGAGGCCCTTGCCCGCTACAGCGACTCAAGAGAAGTCCCACTTTCTGTCTTGAAGTGCGAAACGGTACTTGGCACCCTTGATGCAATCTCAAAATTCCCCGACATACCGGTCTCACTCGAAAGGAACACCGAGGTTCCCGGAACCACATCATTTGAGCTCCTTCTCCCCTCGTGATCGCGACAGGAGTGTCGATTCCCCTGCTATGTCTGGAAGGGGTTCCCGACCTTTCCAGCGCGCCTAAGGATGAGGCAGGTCTCACGAGGAAATTCGAAACATAGCCTCGTGGGTGGTGCCACAAGCCGAAAGACCCCGATTTCCCGGTCTGCTCTTGATAAGAACGTGATGCCGTGACACCTTTACGAAGGAAAACCTGTGGATGAAAGCACAACACGAAGGGGCACTGACACCGTGCATCGTCCAGAAAAACCCGCAGGTTACAAACACAGTTCGACAAGTGGTCTGTCAGCCCGTGAACAACTCGAGAGGCAAGTGGAGTTCCATTCCTCCACACAAGACGAGACCTGATTTTCTGTACCAACTCTGCAGGGAAACTGCGATCCGAGTCAGTACCAGCGACAGGAAACCCAGGAGAGGAAACATGAGGTACCTGCCTCCACTCGAGATGAGGCTCTCATCCATTGCACCAAACCCAGTGGAGTCCAGAGAGGCCCCTCCCAACTCCACAGTACCCCTGACTTCTCAGAGGCACCCGGAGAAGCTCCATGAGGTCACCGGCACATGTCAAGGGAACCCAGGGTTTCCTGCCACAATGGGAAAAAGACCTCGAGAGTCCTACTTCAACGTGTCTTGAAGCCCGAATCTGCTTCCATGGCTCTATAGAAATGACACGCACCCCCTCGCCACGCATATGGAGACCTGACTTCCCTGGCGCCATAAGAGAGGCTCCCTGAGCTCCCTGTCGTACCTCGTGAGAAACCCCACACTGACGCCGCAGCTTGAGAAAACTCACCATACGCCCCTGTCATCGCGAGATGAGGGCCTTCTTTTCCTGCATGGCCTGGAGAGGAATCCCGAATCCTCTTTCCAAACTCCACAGGAGGCTTGACTCCCTTTAGGCCACTTAGTGGGCTCCAAGAGATACCCGTCGCGACTCGAGAGGAGAATTGAGTCCTTTGCTTCCCTTCGAGACAAGGCCTGACTCACCAGGTGGGTCTGGAATGCAACCCCGAGATCCCTGTCTCCCCTGGAGAGGAACATTAGGTCCTGGAAACAAGCCTAGATGAGGTCTCTTTTGCCCTTCTGTAACTCGAGAGCAATCCCCCGCTCTCCCTGACAACTCGAATGGAAGATTGGACTTCCCTGGGCCAACGCAAGAGGAAGCCTGAATTCCCCTTCGTAACTCGAGAATCCCGCCGCAACTCGAGAAAAAGCACTTGGTTCCCTCGTCATCACAAGATGAGGCCCTTGCCCGCTACAGCTTCTCAAGAAAAGTCCCACGTTCTGTCTTGAAGTGCAAAACGATACTTGACACCCTTGATGTGACCCCAAAAGTTCCCCGAAATATCGGTCTCACTCGAGGTGAACACCGAGGTTCCCGGCACCAGTTTATCTGAGCCCCTTCTCCCCTCCTGTTCGTGATAGCAGGGTAACTTCCCCTGCTTTGTTTGTAAGGGGTTCCCGACCTTCACGGGGCACTTCAGGATGAGGCCAGTCTCACGAGGAAATTCGAGACGTAGCTCGCGGGTGGTACCACATGCCAAAAGACTATGATTTCCCGGTACGCTCTTGATAAGAACCCGATGCCTGGACACCTCTTTGAAGGCAACCCTGTGGATGAAGGCACAACACAAAGGGGCACTGACACCCTCGTGCATCGTCCGGAAAAACCCGCAGGTTCCACATACAGCTCAACAAGTGGCTTGTCACCCCTGAAGAACTCGAGAGGCAAGTGGGGTTTCATTCCTCTACACAAGACGATGCCTGACTCTCCTGTTCCAACTCTGCAGGGACTTTGCGATCCGAATCAGACCAGCGCCAGTGAAGTCACGAGAGGGACGCTGAGGTTCCTGCCTCCACTCGAGATTAGGACCTCTTCCATTTCACGAAACCCAGTGGAGTCCCGAGAGACGCGTCCCAGCTCCACAGTATCCCTGACTTCTCAGAGGCACCCTGAGAAGCTCCCTGAGGTCACCAGCACAATTCGAGTGAACCCAGGGTTTACTGCCGCCACCATAGAAAGAACTCAAGAGTCCTTCTTCAACGCATTTTGAGGCCTGATTCCCCTACCATGACTCGAGGGCAGTGACACGCTCCCCCTGCTACACTCATGAAGCCCTGACTTCCCTGGCGCCACACGAGAGGCTCCCTGAGCTCCCCGTCATACCTCGTGAGAAACCAAACACTGGCGCCACAGATAGAGAAAACCCACGAGACGCCCCATTTTCGCGACATGACGGCCTTCTTTTCTAGCATGGCCTGGAGAGCAATCCCGAGTCCTCTCTCCAAACTCCACAGTAGGCTTGACTCCCTTTTGGTCACTCAGTGGACTCCAAGACACACCCGTCGCGACTCGAGAGGAGAGCGGAGTCTTTTCCTTCCCCTCGAGGCGAGGCCTGACTCCTCGGGTGTGTCTGATATGTGAACCGGAGATCCCTGTCGCCCCTGGAGAGAAACATTAGGTCCTGGACACAAGCCTAGATGAGGTCTCTTTTTTCCTGCAGTGACTCGAGAGCAATCCCCAACTCTCCCTCGCAACTCGAATGGAAGACTGGACTTCCCTGGGCCAACAGAAGAGGAAGCCTGAATTTCCCGTTGTAACTCAAGAATCCCGCCACAACTCGAGAAAAACCACGTCGTTCCCTCTTCATCGCAAGATGCGGCCATTGCCGCTACAGCGTCTCAAAAGAAGTCTTACGTTCCATCTTGAAGTGCGATACGGTACTTGGCACCTTTGATGCGACCCCAAAAGTTCCCCAACACACTGGTCTCACTGGAGGGGAACACCGAGGTTCCCGGCATCACCTCATCTGTGCCCCTTCTCCCCTCCTGATCGAGACAGGAGGGTCGATTCCCCTGCTTTGTCTGCAAGGGGTTCCGACCTTCCCGGCGCACCTCAGGATGAGGCCGGTCTCACTAGGAAATTCGAGACGTAGCCTGGTGGGTGGTGCCACATGCGGAAAGACCCCGATTTCCCAGTCCGCTCTTAATAGGAACCCGATGCCAGGACACCTCTTCGAAAGCAAACCTGTGGATGAATGCACAACACGAAGGGGTACTGACATCCCCATGCATAGTACGGAAAAACACGCAGATTCCAAACACAGATCGACAAGTGTCCTGTCATCCCTTGAAGAACTAGAGAGGCATGCGGAGTTCCGTTCCTCCAAACAAGAGAAGGCCTGACTCTCCTTTCCCAACTCTGCAGGGACCGTGCGATCGGAGTCAGAAATGTAGATGAAACCTGACGTTCCTGCATCAACTCGAAATGAGGCCCTCTTCCATTGCGCCATACCCAGTGGAGTCCCGAGAGGCCCCTAAAACTCCACAGTATCCCTGATTCTCAGAGGCACCCTCAGAAGCTCTCTGCGGTCACTGGCACAAGTCGAGTGAACCCAGGGTTTCCTGCTGCATTCTGAGAAAGACCTTGAGAGTCCTTCTTTACCGCGTCTTGAGGCCCGATACCCTACCATGACTGGAGAGCAATGACGCATTCCCCTCGCCACGCCCATTGAAACCTAACTTCCCTGGCGCCACACGAGAGGCTCCCTGCGCTCCCCGTCCTACCTCATGAAAACCCCACACTGGCACCGCCGCTCGAGAAAACTCACGAGACGCCCCCATCATCGTAAGATGAGGGCCTTCTTTTCCTACATGACCTAGAGAGCAATCCCGAGTCCACTCTCCAAACTCCACTGGAGGCCTGACTCCCTTTAGGCCACTCAGTAGCCTCCAAGAGATACACGTCGCTACTCTAGAGGAGAGCAGAGTCCGTTGCTTCCCCTCGAGCCGAGGCCTGACTACTTGGGTGAGTCTGGAATGGGATCCCGAGATCCGTGTCGCCCCTGTAGAGGAAAACTCGGTCCTGGACACAAGCCTAAATGAGGTCTTTTTTGTCCTGCATTGACTCAAGTGCAATCCCCAGCTCTCCCTCGCAACTCGAATGGATGATTGGACTTCCCTGGGCCAACACAAGAGGAAGCCTGTATTCCCCATTGTAATTCGAGAATCCCGCGGCAACTGGAGAAAAACAACGTGGCTCCTCCGTCATCGAAATATGAGGCCCCTGTCAGCTATAGCGTCTCCAGGGAAGTCCCATGTTCCGTCTTGAAGTGTGAAACGGTACTTGGCACCCTTGATGCGACCCCCAAATTTCCCTGACACCCCGGTCTCACTCGAGGAGAACATGGAGGTTCCCAGCACCGCTTCAGCTGAGCCTCTTCTCCCCTCCTGATGGCGACAGGAGGGTCGATTCCCCTGCTTTGTCTGGAAGGGGTTCCCAGACTTCCCAGCGAACCTCAGGATGAGGCCAGTCTCACGAGGGAAGTCGAGACGTAGCCTCGTGGGTTGTGCCACATGCCGAAAGACCCCGATTTCCTGGTCCGCTATTGATAAGATCCCGATGCCCGGTCACCTCTTCGAAGGTAACCCTGTGGATGAAGGCACAACACGAAGGGGCACTGACACCCCTGTGCATCGTCCCCCAAAACCGCAGGTTCCACATACAACTCGACAGGTGGCCTGTCATCCCGTGAACAACTCGAGAGGCAAGCGGAGTTCCATTACTCCACACAAGACGAGGTCTGACTCTCCTGTCCCAACTCTGCAGGGACCCTGCTATCCGAGTCAGAAATGGAGAGGAACCCTGACGTTACTGCCTCAATCCGAGATTAGGTCCTCTTCAATTGCACCAGTCCCTGTGATGTCCCGAGAAGCCCCTCTCAACTCCACAGTATCCCTGACTTCTCAGAGGAACCCCGCTAAGCTCCCTGAGGTCATGGGCACAAGTCGAGGGAACCCAGGGTTTCCTGCCACACCCCGAGAAAGACCTCGAGAGTTCTTCTTCGAAGCGTCCTGAGGCTTGATTCCCCTACCATGACTCGAGAGCAATGAGGCGCTCCCCCACGCCACGTCCATGGAGACCTGACTTCCGTGGCACCACAGGAGTCTCCCTGAGCTCCCCGTCCTATCTCGTGAGAAACCCCAACCAGGCACTGCACCTTGAGAAAACCCACGAGACGCCCCCGTCATCGCGAGATGAGGGCCTTCTTTTCCTGCATGGCCTAGAGAGCAATCCCGAGTCCTCTCTCCAAACTCCACAGGAGGCTTAACTCCATTTAGGCCACTCTTGGGCTCCAAGGGATACCCGTCGCGACTCGAGAGGAGAGCGGAGTCCATTCATTCCCTTCGAGATGAGGCCTGACTCCCCGGGTGAGTCTGGAATGCAACCCCGAAATCCCTGTCGCCCCTGGAGAGAAAAACTCGGTCCTGGACACAAACCTAGATGAGCTCTATTTTGCCCTGCAGTGACTCGAGAGCAATCTCCAGCTCTCACTTGCAACTCGAATGGAAGATTGGACTTCCCTGGGCCAACACAAGAGGAAACCTGTATTCCCCATCGTAACTCAAGAATCCTGCCGCAACTCGAGAAAAAACACGTGGGTCCCCCGTCAGTGCTAGATGAGGCCCTTGCCCACTACAGCATCTCAAGAGAAGTCCCAGGTTCCGTCTTGAAGTGCGAAACGGTACTTGGCACCCTTGATGCAACCAGAAAAGTTACCCGACTTTCACTCAAGGAGAGCACCGAGGTTCCCGGCACTACTTCATCTGAGCCCTTTCTCTCCTCCTGATCCCGAAAGGAGGGTCGATTCCCCTGCTTTGTTTGGAAAGGGTTCCCGGACTTTCCTGCGTGCCTCAGGATGAGGCCGGTCTCACGAGAAAATTCGAGACGTAGCCTAGTGGGTGGTGCAACATGCTGAAAGACCCCAATTTCCCGGTCCGCACTTGAGGAGAACACGATACCCGGACACCTCTTCGAAGGCAACCCTGTGGATGAAGGCACAACAGGAAGGAGCACTGACGCCCCCGTGCATCTCCGAAAAACCCGCAGGTTCCACACACATCACGAAAAGTGGTGTTATCCTTGAACAACTTGAGATGTAAGCGGAGTTCCATTCCTCCGCAGAACACGAGACCTGACACTCCTGAGCAAACTCAACAGGGACCCTGCGATCTGAGTCACATCCGGCCTCCAGGAAGTCAGGAGCAGAACCCTGAGGTTCCTGCCTCAACTCGAGATGAGGCCCACTTCCATTGCACCAAACCCAGAGGAGTCCCGAGAGGCCTCTCCCAAATCCACAGTATCCCTGACTTCTCAGAGGCACCCTGAGACGCTCCCTGAGGTCACCGGCACAAGTCAAGGGAACCCAGGGTTTCCTGCCGCAACCCTAGAAAGACATCGAGAGTTCTTTTTCTACCCGTCATGAGGCCCGATTCCCCTACCCTGACTTGAGAGCAATGACGCGCTCCCCCTTGCCCCGCCCATGGAGACCTGACTTCCCTGTTGCCACACGAGAGGCTACCTGAACTCCCCGTCGTACCTCGTGAGAAACCCCACACTGGCGCCGCAGCTTGAGAAAATCCACGAGACGCCCCCGTCATCTCGAGATGTGGGCCTTCTTTTCCTGCATGGCCTGGAGAGCAATCCCGAGTCCTCTCTCCAAACTGAAGAGGAGGGTTGACTCCCTTTAGACCACTCAGTGGGCTCCAAGAGATACGCGTCGCAACTCGAGAGGATAGCCGAGTCCTTTGCTTCCCCTCGAGACGAGGCCTAACTCCCCGGGTGAGTCTGTAATGCAAACCCGAGATCCCTGTCGCCCTTGGAGAGGATCACTGGGTCCTGAACACAAGGCTAGATGAGGTCGCTTTTGCCCTGCAGTAACTCGAGAGCACTCCCCAGCTTTCCCTCGCAACCCGAATGGAAGATTGGACCTCCCTGGGCCAACACAAGAGGAAGCCTGAATTCCCAGGAGTAATTCGAGAATTCCGCCTCAACTTGAGAAAAACCACGTGGTTCCCCCGTCATTGCAAGATGAGGCCCTTGCCCGCTCCAGCGTCTCAAGAGTAGTCCCACGTTCTGTCTTCAAGTGCGAAATGATATTTGGCACCCTTAATGCTACCCCAAAAGTTCCCCGACATACGGGTCGCACTAGAGGGGAACACCGAGGTTCCTGGCACCACTTCATCTGAGCCCCTTCTCCCCTCCTGATCACGAAAGGAGGGTCAATTCCCCTGCTTTGTCTGCAAGGGGTTCCCGACCTTCTCCACGCACCTCAGATGAGGCTGTCTCACGAGGAAATTCGAGACATAGCCTCGATGGTGGTGCCACATGCCGAAAGACCGCGATTTCCCGATCCGCTCTTGATAAGAACGCGATGCCCAGACACCTATTCGAAGATAGTGTGGATGAAGGCACAACACGAAGGGGCACTGACACCCCCGTGCATCGTCCGGAAAAGACCGCAGGTTACTCATACAGCTCAACAAGTGCCTGTCACCCAGTGAACAACTCGAGAGGCAAGCGGAGGTCCATTCCTGCACACAAGACAAGGCCTGACTCACCTCTCCCAACTATGCAGGGGGCTGCGATCGGAATCAGAAATGGAGAGGAACCCTGAGGTTCCTGCCTCCCCTCGAGATGAGGCCCCCTTCCATTTCACCAAACCCAGTGGAGTCCCGAGAGGTCTTTCCCAACTCCACAGTATCCCTGACTTCTCAGAGGCACCCGGAGAATCTCCCTGAGGTCACCGGCACAAGTCGAGGGAACCCAGGTATTCTTGCCAAGACCCGAGAGAGATCTTGAGAGTCCTTCAACGCGTCTAGAGGCCTGATTCCCCTACCATGACTCGAGAGCAATGACGCGCTCCCCCTCGCCACACGCATTGAGACCTAACTTCCCTGGCGCCACACAAGAGGCTCCCTGAGCTCCCCGTCGTACCTCCTGAGAAACCAACACAGGCGCTGCAGCTCGGTAAAACCACCGAGACCCCCCCCCGTCATCGTGAGATGAGGGCCTTCTTTTCCTGCATGTCCTGGAGTGCAATCCCGAGTCCTCTCTCCAAACTCCAGAGGAGGCTTGATTCCCTTTAGTCCACTCAGTGGGCTCCAAGAAATACCCGTCGCGACTCGAGAAGAGAGAGAAGTCCTTTGTTTCCCCTCGAGAGGACGCCTGACTCCTGGGTGAGTCTAGAATGCAACCCCAAGATCCCAGTCATCCCTTGAGAGGAACATTAGGTCCTAGACACAAGCCTGGATGAGGTTTCTTTTGCCCTGCAGTGACTCGAGCGCAACCCCCAGCTCTCCCTCGCAACTCGAATGGAAGATTGGGCTTCCCTGGGCCAACACAAGAGGAAGCCAGAAATCCCCTTCGTAACTCGAGAATCCCGCCGCAACTCGAGAAAAACCACATGTTTCCAACGTCATCCCAAGATGAGGCCCTTGCTGCTATGGCGTCTCAAGAAAAGAACCACGTTCCGTCTTGAAGTGCGAAACGGTACTTTGCACCCTTGATGCGACACCAAATGTTCCCGGACACGCCGGTCTCACTCGACAGGAACACCGGGGTTCCCGCACCACTTCATCTGAGCACCTTCTCCCCTCCTGTTCGAGACAGGAGGGTCTATTCCCCTGCTTTGTTTGGAAGGGGTTTCCCACATTCCCGGCGCACCTAAGGATGAGGCCTGTCTCACGAGTAAATTCGAGACATAGCGTCGTGGGTGGTGTCACATGCCGAAATACCCCGATTTCCCGGCCCACTCTTGAGAAGAACCCGATGCCCGGACACCTCTTCGAAGGCAACCCTGTGGACGAAGGCACAAAATGAAGGGTCACTGACACTCCCGTGCATCATTCGGTAAAAGCCGCAGGTTCCACACACAGCTCGACAAGAGGCCTGTCATCCCATGAACAACTCGAGAGGCAAGCAGAGTTCCATTCCTCCACTCAAGACGAGGCCTGACTCTCCGGTCCCAACTCTGAAGGGACCCTGCGATCGGAGTCCGAAATGGAGAGGAACCCTGAGGTTCCTGACTCCACTCGAGATGAGGCCCTCTTCCATTACACCAAAAACAGTGGAGGCCCGAGAGGCCCCTCCCAAATCCACAGTATCGCGACTTCTCAGAGGCACCCTTAGAAGCTCCCTGAGGTCACTGGCACAAGTCGAGGGAACACAGGGTTTCCTGACGCAACCCGAGAAAGACCTCGAAAATCCTCCTTCAACGCATCTTGAATCCCGATTCCCCTACCATGACTCGAGAGCAATGACGCATTCCCCCTCGCCACTCGCATGGAGACTTGACTTCCCTGGCGCCACACGAGAGGCTCCCTGAGCTCCCCGTCATACCTCGTGAGAAATCCCACACTGGCTCCCCAGCTCGAGAAAACACACGAGACGCCTCTGTCATCGCAAGATGAAGGCCTTCTTTTCCTGCATGGCCTGGAGAGCAATCTCGAGGCCTCTCTTCAAACTCCACAGGAGGCCTGACTCCCTTTAGGCCACTCTGTGGGCTCCAAGAGATACCCGTTGGGACTCGAGAGGAGAGCGGAATTCTTTGCTTCCCCTATATATCAGGCCTGACTCCTCAGGTGAGTCTGAAATGCAACCCCAAGATCCCTGTCGCCCCTGGAGAGGAACATTAGGTCCTAGACACAAGCATAGATGAGGTCTCATTTGCCCTGAAGTGACTCGAGAGCAATCCCCTGCTCTCCCTCGCACCTCGAATGGAAGAATGGACTTCCCTGGGACAACACAAGAGGAAACCTGAATTCCCCGTCGTAATTCGAAAATCCCACTGCAACTCGAGGAAAACCACGTGGTTCCCCCGTCATCGCAAGATGAGGCCCTTGCCAGCTACAGCGTCTCAGTAGAAGCCCTACGTTCCATCTTGAAGTTTAAAACGATAATTGGCAACCTTGATGTTAGCACAAAAGTTCCCCGACACCCTGGTCTCACTCGAGGGGAACACCAAGGTTCGGTGCACCGCTTGTTCTGAGCCCCTTATCCCCTCCTGATCGCGACGGGAGGGTCGATTACCCTGCTTTGTCTGGAAGGGGTTCCGGACCTTCCCGGCGCACCTCAGGATGAGGCCGGTCTCACGAGGAAATTCGAGACGTAGCCTTGTGGTTGGTGCCACACGCCGAAAGACCCCGATTTCCCTGTCTGCTCTTGATAAGAACCCAATGCTAGGACACCTCTTCGAAGGCAATCCTGTGGACGAAGGCACAAAACGAAGGGGTCTGACACCCTCCTGCATCGTTGGAAAAGCCCGCAAGTTCCACATACAGATCGACAAGTGGCCTGTCACCCCGTGAACAACTCGAGAGGCAAGAGGAGTTAAATTCCTCCACACAAGACGAGGCCTGACTCTCCTGTCCCAACTCTGCATGGACACTGAGATCCGATTCAGAAATGGAGAGGAACCATGAGGTTCCTGCCTCAACTCGAGATAAGGCCCTCTTCTACTGCACCAAACCCAGTGGAGTTCGGAGCGGCCCCTCCCAACTGCACAGTATCCCTGACTTCTCAGAGGCACCCTGAAAAGCTCCCTGAGGTCACGGGCATAAGTCGACGGAACCCAGGGTTTCCTGCCGTAACCTGAGAAAAACCTCGCGAGTCCTTCACGCGTCTTGAGGCCCGATTCCCCTACCATGACTGGAGAAAAATGACGCGCTCCCCCTCGCCACGCGCATGAAGATCTGACTTCCCCGGCACCACATGAGAGGCTCCCTGAGCTCCCCATCGTACCTCGTGAGAAACCCCACACTGGCGCCGCAGCTCGAGAAAACCCACGAGACGCCCCTGTCATGGTGAAATGAGGGCCTTTCCTGCATGACCTGAAGAGCAATCCCGAATCCTCTCTCCAAACTCCAAAGGAGGCTTGACTCCCTTTAGGTCACTCAGTGGGCTCCAAGAGATACTCGTCGATACTCAGGAGGAGAGCGGTGTCCTTTGCTTCCCCTCGAGATGAGGCCTGACTACGAGGGTGAGTCTGGAATGCAACCCTGGATCCCTGTCGCCCCTGGAGAGGAACCTTAGGTCCTGGACAAAAGCCTAGATGAGGTCTCTTTGGCCCTGCAGTGACTCAAGCGCAACCCCTAGCTTTCCCTTGCAACTCGAATGGAAGATTGGCCTTTCTGAGCCAACACAAGAGGAAGCCTGAATTTCCAGTTGTAATTTGAGAAACCCGCCGCAACTCGAGAAAAATCACGTGGTTCCCCGTATTGCAAGATGAGGCCCTTGCCCCCTACAGCGTCTCAAGAGAAGTCTCACATTCCGTCTTGAAGTGCAAAACAGTACTTGGCACCCTTGATGCGACCCCAAAAGTTCCCCTATATACCGATCTCACTAGAGGGGACACTGAAGTTTCCGGCACCACTTCATCTGAGGCCTTTCTCCTCTCCTGATCGCGATAGGAGGGTCGATTCCACTGCTTTGTCTCGAAGGGATTCCCGACCTTCCCGGCACACCTCAGGATGAGGCCGGTCTCACGAGGAAATTCGAGAGGTAGCCTCGAGGGCCATACTACATGCCGAAAGACCCCGATTCCATGGTCCACTTTTGATCAAAACCAGACTCCTGGACACCTCTTCGAAGGCAAGCCTGTGGATGAAGGCACAACACGTAGGGGCACTGACACCCCGTGCATCTTCCGGAAAAACCCGCAGGTTCCTCACACAGCTCCACAAGTGGTCTGTCACCTCGTGAACAACTCGAGAAGCAAGCGGAGTTCCATTCCTCCACACAAGACGATGCCTGACTCTCCTGTCACAACTCTAGGGACCTTGCGCACCGAGTCAGAAATGGAGAGGAAGCCTGAGGTTCCTGCCTCCACTCAAGATGAGGCCCTTTTCCATTGCCACAAAACCAGTGGAGTCCCGAGAGGCCCGTCCCAAATCCACAGTATGCCTGACTTCTCAGAGGCACCCTGAGAAGCTCCCTAAGGTCACCGGCAGAAGTCGACGGAACCCAGGGTTTCCTGCCGCAACCCGAGAAAGACCTTGAGAGTCCTGCTTTAACGTGTCTTGAGGCCCGATTCCCGTATCATATCTCGAGAGCAATGTCGCGCTCCCCCTTGCCATGCGCATGGAGACCTGAATTCCCTGGTGCTACACGAAAGGCTCCCTGAGCTTCCCGTCGCACCTCGTCAGAAACCGCACACTGGCACCGCAGCTCGAGAAAACCAACAAGACGCCCCTGTCATCGCGAGATGAGGGTCTTCTTTTCCTGCATGGCCTGGAGAGCAATCCTGAGTCCTCTCTCCAAACTCCACAGGGGGCTTGACTCCCTTTAGGCCACTCAGTGGGCTCCAAGAGACACCTGCGGTGACTCAAGAGGAGAGCGGGGTCCTTTGCTTCCCCTCGAGTCGAGCTCTGACTCCCAGGATGCGTCTGGAATGCAACCCCGAGATCGCTGTCGGCCCTGGAGAGGAATATTAGGTCCTGGACACAAGCCTAGATGAGGTCTCTTTTGCCCTGCAGTGACTCAAGAGCAAACCCCAGCTCTTCCTTGAAACTCGAATGGAAGATTGGACTTCCCTGGGCCAACACAAGAGGAAGCCTGAATTCCCCGTCGTAACTCGAGAATCCCGCCGCACCTTGAGAAAAACCACGTGATTCCCCCGTCATCCCAAGATGAGGCCCTTGCCCTCTACAGCGTGTCAAGAGAAGCCCCAAGTCCATATTGAAGTGCAAAACGGTACTTGGCACCCTTGAAGTGACCCCAAAAGTTTCCCGACACACCGGTCCCACTCGAGGGGAACACCGAGGTTCCCGGCACGACTTCAACTGAGCCCTTTCACTCCTCCTGATCGTGACAAGATGGTCGATTCCCCTGCTTTGTCTGGAAGGGGTTCCCGATCTTCATGGCGCACCTCAGGATGACACCAGTCTAATGAAGAAATTCGAGACGTAGCCTCATGGATGGTGCCACGTTCTGAAAGACCCCGATTTCCTGCTCTGCTATTGATAAGAACCCGATGTCCGGACACCTCTTTGAAGGCAACCCTGTGGATGAAGGCACAACACGAAGGGGCACTGACCCCCTCATGCATCTTACGGAAAAAACCGAAGGTTCCACTCACAGCTCGACAAATGGTCTGTTATCCTGTGAACAACTCGAGAGGCAAGTGGAGTTCCATTCCTCCACACAAGACGAGGCCTGACTCTCCTGTCCCAACTCTTCAGGGACCCTGTGGTCGGAGTTTTAAATGGAGAGGAACCCTTAGGTTCCTGCCTCAACTCGAGATGAGAACCTTTGCCATTGCACCAAACCCAGTGGAGTTCCGAGAGCGCCTCCCAAGTCCACAGTATGCCTGACTTCTCAGAGGCACCCTGAGAAGCTCCCTGAGGTCACCGGTACAAGTCGAGGGAACCCAGGGTTTCCTGCCGCAACCTGAGAAAGACCTCGAGACTCCTTCTTCAACGCGTCTTGAGTCCCGATTTCCCTACCATGACTCGAGAGCATTTATGGGCTCCTCCTCATCACACGCATAGACACCTGACTTTCCTGGCGCCACACGAGAGGCTCCCTGAGCTCCCCGTCGTACCTCGTGAGAAAACTCATACTTGCGCTCCAACTCGAGAAAACCCACAAGACGCCCCCATCATTGCGAGCTGAGGGCCTTCTTTCCTGTATGGCCTGGAGAGCAATCCGGAGTCCTCTCTCCAACTCCACAGGAGGCTTGACTCCCTGGAGGCCACTCAGTGGGCTCCAAGAGATACCTATTGCGACCCAGGAGGATATCAGAATCCTTTGCTTCCCCTCGAGCCGAGGCCTGACTCACTGGGTGAGTCTGGAATGCGTCCCCGTCATCCCTATCGCCCCTGGAGAGGAACATTAGGTCCTGGACACAAGCATAGATGAGGTCTATTTTGACCTGCCGTGACTCGAGAGCAATTCCCACCCAGCTCTCCCTGGCAACTCGAATGGAAGAATGGACTTCCCTGGGCCAACAGAAGAGGAAACCTGAATTCCCCGTCGTAAGTCAACAATCCCATCGCAACTCGAAAAAAACCACGTGGTTTCCCCTTCATCACAAGATGAGGCCCTTGCCCGCCACAGCGTCTCAAGAGAAGTCCCACGTTTCATCTTGAAGTTTGAAACAGTATTTGGCAAGCTTCATGAGACCCCAAAAGTTCCCTGACATACCGGTCTCACTCAAGGGGAACACCGAGGTTCCCGGCACCACTTCATCTGAGCCCCTTCTCCCCTCCTGATCGCGACAGTAGGGTCGATTAACCTGCTTTGTCTGGAAGGCTTTCCCGACCTTCCAGGGGCACCTCAGCATGAGGCCCGTCTCACGAGGAAATTCGAGACGTAGCCTCGTGTGTGGTGCCGCATTCCAAAAGACCCCGATTTCCTGGTCCGCTCTTAATAAGAACCCGATGCCCGCACACCACTTCGAAGGCAACCCTGTGGATGAAAGCACATCACGAAGGGGCACTGACACCCCCGTGCATTGTCTGGAAAAAACCGCAGGTTCCACACACAGCTCGACAAGTGGCCTGTCACTCCTTGAACAACTCGAGAGGCAAGCGGAGCTCCATTCCTCCACACAAGACGAGGCCTGACTCTCCTGTCCCAACTCTGCAGGGACCCTGCAATCTGAGTCAGAAATGGAGAGGAACCCTAAGGTTCCTTCCTGATCTCGAGATTAGGCCCTCTTCCATTGCAGCAAACCCAGGGGAGTCCCGAGAGGCCTCTCCCAGCTCCATAGTATCCCTGACTTCTCAGAGGCACCCTGAGAAGCTACCTGAGGTCACAGGCACAAGTCGAGGGAACCCAGGGTTTCCTGCCGCAACCCGAGAAAGACCTCGAGCGTCCTTTTTCATTGCGTTGAGCCCTGATTCCACTACCATGACTCGAGAGCAATGACGTGCGCCCCCTCGCCACTCGTATGGAGACTTGACTTCCCTGACACCACACGAGAGGCTCCCTGAGCTCCCGGTCGTACCTTGTGAGAAACCCCACACTGGCACCGCAGCTCCAGAAAAACCACGAGACTCCCCCGACATCGCGAGATGAGGGCCTTCTTTTCCTGCATGGCCTGGAGAGCAATCCCGCGTGCTCTCTCCAAACTCCACAAGAGAGGAGCCAAGATTGCTGAGGAGTAGGACGGGGAGAACTCTTTCCCCCCCAAACAATTTCATCAAAAGAGCATTTAAACGTCGAGTAAATTCCACAATACAACTTATGAATGCTGCCAGAGGACATCAGGCACCCAGAAAAGCAACCCAACTCTTGGAAAGTAGGTAGGAAAAAGTATAAAAGACAAAAAAAGAGACAAAAGAGGGAGGGAGGGATTTCCGTCCCAGGAAGATAGTCTTAAAAAGAGAAAAGTTTCCAAACACCAGGAAAGCTTTTCACTGCCAAATCTTTGCCAAGCTTTGGAAGCACAAAGGGCAACATAAGGGGGATAAAAATAAATAAACAATTAAAACTCGCAGATTGCAAGCCCTACGGTAACTCCCCCAGCCGCAAAGCAGTGCAGACACCTGCTCACACCATTAGCAAGCAGGGGCTGGGCAGGGAGGCGCGGCGCGGGCTGCATCGCTTAGAGTAAGAATCTGGCCTGAATACCCTGAGCACTATCTGAACGAAATAACTTGGGCTAGCAAACCAGACTCTGGGATATCTACCACGCAAAAAGCCAGCCCTAACCTAAGACACCGCCAGGCCCGCGCATGGAACAAAGGACTGAACAGAGATAGCCGGCTGCAGACCTTCCCCCTCCGGTGACAGGCAGCCAGAGCCAGAAGGGGGCAATCGCAGCCCCAGAGAGACATTATCTATAAAACTGTAAGCAGCCTTCTTTGCTAACTAAAACTTCTTGGGGATCTGGACGGTCAACATCTGCCTGAGAAGGTGCGCCTGTTTTACACCCAGATAACCGAGTGGCGGGGAGGCGATAAGTCACAACATTGGCGCTCGCCAAACACCTCATCACCTGAGCTGCTCGGACCTGGGAAGAGCACAAAACGCAGGCCCAACCGAGTCTGTGCCTCTGAGGACTACCCGAGTGCCTGAACCTGAGCGGCTTGGACCTGGGAGGTGCATGAAGCCCAGGGCCAGCCTCGGATTGTTCCCGGTGGAACAACCTAGAGCCCGAGCAGTGTGGGCAGGGAGGCTACACGTGCCGTGAGCGGGGGCAGACCCAGTGTGGCTGAGGCATTGCGAGCGCACGCCAGTGTTATTTGTTTGCAGCATCACTCCCTCCCTCCCTCCCCACAGCGCAACTGAACAAGTGAGCCTAAAAAAAAAAAAGTGTCCTCCACCGTCCCCTTTGTGTCAGGGCGTAAACCAGACACTGAAGAGACAGGCAAACAAAAGAAGCTATAACAGAGGGAAACGCCTTGGAAGCTACAGGCAATAGATTAAAACCCTGTGGTTACTAGGACTACATAGGAAGGCGCCTATAGATCTTGAGAAATATAAGTCGGACCAAGGAACTAGCCAAAAATGAACCGAACCCACGATACTCACAACAAAACCAGAGAAAGTCCTAGATATATTTTTATGATCATTCTTACTTTTTTTAATTTTTTTAATTTTAAGTTCTCTATTGTTCATTTAATTTTCACTTTTATAACCTATTACTTTGCAAAACAAAGACCCTATTTTTTTCTTCTTCAGCAAACTTCATATATATATATATATATATATATATATATATATATAATAATTTTTTGACCTTGTTTTTTTGTTTTGTTTTTTTTCTTCTTTTCTTTAACATTGTATTTTTGAAATTCCAAACTGTACTCTAGATTTTTAATTTATGCTTTTTGATATTTGATATCAATTTTGTACCTGTAGTTTCTTTATAATTTTTGCGACATTGCTTGTTTTTGTTTGTTTGTTTTCTCTTTAGTTTTCTTCTTCCTTTTTTTTAACATTGTATTTTTGAAATTCCAAACTCTACTCTAGATTTTTAATTTTTGCTTTTTGGTATTAGTTATCAATTTTGTACCTGTATTTTCTTGATAATTTTTGCGACCATGTTTGTTTTTCTTTGTTCGTTTTTTCTCTCTTTCTTTTCCTTCTTCTTTTCTTTAACATCGTATTTTTGAAATTCCAAACTCTACTCTAGATTTTTAATTTTTGCTTTTATGTATTTGTTACCAATTTTGTACCTTTAAGAAGCCAATCTTCAGTACCCATTTTTCACTAGGGAGCGAGATTACTGGCTTGACTGCTCTCTCTCCCTTTGGACTCTCCTTTTTCTCCACCAGGTCGCCTGTGTCTCCTCCCTAACCCCTCTCTACTCTACCCAACTCTGTGAATTTCTGTGTATTCCAGACGGTGGAGAACACTTAGGGAACTGATTACTGGCTGGATCTGTCTCCCTCCTTTTCATTCCCCCCTTTTATCCTTCTGGCCACCTCTGTCTCCTTCCTCCTTCTTCTCATCTCTGTATAACTCTGTGAACATCTCTGAGCGGTCCAGTTGTGGAGTGCACATAAGGAAGTGACTACTGGCCAGCCCACTCTCTCCACTATTGATTCCACCTGATCTCATTTGGGTCACCTCTAACTCCCTCCTCCCTCTTCTCTTCTCCATGTAATGCTGTGAACCTTTCTGAGTGGCCCTCACAGTAGAGAAACTTTTCTTCTTTAACGTAGATGTTTTATCAATGGTGCTGTATAGAAGGAGAAGTTTTGAAACTACTGTAAAAGTAAGACAGATAACTGGAAGCAGGAGGCTTAAGTCCAAACCCTGACTCCAGGGAACTCCTGACTCCAAGGAACATTAATTGACAGGAGCTCATCAAATGCCTCCATACCGACACTGAAATCAAGCACCACACAAGGGCCAACAAGTTCCAGGGCAAGACATACCAAGCAAATTCTCCAGCAACAAAGGAACGCAGCCCTGAGCTTCAAGATACAGGCTGCCCAAAGTCACCCCAAAACCACAAACATCTCATAACTCATTACTGGACACTTCATTGCACTGCAGAGAGAAGAAATACAGCTCCACCCACCAGAACACGGACACAAGCTTCCCTAACCAGGAAACCTTGACAAGACACCTGTACAAACCCACACACAGCGAGGAAATGCCACAGTAAAGAACTCCACAAACTGCCAGAATACAGAAAGGACACCCCAAACTCAGCAATTTAAACAAGATGAGACAGAGGAATACCCAGCAGATAAAGGAACAGGATAAATGCCCACCAAACCAAACAAAAGAGGAAGAGATAGGGAATCTACCTGATAAAGAATTCCGAGTAAGGATAGTGAAATGGATCTAAAATCTTGAAATTAAAATGGAATCACAGATAAATAGCCTGGAGACAAGGATTGAGAAGATGCAAGAAAGGTTTAACAAGGACCTAGAAGAAATAAAAAAAGAGTCAATATATAATGAATAATGCAATAAATGAAATTAAAAACACTCTGGAGGCAACAAATAGTAGAATAACAGAGGCAGAAGATAGGATTAGTGAATTCGAAGATAGAATGGTAGAAATAAATGAATCAGAGAGGATACATGAAAAACGAATTAAAAGAAATGAGCACAATCTCAGAGACCTCCAGGACAATATTAAACGCTACAACATTCGAATCATAGGGGTCCCAGAAGAAGAAGACAAAAAGAAAGACCGTGAGAAAATACTTGAGGAGATAATAGTTGAAAACTTCCCTAAAATGGGGAAGGAAATACTCACTCAAGTCCAAGAAACCCAGAGAGTCCCAAACAGGATAAAGCCAAGGCGAAACCCCCCAAGACACATATTAATCACATTAACAAAAATCAAACACAAAGAACAAATATGAAAAGCAGCAAGGGAAAAACAACAAATAACACACAAGGGAATTGCCATAAGGATAACAGCTGATCTTTCAATAGAAACTCTTCAAGCAAGGAGGGAATGGCAAGACATACTTAAAATGATGAAAGAAAATAACCTACAGCCCAGATTATTGTACCCAGCAAGGATCTCATTCAAGTATGAATGAGAAATCAAAAGCTTTTCAGACAAGCAAAAGCTGAGAGAATTCTGCACCACCAAACCAGCTCTCCAACAAATACTAAACAGGAAACACAAAAACGGTGTATAAATTCAAACCCCAAACAATAAAGTAAATGGCAATGGGATCATACTTATCAGTAATTACCTTAAACGTAAATGGGTTGAATGCTCCAACCAAAAGACAAAGACTGGCTGAATGGATACAAAAACAAGACCCCTACATATGTTGTCTACAAGAGACCCACCTCAAAACAGGGGATACATACAGACTGAAAGTGAAGGGCTGGAAAAAGATTTTCCATGCAAATAGGGACCAAAAGAAAGCAGGAGTAGCGATACTCATATCAGATAAAATAGACTTTAAAACAAAGGCTGTGAAAAGAGACAAAGAAGGTCACTACATAATGATCAAAGGATCAATCCAAGAAGACGATATAACAATTATAAATATATATGCACCCAACGTGGGAGCACCACAGTATGTAAGACAAATGCTAACAAGTATGAAAGGAGAAATTAACACTAACACAATAATAGTTGGAGATTTTAATACCCCACTCACACCTATGGATAGATCAACTAAACAGAAATTTAACAAGGAAACACAAACTTTAAATGATACAATAGACCAGTTAGACCTAATTGATATCTATAGGACAATTCATCCCAAAACAATGAATTTCAACTTTTTCTAAAGTGCACATGGAACCTTCTCCAGGATAGATCACATCCTGGGCCATAAAGCTAGCATTGGTAAATTCGAAAAAATAGAAATCATTCCAAGCATCTTTTCTGACCACAATGCAGTAAGATTAGATCTCAATTACAGGAGAAAAACTATTAAAAATTCCAACATATGGAGGCTGAACAACACGCTGCTGAATAACCAACAAATCACAGAAGAAATCAAAAAAGAAATCAAAATTTGCATAGAAACGGATGAAAATGAAAACAGAACAACCCAAAACTTGTGGGACACGGTAAAAGCAGTCCTAAGGGGAAAGTTCATAGCAATACAGGCACACCTCAAGAAACAAGAAAAAAGTCAAATAAATAAACTAACTCTACACCTAAAGCAACTAGAAAAGGAAGAAATGAAGAACCCCAGGGTTAGTAGAAGGAAAGAAATCTTAAAAATTAGAGCAGAAATAAATGCAAAAGAAACAAAAGAGACCATAGCAAAAATCAACAAAACCAAAAGCTGGTTCTTTGAAACGATAAATAAAATTGACAAACCATTAGCCAGACTCATCTAGAAACAAAGGGAGAAAAATCAAATCAATAAAATTAGAAATGAAAATGGAGAGATCACAACAGAAAACACAGAAATACAAAGGATCATAAGAGACTACTATCAACAATTATATGCCAATAAAATGGACAACGTGGAAGAAATGGACAAATTCTTAGAAAAGTACAACTTTCCAAAACTGGACCAGGGAAGAAATAGAAAATCTTAACAGACCCATCACAAGCACGGAAATGGAAACTGTAACCAAAAATCTTCCAGCCAACAAAAGCCCAGGTCCAGACGGCTTCACAGCTGAATTCTACGAAAAATTTAGAGAAGAGCTAACACCTATCCTGCTCAAACTCTTCCAGAAAATTGCAGAGGAAGGTAAACTTCCAAACTCATTCTATGAGGCCACCATCAGCCTAATACCAAAACCTGACAAAGATCCCACAAAAAAAGAAAACTACAGGCCAATATCACTGATGACATAGATGCAAAAATCCTTAACAAAATTCTAGCAATCAGAATCCAACAACACATTAAAAAGATCATACACCATGACCAAGTGGGCTTTATCCCAGGGATGCAAGGATTCTTCAATATCCGCAAATCAATCAATGTAATACACCACCTTAACAAATTGAAAAATAAAAACCATATGATTTTCTCAATAGATGCAGAGAAAGCCTTTGACAAAATTCAACATCCATTTATGATAAAAACTCTCCAGAAAGCAGGAATAGAAGGAACATACCTCAACATAATAAAAGTTATATATGACAAACCCACAGCAAACATTATCCTCAATGGTGAAAAATTGAAAGCATTTCCTCTAAAGTCAGGAACTAGACAAGGGTGCCCACTTTCACCATTACTATTCAACATAGCTTTGGAAGTTTTGGCCACAGCAATCAGAGCAGAAAAAGAAACAAAAGGAATCCAAATTGGAAAAGAAGAAGTAAAACTCTCACTGTTTGCAGATGACATGATCCTCTACATAGAAAACCCTAAAGACTCCACCAGAAAATCACTAGAACTAGTCAATGACTATAGTAAAGTTGCAGGATATAAAATCAACACACAGAAATCCCTTGAATTCCTATACACTAATAATGAGAAAACAGAAAGAGAAATTAAGGAAACAATTTCATTCACCATTGCAACGGAAAGAATAAAATACTTAGGAATATACCTACCTAAAGAAACTAAAGACCTATATATAGAAAACTATAAAACACTGGTGAAAGAAATCAAAGAGGACACTAATAGGTGGAGAAATATACCATGTTCATGGATTGGAAGAATCAATATAGTGAAAATGAGTATACTACCCAAGGCAATTTATAGATTCAATGCAATCCCTATCAAGCTACCAACAGTATTCTTCACAGAGCTAGAACAAATAATTTCACAATTTGTATGGAAATACAAAAAACCTCGAATAGCCAAAGCGATCTTGAGAAAGAAGAATGGAACTGGAGGAATCAACCTACCTGATTTCAGGCTCCACTACAAAGCCACAGTTATCAAGACAGTATGGTACTGGCACAAAGACAGAAATATAGATTAGTGGAACGAAATAGAAAGCCCAGAGATAAATCCACACACATATGGACACCTTATCTTTGACAAAGGAGGCAAAAATATACAATGGATTAAAGACAATCTCTTTAACAAGTGGTGCTGGGAAATCTGGTCAACCACTTGTAAAAGAATGAAACTAGAACACTTTCTAACACAATACACAAAAATAAACTCAAAATGGATTAAAGATCTAAACGTAAGACCAGAAACTATAAAACTCCTAGAGGAGAACATAGGCAAAACACTCTCTGAAATACATCACAGCAGGATCCTCTATGACCCACCTCCCAGAATATTGGAAATAAAAACAAAAATAAACAAATGGGACCTAATTAACCTTAAAAGCTTCTGCACATCAAAGCAAACTATTAGCAAGGTGAAAAGACAGCCTTTGGAATGGGAGAAAATAATAGGAAATGAAGCAACTGACAAACAACTAATCTCAAAAATATACAAGCAACACCTACAGCTCAACTCCAGAAAAATAGATGACCCAATCAAAAAATGGGCCAAAGAACTAAATAGACATTTATCCAAAGAAGACATACAGATGGCTAACAAACACATGAAAAGATGCTCAAAATCACTCATTATCATAGAAATGCAAATCAAAACCACTATGAGGTACCATTTCACGCCAGTCAGAATGGCTGCAATCCAAAAGTCTACAAATAATAAATGCTGGAGAGGGTGTGGAGAAAAGGGAACCCTCTTACACTGTTGGTGGGAATGCAAACTAGTACAGCCACTATAGAGAACAGTGTGGAGATTCCTTAAAAAACTGGAAATAGAACTGCCTTATGATCCAGCGATCCCACTGCTGGGCATACACACTGAGGAAACCAGAAGGGAAAGAGACACGTGTACCCCAATGTTCATCGCAGCACTGTTTCTAATAGCCAGGACATGGAAGCAACCTAGATGTCCATCAGCAGATGAATGGATAAGAAAGCTGTGGTACATATACACAATGGAGTATTACTCCGCCATTAAAAAGAATAGAATGAATCAGTTCTAATGAGGTGGATGAAACTGGAGCCTATTATACAGAGTGAAGTAAGCCAGAAAGAAAAACACCAATACAGTATACTAACGCATATATATGGAACTTTGAAAGACGGTAACAATAACCCTGAGTACGAGACAGCAAAAGAGACACTGATGTATAGAAGAGTCTTATGGACTCTGTGGGGGAGGGAGAAGGTGGGAAGATTTGGGAGAATGGCATTGAAACATGTAAAATATCATGTATGAAAAGAGTTGCCAGTCCAGGTTTGATGCATGACACTGGATGCTTGGGGCTAGTGCACTGGGACGACCCAGAGGGATGCTATGGGGGGGGAGGAGGGAGGAGGGTTCAGGATGGGGAGCACATGTATACCTGAGGCAGATTCATTTTGATATTTGGAAAAACTAATACAATTATGTAAAGTTTAAAAATAAAATAAAATTAAAAAAAAAATCCACAGGAGGCTTGACTCCCTTTAGGCCACTCAGTGGTCTCCAAGAAATACCCGTCGGGACTCGAGAGCAGAGCAGAGTCCTTTCCTTCCTCTCGAGATGAGGTCTGACTCCTCGGGTGCGTCTAAAATGCAACCCCGAGATCTCTGTCGCCCCTGGAGAGGAACATTAGGTCCTGGACACAAGCTTAGATGAGGTCTCTTTTGCCCTGAAGTGACTCGAGAGCAATCCCTAGCTCTCTCTCGCAACTCGAATGGAAGATTGGACTTCCCTGGGCCAACACAAGAGGAAGCCTGAATTCCCCATCGTAACTCGAGAATCCCGCCGAAACTCGAGAAAAACCACATGGTTACCCTGTCATTGCAAGATGAGGCCCTTGCCCGCTACAGCGTCTAAAGAGAAGTCCCAGGTTTCTTCTTCAAGTGTTTTCACACTTCAAGTGTGAAAACTTGGCACCCTTGATGCGATTCCAAAAGTTCCCCGACACCCTGGTCTCTCTCGAGGGGAACACCGAGGTTCCCGGTATGACTTCATCTGAGCCACTTCTCCCCTCCTGATTGCGACTGGAGGGTCGACTCCCGTGCTTTGTCTGGAAGGGGTTCCCAACCTTCCCAGCGCACCTCAGGATGAGGCCGGTCTAACGAGAATATTTGAGACGTAGCTTCATGGGTGGTAACACATGCTGAAAGACCCCGATTCCCTGGTCCACTCTTGATAAGAACCCGATGCCCGGACACCTCTTGAAAGGCAACCCTGTGGAAGAAGGCACAACAGGACGGGGCACTGACACCCTCGTGCATCGTCCGGAAAAACCCGCAGATTCCAAACACAGTTCGACAAGTTGCCTGTCACCCCGTGAATAACTCGAGAGGCAAGCGGAGTTCCATTCCTCCTTACAAGACGAGGCCTGACTCTCCTGTCCCAACTCTGCAGGGACCCTGCGATCAGAGTCAGAAATGGAGACGAACCCTGAGGTTCCTGCCTCCACTCGAGATGAGGCCCTCTTCTATTGCACCAAACCCAGTGGAGTCCCGAGAGGGCCCTCCCAACTCCAGGGTATCCTTGACTTCTCAGAGGCACACTGAGAAGCTCCCTGAGGCCACCGGCACTAGTCGAGGGAACCCAGGGTTTACTGCCGTGACCCAAGAAACACCTTGAAAGTCCTTCTTTAACGGTTCTTGAGGCCCGATACACCTTCCATGACTCTAGAGCAATGACGCGCTCCCCCTCACAATGCGCATGGAGACCTGACTTCCCAAGCGCCACATGAGAGGCTCCCTGAGCTCCCCGTAGTACCTCATGAGAAACCCCACACTGGCGCTGCAGCTCGAGAAAACCCACGAGACGCCCCCTTCATCGCGAGATGATGGCCTTCTTTTCCTGCATGGCCTGGAGAGCAATCACGAGTCCTCTCTCCAAACTCCACAGGAGGCTTGACTCCCTTTAGGCCACTCAGTGGGCTCCAAGAGATACCCGTCGCAACTCGAGAGGAGAGTGGAGTCCTTCGCTTCCCCTTGAGACAAGGACTGACTCCCCGGGTGCATCAGGAAAGCAACCCCGAGATCCCTGTCCCCCCTGGAGACGAACATTATGTCCTGGACACAAGCCTAGATAAGGTCTCTTTTGCCCTGCAGTAACTCAAGCGCAATCCCTAGCTCTCCCTCGCAACTCGAATGGAAGAGTGGACTTCCCTGGGCCAACACAAGAGGAAGCCTGAATTTCCTGACCTAACTCGAGAATCCCGCCACAACTCGAGAAAAACGACGTGGTTAACCCGTCACCACAAGATGAGGCCCTTGCCAGCTACAGCATCTCAAGAGAAGTCTCACGTTCCGTCTTGAAGTTTGAAACGGTACTTAGCACCTTTGATGTGACTCCAAAACTTCCCCTACATCCCAGTTTTACTCGAGGGGAACATCGAGGTTCCTGGCACCACTTCATCTGAGCCCCTTCTCCCCTCCTGATCGGGACAAGAGGGTCGATTCACTTGCTTTGTCTGAAAGGGTTACCGTCCTTCCTGGTGCACCTCAGGTTGAGGTCCGTCTCAAGAAGAAATTCGAGACGTAGGCTTGTGGGTGGTGCCACATGCCGAAAGACACTGATTTCCTGGTCTGCTCTTGATAAGAATCTGAGGCTGGATACCTCTTCGAAGGCAACCCTGTGTATGAAGGCAAAAAACGAAGGGGAACTGACACCCCCATGCATCGTCCGGATAAAACCGCAGGTTCCACACACAGCTCGACAAGTGGCCTGTTATCCGGTGAACAACTCGAGAGTCCAGTGGAGTTCCATTCCTCCACACAAGACGAGGCCTGACTCTCCTGTCCTAACTCTGTAGGGACTCTGTGTTCAGAGTCAGAAATGGAGAGCAACCCTGAGGTTCCTGCTTCAAATCGAGATGAGGCCTTCTTCTGACAAGGTCCAGCCTTGGCTGGTCCAGGGTTTTCGAAGGGGAGACAGAGTAGGCGACCTATTGATTTATTTATCGAAGATATAAAGAGTAATAGAATGAGGATAGCTCAGTAGGAAAATTTAGTGGAGAAAAGAAGCTGAGTAGCTTGGTTTATGCGGAAAATCAGTATAACCCGTGACACCAGGATAGCTCTGACCACGGAGGCCGCAGGCTCCCTCTGGAATAGCGAAAAGTGCCCCACCTTAGACACCTTCTCAAGTGGTCTTCGAAGCCCAGGCAAATAAATGGTCGCAGAGGATATCCGCGCTCCAGATGGACACTCATCTGAAAATTGAGGGGAAGAATGACATTAGGAGACTAAGCGTTGGCAATCAAGGCCCGTAGCTTTATTTTCAACAGGGGTTTTTATACCCTAAGTTACACATAGAGGATAATGGGGATGCAAAGACAGCAGCCTTTGATCCTTATCAAAAACCAGAGTTTCTCTCCTGCAAATGTATCATATACAAATGGTTTAGGTGATTTACATCATCTTCTAGCCAGAAGACCTATTAACATTTTATGACTCTTGACAAAGACTTATCAACCGTAAGACTTATTTTCTCTAAGAGTAATTATTTTAAGGTTTGGCCCCATCTTTCGAAGATAAAATTGCATTCCTACAGGGCAGATGTGTAATGGGCTTACAACAAAGGAAATAATTTATTACCTTAAGGGTCTAAAGTTAGTAACACCAAGGCCACTACTTATTTCTTCTACATACCAACTATATTAATTAATACACATTCAAGGATACAATTCAGGGGACGTGGAAACTTGGCAACAAGCATTGGTTCATCAATGAAATCTTTTACTAGTTTTATTCTGACAGTTTCTAACTCTCTGAGAGGCTCTAAGCTATTTGAATATCTTAAGCTTCCCGTGCCTCTCGAGGCTCGGAGACTGTAAACAATTGTATGCATTGCTGTAGGAGACCGGGTAAATTTGTCAGGCGAGTTAGAGAGCCATCTGACGTGTTTGGATTTAAACACTCCTAATTGCCCAGGAACTTTATTAATTGGAGCTGTAAGTTAGCTCTTTGACAGAGAGAGTGAGATGGTGGTGGGGGACAGCCCCCAGTAAAGTCAGAGGGGAGAGCACAAAGCAATAAAGTAGGCAGACTCTGGTTTTGGGGGGTAGATGCTCAAGAATATCCGGGAGGACTCCCGAGGCTCGATCCCGCCTTTGTGTATGCCCAGCCTCCTTCCTCATGACCTTTGTCACGAGTGGAATGTCTCTCGCCGGCTCCCGGCATCTCCCCGTTTTGTATTTCTTAAAACAGCCAGATGTAGCTCAGTCGCGAGCCTCTGAATACTCTGCCGAAGAATCCTGACAATACAAGGAAGAATGATTATGAGAAGCACAATTAAAGCAGCCACGGCAGCATAGCTAAAGACATTAGACAGAATATTCTTTCCTGAGATGTAGTTAGGGAAAGTATGGAAGAAATCATTTGCTGTTCCAGCAGCAGTAAAATCTAATCGGGAGTGCTCCATGGTTGCTATTTGATAGTGAAGTTTCCCTACGTCTCAACCAATGTCAGAGCTGTTCCAGATACCTGAAATATGGTTTTTAATCTTTTCCCATTCAAAATCTGTCTCATTTACTTTCAGGGGTGTTCCACATATCCACCGATAGTCAGCATGACAAGACAATGCCATTTTCACCTTTAAAGCCTGCAATTCAGTCCCAATATGTATTACTGCTTCCTCTAGGGCGTCTACCCTCATTTCTAATTTTCTCTCTATAGCTTCCTGTGTTGCCAATGTTAAAGAAACATTTTTGGACATAGAATCAACATATTGAGCAGTATGTACTTGTTGAGTCAATGATATTGCTGCCACAGTAACAGAAGTGATTGCACTTATCAAAGCTGCTGTTCCCAAGATAAGTAAGCCCACAAACCGTCGTGTTTGCATTAAATCCTGTAGTTGTTGTAATACAGCAAGACCATAATTCAATAAGTGGTTACATCATAAGATAAGGTGGATGTTGTAGCATTACAAAGGAGCAAACATTATATTGAGGGTTTAAACAAGATGAACCAGGGAGCAGCTGTAGGCGTCAGCCCGGGGGAGCAGTGTCCCCAGCATCAGGAGGCAGAACGCGAGCGGCAGGCTGTGGGCCAAGGCGCCTATGGTGGGCGGAGGGGCAGGGTTCGTGGTTTAGGGCTAGCCACCACCGCTTGGGCTCAGGGCGGTCCCCTCTCGCCGGTGGGGCCACGCTGGTCTGGACGGCACTCCGTGGGCGCGCTTTCCTCTCTGGCCCTCACTCGCTGCACAGACTTCTTTGCTCTAGGTCACGGGGTGCAGAGAGGTGGGTGCGAGGCGCTGCTGGTGGCGCGGAGGCGAGAGCTGGCTGGGGGAGGGGGAGCGAGCGAGTGCGCGCGCCGCGAACCTGGTCTTTGGGGAATGTGACATGACGAATTTGTCTGAGATCCAAACCGGAGAATCTGCATTCTGTAGAAATATACAAGCATACCCTCTCCCACAAGTTAGCAACACATCTGGCCTTTTTCACTCTCCCGTAAGGAGGCCTTTTTACTTGACCAGGGGCCGAGTCGTAGCCTGTAATTCAGGCATCTAGTGTCTCATCATTGTAGTCTGCCCCTGTGTGTTTACGTTTAAGTGATTAATTACAATTGGAACATAACTTCACTATTTGTCTAGCTGTTTCCCTATGGATATGTTAATTTAGGTCTAATGTTTAGTTTAGGTCTCTGTATAAATTTAAGTAATAAATGTATAACCTCCTTATCTCATTTTGGTATACAGGTATACAGATAGACCTAAATGCAAAATGCATTTATATATGTATTTATATATGGAAACAAGTATAAAGTTATTGACATATAATATATATAAATCAATATACTTGAATTAATCTTTATAATTAATATATTAATTAATATATATTACAACAATACAACACATACACAGCTAATACCAACCAACACAAACCAATATACTGTAATAATACATGTCACACATTTATAATTATACAGTATATAGAACATATATCATCACAGCACATCAATCCATACCAATTAATATCAGCCACACACACATTATATTACTGCCATATATATTTAATTATACAGTATATATATGTGTGTGTGTATATAGTATACATATTAATTTATATACAAATTAATTAAGTATAGATCTATAAATAGAATTAGGTATACCTTTATTATATTTTATTTATACCCATACCTAATTAGGCAAACTGTAATTAGGCAAATACATTTATATTATGTATTTATAACAATATATAAAGTATTGTTAAATGTACCACCTGTACAGCATCTCCACCCCACATACCACTTTCTCTAATCCCACCAACTCATTTTCAGTATTATGTGTTGGCCAGGAGCTGGGCCAGTCTTTCCCAGCAATGTTAAGAGACGTCTGTTCCTGTGTCTAATAGCCCTGGCGTTTTATTCTCTTGAATTAAAAGATCTTTTAAAGGCCTTGGAACTGTAATTTCCTGCACCCAAAAGGCTAGATCACTAGATCCAAATGTTTTGTGGCTCTTAGCTTGAGAAGTCAAGTTTTTCCTTGTCTGATAGTAAGGTAAAAGTAAAAGCTGTGTTACTCTTTGACCTTTATTAATTTGTACAGTTTTGATAGGCAGTGAGATCAAGACTTTAATTTCTCAATATCATCAGAATCTACTACACCATGCACCAGCGAAATTTCTTTTCTTTCTTTTTTTTTTTTTTAACTTTTTTTTTAAAAGAAAGCGAGCTACGCCCCAGGACAAATCTTACAATGTCCTCAGATAGGGGGCCAGCCACTCCGGTTGGAATTGGAGTAAGCGGCACATCAGGGGTTAATATTGTTATTAAATCTCCTTGCCTTTTCGCTTTTCTCCTAGCCTGGGTGAGACCCCCCTGAGGGAGTTTTCTCCAAGGAGCACACTCTGCATATTGTGTACTAAAAGCTCCTTTGTTTAAAAAATTTTTTATCTTCCTCAGTCTTAGGCAACACTTTGGGAGGCTTTGGGGGCAAAGTGGGGAACTCCTGGGTCCTGGGAGGCACAATCGAAGGCGGTGGCAGTCGCCTTAAATCAGAAAGTGGTGGATAAGTTTTTTAAAGGTTTGCGCAGAGGGGGAGGGAGCTCGCCAGGGCTCTCGGCCGCAGCGTCCTGTAAGCCCTCTCCTTCCTCGGGAGGTAGACCACTTTCTCCCTCCTTTTTTTTTTTTCTTCAATGGCAGAAAATATGATCTGTGCAGTAAATGGAGACTCACCACCATCCACCTCTATAGCCTCCCCCATAGTCTATTTAACAGCCTCGTGACGGAGGTCCAGGACATTTCTAATCATATTCCACAGTCAATAAATATTTATCTATTCTTAGATGCAGAGAAATCCATTTTTAATTTTTTTTTAATTTTAGAGAATATTTTTATTTATTTTGTAACCTCTTTACCCTGGCTAAACTGCAGAGGGGACTAGAAAAGAAGCCTCAAGGTGAGGATCGAGTTCATCCTTGGGACTAGAGAAAATCCTTCTCCGGGAAACTCCTAGCAGTGGCCCTTTACCCCGACATGGAAGAGGAGGCATAGGGGGATGGGAGCGTCCCGAAGTTTTCCTCTTCTGTTCCGGAGATCCTTTAACTGTTTGGTAACTAAATCTTACGAACTGTCTGATCGGGGATGTTTCCCTCAACCTCCTAGGAGCGGATGGTCTGATTAGGGATGTTTTCTTAAACTTTTAGGAGCATCTTTAGCTTAAAAAATAAAAAATCCTCATCAGAATGGCATCGAGCTGCTGTTTCCTCTAAACCTTTTTCAAATTGAGGGGAGAGCTGATCTTTCTTTTCATCCCTATCTTTTACATGCTCATTGGCAGTCATAGCGGCCAGCCATTCATTTAGCTGTCGATAGCTAGGTATAGCCTCTTCATTTTCACTTTTCTTTATAACAGGTACCTTTTCAGATTTGCTTTTTTGTTTAACAGGTACTTTTCCAACTTTACTTTCCTCTTTAACAGGTACCTTTTCAAATTCATGAGCTGGATCTAAAACATCTCTAGTCATATTCCACAGAGGAAAGTTGTAAGTAGGGATTTTTTCCAAACCTTGCTGAGCACAATAAGCTCTTAGCTGTTTTCCTAGTTTTTTCAAGATATCGAGGTTAACAGTGCCTTGTTGTAGAAACCAAGGGCAGTGGTCTTGTACAAATGTAAAAAATGATTGAATGGAAGATTTTTTAACCTTGATTCTTCTTTTACTTAATAACTGTAAAATTACTCCTATAAAGAGCTGTCTTTCATTTGATTCAGTGTTGTCCATGTCAGAAACTTAAGGATAGTAAAAGATTTTGCTTTTAGCTATCTAAAGATTAGGCCTTTTTTGTCAGCCTTTTTAGAAACCGTTTTTTCTCTCTAACTCTTCAACACTTCCCACTCCTCTCGCCCTGTCTATTCTACAGGGGGATCTGCAGCCCCCTAAGTGGGATCCTATCTGTCCCCAAAACTGAACACTGGGGGAATGGGGTTGGGGATTTACCTTCGAAATGCCTGTCTCGGGCGCCACCTGCAGAGGTCCAGCCCCAGCTGATCCAGGGTATTCGAAGGGAAGATGGAGTAGGCGACCTATTTATATATTTATTTATTCATCAAAGATATAAAGAGTAATAGAATGAGGATAGCTCAGTAGGAAAATTCAGTGGAGAAAAGCAGCTGAGTAGCTTGGTTTACGCGGAAAATCAATATAACCCGTGACACCAGGTTAGCTCTGACCACGGAGGCTGCAAGTGCCCTCTAGAATAGAGGAAGGTGCCCCACCTTAGACACCTTATCGAGTGGGTCTTCGAAGCCCAGGCAAATAAATGGTCGCAGAGGATATCCGCGCTCCAGATGGACACTCATCTGAAAATTGAGGGGAATAATGACATGGGGAGACCAAGCATTGGCGAGCAAGGCCTGTAGCTTTATTTTCAACACAGGTTTTAATACCCTAAGTTACACATAGAGGATAATAGGGGATGCAAAGTCAGCAGTCTTTAATCCTTATCAAAAACCAGGGTTTCTTTTCTGCAGATTTATCGTATAAAAATGGTTTAGATGATTTACATCATCTTCTGGCCAGAAGACCTATTAACATTTTATGACTCTTGACAAAGACTTATCAACCATAAGAGTTATTTTCTCTAAGAGTAATTGTTTAAGGTTTGGCGCCATCTTTCGAAGATAAAATTGCATTCCTATAGGGAGGATGTGTAATGGGTTTACAACAAAGAAAATAATTTATTACCTTAAGGGTCTAAAGTTACCAACATCAAGGCCACTACTTATTTTTTCTACATACCAACTATATTAATTAGCACACATTCAAGGATACAATTCAGGGGATGTGGAAACTTGGCAAAAAGCATTGGTTCATCAATGAAATCTTTTACTAGTTTTATTCTGACAGTTTCTAACTCTCTGAGAGGCTCTAAGCTATTTGAATATCTTAAACTTCCCGTGCGTCTCGAGGCTGGGAGACTGTACACAATCGTATGCATAGCTGTAGGAGACCGGGTAAACTTGTCAGGCGAGTTAGAAAACCATCTGAGGGGTTTGGATTTAAACACTCCTAATTGCCCAGGAACATTATTAGTTGGAGCTGTAAGTTAGCTCTTTGACAGAGAGAGTGAGATGGTGGTGGGGGACAGCCCCAGTAATGTCAGAGGTGAGAGAACAAAGCAATAAAGAAGGCAGACTTTGGTTTTTGGGGGTAGATGCTGAAGAATATACGGGGGAACTCCCGGAGGCTCGATCCCGCCTTTGCGTATGCCGAGACTCTTTCCTCATGACATTTGTCACGAGTGGAATATCTCTCGCTGGCTCCCGGCAATCTTCCATTGCACCAAACGCAGTGGAGTCCCGAGAGGCCCCTCCCAACACCACAGTATCAGTGTCTTCTCAGAGGCACCCTGAGCAACTCCCTGAGTTCACCGGCACAAGTCGAGGGAACACAGGGTATCCTGCCGCAACCCGAGAAAGACCTCAAGAGTCCGTCTTCAACACGTCTTGAGGCCGGATTCCCCTACCATGACTCGAGAGCAATGACACGCTCCCCCTCGCCATGCGCATGGACACCTGACTTCCCTGGTGCCACATGAGAGGCTCCCTGAGCTCCCCGTCATACCTCGTGAGAAACCCCACACTGGCGCCACAGCTCGGGAAAACCCACGAGACGCCACCGTCATCGCGAGATTGGGGACATCTTTTCCTGCCTGACCTGGAGAGCAATCCTTGGTCTTTTCTCCAAACTTCACAGTAGGCTTTACTCCCTTTAGGCCACTCAATGGGCTCCAAGAGATACCTGTCGCGACTTGAGAGGAGAGCAGAGTACTTTGTTTCCCCTCGAGATGAGGCCTTACCTTGGGTGAGTCTGGAATGCAACCCCGAGATCCCTGTTGCCCCTGGAGAGGAACATTATGTCCTGGACAAAAGCCTAGATGAGGTCTATTTTGCCCTACAGTGACTCGAGAGCAACACCCATCTCTCCCTCGCAATTCGAATGGAAGATTGGTCTTCACTGGGCCAACACAAGAGGAAGTCTGAATTTCCCGTTGTAACTCGAGAATCCCGCCGCAACTCTTAAAAACCACGTGGTTCCCCATTCATCGCAATATGAGGCCTTTGCCCGCTACAGAGTCTCAAGAGAAGTCCCATGTTTCGTCATAAAGTTCGAAATGCTACTTGGCACCCTTGATGCGACCCCAAAAGTTCCCCAATATAGCGGTCTCAATCCAAGGGAACACCGAAGTTCCTGGCACCACTTCATTTGAGCCCCTTCTCCCCTCCTGATCATGGCAGGAAGGTCGATTCCCCTGCTTTGTCTAGAAGGGGTTCCCGACCTTCATGGCGCACCTCAGGATGAGGCCAGTCTCACGAAGAAATTCGAGACGTAGCCTCGTGTTGGTGCCACGTGCCGAAAGACCCCGATTTCTCGGTCTTGCTCTTGATAAGAACCCGATGCCCGGACACCTCTTCTAAGGCAACCCTGTGGATGAAGGCACTACACGAGGGGGCACTGGCAACCCTGTTCATCGTCCGGAAAATCCCACAGGATCCACATACAGCTCCACAACTGGCCTGTCACCCCTTAAACAATGAGAGAGGCAAGCGGAGCTCCCTTCCTCAGACAAGACGAGGCCTGAGTATCCAATCCCAACTCTGCAGGCACGCTTCGATCTGAGTCAGAAATGGAGAGGAAACCTGAGGTTCCTGCCTCAACCCGAGATGAGGCCCTCTTCCATTAAAACAAACCCAGTGGAGTCCCGAGAGGCCACTCCCATCTCCACAGTATCCCTGACTTCTCATAGGCATTCTGAGAAGCTCCTTGAGGCCACCGGCAAACGTCGAGGGAAATAAGGGTTTCCTGCCACAACCGAAGAAAGACCTCGAGAGTCCTTCTTCAATGCGTCTTGAGGTCAGATTCCCCTACCATGGCTCGAGAGCAATAACGCGCTCCCCCTCGCCACGCACATGGAGACCTGACTTCCCTGGCGCCACATGAGAGGCTCCCTGAGCTCCCTGTCGTACCTCGTGTGAAACCCCACACTGGCGCCGCAGCTCGAGAAAACACACAAGACCCCTCCGTCATCGCGAGATGAGGGCCATCTTTTCCTGCATGGCCTGGAGAGCAGTCCCAAGTCCTCTCTCCAAACTTCACAGGAGGCTTGACTCCCTTTAGGCCACAAAGTGGGCTCCAAGAGGTGCCCGTCGCAACTCGAAAGGAGAGCAGAGTCCTTTGCTTCCCTTCGACACGAGGCCTGACTCCCTGGGTGAGTCTGGAATGCAAACCTGAGATCCCTGTGGCCCTTGGAGAGGAACATTAGGTCCTGGACACAAGCCTAGATGAGGTCTCCTTTGCCCTGCAGTGACTCGAGCGCAACCCCCAGCTCTCCCTCGCAACTCAAATGGATGATTGGACTTCCCTGGCCCAACACAAGAGGAAGCCTGAAATCCCCGTCGTAACTCGAGAATCCAGCCACAACTCGAGAAAAACCACGTGGCTCCCCCGTCATCGCAAGATGAGGCCCTTGGCCACTACAGCGTATCAAGAGAAGTCCCACGTTCCATCCTGAAGTACAAAACGGTACTTGGCACCCTTGATGCGACCCCCAAAGTTCCCTGACATACCGGTCTCACTCGAGGGAAACACCAAAGTTCATGGCACCACTTCCTGTGAGCCCCTTCACCCCTCCTGATCGCGACAGGAGGGTCGACTCCCATGCTTTGTCTGCAAGGGGTTCCCGACGTACCCCGCAAGCCTCCGGATGAGGCCAGTCTCATGAGGAAATTCGAAAAGTAGCCTCATGGTTGGTGCCACATGTTGAAAGATCCCGAATTCCCGGTCCACTCTAGATAAGAACCTGACGCCCGGACATCTCTTCGAAGGCAACCCTGTGGATGAAGGTACAACACGAAGGGACACTGACATCCCCATGCATCGTCTGGAAAAACCCGCCGATTCCACTCACAGCTCCAAATGTGGACTGTCACCCCGTGAACAACTCGAGAGGCAAGTGAAGTTGCATTCCTTCACACAAGACGAGGCCTTACCCTCCTGTCCCAACTCTTCAGGGACCCTGCGATCGGAGTCAGAAATGGAGAGGAACCCTGAGGTTCCTACCTCAACTAGAGAAGAGGCCCTCTTCCATTGAACCAAACTCAGTGGTGTCCCGAGAGGCCCCTCCCAACACCACAGTATCCCTGAATTCTCAGAGGCTCCCTGAGAAGCTACCTGAGGTCACTGGCACAAGTCGAGGGAACCCAGAGTTTCCTGAAGTAACCCGAGAAAGACTTGGAGAGTCCTTTTTCAACGTCTCTTGATGCCCGATTCCCCTACCATGACTCCAGAGCAAGGACGTGCTCCCCTCGCCACAAGCAGGAAAACTGACTTCCCTAGTACCACACAAGAGGCTCCCTGAGTACCCCATCATACCTCGTGAGAAAACCCACAGTGGCGCCGCAGTTCGAGAAAAACCACAAGATGCCCCCGTCAAGGAGAGATGGGGGCCTTCTTTTCCTGCCTGACCTGGAGAGCAATCCCTGGTCCTCTCTCCAAACTTCACAGGAGGATTGACTCCCTTTAGGCCACTCAGTTGGGTCCAAGAAATACCCGGTGCGACTCGAGAGGAGAGCGGAGTCCTTTGCTTCCCTCGAGACGAGGCCTGACTCCCCGGGTGAGTTTGGAATGCAACCCCGAGATCCCTGTCGCCCCTGGAGTGGAACATTATGTCCTAGACACAAGCCTAGATGAGGTCTATTTTGCCCTACAGTGATCGAGAGCAACCTCCATCTCTGCCTCACAATTTGAATGGAAGATTGGGCTTCCCACGGTCAACACATGAGGAAGTCTGAATATCCCATCGTAATTCGAGAATTCAGCCTCAAGTCTTAAAAACCATGTGGTTCCCCCTTCATCGCAATATGAGGCCCTTGCCAGCTAGAGTCTCAAGAGAAGTCCCACGTTCCATCTTAAAGTTCGAAATGCTACTTGGCACCCTGATGCGACCCCAAAGTTCCCCAACATACTGGTCTCACTCCAGGGGAACACCGAAATTCCCGGCGTCTCCAGGGAAGTCCCATGTTCTGTCCTTAAGTGCGAAACGGTACTTGACACCCTTGATGCGACCGCAAAAGTTCCCGACACGCTGGGTTCCCTCGAGGGGAACACCGAGGGTCCCGGCACCACTTCATCTGAGCACCTTCTCCCCTCCTGATCGTGACAGGAGAGTCGATTCCCCTGCTTTCTCTGGATGGGGTTCCCGGCCTTCCTGGTGCACCTCAGGATGAGGCCGGTCTCAGGAGGAAATTCGAGACCAGCCATGTGTGAGGTGCCACGTGCCGAACGACACCGATTTTCCGGTCCGCTCTTGATAAGAACCTGATGCCCGGACACCTCTTCGAAGGCAACCCTGTAAGTGAAGGCACAACACGAAGGGGCACTGACACCCCCGTGCATCATCCGGAAAAACCCGCAGGGTCTACACACAGCTCGACAAGGGGCCTGAGACTCCCGGAACAACTCGAGAGGCAACCAGAATTCCATTCCTCAGACAACACGAGGCATGACTCTCCTGTCCCAACACTGCAGGGACCGTGCAGTCGGAGTCAGAATTGGAGAGGAAGCCTGAGGTTCCTGCCTCCCCTCGAGATGAGGCCCTCTTCCATTGCGCCAAACCCAGCAGAGTCCCGAGAGGCCCTGCCAACTCCACAGCGTTCCTCACCTCTCAGAGGCACCCTGGTAAGTTCCCTATAGTCCCCTGCAGAAGTCGAGGGAAACGAGGGTTTCCCGCCGCCACCCGAGAAAGACCTCGAGAGTCCTTCTTCAACGCGTCTTGAGGCCCTAGTCACTTCCCATGACTCGAGAGTGATGACCAGCTCCCCCTCGCCATGCGCATGGAGACATGAGTTCCCTGGCGCCGCACGAGAGGCTCCCTGAGGTCCTCGTCGTGCCTCGTGAGAAAACCCCCAAGGGCGCCGCAGCCTGAGGAAACCCATGAGATGCCCCCGTCATCGCGAGATGAGGGCCTTCTTTTCCTGCCTGACCTGGAGAGCAATCCCGAGTCCTCTCTCCAAACTGAAGAGGAGGCTCGACACCCTTGAGTCCACTCAGTGGGCTCCAAGAGATCCGTGTCGCGACTTGAGAGGAAAGTGGAGTCCTCTGCTTCCCCTCGAGGCGAGGCCTGACTCCCCGGGGGAGTCTGGAATGGAAACCCGAGATCTCTGTCTTCCCTTGAGAGGAATATTAGGTCCTGGACACACGCCTCGATGAGGTCTCTTTGGCCCTGTAGTGACTCGAGCAGAACCCCCAGCTTTCCCTCGCAACTCCAGGGGAAGATTGGGCTTCCCAGGGCCAACCCAAGAGGAAGCCTGAAATCCCCGTCGTTTTCGAGAATCCAGACGCAACTCGAGAAAAACGACGTGGTTCCAACGTCTTCACAGGATGAGGCCCTTGCCCGCTACAGCGTCTCCAGGGAAGTCCCATGTTCCGTCCTGAAGTGGGAAATGGTACTTGGCTCCCTTGATGCGACCCCTAAAGTTCCCTGAAACGCCGGGTTCCCTCGAGTGGAACACCTAGAGTCCCAGCCCCACTTCATCTGAGCCCCATCTCCCCTCCTGATCGCGACAGGAGAGTCGATTCCCCTTCTTTGTGTGGAAGGGGTTCCCGGCCTTCCCAGCGCACCTCAGGATGATGCTGGTCTCACGAGGAAATTCGAGATGAGCCACGTGGGTGGTGCCACATGCCGAATGACCCCGATTTCCCGGTCCGCTCTTGAAATGAACCTGATGCTGGACACCTCTTTGAAGGCAACCCTGTGGGGGAAGGCACCAAATGAAGGGGCAATGACACCCCCGTGCATCTTCTGGAAACAACCGCAGGTTCCACACACAGCTCGACAAGGGGCCTGAGACCCACTGAACGACTCGAGAGGCAAGCAGAGTTCCATTACTCAGACAAGACGAGGCCTGACTCTCCTGTCCCAACCCTGCAGGGACCCTGCGGTCAGAGTCAGAAATGGAGAGGAAGCCTGAGGTTCCTGCCTCCAATCGAGATGAGGCCCTCTTTCATTTCGTCAAACCTAGTGGAGTCCCGAGAGGCCCCTCTAACTCCTCAGTATCCCTCACCTCTCAGAGGCACCTGGGAAGTTCCCTAAGGTCCCTGGTAGAAGTCGAGGGAAACGAGTGTTTCCCGCCCCAACCCAAGAAAGACCTCGAGAGTCCTTCTTAAATGCGTCTGGAGGCCCTAGTCCCTCCCATGACTCCAGAGCAATGACGCGATCTGCCTGGCCACACGCATGGAGGCCTGACTTCTCTGGCGCCGCACGAGAGGCTCTCTGAGCTCCCCATCATATCTCGTGAGAAACCCCACACTGGCGCTGCAGCTCGAGGAAACCCATGAGACGCTCCCGTCATCACGAGAGGAGGGCCATCTTTAACTGAATGGTATGCAGATCAAGCGTGAACCTTCTGTCCAAGCTACACAGGACGCTTGACTCCCTTTAGGCCACTCATTGGGCTCCAAGAGTTACACGTCGCGAATCGAGAGGATAGTGGAGTCCTTTGCTTCCACTCGAGACGAGGTGTGACCCACCGGGTGAGACTGGAATGCGACCCCGATATCCCTGTTGCCCCTGGAGAGGAACACTACATCCTGGCCCCAAGCCTAGATGAGGACTCTTTGCCCTGAAGTGACTCGAGAGCAACCCACAGCTCTCTCTGACAAGTTGAATGGAAGATTGGACTTCCTGGGCCAACACAAGAGGAAGCCTGAATTCCCCGTCGTAACTCGAGAATCCCGCCGCAACTCGAGAAAAACCACGTGTTTCCCTCGTCATAGCAATATGAGGCCCTTGCCCGCTAGAGCATCTCCAGAGAATTCCCACGTTTTGTCTTGAAGTGCGAAACTGTACTTGGCACCATTGATGCGACCTCAAAAGTGCCATGACATACCGGTCTCACTCGAGGGGACCACCGAGGTTCCCGGCACCACTTCATCTGAGCCCCTTCTCCCCTTCTGATCGCGACCGGTGTGTCGATTCCCCTGCTTTGTCTGCAAGGGTTCCCTACCTTCCCGGCGAACCTCAGGATGAGGCTGGTCTCCCGAGGAAATTCGAGACGTAGCCTCGTGGGTGGTACCACATGCTGAAAGACCCCAATTTTCTGGTACGCTCTTGAAAAGAACCCGATGCCCGGACACCTCTTTGAAGGCAACCCTGTGGATGAAGGCACAACACGAAGGGGCACTGACACCCCTGTGCATCGTCCGGAAAAACCCGCAGGTTCCACACACAGCTCAACAAGTGGCCTGTCACTCCGTGAACAACTCGAAAGGCAAGCGGAGATCCATTCCTCCACAGAAGACGAGGCGTGACTCTCTTGTCCGTACTCGGCGGGTACTCTGCGACCCGAGTCAGAAATGGAGAGGACCCCTGAGGTTCCTGCCTCCATTCGAGATGAGGCCCTCTTCGATTGCACCAAACCCAGTTGAGTAATGAAAGGCCCCTCCCAAATCCACAGTGTCCCTGACTTCTCAGAGGCACCCTGAGAAGTTGCCTGAGGTCACCGACACAAGTCGAGGGAACCCAGGGTTCCCTGCCGCAACCCGAGAAAGACCTCGAGAGTCCTTCTTCAATGCGTCTTGAGGCCCGATTTGCCTACTATGACTCGAGAGCAATCACGCACTCCCCTTCACCACACGCACGGAGACCTGACGTCCCTAGCACCACACGAGAGGCTCTCTGAGCTCCCCGTCGTACCTCGTGAGAAATCTGATTCTGGCGCCGCAGCTGGAGAAAACCCACGAGACGCCCCCGTCATCGCGAGATGAGGGCCTTTTTTCCTGCATGGCCAGGAAAACATTCCCGAGTCATCTCTCCAAACTCCATAGGAGGCTTCACTCCCTTTACGCCACGCAGTGGGCTCCAAGAGATACCCGTCGCGACTCGACAGGAGAGCGGAGTCCTTTTTTGCCCCTCAAGACGAGGCCTGACTCTCCGGGTGAGTCGAGAATGCAACCCTGAGATCCCTGTCGGCCCAGTAGTGGAACACTAGGTCCTGGACACAAGCGTAGATGAGGTCTATTTTGCCCTGCAGTGACTGGAGAGCAATCCCCAGTTCTAACTTGCAACTCGAATGGAATACTGGATTTTCCTGACGCCACACAAGAGGCTCCCTGAAATCCCTGTGGTACTTCATGAGACACCCCACACTGGCGCCGCAGCTCGAGAAAACCCACGAGACGCCACCGTCATCTCGAGATGAGGGCCTTCTTTTCCTGCATGGCCTGGAGTCCAATCCCGAGTCCTCTCTCCAAACTCCACAGGAGGCTTGACTCCCTTTAGTACACACAGTGGGCTCCAAGAGATACCCATCGCGACTCGAGACGAGAGCGGAATTCATTGCTTACCCTCGAGGTGAGAACTGACTCCCCGGATGAGTCTGGAATGCAAACCCGAGATCCCTGTCGCCCCTGGAGAGCAACGTTAGATCCTGGACACAAGCCTAGATTAGGTCTCTTTTGCCCTGCAGTGACTCTAGCGCAATCCCCAGCTCCCCCTCACAACCCGAATGGAAGATTGGATTTCAAGGCCAACAAGAGGAAGCCTAAATTCCCGGTCATAACTCGAGAATCCCGCCGCAACTCGAGCAAAACCACGTGGTTCTCCCGTCATCGCAAGATGAGGCCCTTGCCCGCTACAGCGTTTCAAAAGATGTCCCAGGTTCCGTCTTGAAATGCGAAACGGTACTTGGCACCCTTGATGTGACCCCAAAAGTCCCCCAACACGCCGGTCTCACTCAAGGGGAACACCGAGGTTCCCGGCACCACTTCATTTAAGCCCCTTCTCCCCTCCTGATCGTGACCCGTGGGTCGATTCCCCTGCTTTGTCTGCAAGGGGGCCCGACCTTCCCTGCACAACTCAGGATGAGGCCGGTCTCATGGGGAAATTCGATACGTAGCTTTGTGGGTGGTGCCACTTGCTGAAAGACTCCAATTTCCCGGTCCGCTCTTGATAAGAATCCGATGCTCGGACACCTCTTGGAAGGCAGCCTTGAGTATGAAGGTACAACACGAAGGGGCACTAACACACCTGTGCATCATCCGGAAAAAAGGGCAGGTTACATACACAGCTCGACAAGTGGCCTGTCACCTCAAGAAAAACTCGAGAGGCAAGAGGAGTCCCATCCTCCAGAAAAGACGAGGCCTGACTCTCCTGTACCAACATGCAGGGACCTTGCGATCTGAGTCAGAAATGGAGAGGAACACTGAGGTTCCTGCTTCAACTCGAGATGAGTCCCTCTTACATTCCACCAAATGCAGAGGAGTCTCGAGAGGCCCCTCCAAACTGCACAGTATCCCTGACTTCTCAGAGGCACTCTGAGAAGCTCCCTGAGGTCGCAGGCACAAGTCAAGGGAACCCTGGGTTTTATGCAGTGACCCGAGAAAGACCTCGAGAGTCCTTCTTCAACCCGTCTTGAGGCCCGATTACCCTACCATGACTCGAGAGCAATGACGAACTCCCCCTAGCCATCTCATGGGGACCTGACTTCCCTGGCGCCACACGAGAGGCTCCCTGAGCTCCCTCTCGTACCTCGTCAGAAACCCGGCACTAGCGCGGCAGTCTAGAAAAACCACAAGGGGCCGCCGTCATCGCGAGATGAGGGCCTTCTTTTCCTGCATGGCCTGGAGAGGAATCCCGAGTCCTCTATCCAAACAGCACAGGAGGCTTGACTCCCTTTAGGGCACACAGTGGGCTCCAAGAGATACCCATCGCGACTCAAAAGGACAGCGGAGTTCTTTGCTTCCCCTCGAGACGAGGCCTGATTCCCCGGGTGAGTCTGGTATGCAAGCCCGAGATCCCTGTCGCCCCTAGGGATGAACATTAAGTCCTGGACACAAGCCTAGATGAGGTCTATTTTGCCCTGCAGTGACTCGAGGGCAATCCCCAGCTCTCCCTTGAAACTCGAATGGAAGATAGGACTTCCCTGGGCCAACACATGAGGAAGACTGTATTCCCCGTCGAAACTCGAGAATCCCGCCACAACTCGAGAAACGCTACGTGGTTCCCCCGTCATCCCAAGATGAGGCCCTTGCCCCCTACAGCGTCTCAAGAGAAGTCCCACGTTCCGTCTTGAAGTGCGAAACGGTATCGGCACCCTTGATGCAACCTCAAAAGTTCCTCGACACACTGGTCTGACTCGAGGAGAACACCGAGGTTCCCGGCACCACTACATCTGGGCCCCTTCTCCCCTCCTGATCGCGACAGGAGGGTCGATTCCCCTGTTTTGTCTTGAAGGGGTTCCCGCCTTTCCCGGTGCATCTCAGGATGAGGCCGGTCTCACGAGGATATTCGAGACATAGCCTCGTGGATGGTGACACATGCCGAAAGACCCCGATTTCCCGGTTCGCTCTTGATAAGATCCCAGTGCCCGGACACCTCTTTGAAGATAACCCTTTTGATGAAGGCACAACACGAAGGGGCACTGACACCCCCGGGTATCGTCCGGAGAAACCCGCAGGTACCACACACAGCTCGAGAAGTGACCTGTCACCCCGTGAACAACTGGAGAGGCAAGCAGAGTTCCATTCCTCCACACAAGACGAGGCCTGACTCTCCTGTTCGAACTCTGCAGCGAAACTGCAATCCGAGTCAGATCTGGCCCAGGGGAAGTCAGGAGAGGAAACATGAGTTTCCTGCCTCCACTCAAGATGAGGCCCTCTTCCATTGCACCGAACCCAGTGGAGTCCCGAGAGGCCCCTCCCAACTGCACAGTATCCCTGACTTCTCAGAGGCACCCTTAGACCTTCCTGAGTTCACCGGCACAAGTCGAGGGAACCAAGGGTTTCCTGCCCCAACCCGTAAAAGACCTCGAGAGTCCTTCTTCAACGCGTCTTGAGGTGCGATTCCCCTACCATGACTCGAGAGCAATGACGCACTCCGCCTAGCCACGCGCATAGAAACCTGACTTCCCTGGCGCCACAGGAGAGGCTCCCTGAGCTCCCCATTATACCTCGTGAGCAACACCACACTGGAGCCGCAGCTCGAGAATACCCACGAGACGCCCCAGTCCTCACGAGATGAGGGCCTTCTTTTGCTGTATGGCCTGGAGAGCAATCCTGAGTCCTCTCTCCAAACTCCACAGGAGGCTTGACTCATTTTAGGCCACACAGTGAGCTCCAAGATATACCCGTCGTGACTTGACAGGAGAGCAGTGTCCTTGGCTTCCCCTCGAGACGAGGCCTGATTCCCCGGGTGAGTCGAGAATGCAATGCCGAGATCGCTGTCGCCCCAGCAGAGGAACATTAGGTCCTGGACACAAGCCTAGATGAGGTCTATTTGGCCCTGCAGTGTCTCGAGAGCAATCCCCAGTTCTAACTCGCAATTCGAATGAAAACTGGACTTCCCTGGGCCAGTTGAACAGGAAGCCTGAATTCCCCGTCGTAACTCGAGAATCCCGCCGCAACTCAAGAAAAACCACGTGGTTCCCCCGTCATCGAAAGATGAGGCCCTTGCCCGCTACAGCGTCTCAAGAGAAGTCCCACGTTCCGTATTGAAGAGCGAAAAGTTACTTGGAACCCTTGATGCGACCCCAAAAGTTCCCCGACATACCAGTCTCACTTGAGGAGAACACTGAGGTTCCCGGCACCACTTCATCTGAGACTCTTCTCCCCTCTTGATTGCGACAGGAGGTTCGATTCCCCTGCTTTGTCTGGAAGGCATTCCCGACTTTCCTGGCGCATGATGAGGCCAGTCTCATGAGGAAATTTTAGACATAGCCTCGTGGGTGGTGCGGCATGCCAAAAGACCCCAATTCCCTGGTCCGCTCTTGATAAGAACCCGATGGCAGAACCCAACTCGAAGGCAATCCTGTGGATCAAGGCACAACACTAAGGGGCAGTGACACCCTGGTGCATCGTCCAGAAAAACCCACAAGTTCCACATACAAATCGACAAGTGGCCTGTCACCCCATTAAAAACGCGAGAGTCAAGCGGAGTTCCAGTCCTCCACACAAGACGAGGCCTGACTCTCCTGTCCCAACTCTGCAGGGACTCTGCGATCCGATTCAGATCCTGCACATTCGAAGCCAGGAGAGGAACCCTGAGGTTCCTGCCTCAACTTGTCATGAGGCCCTCTTCCATTGCACCAAACCCAGTGGAGTTCCGAGAGGCCCCTCCCAACTCCACAGTGACCCTGACTTCTCAGAGGCACGCTGAGAAGCTTCCTGAAGTCACTGGCACAAGTCGATGGAACCCAGGGTTTCCTGCTGCAACGCAGGAAAGACCTCGAGAGTCATTCTTTAACACCTCTTCAGGCCCAATTCCCCTACCATGACTCGAGAACAATGACGGGCTCCCTCTCACCACGTGCATAGAGACCTGACTGCCCTGGCACCACGTGAGAGGCTCACTGAGCTCCCAGTCTTACTTCGTGAGAAACCCCACACTAGCGCCACAGCTCGAGAAAACCTACGAGACGCCCCAGTCATTGGGAGATGAGGGCCTTCATTTCATGCATTCCCTGGAGAGCAATCCCGTGTCCTCCCTCCAAACACCAAAGGAGGTTTGACTCCCTTTAAGCCACTCAGTGGGCTCCAAGACATACCCGTCCGACTCGAGAGGAGAGCAGAGTCCTTTGCTTCCCCTCGAGATGAGGGCTGACTCCAAGGTGAGTCTGGAATGCAACCCCGAGATTTCTGTCGAGCCTTGACATGAACATTAGGTCCTGCACACAAGCCTTGGTGGGGTCTCTTTTGCCTTCAGTGACTAGAGCGCACCTCCAGCTCTTCCTCGAATCTCGAATGGAAGATAAGACTTTTGTGGGCCAACACAAGAGGAAGCATGAATTCCCTGTGGTAACTCAAATATCCCACCGCAACTCGAGAAAAACCAAGTGGTTCCGCAGTCATTCCAAGATGAAGCCCATGCCCGCTGGAGCACCCCAAGAGAAGTCCAACGTTCCATTGTGAAGAGTGAAACGGTACTTGGAACGCTTTATGCGACCCCAAAAGTTACCCGACATACCTGTCTCACTTGAGGGAAACACCGAGGTTCCCAGCAGCACTTCATCTGAGCCACTTCTCCCCTCCTGATCGCCACAGGAGGGTCGATTCCTCTGCTTTGTCTGGAAGAGTTTCATGAACTTCGCGGCACATTTCAGGATGAGGCCGGTTTCATGAGGAAATTCGAGACAACACACGTGGGTGGTGCCAAATGCTGAACGACCCCGATATCCCGGTCCACTCTTCATAAGAACCCGATGCCCGGACACCTCTTCGAAGGCAACCCTGTGGATGAAGACACAAAACGAAGGGTCACTGACACCCCGGTGCATCGTCTGGAAAAACCTGCAGATTCGACACACAGTTTGACAAGGGGCCTGAAACCCCATGAACAACTCGAGAGGCAAGCGGAGTTCCATTCCTCAGAAAAGACGTAGCCTGTCTCTCCTGTCCCAACTCTGCAGGGACCCTGATGTCGGAGTCCGAAACAGAGAGGAAGTCTGAGGTTCCTGCCTCCCCACGAGATGAGCCCCTCTTCCATTGTGACAAACCCAGCGGAGTCCCGAGAGGCACCGCCAACTCCACAGTATCCCTCAACTCTCAGAGACACCCTGGGAAGTTCCCTAAGGTCCCCGGCAGAAGTCGAGGGAAATGACATTTTCCCGCCACAACCCGAGAAAGACCTCGAGAGTCCCTCTTCAACGCGTCTTGAGGCCCTAGTCCCCTCCCATTACTCGAGAGCCACAACGCGCTCCTCCTCGCTACGCGCAGGGAGACCTGACTTCCCTGGCGCCGCACGAGAGGCTCCCTGAGATCCTCGCCGTGCCTCGCGAGAAAACCCCCACGGGCGCCGCAGCTCGAGGAAACCCCTGAGACGCCCCTGTCCTCGCGATGTGAAGGGACTTCTTTTCCTGCATGGCCTGGAGAACAATCCCGAGCCCTCTCTCCAAAATGAAGAGGAGGCTTGACTCCACTGACGCCACTAGGGGGCTCCAAGAGATCCGCGTCGCGACTTGGGAGGACAGCAGAGTCCTTTGCTTCCCCTCGAGACGAGGCCTGACACCCAGGGGGATCCTGAAATGCAACCCCGAGATCCCTGCCTTCCCTGGAGAGGAACATTAGGTCCTGGACACAAGCCTAGATGAGGTCTCTTTGGCCCTGCAATGACTCGAGCGCAACCCCCAGCTTTCCCTCGCCAATCGAATGGAAGACTGGGCTTCCCAGGGCCAACAGAGGAGGAAGCCTGTAATCCCCATCGTCACTCGAGAATCCCGGCGCAACTCGAGAAAAAACACGTGGTTCCACCGTCTTCGCAAGATGAGGCCCTTGCCCACTACAGCGTCTCAGGGGAAGTCCCATGTTCCGCCCTGAAGTGCGAAACAGTACCTGACACCCTTCGTGCGACCCCCAAAAGCTCCCCGACACGCCGGGTACCCTCGAGGGAACACCGAGAGTCCCGGCACAGCTTCATCTGAGCCCGTTCTCCCCTCCTGATCACGACAGGAGAGTCGATTCCCCTGCGTGGTTCAGAAGGGGTTCCCGGCCTTCCCGGTGCACCTCAGGATGAGGCCGGTCTCACAGGGAAATTCGAGACGAGCCACGTGGGTGGTGCCACATGCCAAATGCCCCCGATTCCCCGGTCCGCTTTTGAGAAGGACCCGAGGCCCGGACCCCTCTTCGAAGGCAACCCTGTGGGTGAAGGCACAACACGAAGGGGCACTGACACCCCCGTGCATCATCCGGAAAGACCCGCAGGTTCCACACACAGCTCGACCAGGGGCCTGAAAACCCCTGACAACTCGAGAGGCAAGCGGGGTTCCCTTCCTCAGACAAGACGAGGCCTGACTCTCCTGTCCCAACTCTGCAAGGACCCTGTGGTCGGAGCCGAAACGGAGAGGAAGCCTGAGGTTCCTGCCTCCCCTCGAGGTGAGGCCCTCTTCCGTTGCGCCAGACCCAGCGGAGTCCCGAGAGGCCCCGCCAACTTCACAGGATCCCTCGCCTCTCAGGGGCACCCTGGGAAGTTCCCTAAGATCCCCGGCAGAAGGCGAGGGAAACGAGGGTTTCCCGCCGCCACCCGAGAAAGACCTCGAGAGTCCTTCTTCAATGCGTCTCGAGGCCCTAGTCCCCTCCCGTGACTCGAGAGCCAGGACGCGCTCCCCCTCGCCACGCGCATGGAGACTTGACTTCCCTGGCGCCGCACGAGAGGCTCCCTGAGATCCTCGTCGTGCCTCGGGAGAAAACCCCCACGAGCCCCTCAGCTCGAGGAAACCCCTGAGACGCCCCCGTCCTGGCGAGCTGAGGGCCTTCTATTCCTGCATGGCCTGGAGAGCAATCCCGGGTCCTCTCTCCAAACTGAAGAGGAGGCTGGACTCCCTTGAGGCCACTCAGTGGGCTCCAAGAGATCCGCGTCGCCACTCGAGAGGAGAGCGGAGTCCTTGGCTTCCCCTCGAGATGAGGCCTGACTCCCCGAGGGAGCCTGAAATGCAACCCCGAGATTCCTGCCTTCCCTGGAGAGGAATATTAGTTCCAGGACACACGCCTTGATGAGGTCTCTTTGGCCCTGCAGTGACTCGAGCGCTACCCCCAGATTTCCCTCGCTACTTGAATGGGAGATGGGGCTTCCCAAGGCCAACCCAAGAGGAAGCCTGAAATCCTCGTCGAAACTCGAGAATCCTGCCGCAACTCGAGAAAAACGAGGTGGTTTCAACGTCTTCGCAAGATGAGGCCCTTGCCCGGTACGGCGTCTCAAGGGAAGTCCCATGTTCCGTCGTGAAGTGAGACACGGTACCTGACACCCTTCATGCGACATCCAAAAGTTCCCCAACATGCTGGGTTCCCTTGAGGGGAACACCGAGAGTCCCAGCACCACTTCCTCTGAGCACCTACTCCTCTCCTGTTCGCGACAGGAGAGTTGATTCCCCTGCGTGGTCTGGAAGGGGTTCCCGGCCTGCACGGCGCCCCTCAGGATGAGGCCGGCCTCGCGAGGAAATTCGAGACAAGCCCCGTGGCTGGTGCCCCATGTTGAACGACCCTGATTTCCCGGTCCGCAGTTGAGGAGAACCCGATGCCCGGACGCCTCTTCGAAGGCCACCCTGTGAGTGAAGGAACAACACGAAGGGGCACTGACACTCCCGTGCATCGTCCGGAAACACCCGCGGTTTCCACACACAGCTCCACGAGGGGACTGAGACTCCCTGAGCAACTCGAGAGGCAAGCGGAGTTCCCTTCCTCAGACAAGACGAGGCCTGACTCTCCTGCCCCAACGCTGCAGGGACACTGCTGTCGGAGTACGAAACGGAGAGGAAGCCTGCGGTCCTGTCTCCCCTCGAGATGAGGCCCTCTTCGATTGCGCCAAACCCAGAGGAGTCCCGAGATGGCCCACCAACTCCACAGCATCCCTCACCTCTAAGAGGAACCCTGGGAAGTTCCCTCAGGTCACCGGGAGAAGTCGAGGGAAACGAGGGTTTCCCGATGCAAGCCGAGAAAGACTTCGTGAGACCTTCTTCTACACGCCTTGATGCCCTAGTCCCCTTCCAGGACTCGAGAACAATGACGCGCTCCCCCTTGCCACGCTCATGGCGACCTGACTTCCCTGGCGCCGCACGAGAGGCTCCCTGAGAACCTCGTCGTGCCTCGTGAGAAAAGCCCCACGGACGCCGCAGCTCGAGGAAACCCCTGAGAAGCCCCCGTCCTCGCGAGGTGAGGGCCTTCTTTTCCTGCCTTTCCTGGAGAGCAATCCCGAGTCCTCTCTCCAAACTGAAGATTAGGCTTGACTCCCTTGAGGCCACTCAGAGGGCTCCAAGAGATCCGCGTCGTGGCTCAAGAGAAGAGCGGAGTCCTTTGCTTCCCCTCGAGGCGAGGCCTGACTCCACGGGAGACTCTGGAGTGCAACCCCGGGATCCCTGTCTTCCCTTGAGAGTACTACTAGGTCCTGGACACACGCCTAGATGAGGTCTCTTGGGCCCTGCAGTGACTCGAGCGCAACCCCCAGCTTTCCCTAGCAACTCGAATGGAAGATGGGGCTTCCCAGGGCCAACCCAAGAGGAAGCCTGAAATCCCCGTCGTAACTCGAGAATCCCGCCGCAACTCGAGAAAAACCACGTGGTCCCAACGTCTTCGCAAGATGGGGCCCTTGCCCGCTACGGCGTCTCAAGGGAAGTCTCACGTTCCGTCCTGAGTAGCGAAACGGTACCTGACACCCTTCATGCGACCTCCAAAATTTCCCAGACACGCCGGGTTCCCTCGAGGGGAACACCGAGGGTCCTGGCACCCCTTCATCTGAGCCCCTTCTCCCCTCCTCATCACGACAGGAGAGTCGATTCCCCTGCGTATTCTGGAAGGGGTTCCCGGCTTTCCCGGCACACCTCAGGATGAGGCCGGCCTCCCGAGGAAACTCGAGATGAGCCCCGTGGGTTGTGCCACATGCCGAACGACCCCGATTTCCCAGTCCGCTCTGGATAAGAACCCGATGCCCGGACACCTCTTCGAAGGCAACCCTGTGGGTGAAGTTACCATTCGAAGGGGCACTGACACCCCCGTGCGTCGTCCGGAAAAACCCGCGGTTTCCACACACAGCTTGACGAGGTGCGTGAGACACCCTGAGCAATTCGAGAGGCAAGCAGAGTTCCCTTCCTCAGACAAGACGAGGCCTGACTCTCCTGTCCCAACTCTGCAGGGACCCTGTGGTTGGAGTCCGAAAAGGAGAGGAAGCCTATGTTTCCTGTCTCCCCTCGAGATGAGGCCCTCTTCCATTGCGCCAAGCCCAGCGGAGTCCCGAGAGGCCCCGCCAACTCCACAGCATCCCTCACCTATCAGAGGCACCATGGGAAGTTCCCTCAGGTCCCCGGCAGAAGTCGAGGGAAACGAGGCTTTCCCGCCGCAACCACAGAAAGACCTCGAGTGTCCTTCAACGCCTCTGGAGGCCCTAGTCCTCTCCCATGACTGGAGAGCCATGACGCGCTCCCCCTCGCCACGTGCACAGAGACCTGACTTCCCTGGCACCGCACGAGAGGCTCCCTGAGATCCTCGTCTTGCCTCGTGAGAAAACCCCCACGGGCGCCGCAGCTCGAGGAAACCCCTGAGAAGCCCCCATCCTCGCGAGGTGAGGGCCTTCTTTTCCTGCCTGACCCAGAGCACAATCCCGAGTCCTCTCTCCAAACTGAAGAGAAGGCGTGACTCCCTTGAGGCCACTCAGTGGGCTCCAAGAGATCTGCGTCGCGACTTGAGAGGAGAGCGGCATCCTTGGCTTGCCCTCGAGGCGAGGCCTGACTCCCCGGGGGAGTCTGGAACGCCACCCTGAGATCCCTGTCTTCCCTTGAGAGGAACGTTAAGTCCCGGACACAGGCCTAGATGAGGTCTCTTTGGCCCTGCAGTGACTCGAGTGCAACCCTCAGCTTTCCCTCGCAACTCGAATGGAAGATTAGGCTTCCTGGGGCCAACACAAGAGGAAGCCTGAAATCCACTTCGTAACTCGAGAATCCCGCCGCAACTCGAGAAAATCCACATGGTCCCAACGTCTTCGCAAGATGAGGCCCTTGCCCGCTACGGCGTCTCAAGGGAAGTCCCAGGTTCTGTCCTGAAGTGCGAAACGGTACCTGACTCCTTTCATGCAACCCCCAAAAGTCCCCCACACGCCGGTTTCCCTCGAGGGTAACACCGAGGGTTCCATCCCCACTTCATCTGAGCCCCTTCTCCCCTCCTGATGGCGACAGGAGAGTCAATCCGCCTGCATTGTCTGGAAGGGTCCCCGGCCTTCCCAGCACAACTCAGGATGAAGCTGGCCTCACTAGGAGATTTGAGACTAGCCCCGTGGGTGGTCCCTCATGCCGAAAGACCCCGATTTCCCTGTCCACTCTTGAAAAGAACCCGAGGCCCGGACACCTCTTCGAAGGCAACGCAGTGGGTGAAGGCACAACACGAAGGGGCACTGTCACCGTCGTGCATTTCTGGAAACACCCGCAGGTTCCACACACAGCTCAACAAGGGGCCTGAGACCCCCTGAGCACCTCGAGAGGCAAGCGGAGTTCCCTTCCTCAGACAAGACGATTCCTGACTCTCCTGTCCCAACTCTGCAGGGACCCTGCGGTCGGAGTCTGAAACGGAGAGGAAGCCTGAGGTTCCTGCCTTCCCTGGAGATGAGGCCCTCTTCCATTGCGCCAAACCCAGCGGAGTCCTGAGAGGCCCCGCCAACTCCACAGCATCCCTCATCTGTCAGAAGCACACTGGGAAGTTCCCTAAGGTCACCGGTAAACTTTTATTGCACAAGGTCCCCATGAAAAGGCCCACGCAGCAGGACAGCCACAGATTCTGTCTGCCATTAAAGGGCAGTAAGGTGCCCTCCCCTCTTCTTTGCTGCCTCGGCGGCCACCAGCGTGCAATTCGCGTACCCTTCCCTTTCCCGTCCTAGCAGGTGCTCCAGGGCCCGCTGGCCTACAAAGTGCCAGAAGCAGGGCTGGGCCAGCCGGCCAGAATTCAGGGTTCTGTCCCTTGGACTTCCAGCGGACACTAGGCTGCTTGGGAAAACCGCGCAGACTCTGAGGTTTTTCAGCAGAGGGGTGGAGCGGTAAAGGCCTTGACCCCAAAGACGAGGCCTTTCTGCGACCGCCAGGTTGGGGAGCTCTGAGACTGTGCCAACACAGGGCGGAATACATGGTTCCCTGCTCCAGGCAGTCCCCGTTCCCTTACCTGTGTTCCGCACCCCTCCGCTGTGGCCAATGGATGCCGATCCTTGGGGATCCAGGAGTTCACGAAATGGGCATTCCCAGCCGCAATGGCGACCCCCAACAGCACATCTGGAAAGCCCTCCCCCACCCCCGCCAGGAGCCGACCCCCACTGCGAATGGAACCCCACCCCGCCCCGCACCGCCAGGTTTTGCCCCGGCCCTGCCGGGCTCCCGGTGGGTTCCCAGCAATATTGGCGACCCCCGGGAGCACAACAGGGGCCGACCCCCCACCCACAGTGAGCGGAATCTCGACCTGTGCAGCCCAGGTTTACCCCACCCTGGCTGCGCTCCCGGCGCGTTTCCAGCTGCAGTGGCCATCTCCGAGAGCACAACTGGGAAGCCCTCCCCTACCCCCGTCAGGAGCCGACACCCGCCCTGCACCACCCGGGTTCGACCCGCCCCTGCCGCGCTCCAGGGGCGCTGCCCACCTTCACCAGTGGCTCTCGGTGAGCCCCGTCCCCACGCCCGGTTCCAGGAGAGGCTCTCGGACCTCGCTGCTGCCGCCAGGTCAAACATGAGGACAATACATACACCCCACAGAGACAATCCAAGCTGTCTGTGATTTAGGGATAAAACGAGGACTACAGAAAGGCAAGATGACCTGACCTAGGAGGGCCATGATATTCTATAGAACCAGACAAAGTTGGTTACCAAGGAAACTTTTTTCCTTGGAACCCGGAAAGCTGGTTCTTTGCATATGCAATGACCAACAATTAGCTTGTTACCCAAGCCTGCCTTACTGCCACCCCCATCCCCCCACTCCCCAGAAGACTGGCTCAAAGAAATATTTTAAATCTCAGGCGGAAACCTGGAAGATGTCTTGTCTGTCTGTTTGGATTAAGGTATGTGTCAGTGTGAGCCCTGTGTTTTTTGATAATATTGCTCAAGTTCTGAGTTCTGATTTCAATGGTCTCAAGACAAGGCAGCCCTTCCAAATCAAACTGCTGGAAATACAAGAAAACATTGACCTAAATGAATGTCAGAGTCCCGTGAACTGGGAACTAGTCAATATTAAATATCTAGTATTTTTGGTTTTGCTCCTCCTTTATAGACATGTCTAAGAGTCAACAACATTAAGCACAACATGTTCATAGTGCCTAGGTTTCTTTTGAGGTAAAAATTGCTCTATTGTTATATCTGTCACAAGCTTGTCAGCAAGAAACTACCTGGAAACGACAACAACAAAAGTAAAAAATGTAAATGTGATATGAGCTTTTAGACAAACTCTTTACAATAATTATACTCTAAAATATCTGCCTCTCATAGTCTTGATTGAAGGCAGAGGAGAAGGGGATGACAGAGGATAAGATGGTTGGATGGCATCACTGTCTCGATGGACATGAGTTTGAGCAAGCCCCTGGAGCTGGTGACGGACACGGAAGCCTGGCGTCCTTCAGGCCACGGGGTCACAAAGAGTCAGACACGACTGAGCAACTGAACTGAACTGAACTAACAAACGTTTCTCCAGGTGTTTTGGTTACCCGAGTTTCTATCCTTGTGACGACAGTGTATTGAATAGCTAGGTCATTTCCAGATAAATGAAAGTTCTGAAACATTCACGACTTGAAAGGACCTCCCTTTTACACAGAAACAAAAGAGATTTTTGACTCTCCATGAATAGTGTCTGGCACCATCCTGACATGTTAAATGTAAGAAAGCAATTGTTTTGTTTTGTTTTGTTCTGTTCTTGGGGGTGGGGGGAGGGGGGCGGGCTATAGCGAATGCCAATATAAAAGTCAGTTCTTGGTTGCTGAAGGGAAATGTATGACTTGTTATTACAAGAAAGTATGTGGAATGCAATGGCACTTGAGGAAGGAAAACAAAGTAGTTCTGTCTTACAGGTGGCCGTTTCAGGATGGGAGAAGCAAAGGAATGGGTACAGAACGGGATAAGGAGGTTGTAGGGAAAGTGGACCCCCAGAAAAGAGTTCTGTGCCTAGCACAAGTTTTCTTGAGATGTCGAAATGCCTTTGCTAATGGAGTTTTAGTTTCTTTACCTCTTAAGTGATCTCTTCTAGGTTGACCTAGAACAGAAATCTTTTGTTAGCTTTGGCTAAGTGGAGAAGTAGTGTTTCACGGTGACATATGTGATCCTTCCTGACTGTTTGCAGCCCTTTTGATATCGATGCACTGCTTCTGCTGCTGCTGCCGCCGCTGCTGCTGCTAAGTCGTTTCAGTCGTGTCCGACTCTGTGCGACCCCATAGACGGCAGCCCACGAGGCCCCGCAGTCCCTGGGGTTCTCTAGGCAAGAACACTGGAGTGGGTTGCCATTTCCTCCTCCCATGCATGAAAGTGAAAAGTGAACGTGAAGTCGCTCAGTGGTGTCCGACTCTTAGCGACCCCGTGGACTGCAGCCTACCAGGCTCCTCCCTCCATGGGATTTTCCACGCAAGAGTACTGGAGTGGGGTGCCATTGCCTTCTCCCATATCTATGAACAAGCCTGCCTAAATCATTGACTTCCAGCTAGCTTTGGGATGCCAATGACCATCCACCCTTACAAGGCAACAGAGAAGAGAAAAACACTTACCACAGGAGGTCCTGGTAAGGAACGAGGAACTAACAAGCTCCCGCCAACCAGGATTCTGCAGAGGTCAACAAGAGGTCAGTAAGAGATGGAAGACTGCAGTCCAGAGGTCCTAGCAACTTCCATCTTGCAGCAGACACCCAGCATAGTCAAAACGAATTCAATGTTGCAAAAAATAAGTAAACAAATAAAGGACAGAAGTTCTTTGAACACATGACTGAGATTAGGAGTGAGGCAGTACATGTACAGTGCCCGGAAAATCTTAAAGTATGAGAAAGGAAAGAAATTAAAGACAACTATCAAGCTGTCCAAACTGATAAAAACGAAAGATTACACGGTTTTTTCTGTATATATTACCAGATAATAATCTGAAAAGGAATTAAAAAAAATTCCCTTTCAATAATGTCAACATGAATACAACACTTTGCCATGGATGTAACGAGGATGACAAGACTGGCACACTGGAACTTATACACCCTGGCTGAAAACTATCCTGAATACATGGACAGGTATTCCATAACAATGGAAAGACTTAAGATGGCAATACCATGGAATGCATCTTCAATCTGAAATGAAGATTTGATATGATTTGATCGCTCAGAGCTTTTGTGTCATCAATTGTTATTAAAGTATAAATGAGATAGAGAAAACTGCTGACTTAGACTTGAGGCGGGGTGTACGCCCTGCTGGTCTCTAGCCAGATATTCTACAGGCACTAGCAGTCAGCTAAGGAAAGAAAGGCACTGTCTCAGGGAATGGTACCAGGCCCCTCCCCCACGACATGCCTTGAGGTCACATTGGCAGCAGGTGAGTCATCCTGGGCCAAAAACTGATTGACATGAATCTTGAAGAAAGGCAGTATTCCAGGCAAATATATCATTTCCTTAACATAGATTAGGAGAACAAGGTACGAGGAAAACATACTGTTTTGTTCAAGTCGCTTCTGAGCCTACTGGGGGAACCGACCTGAAGCCAGATCCAGCAGATATACATAGGATATTTACATCGCTTAAGACAAACATTTCCTCAGGAACAAATGCATTGCTTAGCTCAAGGTTTGTCTGCGAAATTCTTACACATCAGGAGATGGCTCCGAGCTGGGTTTCTACACACAAGAACATGAATGCAAAGGACAAGCCTGCACAGCCCATCTGCCCCCCTTCCCCACAGCCAGCAGCATTTCCAAGTGACCTCCTAAGGCCTTCCCCAAAATACAGGGGCACCTCTGGGTTTCCTGTTTCAAGCACTTCGAACACTTTTCTTAAAAAAAAAAAAAAATCCTGCACACTTCTTGATAGAATGCCACAGTGCAAGGAAAACAGGCCTTCAATACTTAAACCTCCCTGTGCCAAACACTTGGGGCTTGGTTCTGTTTTGTTTTGTTTTTTAATTACAACACCACATAATTTAAACTTTTTACAATTTCTAATTATTCAGTACCAAAACACCAAACTTTTATTGCACAAGGTCCCCATGAAAAGGCCCACGCATCAGGACAGCCACAGATTCTGCCATGAAAGGGCAGCAAGGTGCCCTCCCCCCTTCTTTGCTGCCTGGGCGGCCACCAGGGTTTGAAATCCATGCACCCTACTAAGTTTCTAGGGTGCAATCCGTGGACCCTTCCCTTTCCCATCCCAGCAGGTGCTCAAGGGCCCGCTGGCTTACAAAGTGCCAGAAGCAGGGCTGGGCCAGCCGGCCAGAGTTCAGTGTTCTGTCCCTTGGACTTCCAGGGGACACTAGGCTGCTTGGGAAAACCGTGCAGACTGAGATTTTTCAGCAAAGGGGTGGAGCGGTAAAGGCCTTGACACCAAGGGCGAGGCCTTTCTGCGACCGCCAGGTTGGGGAGCTCCGAGAATGTGCCAACAGAGGGCGGAATACTTGGTTCCCTGCTCCAAGCAGTCCCAGTTCCCTGACCTGTGGCCCGCAGCCCTCCGCTGCACGCACTAGATGTGGATCCTTGGGGACACAGGAGCGTAGGAAATGGGCGTTCCTAGCCGCAGTGGCGACCCCCGAGAGCACAACTGGGACCGAACCCCCACCCACAGCCATCTAAATCTCGACCCGCGCAGCCCAGGTTTACCCCGCCCCGGGTGCGCTCCCGGCGCGTTTCCAGCCGCAGTGGCCACCACCGAGAGCACAACTGGGAAGCCCTCCCCCACCCCCGCCAGGAGCCGAACCCCGCCCCGCGCCACCCGGGTTCACCCCGCCCCTGCCGCACTCCCAGCGCGTTTCCAGCTGCAGTGGGGACCCCCGAGAGCACAACTGTTACCGCCCCCCACCCCCTCCCGACCAGAACCCCGACCCGCGCCGCCCGGGATCGCCCCGCCCCTGGCGCGCTCCCGGGGCGTTGCCCACTTCCACCAGGGGCTCCTGGTGAGCCCCGTCCCCACGCCCGGTTCCAGGAGAGGATCTCGGACCTCGCTACTGCCACCAGGTCAAACACGAGGACAATACATCCACCCCACAGAGACAATCCAAGCTGTCTATGATTTAGGGATAAAATGAGGACTACAGAAAGGAAAGATGTCCTGACCTAGGAGGGCCATGAGAGTCTATAGATCCAAACAAAATTGGGTACCAAGGAAACTTTGTTCCTTGGAACCCGGAAAGCTGGTTCTTTGCATATGCAATGACCAACAATTAGCTTGTTACCCAAGCCTGCCTCGCTGCCACCCCAACTCCCCCCCCCACTCCCCAGGAAAACGGCTCAAAGAAATATTTTAAATCTCAGGCGGAAAACTGGAAGATGTCTTGTCTGTCTGTCTGGATTAAGGTATGTGTCAGTGTGAGCCTTGTGTTTTTTGATAATATTGCTCAAGTTCTGAGTTCTGATTTCAATGGTCTCAAGACAAGGCAGCCCTTCCAAATCAAACTGCTGGAAATACAAGAAAACATTGACCTAAATGAATGTCAGAGTCCCGTGAACTGGGAACTAGTCAATATTAAATATCTAGTATTTTTGGTTTTGCTCCTCCACTATAGACAAGTCTAAGAGTCAACAACATTAAGCACAACATGTTCATAGTGCCTAGGTTTCTTTTGAGGTAAAAATTGCTCTATTGTTATATGTGTCACAAGCTTGTCAGCAAGAAAGTACCTGGAAACAGCAACAACCAATGTAAAAAATGTAAATGTGATATGAGCTTTTAGATAAACTCTTAACAATAATTATACTCTAAAATATCCGCCTCTCATAGTCTTGATTGAAGGCAGAGGAGAAGGGGATGACAGAGGATAAGATGGTTGGATGGCATCACTGACTCGATGGACATGAGTTTGAGCAAGCCCCTGGAGTTGGTGATGGACACGGAAGCCTGGCGTCCTGCAGGCCATGGGGTCACAAAGAGTCAGACACGACTGAGCAACTGAACTGAACTGAACTTACAATCGTTCCTCCAGGTGTTTTGGTTACCTGAGTTTCTATCCTGGTGCTAAACTAAGTGACGACAGTGTATTGAATAGCTAGGTCACTTCCAAATAAATGAAACTTCTGAAACATTCACGACTTGAAAGGACCTCCCTTTTACACAGAAACAAAAGAGATTTTTGACTCTGCATGAATAGTGACTGGCACCATCCGAACATATTAAATGTAAGAAAGCAATTTTTTTGTTTTGTTTTGTTTTGTTCTGTTCTTGCAGGAAGCGGGGTGGGCACTATTATCACTGATAGGTATGCTCACCAATCTATCAAATGCCAATATAAGAGTCAGTTCTTGGTTGCTGAAGGGAAATGTATGACTTGTTATTACAAGAATGTATGGAATGCAATCACACTTTAAGAAGGAAAACGAAGTAGTTCTGTCTTACAGGTGGCATTTTCAGGACGGGAGAAGCAAAGGAATGGGTACAGAATGGGATAAGGAGGTTGTAGGGAAAGTAGGCCCCCAGAAAAGAGTTCTGTGCCTAGCACAAGTTTTCTTGAGATGTTGAACTGCCTTTGCTAATGGAGTTTAAGTTTCTTTACCTCTTAAGTGATCTCTTCTAGGTTGACCTAGAACAGAAATCTTTTGTTAGCTTTGGCTAAGAGGAGAAGTATTGTTTCACGGTGACATATGTGATCCTACCTGACTGTTCTCATCCCCTTTGATATCTATGCACTGCTGCTGCTGCTGCTGCAGCTGCTAAGTGGTTCAGTTGAGGCCGACCCTGTGCCACGCCATAGATGGCAGCCCACCAGGCCCCGCAGTCCCTGGGGTTCTCTAGGCAAGAACACTGGAGTGGGTTGCCATTTCCTCCTCCTATGCATGAAAGTGAAAAGTGAAAATGAAGTCGCTCAGTGGTGTCCGACTCTTAGCCACCCCATGGACTGCAGCCTACCAGGCTCCTCCGTCCTTGGGATTTTCCAGGAGTGGGGTGCCATTGCCTTCTCCCATATCTATGCACAAGCCTGCCTAAATAATTGACTTCTAGCCAACTTTGGGATGCCCATGACCACCCACCCTTACCAGGCAACAGAGAAGAGAAAAACACTTACCACAGGAGGTTCTGATAAGGAACAAGGAACTAACAAGCTCCCACCTACCAGGAATCTGCAGAGGTCAACAAGAGGTCAGCAAGAGATGAGAGACTGCAGTCCAGAGGTCCTAGCTACTTCCATCTAGCAACAAACACCCAGCATAGTCAAAACGATTTCAATGTTAAAGAATAAATAAATAAATAAATAAAAGGACAGAAGTTCTTTGAACACATGTCTGAATTTAGGGGTGAGGCATTACATATGTGTCCCAGGATAATCTTAAAGTGTCAGAAAGTAAAGAAATTAAAGACAACTATCAAGCTGTCCAAACTGATAAAAATGAATGATTACACAGTTTTATCTGTATACATTAGCAGATAATAATCTGAAAAGGAATTTAAAAAAATTCCCTTTCAATAATATCAACATGAATAAAACACTTTGCCATGGATGTAACGAGGATGACAAGACTGGCACACTGGAAATTATACACCCTGGCTGAAAACTATCCTGAATACATGGACAGATATTCCATAACGATGGAAAGACTTAAGATGGCAATACCATGGAATGCATCTTCAATCTAAAATGAAGATTTGATATGATTTGATCGCTCAGAGCTTTTGTGTCATCAAGTGTTATTAAAGTATTAAAGAGATAGAGAAAGCTGCTGACTTAGACTCGAGGCGGGGTGGGGGGGGTAGTAAGAGTACCCCCTGCTGGTCTTTAGCCAGATATTCTACAGGCACTAGCAGTCAGCTAAGGAAAGAAAGGAACTGTTTCAGGGAATGGCACCAGGCCCTTCCCCCACGACATGCATTGAGATAATATTGGCAGCAGGTGAGTCATCCCGGGCCAAAACTTGATTGACATGAATCTTGAAGAAAGGCAGTATTGCAGGCAAATATATCATTTCCTTAACATAGATAAGGAGAACAAGCTAGGAGGAAAACATGCTGTTTTGTTCAAATCGCTTCTGAGCCTTTTGGGGGAACCGACCTGAAGCCAGAGTCTAGCGGAAATACATAGGATATTTACATCGCTTAAGACAAACATTTTCTTAGGAAAAAATGCATTGCTTAGCTCAAGGTTTGTCTGCGAAATTCTTACACATCAGGAGATGGCTCCGAGCTGGGTTTCCACACACAAGAACATCCATGCAAAGGACAAGCCTGCACAGCCCATCTGCCCTGCTCCCGCACAGCCAGCAGCATTTCCAAGTGACCTCCTAAGGCCTTCCCCAAAATACAGGGGCACCTCTGGGTTTCCTGTTTCCCTCACTTCGAACACTTTTCTTAAAAAAAAAAAAAATCCTGCACACTTCTTGATAGAATGCCACAGTGCAAGGAATACAGTCCTTCAATATTTAAACCTCCATTTGCAAAACACTTGGAGCTTGGTTTTGTTTTGTTTTGTTTTTTAATTACACCACCACATAATTTAAAGCTTTTACACGTTCTAATTATTCAGTTCCAAAACACCAAACTTTTATTGCACAGGGTCCTCATGAAAAGGCCCACGCAGCTGGACAACCACAGATTCTGCCATGAAAGGGCAGCAAGGTGCCCTCCCCCCTTCTTTGCTGCCTGGGCGGCCACCAGGGTTTGAAATCCATGCACCCTACTAAGTTTCTAGGGTGCAATCCGTGGACCCTTCCCTTTCCCATCCCAGCAGGTGCTCAAGGGCCCGCTGGCTTACAAAGTGCCAGAAGCAGGGCTGGGCCAGCCGGCCAGAGTTCAGTGTTCTGTCCCTTGGACTTCCAGCAGACAGTAGGCTGCTTGGAAGAACCGCGCAGACTCGGAGATTTTTCAGCAGAGGGGTGGAGCGGTAAAGGCCTTGACCCCAAAGGCAAGGCCTTTCTGCGACCGCCAGGTTGGGGAGCTCCGAGAATGTGTCAACAGACGGCGGAATACTTGGTTCCCTGCTCCACGCAGTCCCAGTTCCCTTACCTGTGGTCCGCAGCCCTCCACTGCACCCACGGGATGGCGATCCTTGGGGACCCAGGAGCGGACGAAATGGGCGTTCCCAGCCGCAGTTGCAACCCCCGAGAGCGCAACTGGGAACCCCTCCCCATCCCCCCCATGAGCCGACCCCCGCCCCGCGCCCCCAGGGTTAGCCCCGCCCCTGCCGCGCTCCCGGCGCGTTCCCAGCCGCAGTGGCGACCCCCGGGAGCACAACTGGGACCGACCCCCACCCAAAGCCATCGGAATCTCAACCCGCGCAGCCCGGGTTTACCCAGTCCCGGGTGCACTCCCGGCGCGTTTTCAGCCTCAGTGTCCACCTCCGAGAGCACAACTGGGAAGCCCGCCCCCACCCCCGCCAGAAGCCGACCCCTGCCCCACGCCGCCCGCGTTCGCCCCGCCCCTGCACGGTCCAGGTACCTTCCCAACTTCTAGCGTTCACGCCCGGGTAGGAGCAGGATGTAGGAGTATGGGAGATGTGTCTGGAGCCTGACAGCCTCAGCTCCGCTCTGGCCTGCCCTTTGGACCTAGGAGCCAGGCCAACTTGCAGAGGGCTTAGGGCCCCATTGTATGCAAACTACCAAGGCCTACCGCAAGGAGAGCTCTGTCCGAGGGAAGGGAAGCGCCCCAGGCTGCATTCCCAAGCTGTTGTTTAGCCGCCCAGACTCAGCGCTGCACAGGGGTAATCAGGCTCTCTGTGCCCGCAGCTTCACACACAGGTGTGTCTCCGTAGGAATCAAGAAAGAACCTGACAGAGTGAGGTTCATTAGAGCTATACTAAAGAGCAAAGGTTTGTCCATGTGGTCTTGCCTTCCCCTGTGCCTTTGGGTCTCCAGGCTCGGCCCCAGCTCCGTGGAAACAACCCCTGAGAAAATATCTTCAAGATCCACTTTTCCCAGTGTCTGGGAACCGGGGTTCGTAGGAGGAGAGAAAAGCACGCCTCCATAGGGAATGAAAAGGCAGCCCACCTGCCTGTGTTTTGAAGCCTCTATTTGGAAGGAATGGGTTAGCTTCTCCTAAAGGAGACCTCCAGATCTGCTCAGAAGTCGGTAATTCCAGAGGCAGGGTACTGGTTCCTGACTGCCCTTTGCTAGCCTTGCAAAGATATTCCTAGATTCTAGAGTTATTTTCCATGAAGGAGCAGGCTTCGGGAATGTGTCAGACGGGACTGGCTCCTTATTGACCTCAGCTCAGCTATTGCCATTCCATTCAAACTAGGACAAGGCCCTACTTTATGAAGGGTAAGGGTCTTCTTCTTTGCAAACTGCCAAGGGCTACAGCAATGAGACCTCTGTCAAGGTGAGGGAAGCCTAAGAGGATGGATTCTCAAGCAGGTGCTTTGCCACAAAGCATCAGCACCCCACGGAGAGAATCAAGCTCCCTGTGCACCAATGTTGGGAGTGTAGCTTCACACACAGAGTTGTCTCTATAGGAGCCAAGAATGTTCCTGAGAGATTAGGTTCACTAAACCTCTCCTACAGAGCATAGACCTGTCCATGTGGTTTTGCCTTCCCCTGTGAGTTGGGTCCTCGAGGTCTGCCACACCTCCGGGGAAACTGTCCCTGAGAAAAGATCTCCAGGAACCGCTTCGCTGAGGCTGGGAAACGCTGTTCACAGGAAGTAAGGCAAGCGAATCTCCTGCAGAGAAAAAGAGGCCTTACTGTCCCTGGAGGAGCAGGCTGCCAGAGTGTGTGAAACCTGACTGTTGCCTTACTGGCCTCAGTTCCACCATTGCCTGTTCCTCCGAACTAGGACCCAGGCCTATTTGGAGAAGCGTTTGGGTGCGGATTTCTACAAAGTGCCAAGGGCTACAGCAGTGAGAATTCTCTCAGCGGTAAGGGAGAGCATTTTATGGATTCTCAAGCTGTTTTCTGAACGACAGGGTCAAAATGAACTGAGAGAATCAGGCTCTCTGTGCCCCTATGTTAGGTACGCAGCTTCACACACAGAAGTGTCTCTATAGGAGCCAAGAATGTTCCTGAGAGATGAGGTTCACTAGAAGTCTGCTACAGAGCATAGACCTGTCCATATGGTTTTGCCTTGCCCTGTGAGTTGGGTCCCCGAGGTCCGCCCCAGCTCAGGGGAAGGAGCCCCTGAGAAAAGATCTCCAGGGACCGCTATTCCCCCAGGCTGGCAAACGCAGTTCACAGGAGGTAACACAAGCGAGCCTCCTGCAAGGCACAACAGGCCTTAGTCTCCCTGGACGATCAGGCTGCCAGAGTGTGTGAGACCTGACTGGTGCCTTACTGGCCTCAGCTCCGCCATTGCGTGTTTCTCCGAACTAGGACCCAGGCCTACTAGGAGAAGGGTTTGGGTATGGATTTCTAAATACTGCCAAGGGGTATAGCAATGAGAACTGTGTCACGGGTAAGGAAGAACATTGTATGGATTTTCAAGCTGTTGTTTGAACGACAGCTTCAAAGCTGCACAGAGAGAATCAGACTCTGTGTCTCCATGTTCGGTACACAGCTTCACAGACAGGGGTGTCTCCATAGGAAACAAGAAAGTTCCTGACAGAGTGAAGTTCACTAGAGCTCTCCTAGAGAGCAAAGACTTGTCCATGTGGTTTTTCTTCCCCTGTGCGTTTGGGGCTCCAGGCTCGGCCCCAGCTCCATGGAAACAACCCCTGAGAAAAGATCTTCAAGATCCGCTTTTCCCAGAGCCTGGGATGTGGGGTTCATAGGAGGCGGGAAAAGCAGGCCTCCTTCAGAGAGCAAGAGGCAGCCAAGCGGCCTGCGTTTGGAAGCCTCTATTTGGAAGAATGGGTTAGCTTCCCCTAAGGGAGACCTCCAGATCTGTTCAGAAGTCGGTAATTCCAGAGGCAGGGTGCAGGCTCCTGACTGCCCTTTGCCAGCCTTGCAGAGACATTCCTAGATTACAGCGTTATTTTCCATGAAGGAGCAGGCTTCGGGAATATGTCAGACTTGACTGGCGCCTTATTGGCCTCAGCTCAGCTCTTGCCTTTCCTTTCAAACTAGGACAAGGGCCCACTTTATGAAAGGTAAGGGTCCTCTTCTTTCCAAACTGCCAAGGGCTACAGCAATGAGACCTCTGTCAAGGCGAGGGAAGCGTAAGCTGATGGATTCTCAAGCAGGTGCTTTGCCACAAAGCATCAGCACCCCACGGAAAGAATCTGGCTCCCTTTGCCCCTACGTTGCGTGTGTAGCTACACGCACAGAGGTGTCTCGATAGGAGCCAAGAATGTTCCTGAGAGAGGAGGTTCACTGTTGGGGGCCAGAGTGAGGCACTCCGCCCATGGCAAAGGTCATGAGGAAGGAGGCTCGACATACGCAAAGGCGGGATCGAGCCTCAGGAGTCCCCCTGGAAATCCTCGAGCATCTACCCCCATAACCAGAGCCTGCCTACCTTACTACTTTGTGCTCTCACCTACACCTCTGACTTTACGGGGGGCTGTCCCCCACCACCTCTTTCGGAGAAGGAGTTAACCTAGAGCTCCAGTTGATAAAAACCCCTGGGTGTGACAAGAGTGTTTTAACCTACAAACTCCTCTGAAGGTTCTCTAGCCTGCCTGACAGGCTTGTCCGGCCACATGTGATTGCTCACAGCCTCCCAACCATGAGAGGCACGAGATGCTTTAAACCTTCTAAAAACAGGTTCCTTAGAAAAGTTAGAAAATTATTAGTATAAGTATAATGGGCTGATTAGAAATCATATTGGTGAAGGGTTTTTCATTTGTTGAGCTGATGTTTACTGCTAAGTCTCCACATCCCCTGCCCTTATACACATTAATGAATATATAGAAGAAATAAGTATTAACCTTTGATATAAATCACGTTAGACCTTAGGCTAAGTAAATTCTTTCCTTAACTAAAACCCACTACACCCTCACCCTATAGGAATGTAACTTTATTTGGGTGGCGTCTGTTTTAAGAATAATCACCCCTGGAGAAATAAGTGTCCTGGTTGACTGACCGCTGTCACAAGGAGAGGGTCGTAAATTGTCAGCAGGCCCCCCGGCCAGAAGATGATGTAACACCCCTAAGACCTCTGTATACTTTTGTATGAAGCACCTGACTTTGATAAAAGTCAGGACTGCTGACCCCACGTGACTTTGGCATAACATCTCAGTGTATAAAAGTAGACCATGGAAAATAAAGAATTGGGATCAGTTTCTCGAAATACTGGTCTCCCCATGTCTCTCTCTCTCTCTCACTCTGGTTGAGTCTCCATCTGGAGCGCGGAACCCACCAAGCTTACTAATTTTGCCTGGGCTTCTAAGATCCGACCGGGGAGGCCTCAGTGTCTCCTCTCCTTCGGGAGAACGGAAGGACGCCTGCGGCCTACGTAAGTGGTGCAAGCTTCTTGTCTTGAAGTTTTATTGGTCCCCCGCGTAAACCAAGCTACTCAGCCTCTTTTCTCCACTGAATTTTCCTACTGAGCTATCCTCATTTTATTACTCTTTATATCCTTAATTAACGTTTAATTAAGCAGCTGTTCCCTGACCCTCGCCTACGCCGTCTCTGCTTCGAATACCCTGGATCAGCTGGGGCTGGACCCCGGCAGTTCACTAGAGATCTCCTACAGAGCATAGACCTGTCCATTTGGTTTTGCCTTCCCCTGTGAGTTGGGTCCCCGAGGTCCGCCCCAACTCCGGGGAAACAGCCCCTGAGAAAAGATCTCCAGGAACTGCTTTCCACCCAGGCTGGGAAACGCTGTTCACAGGAAGTAAGGCAAGCGAGCCTCCTGAAGGGAAATAGAGGCCTTACTGTCCCTGGAGGAGCAGGCTGCCAGAGTGTGTGACACCTGACTGGTGCCTTACTGGCCTCAGCTCCGCTATTGCATGTTCATCTGAACTTGAACCCAGGCCTACTTGGAGAAGTGTTTGTGTGCCGATTTCCAGAAACTGCGAAGGGCTACAGCAATGATAACTCTCTCAGTGGTAAGGGAGAGCATTGTGTGGATTCTCAATTTGTTGTTTGAACGACAGCGTCAAAGCTGCACAGAGAGAATCAGGTCTCTGTGTCTCTATGTTGGCAATGCAGCTTCCCACACAGAGATGTCCCCGTTGGAGCCAAGAACATTCCCCACAGACTGAGGTTCACTAGAGCACTCCTAGAGAGCAAAGACTTATCCATGCGGTTTTCCCTTCCCCTGTGCGTGTGGGTCTCTGGGATCAGCCCCTGCTCCTTGGAAACAGCCTCTGAGAAAAGATCTCCAAGAACCTCTTATCACCCAGGCTGGGAAGTGGACTTCACAGGAGGTGGGATAAGCAAGCTTCCTTCGGCAAGAAGAGACAGCCAACCGGACTGTGTTTGGAAGCCTATATTTGCAAGGAATGGGTTAGTTTCTCCTGACCGAGACCGCAAGATGTGCTGAGAAGATAGAAATTCCAGAGGCAGGGTCGAGGTTCCTGACTGCCCTTTGCCAGCCTTGCAAAGACATTCCCAGATTCTAACGTTATTTTCCATGAAGGAGCAGGCATCGGGAATATGTCAGACTTGACTGGCGCCTTACTGGCCTCAGCTCAGCTACTGCCTTTCCATTCAAACAAGGACAAGGGCCTACTTGGTGAAGGGTAAGGGTCTGCTTCTTTCCAAACTGCCAAGGACTACAGCAATGAGACCTCTGTCAAGGTGAGGGAAGCCTATGCGGATGGATTCTTAGCAGGTGCTTTGCCACAAAGCATCAGCACCCATGGAGAGAATCAGACTCCCTTTGCCACTATGTTGGGTGTGTAGCTTCATGCACAGAGGTGTCTCTGTAGAAGCCAAGAATGTTCCTGAGAGACGAGGTTCACTAGAGCTCTCCTACAGAGCATAGACCTGTCCATGTGGTTTTGTCTTCCCCTGTGAGTTGGGCCCCCGAGGTCCGACCCAGCTCCAGGGAAACAGCCCCTGAGAAAAAATCTCCAGGAACAGCTTTGCGCCCAGGCTGGGAAATGCAGTTCACAGGAGGCAAGGCAAGCGAGCCTCCTACAGGGAAAAAGAGGCCTTACTGCTCCTGGACGATCAGGCTGCAAGAGTGTGTGAGACCTCACTTGTGCCTTACTGGCCTCAGCTCCGCCGTTGCCTGTTGTTCCGAGCTAGGACCCAGGCCTACTTGGAGAAGGGTTAGGGTGCGGATTTCTACAAACTGTCAAGGACTACAGCAATGAGAATTCTCTTAGCAGTAAGGGAGAGCATTGTATGGATTCTCAAGCTGTTGTTTGAATGACAGCTTCAAAGCTACACAGAGAGAATCAGGCTCTCTGTTCCCCTATTTTGGCTGTGCAGCTTCACACACAGAATTTGACTCTGTTGGAGCCAGAAATATTCCTGAAAGACTTAGGCTCACCAAAGCTGTCCTCCAGAGCAAAGACATTGGATGTGGTTTTGCCTTCCCTTGTCAGTATGGGTCCCCTAGCTTGGCCCCAGCTCCGGGGATACAGCCTCTGAAAAAAATCTTCCAAGAAGCGATTTTCCTCCAGGCTGTTAAGCGGAATTCGCAGTTTGCAAGTTAAGGAAGCCTGCTTCGTGGAAGAGCAAGCAGCCAACTGGCCCTGTGTTAGGAAGCCTGTATTTGAAAGGAATGGGTTAGCTTCTACAGCGGGAGAACCTCAGATCTGCTCAGGGGGCTGAAATACTAGAGTCAGGGTCGAGGATCTCCCTTGTCCTTTGCGCACCTTGCAAAGACATTCCTAGCTTCTAGCGTTAGTGTCCCTGTAGTAGCAGGCTGCAGGAGCGTGTGATAAATGACTGCTGCGTTCCTGTCCTCAGCTCCGCTATTGACTTTCTATTCGAACTAGAACCCAGGCCTACTTTGAGAGGGGTTAGGGTCCAGTGTTTTCAAACTGCCAAGGGCTACGGCAATGCGAGCTCTGTCAGAGGTAAGAAAAGAGCAATTGGTTGGATTCTTCAGCTGCTGCGTGTCTGCACAGCTTCCGCGCCGCATGGAGAGCATGAGGCTCCTTGTGGCCCTATTTTGGGTATGCAGCAACATGCACACAGAATGTCTGTGTTCACTTATGTACAGGCTTATGAACACTAGAGCTCTCCTACAGAGCAAAGACCACTCAGTGGGCTCCAAGAGATACCTGTCGCGGCTCGAGAAGAGAGTGGAGTCCTTTGCTTCCCCTCGAGATGAGGCCTGACTCCCCGGGTGAGTATGGAATGCAACCCCAAATCCCTGTCGCCTATGGAGAGGAACATTAAGTCCTGGATACAAGCCTAGATGAGGTCTAGTTTGCCCTTCAGTGAATGGAGCCCAATCCACAGCTCTCCCTGGCAACTCGAATGGAAGATTAGACTTCCTGGGCCAACACAAGAGGAAGCCTGAATTCCCCGTCGTAACTCGAGAATCCCACCGCAACTCGAGAAAAACCACGTGCTTCCCTCGTCATCGCAAGATGAGGCCCTTTGTCCGCTACAGCATCTCAAGAGAAGTCCCACGTTCCATCCTGAAGTGCGAAACGGTACTTGGTACCCTTGATGCGACCCCCAAAAGTTCCGCGACATACCAGACTCACTCAAGGGGAACACCGAGGTTCCCGGCACCACTTCATCTGAGCCCCTTCTCCTCTCCTGATTGTGACAGGAGGGTCGACTCCCCTTCTCTGTCTGCAAGGGGTTCCCGACCTTCCGGGCGCACCTCAGGATGAGGCCGGTCTCATGAGGAAGTTCGAGACATAGCCTCGTGGGTGGTGCCACATGTCGAAAGACCCCAATTTCAAGGTCCACTCTTGAAAAGAACCCGATGCCAGCACACCTCTTTGAAGGAAAACCTGTGGATGAAGGCACAACACGAAGGGGCACTGACACCCGCGTGCATCGTCCAGAAAAACCCGCAGGTCCCACAGACATTTCGACAAGTGGCCTGTCATCCTGTAAACAACTCGAAAGGCAAACGAAGGTCCATTCCTCAACAGAAGAGTAGGTGTGACTCTCTTGTCCCTATTCTGCAGGGACCACGGGTTCCGAGTCAGAAACGGAGAGCAAGCCTGAGGTTCCTACGTCCACTCGAGATGAAGCCCTCTTCCATTGCACCACAACCAGTGGAGTCCCGAGAGGCCCCTACCAACTCCACAGATTCCCTGAGTTCTCAGAGGCACAAAAAGAAGCTCCCTGAGGTCACAGGCACAAGTCGAGGGACCCCTGGGTTTTCTGCCGTGACTCGAGAAAGACCTCGAGAGTGCTTCAAAATGTGTTGAGTCGCGATTCCCCTACCATGACTCAAGAGCCATGACACGCTCCCCCTCGCCACGCGCATGGAGACCTGACTAACATGGCACTGCACGAGAGGCTCCATGAGTTCCTCATCGTACCTCGTGAGGAAACCCACACTGGCGCGGCAGCTCGAGGAAACACATGAGACACCCCGGTCATCGCGAGATGAGGGCCTTATTTTCCTGCATGGCCTGGAGACCAATCACGAGTCCTCTCTCCAAACTGAAGAGGAGGCTGGACTCCCTTGAAGCCGCTCAGGGGGCTCCAAGAGATCCGCGTCGCGAATCGAGAGGAGAGCGGAGTCCTTGGCTTCCCCTCGAGACGAGGCCTGACTCCCCGAGGGAGGCTGGAATGCAACCCTGAGATCCCCGCCTATCCTGGAGAGGAATATTAGGTCCCGGACACAGGCCTAGGTGAGGTCTGTTGGCCCCTGCAATGACTCGAGCGCAACCCCCAGCTTTCCCTCGCAACTCTAGGGGAAGATTGGGCTTCCCAGGGCCAACCCAAGAGGAAGGCTGAGATCCCCATCGTAACTCGAGAATGCCAACGCAACTCGAGAAAAACCACGTGGTTCCCACCTCTTGGCAAGATGAGGCTCTTGCCCGCGACGGCGTCTCAATGAAAGTCCCCTGTTCCGCACTGAAGGGCGAAACCGTCCCTGACAGCCTTCCTGCAACCCCCAAAAGTCCCCTGACACGCTGGGTTCCACCGAGGGGAACACCGAGGGTCCCGGCACCGCTTCCTCTGAGCCCCTTCTCCCCTCCTGATCGCGACAGGAGAGGCGATTCCCCTGCGTGGCCTGGAAGGGGTTCCCGGCCTTCCCGGCGCACCTCAGGATGAGGCCGGTCTCACGAGGAAATTCGAGACGAGCCACGTGGGTGGGGCCACATGCCGAATGTCCCCGATTCCCCAGTCCGCTCTTGAGAAGGACCCGAGGCCCGGACCCCTCTTCGAAGGCAACCCTGTGGGTAAAGGCACAAGACGAAGGGGCACTGCCACTCCCGTGCATCGTCCGCAAAGACCCGCGGGTTCCAAACACAGCTCGATGAGGGACCTGAGACCCCCTGAGCAACTCGAGAGGCCAGCGGGGTTCCCTTCCTCAGACAAGACGAGGCCTGACTCTCCTGTCCCAACTCTGCAGGGACCCTGCCGTCGGAGTCCGAAACGGAGAGGAAGCCTGAGGTTCCTGCCTCCCCTCGAGGTGAGGCCCTCTTCCGTTGCGCCAGACCCAGCGGAGTCCCGAGGGGCCCCGCACCTCCACAGGATCCCTCGCCTCTCAGAGGCACCCTGGCAAGTTCCCTAAGGTCCCCGGCAGAAGGCGAGGGAAACGAGGGTTTCCCGCCGCCCCCCGAGAAAGACCTCGAGAGTCCTTCTTCAACGCGTCTCGAGGCCCTAGTCCCCTCCCGTGACTCGAGAGCCAGGACGCGCTCCCCCTCGCCACGCGCATGGAGACCTGAATTCCCTGGCGCCGCACGAGAGGCTCCCTGAGATCCTCGTCGTGCCTCGGGAGAAAACCCCCACGGGCGCCGCAGCTCGAGGAAACCCCTGAGACGCCTCCGTCCTCGCGAGCTGAGGGCCTTCTTTTCCTGCATGGCCTGGAGAGCATTCCCGGGTCCTCTCTCCAAACGGAAGAGGAGGCTGGACTCCCTTGAGGCCGCTCAGGTGGCTCCAAGAGACCCGCGTCGTGACTCGAGAGGAGAGCAGAGTCCTTGGCTTCCCCTCGAGACGAGGCCTGACTCCCCGGGGGAGCCTGGAATGCAACCCCGAGATCCCTGCCTTCCCTGGAGAGGAATATTAGGTCCCGGACACACGCCTAGGTGAGGTCTCTTCGGCCCTGCAGTGACTCGAGCGCAACCCCCAGCTTTCCCTCGCCACCCGAGGGGAAGATTGGGCTTCCCAGCGCCAAGCCAAGGCGAAGGCTGAGATCCCCGTCGTAACTCGAGAATCCCGCCACAACTCGAGAAAAACCACGTGGTTCCCACCTCTTGGCAAGATGAGGCCCTTGCCCGCCACGGCGTCTCAAGGGAAGTCCCCTGTTCCGCCCTGAAGGGCGAAACGGTCCCAGACAGCCTTCCTGCGACCCCCAAAAGTCCCCCGACACGCCGGGTTCCCCCGAGTGGAACAACGAGAGTCCAGGCACCGCTTCCTCTGAGACCCTTCTCCCCTCCTGATCGCGACAGGAGAGGCGATTCCCCTGCGTGGCCTGGAAGGGGTTCCCGGCCTTCCCTGCGCACCTCAGGATGAGGCCGGTCTCACGAGGAAATTCGAGACGAGCCACGTGTGTGGGGCCACATGCCGAACGCCCCCGATTCCCCGGTCCGCTCTTGAGAAGGACCCGAGGCCCGGACCCCTCTTCGAAGGCAACCCTGTGGGTGAAGGCACAACACGAAGGGCCACTGCCAACCCCGTGCTTCGTCCGCAAAGACCCGCGGGTTCCACACACAGCTCGACGAGGGGCCTGAGACCCCCTGAGCAACTCGAGAGGCCACCGGGGTTCCCTTCCTCAGACAAGACGAGGCCTGACTCTCCTGTCCCAACTCTGCATGGACCCTGCGGTCGGAGTCCGAAACGGAGAGGAAGCCTGAGGTTCCTGCCTCCCCTCGAGGTGAGGCCCTCTTCCGTTGCGCCAGACCCAGCGGAGTCCCGAGGGGCCCCGCCACCTCCACAGGATCCCTCGCCTCTCAGAGGCACCCTGGCAAGTTCCCTAATGTCCCCGGCAGAAGGCGAGGGACACGAGGGTTTCCCGCCGCCCCCCGAGAATGACCTCGAGAGTCCTTCTTCAACGCGTCTCGAGGCCCTAGTCCCCTCCCGTGACTCGAGAGCCAGGACGCGCTCCCCCTCGCCACACGCATGGAGACCTGCCTTCCCTGGCGCCGCACGAGAGGCTCCCTGAGATCCTCGTCGTGCCTCGGGAGAAAACCCTCACGGGCGCCGCAACTCGAGGAAAGCCCTGAGACGCCCCCGTCCTCGCGAGCTGAGGGCCTTCTTTTCCTGCATGGCCTGGAGAGCAATCCCGGGTCCTCTCTCCAAACGGAAGAGGAGGCTGGACTCCCTTGAGGCCGCTCAGGGGGCTCCAAGAGACCCGCGTCGCGACTCGAGAGGAGAGCGGAGTCCTTGGCTTCCCCTCGAGACGAGGCCTGACTCCCCGGGGGAGCCTGGAATGCAACCCCGGGATCCCTGCCTTCCCTGGAGAGGAATATTAGGTCCCGGACACACGCCTAGGTGAGGTCTCTTCGGCCCTGCAGTGACTCGAGCGCAACCCCCAGCTTTCCCTCGCCACCCGAGGGGAAGATTGGGCTTCCCAGCGCCAAGCCAAGGCGAAGGCTGAGATCCCCGTCGTAACTCGAGAATCCCGCCGCAACTCGAGAAAAACCACGTGGTTCCCACCTCTTGGCAAGATGAGGCCCTTGCCCGCCACGGCGTCTCAAGAGAAGTCCCCTGTTCTGCCCTGAAGGGCGAAACGGTCCCTGACAGCCTTCCTGCGACCCCCAAGAGTCCCCCGACACGCCGGGTTCCCCCGAGGGGAACACCGAGGGTCCCGGCACCGCTTCCTCTGAGCCCCTTCTCCCCTCCTGATCGCGACAGGAGAGGCGATTCCCCTGCGTGGTCTGGAAGGGGTTCCCGGCCTTCCCGGCGCACCTCAGGATGAGGCCGGTCTCACGAGGAAATTCGAGACGAGCCACGTGGGTGGGGCCACATGCCGAACGCCCCCGATTCCCCGGTCCGCTCTTGAGAAGGACCCGAGGCCCGGACCCCTCTTCGAAGGCAACCCTGTGGGTGAAGGCACAACACGAAGGGGCATGCCACCCCCGTGCATCGTCCGCAAAGACCCGTGGGTTCCACACACAGCTCGACGAGGGGCCTGAGACCCCCTGAGCAACTCGAGAGGCCAGCGGGGTTCCCATCCTCAGACAAGACGAGGCCTGACTCTCCTGTCCCAACTCTGCAGGGACCCTGCGGTCGGAGTCCGAAACGGAGAGGAAGCCTGAGGTTCCTGCCTCCCCTCGAGGTGAGGCCCTCTTCCGTTGCGCCAGACCCAGTGGAGTCCCGAGGGGCCCCGCCACCTCCACAGGATCCCTCGCCTCTCAGAGGCACCCTGGCAAGTTCCCTAAGGTCCCCGGCAGAAGGCGAGGGAAACGAGGGTTTCCCGTCGCCCCCCGAGGAAGACCTCGAGAGTCCTTCTTCAACGCGTCTCGAGGCCCTAGTCCCCTCCCGTGACTCGAGAGCCAGGACGCGCTCCCCCTCGCCACGCGCATGGAGACCTGACTTCCCTGGCGCCGCACGAGAGGCTCCCTGAGATCCTCGTCGTTCCTCGGGAGAAAACCCCCACGGGCGCTGCAGCTCGAGGAAACCCCGGAGACGCCCCCGTCCTCGCGAGCTGAGGGCCTTCTTTTCCTGCATGGCCTGGAGAGCAATCCCGGGTCCTCTCTCCAAACGGAAGAGGAGGTTGGACTCCCTTGAGGCCGCTCAGGGGGCTCCAAGAGACCCTCGTCGCTACTCGAGAGGAGAGCGGAGTCCTTGGCTTCCCCTCGAGACGAGGTCTGACTCCGCAGGGGAGCCTGGAATGCAACCCCGAGATCCCTGCCTTCCCTGGAGAGGAATATTAGGTCCCGGACACACGCCTAGGTGAGGTCTCTTCGGCCCTGCAGTGACTCGAGCGCAACCCCCAGCTTTCCCTCCCAACCCGGGGGGAAGATTAGGCTTCCCAGGGCCAACCCAAGGGGAAGGCTGAGATCCCCGTCGTAACTCGAGAATGCCGCCGCAACTCGTGAAAAACCACGTGGTTCCCACCTCTTGGCAAGATGAGGCCCTTGCCCGCGACGTCGTCTCAAGGGAAGTCCCCTGTTCCGCCCTGAAGGGCGAAACGGTCCCTGACAGACTTTCTGCGACCCCCAAAAGTCCCCCGACACACCGGGTTCCCCCGAGTGGAACAACGAGAGTCCAGGCACCGCTTCCTCTGAGCCCCTTCTCCCCTCCTGATCGCGACAGGAGAGGCGATTCCCCTGCGTGGCCTGGAAGGGGTTCCCGGCCTTCCCTGCGCACCTCAGGATGAGGCCTGTCTCACGAGGAAATTCGAGACGAGCCACGTGGGTGGGGCCACATGCCGAACGCCCCCGATTCCCCGGTCCGCTCTTTAGAAGGACCCGAGGCCCGGACCCCTCTTTGAAGGCAACCCTGTGGGTGAAGGCACAACACGAAGGGGCACTGCCACCCCCGTGCATCGTCCGCAAAGACCCGCGGGTTCCACACACAGCTCGACGAGGGGCCTGAGACCCCCTGAGCAACTCGAGAGGCCAGCGGGGTTCCCTTCCTCAGACAAGACGAGGCCTGACTCTCCTGTCCCAACTCTGCAGGGACCCTGCGGTCGGAGTCCGAAACGGAGAGGAAGCCTGAGGTTCCTGCCTCCCCTCGTGGTGAGGCCCTCTTCCGTTGCGCCAGACCCAGCGGAGTCCCGAGGGGCCCCGCCACCTCCACAGGATCCCTCGCCTCTCAGAGGCACCCTGGGAAGTTCCCTAAGGTCCCCGGCAGAAGGCGAGGGAAACGAGGGTTTCCCGCCGCCCCCCGAGAAAGACCTCGAGAGTCCTTCTTCAATGCGTCTCGAGGCCCTAGTCCCCTCCCGTGACTCGAGAGCCATGACGCGCTCCCCCTCGCCTTGCGCATGGAGACCTGACTTCCCTGGCGCCGCACGAGAGGCTCCCTGAGATCCTCGTCGTGCCTCGGGAGAAAACCCCCACGGGCGCCGCAGCTCGAGGAAACCCCTGAGAAGCCCCCGTCCTCGCGAGCTGAGGGCCTTCTTTTCCTGCATGGCCTGGAGAGCAATCCCGGGTCCTCTCTCCAAACGGAAGAGGAGGCTGGACTCCCTTGAGGCGACTCAGTGGGCTCCAAGAGATCCGCGTCGGGGCTCTAGAGGAGAGCGCAGTCCTTTGCTTCCCCTCTAGGCGAGGCCTGACTCCCCGGGGGAGTCTGGAGTACAATCCCGAGATCCTTGTCTTCCCTTGAGAGGACTATTAGGTCCTGGACACACGCCTAGATGAGGTCTCTTTGGCCTTGCAGTGGTTCGAGCACAACATCCAGCTTTCCCTCGCAACTCGAAGGGAAGTTTGGGCTTCCCAGGGCCAACACAAGAGGAAGCCTGAAATCCACGTCGTAACTCGAGAATCCCGCCGCAACTCGAGAAAAACCACGTGGTTCAATCGTCTTCGCAGCATGAGGCCCTTGCCCGCCACAGCGTCTCAAAAGAAGTCCCACGTTCCTACTGAAGTGCAAAACGGTACTTGGCACCCATGATGGCACCCCCAAAGTTCCCCAACATACAGGCCTCACTCGAGGGTAACACCCATGTTCCCCGCACCACATCATTTGAGCCCCTTCTCCCCTCCTGATTGCAACAGGAGTGTCTTTTCTCCTGCTTTGTGTGGAAGGGGTTACCGATCTTCCCAGCGCACATCAGGATGAGGCCTGTCTCACGAGGAAATTGGAGATGTAGCCTCGTGGGTGGTGCCACATGCGGAAAGACCCCATTTCCCGGTCAGCTATTAATAAGAACCCGATGCCTGTACACGTCTTGGAATGCATCCCGTAGGATGAAGGCACAACAAGGAGGGACCCTGAACACCCGTGCATCTTTTGGAAAATTCTGCAGGTTCCACATACAGCTCGACAAGTGACCTGTTACCTCGTGAACAACTCGAGAGGCAAGCTAAGTTTCATTTCTCCACAGAATACGAGGCCTGACTCTCCTGTCCCAACTCTGCAGGAATCCTGAGATCGGAGTCTGAAATGGAGAGGAACCCTGAGGTTCCTTCCTCAACACGAGATGAGGCCCTCTTGTATTATACCACACCCAGTGGAGTCCCGAGAGGCCCCTCCCAACTCCACAGTATCAGTGTCTTCTCAGAGGCACCCTGAGCAACTCCCTGAGGTCACCGGCACAAGTCGAGGGAACACAGGGTATCCTGCCGCAACCCGAGAAAGACCTCAAGAGTCCTTCTTCAACGCGTCTTGAGGACGGATTCCCCTACCATGACTCGAGAGCAATGACACGCTCCCCCTCGCCATGCGCATGGACACCTGACTTCCCTGGCGCCACATGAGAGGCTCCCTGAGCTCCCCGTCATACCTCGTGAGAAACCCCACACTGGCGCCGCAGCTCGGGAAAACCCACGAGACGCCACCGTCATCGCGAGATTGGGGACTTCTTTTCCTGCCTGACCTGGAGAGCAATCCCTGGTCTTTTCTCCAAACTTCACAGGAGGCTTTACTCCCTTTAGGCCACTCAATGGGCTCCAAGAGATACCTGTCGCGACTTGAGAGGAGAGCAGAGTACTTTGTTTCCCCTCGAGAAGAGGCCTTACCCCGGGTTAGTCTGGAATGCAACCCCGAGATCCCTGTTGTCCCTGGAGAGGAACATTATGTCCTGGACAAAAGCCTAGATGAGGTCTATTTTGCCCTACAGTGACTCGAGAGCAACACCCATCTCTCCCTCGCAATTCGAATGGAAGATTGGTCTTCATTGGGCCAACACAACAGGAAGTCTGAATTTCCCGTTGTAACTCGAGAATCCCACCGCAACTCTTAAAAACCACGTGGTTCCCCATTCATCGCAATATAAGTCCTTTGCCCGCTACAGAGTCTCAAGAGAAGTCCCATGTTTCGTCATAAAGTTCAAGATGCTACTTGGCACCCTTGATGCAACCCCAAAAGTTCCCCAATATACCGGTCTCACTCCAAGGGAACACCGAAGTTCCTGGCACCACTTCATTTGAGCCCCTTCTCCGCTCCTGATCACGGCAGGAAGGTCGATCCCCCTGCTTTGTCTAGAAGGGGTTCCCGACCTTCATGGCGCACCTCAGGATGAGGCCAGTCTCACGAAGAAATTCGAGACGTAGCCTCGTGTTGGTGCCACGTGCCAAAAGACCCCGATTTCTCGGTCTTGCTCTTGATAAGAACCCGATGCCCGGACACCTCTTCTAAGGCAACCCTGTGGATGAAGGCACTACACGAGGGGGCACTGGCAACCCTGTTCATCGTCCGGAAAACCCCGCAGGATCCACATACAGCTCCACAACTGGCCTGTCACCCCTTAAACAATGAGAGAGGAAAGCGGAGTCCCCTTCCTCAGACAAGACGAGGCCTGAGTATCCAATCCCAACTCTGCAGGCACGCTTCGATCTGAGTCAGAAATGGAGAGGAAACCTGAGGTTCCTGCCTCAACCCGAGATGAGGCCCTCTTCCATTAAAACAAACCCAGTGGAGTCCCGAGAGTCCCCTCCCATCTCCACAGTATCCCTGACTTCTCATAGGCATTCTGAGAAGCTCCTTGAGGCCACCGGCAAAAGTCGAGGGAAATAAGGGTTTCCTGCCACAACCGAAGAAAGACCTCGAGAGTCCTTCTTCAATGTGTCTTGAGGTCAGATTCCCCTACCATAGCTCGAGAGCAATGACACGCTCCCCCTCGCCATGCGCATGGACACCTGACTTCCCTGGGGCCACATGAGAGGCTCCCTGAGCTCCCCGTCATACCTCGTGAGAAACCCCACACTGGCGCCGCAGCTCGAGAAAACCCACAAGATCCCTCCGTCATCGCGAGATGAGGGCCATCTTTTCCTGCATGGCCTGGAGAGCAGTCCCAAGTCCTCTCTCCAAACTTCACAGGAGGCTTGACTCCCTTTAGGCCACAAAGTGGGCTCCAAGAGGTGCCCGTCGCGACTCAAAAGGAGAGCGGAGTCCTTTGCTTCCCTTCGACATGAGGCCTGACTCCCTGGGTGAGTCTGGAATGCAAACCTGAGATCCCTGTGGCCCTTGGAGAGGAACATTAGGTCCTGGACACAAGCCTAGATGAGGTCTCCTTTGCCCTGCAGTGACTCGAGCGCAACCCCCAGCTCTCCCTCGCAACTCGAATGGATGATTGGACTTCCCTGGCCCAACACAAGAGGAAGCCTGAAATCCCCGTCGTAACTCGAGAATCCCGCCGCAACTCGAGAAAAACCACGTGGCTCCCCCGTCATCGCAAGATGAGGCCCTTGGCCACTACAGCGTATCAAGAGAAGTCCCACGTTCCATCCTGAAGTACAAAACGGTACTTGGCACCCTTGATGCGACCCCCAAAGTTCCCTGACATACCGGTCTCACTCGAGGGAAACACCAAAGTTCACGGCACCACTTCCTGTGAGCCCCTTCACCCCTCCTGATCGCGACAGAAGGGTCGATTCCCATGTTTTGTCTGCAAGGGGTTCCCGACGTTCCCCGCGAACCTCCGGATGAGGCCGGTCTCATGAGGAAATTCGAAAAGTAGCCTCATGGTTGGTGCCATATGCTGAAAGATCCCGAATTCCCGGTCCACTCTAGATAAGAACCTGACGCCCGGACATCTCTTCGAAGGCAACCCTGTGGATGAAGGCACAACACGAAGGGACACTGACATCCCCATGCATCGTCTGGAAAAACCCGCAGATTCCACTCACAGCTCCAAATGTGGACTGTCACCTCGTGAACAACTCGAGAGGCAAGTGAAGTTGCATTCCTTCACACAAGACGAGGCCTTACTCTCCTGTCCCAACTCTTCAGGGACCCTGCAATTGGAGTCAGAAATGGAGAGGAACCCTGAGGTTCCTGCCTCAACTAGAGAAGAGGCCCTCTTCCATTGAACCAAACTCAGTGGTGTCCCGAGAGGCCCCTCCCAACACCACAGTATCCCTGAATTCTCAGAGGCTCCGTGAGAAGCTACCTGAGGTCACTGGCACAAGTCGAGGGAACCCAGAGTTTCCTGAAGTAACCCGAGAAAGACTTGGAGAGTCCTTTTTCAACGTCTCTTGATGCCCGATTCCCCTACCATGACTCCAGAGCAAGGACGCGCTCCCCTCGCCACAAGCAGGAAAACTGACTTCCCTAGTACCACACAAGAGGCTCCCTGAGTACCCCATCGTACCTCGTGAGAAAACCCACACTGGCGCCGCAGTTCGAGAAAAACCACAAGATGCCCCCGTCAAGGAGAGATGGGGGCCTTCTTTTCCTGCCTGATCTGGAGAGCAATTCCTGGTCCTCTCTCCAAACTTCACTGGAGTATTGACTCCCTTTAGGCCACTCAGTTGGGTCCAAGAAATACCCGGTGCGACTCGAGAGGAGAGCGGAGTCCTTTGCTTCCCTGGAGACGAGGCCTGACTTCCCGGGTGAGTTTGGAATGCAACCCCGAGATCCATGTCACCCCTGGAGTGGAACATTATGTCCTAGACACAAGCCTAGATGAGGTCTATTTTGCCCTACAGTGACTCGAGCAACCTCCATCTCTCCCTCACAATTTGAATGGAAGATTGGTCTTCCCACGGTCAACACAAGAGGAAGTCTGAATTTCCCATCGTAATTCGAGAATTCAGCCTCAAGTCTTAAAAACCATGTGGTTCCCCCTTCATCGCAATATGAGGCCCTTGCCAGCTAGAGTCTCAAGAGAAGTCCCACGTTCCATCTTAAAGTTCGAAATGCTACTTGGCACACTTGATGTGACCCCAAAGTTCCCCAACATACCGGTCTCACTCCAGGGGAACACCGAAGTTCCCGGTGTCTCCAGGGAAGTCCCATGTTCCGCCCTGAAGGGCGACACGGTACTTGACACCCTTGATGCGACCGCAAAAGTTCCCCGACACGCTGGGTTCACTCGAGGGGAACACCGACGGTCCCGGCACCACTTCATCTGAGCCCCTTCTCCCCTCCTGATCACGACAGGAGAGTCGATTCCCCTGCTTTGTCTGGAAGGGGTTCCCGGCCTTCCTGGCGCACCTCAGGATGAGGCCGGTCTCAGGAGGAAATTCGAGAGTAGCCACATGTGAGGTGCCACGTGCCGAACGACTCCGATTTTCCGGTCCGCTCTTGATAAGAACCCAATGCCCGGACACCTCTTCGAAGGCAACCCTGTGGGTGAAGGCACAACACGAAGGGGCACTGACACCCCCGTGCATCATCCGGAAAAACCCGCAGGGTCTACACACAGCTCGACAAGGGGCCTGAGACTCCCGGAACAACTCGAGAGGCAACCAGAATTCCATTCCTCAGACAAGACGAGGCATGACTCTCCTGTCCCAACACTGCAGGGACCGTGCAGTCGGAGTCCGAATCCGAGAGGAAGCCTGAGGTTCCTGCCTCCCCTCGAAATGAGGCCCTCTTCCATTGCGCCGAACCCAGCAGAGTCCCGAGAGGCCCTGCCAACTACACAGCATCCCTCACCTCTCAGAGGCACCGTGGGAAGTTCCCTAAGGTCCCCTGCAGAAGTCGAGGGAAACGAGGGTTTCCCGCCGCCACCCGAGAAAGACCTCGAGAGTCCTTCTTCAACGCCTCTTGAGGACCTAGCCGTTTCCCATGACTCGAGAGTGATGACCAGCTCCCCCTCGCCATGCGCATGGAGACCTGACTTGCCTGGCGCCGCACGAGAGGCTCCCTGAGGTCCTCATCATGCCTCGTGAGAAAACCCCCATAGGCGCAGCAGCCTGAGGAAACCCATGAGACGCCCCCGTCATCGCGAGATGAGGGCCTTCTTTTCTTGCCTGGCCTGGAGAGCAATCCCGATTCCTCTCTCCAAACTGAAGAGGAGGCTCGACACCCTTGAGTCCACTCAGTGGGCTCCAAGAGATCCGTGTCGCGACTTGAGAGGAAAGCGGAGTCTTTGCTTCCCCTCCAGGCAAGTCCTGACCCCCCGGGGGAGTCTGGAATGGAAACCCGTGATCCCTGTCTTCCCTTGAGAGGAATATTAGGTCCTGGACACACGCCTCGATGAGGTCTCTTTGGCCCTGTAGTGACTCGAGCAGAACCCCTAGCTTTCCATCGCAACTCGAATTGAAGATTGGGCTTCCCAGGGCCAACCCAAGAGGAAGCCTGAAATTCCTGTCGTTTTTGAGAATCCCAATGCAACTCGAGAAAAACGACGTGGTTCCAACGTCTTCACAGGATGAGGCCCTTGCCCGCTACAGCGTCTCCAGGGAAGTCCCATGTTCCGTCCTGAAGTGGGAAACGGTACTTGGCTCCCTTGATACGACCCCTAAAGTTCCCTGAAACGCCGGGTTCCCTCGAGTGGAACACCGAGGGTCCCGGCACCACTTCATCTGAGCCCCATCTCCCCTCCTGATCGCGACAGGAGAATCGATTCCCCTACTTTGTGTGGAAGGTGTTCCCGGCCTTCCCGGCGCACCTCAGGATGATGCTGGTCTCACGAGGAAATTCGAGATGAGCCACGTGGGTGGTGCCAAATGCTGAACGACCCCGATTTCCCAGTCCGCTCTTCATAAGAACACGATGCCCGGACACCTCTTCGAAGGCAACCCTGTGGATGAAGACACAAAACGAAGGGTCACTGACACCCCCATGCATCATATGGAAAAACCTGCAGATTCCACACACAGTTTGACAAGGGGCCTGAAACCCCATGAACAACTCGAGAGGCAAGCGGAGTTCCATTCCTCAGAAAAGACATAGCCTGACTCTCCTGTCCCAACTCTGCAGGGACACTACAATCAGAGTCAGAATTGGAGAGGAAGTCTGAGGTTCCTGCCTCCACTCGAGATGAGGCCCTCTTCCATTGCGACAAACCCAGTGGAGTCCCGAGAGGCCCCGCCAAATCCACAGCGTCCCTCACCTCTCAGAGGCACCCTGGGAAGTTTCCTCAGGTCCCCGGCAGAATTCGGGGGAAACGAGGGTTTCCCGCTGCAACCCGAGAAAGACATCGAGAGTCCTTCTTCAACGCGTCTTGAGGCCCTAGTCCCCTCTCATGACTCGAGAACAATGACGCGCTCCTTCTCGCCACATGCATGGAGACATGACTTCCCTGGAACCGCACGAGAGGCTCCCTGAGATCCTCGTCGTGCCTTGGGAGAAAACCCCCACGGGTGCCGCAGCTCGAGGAAACCCCTGAGATGCCCCCCTCCTCGCGAGGTGAGGGACTTCTTTTCCTGCCTGGCCTGGAGAGTAATCACGAGTCCTCTCTCAAAAGTGAAGAGGAGGCTGGACTCCCTTGAGGCCACTCAGGGGGCACCAAGATATCCGCGTCGCGACTCGGGAGGAGAGCGGAGTCCTTTGCTTCCCCTCGAGGCGAGGCCTGACTCCCCGGGGGAGCATGGGATGCAACTCCGAGATCCTTGTCTTCCCTGGAGAGGAGCAGTAGGTCCTGGACACAGGCCTAGATGAGGTCTCTTTGGCCCTGCAGTGACTAGAGCGCAACCCCCAGCTTTCGCTCGCCACTAGAATAGAAGATTGGGCTACCCAGGGCCGACACAAGAGGAAGCCTGTAATCCCCCGTCGTAACACGAGAATCCCGCCGCAACTCGAGAAAAACCACGTGGTTCCTACCTCTTCGCAAGATGAGGCCCTTGCCCGCGACGGCGTCTCAAGGGAAGTCCCCTGTTCCGCCCTGAAGGGCGAAACGGTCCCTGACAGCCTTCCTGCGATCCCCAAAAGTCCCCCGACACGCCGGGGTCTCCCGAGGGGAACACCGAGGGTCCCGGCACCGCTTCCTCTGAGCCCCTTCTCCCCTCCTGATCGCGACAGGAGAGGCGATTCCCCTGCTTGGCCTGGAAAGGGTTCCCGGCCTTCCCGGCTCACCTCAGGATGAGGCCGGTCTCACGAGGAAATTCGAGACGAGCCACGTGGGTGGGGCCACATGCCGAACGACCCCGATTCCCCGGTCCGCTCTTGAGAAGGACCCGAGGCCCGGACCCCTCTTCGAAGGCAACCCTGTGGGTGAAGGCACAACACGAAGGGGCACTGCCACCCCCGGGCATCGTCCGCAAAGACCCGCGGGTTCCACACACAGCTCGACGAGGGGCCTGAGACCCCCTGAGCAACTCGAGAGGCCAGCGGGGTTCCCTTCCTCAGACAAGACGAGGCCTGACTCTCCTGTCCCAACTCTGCAGGGACCCTGCGGTCGGAGTCCGAAACGGAGAGGAAGCCTGAGGTTCCTGCCTCCCCTCGAGGTGAGGCCCTCTCCCGTTGCGCCAGACCCAGCGGAGTCCCGAGGGGCCCCGCCACCCCAACAGGATCCCTCGCCTCTCAGAGGCACCCTGGGAAGTTCCCTAAGGTCCCCGGCAGAAGGCGAGGGACACGAGGGTTTCCCGCCGCCCCCCGAGAAAGACCTCGAGAGTCCTTCTTCAACGCGTCTCGAGGCCCTAGTCCCCTCCCGTGACTCGAGAGCCAGGACGCGCTCCCCCTTGCCACGCGCATGGAGACCTGACTTCCCTGGCGCCGCACGAGAGGCTCCCTGAGATCCTCGTCGTGCCTCGGGAGAAAACCCCCACGGGCGCCGCAGCTCGAGGAAATCCCTGAGACGCCCCCGTCCTCGCGAGCTTAGGGCCTTCTTTTCCTGCATGGCCTGGAGAGCAATCCCGGGTCCTCTCTCCAAACGGAAGAGGAGGCTGGACTCCCTTGAGGCCGCTCAGGGGGCTCCAAGAGACCCGCGTCGAGACTCGAGAGGAGAGCGGAGTCCTTGGCTTCCCCTCGAGACGAGGCCTGACTCCCCGGGGGAGCCTGGAATGCAACCCCGAGATACCTGCCTTCCCTGGAGAGGAATAGTAGGTCACGGACACACGCCTAGGTGAGGTCTCTTCGGCCCTGCAGTGACTCGAGCGCAACCCCCAGCTTTCCCTCGCAACCCGGGGCGAAGATTGGGCTTCCCAGGGCCAACCCAAGAGGAAGCCTGAGATCCCCGTCGTAACTCGAGAATCCCGCCGCAACTCGAGAAAACACCACGTTGTTCCCACCTATTCGGAAGATGAGTCCCTTGCCCGCGATGGCGTCTCAAGGGAAGTCCCCTGTTCCACCCTGAAGGGCGAAATGGTCCCTGACAGCCTTCATGCGACCCCCAAAAGATCCCCGACACGCCGGGTTCCCTCGAGGGGAACACCGAGGGTCCCGGCACCGCTTCCTCTGAGCCCCTTCTCCCCTCCTGATCGCGACAGGAGAGTCGATTGCCCTGGGTGGTCTTGAAGGGGATCCCGGCCTTCCCCGCGCACCTCAGGAGGAGGCCGGTCTCACGAGGTAATTCGAACCGAGCCACGTGGGTGGCGCCACATGCCGAACGACCCCGATTCCCCGGTCCGCTCTTGAGAAGGACCCGAGGCGCGGACCGCTCTTCGAAGGCAACCCTGTGGGTAAAGGCACAACACGAAGGGGCACTGCCACCCCCGTGCATCGTCCGCAAAGACCCGCGGGTTCCGCACTCAGCTCGACGAGGGGCCTGAGACCCCCTGAACAACTCGTGAGGCAAGCGGGGTTCCCTTCCTCAGACAAGACGAGGCCTGACTCTCCTGTCCCAACTCTGCAGGGACCCTGAGATCGGAGGGTCTGAGTCAGAAACAGAGAGGAAGCCTAATGTTCCTGCCTCCCCTCGAGATGAGGCCCTCTTCCATTGCGCCAACCCCAGCGGAGTCCCGAGAGACCCCGCTAACTCCACAGGATCCCTCACCTCTCAGAGGCACCCTGGGAAGTTCCCTCAGGTCCCCGGCAGAAGTCGTGGGAAATAAGGGTTTCCCGCCGCCACTCGAGAAAGACCTCGATAGTCCTTCTTCAAAGTGTCTTGAGGCCCTTGTGCCCTCTCTGGACTAGAGAGCAATGATGCGCTCCCCCTCGCCTCGCGCATGCAGACCTGGCTTCCCTGGCGCCGCACGAGAGGCTCCCTGAGATCCTCGTCGTGCCTCGGGAGAAAACCCCCATGGGCGCCGCAGCTCGAGGAAACCCCCTAGACGCCCCCGTCCTCGCGAGCTGAGGGCCTTCTTTTCCTGCCTGGCCTGGAGAGCAATCCCGAGTCCTCTCTCCAAACTGAAGAGTAGGATGGATTCTCTTGAGGCGACTCAGTGGGCTCCAAGAGATCCGCGTCGGGGCTCTAGAGGATAGCGCAGTCCTTTGCTTCCCCTCGAGGCGAGGCCTGACTCCCCGGGGGAGTCTGGAGTGCAATCCCGAGATCCTTGTCTTCCCTTGAGAGGACTATTAGGTCCTGGACACACGCCTAGATGAGGTCTCTTTGGCCTTGCAGTGGTTCGAGCACAACATCCAGCTTTCCCTCGCAACTCGAAGGGAAGTTTGGGCTTCCAGGGCCAACACAAGAGGAAGCCTGAAATCCACGTCGTAACTCGAGAATCCCGCCGCAACTCGAGAAAAACCACGTGGTTCCATCGTCTTCGCAGCATGAGGCCCTTGCCCGCCACAGCGTCTCAAAAGAAGTCCCACGTTCCTACTGAAGTGCAAAACGGTACTTGGCACCCATGATGGCACCCCCAAAGTTCCCCAACATACAGGCCTCACTCGAGGGTAACACCCATGTTCCCCGCACCACATCATTTGAGCCCCTTCTCCCCTCCTGATTGCAACAGGAGTGTCTTTTCTCCTGCTTTGTGTGGAAGGGGTTACCGATCTTCCCAGCGCACATCAGGATGAGGCCTGTCTCACGAGGAAATTGGAGATGTAGCCTCGTGGGTGGTGCCACATGCGGAAAGACCCCATTTCCCGGTCAGCTATTAATAAGAACCCGATGCCCGTACACGTCTTGGAATGCATCCCGTAGGATGAAGGCACAACAAGGAGGGACCCTGAACACCCGTGCATCTTTTGGAAAATTCTGCAGGTTCCACATACAGCTCGACAAGTGACCTGTTACCTCGTGAACAACTCGAGAGGCAAGCTAAGTTTCATTTCTCCACAGAATACGAGGCCTGACTCTCCTGTCCCAACTCTGCAGGAATCCTGAGATCGGAGTCTGAAATGGAGAGGAACCCTGAGGTTCCTTCCTCAACACGAGATGAGGCCCTCTTGTATTATACCACACCCAGTGGAGTCCCGAGAGGCCCCTCCCAACTCCACAGTATCAGTGTCTTCTCAGAGGCACCCTGAGCAACTCCCTGAGGTCACCGGCACAAGTCGAGGGAACACAGGGTATCCTGCCGCAACCCGAGAAAGACCTCAAGAGTCCTTCTTCAACGCGTCTTGAGGACGGATTCCCCTACCATGACTCGAGAGCAATGACACGCTCCCCCTCGCCATGCGCATGGACACCTGACTTCCCTGGCGCCACATGAGAGGCTCCCTGAGCTCCCCGTCATACCTCGTGAGAAACCCCACACTGGCGCCGCAGCTCGGGAAAACCCACGAGACGCCACCGTCATCGCGAGATTGGGGACTTCTTTTCCTGCCTGACCTGGAGAGCAATCCCTGGTCTTTTCTCCAAACTTCACAGGAGGCTTTACTCCCTTTAGGCCACTCAATGGGCTCCAAGAGATACCTGTCGCGACTTGAGAGGAGAGCAGAGTACTTTGTTTCCCCTCGAGAAGAGGCCTTACCCCGGGTTAGTCTGGAATGCAACCCCGAGATCCCTGTTGTCCCTGGAGAGGAACATTATGTCCTGGACAAAAGCCTAGATGAGGTCTATTTTGCCCTACAGTGACTCGAGAGCAACACCCATCTCTCCCTCGCAATTCGAATGGAAGATTGGTCTTCATTGGGCCAACACAAGAGGAAGTCTGAATTTCCCGTTGTAACTCGAGAATCCCACCGCAACTCTTAAAAACCACGTGGTTCCCCATTCATCGCAATATAAGTCCTTTGCCCGCTACAGAGTCTCAAGAGAAGTCCCATGTTTCGTCATAAAGTTCAAGATGCTACTTGGCACCCTTGATGCAACCCCAAAAGTTCCCCAATATACCGGTCTCACTCCAAGGGAACACCGAAGTTCCTGGCACCACTTCATTTGAGCCCCTTCTCCGCTCCTGATCACGGCAGGAAGGTCGATCCCCCTGCTTTGTCTAGAAGGGGTTCCCGACCTTCATGGCGCACCTCAGGATGAGGCCAGTCTCACGAAGAAATTCGAGACGTAGCCTCGTGTTGGTGCCACGTGCCAAAAGACCCCGATTTCTCGGTCTTGCTCTTGATAAGAACCCGATGCCCGGACACCTCTTCTAAGGCAACCCTGTGGATGAAGGCACTACACGAGGGGGCACTGGCAACCCTGTTCATCGTCCGGAAAACCCCGCAGGATCCACATACAGCTCCACAACTGGCCTGTCACCCCTTAAACAATGAGAGAGGAAAGCGGAGTCCCCTTCCTCAGACAAGACGAGGCCTGAGTATCCAATCCCAACTCTGCAGGCACGCTTCGATCTGAGTCAGAAATGGAGAGGAAACCTGAGGTTCCTGCCTCAACCCGAGATGAGGCCCTCTTCCATTAAAACAAACCCAGTGGAGTCCCGAGAGTCCCCTCCCATCTCCACAGTATCCCTGACTTCTCATAGGCATTCTGAGAAGCTCCTTGAGGCCACCGGCAAAAGTCGAGGGAAATAAGGGTTTCCTGCCACAACCGAAGAAAGACCTCGAGAGTCCTTCTTCAATGTGTCTTGAGGTCAGATTCCCCTACCATAGCTCGAGAGCAATGACACGCTCCCCCTCGCTATGCGCATGGACACCTGACTTCCCTGGGGCCACATGAGAGGCTCCCTGAGCTCCCCGTCATACCTCGTGAGAAACCCCACACTGGCGCCGCAGCTCGAGAAAACCCACAAGATCCCTCCGTCATCGCGAGATGAGGGCCATCTTTTCCTGCATGGCCTGGAGAGCAGTCCCAAGTCCTCTCTCCAAACTTCACAGGAGGCTTGACTCCCTTTAGGCCACAAAGTGGGCTCCAAGAGGTGCCCGTCGCGACTCAAAAGGAGAGCGGAGTCCTTTGCTTCCCTTCGACATGAGGCCTGACTCCCTGGGTGAGTCTGGAATGCAAACCTGAGATCCCTGTGGCCCTTGGAGAGGAACATTAGGTCCTGGACACAAGCCTAGATGAGGTCTCCTTTGCCCTGCAGTGACTCGAGCGCAACGCCCAGCTCTCCCTCGCAACTCGAATGGATGATTGGACTTCCCTGGCCCAACACAAGAGGAAGCCTGAAATCCCCGTCGTAACTCGAGAATCCCGCCGCAACTCGAGAAAAACCACGTGGCTCCCCCGTCATCGCAAGATGAGGCCCTTGGCCGCTACAGCGTATCAAGAGAAGTCCCACGTTCCATCCTGAAGTACAAAACGGTACTTGGCACCCTTGATGCGACCCCCAAAGTTCCCTGACATACCGGTCTCACTCGAGGGAAACACCAAAGTTCACGGCACCACTTCCTGTGAGCCCCTTCACCCCTCCTGATCGCGACAGAAGGGTCGATTCCCATGTTTTGTCTGCAAGGGGTTCCCGACGTTCCCCGCGAACCTCCGGATGAGGCCGGTCTCATGAGGAAATTCGAAAAGTAGCCTCATGGTTGGTGCCATATGCTGAAAGATCCCGAATTCCTGGTCCACTCTAGATAAGAACCTGACGCCCGGACATCTCTTCGAAGGCAACCCTGTGGATGAAGGCACAACACGAAGGGACACTGACATCCCCATGCATCGTCTGGAAAAACCCGCAGATTCCACTCACAGCTCCAAATGTGGACTGTCACCTTGTGAACAACTCGAGAGGCAAGTGAAGTTGCATTCCTTCACACAAGACGAGGCCTTACTCTCCTGTCCCAACTCTTCAGGGACCCTGCAATTGGAGTCAGAAATGGAGAGGAACCCTGAGGTTCCTGCCTCAACTAGAGAAGAGGCCCTCTTCCATTGAACCAAACTCAGTGGTGTCCCGAGAGGCCCCTCCCAACACCATAGTATCCCTGAATTCTCAGAGGCTCCGTGAGAAGCTACCTGAGGTCACTGGCACAAGTCGAGGGAACCCAGAGTTTCCTGAAGTAACCCGAGAAAGACTTGGAGAGTCCTTTTTCAACGTCTCTTGATGCCCGATTCCCCTACCATGACTCCAGAGCAAGGACGCGCTCCCCTCGCCACAAGCAGGAAAACTGACTTCCCTAGTACCACACAAGAGGCTCCCTGAGTACCCCATCGTACCTCGTGAGAAAACCCACACTGGCGCCGCAGTTCGAGAAAAACCACAAGATGCCCCCGTCAAGGAGAGATGGGGGCCTTCTTTTCCTGCCTGACCTGGAGAGCAATTCCTGGTCCTCTCTCCAAACTTCACTGGAGTATTGACTCCCTTTAGGCCACTCAGTTGGGTCCAAGAAATACCCGGTGCGACTCGAGAGGAGAGCGGAGTCCTTTGCTTCCCTGGAGACGAGGCCTGACTCCCCGGGTGAGTTTGGAATGCAACCCCGAGATCCATGTCACCCCTGGAGTGGAACATTATGTCCTAGACACAAGCCTAGATGAGGTCTATTTTGCCCTACAGTGACTCGAGCAACCTCCATCTCTCCCTCACAATTTGAATGGAAGATTGGTCTTCCCACAGTCAACACAAGAGGAAGTCTGAATTTCCCATCGTAATTCGAGAATTCAGCCTCAAGTCTTAAAAACCATGTGGTTCCCCCTTCATCGCAATATGAGGCCCTTGCCAGCTAGAGTCTCAAAAGAAGTCCCACGTTCCATCTTAAAGTTCGAAATGCTACTTGGCACACTTGATGTGACCCCAAAGTTCCCCAACATACCGGTCTCACTCCAGGGGAACACCGAAGTTCCCGGTGTCTCCAGGGAAGTCCCATGTTCCGCCCTGAAGGGCGACACGGTACTTGACACCCTTGATGCGACCGCAAAAGTTCCCCGATACGCTGGGTTCCCTCGAGGGGAACACCGAGGGTCCCGGCACCAATTCATCTGAGCCCCTTCTCCCCTCCTGATCGTGACAGGAGAGTCGATTCCCCTGCTTTGTCTGGAAGGGGTTCCCGGCCTTCCTGGCGCACCTCAGGATGAGGACGGTCTCAGGAGGAAATTCGAGAGTAGCCACATGTGAGGTGCCACGTGCCGAACGACTCCGATTTTCCGGTCCGCTCTTGATAAGAACCCGATGCCCGGACCCCTCTTCGAAGGCAACCCTGTGGGTGAAGGCACAACACGAAGGGGCACTGACACCCCCGTGCATCATCCGGAAAAACCCGCAGGGTCTACACACAGCTCGACAAGGGGCCTGAGACTCCCGGAACAACTCGAGAGGCAACCAGAATTCCATTCCTCAGACAAGACGAGGCATGACTCTCCTGTCCCAACACTGCAGGGACCGTGCAGTCGGAGTCCGAATCCGAGAGGAAGCCTGAGGTTCCTGCCTCCCCTCGAGATGAGGCCCTCTTCCATTGCGCCGAACCCAGCAGAGTCCCGAGAGGCCCTGCCAACTACACAGCATCCCTCACCTCTCAGAGGCACCGTGGGAAGTTCCCTAAGATCCCCTGCAGAAGTCGAGGGAAACGAGGGTTTCCCGCCGCAACCCGAGAAAGACCTCGAGAGTCCTTCTTCAACGCCTCTTGAGGACCTAGCCGTTTCCCATGACTCGAGAGTGATGACCAGCTCCCCCTCGCCATGCGCATGGAGACCTGACTTGCCTGGCGCCGCACGAGAGGCTCCCTGAGGTCCTCATCGTGCCTCGTGAGAAAACCCCCATGGGCGCAGCAGCCTGAGGAAACCCATGAGACGCCCCCGTCATCGCGAGATGAGGGCCTTCTTTTCTTGCCTGGCCTGGAGAGCAATCCCGAGTCCTCTCTCCAAACTGAAGAGGAGGCTCGACACCCTTGAGTCCACTCAGTGGGCTCCAAGAGATCCGTGTCGCGACTTGAGAGGAAACCGGAGTCTTTGCTTCCCCTCCAGGCGAGTCCTGACCCCCCGGGGGAGTCTGGAATGGAAACCCGTGATCCCTGTCTTCCCTTGAGAGGAATATTAGGTCCTGGACACACGCCTCGATGAGGTCTCTTTGGCCCTGTAGTGACTCGAGCAGAACCCCCAGCTTTCCATCGCAACTCGAATTGAAGATTGGGCTTCCCAGGGCCAACCCAAGAGAGACCTGAAATTCCTGTCGTTTTTGAGAATCCCAATGCAACTCGAGAAAAACGACGTGGTTCCAACGTCTTCACAGGATGAGGCCCTTGCCCGCTACAGCGTCTCCAGGGAAGTCCCATGTTCCGTCCTGAAGTGGGAAACGGTACTTGGCTCCCTTGATGCGACCCCTAAAGTTCCCTGAAACGCCGGGTTCCCTCGAGTGGAACACCGAGGGTCCCGGCCCCACTTCATCTGAGCCCCATCTCCCCTCCTGATCGCGACAGGAGAATCGATTCCCCTACTTTGTGTGGAAGGTGTTCCCGGCCTTCCCGGCGCACCTCAGGATGATGCTGGTCTCACGAGGAAATTCGAGATGAGCCACGTGGGTGGTGCCACATGCCGAATGACCCCGATTTCCCGGTCCGCTCTTGAAATGAAACCGATGCCCGGACACCTCTTTGAAGGAAACCCTGTGGGGGAAGGCACCAAACGAAGGGGCACTGACACCCCCATGCATCTTCTGGAAACACCCGCAGGTTCCACACACAGCTTGTCAAGGGCCCTGAGACCCCCTGAACGACTCAAGAGGCAAGCAGAGTTCCGTTACTCAGACAAGACGAGGCCTGACTCTCCTGTCCCAACTCTGCAGGGACCCTGCGGTCGGAGTCAGAAATGGAGAGGAAGCCTGAGGTTCCTGCCTCCAATCGAGATGAGGCCCTCTTTCATTTCGTCAAACCTAGTGGAGTCCCGAGAGGCCCCTCTAACTCCTCAGTATCCCTCACCTCTCAGAGGCACCTGGGAAGTTCCCTAAGGTCCCCTTAGAGGTCGATGGAAACGAGTGTTTCCCGCCCCAACCCAAGAAAGACCTTGAGAGTCCTTCTTAAATGCCTCTTGAGGCCCTAGTCCCTCCCATGACTCGAGAGCAATGACGCGATCTGCCTGGCCACACGCATGGAGTCAGGCTTCTCTGGCGCCGCACGAGAGGCTCCCTGAACTCCCCATCATATCTCGTGAGAAACCCCACACTGGCGCCGCAGCTCGAGAAAACCCATGAGACGCCCCCGTCATCACGAGAGGAGGGCCATCTTTAACTGCATGGTATGCAGATCAAGCGTGAACCTTCTGTCCAAGCTACACAGGACGCTTGACTCCCTTTAGGCCACTCATTGGGCTCCAAGAGTTACGCGTCCCGACTCGAGAGGATAGTGGAGTCCTTTGCTTCCACTCGAGACGAGGTGTGACCCACCGGGTGAGACTGGAATGCGACCCCGATATCCCTGTCGCCCCTGGAGAGGAAATTACGTCCTGGACCCAAGCCTAGATGAAGACTCTTTGCCCTGAAGTGACTCGAGAGCAACCCCCAGCTCTCTCTGACAAGTTGAATGGAAGATTGGACTTCCTGGGCCAACACAAGAGGAAGCCTGAATTCCCCGTTGTAACTCGAGAATCCCGCCTCAACTCGAGAAAAACCACGTGTTTCCCTCGTCATCGCAATATGAGGCCCTTGCCCGCTACAGCATCTCCAGAGCATTCCCACGTTCCATCTTGAAGTGCGAAACTGTACTTGGCACCCTTGATGCGACCTCAAAAGTGCCATGACATACCGGTCTCACTCGAGGGGACCACCGAGGTTCCCGGCACCACTTCATCTGAGCCCCTTCTCCCCTTCTGATCGCGAGCGGTGGGTCGATTCCCCTGCTTTGTCTGCAAGGGGTTCCCGACCTTCCCGGCGCACCTCAGGATGAGGCCGGTCTCCCGAGGAAATTCGAGACGTAGCCTCATGGGTGGTACCACATGCTGAAAGACCCCAATTTTCCGGTACGCTCTTGAAAAGAACCCGATGCCCGGAAACCTCTTTGAAGGCAACCCTGTGGATGAAGGCACAACACGAAGGGGCACTGACACCTCCGTGCATCGTCCGGAAAAACCCGCAGGTTCCACACTCAGCTCAACAAGTGGCCTGTCACTCCGTGAACAACTCGAAAGGCAAGGGGAAATCCATTCCTCCACGGAAGACGAGGCGTGACTCTCTTGTCCATACTCTGCAGGTACCCTGCGACCCGAGTCAGATATGGAGAGGACCCCTGAGGTTCCTGCCTCCATTCGAGATGAGGCCCTCTTCGATTGCACCAAACCCAGTTGAGTAACGAAAGGCCCCTCCCAAATCCACAGTGTCCCTGACTTCTCAGAGGCACCCTTAGAAGTTGCCTGAGGTCACCGACACAAATCAAGGGAACCCAGGGTTCCCTGCCGCAACCCGAGAAAGACCTCGAGAGTCCTTCTTCAATGTGTCTTGAGGCCCGATTCGCCTACTATGACTCGAGAGCAATCACGCACTCCCCTTCACCACACGCACGGAGACCTGACGTCCCTAGCACCACACGAGAGGCTCTCTGAGCTCCCCGTTGTACCTCGTGAGAAATCTGATACTGGCGCCGCAGCTGGAGAAAACCCACGAGATGCCCCCATCATCGCGAGATGAGGGCCTTTTTTCCTGCATGGCCAGGAAAACAATCCCGAGTCATCTCCAAACTCCATAGGAGGCTTCACTCCCTTTACGCCACACAGTGGGCTCCAAGAGATACCCGTCGCGACTCGACAGGAGAGCGGAGTCCTTTTTTTCCCCTCAAGACGAGGTCTGACTCTCCGGGTGAGTCGAGAATGCAACCCTGAGATCCCTGTTGGCCCAGTAGTGGAACACTAGGTCCTGGACACAAGCGTAGATGAGGTCTATTTTGCCCTGCAGTGACTGGAGAGCAATCCCCAGTTCTAACTTGCAACTCGAATGGAATACTGGATTTTCCTGGCGCCATACAAGAGGCTCCCTGAGATCCCCGTGGTACTTCATGAGACACCCCACACTGGCGCCGCAGCTCGAGAAATCCCACGAGACGGCACCGTCATCTCGAGATGAGGGCCTTCTTTTCCTGCATGGCCTGGAGTCCAATCCCGAGTCCTCACTCCAAACTCCACAGGAGGCTTGACTCCCTTTAGTACACACAGTGGGCTCCAAGAGATACCCATCGCGACTCGAGATGAGAGCGGAATTCTTTACTTACCCTCGAGGTGAGAACTGACTCCCCGGATGAGTCTGGAATGCAAACCCGAGATCCCTGTCGCCCCTGGAGAGCAACGTTAGATCCTGGACACAAGCCTAGATTAGGTCTCTTTTGCCCTGCAGTGACTCTAGCGCAATCCCCAGCTCCCCCTCGCAACCCGAATGGAAGATTGGATTTCAAGGCCATCAAGAGGAAGCCTAAATTCCCGGTCATAACTCGAGAATCCCGCCGCAACTCGAGCAAAACCACGTGGTTCTCCCGTCATCGCAAGATGAGGCCCTTGCCCGCTACAGCGTTTCAAAAGATGTCCCAGGTTCCGTCTTGAAATGCGAAACGGTACTTGGCACCCTTGATGCGACCCCAAAAGTCCCCCAACACGCCGGTCTCACTCAAGGGGAACACCGAGGTTCCCGGCACCACTTCATTTAAGCCCCTTCTCCCCTCCTGATCGTGACCGATGGGTCGATTCCCCTGCTTTGTCTGCAAGGGGGCCCGACCTTCCCTGCAGAACTCAGGATGAGGCCGGTCTCATGGGGAAATTCGATACGTAGCTTTGTGGGTGGTGCCACTTGCTGAAAGACTCCAATTTCCCGGTCCGCTCTTGATAAGAATCCGATGCTCGGACACCTCTTGGAAGGCAGCCTTGAGTATGAAGGTACAACACGAAGGGGCACTAACACACCTGTGCATCATCCGGAAAAACGGGCAGGTTACACACACAGCTCGACAAGTGGCCTGTCACCTCGAGAACAACTCGAGAGGCAAGAGGAGTCCCATCCTCCAGAAAAGACGAGGCCTGACTCTCCTGTACCAACATGCAGGGACCTTGCGATCTGAGTCAGAAATGGAGAGGAACACTGAGATTCCTGCTTCAACTCGAGATGAGTCCCTCTTACATTCCACCAAATGCAGAGGAGTCTCGAGAGGCCCCTCCAAACTGCACAGTATCCCTGACTTCTCAGAAGCACTCTGAGAAGCTCCCTGAGGTCGCAGGCACAAGTCAAGGGAACCCTGGGTTTTATGCAGTGACCCGAGAAAGACCTCGAGAGTCCTTCTTCAACCCGTCTTGAGGCCCGATTACCCTACCATGACTCTAGAGCAATGACGAGCTCCCCCTAGCCATCTCATGGGGACCTGACTTCCCTGGCGCCACACGAGAGGCTCCCTGAGCTCCCTCTCGTACCTCGTCAGAAACCCGGCACTAGCGCAGCAGTCTAGAAAACCCACGAGACGCCGCCATCATCGCGAGATGAGGGCCTTCTTTTCCTGCATGGCCTGGAGAGGAATCCCGAGTCCTCTATCCAAACACCACAGGAGGCTTGACTCCCTTTAGGGCACACAGTGGGCTCCAAGAGATACCCATCGCGACTCAAAAGGACAGCGGAGTTCTTTGCTTCCCCTCGAGACGAGGCCTGATTCCCCGGGTGAGTCTGGTATGCAACCCCAAGATCCCTGTCTCCCCTAGGGACGAGCATTAAGTCCTGGACACAAGCCTAGATGAGGTCTATTTTGCCCTGCAGTGACTCGAGAGCAATCCCCAGCTCTCCCTTTAAAGTCGAATGGAAGATAGGACTTCCCTGGCCCAACACATGAGGAAGACTGTATTCCCCGTCGAAACTCGAGAATCCCGCCACAACTCGAGAAACGCCACGTGGTTCCCCCGTCATCCCAAGATGAGGCCCTTGCCCCCTACAGCGTCTCAAGAGAAGTCCCACGTTCCGTCTTGAAGTGCGAAACGGTATTGGCACCCTTGATGCGCCCTCAAATGTTCCTCGACACACCAGTCTGACTCGAGGAGAACACCGAGGTTCCCGGCACCACTACATCTGGGCCCCTTCTCCCCTCCTGATCGCGACAGGAGGGTCGATTCCCCTGTTTTGTCTTGAAGGGGTTCCCACCTTTCCCGGTGCATCTCAGGATGAGGCTGGTCTCACGAGGATATTCGAGACATAGCCACGTGGATGGTGACACATGCCGAAAGACCCCGATTTCCCGGTCCGCTCTTGATAAGATCCTGATGCCCGGACACCTCTTTGAAGATAACCCTTTTGATGAAGGCACAACACTTAGGGGCACTGACACCCCCGGGTATCGTCCGGAGAAACCCGCAGGTACCACACACAGCTCGAGAAGTGACCTGTCACCCCGTGAACAACTGGAGAGGCAAGCAGAGTTCCATTCCTCCACACAAGACGAGGCCTGACTCTCCTGTTCGAACTCTGCAGCGAAACCGCGATCCGAGTCAGATCTGGCCCAGGGGAAGTCAGGAGAGGAAACATGAGTTTCCTGCCTCCACTCGAGATGAGGCCCTCTTCCATTGCACCAAACCCAGTGGAGTCCCGAGAGACCCCTCCCAACTGCACAGTATCCCTGACTTCTCAGAGGCACCCTTAGACCTTCCTGAGATCACCGGCACAAGTCGAGGGAACCAAGGGTTTCCTGCCCCAACCCGTAAAAGACCTCGAGAGTCCTTCTTCAACGCGTCTTGAGGTGCGATTCCCCTACCATGACTCGAGAGCAATGACGCGCTCCCCCTAGCCACGCGCATAGAAACCTGACTTCCCTGGCGCCACAGGAGAGGCTCCCTGAGCTCCCCATTATACCTCGTGAGCAACACCACACTGGAGCCGCAGCTCGAGAATACCCACGAGACGCCCCAGTCCTCACGAGATGAGGGCCTTCTTTTGCTGTATGGCCTGGAGAGCAATCCTGAGTCCTCTCTCCAAACTCCACAGGAGGCTTGACTCATTTTAGGCCACACAGTGAGCTCCAAGATATACCCGTCGCGACTTGACAGGAGAGCGGTGTCCTTGGCTTCCCCTCGAGACGAGGCCTGACTCCCCGGGTGAGTCGAGAATGCAATGCTGAGATCGATTTCGCCCCAGCAGAGGAACATTAGGTCCTGGACACAAGCCTAGATGAGGTCTATTTGGCCCTGCAGTGTCTCGAGAGCAATCCCCATTCTAACTCGCAATTCGAATGAAAACTGGACTTCCCTGGGCCAGTTGAAGAGGAAGCCTGAATTCCCGGTTGTAACTCGAGAATCCCGCCCCAACTCAAGAAAAACCACGTGGTTCCCACGTCATCGAAAGATGAGGCCCTTGCCCGCTACAGCGTCTCAAGAGAAGTCCCACGTTCCGTATTGAAGAGCGAAAAGTTACTTGGAACCCTTGATGCGACCCCAAAAGTTCCCCGACATACCAGTCTCACTTGAGGAGAACACCGAGGTTCCCGGCACCACTTCATCTGAGACTCTTCTCCCCTCTTGATCGCGACAGGAGGTTCGATTCCCCTGCTTTGTCTGGAAGGCGTTCCCGACCTTCCTGGTGCACATCAAGATGAGGCCAGTCTCACGACGAAATTCGCGACATAGCCTCGTGGGTGGTGCGGCATGCCAAAAGACCCCAATTCCCTGGTCCGCTCTTGATAAGAACCCGATGGCAGAACCCAACTCGAAGGCAATCCTGTGGAACAAGGCACAACACGAAGGGGCAGTGACACCCCAGTGCATCGTCCAGAAAAACCCGCAAGTTCCACATACAAATCGACAAGTGGCCTGTCACCCCATGAACAACGCGAGAGTCAAGCGGAGTTCCATTCCTCCACACAAGACGAGGCCTGACTCTCCTGTCCCAACTCTGCAGGGACTCTGCGATCCGAGTCAGATCCGGCGCATTCGAAGCCAGGAGAGGAACCCTGAGGTTCCTGCCTCAACTTGTCATGAGGCCCTCTTCCATTGCACCAAACCCAGTGGAGTTCCGAGAGGCCCCTCCCAACTCCACAGTGACCCTGACTTCTCAGAGGCACGCTGAGAAGCTTCCTGAGGTCACTGGCACAAGTCGATGGAACCCAGGGTTTCCCGCCGCCCCCCGAGAAAGACCTCGAGAGTCCTTCTTCAACGCGTCTCCAGGCCCTAGTCCACTCCCGTGACTCGAGGGCCATGACGCGCTCCCCCTCGCCATGCGCATGGAGATCTGACTTCCCTGGCGCCGCAAGGGAGGCTCCCTGAGATCCTCGTCGTGCCTCGGGAGAAAACCCCCACGGGCGCCGCAGCTCGAGCAAACCCCGGAGACGCCCCCGTCCTCGCGAGCTGAGGGCCTTCTGTTCCTGCATGGCCTGGAGAGCAATCCCGGGTCCTCTCTCCAAACGGAAGAGGAGGCTGGACTCCCTTGAGGCCGCTCAGGGGGCTCCAAGAGATCCGGGTCGCGACTCAAGGGGAGAGCGGAGTCCTTGGCTTCCCCTCGAGACGAGCCCTGACTCCCCGGGGTAACCTGGAATGCTACCCCGAGATCCCTGCCTTCCCTGGAGAGGAATATTAGGTCCCGGACACACGCCTAGATGAGGTGTCTTGGGCCCTGCAGTGACTCGAGCGCAACCCCCAGCTTTCCCTCGCAACTCGAGGGGAAGATTGGGCTTCGCAGGGCCAACCCAAGAGGAAGCCTGAGATCCCCGTCTTAACTCAAGAATCCGCCGCAAGTCGAGAAAAACCACGTGGTTCCCACGTCTTCGCAAGATGACGCCCTTGCCCGCGACGGCGTATGAAGGGAAGTCCCCTGTTCCGCCCTGAAGGGCGAAACGGTCCCTGACAGCCTTCATGCGACCCCCAAAAGTTCCTCGACACGCCGGGTTCCCTCGAGGGTAACACCGAGGGTTCTGGCCCCACTTCATCTGAGCCCCTTCTCCCCTCCTGATGGCGACAGGAGAGTCGATCCCCCTGCGTTGTCTGGAAGGCTCACCGGCCTTCCCGGCATACCTCAGGATGTTGCCGGCCTCACTAGGAAATTTGAGACTAGCCCCGTGGGTGGTCCCACATGCCGAAAGACCCCGATTTCCCTGTCCGCTCTTGAAAAGAACCCGAGGCCCGGACACCTCTTCGAAGGCAACCCAGTGGGTGAAGGCACAACACGAAGGGGCACTGTCACCGTCGTGCATCGTCCGGAAACACCCGCAGGTTCCACACACAGCTGAACAAGGGGCCTGAGACCCCCTGAACACCTCGACAGGCAAGCGGAGTTCCCTTCCTCAGACAAGACGATTCCTGACTCTCCTGTCCCAACTCTGCAGGGACCCTGCGGTCGGAGTCCGAAACGGAGAGGAAGCCTGAGGTTCCTGCCTTCCCTGGAGATGAGGCCCTCTTCCATTGCGCCAAACCCAGCGTAGTCCTGAGAGGCCCCTCCAACTCCACAGCATCCCTCATCTGTCAGAAGCACACTGGGAAGTTCCCTAAGGTCACCGGTAAACTTTTATTGCACAAGGTCCACATGAAAAGGCCCACGCAGCAGGACAGCCACAGATTCTGTCTGCCATTAAAGGGCAGTAAGGTGCCCTCCCCCCTTCTTTGCTGCCTCGGTGGCCACCAGGGTGCAATTCGCGTACCCTTCCCTTTCCCATCCTAGCAGGTGCTCCAGGGCCCGCTGGCCTACAAAGTGCCAGAAGCAGGGCTGGGCCAGCCGGCCAGAATTCAGGGTTCTGTCCCTTGGACTTCCAGCGGACACTAGGCTGCTTGGGAAAACCGCGCAGACTATGAGGTTTTTCAGCAGAGGGGTGGAGTGGTAAAGGCCTTGACCCCAAAGATGAGGCCTTCCTGCGACCGCCAGGTTGGGGAGCTCTGAGACTGTGCCAACACAGGGCGGAATACATGGTTCCCTGCTCCACGCAGTCCCCGTTCCCTTACCTGTGTTCCGCACCCCTCCGCTGTGGCCGATGGATGCCGATCCTTGGGGATCCAGGAGTTCACGAAATGGGCATTCCCAGCCGCAATGGCGACCCCCAACAGCACATCTGGAAAGCCCTCCCCCACCCCCGCCAGGAGCCGACCCCCGCTGCGAACGGACCCCCACCCCGCCCCGCGCCGCCAGGTTTTGCCCCGGCCCTGCTGGGCTCCCGGCGGGTTCCCAGCCACATTGGCGACCCCCGGGAGCACAACAGGGACCGACCCCCCACCCACAGCGAGCGGAATCTCGACCTGTGCAGCCCAGGTTTACCCCACCCTGGCTGCGCTCCCGGCGTGTTTCCAGCCACAGTGGCCATCTCCGAGAGCACAACTGGGAAGCCCTCCCCTACCCCCGCCAGGAGCCGACACCCGCCCTGTGCCGCCCGGGTTCGCCCCGCCCCTGCCGCGCTCCAGGGGCGCTGCCCACCTTCACCAGCGGCTCTCGGTGAGCCCCGTCCCCACGCCCGGTTCCAGGAGAGGCTCTCGGACCTCGCTGCTGCTGCCAGGTCAAACATGAGGACAATACAAACACCCCACAGAGACAATCCAAGCTGTCTATGATTTAGGGATAAAACGAGGACTACAGAAAGGCAAGATGACCTGACCTAGGAGGGCCATGATATTCTATAGAACCAGACAAAGTTGGTTACCAAGGAAACTTTTTTCCTTGGAACCCAGAAAGCTGGTTCTTTGCATATGCAATGACCAACAATTAGCTTGTTACCCAAGCCTGCCTTACTGCCACCCCCATCCCCCCACTCCCCAGAAGACTGGCTCAAAGAAATATTTTAAATCTCAGGCGGAAACCTCGAAGATGTCTTGTCTGTCTGTTTGGATTAAGGTATGTGTCAGTGTGAGCCTTGTGTTTTTTGATAATATTGCTCAAGTTCTGTGTTCTGATTTCAATGGTCTCAAGACAAGGCAGCCCTTCCAAATCAAACTGCTGGAAATACAAGAAAACATTGACCTAAATGAATGTCAGAGTCCCGTGAACTGGGAACTAGTCGATATTAAATATCTAGTATTTTTGGTTTTGCTCCTCCATTATAGACATGTCTAAGAGTCAACAACATTAAGCACAACATGTTCATAGTGCCTAGGTTTCTTTTGAGGTAAAAATTGCTCTATTGTTATATCTGTCACAAGCTTGTCAGCAAGAAACTACCTGGAAACGACAACAACAAAAGTAAAAAATGTAAATGTGATATGAGCTTTTAGACAAACTCTTTACAATAATTATACTCTAAAATATCTGCCTCTCATAGTCTTGATTGAAGGCAGAGGAGAAGGGGATGACAGAGGATACGATGGTTGTATGGCATCACTGACTCGATGGACATGAGTTTGAGCAAGCCCCTGGAGTTGGTGACGGACACGGAAGCCTAGCGTCCTTCAGGCCACGGGGTCCCAAAGAGTCAGACACGACTGAGCAACTGAACTGAACTGAACTAACAAACGTTTCTCCAGGTGTTTTGGTTACCCGAGTTTCTATCCTTGTGACGACAGTGTATTGAATAGCTAGGTCATTTCCAAATAAATGAAAGTTCTGAAACATTCACGACTTGAAAGGACCTCCCTTTTACACAGAAACAAAAGAGATTTTTGACTCTCCATGAATAGTGTCTGGCACCATCCTGACATGTTAAATGTAAGAAAGCAATTGTTTTGTTTTGTTTTGTTCTGTTCTTGGGGGTGGGGGGAGGGGGGCGGGCTATAGCCAATGCCAATATAAAAGTCAGTTCTTGGTTGCTGAAGGGAAATGTATGACTTGTTATATCAAGAAAGTATGTGGAATGCAATGGCACTTGAGGAAGGAAAACGAAGTAGTTCTGTCTTACAGGTGGCAGTTTCAGGATGGGAGAAGCAAAGGAATGGGTACAGAATGGGATAAGGAGGTTGTAGGGAAAGTGGACCCCCAGAAAAGAGTTCTGTGCCTAGCACAAGTTTTCTTGAGATGTCGAACTGCCTTTGCTAATGGAGTTTAAGTTTCTTTACCTCTTAAGTGATCTCTTCTAGGTTGACCTAGAACAGAAATCTTTGGTTAGCTTTGGCTAAGTGGAGAAGTAGTGTTTCACGGTGACATATGTGATCCTTCCTGACTGTTTGCAGCCCTTTTGATATCGATGCCTTGCTTCTGCTGCTGCTGCCGCCGCCGCTGCTGCTAAGTCGTTTCAGTCGTGTCCGACTCTGTGCGACCCCATAGACGGCAGCCCACCAGGCCCCGCAGTCCCTGGGGTTCTCTAGGCAAGAACACTGGAGTGGGTTGCCATTTCCTCCTCCCATGCATGAAAGTGAAAAGTGAACGTGAAGTCGCTCAGTGGTGTCCGACTCTTAACCACCCCATGGACTGCAGCCTACCAGGCTCCTCCATCCATGGGATTTTCCACGCAAGAGTACTGGAGTGGGGTGCCATTGCCTTCTCCCATATCTATGCACAAGCCTGCCTAAATAATTGACTTCTAGCTAGCTTTGGGATGCCAATGACCATCCACCCTTACAAGGCAACAGAGAAGAGAAAAACACTTACCACAGGAGGTCCTGGTAAGGAACAAGGAACTAACAAGCTCCCGCCAACCAGGATTCTGCAGAGGTCAACAAGAGGTCAGTAAGAGATGGAAGACTGCAGTCCAGAGGTCCTAGCAACTTCCATCTTACAGCAGAGACCCAGCATAGTCAAAACGAATTCAATGTTGCAAAAAATAAGTAAACAAATAAAGGACAGAAGTCCTTTGAACACATGACTGAGATTAGGGGTGAGGCAGTACATGTATGGTGCCCGGAAAATCTTAAAGTATGAGAAAGGAAAGAAATTAAAGACAACTATCAAGCTGTCCAAACTGATAAAAACGAAAGATTACACGGTTTTTTCTGTATATATTAGCAGATAATAATCTGAAAAGGAATTAAAAAAAATTCACTTTCAATAATGTCAACATGTATACAACACTTTGCCATGGATGTAACAAGGATGACAAGACTGGTACACTGGAAATTATACACCCTGGCTGAAAACTATCCTGAATACATGGACAGATATTCCATAACAATGGAAAGACTTAAGATGGCAATACCATGGAATGCATCTTCAATCTGAAATGAAGATTTGATATGATTTGATCGCTCAGAGCTTTTGTGTCATCAATTGTTATTAAAGTATAAATGAGATAGAGAAAGCTGCTGACTTAGACTTGAGGCGGGGTGTAGGCCCTGCTGGTCTCTAGCCAGATATTCTACAGGCACTAGCAGTCAGCTAAGGAAGGAAAGGCACTGTCTCAGGGAATGGCACCAGGCCCCTCCCCCACGACATGCCTTGAGGTCACATTGGCAGCAGGTGAGTCATCCTGGGCCAAAAACTGATTGACATGAATCATGAAGAAAGGCAGTATTCCAGGCAAATATATCATTTCCTTAACATAGATTAGGAGAACAAGGTACGAGGAAAACATACAGTTTTGTTCAAGTCGCTTCTGAGCCTATTGGGGGAACCGACCTGAAGCCAGAGTCCAGCGGATATACATAGGATATTTACATCGCTTAAGACAAACATTTCCTCAGGAACAAATGCATTGCTTAGCTCAAGGTTTGTCTGCGAAATTCTTACACATCAGGTGATGGCTCCGAGCTGGGTTTCTACACACAAGAACATGAATGCAAAGGACAAGACTGCACAGCCCATCTGCCCCCCTTCCCCACAGCCAGCAGCATTTCCAAGTGACCTCCTAAGGCCTTCCCCAAAATACAGGGGCACCTCTGGGTTTCCTGTTTCAAGCTCTTCGAACACTTTTCTTAAAAAAAAAAAATCCTGCACACTTCTTGATAGAATGCCACAGTGCAAGGAAAACAGGCCTTCAATACTTAAACCTCCCTGTGCCAAACACTTGGGGCTTGGTTTTGTTTTGTTTTGTTTTTTAATTACACCACCACATAATTTAAACTTTTTACAATTTCTAATTTTTCAGTACCAAAACACCAAACTTTTATTGCACAAGGTCCCCATGAAAAGGCCCACGCATCAGGACAGCCACAGATTCTGCCATGAAAGGGCAGCAAGGTGCCCTCCCCACTTCTTTGCTGCCTGGGCGGCCACCAGGGTTTGAAATCCATGCACCCTACTAAGTTTCTAGGGTGCAATTCGTGGACCCTTCCCTTTCCCATCCCAGCAGGTGCTCAAGGGCCCGCTGGCTTACAAAGTGCCAGAAGCAGGGCTGGGCCAGCCGGCAAGAATTCAGTGTTCTGTCCCTTGGACTTCCAGCGGACACTAGGCTGCTTGGAAGAACCGCGCAGACTCTGAGATTTTTCAGCAGAGGGGTGGAGCGGTAAAGGCCTTGACCCCAAAGGCAAGGCCTTTCTGCGACCGCCAGTTTGGGGAGCTCCGAGAATGTGCCAACAGACGGCGGAATACTTGGTTCCCTGCTCCACGCAGTCCCAGTTCCCTTACCTGTGGTCCGCAGCCCTCCGCTGCACCCATGAGATGGCGATCCTTGGGGACCCAGGAGCGGACGAAATGGGAGTTCCCAGCCGCAGTTGCAACCCCCGAGAGCGCAACTGGGAACCCCTCCCCATCCCCCCCATGAGCCGACCCCCGCCCCGCGCCGCCAGGGTTAGCCCCGCCCCTGCCGCGGTCCAGGCGCGTTTTCAGCCTCAGTGTCCACCTCCGAGAGCACAACTGGGAAGCCCGCCCCCACCCCCGCCAGAAGCCGACTCCCGCCCCACGCCGCCCGCGTTTGCCCCGCCCCTGCACGGTCCAGGTACCTTCCCAGCTTCTAGCGTTCACGCCCGGGTAGGAGCAGGATGTAGGAGTATGGGAGATGTGTCTGGAGCCTGACAGCCTCAGCTCCGCTCTGGCCTGCCCTTTGGACCTAGGAGCCAGGCCAACTTGCAGAGGGCTTAGGGCCCCATTGTATGCAAACTACCAAGGCCTACCGCAAGGAGAGCTCTGTCCGAGGGAAGGGAAGCGCCCCAGGCTGCGTTCCCAAGCTGTTGCTTGGCAATGCAGACTCAGCGGTAAACGGAGGGAATCAGGGTCCTAGTGCCCCTGTCTTGGGGAGGAAGCTCCACAGCCAGAGTGTTCCTCCCTTTGTGCCCAGAAAGCGCCTGCCAGACTGGGCTTCCCCGGAGCTCTGTTGCAGAGCAGAGACGTGTGGATGTGTTTTGGGGCCTTGACATGTGCGTTTGGGCTCCCTAGCACAGCCCCAGCGTAGGGGAACCAGCCCCTGAGCAGAGAGCTCCAGGCAGTGCTCTGTGCTCTGGATTGGAAGCCCACTCCCAGCACGCGGGAGAATAGAGTCAGGCCGCCGTCGGGTGCTTGCAAGCCTGTATTGGGAAGGACCGAATGATCTTCCACTCCGGCGGAGCTCCAGATCTGCACCCAGGCGCGATATCGCAGAGCCCCGGCCTAGAGGCTGCTCTGCCTGGGCGAGCCTCGCCAAGCCCTTCCCAGCTTCTAGCTTTCGCGCAGGGGAAGGAACAGACTGCGGAAGTGGGGGAGACGTGACTGGCGGGCGCCTTACTGGCCTCAGCTCCGCTCTTCCTTTCCCTTTGCACCTATGATCCATGCCTCCTTGCAGAGGGCTTAGGGACCGAAGGAGAGCTCTGTCAGAGGGAAGGGAAGCGCCCCAGGCTGCATTCCCAAGCTGTTGTTTAGCCGCCCAGACTCAGCGCTGCACAGGGGTAATCAGGCTCTCTGTGCCCGCAGCTTCACACACAGGTGTGTCTCCGTAGGAATCAAGAAAGATCCTGACAGAGTGAGGTTCATTAGAGCTATACTAAAGAGCAAAGGCTTGTCCATGTGGTCTTGCCTTCCCCTGTGCCTTTGGGTCTCCAGGCTCGGCCCCAGCTCCGTGGAAACAACCCCTGAGAAAATATCTTCAAGATCCACTTTTCCCAGTGTCTGGGAACCGGGGTTCGTAGGAGGAGAGAAAAGCACGCCTCCATCGGGAACGAAAAGGCAGTCCACCTGCCTGTGTTTTGAAGCCTCTATTTGGAAGGAATGGGTTAGCTTCTCCTAAAGGAGACCTCCAGATCTGCTCAGAAGTCGGTAATTCCAGAGGCAGGGTACTGGTTCCTGACTGCCCTTTGCTAGCCTTGCAAAGATATTCCTAGATTCTAGAGTTATTTTCCATGAAGGAGCAGGCTTCGGGAATGTGTCAGACGGGACTGGCTCCTTATTGACCTCAGCTCAGCTATTGCCTTTCCATTCAAACTAGGGCAAGGCCCTACTTTATGAAGGGTAAGGGTCTTCTTCTTTGCAAACTGCCAAGGGCTACAGCAATGAGACCTCTGTCAAGGTGAGGGAAGCCTAAGAGGATGGATTCTCAAGCAGGTGCTTTGCCACAAAGCATCAGCACGCCACGAAGAGAATCAAGCTCCCTGTGCACCAATGTTGGGAGTGTAGCTTCACACACAGAGTTGTCTCTATAGGAGCCAAGAATGTTCCTGAGAGATTAGGTTCACTAAACCTCTCCTACAGAGCATAGACCTGTCAATGTGGTTTTGCCTTCCCCTGTGAGTTGGGTCCTCGAGGTCCGCCACACCTCCGGGGAAACTGTCCCTGAGAAAAGATCTCCAGGAACCGCTTCGCCGAGGCTGGGAAATGCTGTTCACAGGAAGTAAGGCAAGCGAATCTCCTGCAGAGTAAAAGAGGCCTTACAGTCCCTGGAGGAGCAGGCTGCCAGAGTGTGTGAAACCTGACTGTTGCCTTACTGGCCTCAGCTCCGACATTGCCTGTTCATCCGAGCTAGCACCCAGGCCTACTTGGAAAAGCGTTTGGGTGCAGATTTCTACAAAGTGCCAAGGGCTACAGCAGTGAGAATTCTCTCGGTGGTAAGGGAGAGCATTTTATGGATTCTCAAGCTGTTTTCTGAACGACAGCGTCAAAATGAACAGAGAGAATCAGGCTCTCTGTGCCCCTATGTTAGGTACGCAGCTTCACACACAGAGGTGTCTCTATAGGAGCCAAGAATGCTCCTGAGAGATGAGGTTCACTAGAGGTCTGCTACAGAGCATAGACCTGTCCATGTGGTCTTGCCTTCCCCTGTGCCTTTGGGCCCCGGGCTCGGCCCCAGCTCCGTGGAAAGAACCCCTGAGAAAATATCTTCAAGACCCGCTTTTCCCAGAGGCTGGGAACTGGGGTTCATAGGAGGAGAGAAAAGCAAGCCTCCTTCGGGCACGAAAGGCTGCCAACCTGCCTGTGTTTTGAAGCCTCTATTTGGAAGGAATGGGTTAGCTTCTCCTAAAGGAGACCTCCAGATCTGCTCAGAAGTCGGTAATTCCAGAGGCAGGGTGCTGGTTCCTGGCTGCCCTTTGCCAGCCTTGCAAAGACATTCCAAGATTCTAGAGTTATATTCCATGAAGGAGCAGGGTTCGGGAATGTGCCAGAGGGGACTGGCTCCTTATTGGCCTCAGCTCAGCTATTGCCTTTCCATTCAAACTAGGACAAGGGCCTACTTTATGAAGTGTAAGGGTCTTCTTCTTTGAAACTGCCAAGGGCTACAGCAATGAGACCTCTGTCAAGGTGAGGGAAGCCTAAGAGGACGGATTCTCAAGCAGGTGCTTTGCTACAAAGCATCAGCACCCCACGGAGAGAACCAAGATCCCTGTTCCCCAATGTTGGGAGTGTAGCTTCACACACAGAGTTGTCTCTATAGGAGCCAAGAATGTTCCTGAGAGATTAGGTTCACTAAACCTCTCCTACAGAGTATAGACCTGTCCATGTGGTTTTTCCTTCCCCTGTGAGTTGGGTCCCCGAGGTCCACCACACCTCCGGGGAAACTGTCCCTGAGAAAAGATCTCCAGGAACCGCTTCGCTGAGGCTGGGAAACGCTGTTCACAGGAAGTAAGGCAAGCGAATCTCCTGCAGAGAAAAAGAGGCCTTACTGTCCCTGGAGGAGCAGGCTGCCAGAGTGTGTGAAACCTGACTGTTGCCTTACTGGCCTCAGTTCCACCATTGCCTGTTCCTCCGAACTAGGACCCAGGCCTATTTGGAGAAGCGTTTGGCTGCGGATTTCTACAAAGTGCCAAGGGCTACAGCAGCGAGAATTCTCTCAGCGGTAATGGAGAGCATTTTATGGATTCTCAAGCTGTTTTCTGAACGACTGCGTCAAAATGAACTGAGAGAATCAGGCTCTCTGTGCCCCTATGTTAGGTACGCAGCTTCACACACAGAAGTGTCTCTATAGGAGCCAAGAATGTTCCTGAGAGATGAGGTTCACTAGAAGTCTGCTACAGAGCATAGACCTGTCCATATGGTTTTGCCTTGCCCTGTGAGTTGGGTCCCCGAGGTCCGCCCCAGCTCAGGGGAAGGAGCCCCTGAGAAAAGATCTCCAGGGACCACTATTCCCCCAGGCTGGCAAACGCAGTTCACAGGAGGTAACACAAGCGAGCCTCCTGCAAGGCACAACAGGTCTTAGTGTCCCTGGACGATCAGGCTGCCAGAGTGTGTGAGACCTGACTGGTGCCTTACTGGCCTCAGCTCCGCCATTGCATGTTCCTCCGATCTAGGACCCAGGCCTACTAGGAGAAGGGTTTGGGTATGGATTTCTAAATACTGCCAAGGGGTATAGCAATGAGAACTGTGTCACGGGTAAGGAAGAGCATTGTATGGATTTTCAAGCTGTTGTTTGAACGACAGCTTCAAAGCTGCACAGAGAGAATCAGACTCTGTGTCTCCATGTTCGGTACACAGCTTCACAGACAGGGGTGTCTCCATAGGAAACAAGAATGTTCCTGACAGAGTGAGGTTCACTAGAGCTCTCCTAGAGAGCAAAGACTTGTCCATGTGGTTTTTCTTCCCCTGTGCGTTTGGGGCTCCAGGCTCGGCCCCAGCTCCGTGGAAACAACCCCTGAGAAAAGATCTTCAAGATCCGCTTTTCCCAGAGGCTGGGATGTGGGGTTCATAGGAGGCGGGAAAAGCAGGCCTCCTTCAGAGAGCAAGAGGCAGCCAAGCGGCCTGCGTTTTGAAGCCTCTACTTGGAAGAATGGGTTAGCTTCCCCTAAGGGAGACCTCCAGATCTGTTCAGAAGTCGGTAATTCCAGAGGCAGTGTGCAGGGTCCTGACTGCCCTTTGCCAACCTTGCAAAGACATTCCTAGATTCTACAGTTATCTTCCTGAAGAAGCAGGCTTTGGGAATATGTCGGACTTGACTGGCGCCTTATTGGCCTCAGCTCAGCTATTGCCTTTCCATTCAAAGTAGGACAAAGGCCTACTTTATGAAGGGTAAGGGTCTTCTTCTTTCCAAACTGCCGAGGGCTACAGCAATGAGACCTCCGTAAATGCGAGGGAAGCATAAGCGGATGGATTATCAGGAAGGTTCTTTGCCACCAAGCATCAGCACCCCACGGAGAGAATCAGGCTCCCTTTGCCCCTATGTGGGGTGTGTAGATTCACACACAGTGGTGTCTCTACAGGAGCCAAGAATGTTCCTGAGAGATGAGGCTCACAAGAGCTATCCTACAGAGTGCTCACCTGTACATGTGGTTTCACCTTCCCCTGTGAGTTGGGTCCCCGAGGTCCGCCCCAGCTCCGAGAAAACAGCCTCTGAGAAAAGATCTCCAGGAACCGCTTTTCGCCCAGGCTGGGAAAAGCTGTTCACAGGAAGTAAGGCAAGTGAGCCTCCTGCAGAGAAAAAGAAGCCTTACTGTCCCTGGAGGAGCAGGCTGCCAGAGTGTGTGAAAACTGACTGGTGCCATAATGGTCTTAGCTCCGCCATTGCTTGTTCCTCCGAACTGGGACTCAGGCCTACTTGGAGAAGGGTTTAGGTGCAGATTTCTACAAACTGCCAAGGGCTACTGCAATGAGAACTCTCTCAGAGGTAAGGGCGAGAATTGTATGGATTCTCAAGCTGTTTTCTGAACGACAGCATTAAACCTGCACAGAGAGAATCAGGCTCTCTGCCGCCATGTTGGGTACGCAGTTTCACACACAGAGGTGTCCGCATAGGAGCCAAGAACGTTCGTCAAAGACTGAGGTTCACTAGAGCTCTCTTAGAGAGCAAAGACTTGTTCATGTGGTTTTGCCTTCCCCTGTATGTGTGGGTCTCTGGGCATAACCCCAGCTCCGTGGAAACAACCCCTGAGCAAAGATCTCCAAGATCTGCTTTTCCCCCATGCTGGGAACCAGGGATCATAGGAGGCAGGAAAAGCAAGCCTCCTTCAGGCAAGAAGAGGCAGCCAACCGGCCTGTGTTTGGAAGCCTCTATTTGCAAGGAATGGGTTAGCTTCTCCAGAAGGAGACCTCCAGATCTGCTCAGAAGATAGATATTCCAGAGGCAGGGTCGAGGTTCCTGACTGCCCTTTGCCAGCCTTGCAAAGACATTCCTAGATTCTAGCAATATTTTCCATGAAGGAGCAGGCATCGGGAATATGTCACAGTTGACGGGTGCCTCACTGGCCTCAGCTCAGCTATTGCCTTTCCTTTCAAACTAGGATCAGGGCCTACTTGGTAAAGGGTAAGTGTCTGCTTCTTTCCAAACTGCCAAGAGACACAGCAATGAGACCTCTGTCAAGGCGAGGGAAGCGTAAGTGGATGGATTCTCAAACAGGTGCTTTGCCACAAAGCATCAGCACCCCATGGAGAGAATCAGGCTCCCTGTGCCCCTATGTTCGGTGTGTAGCTTTACACACAGAGGTGTCTCTGTACGAGCCAAGAATGTTCCTAAGAGATGAGACACACTAACGTCTCCTACAGAGCATAGACCTGTCCATGTGGTTTTTCCTTCCCCTGTGAGATGGGTCCCCGAGGTCCACCCCAGCTCTGGGGATAGAGCCCCTGAGAAAAGATCTCCAGGAACCGCTGTTTGCCCAGGCTGGGAAACGCAGTTCACAGGAGGCCAGGCAAGCGAGCCTCCCACAGGGAAAAATAGGCCTTACTGTCCCTGGAGGAGCACGCTGCCAGAGTGTGTGACACCTGACTGGTGCCTTACTGACCTCAGCTCCGCCACTGCATGGCCATCCAAACCAGGACCCAGGCCTACTTGGAGAAGGGTTTGGGTGCGGATTTGTAAAAACTGCCAAGGGTTACAGCAATGAGAAGTCTCTCAGAGGTAAGGGAGAGCATTGTATGGATTCTTAAGCTGTTGTTTGAATGACAGCTTCAAAGCTGCAAAGAGAGAATCAGGCCCTGTGTGCCCCCTTGTTGGGTACGCAGCTCCACACACAGAGGTATCCCCGTGGAATCCAAGACTTTCCTCACATACTGAGGTTAACTAGAGTTCTCCTACAGAGCAAAGACTTGTCCATGTGGTTTTGCCTTCCTCTGTGCGTGTGGGTCTCCGGGCTCGGCTCCAACTCCGTTGAAATAGCCCCTGAAAAAAGATCTCCAAGAACCACTTTTCCCCCAGGCGGGAAGCGGAGTTCACAGGAAGCGGAACAAGCAAGCCTCCTTCGGGCAAGTAGATGCAGCCAACTAGCCTGTGTTTGGAAGCCTCTATTTGGAAGGAATGGTTAGCTTCTCCAAAAGAAGACCTCCAGATCTGCTCAGAAGATGGAAATTCCAGAGGCAGGGTCGAGGTTCCTGACTGTCCTTTACCAGCCTTGCAAAGACATTTCTAGATTCTAGCGTTATTTTCCATGAAGGAGCAGGCTTCAGGAATATGTCAGACTTGACTGGCGCCTTACTGGCCTCAGCTCAGCTATCGCCTTTCCGTTCAAACTAGGACAAGGGCCTACTTGGTGAAGGGTAAGGGTCTGCTTCTTTCCAAACTGCCAAAGGCTACAGCAAAGAGACCTCTGTCAAAGAGAGGGAAGTGGAAGCGGATGGATTCTCAAACAGGTGCTTTGCCACAAAGCATCTGTACCCCACGGAGAGAATCAGGCTGCATTTGCCCCTATGTTGGGTGTGTAGCTTCAAACACAGAGGTGTTTCTATAGGAGCCCAGAATGTTCCTGGGAGATGAGGTTCACTAGAGCTCTGCTACAGAGCATAGACCTGTCCATATGGTTTTGCCTTCCCCTGTGAGTTGGGTTCCCGATGTTCGCCCCAGCTCCGAGGAAGAAACCCCTGAGAAAACACCTCCAGGAACTGCTTTTCGTCCAGACTGGGAAACGCAGTTCACAGAAGGCAAGGCAAGCGAGCCTCCTGCAGAGAAAAAGAGGCCTTACTGCCCCTGGAGGAGCAGGCTGCAAGAGTGTGTGAGACCTGACTGGTGCCTTACTGGCCTCAGCTCCGCCATTGCATGTTCCTCTGAACTAGGACCCAGGCCTACTAGGAGAAGGGTTTGGGTGCGGATTTCTAAAAAACTGCCAAGGGCTACAGCAATGAGAACTCTCTCAGAGATAAGGGAGAGAATTGTATGGATTCTCAAGCTGTTTTCTGAACGACAGCGTTAAACCTTCACAGAGGGAATCAGGCTCTCTGACCCCATAAGTTGTCCCTGTAGGAACCAAGAACGTTCGTCAAAGACTGAGGTTCACTAGAGCTCTCTTAGAGAGCAAAGACTTGTTCATGTAGTTTTGCTTTCCTCTGTATGTGTGGGTCTCCGGGCATAACCTCAGCTCCGTGGAAACAACCCCTGAGCAAAGATCTCCAAGATCTGCTTTTCCCCCATGCTGGGAACCAGGGATCATAGGAGGCAGGAAAAGCAAGCCTCCTTCGGGCAAGAAGAGGCAGCCAACTAGCCTGTGTTTGGAAGCCTCTATTTGCAAGGAATGGGTTAGCTTCTCCAGAAGGAGACCTCCAGATCTGCTCAGAAGATAGATATTCCAGAGGCAGGGTCGAGGTTCCTGACTGCCCTTTGCCAGCCTTGCAAAGACATTCCTAGATTCTAGCGCTATTTTCCATGAAGGAGCAGGCATCGGGAATATGTCAGAGTTGACGGGTGCCTTACTGGCCTCAGCTCAGCTATTGCCTTTCCTTTCAAACTAGGATCAGGGCCTACTTGGTAAAGGGTAAGGGTCTGCTTCTTTCCAAACTGCCAAGGGACACAGCAATGAGACCTCTGTCAAGGCGAGGGAAGCGTAAGCGGATGGATTCTCAAACAGGTGCTTTGCCACAAAGCATCAGCACCCCACGGAGAGAATCAGGCTCCCTGTGCCCCTATGTTCGGTGTGTAGCTTTACACACAGAGGTGTCTCTGTACGAGCCAAGAATGTTCCTAAGAGATGAGACACACTAACGTCTCCTACAGAGCATAGACTTGTCCGTGTAGTTTTGCCTTCCCCTGTGAGTTTGGTCCCCGAGGTCCACCCCAGCTCCGGGGAAACAACTCCTTAGAAAAGATCTCCAGGAACCGCTTTTCGCCCAGGCTGGGAAACGCAGTTCACAGGAGGCAAGGCAAGCGAGACTCCTGCAGGGAAAAAGAGGCCTTACTGTCCCTGGAGGAGCAGGCTACCAGAATGTGTGACACCTGACTGGTGCCTTACTGACCTCAGCTCCGCCATTGCATGGCCATCCAAACCAGGACCCAGGCCTACTTGGAGAAGGGTTTGGGTGCGGATTTCTAAAAACTGCCAAGGGCTACAGCAATGAGAACTCTCTCAGAGGTAAGGGAGAGCATTGTATGGATTCTCAAGCTGTTGTTTGAATGACAGCTTCAAAGCTGCAAAGAGAGAATCAGTCTCTCTGTGCCCCCTTGTTGGGTACGCAGCTTCACACACAGGGGTGTCTCCATAGGAGTCAAGAACGTTCCTGACAGAGTAAGTTTCACTTAGAGGTCTCCTGGAGAACAAAGACTTGTCCATGTGGTTTTCCTTCCCCTGTGCAATTGGGTCTCTGGTCTCGGCCCCAGCTCCATGGAAAAAACCCCTGAGAAAAGATCTTCAATATCCGCTTTTCCCAGAGCCTGGGAAGCTGGGTTCATAGGAGGCAGGAAAAGCAAGCCTCCTTCGGGCACGAAGAGGCAGCCGACCGGCCTGTTTTTGGAAGTCTCAATATGGAAGGAATGAGTTAGATTCTCCTAAAGGAGACCTCCAGATCTGCTTAGAAATCGGTAATTCCAGAGGCAGGGTGCAGGCTCCTGACTGCCCTTTGCCAGCCTTGCAGAGACATTCCTAGATTCCAGCGTTATTTTCCATGAAGGAGCAGGCTTCGGGAATATGTCAGACTTGACTGGCGCCTTATTGGCCTCAGCTCAGCTCTTGCCTTTCCTTTCAAACTAGGACAAGGGCCCACTTTATGAAAGGTAAGGGTCCTCTTCTTTCCAAACTGCCAAGGGCTACAGCAATGAGACCTCTGTCAAGGCGAGGGAAGCGTAAGCTGATAGATTCTCAAGCAGGTGCTTTGCCACAAAGCATCAGCACCCCATGGAAAGAATCTGGCTCCCTTTGCCCCTACGTTGCGTGTGTAGCTACACACACAGAGGTGTCTCGATAGGAGCCAAAAATGTTCCTGAGAGAGGAGGTTCACTGTTGGGGGCCAGAGTGAGGCACTCCGCCCATGGCAAAGGTCATGAGGAAGGAGGCTCGACATACGCAAAGGCGGGATCGAGCCTCAGGAGTCCCCCTGGAAATCCTCGAGCATCTACCCCCATAACCAGAGCCTGCCTACCTTACTACTTTGTGCTCTCACCTACACCTCTGACTTTACGGGGGGCTGTCCCCCACCACCTCTTTCGGAGAAGGAGTTAACCTAGAGCTCCAGTTGATAAAAACCCCTGGGTGTGACAAGAGTGTTTTAACCTACAAACTCCTCTGAAGGTTCTCTAGCCTGCCTGACAGGCTTGTCCGGCCACATGTGATTGCTCACAGCCTCCCAACCATGAGAGGCACGAGATGCTTTAAACCTTCTAAAAACAGGTTCCTTAGAAAAGTTAGAAAATTATTAGTATAAGTATAATGGGCTGATTAGAAATCATATTGGTGAAGGGTTTTTCATTTGTTGAGCTGATGTTTACTGCTAAGTCTCCACATCCCCTGCCCTTATACACATTAATGAATATATAGAAGAAATAAGTATTAACCTTTGATATAAATCACGTTAGACCTTAGGCTAAGTAAATTCTTTCCTTAACTAAAACCCACTACACCCTCACCCTATAGGAATGTAACTTTATTTGGGTGGCGTCTGTTTTAAGAATAATCACCCCTGGAGAAATAAGTGTCCTGGTTGACTGACCGCTGTCACAAGGAGAGGGTCGTAAATTGTCAGCAGGCCCCCCGGCCAGAAGATGATGTAACACCCCTAAGACCTCTGTATACTTTTGTATGAAGCACCTGACTTTGATAAAAGTCAGGACTGCTGACCCCACGTGACTTTGGCATAACATCTCAGTGTATAAAAGTAGACCATGGAAAATAAAGAATTGGGATCAGTTTCTCGAAATACTGGTCTCCCCATGTCTCTCTCTCTCTCTCTCACTCTGGTTGAGTCTCCATCTGGAGCGCGGAACCCACCAAGCTTACTAATTTTGCCTGGGCTTCTAAGATCCGACCGGGGAGGCCTCAGTGTCTCCTCTCCTTCGGGAGAACGGAAGGACGCCTGCGGCCTACGTAAGTGGTGCAAGCTTCTTGTCTTGAAGTTTTATTGGTCCCCCGCATAAACCAAGCTACTCAGCCTCTTTTCTCCACTGAATTTTCCTACTGAGCTATCCTCATTTTATTACTCTTTATATCCTTAATTAACGTTTAATTAAGCAGTTGTTCCCTGACCCTCGCCTACGCCGTCTCTGCTTCGAATACCCTGGATCAGCTGGGGCTGGACCCCGGCAGTTCACTAGAGATCTCCTACAGAGCATAGACCTGTCCATTTGGTTTTGCCTTCCCCTGTGAGTTGGGTCCCCGAGGTCCGCCCCAACTCCGGGGAAACAGCCCCTGAGAAAAGATCTCCAGGAACTGCTTTCCGCCCAGGCTGGGAAACGCTGTTCACAGGAAGTAAGGCAAGTGAGCCTCCTGAAGGGAAATAGAGGCCTTACTGTCCCTGGAGGAGCAGGCTGCCAGAGTGTGTGACACCTGACTGGTGCCTTACTGGCCTCAGCTCCGCTATTGCATGTTCATCTGAACTTGAACCCAGGCCTACTTGGAGAAGTGTTTGTGTGCCGATTTCCAGAAACTGCGAAGGGCTACAGCAATGATAACTCTCTCAGTGGTAAGGGAGAGCATTGTGTGACTTCTCAATTTGTTGTTTAAACGACAGCGTCAAAGCTGCACAGAGAGAATCAGGTCTCTGTGTCTCTATGTTGGCTATGCAGCTTCCCACACAGAGATGTCCCCGTTGGAGCCAAGAACATTCCCCATAGAGTGAGGTTCACTAGAGCACTCCTAGAGAGCAAAGACTTATCCATGCGGTTTTCCCTTCCCCTGTGCGTGTGGGTCTCCGGGATCGGCCCCTGCTCCGTGGAAACAGCCTCTGAGAAAAGATCTCCAAGAACCTCTTATCCCCCAGGCTGGGAAGCGGAGTTCGCAGGAGGTGGGATAAGCAAGCTTCCTTCGGCAAGAAGAGACAGCCAACCGGCCTGTGTTTGGAAGCCTATATTTGCAAGGAATGGGTTAGTTTCTCCTGACCGAGACCTCCGGATGTGCTGAGAAGATAGAAATTCCAGAGGCAGGGTCGAGGTTCCTGACTGCCCTTTGCCAGCCTTGCAAAGACATTCCCAGATTCTAACGTTATTTTCCATGAAGGAGCAGGCATCGGGAATATGTCAGACTTGACTGGCGCCTTACTGGCCTCAGCTCAGCTACTGCCTTTCCATTCAAACAAGGACAAGGGCCTACTTGGTGAAGGGTAAGGGTCAGCTTCTTTCCAAACTGCCAAGGACTACAGCAATGAGACCTCTGTCAAGGTGAGGGAAGCCTATGCGGATGGATTCTTAGCAGGTGCTTTGCCACAAAGCATCAGCACCCACGGAGAGAATCAGACTCCCTTTGCCACTATGTTGGGTGTGTAGCTTCATGCACAGAGGTGTCTCTGTAGAAGCCAAGAATGTTCCTGAGAGATGAGGTTCACTAGAGCTCTCCTACAGAGCATAGACCTGTCCATGTGGTTTTGTCTTCCCCTGTGAGTTGGGCCCCCGAGGTCCGACCCAGCTCCAGGGAAACAGCCCCTGAGAAAAAATCTCCAGGAACAGCTTTGCGCCCAGGCTGGGAAATGCAGTTCACAGGAGGCAAGGCAAGCGAGCCTCCTGCAGGGAAAAAGAGGCCTTACTGCTCCTGGACGATCAGGCTGCAAGAGTGTGTGAGACCTCACTTGTGCCTTACTGGCCTCAGCTCCGCCGTTGCCTGTTGTTCCGAGCTAGGACCCAGGCCTACTTGGAGAAGGGTTAGGGTGCGGATTTCTACAAACTGTCAAGGACGACAGCAATGAGAATTCTCTTAGCAGTAAGGGAGAGCATTGTATGGATTCTCAAGCTGTTGTTTGAATGACAGCTTCAAAGCTACACAGAGAGAATCAGGCTCTCTGTTCCCCTATTTTGGCTGTGCAGCTTCACACACAGAATTTGACTCTGTTGGAGCCAGAAATATTCCTGAAAGACTTAGGCTCACCAAAGCTGTCCTCCAGAGCAAAGACATTGGATGTGGTTTTGCCTTCCCTTGCCAGTATGGGTCCCCTAGCTTGGCCCCAGCTCCGGGGATACAGCCTCTGAAAAAAATCTTGCAAGAAGCGATTTTTCCTCCAGGCTGTTAAGCGGAATTCGCAGTTTGCAAGTTAAGGAAGCCTGCTTCGTGGAAGAGCAAGCAGCCAACTGGCCCTGTGTTAGGAAGCCTGTATTTGAAAGGAATGGGTTAGCTTCTACAGCGGGAGAACCTCAGATCTGCTCAGGGGGCTGAAATACTAGAGTCAGGGTCGAGGTTCTCCCTTGTCCTTTGCGCACCTTGCAAAGACATTCCTAGCTTCTAGCGTTAGTGTCCCTGTAGTAGCAGGCTGCAGGAGCGTGTGATAAATGACTGCCGCATTCCTGTCCTCAGCTCCGCTATTGACTTTCTATTCGAACTAGAACCCAGGCCTACTTTGAGAGGGGTTAGGGTCCAGTGTTTCCAAACTGCCAAGGGCTACGGCAATGCGAGCTCTGTCAGAGGTAAGAAAAGAGCAATTGGTTGGATTCTTCAGCTGCTGCGTGGCTGCACAGCTTCCGCGCTGCATGGAGAGCATGAGGCTCCTTGTGGCCCTATTTTGGGTACGCAGCAACATGCACACAGAATGTCTGTGTTCACTTATGTACAGGCTTATGTACACTAGAGCTCTCCTACAGAGCAAAGACCACTCAGTGGGCTCCAAGAGATACCTGTCGCGGCTCGAGAAGAGAGTGGAGTCCTTTGCTTCCCCTCGAGATGAGGCCTGACTCCCCGGGTGAGTATGGAATGCAACCCCAAATCCCTGTCGCCTATGGAGAGGAACATTAAGTCCTGGATACAAGCCTAGATGAGGTCTAGTTTGCCCTTCAGTGAATGGAGCCCAATCCACAGCTCTCCCTGGCAACTCGAATGGAAGATTAGACTTCCTGGGCCAACACAAGAGGAAGCCTGAATTCCCCGTTGTAACCCGAGAATCCCACCGAAACTCGAGAAAATCCACGTGCTTCCCTCGTCATCGCAAGATGAGGCCCTTTGTCCGCTACAGCATCTCAAGAGAAGTCCCATGTTCCATCCTGAAGTGCGAAACGGTACTTGGCACCCTTGATGCGACCCCAAAAGTTCCGCGACATACCAGACTCACTCAAGGGGAACACCGAGGTTCCCGGCACCACTTCATCTGACCCCTTCTCCTCTCCTGATTGCGACAGGAGGGTCGACTCCCCTTCTCTGTCTGAAAGGGGTTCCCGACCTTCCGGGCGCACCTCAGGATGAGGCCGGTCTCATGAGGAAGTTCGAGACGTAGCCTCGTGGGTGGTGCCACATGCCGAAAGACCCCAATTTCACGGTCCACTCTTGAAAAGAACCCGATGCCAGCACACCTCTTTGAAGGAAAACCTGTGGATGAAGGCACAACACGAAGGGGCACTGACACCCGCGTGCATCATCCAGAAAAACCCGCAGGTCCCACAGACGTTTCGACAAGTGGCCTGTCACCCTGTAAACAACTCGAAAGGCAAACGAAGGTCCATTCCTCAACAGAAGACTAGGTGTGACTCTCTTGTCCCTACTCTGCAGGGACCATGGGATCCGAGTCAGAAACGGAGAGGAAGCCTGAGGTTCCTGCGTCCACTCGAGATGAGGCCCTCTTCCATTGCACCACACCCAGTGGAGTCCCGAGAGGCCCCTACCAACTCCACAGTATCCCTGAGTTCTCAGAGGCACAATGAGAAGCTCCCTGAGGTCACAGGCACAAGTCGAGGGAACCCTGGGTTTTCTGCCATGACTCGAGAAAGACCTCGAGAGTGCTTCAAAATGTGTTGAGTCGCGATTCCCCTACCATGACTCGAGAGCCATGACACGCGCCCCCTCTTCACGCGCATGGAGACCTGACTAACCTGGCACTGCACGAGAGGCTCCCTGAGATCCTCATCGTACCTCGTGAGGAAACCCACACTGCCGTGGCAGCTCGAGGAAACACATGAGACACCCCGGTCATCGCGAGATGAGGGCCTTATATTCCTGCATGGCCTGGAGACCAATCACGAGTCCTCTCTCCAAACTGAAGAGCAGGCTGGACTCCGTTGAGGCCGCTCAGGGGGCTCCAACAGATCCTTGTCGCGACTCAAGAGGAGAGCGGAGTCCTTGGCTTCCCCTCGAGATGAGGTCTGACTCCCCGGGGGAGCCTGGAATGCAACCCCGGGATGCCTGCTTTCCCTGGAGAGGAATAGTAGGTCCTGGACACACGCCTAGGTGAGGTCTCTTCGGCCCTGCAGTGACTCGAGCGCAACCCCCAGATTTCCCTTGCAACTCGAGGGGAAGATTGGGCTTCCCAGGGCCAACCAAGGGGAAGGCTGAGATCCCCATTGTAACTCGAGAATCCCGCCGCAACTCGAGAAAAACCACGTGGTTCCCACCTCTTGGCAAGATGAGACCCTTGCCCGCGACGGCGTCTCAAGGGAAGTCCCCTCTTCCGCCCTGAAGGGCGGAAAGGATCCTGCCAGCCTTCATGCGACCCCCAAAAGTTCCCCGACACGCCGGGTTCCCTCGAGGGGAACACCGAGGGTCCCGGCACCGCTTCCTCTGAGCCCCTTCTCCCCTCCTGATCGCGACAGGAGAGTCGATTCCCCTGCGTGGTCTGGAAGGGGTTCCCGGCCTTCCCGGCGCATCTAAGGATGAGGCCGGTCTCACGAGGAAATTGGAGACGAGCCACGTGGGTGGTGCCACATGCCCAACGCCCCCGATTCCCCGGTCCGCTCTTGAGAAGGACCCGAGGCCCGGACCCCTCTTCAAAGGCAACCCTGTGGGTGAAGGCACAACACGAAGGGGCACTGCCACCCCCGTGCATCGTCCGCAGAGGCCCGCGGGTTCCACACACAGCTCGACGATGGACCTGAGACCCCCTGAGCAACTCGAGAGGCCAGCGGGATTCCCTTCCTCAGACAAGACGAGGCCTGACTCTCCTGTGCCAACTCTGCAGGGACCCTGCGGTCGGAGTCCGAAACGGAGAGGAAGCCTGAGGTTCCTGCCTCCCCTCGAGGTGAGGCCCTCTTCCGTTGGGCCAGACCCAGCGGAGTCCCGAGGGGCCCCCCACCTCCACAGGATCCCTCGCCTCTCAGAGGCACCCTGGGAAGTTCCCTAAGGTCCCCGGCAGAAGGCGAGGGACACGAGGGTTTCCCGCCGCCCCCCGAGAAAGACCTCGAGAGTCCTTCTTCAACGCGTCTCGAGGCCCTAGTCCCCTCCCGTGACTCGAGAGCCAGGACGCGCTCCCCCTCGCCACGCGCATGGAGACCTGACTTCCCTGGCGCCGCACGAGAGGCTCCCTGAGATCCCCGTCGTGCCTCGGGAGAAACCCCACACTGGCGCCGCAGCTCGAGAAAACCCACGAGACGCCCCCGTTATCGTGAGATGAGGGCCATCATTAACTGCATGGCCTGGAGGGCAATCCCGAGTCGTCTCTCCAAACTCCACGGGAGGCTTGACTCACTAAGGCTACCCAGTGCGGTCAATAGGTACCCGTCGCGACTCGAGAGGAAAGCGGAATACTTTGCTTCCCCTAGAAACAAGGCCGGACTTCCTGGGTGAGTCTGGAATGCCACCCCGAGATCCCTGTCACCCCTGGAGAGGAATATTCGGTCCTGGACACATGCCTAGATATGGTCTATTTTGCCCCGCAGTGACTTGAGTGGGATCCCAGCTCACCCTCGCAACTCGAATGGAAGATTGGACTTCCATGGGCCAACACAGGAGGAAATCTGAATTCCCCGTCGAAACTCGAGACTCCCGCCGCAATGCGAGCAAAAGCACGTGGTTCACTCGTCATCCCAAGATGAGGCCCTGGCCCGCTACAGCGTCTCAAGTGAAGTCCCACGTTCCGTCTTGAAGTGCGAAATGCTACTTTTCACCCTTGATGTAACCCCAAAAGTTCCCCGACACACCGTTCTCACCGAGGGGAACACCGAAGTTCCCGGCACCACTTCATCTGATCACTTTCTCCCCTCCTGATCACGACAGGAGGGTATATTCCCCTGCTTTGTCTGGAAGGAGTTCCCGCCCATCCCGGCGCACCTAAGGATGAGGCCTTTCTCAGGAGGAAATTCGAGACGTAGCCTCGTGGGTGGTGCCACATGCCGAAAGTCCCCGATGGTGCGGTCCAATCTGGATAAGAACCCGATGCCCGGACACCACTTCGAAGGCAACCCTGTGGATGAAGGCACCACAGAAGGGTTACTAAAACTCCCGTGCATCGTCCAGAAAAACCCACAGGTTCTACACACAGCTCAACAAGTGGAATGTCACCCCGTGAACAATTCTATAGGCAAGCAGAGTTCGATTCCTCCACATAAGATGAGGCCTGACTCTCCTGTCCCAACTCTTCAGGGACCCTGCCATCCGAGTTAGAAATGGAGAGGAAACCTGAGGTTCCTGTCTCAACTCGAGGTGAGGCCCTCTTCCATTGCACCAAACCCAGATGAGTCGCGAGAGGCCCCTCCCAACTCCACAGTATCCCTGAATTCTCAGAGGCACATTGAGAATCTACCTGAGGTCACCGGCACAAGTCAAGGGAACCCAGGGTTTCCTGCTGCGACCCGAGAAAGACCTTGAGAGTCCTTCAGCGCGTCTTGAGGCCCGATTCCCCTACCATGACTCGAGAGCAAAGACCCGCTCCCCATCGCCATGCGCATGGAGACCTGACTTCCCTGACGCCTGAAGAGAGTCTCCCTGAGCTCCCCGTCGTACCTCTTCGGAAACCCCATTCAGGCACCGCAGCTCGAGAAAACCCACGATACGCCCCCGTCATCACGAGATGAGGGACTTCTTTCCTGCCTGGCATGGAGAGCAAAACCGAGTCCTCTCTCCAGACTCCACAGGAGGCTTGACTCTCTTTAGGCCTCTCAGTTGGCTCCAAGAGATACCTGTCAGGACTTGAAGGGAGAGAGGAGTCCTTTGCTTCCCCTCGAGATGAGGCCTGACTCCCCGTGTGAGTCTGGAATGCAACCCCGAGTTCCTGTCGCACCTGGAGAGGAAAACTCGGTCCTGGACACAAGCCTAGATGAGGTCTATTTTGCACTGCAGTTACTAGAGAGCAATCGCCAGCTCTCCCTCGCAAATCGAATTGAAGATTGGACTTCCCTGGGCCAATACAATTGGAAGCCTGAATTCGACATCGTAACTCGAGAATCCCGCCGAAACTCGAGAAAATCCACGTGGTTCCCCCATCAGCGCTAGATGAGGCCCTTGCCCGCTACAGCGACTCAAGAGAAGTCCCACGTTCTGTCTTGAAGTGCGAAACGGTACTTGGCACCCTTGATGCAATCTCAAAATTCCCCGACATACCGGTCTCACTCGAAAGGAACACCGAGGTTCCCGGAACCACTTCATTTGAGCTCCTTCTGCCCTCGTGATCGTGACAGGAGTGTCGATTCCCCTGCTATGTCTGGAAGGCGTTCCCGACCTTTCCAGCGCGCCTAAGGATGAGGCAGGTCTCAGGAGGAAATTCGAGACATAGCCTCGTGGGTGGTGCCACAAGCCGAAAGACCCCGATTTCCCGGTCTACTCTTGATAAGAACGCGATGCCCTGACACCTTTACGAAGGAAAACCTGTGGATGAAAGCACAACACGAAGGGGCACTGACACCCCCGTTTATCATCCAGAAAAACCCGCAGGTTACAAACACAGTTCAACAAGTGGTCTGTCACCCCATGAACAACTCGAGAGGCAAGTGGAGTTCCATTCCTCCACACAAGGCGAGACCTGATTTTCTGTACCAACTCTGCAGGGAAACTGCGATCCGAGTCAGTACCGGCGCAAGGAAACCCAGGAGAGGAAACATGAGGTTCCTGCCTCCACTCGAGATGAGGCTCTCATCCATTGCACCAAACCCAGTGGAGTCCAGAGAGGCTCCTCCCAACTCCACAGTACCCCTGACTTCTCAGAGGCACCCGGAGAAGCTCCATGAGGTCACCGGCACATGTCGAGGGAACCCAGGGTTTCCTGCCACAATGCGAAAAAGACCTCGAGAGTCCTACTTCAACGTGTCTTGAAGCCCGAATCTGCTTCCATGGCTCTATAGAAATGACACGCACCCCCTCGCCATGCACATGGAGACCTGACTTCCCTGGCGCCATAAGAGAGGCTCCCTGAGCTCCCTGTTGTACCTGGTGAGAAACCCCACACTGACGCCGCAGCTTGAGAAAACCCACCATACGCCCCTGTCATCGCGAGATGAGGGCCTTCTTTTCCTGCATGGCCTGTAGAGGAATACCGAATCCTCTTTTCAAACTCCACAGGAGGCTTGACTCCCTTTAGGCCACTTAGTGGGCTCCAAGAGATACCCATCGCGACTCGAGAGGAGAATGGAGTCCTTTGCTTCCCCTCGAGACAAGGCCTGACTCACCAGGTGGGTCTGGAATGCAACCCCGAGATCCCTGTCTCCCCTGGAGAGGAACATTAGGTCCTGGAAACAAGCCTAGATGAGGTCTCTTTTGCCCTTCTGTAACTCGAGAGCAATCCCCCGCTCTCCCTGACAACTCGAATGGAAGTTTGGACTTCCCTGGGCCAACACAAGAGGAAGCCTGAATTCCCCTTCGTAACTCGAGAATCCCACCGCAACTCATGAAAAAGCACTTGGTTCCCTCGTCATCGCAAGATGAGGCCCTTGCCCGCTACAGCTTCTCAAGAAAAGTCCCACGTTCCGTCTTGAAGTGCGAAACGATACTTGACACCCTTGATGTGACCCCAAAAGTTCCCCGAAATATCGGTCTCACTCGAGGTGAACACCGAGGTTCCCGGCACCAGTTTATCTGAGCCCCTTCTCCCCTCTTGTTCGTGATAGGAGGGTCACTTCCCCTGCTTTGTTTGTAAGGGGTTCCCGAGCTTCACGGGGCACTTCAGGATGAGGCCGGTCTCACGAGGAAATTCGAGACGTAGCTCGCGGGTGGTGCCACATGCCAAAAGACTATGATTTCCCTGTACACTCTTCATAAGAACCCGATGCCTGGACACCTCTTCGAAGGCAACCCTGTGGATGAAGGCACAACACAAAGGGGCACTGACACCCTCGTGCATCGTCCGGAAAAACCCGCAGGTTCCACATACAGCTCAACAAGTGGCTTGTCACCCCTGAAGAACTCGAGAGGCAAGTGGGGTTTCATTCCTCTACACAAGACGAGGCCTGACTCTCCTGTCCCAACTCTGCAGGGACTTTGCGATCCGAATCAGACCAGCGCCAGTGAAGTCACGAGAAGAACGCTGAGGTTCCTGCCTCCACTCGAGATTAGGACCTCTTCCATTGCACGAAAACCAGTGGAGTCCCGAGAGACGCGTCCCAGCTCCACAGTATCCCTGACTTCTCAGAGGCACCCTGAGAAGCTCCCTGAGGTCACCAGCACAATTCGTGTGAACCCAGGGTTTACTGCCGCCACCATAGAAAGAACTCAAGAGTCCTTCTTCAACGCATTTTGAGGCCTGATTCCCCTACCATGACTCGAGGGCAATGACGCGCTCCCTCTGCTACACTCATGAAGCCCTGACTTCCCTGGCGCCACACGAGAGGCTCCCTGAGCTCCCCGTCATACCTCGTGAGAAACCCCACACTGGCGCCGCAGATAGAGAAAACCCACGAGACGCCCCCGTTTTCGCGACATGACGGCCTTCTTTTCTAGCATGGCCTGGAGAGCAATCCCGAGTCCTCTCTCCAAACTCCACAGTAGGCTTGACTCCCTTTTGGTCACTCAGTGGACTCCAAGACATACCCGTCGCGAGTCGAGAGGAGAGTGGAGTCTTTTCCTTCCCCACAAGGCGAGGCCTGACTCCTCGGGTGAGTCTGATATGCGAACCGGAGATCCCTGTCGCCCCTGGAGAGAAACATTAGGTCCTGGACACAAGCCTAGATGAGGTCTCTTTTTTCCTGCAGTGACTCGAGAGCAATCCCCAACTCTCCCTCGCAACTCAAATGGAAGACTGGACTTCCATGGGCCAACAGAAGAGGAAGCCTGAATTTCCCGTTGTAACTCAAGAATCCCGCCACAACTCGAGAAAAACCACATCGTTCCCTATTCATCGCAAGATGCGGCCATTGCCCCTACAGCGTCTCAAAAGAAGTCTTACATTCCATCTTGAAGTGCGATACGGTACTTGGCACCTTTGATGCGACACCAAAAGTTCCCCAACACACTGGTCTCACTGGAGGGGAACACCGAGGTTCCCGGCATCACCTCATCTGTGCCCCTTCTCCCCTCCTGATTGAGACAGGAGGGTCGATTCCCCTGCTTTGTCTGCAAGGGGTTCCGACCTTCGCAGCGCACCTCAGGATGAGGCCGGTCTCACGAGGAAATTCGAGACGAACCACGTAGGTGGTGCCACATGCCGAACGCCCCCGATGCCCCGGTCCGCCCTTGAGAAGGACCCGAGGCCCGGACCCCTCTTCGAAGGCAACCCTGTGGGTGAAGGCACAACACGAAGGGGCACTGCCAACCCCGTGCTTCGTCCGCAAAGACCCGCGGGTTCCACACACAGCTCGACGAGGGGCCTGAGACCCCCTGAGCAACTCGAGAGGCCAGCGGGGTTCCCTTCCTCAGACAAGACGAGGCCTGACTCTCCTGTCCCAACTCTGCAGGGACCCTGCGGTCGGAGTCCGAAACGGAGAGGAAGCCTGAGGTTCCTGCCTCCCCTCGAGGTGAGGCCCTCTTCCGTTGCGCCAGACCCAGCGGAGTCCCGAGGGGCCCCGCCACCTCCACAGGATCCCTCCCCTCTTAGAGGCACCCCGGGAAGTTCCCTAAGGTCCCTGGCAGAAGGCGAGGAAAACGAGGGTTTCCCGCCGCCCCCCGACAAAGACCTCGAGAGTCCTTCTTTAACGCGTCTCGAGGCCCTAGTCCCCTCCCGTGACTCGAGAGCCAGGACGCGCTCCCCCTCGCCACGCGCATGGAGACCTGACTTCCCTGGCGCCGCACGAGAGGCTCCCTGAGATCCTCGTCGTGCCTCGGGAGAAAACCCCCACGGGCGCCGCAGCTCGAGGAAACCCCTGAGACGCCCCCGTCCTCGCGAGCTGAGGGCCTTCTTTTCCTGCATGGCCTGGAGAGCAATCCCGGGTCCTCTTTCCAAACGGAAGAGGAGGCTGGACTCCCTTGAGGCCGCTCAGGGGGCTCCAAGAGACCCGCGTCGCGACTCGAGAGGAGAGCGGAGTCCTTGGCTTCCCCTCGAGACGAGGCCTGACTCCCCGGGGGAGCCTGGAATGCAACCCCGAGATCCCTGCCTTCCCTGGAGAGGAAAATTAGGTCCCAGACACACGCTTAGGTGAGGTCTCTTAGGCCCTGCAGTGACTCGAGCGCCACCCCCAGCTTTCCCTCGCAACCCGAGGGGAAGATTGGGCTTCCCAGGGCCAACCCAAGGGGAAGGCTGAGATCCCCGTCGTAACTCGAGAATGCCGCCGCAACTCGAGAAAAACCACGTGGTTCCCACCGCTTGGCAAGATGAGGCCCTTGCCCGCGACGGCGTCTCAAGGGAAGTCCCCTGTTCCGCCCTGAAGGGCGAGACGGTCCCTGACAGCCTTCCTGCGACCCCCAAAAGTACCCCGACACGCCGGGTTCCCCCGAGGGGAACACCGAGGGTCCCGGCACCGCTTCCTCTGAGCCCCTTCTCCCCTCCTGATCGCGACAGGAGAGGCGATTCCCCTGCGTGGTCTGGAAGGGGTTCCCGGCCTTCCCGGAGCACCTCAGGATGAGGCCGGTCTCACGAGGAAATTCGAGACGAGCCACGTGGGTGGGGCCACATGCCGAACGCCCCCGATTCCCCGGTCCGCTCTTGAGAAGGACCCGAGGCCCGGACCCCTCTTCGAAGGCAACCCTGTGGGTGAAGGCACAACACGAAGGGGCACGGCCACCCCCGTGCATCGTCCGCAAAGACCCGCGGGTTCCACACACAGCTCGACGAGGGGCCTGAGACCCCCTGAGCAACTCGAGAGGCCAGGGGGGTTCCCTTCCTCAGACAAGACGAGGCTTGACACTCCTGTCCCAACTCTGCAGGGACCCTGCGGTCGGAGTCCGAAACGCAGAGGAAGCCTGAGGTTCCTGCCTCCCCTCGAGGTGAGGCCCTCTTCCGTTGCGCCAGACCCAGTGGAGTCCCGAGGGGCCCCGCCACCTCCACAGGATCCCTCGCCTCTCAGAGGCACCCTGGGAAGTTCCCTAAGGTCCCCGGCAGAAGGCGAGGGACACGAGGGTTTCCCGCCGCCCCCCGACAAAGACCTCGAGAGTCCTTCTTCAACGCGTCTCGAGGCCCTAGTCCCCTCCCGTGACTCGAGAGCCAGGACGCGCTCCCCCTCGCCACGCGCATGGAGACCTGACTTCCCTGGCGCCGCACGAGAGGCTCCCTGAGATCCTCGTCGTGCCTCGGGAGAAAACCCCCACGGGCGCCGCAGCTCGAGGAAACCCCTGAGACGCCCCCGTCCTCGCGAGCTGAGGGCCTTCTTTTCCTGCATGGCCTGGAGAGCAATCCCGGGTCCTCTCTCCAAACGGAAGAGGAGGCTGGACTCCCTTGAGGCCGCTCAGGGGGCTCCAAGAGACCCGCGTCGCGAATCGAGAGGAGAGCGGAGTCCTTAGCTTCCCCTCCAGACGAGGCCTGACTCCCCGGGGGAGCCTGGAATGCAACCCCGAGATCCCTGCCTTCCCTGGAGAGGAAAATTAGGTCCCGGACACACGCTTAGGTGAGGTCTATTAGGCCCTGCAGTGACTCGAGCGCCACCCCCAGCTTTCCCTCGCAACCCGAGGAGAAGATTGGGCTTCCCAGGACCAACCCAAGGGGAAGGCTGAGATCCCCGTCGTAACTCGAGAATGCCGCCGCAACTCGAGAAAAACCACGTGGTTCCCACCGCTTGGCAAGATGAGGCCCTTGCCCGCGACGGCGTCTCAAGGGAAGTCCCCTGTTCCGCCCTGAAGGGCGAGACGGTCCCTGACAGCCTTCCTGCGACCCCCAAAAATCCCCCGACACGCCGGGTTCCCTCGAGGGGAACACCGAGGGTCCCGGCACCGCTTCCTCTGAGCCCCTTCTCCCCTCCTGATCGCGACAGGAGAGGCGATTCCCCTGCGTGGTCTGGAAGGGGTTCCCGGCCTTCCCGGCGCACCTCAGGATGAGGCCGGTATCACGAGGGAATTCGAGGCGAGCCACGTGGGTGGGGCCACATGCCGAACGCCCCCGATTCCCCGGTCCTCCCTTGAGAAGGACCCGAGGCCCGGACCCCTCTTCGAAGGCAACCCTGGGGGGGAAGGCACAACACGAAGGGGCACTGCCACCCCCGTGCATCGTCCGCAAAGACCCGCGGGTTCCACACACAGCTCGACGAGGGGCCTGAGACCCCCTGAGCAACTCGAGAGGCCAGCGGGGTTCCCTTCCTCAGACAAGACGAGGCCTGACTCTCCTGTCCCAACTCTGCAGGGACCCTGCGGTCGGAGTCCGAAACGGAGAGGAAGCCTGAGGTTCCTGCCTCCCCTCGAGGTGAGGCCCTCTTCCGTTGCGCCAGACCCAGCGGAGTCCCGAGGCGCCCCGCCACCTCCACAGGATCCCTCGCCTCTCAGAGGCACCCTGGGAAGTTCCCTAAGGTCCCCGGCAGAAGGCGAGGGACACGAGGGTTTCCCGCCGCCCCCCGACAAAGACCTCGAGAGTCCTTCTTCAACGCGTCTCGAGGCCCTAGTCCCCTCCCGTGACTCGAGAGCCAGGACGCGCTCCCCCTCGCCACGCGCATGGAGACCTGACTTCCCTGGCGCCGCACGAGAGGCTCCCTGAGATCCTCGTCGTGCCTCGGGAGAAAACCCCCACGGGCGCCGCAGCTCGAGGAAATCCCTGAGACGCCCCCGTCCTCGCGAGCTGAGGGCCTTCTTTTCCTGCATGGCCTGGAGAGCAATCCCGGGTCCTCTCTCCAAACGGAAGAGGAGGCTGGACTCCCTTGAGGCCGCTCAGGGGGCTCCAAGAGACCCGCGTCGCGACTCGAGAGGAGAGCGGAGTCCTTGGCTTCCCCTCGAGACGAGGCCTGACTCCCCGGGGGAGCCTGGAATGCAACCCCGAGATCCCTGCCTTCCCTGGAGAGGAATATTAGGTCCCGGACACACGCCTAGGTGAGGTCTCTTCGGCCCTGCGGTGACTCGAGCGCAACCCCCAGCTTTCCCTCGCAACCCGAGGGGAAGATTGGGCTTCCCAGGGCCAATCCAAGGGGAAGGCTGAGATCCCCGTCGTAACTCGAGAATCCCGCCGCAACTCGAGAAAAACCACGTGGTTCCCACCTCTTGGCAAGATGAGGCCCTTACCCGCCACGGCGTCTCAAGGGAAGTCCCCTGTTCCGCCCTGAAGGGCGAAACGGTCCCTGACAGCCTTCCTACGAGCCCCAAAAGTCCCCCGACACGCCGGGTTCCCTCGAGGGGAACACCGAGGGTCCCGGCACCGCTTCCTCTGAGCCCCTTCTCCCCTCCTGATCGCGACAGGAGAGGCGATTCCCCTGCGTGGTCTGGAAGGGGTTCCCGGCCTTCCCGGCGCACCTCAGGATGAGGCCGGTCTCACGAGGAAATTCGAGACGAGCCACGTGGTTGGGGCCACATGCCGAACGCCCCCGATTCCCCGGTCCTCCCTTGAGAAGGACCCGAGGCCCGGACCCCTCTTCGAAGGCAACCCTGGGGGGGAAGGCACAACACGAAGGGGCACTGCCACCCCCGTGCATCGTCCGCAAAGACCCGCGGGTTCCACACACAGCTCGACGAGGGGCCTGAGACCCCCTGAGCAACTCGAGAGGCCAGCGGGTTTCCCTTCCTCAGACAAGACGAGGCCTGACTCTCCTGTCCCAACTCTGCAGGGACCCTGCGGTCGGAGTCCGAAACGGAGAGGAAGCCTGAGGTTCCTGCCTCCCCTCGAGGTGAGGCCCTCTTCCGTTGCGCCAGACCCAGCGGAGTCCCGAGGCGCCCCGCCACCTCCACAGGATCCCTCGCCTCTCAGAGGCACCCTGGGAAGTTCCCTAAGGTCCCCGGCAGAAGGCGAGGGACACGAGGGTTTCCCGCCGTCCCCCGACAAAGACCTCGAGAGTCCTTCTTCAACGCGTCTCGAGGCCCTAGTCCCCTCCCGTGACTCGAGAGCCAGGACGCGCTCCCCCTCGCCACGCGCATGGAGACCTGACTTCCCTGGCGCCGCACGAGAGGCTCCCTGAGATCCTCGTCGTGCCTCGGGAGAAAACCCCCACGGGCGCCGCAGCTCGAGGAAACCCCTGAGACGCCCCCGTCCTCGCGAGCTGAGGGCCTTCTTTTCCTGCATGGCCTGGAGAGCAATCCCGGGTCCTCTCTCCAAACGGAAGAGGAGGCTGGACTCCCTTGAGGCCGCTCAGGGGGCTCCAAGAGACCCGCGTCGCGACTCGAGAGGAGAGCGGAGTCCTTGGCTTCCCCTCGAGACGAGGCCTGACTCCCCGGGGGAGCCTGGAATGCAACCCCGAGATCCCTGCCTTCCCTGGAGAGGAATATTAGGTCCCGGACACACGCCTAGGTGAGGTCTCTTCGGCCCTGCGGTGACTCGAGCGCAACCCCCAGCTTTCCCTCGCAACCCGAGGGGAAGATTGGGCTTCCCAGGGCCAACCCAAGGGGAAGGCTGAGATCCCCGTCGTAACTCGAGAATCCCGCCGCAACTCGAGAAAAACCACGTGGTTCCCACCTCTTGGCAAGATGAGGCCCTTGCCCGCCACGGCGTCTCAAGGGAAGTCCCCTGTTCCGCCCTGAAGGGCGAAACGGTCCCTGACAGCCTTCCTGCGACCCCCAAAAGTCCCCCGACACGCCGGGTTCCCTCGAGGGGAACACCGAGGGTCCCGGCACCGCTTCCTCTGAGCCCCTTCTCCCCTCCTGACCGCGACAGGAGAGGCGATTCCCCTGCGTGGTCTGGAAGGGGTTCCCGGCCTTCCCGGCGCACCTCAGGATGAGGCCGGTCTCACGAGGAAATTCGAGACGAGCCACGTGCGTGGGGCCACATGCCGAACGCCCCCGATTCCCCGGTCCGCCCTTGAGAAGGACCCGAGGCCCGGACCCCTCTTCGAAGGCAACCCTGGGGGGGAAGGCACAACACGAAGGGGCACTGCCACCCCCGTGCATCGTCCGCAAAGACCCGCGGGTTCCACACACAGCTCGACGAGGGGCCTGAGACCCCCTGAGCAACTCGAGAGGCCAGCGGGTTTCCCTTCCTCAGACAAGACGAGGCCTGACTCTCCTGTCCCAACTCTGCAGGGACCCTGCGGTCGGAGTCCGAAACGGAGAGGAAGCCTGAGGTTCCTGCCTCCCCTCGAGGTGAGGCCCTCTTCCGTTGCGCCAGACCCAGCGGAGTCCCGAGGCGCCCCGCCACCTCCACAGGATCCCTCGCCTCTCAGAGGCACCCTGGGAAGTTCCCTAAGGTCCCCGGCAGAAGGCGAGGGACACGAGGGTTTCCCGCCGCCCCCCGACAAAGACCTCGAGAGTCCTTCTTCAACGCGTCTCGAGGCCCTAGTCCCCTCCCGTGACTCGAGAGCCAGGACGCGCTCCCCCTCGCCACGCGCATGGAGACCTGACTTCCCTGGCGCCGCACGAGAGGCTCCCTGAGATCCTCGTCGTGCCTCGGGAGAAAACCCCCACGGGCGCCGCAGCTCGAGGAAACCCCTGAGACGCCCCCGTCCTCGCGAGCTGAGGGCCTTCTTTTCCTGCATGGCCTGGAGAGCAATCCCGGGTCCTCTCTCCAAACGGAAGAGGAGGCTGGACTCCCTTGAGGCCGCTCAGGGGGCTCCAAGAGACCCGCGTCGCGACTCGAGAGGAGAGCGGAGTCCTTGGCTTCCCCTCGAGACGAGGCCTGACTCCCCGGGGGAGCCTGGAATGCAACCCCGAGATCCCTGCCTTCCCTGGAGAGGAATATTAGGTCCCGGACACACGCCTAGGTGAGGTCTCTTCGGCCCTGCGGTGACTCGAGCGCAACCCCCAGCTTTCCCTCGCAACCCGAGGGGAAGATTGGGCTTCCCAGGGCCAACCCAAGGGGAAGGCTGAGATCCCCGTCGTAACTCGAGAATCCCGCCGCAGCTCGAGAAAAACCACGTGGTTCCCACCTCTTGGCAAGATGAGGCCCTTGCCCGCCACGGCGTCTCAAGGGAAGTCCCCTGTTCCGCCCTGAAGGGCGAAACGGTCCCTGACAGCCTTCCTGCGACCCCCAAAAGTCCCCCGACACGCCGGGTTCCCTCGAGGGGAACACCGAGGGTCCCGGCACCGCTTCCTCTGAGCCCCTTCTCCCCTCCTGACCGCGACAGGAGAGGCGATTCCCCTGCGTGGTCTGGAAGGGGTTCCCGGCCTTCCCGGCGCACATCAGGATGAGGCCGGTCTCACCAGGAAATTCGAGACGAGCCACGTGGGTGGGGCCACATGCCGAACGCCCCCGATTCCCCGGGGCTCCCTTGAGAAGGACCCGAGGCCCGGACCCCTCTTCGAAGGCAACCCTGTGGGTGAAGGCACAACACTAAGGGGCACGGCCACCCCCGTGCATCGTCCGCAAAGACCCGCGGGTTCCACACACAGCTCGACGAGGGGCCTGAGACCCCCTGAGCAACTCGAGAGGCCAGCGGGGTTCCCTTCCTCAGACAAGACGAGGCCTGACTCTCCTGTCCCAACTCTGCAGGGACCCTGCGGTCGGAGTCCGAAACGGAGAGGAAGCCTGAGGTTCCTGCCTCCCCTCGAGGTGAGGCCCTCTTCCGTTGCGCCAGACCCAGCGGAGTCCCGAGGGGCCCCGCCACCTCCACAGGATCCCTCGCCTCTCAGAGGCACCCTGGCAAGTTCCCTAAGGTCCCCGGCAGAAGGCGAGGGACACGAGGGTTTCCCGCCGCCCCCCCGAGAAAGACCTCGAGAGTCCTTCTTCAACGCGTCTCGAGGCCCTAGTCCCCTCCCGTGACTCGAGAGCCAGGACGCGCTCCCCCTCGCCACGCGCATGGAGACCTGACTTCCCTGGCGCCGCACGAGAGGCTCCCTGAGATCCTCGTCGTGCCTCGGGAGAAAACCCCCACGGGCGCCGCAGCTCGAGGAAACCCCTGAGACGCCCCCGTCCTCGCGAGCTGAGGGCCTTCTTTTCCTGCATGGCCTGGAGAGCAATCCCGGGTCCTCTCTCCAAACGGAAGAGGAGGCTGGACTCCCTTGAGGCCGCTCAGGGGGCTCCAAGAGACCCGCGTCGCGACTCGAGAGGAGAGCGGAGTCCTTGGCTTCCCCTCGAGACGAGGCCTGACTCCGCGGGAGAGCCTGGAATGCAACCCCGAGATCCCTGCCTTCCCTGGAGAGGAATATTAGGTCCCGGACACACGCCTAGGTGAGGTCTCTTCGGCCCTGCGGTGACTCGAGCGCAACCCCCAGCTTTCCCTCGCAACCCGAGGGGAAGATTGGGCTTCCCAGGGCCAACCCAAGGGGAAGGCTGAGATCCCCGTCGTAACTCGAGAATCCCGCCGCAACTCGAGAAAAACCACGTGGTTCCCACCTCTTGGCAAGATGAGGCCCTTGCCCGCCACGGCGTCTCAAGGGAAGTCCCCTGTTCCGCCCTGAAGGGCGAAACGGTCCCTGACAGCCTTCCTGCGACCCCCAAAAGTCCCCCGACACGCCGGGTTCCCTCGAGGGGAACACCGAGGGTCCCGGCACCGCTTCCTCTGAGCCCCTTCTCCCCTCCTGACCGCGACAGGAGAGGCGATTCCCCTGCGTGGTCTGGAAGGGGTTCCCGGCCTTCCCGGCGCACCTCAGGATGAGGCCGGTCTCACGAGGAAATTCGAGACGAGCCACGTGGGTGGGGCCACATGCCGAACGCCCCCGATTCCCCGGTCCGCCCTTGAGAAGGACCCGAGGCCCGGACCCCTCTTCGAAGGCAACCCTGTGGGGGAAGGCACAACACGAAGGGGCACGGCCACCCCCGTGCATCGTCCGCAAAGACCCGCGGGTTCCACACACAGCTCGACGAGGGGCCTGAGACCCCCTGAGCAACTCGAGAGGCCAGCGGGGTTCCCTTCCTCAGACAAGACGAGGCCTGACTCTCCTGTCCCAACTCTGCAGGGACCCTGCGGTCGGAGTCCGAAACGGAGAGGAAGCCTGAGGTTCCTGCCTCCCCTCGAGGTGAGGCCCTCTTCCGTTGCGCCAGACCCAGCGGAGTCCCGAGGGGCCCCGCCACCTCCACAGGATCCCTCGCCTCTCAGAGGCACCCTGGCAAGTTCCCTAAGGTCCCCGGCAGAAGGCGAGGGACACGAGGGTTTCCCGCCGCCCCCCCGAGAAAGACCTCGAGAGTCCTTCTTCAACGCGTCTCGAGGCCCAAGTCCCCTCCCGTGACTCGAGAGCCAGGACGCGCTCCCCCTCGCCACGCGCATGGAGACCTGACTTCCCTGGCACCGCACGAGAGGCTCCCTGAGATCCTCGTCGTGCCTCGGGAGAAAACCCCCACGGGCGCCGCAGCTCGAGGAAACCCCAGAGACGCCCCCGTCCTCGCGAGCTGAGGGCCTTCTTTTCCTGCATGGCCTGGAGAGCAATCCCGGGTCCTCTCTCCAAACGGAAGAGGAGGCTGGACTCCCTTGAGGCCGCTCAGGGGGCTCCAAGAGACCCGCGTCGCGACTCGAGAGGAGAGCGGAGTCCTTGGCTTCCCCTCGAGACGAGGCCTGACTCCGCGGGGGAGCCTGGAATGCAACCCCGAGATCCCTGCCTTCCCTGGAGAGGAATATTAGGTCCCGGACACACGCCTAGGTGAGGTCTCTTCGGCCCTGCGGTGACTCGAGCGCAACCCCCAGCTTTCCCTCGCAACCCGAGGGGAAGATTGGGCTTCCCAGGGCCAACCCAAGGGGAAGGCTGAGATCCCCGTCGTAACTCGAGAATCCCGCCGCAACTCGAGAAAAACCACGTGGTTCCCACCTCTTGGCAAGATGAAGCCCTTGCCCGCCACGGCATCTCAAGGGAAGTCCCCTGTTCCGCCCTGAAGGGCGAAACGGTCCCTGACAGCCTTCCTGCGACCCCCAAAAGTCCCCCGACACGCCGGGTTCCCTGGAGGGGAACACCGAGGGTCCCGGCACCGCTTCCTCTGAGCCCCTTCTCCCCTCCTGACCGCGACAGGAGAGGCGATTCCCCTGCGTGGTCTGGAAGGGGTTCCCGGCCTTCCCGGCGCACCTCAGGATGAGGCCGGTCTCACGAGGAAATTCGAGACGAGCAACGTGAGTGGGGCCACATGCCGAACGCCCCCGATTCCCCGGTCCGCCCTTGAGAAGGACCCGAGGCCCGGACCCCTCTTCGAAGGCAACCCTGTGGGGGAAGGCACAACACGAAGGGGCACGGCCACCCCCGTGCATCGTGCGCAAAGACCCGCGGGTTCCACACACAGCTCGACGAGGGGCCTGAGACCCCCTGAGCAACTCGAGAGGCCAGCGGGGTTCCCTTCCTCAGACAAGACGAGGCCTGACTCTCCTGTCCCAACTCTGCAGGGACCCTGCGGTCGGAGTCCGAAACGGAGAGGAAGCCTGAGGTTCCTGCCTCCCCTCGAGGTGAGGCCCTCTTCCGTTGCGCCAGACCCAGCGGAGTCCCGAGGGGCCCCGCCACCTCCACAGGATCCCTCGCCTCTCAGTGGCACCCTGGCAAGTTCCCTAAGGTCCCCGGCAGAAGGCGAGGGACACGAGGGTTTCCCGCCGCCCCCCCGAGAAAGACCTCGAGAGTCCTTCTTCAACGCGTCTCGAGGCCCTAGTCCCCTCCCGTGACTCGAGAGCCAGGACGCGCTCCCCCTCGCCACGCGCATGGAGACCTGACCTCCCTGGCGCCGCACGAGAGGCTCCCTGAGATCCTCGTCGTGCCTCGGGAGAAAACCCCCACGGGCGCCGCAGCTCGAGGAAACCCCTGAGACGCCCCCGTCCTCGCGAGCTGAGGGCCTTCTTTTCCTGCATGGCCTGGAGAGCAATCCCGGGTCCTCTCTCCAAACGGAAGAGGAGGCTGGACTCCCTTGAGGCCGCTCAGGGGGCTCCAAGAGAACCGCGTCGCGACTCGAGAGGAGAGCGGAGTCCTTGGCTTCCCCTCGAGACGAGGCCTGACTCCCCGGGGGAGCCTGGAATGCAACCCCGAGATCCCTGCCTTCCCTGGAGAGGAATATTAGGTCCCGGACACACGCCTAGGTGAGGTCTCTTCGGCCCTGCGGTGACTCGAGCGCAACCCCCAGCTTTCCCTCTCAACCCGAGGGGAAGATTGGGCTTCCCAGGGCCAACCCAAGGGGAAGGCTGAGATCCCCGTCGTAACTCGAGAATCCCGCCGCAACTCGAGAAAAACCACGTGGTTCCCACCTCTTGGCAAGATGAGGCCCTTGCCCGCCACGGCGTCTCAAGGGAAGTCCCCTGTTCTGCCCTGAAGGGCGAAACGGTCCCTGACAGCCTTCCTGCGACCCCCAAAAGTCCTCCGACACGCCGGGTTCCCTCGAGGGGAACACCGAGGGTCCCGGCACCGCTTCCTCTGAGCCCCTTCTCCCCTCCTGACCGCGACAGGAGAGGCGATTCCCCTGCGTGGTCTGGAAGGGGTTCCCGGCCTTCCCGGCGCACCTCAGGATGAGGCCGGTATCACGAGGAAATTCGAGACGAGCCACGTGGGTGGGGCCACATGCCGAACGCCCCCGATTCCCCGGTCCGCCCTTGAGAAGGACCCGAGGCCCGGACCCCTCTTCGAAGGCAACCCTGTGGGGGAAGGCACAACACGAAGGGGCACGGCCACCCCCGTGCATCGTCCGCAAAGACCCGCGGGTTCCACACACAGCTCGACGAGGGGCCTGAGACCCCCTGAGCAACTCGAGAGGCCAGCGGGGTTCCTTTCCTCAGACAAGACGAGGCCTGACTCTCCTGTCCCAACTCTGCAGGGACCCTGCGGTCGGAGTCCGAAACGGAGAGGAAGCCTGAGGTTCCTGCCTCCCCTCGAGGTGAGGCCCTCTTCCGTTGCGCCAGACCCAGCGGAGTCCCGAGGGGCCCCGCCACCTCCACAGGATCCCTCGCCTCTCAGAGGCACCCTGGCAAGTTCCCTAAGGTCCCCGGCAGAAGGCGAGGGACACGAGGGTTTCCCGCCGCCCCCCCGAGAAAGACCTCGAGAGTCCTTCTTCAACGCGTCTCGAGGCCCTAGTCCCCTCCCGTGACTCGAGAGCCAGGACGCGCTCCCCCTCGCCACGCGCATGGAGACCTGACTTCCCTGGCGCCGCACGAGAGGCTCCCTGAGATCCTCGTCGTGCCTCGGGAGAAAACCCCCACGGGCGCCGCAGCTCGAGGAAACCCCTGAGACGCCCCCGTCCTCGCGAGCTGAGGGCCTTCTTTTCCTGCATGGCCTGGAGAGCAATCCCGGGTCCTCTCTCCAAACGGAAGAGGAGGCTGGACTCCCTTGAGGCCGCTCAGGGGGCTCCAAGAGACCCGCGTCGCGACTCGAGAGGAGAGCGGAGTCCTTGGCTTCCCCTCGAGACGAGGCCTGACTCCCCGGGGGAGCCCTGGAATGCAACCCCGAGATCCCTGCCTTCCCTGGAGAGGAATATTAGGTCCCGGACACACGCCTAGGTGAGGTCTCTTCGGCCCTGCGGTGACTCGAGCGCAACCCCCAGCTTTCCCTCGCAACCCGAGGGAAGATTGGGCTTCCCAGGGCCAACCCAAGGGGAAGGCTGAGATCCCCGTCGTAACTCGAGAATCCCGCCGCCAACTCGAGAAAAACCACGTGGTTCCCACCTCTTGGCAAGATGAGGCCCTTGCCCGCCACGGCGTCTCAAGGGAAGTCCCCTGTTCCGCCCTGAAGGGCGAAACGGTCCCTGACAGCCTTCCTGCGACCCCCAAAAGTCCCCCGACACGCCGGGTTCCCTCGAGGGGAACACCGAGGGTCCCGGCACCGCTTCCTCTGAGCCCCTTCTCCCCTCCTGACCGCGACAGGAGAGGCGATTCCCCTGCGTGGTCTGGAAGGGGTTCCCGGCCTTCCCGGCGCACCTCAGGATGAGGCCGGTCTCACGAGGAAATTCGAGACGAGCCACGTGGGTGGGGCCACATGCCGAACGCCCCCGATTCCCCGGTCCGCCCTTGAGAAGGACCCGAGGCCCGGACCCCTCTTCGAAGGCAACCCTGGGGGGGAAGGCACAAGACGAAGGGGCACGGCCACCCCCGTGCATCGTCCGCAAAGACCCGCGGGTTCCACACACAGCTCGACGAGGGGCCTGAGACCCCCTGAGCAACTCGAGAGGCCAGCGGGGTTCCCTTCCTCAGACAAGACGAGGCCTGACTCTCCTGTCCCAACTCTGCAGGGACCCTGCGGTCGGAGTCCGAAACGGAGAGGAAGCCTGAGGTTCCTGCCTCCCCTCGAGGTGAGGCCCTCTTCCGTTGCGCCAGACCCAGCGGAGTCCCGAGGGGCCCCGCCACCTCCACAGGATCCCTCGCCTCTCAGAGGCACCCTGGCAAGTTCCCTAAGGTCCCCGGCAGAAGGCGAGGGACACGAGGGTTTCCCGCCGCCCCCCCGAGAAAGACCTCGAGAGTCCTTCTTCAACGCGTCTCGAGGCCCTAGTCCCCTCCCGTGACTCGAGAGCCAGGACGCGCTCCCCCTCGCCACGCGCATGGAGACCTGACTTCCCTGGCGCCGCACGAGAGGCTCCCTGAGATCCTCGTCGTGCCTCGGGAGAAAACCCCCACGGGCGCCGCAGCTCGAGGAAACCCCTGAGACGCCCCCGTCCTCGCGAGCTGAGGGCCTTCTTTTCCTGCATGGCCTGGAGAGCAATCCCGGGTCCTCTCTCCAAACGGAAGAGGAGGCTGGACTCCCTTGAGGCCGCTCAGGGGGCTCCAAGAGACCCGCGTCGCGACTCGAGAGGAGAGCGGAGTCCTTGGCTTCCCCTCGAGACGAGGCCTGACTCCCCGCGGGAGCCTGGAATGCAACCCCTAGATCCCTGCCTTCCCTGGAGAGGAATATTAGGTCCCGGACACACGCCTAGGTGAGGTCTCTTCGGCCCTGCGGTGACTCGAGCGCAACCCCCAGCTTTCCCTCGCAACCCGAGGGGAAGATTGGGCTTCCCAGGGCCAACCCAAGGGGAAGGCTGAGATCCCCGTCGTAACTCGAGAATCCCGCCGCAACTCGAGAAAAACCACGTGGTTCCCACCTCTTGGCAAGATGAGGCCCTTGCCCGCCACGGCGTCTCAAGGGAAGTTCCCTGTTCCACCCTGAAGGGCGAAACGGTCCCTGACAGCCTTCCTGCGACCCCCAAAAGTCCCCCGACACGCCGGGTTCCCTCGAGGGGAACACCGAGGGTCCCGGCACCGCTTCCTCTGAGCCCCTTCTCCCCTCCTGACCGCGACAGGAGAGGCGATTCCCCTGCGTGGTCTGGAAGGGGTTCCCGGCCTTCCCGGCGCACCTCAGGATGAGGCCGGTCTCACGAGGAAATTCGAGACGAGCCACGTGGGTGGGGCCACATGCCGAACGCCCCCGATTCCCCGGTCCGCCCTTGAGAAGGACCCGAGGCCCGGACCCCTCTTCGAAGGCAACCCTGTGGGGGAAGGCACAACACGAAGGGGCACGGCCACCCCCGTGCATCGTCCGCAAAGACCCGCGGGTTCCACACACAGCTCGACGAGGGGCCTGAGACCCCCTGAGCAACTCGAGAGGCCACCGGGGTTCCCTTCCTCAGACAAGACGAGGCCTGACTCTCCTGTCCCAACTCTGCAGGGACCCTGCGGTCGGAGTCCGAAACGGAGAGGAAGCCTGAGGTTCCTGCCTCCCCTCGAGGTGAGGCCCTCTTCCGTTGCGCCAGACCCAGCGGAGTCCCGAGGGGCCCCGCCACCTCCACAGGATCCCTCGCCTCTCAGAGGCACCCTGGGAAGTTCCCTACGGTCCCCGGCAGAAGGCGAGGGACACGAGGGTTTCCCGCCGCCCCCCGAGAAAGACCTTGAGAGTCCTTCTTCAACGCGTCTCGAGGCCCTAGTCCCCTCCCGTGACTCGAGAGCCAGGACGCGCTCCCCCTCGCCACGCGCATGGAGACCTGACTTCCCTGGCGCCGCACGAGAGGCTCCCTGAGATCCTCGTCGTGCCTCGGGAGAAAACCCCCACGGGCGCCGCAGCTCGAGGAAACCCCTGAGACGCCCCCGTCCTCGCGAGCTGAGGGCCTTCTTTTCCTGCATGGCCTGGAGAGCAATCCCGGGTCCTCTCTCCAAACGGAAGAGGAGGCTGGACTCCCTTGAGGCCACTCAGGGGGCTCCAAGAGACCCGCGTCGCGACTCGAGAGGAGAGCGGAGTCCTTGGCTTCCCCTCGAGACGAGGCCTGACTCCCCGGGGGAGCCTGGAATGCAACCCCGAGATCCCTGCCTTCCCTGGAGAGGAATATTAGGTCCCGGACACACGCCTAGGTGAGGTCTCTTCGGCCCTGCAGTGACTCGAGCGCAACCCCCAGCTTTCCCTCGCAACCCGAGGGGAAGATTGGGCTTCCCAGGGCCAACCCAAGGGGAAGGCTGAGATCCCCGTCGTAACTCGAGAATCCCACCGCAACTCGAGAAAAACCACGTGGTTCCCACCTCTTGGCAAGACGAGGCCCTTGCCCGCCACGGCGTCTCAAGGGAAGTCCCCTGTTCCGCCCTGAAGGGCGAAACGGTCCCTGACAGCCTTCCTGCGACCCCCAAAAGTCCCACGACACGCCGGGTTCCCTCGAGGGGAACACCGAGGGTCCCGGCACCGCTTCCTCTGAGCCCCTTCTCCCCTCCTGACCGCGACAGGAGAGGCGATTCCCCTGCGTGGTCTGGAAGGGGTTCCCGGCCTTCCCGGCGCACCTCAGGATGAGGCCGGTCTCACGAGGAAATTCGAGACGAGCCACGTGGGTGGGGCCACATGCCGAACGCCCCCGATTCCCCGGTCCGCCCTTGAGAAGGACCCGAGGCCCGGACCCCTCTTCGAAGGCAACCCTGGGGGGGAAGGCACAACACGAAGGGGCACTGCCACCCCCGTGCATCGTCCGCAAAGACCCGCGGGTTCCACACACAGCTCGACGAGGGGCCTGATACCCCCTGAGCAACTCGAGAGGCCAGCGGGGTTCCCTTCCTCAGACAAGACGAGGCCTGACTCTCCTGTCCCAACTCTGCAGGGACCCTGCGGTCGGAGTCCGAAACGGAGAGGAAGCCTGAGGTTCCTGCCTCCCCTCGAGGTGAGGCCCTCTTCCGTTGCGCCAGACCCAGCGGAGTCCCGAGGGGCCCCGCCACCTCCACAGGATCCCTCGCCTCTCAGAGGCACCCTGGGAAGTTCCCTAAGGTCCCCGGCAGAAGGCGAGGGACACGAGGGTTTCCCGCCGCCCCCCGAGAAAGACCTCGAGAGTCCTTCTTCAACGCGTCTCGAGGCCCTAGTCCCCTCCCGTGACTCGAGAGCCAGGACGCGCTCCCCCTCGCCACGCGCATGGAGACCTGACTTCCCTGGCGCCGCACGAGAGGCTCCCTGAGATCCTCGTCGTGCCTCGGGAGAAAACCCCCACGGGCGCCGCAGCTCGAGGAAACCCCTGAGACGCCCCCGTCCTCGCGAGCTGAGGGCCTTCTTTTCCTGCATGGCCTGGAGAGCAATCCCGGGTCCTCTCTCCAAACGGAAGAGGAGGCTGGACTCCCTTGAGGCCGCTCAGGGGGCTCCAAGAGACCCGCGTCGCGACTCGAGAGGAGAGCGGAGTCCTTGGCTTCCCCTCGAGACGAGGCCTGACTCCCCGGGGGAGCCTGGAATGCAACCCCGAGATCCCTGCCTTCCCTGGAGAGGAATATTAGGTCCCGGACACACGCCTAGGTGAGGTCTCTTCGGCCCTGCAGTGACTCGAGCGCAACCCCCAGCTTTCCCTCGCAACCCGAGGGAAAGATTGGGCTTCCCAGGGCCAACCCAAGGGGAAGGCTGAGATCCCCGTCGTAACTCGAGAATCCCGCCGCAACTCGAGAAAACCCACGTGGTTCCCACCTCTTGGCAAGACGAGGACCTTGCCCGCCACGGCGTCTCAAGGGAAGTCCCCTGTTCCGCCCTGAAGGGCGAAACGGTCCCTGACAGACTTCCTGCGACCCCCAAAAGTCCCCCGACACGCCGGGTTCCCTCGAGGGGAACACCGAGGGTCCCGGCACCGCTTCCTCTGAGCCCCTTCTCCCCTCCTGATCGCGACAGGAGAGGCGATTCCCCTGCGTGGTCTGGAAGGGGTTCCCGGCCTTCCCGGCGCACCTCAGGATGAGGCCGGTCTCACGAGGAAATTCGAGACGAGCCACGTGGGTGGGGCCACATGCCGAACGCCCCCGATTCCCCGGTCCGCCCTTGAGAAGGACCCGAGGCCCGGACCCCTCTTCGAAGGCAACCCTGGGGGGGAAGGCACAACACGAAGGGGCACTGCCACCCCCGTGCATCGTCCGCAAAGACCCGCGGGTTCCACACACAGCTCGACGAGGGGCCTGAGACCCCCTGAGCAACTCGAGAGGCCAGCGGGGTTCCCTTCCTCAGACAAGACGAGGCCTGACTCTCCTGTCCCAACTCTGCAGGGACCCTGCGGTCGGAGTCCGAAACGGAGAGGAAGCCTGAGGTTCCTGCCTCCCCTCGAGGTGAGGCCCTCTTCCGTTGCGCCAGACCCAGCGGAGTCCCGAGGGGCCCCGCCACCTCCACAGGATCCCTCGCCTCTCAGAGGCACCCTGGGAAGTTCCCTAAGGTCCCCGGCAGAAGGCGAGGGACACGAGGGTTTCCCGCCGCCCCCCGAGAAAGACCTCGAGAGTCCTTCTTCAACGCGTCTCGAGGCCCTAGTCCCCTCCCGTGACTCGAGAGCCAGGACGCGCTCCCCCTCGCCACGCGCATGGAGACCTGACTTCCCTGGCGCCGCACGAGAGGCTCCCTGAGATCCTCGTCGTGCCTCGGGAGAAAACCCCCACGGGCGCCGCAGCTCGAGGAAACCCCTGAGACGCCCCCGTCCTCGCGAGCTGAGGGCCTTCTTTTCCTGCATGGCCTGGAGAGCAATCCCGGGTCCTCTCTCCAAACGGAAGAGGAGGCTGGACTCCCTTGAGGCCGCTCAGGGGGCTCCAAGCGACCCACGTCGCGACTCGAGAGGAGAGCGGAGTCCTTGGCTTCCCCTCGAGACGAGGCCTGACTCCCCGGGGGATCCTGGAATGCAACCCCGAGATCCCTGCCTTCCCTGGAGAGGAATATTAGGTCCCGGACACACGCCTAGGTGAGGTCTCTTCGGCCCTGCAGTGACTCGAGCGCAACCCCCAGCTTTCCCTCGCAACCCGAGGGGAAGATTGGGCTTCCCAGGGCCAACCCAAGGGGAAGGCTGAGATCCCCGTCGTAACTCGAGAATCCCGCCGCAACTCGAGAAAAACCACGTGGTTCCCACCTCTTGGCAAGACGAGGCCCTTGCCCGCCACGGCGTCTCAAGGGAAGTCCCCTGTTCTGCCCTGAAGGGCGAAACGGTCCCTGACAGCCTTCCTGCGACCCCCAAAAGTCCCCCGACACGCCGGGTTCCCTCGAGGGGAACACCGAGGGTCCCGGCACCGCTTCCTCTGAGCCCCTTCTCCCCTCCTGATCGCGACAGGAGAGGCGATTCCCCTGCGTGGTCTGGAAGGGGTTCCCGGCCTTCCCGGCGCACCTCAGGATGAGGCCGGTCTCACGAGGAAATTCGAGACGAGCCACGTGGGTGGGGCCACATGCCGAACGCCCCCGATTCCCCGGTCCGCCCTTGAGAAGGACCCGAGGCCCGGACCCCTCTTCGAAGGCAACCCTGGGGGGGAAGGCACAACACGAAGGGGCACTGCCACCCCCGTGCATCGTCCGCAAAGACCCGCGGGTTCCACACACAGCTCGACGAGGGGCCTGAGACCCCCTGAGCAACTCGAGAGGCCAGCGGGGTTCCCTTCCTCAGACAAGACGAGGCCTGACTCTCCTGTCCCAACTCTGCAGGGACCCTGCGGTCGGAGTCCGAAACGGAGAGGAAGCCTGAGGTTCCTGCCTCCCCTCGAGGTGAGGCCCTCTTCCGTTGCGCCAGACCCAGCGGAGTCCCGAGGCGCCCCGCCACCTCCACAGGATCCCTCGCCTCTCAGAGGCACCCTGGGAAGTTCCCTAAGGTCCCCGGCAGAAGGCGAGGGACACGAGGGTTTCCCGCCGCCCCCCGAGAAAGACCTCGAGAGTCCTTCTTCAACGCGTCTCGAGGCCCTAGTCCCCTCCCGTGACTCGAGAGCCAGGACGCGCTCCCCCTCGCCACGCGCATGGAGACCTGACTTCCCTGGCGCCGCACGAGAGGCTCCCTGAGATCCTCGTCGTGCCTCGGGAGAAAACCCCCACGGGCGCCGCAGCTCGAGGAAACCCCTGAGACGCCCCCGTCCTCGCGAGCTGAGGGCCTTCTTTTCCTGCATGGCCTGGAGAGCAATCCCGGGTCCTCTCTCCAAACGGAAGAGGAGGCTGGACTCCCTTGAGGCCGCTCAGGGGGCTCCAAGAGACCCGCGTCGCGACTCGAGAGGAGAGCGGAGTCCTTGGCTTCCCCTCGAGACGAGGCCTGACTCCCCGGGGGAGCCTGGAATGCAACCCCGAGATCCCTGCCTTCCCTGGAGAGGAATATTAGGTCCCGGACAGACGCCTAGGTGAGGTCTCTTCGGCCCTGCCGTGACTCGAGCGCAACCCCCAGCTTTCCCTCGCAACCCGAGGGGAAGATTGGGCTTCCCAGGGCCAACCCAAGGGGAAGGCTGAGATCCCCGTCGTAACTCGAGAATCCCGCCGCAACTCGAGAAAAACCACGTGGTTCCCACCTCTTGGCAAGATGAGGCCCTTGCCCGCCACGGCGTCTCAAGGGAAGTCCCCTGTTCCGCCCTGAAGGGCGAAACGGTCCCTGAAAGCCTTCCTGCGACCCCCAAAAGTCCCCCGACACGCTGGGTTCCCTCGAGGGGAACACCGAGGGTCCCGGCACCGCTTCCTCTGAGCCCCTTCTCCCCTCGTGATCGCGACAGGAGAGGCGATTCCCCTGCGTGGTCTGGAAGGGGTTCCCGGCCTTCCCGGCGCACCTCAGGATGAGGCCGGTCTCACGAGGAAATTCGAGACGAGCCACGTGGGTGGGGCCACATGCCGAACGCCCCCGATTCCCCGGTCCGCCCTTGAGAAGGACCCGAGGCCCGGACCCCTCTTCGAAGGCAACCCTGGGGGGGAAGGCACAACACGAAGGGGCACTGCCACCCCCGTGCATCGTCCGCAAAGACCCGCGGGTTCCACACACAGCTCGACGAGGGGCCTGAGACCCCCTGAGCAACTCGAGAGGCCAGCGGGGTTCCCTTCCTCAGACAAGACGAGGCCTGACTCTCCTGTCCCAACTCTGCAGGGACCCTGCGGTCGGAGTCCGAAACGGAGAGGAAGCCTGAGGTTCCTGCCTCCCCTCGAGGTGAGGCCCTCTTCCGTTGCGCCAGACCCAGCGGAGTCCCGAGGGGCCCCGCCACCTCCACAGGATCCCTCGCCTCTCAGAGGCACCCTGGCAAGTTCCCTAAGGTCCCCGGCAGAAGGCGAGGGACACGAGGGATTCCCGCCGCCCCCCGAGAAAGACCTCGAGAGTCCTTCTTCAACGCGTCTCGAGGCCCTAGTCCCCTCCCGTGACTCGAGAGCCAGGACGCGCTCCCCCTCGCCACGCGCATGGAGACCTGACTTCCCTGGCGCCGCACGAGAGGCTCCCTGAGATCCTCGTCGTGCCTCGGGAGAAAACCCCCACGGGCGCCGCAGCTCGAGGAAACCCCTGAGACGCCCCCGTCCTCGCGAGCTGAGGGCCTTCTTTTCCTGCATGGCCTGGAGAGCAATCCCGGGTCCTCTCTCCAAACGGAAGAGGAGGCTGGACTCCCTTGAGGCCGCTCAGGGGGCTCCAAGAGACCCGCGTCGCGACTCGAGAGGAGAGCGGAGTCCTTGGCTTCCCCTCGAGACGAGGCCTGACTCCCCGGGGGAGCCTGGAATGCAACCCCGAGATCCCTGCCTTCCCTGGAGAGGAATATTAGGTCCCGGACACACGCCTAGGTGAGGTCTCTTCGGCCCTGCAGTGACTCGAGCGCAACCGCCAGCTTTCCCTCGCAACACGAGGGGAAGTTTGTGCTTCCCAGGGCCAACCCAAGGGGAAGGCTGAGATCCCCGTCGTAACTCGAGAATCCCGCCGCAACTCGAGATAAACCACGTAGTTCCCACCTCTTGGCAAGATGAGGCCCTTGCCCGCCACGGCGTCTCAAGGGAAGTCCCCTGTTCCGCCCTGAAGGGCGAAACGGTCCCTGACAGCCTTCCTGCGACCCCCAAAAGTGCCCCGACACACCGGGTTCCCTCGAGGGGAACACCGAGGGTCCCGGCACCGCTTCCTCTGAGCCCCTTCTCCCCTCCTGATCGCGACAGGAGAGGCGATTCCCCTGCGTGGTCTGGAAGGGGTTCCCGGCCTTCCCGGCGCACCACAGGATGAGGCCGGTCTCACGAGGAAATTCGAGACGAGCCACGTGGGTGGGGCCACATGCCGAACGCCCCCGATTCCCCGGTCCGCCCTTGAGAAGGACCCGAGGCCCGGACCCCTCTTCGAAGGCAACCCTGGGGGGGAAGGCACAACACGAAGGGGCACTGCCACCCCCGTGCATCGTCCGCAAAGACCCGCGGGTTCCACACACAGCTCGACGAGGGGCCTGAGACCCCCTGAGCAACTCGAGAGGCCAGCGGGGTTCCCTTCCTCAGACAAGACGAGGCCTGACTCTCCTGTCCCAACTCTGCAGGGACCCTGCGGTCGGAGTCCGAAACGGAGAGGAAGCCTGAGGTTCCTGCCTCCCCTCGAGGTGAGGCCCTCTTCCGTTGCGCCAGACCCAGCGGAGTCCCGAGGGGCCCCGCCACCTCCACAGGATCCCTCGCCTCTCAGAGGCACCCTGGCAAGTTCCCTAAGGTCCCCGGCAGAAGGCGAGGGACACGAGGGATTCCCGCCGCCCCCCGAGAAAGACCTCGAGAGTCCTTCTTCAACGCGTCTCGAGGCCCTAGTCCCCTCCCGTGACTCGAGAGCCAGGACGCGCTCCCCCTCGCCACGCGCATGGAGACCTGACTTCCCTGGCGCCGCACGAGAGGCTCCCTGAGATCCTCGTCGTGCCTCGGGAGAAAACCCCCACGGGCGCCGCAGCTCGAGGAAACCCCTGAGACGCCCCCGTCCTCGCGAGCTGAGGGCCTTCTTTTCCTGCATGGCCTGGAGAGCAATCCCGGGTCCTCTCTCCAAACGGAAGAGGAGGCTGGACTCCCTTGAGGCCGCTCAGGGGGCTCCAAGAGACCCGCGTCGCGACTCGAGAGGAGAGCGGAGTCCTTGGCTTCCCCTCGAGACGAGGCCTGACTCCCCGGGGGAGCCTGGAATGCAACCCCGAGATCCCTGCCTTCCCTGGAGAGGAATATTAGGTCCCGGACACACGCCTAGGTGAGGTCTCTTCGGCCCTGCAGTGACTCGAGCGCAACCGCCAGCTTTCCCTCGCAACACGAGGGGAAGTTTGTGCTTCCCAGGGCCAACCCAAGGGGAAGGCTGAGATCCCCGTCGTAACTCGAGAATCCCGCCGCAACTCGAGATAAACCACGTAGTTCCCACCTCTTGGCAAGATGAGGCCCTTGCCCGCCACGGCGTCTCAAGGGAAGTCCCCTGTTCCGCCCTGAAGGGCGAAACGGTCCCTGACAGCCTTCCTGCGACCCCCAAAAGTGCCCCGACACACCGGGTTCCCTCGAGGGGAACACCGAGGGTCCCGGCACCGCTTCCTCTGAGCCCCTTCTCCCCTCCTGATCGCGACAGGAGAGGCGATTCCCCTGCGTGGTCTGGAAGGGGTTCCCGGCCTTCCCGGCGCACCACAGGATGAGGCCGGTCTCACGAGGAAATTCGAGACGAGCCACGTGGGTGGGGCCACATGCCGAACGCCCCCGATTCCCCGGTCCGCCCTTGAGAAGGACCCGAGGCCCGGACCCCTCTTCGAAGGCAACCCTGGGGGGGAAGGCACAACACGAAGGGGCACTGCCACCCCCGTGCATCGTCCGCAAAGACCCGCGGGTTCCACACACAGCTCGACGAGGGGCCTGAGACCCCCTGAGCAACTCGAGAGGCCAGCGGGGTTCCCTTCCTCAGACAAGACGAGGCCTGACTCTCCTGTCCCAACTCTGCAGGGACCCTGCGGTCGGAGTCCGAAACGGAGAGGAAGCCTGAGGTTCCTGCCTCCCCTCGAGGTGAGGCCCTCTTCCGTTGCGCCAGACCCAGCGGAGTCCCGAGGGGCCCCGCCACCTCCACAGGATCCCTCGCCTCTCAGAGGCACCCTGGCAAGTTCCCTAAGGTCCCCGGCAGAAGGCGAGGGACACGAGGGATTCCCGCCGCCCCCCGAGAAAGACCTCGAGAGTCCTTCTTCAACGCGTCTCGAGGCCCTAGTCCCCTCCCGTGACTCGAGAGCCAGGACGCGCTCCCCCTCGCCACGCGCATGGAGACCTGACTTCCCTGGCGCCGCACGAGAGGCTCCCTGAGATCCTCGTCGTGCCTCGGGAGAAAACCCCCACGGGCGCCGCAGCTCGAGGAAACCCCTGAGACGCCCCCGTCCTCGCGAGCTGAGGGCCTTCTTTTCCTGCATGGCCTGGAGAGCAATCCCGGGTCCTCTCTCCAAACGGAAGAGGAGGCTGGACTCCCTTGAGGCCGCTCAGGGGGCTCCAAGAGACCCGCGTCGCGACTCGAGAGGAGAGCGGAGTCCTTGGCTTCCCCTCGAGACGAGGCCTGACTCCCCGGGGGAGCCTGGAATGCAACCCCGAGATCCCTGCCTTCCCTGGAGAGGAATATTAGGTCCCGGACACACGCCTAGGTGAGGTCTCTTCGGCCCTGCAGTGACTCGAGCGCAACCGCCAGCTTTCCCTCGCAACACGAGGGGAAGTTTGTGCTTCCCAGGGCCAACCCAAGGGGAAGGCTGAGATCCCCGTCGTAACTCGAGAATCCCGCCGCAACTCGAGATAAACCACGTAGTTCCCACCTCTTGGCAAGATGAGGCCCTTGCCCGCCACGGCGTCTCAAGGGAAGTCCCCTGTTCCGCCCTGAAGGGCGAAACGGTCCCTGACAGCCTTCCTGCGACCCCCAAAAGTGCCCCGACACACCGGGTTCCCTCGAGGGGAACACCGAGGGTCCCGGCACCGCTTCCTCTGAGCCCCTTCTCCCCTCCTGATCGCGACAGGAGAGGCGATTCCCCTGCGTGGTCTGGAAGGGGTTCCCGGCCTTCCCGGCGCACCACAGGATGAGGCCGGTCTCACGAGGAAATTCGAGACGAGCCACGTGGGTGGGGCCACATGCCGAACACCCCCGATTCCCCGGTCCGCCCTTGAGAAGGACCCGAGGCCCGGACCCCTCTTCGAAGGCAACCCTGGGGGGGAAGGCACAACACGAAGGGGCACTGCCACCCCCGTGCATCGTCCGCAAAGACCCGCGGGTTCCACACACAGCTCGACGAGGGGCCTGAGACCCCCTGAGCAACTCGAGAGGCCAGCGGGGTTCCCTTCCTCAGACAAGACGAGGCCTGACTCTCCTGTCCCAACTCTGCAGGGACCCTGCGGTCGGAGTCCGAAACGGAGAGGAAGCCTGAGGTTCCTGCCTCCCCTCGAGGTGAGGCCCTCTTCCGTTGCGCCAGACCCAGCGGAGTCCCGAGGGGCCCCGCCACCTCCACAGGATCCCTCGCCTCTCAGAGGCACCCTGGCAAGTTCCCTAAGGTCCCCGGCAGAAGGCGAGGGACACGAGGGATTCCCGCCGCCCCCCGAGAAAGACCTCGAGAGTCCTTCTTCAACGCGTCTCGAGGCCCTAGTCCCCTCCCGTGACTCGAGAGCCAGGACGCGCTCCCCCTCGCCACGCGCATGGAGACCTGACTTCCCTGGCGCCGCACGAGAGGCTCCCTGAGATCCTCGTCGTGCCTCGGGAGAAAACCCCCACGGGCGCCGCAGCTCGAGGAAACCCCTGAGACGCCCCCGTCCTCGCGAGCTGAGGGCCTTCTTTTCCTGCATGGCCTGGAGAGCAATCCCGGGTCCTCTCTCCAAACGGAAGAGGAGGCTGGACTCCCTTGAGGCCGCTCAGGGGGCTCCAAGAGACCCGCGTCGCGACTCGAGAGGAGAGCGGAGTCCTTGGCTTCCCCTCGAGACGAGGCCTGACTCCCCGGGGGAGCCTGGAATGCAACCCCGAGATCCCTGCCTTCCCTGGAGAGGAATATTAGGTCCCGGACACACGCCTAGGTGAGGTCTCTTCGGCCCTGCAGTGACTCGAGCGCAACCGCCAGCTTTCCCTCGCAACACGAGGGGAAGTTTGTGCTTCCCAGGGCCAACCCAAGGGGAAGGCTGAGATCCCCGTCGTAACTCGAGAATCCCGCCGCAACTCGAGATAAACCACGTAGTTCCCACCTCTTGGCAAGATGAGGCCCTTGCCCGCCACGGCGTCTCAAGGGAAGTCCCCTGTTCCGCCCTGAAGGGCGAAACGGTCCCTGACAGCCTTCCTGCGACCCCCAAAAGTGCCCCGACACACCGGGTTCCCTCGAGGGGAACACCGAGGGTCCCGGCACCGCTTCCTCTGAGCCCCTTCTCCCCTCCTGATCGCGACAGGAGAGGCGATTCCCCTGCGTGGTCTGGAAGGGGTTCCCGGCCTTCCCGGCGCACCACAGGATGAGGCCGGTCTCACGAGGAAATTCGAGACGAGCCACGTGGGTGGGGCCACATGCCGAACGCCCCCGATTCCCCGGTCCGCCCTTGAGAAGGACCCGAGGCCCGGACCCCTCTTCGAAGGCAACCCTGGGGGGGAAGGCACAACACGAAGGGGCACTGCCACCCCCGTGCATCGTCCGCAAAGACCCGCGGGTTCCACACACAGCTCGACGAGGGGCCTGAGACCCCCTGAGCAACTCGAGAGGCCAGCGGGGTTCCCTTCCTCAGACAAGACGAGGCCTGACTCTCCTGTCCCAACTCTGCAGGGACCCTGCGGTCGGAGTCCGAAACGGAGAGGAAGCCTGAGGTTCCTGCCTCCCCTCGAGGTGAGGCCCTCTTCCGTTGCGCCAGACCCAGCGGAGTCCCGAGGGGCCCCGCCACCTCCACAGGATCCCTCGCCTCTCAGAGGCACCCTGGCAAGTTCCCTAAGGTCCCCGGCAGAAGGCGAGGGACACGAGGGATTCCCGCCGCCCCCCGAGAAAGACCTCGAGAGTCCTTCTTCAACGCGTCTCGAGGCCCTAGTCCCCTCCCGTGACTCGAGAGCCAGGACGCGCTCCCCCTCGCCACGCGCATGGAGACCTGACTTCCCTGGCGCCGCACGAGAGGCTCCCTGAGATCCTCGTCGTGCCTCGGGAGAAAACCCCCACGGGCGCCGCAGCTCGAGGAAACCCCTGAGACGCCCCCGTCCTCGCGAGCTGAGGGCCTTCTTTTCCTGCATGGCCTGGAGAGCAATCCCGGGTCCTCTCTCCAAACGGAAGAGGAGGCTGGACTCCCTTGAGGCCGCTCAGGGGGCTCCAAGAGACCCGCGTCGCGACTCGAGAGGAGAGCGGAGTCCTTGGCTTCCCCTCGAGACGAGGCCTGACTCCCCGGGGGAGCCTGGAATGCAACCCCGAGATCCCTGCCTTCCCTGGAGAGGAATATTAGGTCCCGGACACACGCCTAGGTGAGGTCTCTTCGGCCCTGCAGTGACTCGAGCGCAACCGCCAGCTTTCCCTCGCAACACGAGGGGAAGTTTGTGCTTCCCAGGGCCAACCCAAGGGGAAGGCTGAGATCCCCGTCGTAACTCGAGAATCCCGCCGCAACTCGAGATAAACCACGTAGTTCCCACCTCTTGGCAAGATGAGGCCCTTGCCCGCCACGGCGTCTCAAGGGAAGTCCCCTGTTCCGCCCTGAAGGGCGAAACGGTCCCTGACAGCCTTCCTGCGACCCCCAAAAGTGCCCCGACACACCGGGTTCCCTCGAGGGGAACACCGAGGGTCCCGGCACCGCTTCCTCTGAGCCCCTTCTCCCCTCCTGATCGCGACAGGAGAGGCGATTCCCCTGCGTGGTCTGGAAGGGGTTCCCGGCCTTCCCGGCGCACCACAGGATGAGGCCGGTCTCACGAGGAAATTCGAGACGAGCCACGTGGGTGGGGCCACATGCCGAACGCCCCCGATTCCCCGGTCCGCCCTTGAGAAGGACCCGAGGCCCGGACCCCTCTTCGAAGGCAACCCTGGGGGGGAAGGCACAACACGAAGGGGCACTGCCACCCCCGTGCATCGTCCGCAAAGACCCGCGGGTTCCACACACAGCTCGACGAGGGGCCTGAGACCCCCTGAGCAACTCGAGAGGCCAGCGGGGTTCCCTTCCTCAGACAAGACGAGGCCTGACTCTCCTGTCCCAACTCTGCAGGGACCCTGCGGTCGGAGTCCGAAACGGAGAGGAAGCCTGAGGTTCCTGCCTCCCCTCGAGGTGAGGCCCTCTTCCGTTGCGCCAGACCCAGCGGAGTCCCGAGGGGCCCCGCCACCTCCACAGGATCCCTCGCCTCTCAGAGGCACCCTGGCAAGTTCCCTAAGGTCCCCGGCAGAAGGCGAGGGACACGAGGGTTTCCCGCCGCCCCCCGAGAAAGACCTCGAGAGTCCTTCTTCAACGCGTCTCGAGGCCCTAGTCCCCTCCCGTGACTCGAGAGACAGGACGCTCTACCCCTCGCCACGCCCATGGAGGCCTGACTTCGCTGGCGCCGCACGGGAGGCTCCCTGAGATCCTCGTCGTGCCTCCGGAGAAAACCCCCACGGGCGCCGCAGCTCGAGGAAACCCCTGAGACGCCCCCGTCCTCGCGACCTGAGGGCCTTCTTTTCCTGCATGGCCTGCAGAGCAATCCCGGGTCCTGTCTCCAAACTGAAGAGGAGGCTGGACTCACTTGAGGCCGCTCAGGGGGCCCCCAGAGACCCACGTCGCGACTCGAAAGGAGGGCGGAGTCCTTGGCTTCCCCTCGAGACGAGGCCTGACTCCCCGGGGGAGCCTGGAATGCAACCCCGATATCCCTGCCTTCCCTGGAGAGGAATATTAGGTCCCGGACACACGCCTAGGTGAGGTCTCTTCGGCCCTGCAGTGAGGCGAGCGCAACCCCCAGCTTTCCCTCGCAACCCGAGGGGAAGATTGGGCTTCCCAGGGCCAACCCAAGGGGAAGGCTGAGATCCCTGTCGTAACTCGAGAATCCCGCCGCAACTCGAGAAAAACCACGTGGTTCCCACCTCTTGGCAAGATGAGGCCCTTGCCCGCCACGGCGTCTCAAGGGAAGTCCCCTGTTCCGCCCTGAAGGGCGAAACGGTCCCTGACAGCCTTCCTGCGACCCCCAAAAGTCCCCCGACACGCCGGGGTCCCCCGAGGGGAACACCGAGGGTCCCGGCACCGCTTCCTCTGAGCCCCTTCTCCCCTCCTGATCGCGACAGGAGAGGCGATTCCCCTGCGTGGTCTGGAAGGGGTTCCCGGCCTTCCCGGCGCACCTCAGGATGAGGCCGGTCTCACGAGGAAATTCGAGACGAGCCACGTGGGTGGGGCCACATGCCGAACGCCCCCGAGTCCCCGGTCCGCTCTTGAGAAGGACCCGAGGCCCGGATCGCTCTTCGAAGGCAACCCTGTGGGTGAAGGCACAACACGAAGGGGCACTGCCACCCCCGTGCGTCGTCCGCAAAGACCCGCGGGTTCCACACACAGCTCGACGAGGGGCCTGAGACCCCCTGAGCAACTCGAGAGGCCAGCGGGGTTCCCTTCCTCAGACAAGACGTGGCCTGACTCTTCTGTCCCAACTCTGCAGGGACCCTGCGGTCAGAGTCCGAAACGGAGAGGAAGCCTGAGGTTCCTGCCTTCCCTGGAGATGAGGCCCTCTTCCATTGCGCCAAACCCAGCGGAGTCCTGAGAGGCCCCGCCAACTCCACAGCATCCCTCATCTGTCAGAAGCACACTGGGAAGTTCCCTAAGGTCACCGGTAAACTTTTATTGCAGAAGGTCCCCATGAAAAGGCCCACGCAGAAGGACAGCCCCAGATTCTGTCTGCCATTAAAGGGCAGTAAGGTGCCCTCCCCCCTTCTTTGCTGCCTCGGCGCCCAGCAGGGTGCAATTAGCATACCCTTCCCTTTCCCATCCTAGCAGGTGCTCCAGGGCCCGCTGGCCTAAAAAGTGCCAGAAGCAGGGCTGGGCCAGCCGGCCAGAATTCAGGGTTCTGTCCCTTGGACTTCCAGCGGACACTAGGCTGCTTGGGAAAACCGCGCAGACTCTGAGGTTTTTCAGCAGAGGGGTGGAGCGGTAAAGGCCTTGACCCCAAAGACGAGGCCTTTCTGCGACTGCCAGGTTGGGGAGCTCTGAGACTGTGCCAACACAGGGCGGAATACATGGTTCCCTGCTCCAGGCAGTCCCCGTTCCCTTACCTGTGTTCCGCACCCCTCCGCTGTGGCCAATGGATGCCGATCCTTGGGGATCCAGGAGTTCACGAAATGGGCATTCCCAGCCGCAATGGCGACCCCCAACAGCACATCTGGAAAGCCCTCCCCCACCCCTGCCAGGAGCCGACCCCCACTGTGAACAGAACCCCACCCCGCCCCGCTCCGCCAGGTTTCGCCCCGGCCCTGCCGGGCTCCTGGCGGGTTCCCAGCCATATTGGCGACCCCCGGGAGCACAACAGGGACCGACCCCCCACCCACAGCCAGCGGAATCTCGACCTGTGCAGCCCAGGTTTACCCCACCCTGGCTGCGCTCCCTGCGCGTTTCCAGCCGCAGTGGCCATCTCCGAGAGCACAACTGGGAAGCCCTCCCCTACCCCCGCCAGGAGCCGACACCCGCCCTGTGCCGCCCGGGTTCGCCCCGCCCCTGCCGCGCTCCAGGGGCGCTGCCCACCTTCACCAGTGGCTCTCGGTGAGCCCCGTCCCCACGCCCGGTTCCAGGAGAGGCTCTCGGACCTCGCTGCTGCCGCCAGGTCAAACATGAGGACAATACATACACCCCACAGAGACAATCCAAGCTGTCTATGATTTAGGGATAAAACGAGGACTACAGAAAGGCAAGATGACCTGACCTAGGAGGGCCATGATATTCTATAGAACCAGACAAAGTTGGTTACCAAGGAAACTTTTTTCCTTGGAACCCGGAAAGCTGGTTCTTTGCATATGCAATGACCAACAATTAGCTTGTTACCCAAGCCTGCCTTACTGCCACCCCCATCCCCCCACTCCCCAGAAGACTGGCTCAAAGAAATATTTTAAATCTCAGGCGGAAACCTGGAAGATGTCTTGTCTGTCTGTTTGGATTAAGGTATGTGTCAGTGTGAGCCCTGTGTTTTTTGATAATATTGCTCAAGTTCTGTGTTCTGATTTCAATGGTCTCAAGACAAGGCAGCCCTTCCAAATCAAACTGCTGGAAATACAAGAAAACATTGACCTAAATGAATGTCAGAGTCCCGTGAACTGGGAACTAGTCAATATTAAATATCTAGTATTTTTGGTTTTGCTCCTCCATTATAGACATGTCTAAGAGTCAACAACATTAAGCACAACATGTTCATAGTGCCTAGGTTTCTTTTGAGGTAAAAATTGCTCTATTGTTATATCTGTCACAAGCTTGTCAGCAAGAAACTACCTGGAAACGACAACAACAAAAGTAAAAAATGTAAATGTGATATGAGCTTTTAGACAAACTCTTTACAATAATTATACTCTAAAATATCTGCCTCTCATAGTCTTGATTGAAGGCAGAGGAGAAGGGGATGACAGAGGATAAGATGGTTGGATGGCATCACTGACTCGATGGACATGAGTTTGAGCAAGCCCCTGGAGCTGGTGACGGACACGGAAGCCTGGCGTCCTTCAGGCCACGGGGTCCCAAAGAGTCAGACACGACTGAGCAACTGAACTGAACTGAACTAACAAACGTTTCTCCAGGTGTTTTGGTTACCCGAGTTTCTATCCTTGTGACGACAGTGTATTGAATAGCTAGGTCATTTCCAAATAAATGAAAGTTCTGAAACATTCACGACTTGAAAGGACCTCCCTTTTACACAGAAACAAAAGAGATTTTTGACTCTCCATGAATAGTGTCTGGCACCATCCTGACATGTTAAATGTAAGAAAGCAATTGTTTTGTTTTGTTTTGTTCTGTTCTTGGGGGTGGGGGGAGGGGGGCGGGCTATAGCCAATGCCGATATAAAAGTCAGTTCTTGGTTGCTGAAGGGAAATGTATGACTTGTTATTACAAGAAAGTATGTGGAATGCAATGGCACTTGAGGAAGGAAAACCAAGTAGTTCTGTCTTACAGGTGGCCGTTTCAGGATGGGAGAAGCAAAGGAATGGGTACAGAATGGGATAAGGAGGTTGTAGGGAAAGTGGACCCCCAGAAAAGAGTTCTGTGCCTAGCACAAGTTTTCTTGAGATGTCGAACTGCCTTTGCTAATGGAGTTTAAGTTTCTTTACCTCTTAAGTGATCTCTTCTAGGTTGACCTAGAACAGAAATCTTTTGTTAGCTTTGGCTAAGTGGAGAAGTAGTGTTTCACGGTGACATATGTGATCCTTCCTGACTGTTTGCAGCCCTTTTGATATCGATGCACTGCTTCTGCTGCTGCTGCCGCCGCTGCTGCTGCTAAGTCGTTTCAGTCGTGTCCGACTCTGTGCGACCCCATAGACGGCAGCCCACGAGGCCCCGCAGTCCCTGGGGTTCTCTAGGCAAGAACACTGGAGTGGGTTGCCATTTCCTCCTCCCATGCATGAAAGTGAAAAGTGAACGTGAAGTCGCTCAGTGGTGTCCGACTCTTAGCGACCCCATGGACTGCAGCCTACCAGGCTCCTCCATCCATGGGATTTTCCACGCAAGAGTACTGGAGTGGGGTGCCATTGCCTTCTCCCATATCTATGCACAAGCCTGCCTAAATCATTGACTTCTAGCTAGCTTTGGGATGCCAATGACCATCCACCCTTACAAGGCAACAGAGAAGAGAAAAACACTTACCACAGGAGGTCCTGGTAAGGAACGAGGAACTAACAAGCTCCCGCCAACCAGGATTCTGCAGAGGTCAACAAGAGGTCAGTAAGAGATGGAAGACTGCAGTCCAGAGGTCCTAGCAACTTCCATCTTGCAGCAGAGACCCAGCATAGTCAAAACGAATTCAATGTTGCAAAAAATAAGTAAACAAATAAAGGACAGAAGTTCTTTGAACACATGACTGAGATTAGGGGTGAGGCAGTACATGTACGGTGCCCGGAAAATCTTAAAGTATGAGAAAAGAAAGAAATTAAAGACAACTATCAAGCTGTCCAAACTGATAAAAACGAAAGATTACACATTTTTTTCTGTATATATTACCAGATAATAATCTGAAAAGGAATTAAAAAAAATTCCCTTTCAATAATGTCAACATGAATACAACACTTTGCCATGGATGTAACGAGGATGACAAGACTGGCACACTGGAACTTATACACCCTGGCTGAAAACTATCCTGAATACATGGACAGGTATTCCATAACAATGGAAAGACTTAAGATGGCAATACCATGGAATGCATCTTCAATCTGAAATGAAGATTTGATATGATTTGATCGCTCAGAGCTTTTGTGTCATCAATTGTTATTAAAGTATAAATGAGATAGAGAAAGCTGCTGACTTAGACTTGAGGCGGGGTGTACGCCCTGCTGGTCTCTAGCCAGATATTCTACAGGCAGTAGCAGTCAGCTAAGGAAAGAAAGGCACTGTGTCAGGGAATGGCACCAGGCCCCTCCCCCACGACATGCCTTGAGGTCACATTGGCAGCAGGTGAGTCATCCTGGGCCAAAAACTGATTGACATGAATCTTGAAGAAAGGCAGTATTCCAGGCAAATATATCATTTCCTTAACATAGATTAGGAGAACAAGGTACGAGGAAAACATACTGTTTTGTTCAAGTCGCTTCTGAGCCTATTGGGGGAACCGACTTGAAGCCAGAGTCCAGCAGATATACATAGGATACTTACATCGCTTAAGACAAACATTTCCTCAGGAACAAATGCATTGCTTAGCTCAAGGTTTGTCTGCGAAATTCTTACACATCAGGAGATGGCTCCGAGCTGGGTTTCTACACACAAGAACATGAATGCAAAGGACAAGCCTGCACAGCCCATCTGCCCCCCTCCCCCACAGCCAGCAGCATTTCCAAGTGACCTCCTAAGGCCTTCCCCAAAATACAGGGGCACCTCTGGGTTTCCTGTTTCCCTCACTTCGAACACTTTTCTTAAAAAAAAAAAAAAATCCTGCACACTTCTTGATAGAATGCCACAGTGCAAGGAAAACAGGCCTTCAATACTTAAACCTCCCAGTGCCAAACACTTGGGGCTTGGTTTTGTTTTGTTTTGTTTTTTAATTACACCACCACATAATTTAAACTTTTTACAATTTCTAATTATTCAGTACCAAAACACCAAACTTTTATTGCACAAGGTCCCCATGAAAAGGCCCACGCATCAGGACAGCCACAGATTCTTCCATGAAAGGGCAGCAAGGTGCCCTCCCCCCTTCTTTGCTGCCTGGGCGGCCACCAGGGTTTGAAATCCATGCACCCTACTAAGTTTCTAGGGTGCAATCCGTGGACCCTTCCCTTTCCCATCCCAGCAGGTGCTCAAGGGCCCACTGGCTTACAAAGTGCCAGAAGCAGGGCTGGGCCAGCCGGCCAGAGTTCAGTGTTCTGTCCCTTGGACTTCCAGGGGACACTAGGCTGCTTGGGAAAACCGTGCAGACTGAGATTTTTCAGCAAAGGGGTGGAGCGGTAAAGGCCTTGACACCAAGGGCGAGGCCTTTCTGCAACCGCCAGGTTGGGGAGCTCAGAGAATGTGCCAACAGATGGCGGAATACTTGGTTCCCTGCTCCAAGCAGTCCCAGTTCCCTGACCTGTGGCCCGCAGCCCTCCGCTGCACCCACTAGATGTGGATCCTTCGGGACACAGGAGCGTAGGAAATGGGCGTTCCTAGCCGCAGTGGCGACCCCCGAGAGCACAACTGGGACCGAACCCCCACCCACAGCCATCTAAATCTCGACCCGCGCAGCCCAGGTTTACCCTGCCCCGGGTGCGCTCCCGGCGCGTTTCCAGCCTCAGTGGCCACCACCGAGAGCACAACTGAGAAGCCCTCCCCCACCCCCGCCAGGAGCCGAACCCCGCCCCGCGCCACCCGGGTTGACCCCGCCCCTGCCGCACTCCCTGCGCGTTTCCAGCTGCAGTGGGGACCCCCGAGAGCACAACTGTTACCGCCCCCCACCCCCTCCCGACCAGAACCCCGACCCGCGCCGCCTGGGATCGCCCCGCCCCTGGCGCGCTCCCGGCACGTTGCCCACTTCCACCAGGGGCTCCTGGTGAGCCCCGTCCCCACGCCCGGTTCCAGGAGAGGCTCTCGGACCTCGCTACTGCCGCCAGGTCAAACACGAGGACAATACATCCACCCCACAGAGACAATCCAAGCTGTCTATGATTTAGGGATAAAACGAGGACTACAGATAGGAAAGATGTCCTGACCTAGGAGGGCCATGAGAGTCTATAGATCCAAACAAAATTGGGTACCAAGGAAACTTTTTACCTTGGAACCCGGAAAGCTGGTTCTTTGCATATACAATGACCAACAATTAGCTTGTTACCCAAGCCTGCCTCGCTGCCACCCCCACTCCCCACCCCCACTCCCCAGGAAAACGGCTCAAAGAAATATTTTAAATCTCAGGCGGAAAACTGGAAGATGTCTTGTCTGTCTGTCTGGATTAAGGTATGTGTCAGTGTGAGCCTTGTGTTTTTTGATAATATTGCTCAAGTTCTGAGTTCTGATTTCAATGGTCTCAAGACAAGGCAGTCCTTCCAAATCAAACTGCTGGAAATACAAGAAAACATTGACCTAAATGAATGTCAGAGTCCCGTGAACTGGGAACTAGTCAATATTAAATATCTAGTATTTTTGGTTTTGCTCCTCCACTATAGACATGTCTAAGAGTCAACAACATTAAGCACAACATGTTCATAGTGCCTAGGTTTCTTTTGAGGTAAAAATTGCTCTATTGTTATATCTGTCACAAGCTTGTCAGCAAGAAAGTACCTGGAAACAGCAACAACCAATGTAAAAAATGTAAATGTGATATGAGCTTTTAGATAAACTCTTAACAATAATTATACTCTAAAATATCTGCCTCTCATAGTCTTGATTGAAGGCAGAGGAGAAGGGGATGACAGAGGATAAGATGGTTGGATGGCATCACTGACTCGATGGACATGAGTTTGAGCAAGCCCCTGGAGTTGGTGATGGACACGGAAGCCTGGCGTCCTGCAGGCCACGGGGTCACAAAGAGTCAGACTCGACTGAGCAACTGAACTGAACTGAACTTACAATCGTTCCTCCAGGTGTTTTGGTTACCTGAGTTTCTATCCTGGTGCTAAACTAAGTGACGACAGTGTATTGAATAGCTAGGTCACTTCCAAATAAATGAAACTTCTTAAACATTCACGACTTGAAAGGACCTCCCTTTTACACAGAAACAAAAGAGATTTTTGACTCTGCATGAATAGTGACTGGCACCATCCGAACATATTCAATGTAAGAAAGCAATTTTTTTTGTTTTGTTTTGTTTTGTTCTGTTCTTGCAGGAAGCGGGGTGGGCGCTATTATCACTGATAGGTATGCTCACCAATCTATCAAATGCCAATATAAGAGTCAGTTCTTGGTTGCTGAAGGGAAATGTATGACTTGTTATTACAAGAATGTATGGAATGCAATCACACTTTAAGAAGGAAAACGAAGTAGTTCTGTCTTACAGGTGGCATTTTCAGGACGGGAGAAGCAAAGGAATGGATACAGAATGGGATAAGAAGGTTGTAGGGAAAGTAGGCCCCCAGAAAAGAGTTTTGTGCCTAGCACAAGTTTTCTTGAGATGTTGAACTGCCTTTGCTAATGGAGTTTAAGTTTCTTTACCTCTTAAGTGATCTCTTCTAGGTTGACCTAGAACAGAAATCTTTTGTTAGCTTTGGCTAAGAGGAGAAGTATTGTTTCACGGTGACATATGTGATCCTACCTGACTGTTCTCATCCCCTTTGATATCTATGCACTGCTGCTGCTGCTGCTGCAGCTGCTAAGTGGTTCAGTTGAGGCCGACCCTGTGTGACGCCATAGATGGCAGCCCACCAGGCCACGCAGTCCCTGGGGTTCTCTAGGCAAGAACACTGGAGTGGGTTGCCATTTCCTCCTCCTATGCATGGAAGTGAAAAGTGAAAATGAAGTCGCTCAGTGGTGTCCGACTCTTAGCCACCCCATGGACTGCAGCCTACCAGGCTCCTCCGTCCTTGGGATTTTCCAGGAGTGGGGTGCCATTGCCTTCTCCCATATCTATGCACAAGCCTGCCTAAATAATTGACTTCTAGCCAACTTTGGGATGCCCATGACCACCCACCCTTACCAGGCAACAGAGAAGAGAAAAACACTTACCACAGGAGGTTCTGATAAGGAACAAGGAACTAACAAGCTCCCACCTACCAGGAATCTGCAGAGGTCAACAAGAGGTCAGCAAGAGATGAGAGACTGCAGTCCAGAGGTCCTAGCTACTTCCATGTAGCAACAATCACCCAGCATAGTCAAAACGATTTCAATGTTAAAGAATAAATAAATAAATAAATAAAAGGACAGAAGTTCTTTGAACACATGTCTGAATTTAGGGGTGAGGCATTACATATGTGTCCCAGGATAATCTTAAAGTGTCAGAAAGTAAAGAAATTAAAGACAACTCTCAAGCTGTCCAAACTGATAAAAATTAATGATTACACAGTTTTATCTGTATACATTAGCAGATAATAATCTGAAAAGGAATTTTAAAAAATTCCCTTTCAATAATATCGACATGAATAAAACACTTTGCCATGGATGTAACGAGGATGACAAGACTGGCACACTGGAAATTATACACCCTGGCTGAAAACTATCCTGAATACATGGACAGATATTCCATAACGATGGAAAGACTTAAGATGGCAATACCATGGAATGCATCTTCAATCTGAAATGAAGATTTGATATGATTTGATCGCTCAGAGCTTTTGTGTCATCAAGTGTTATTAAAGTATTAAAGACATAGAGAAAGCTGCTGACTTAGACTTGAGGCGGGGTGGGGGGGGGTAGTAAGAGTACCCCCTGCTGGTCTTTAGCCAGATATTCTACAGGCACTAGCAGTCAGCTAAGGAAAGAAAGGAACTGTTTCAGGGAATGGCACCAGGCCCTTCCCCCACGACATGCATTGAGATAATATTGGCAGCAGGTGAGTCATCCCGGGCCAAAACTTGATTGACATGAATCTTTAAGAAAGGCAGTATTGCAGGCAAATATATCATTTCCTTAACATAGATAAGGAGAACAAGCTAGGAGGAAAATATGCTGTTTTGTTCAAATGGCTTCTGAGCCTTTTGGGGGAACCGACCTGAAGCCAGAGTCTAGCGGAAATACATAGGATATTTACATCGCTTAAGACAAACATTTTCTTTGGAAAAAATGCATTGCTTAGCTCAAGGTTTGTCTGCGAAATGCTTACACATCAGGAGATGGCTCCGAGCTGGGTTTCCACACACAAGAACATCCATGCAAAGGACAAGCCTGCACAGCCCATCTGCCCCCCTCCCGCACAGCCAGCAGCATTTCCAAGTGACCTCCTAAGGCCTTCCCCAAAATACAGGGGCACCTCTGGGTTTCCTGTTTCCCTCACTTCGAACACTTTTCTTAAAAAAAAAAAAATCCTGCACACTTCTTGATAGAATGCCACAGTGCAAGGCATACAGTCCTTCAATATTTAAACCTCCATTTGCAAAACACTTGGAGCTTGGTTTTGTTTTATTTTGTTTTTTAATTACACCACCACATAATTTAAAGCTTTTACACGTTCTAATTATTCAGTTCCAAAACACCAAACTTTTATTGCACAGGGTCCTCATGAAAAGGCCCACGCAGCTGGACAACCACAGATTCTGCCATGAAAGGGCAGCAAGGTGCCCTCCCCCCTTCTTTGCTGCCTGGGCGGCCACCAGGGTTTGAAATCCATGCACCCTACTAAGTTTCTAGGGTGCAATCCGTGGACCCTTCCCTTTCCCATCCCAGCAGGTGCTCAAGGGCCCGCTGGCTTACAAAGTGCCAGAAGCAGGGCTGGGCCAGCCGGCCAGAGTTCAGTGTTCTGTCCCTTGGACTTCCAGCGGACACTAGGCTGCTTGGAAGAACCGCGCAGACTCTGAGATTTTTCAGCAGAGGGGTGGAGCGGTAAAGGCCTTGACCCCAAAGGCAAGGCCTTTCTGCGACCGCCAGGTTGGGGAGCTCCAAGAATGTGCCAACAGACGGCGGAATACTTGGTTCCCTGCTCCACGCAGTCCCAGTGCCCTTACCTGTGGTCCGCAGCCCTCCACTGCACCCACGGGATGGCGATCCTTGGGGACCCAGGAGCGGACGAAATGGGCGTTCCCAGCCGCAGTTGCAACCCCCAAGAGCGCAACTGGGAACCCCTCCCCATCCCCCCCATGAGCCGACCCCCGCCCCGCGCCCCCAGGGTTAGCCCCGCCCCTGCCGCGCTCCCTACGCGTTCCCAGCCGCAGTGGCGACCCCCGGGAGCACAACTGGGACCGACCCCCACCCAAAGCCATCGGAATCTCGACCCGCGCAGCCCGGGTTTACCCAGTCCCGGGTGCGCTCCCGGCGCGTTTTCAGCCTCAGTGTCCACCTCTGAGAGCACAACTGGGAAGCCCGCCCCCACCCCCGCCAGAAGCCGACCCCCGCCCCACGCCGCCCGCGTTCGCCCCGCCCCTGCACGGTCCAGGTACCTTCCCAGCTTCTAGCGTTCACGCCCGGGTAGGAGCAGGATGTAGGAGTATGGGAGATGTGTCTGGAGCCTGACAGCCTCAGCTCCGCTCTGGCCTGCCCTTTGGACCTAGGAGCCAGGCCAACTTGCAGAGGGCTTAGGGCCCCATTGTATGCAAACTACCAAGGCCTACCGCAAGGAGAGCTCTGTCCGAGGGAAGTGAAGCGCCCCAGGCTGCATTCCCAAGCTGTTGTTTAACCGCCCAGACTCATCGCTGCACAGGGGTAATCAGGCTCTCTGTGCCCGCAGCTTCACACACAGGTGTGTCTCCGTAGGAATCAAGAAAGATCCTGACAGAGTGAGGTTCATTAGAGCTATACTAAAGAGCAAAGCCTTGTCCATGTGGTCTTGCCTTCCCCTGTGCCTTTGGGTCTCCAGGCTCGGCCCCAGCTCCGTGGAAACAACCCCTGAGAAAATATCTTCAAGATCCACTTTTCCCAGTGTCTGGGAACCGGGGTTCGTAGGAGGAGAGAAAAGCACGCCTCCATAGGGAACGAAAAGGCAGCCCACCTGCCTGTGTTTTGAAGCCTGTATTTGGAAGGAATGGGTTAGCTTCTCCTAAAGGAGACCTCCAGATCTGCTCAGAAGTCGGTAATTCCAGAAGCAGGGTACTGGTTCCTGACTGCCCTTTGCTAGCCTTGCAAAGATATTCCTAGATTCTAGAGTTATTTTCCATGAAGGAGCAGGCTTCGGGAATGTGTCAGATGGGACTGGCTGCTTATTGACCTCAGCTCAGCTATTGCCTTTCCATTCAAACTAGGACAAGGCCCTACTTTATGAAGGGTAAGGGTCTTTTTCTTTGCAAACTGCCAAGGGCTACAGCAATGAGACCTCTGTCAAGGTGAGGGAAGCCTAAGAGGATGGATTCTCAAGCAGGTGCTTTGCCACAAAGCATCAGCACCCCACGGAGAGAATCAAGCTCCCTGTGCACCAATGTTGGGAGTGTAGCTTCACACACAGAGTTGTCTCTATAGGAGCCAAGAATGTTCCTGAGAGATTAGGTTCACTAAACCTCTCCTACAGAGCATAGACCTGTCCATGTGGTTTTGCCTTCCCCTGTGAGTTGGGTCCTCGAGGTCCGCCACACCTCCGGGGAAACTGTCCCTGAGAAAAGATCTCCAGGAACCGCTTCGCCGAGGCTGGGAAATGCTGTTCACATGAAGTAAGGCAAGCGAATCTCCTGCCGAGTAAAAGAGGCCTTACAGTCCCTGGAGGAGCAGGCTGCCAGAATGTGTGAAACCTGACTGTTGCCTTACTGGCCTCAGCTCCACCATTGCCTGTTCATCCGAGCTAGCACCCAGGCCTACTTGGAAAAGCGTTTGGGTGCAGATTTCTACAAAGTGCCAAGGGCTACAGCAGTGAGAATTCTCTCGGTGGTAAGGGAGAGCATTTTATGGATTCTCAAGCTGTTTTCTGAATGACAGCGTCAAAATGAACAGAGAGAATCAGGCTCTCTCTGCCCCTATGTTAGGTACGCAGCTTCACACACAGAGGTGTCTCTATAGGAGCCAAGAATGCTCCTGAGAGATGAGGTTCACTAGAGGTCTGCTACAGAGCATAGACCTGTCCATGTGGTCTTGCCTTCCCCTGTGCCTTTGGGCCCCGGGCTCGGCCCCAGGTCCGTGGAAACAACCCCTGAGAAAATATCTTCAAGATACGCTTTTCCCAGAGGCTGGGAACTGGGGTTCATAGGAGGAGAGAAAAGCAAGCCTCCTTCGGGCACGAAAGGCAGGCAACCTGCCTGTGTTTTGAAGCCTCTATTTGGAAGGAATGGGTTAGCTTCTCCTAAAGGAGACCTCCAGATCTGCTCAGAAGTCGGTAATTCCAGAGGCAGGGTGCTGGTTCCTGATTGCCCTTTACCAGCCTTGCAAAGACATTCCAACATTCTAGAGTTATACTCCATGAAGGAGCAGGCTTCGGGAATGTGTCAGAGGGGACTGGCTCCTTATTGGCCTCAGCTCAGCTATTGCCTTTCCATTCAAACTAGGACAAGGGCCTACTTTATGAAGGGTAAGGGTCTTCTTCTTTGAAACTGCCAAGGGCTACAGCAATGAGACCTCTGTCAAGGCGAGGGAAGTCTAAGAGGATGGATTCTCAAGCAGGTGCTTTACTACAAAGCATCAGCACCCCACGGAGAGAACCAAGATCCCTGTTCCCCAATGTTGGGAGTGTAGCTTCACACACAGAGTTGTCTCTATAGGAGCCAAGAATGTTCCTGAGAGATTAGGTTCACTAAACCTCTCCTACAGAGCATAGACCTGTCAATGTGGTTTTGCCTTCCCCTGTGAGTTGGGTCCCCGAGGTCCACCACACCTCCGGGGAAACTGTCCCTGAGAAAAGATCTCCAGGAACCGCTTTGCTGAGGCTGGGAAACGCTGTTCACAGGAAGTAAGGCAAGCGAATCTCCTGCAGAGAAAAAGAGGCCTTACTGTCGCTGGAGGAGCAGGCTGCCAGAGTGTGTGAAACCTGACTGTTGCCTTACTGGCCTCAGTTCCACCATTGCCTGTTCCTCCGAACTAGGACCCAGGCCTATTTGGAGAAGCGTTTGGGTGCGGATTTCTACAAAGTGCCAAGGGCTACAGCAGTGAGAATTCTCTCAGCGGTAAGGGAGAGCATTTTATGGATTCTCAAGCTGTTTTCTGAACGACAGGGTCAAAATGAACTGAGAGAATCAGGCTCTCTGTGCCCCTATGTTAGGTACGCAGCTTCACACACAGAAGTGTCTCTATAGGAGCCAGGAATGTTCCTGAGAGATGAGGTTCACTAGAAGTCTGCTACAGAGCATAGACCTGTCCATATGGTTTTGCCTTGCCCTGTGAGTTGGGTCCCTGAGGTCCGCCCCAGCTCAGGGGAAGGAGCCCCTGAGAAAAGATCTCCAGGGACCGCTATTCCCCCAGGCTGGCAAACGCAGTTCACAGGAGGTAACACAAGCGAGCCTCCTGCAAGGCACAACAGGCCTTAGTCTCCCTGGATGATCAGGGTGCCAGAGTGTGTGAGACTTGACTGGTGCCTTACTGGCCTCAGCTCCGCCATTGCGTGTTCCTCCAAACTAGGACCCAGGCCTACTAGGAGAAGGGTTTGGGTATGGATTTCTAAATACTGCCAAGGGGTATAGCAATGAGAACTGTGTCACGGGTAAGGAAGAGCATTGTATGGATTTTCAAGCTGTTGTTTGAACGACAGCTTCAAAGCTGCACAGAGAGAATCAGACTCTGTGTCTCCATGTTCGGTACACAGCTTCACAGACAGGGGTGTCTCCATAGGAAACAAGAACGTTCCTGACAGAGTGAGGTTCACTAGAGCTCTCCTAGAGAGCAAAGACTTGTCCATGTGGTTTTTCTTCCCCTGTGCGTTTGGGGCTCCAGGCTCGGCCCCAGCTCCGTGGAAACAACCCCTGAGAAAAGATCTTCAAGATCCGCTTTTCCCAGAGGCTGGGATGTGGGGTTCATAGGACGCGGGAAAAGCAGGCCTCCTTCAGAGAGCAAGAGGCAACCAAGCGGCCTGCGTTTGGAAGCCTCTATATGGAAGAATGGGTTAGCTTCCCCTAAGGGAGACCTCCAGATCTGTTCAGAAGTCGGTAATTCCAGAGGCAGTGTGCAGGCTCCTGACTGCCCTTTGCCAGCCTTGCAGAGACATTCCTTGATTACAGCGTTATTTTCCATGAAGGAGCAGGCTTTGGGAATATGTCAGACTTGACTGGCGCCTTATTGGCCGCAGCTCAGCTCTTGCCTTTCCTTTCAAACTAGGACAAGGGCCCACTTTATGAAAGGTAAGGGTCCTCTTCTTTCCAAACTGCCAAGGGCTACAGCAATGAGACCTCTGTCAAGGCGAGGGAAGCGTAAGCTGATGGATTCTCAAGCAGGTGCTTTGCCACAAAGCATCAGCACCCCACGGAAAGAATCTGGCTCCCTTTGCCCCTACGTTGCGTGTGTAGCTACACGCACAGAGGTGTCTCGATAGGAGCCAAGAATGTTCCTGAGAGAGGAGGTTCACTGTTGGGGGCCAGAGTGAGGCACTCCGCCCATGGCAAAGGTCATGAGGAAGGAGGCTCGACATACGCAAAGGCGGGATCGAGCCTCAGGAGTCCCCCTGGAAATCCTCGAGCATCTACCCCCATAACCAGAGCCTGCCTACCTTACTACTTTGTGCTCTCACCTACACCTCTGACTTTACGGGGGGCTGTCCCCCACCACCTCTTTCGGAGAAGGAGTTAACATAGAGCTCCAGTTGATAAAAACCCCTGGGTGTGACAAGAGTGTTTTAACCTACAAACTCCTCTGAAGGTTCTCTAGCCTGCCTGACAGGCTTGTCCGGCCACATGTGATTGCTCACAGCCTCCCAACCATGAGAGGCACGAGATGCTTTAAACCTTCTAAAAACAGGTTCCTTAGAAAAGTTAGAAAAGTATTAGTATAAGTATAATGGGCTGATTAGAAATCATATTGGTGAAGGGTTTTTCATTTGTTGAGCTGATGTTTACTGCTAAGTCTCCACATCCCCTGCCCTTATACACATTAATGAATATATAGAAGAAATAAGTATTAACCTTTGATATAAATCACGTTAGACCTTAGGCTAAGTAAATTCTTTCCTTAACTAAAACCCACTACACCCTCACCCTATAGGAATGTAACTTTATTTGGGTGGCGTCTGTTTTAAGAATAATCACCCCTGGAGAAATAAGTGTCCTGGTTGACTGACCGCTGTCACAAGGAGAGGGTCGTAAATTGTCAGCAGGCCCCCCGGCCAGAAGATGATGTAACACCCCTAAGACCTCTGTATACTTTTGTATGAAGCACCTGACTTTGATAAAAGTCAGGACTGCTGACCCCACGTGACTTTGGCATAACATCTCAGTGTATAAAAGTAGACCATGGAAAATAAAGAATTGGGATCAGTTTCTCGAAATACTGGTCTCCCCATGTCTCTCTCTCTCTCTCTCACTCTGGTTGAGTCTCCATCTGGAGCGTGGAACCCACCAAGCTTACTAATTTTGCCTGGGCTTCTAAGATCCGACCGGGGAGGCCTCAGTGTCTCCTCTCCTTCGGGAGAACGGAAGGACGCCTGCGGCCTACGTAAGTGGTGCAAGCTTCTTGTCTTGAAGTTTTATTGGTCCCCCGCGTAAACCAAGCTACTCAGCCTCTTTTCTCCACTGAATTTTCCTACTGAGCTATCCTCATTTTCTTACTCTTTATATCCTTAATTAACGTTTAATTAAGCAGTTGTTCCCTGACCCTCGCCTACGCCGTCTCTGCTTCGAATACCCTGGATCAGCTGGGGCTGGACCCCGGCAGATCACTAGAGATCTCCTACAGAGCATAGACCTGTCCATTTGGTTTTGCCTTCCCCTGTGAGTTGGGTCCCCGAGGTCCGCCCCAACTCCGGGGAAACAGCCCCTGAGAAAAGATCTCCAGGAATTGCTTTCCGCCCAGGCTGGGAAACGCTGTTCACAGGAAGTAAGGCAAGCGAGCCTCCTGAAGGGAAATAGAGGCCTTACTGTCCCTGGAGGAGCAGGCTGCCAGAGTGTGTGACACCTGACTGGTGCCTTACTGGCCTCAGCTCCGCTATTGCATGTTCATCTGAACTTGAACCCAGGCCTACTTGGAGAAGTGTTTGTGTGCCGATTTCCAGAAACTGCGAAGGGCTACAGCAATGATAACTCTCTCAGTGGTAAGGGAGAGCATTGTGTGGATTCTCAATTTGTTGTTTGAACGACAGCGTCAAAGCTGCACAGAGAGAATCAGGTCTCTGTGTCTCTATGTTGGCAATGCAGCTTCCCACACAGAGATGTCCCCGTTGGAGCCAAGAACATTCCCCATAGACTGAGGTTCACTAGAGCACTCCTAGAGAGCAAAGACTTATCCATGCGGTTTTCCCTTCCCCTGTGCGTGTGGGTCTCTGGGATCAGCCCCTGCTCCTTGGAAACAGCCTCTGAGAAAAGATCTCCAAGAACCTCTTATCCCCCAGGCTGGGAAGTGGAGTTCACAGGAGGTGGGATAAGCAAGCTTCCTTCGGCAAGAAGAGACAGCCAACCGGCCTGTGTTTGGAAGCCTATATTTGCAAGGAATGGGTTAGTTTCTCCTGACCGAGACCGCAAGATGTGCTGAGAAGATAGAAATTCCAGAGGCAGGGTCGAGGTTCCTGACTGCCCTTTGCCAGCCTTGCAAAGACATTCCCAGATTCTAACGTTATTTTCCATGAAGGAGCAGGCATCGGGAATATGTCAGACTTGACTGGCGCCTTACTGGCCTCAGCTCAGCTACTGCCTTTCCATTCAAACAAGGACAAGGGCCTACTTGGTGAAGGGTAAGGGTCTGCTTCTTTCCAAACTGCCAAGGACTACAGCAATGAGACCTCTGTCAAGGTGAGGGAAGCCTATGCGGATGGATTCTTAGCAGGTGCTTTGCCACAAAGCATCAGCACCCACGGAGAGAATCAGACTCCCTTTGCCACTATGTTGGGTGTGTAGCTTCATGCACAGAGGTGTCTCTGTAGAAGCCAAGAATGTTCCTGAGAGATGAGGTTCACTAGAGCTCTCCTACAGAGCATAGACCTGTCCATGTGGTTTTGTCTTCCCCTGTGAGTTGGGCCCCCGAGGTCCGACCCAGCTCCAGGGAAACAGCCCCCTGAGAAAAAATCTCCAGGAACAGCTTTGCGCCCAGGCTGGGAAATGCAGTTCACAGGAGGCAAGGCAAGCGAGCCTCCTGCAGGGAAAAAGAGGCCTTACTGCTCCTGGACGATCAGGCTGCAAGAGTGTGTGAGACCTCACTTGTGCCTTACTGGCCTCAGCTCCGCCGTTGCCTGTTGTTCCGAGCTAGGACCCAGGCCTACTTGGAGAAGGGTTAGGGTGCGGATTTCTACAAACTGTCAAGGACTACAGCAATGAGAATTCTCTTAGCAGTAAGGGAGAGCATTGTATGGATTCTCAAGCTGTTGTTTGAATGACAGCTTCAAAGCTACACAGAGAGAATCAGGCTCTCTGTTCCCCTATTTTGGCTGTGCAGCTTCACACACAGAATTTGACTCTGTTGGAGCCAGAAATATTCCTGAAAGACTTAGGCTCACCAAAGCTGTCCTCCAGAGCAAAGACATTGGATGTGGTTTTGCCTTCCCTTGTCAGTATGGGTCCCCTAGCTTGGCCCCAGCTCCGGGGATACAGCCTCTGAAAAAAATCTTCCAAGAAGCGATTTTCCTCCAGGCTGTTAAGCGGAATTCGCAGTTTGCAAGTTAAGGAAGCCTGCTTCGTGGAAGAGCAAGCAGCCAACTGGCCCTGTGTTAGGAAGCCTGTATTTGAAAGGAATGGGTTAGCTTCTACAGCGGGAGAACCTCAGATCTGCTCAGGGGACTGAAATACTAGAGTCAGGGTCGAGGTTCTCCCTTGTCCTTTGCGCACCTTGCAAAGACATTCCTAGCTTCTAGCGTTAGTGTCCCTGTAGTAGCAGGCTGCAGGAGCGTGTGATAAATGACTGCCGCGTTCCTGTCCTCAGCTCCGCTATTGACTTTCTATTCGAACTAGAACCCAGGCCTACTTTGAGAGGGGTTAGGGTCCAGTGTTTTCAAACTGCCAAGGGCTACGGCAATGCGAGCTCTGTCAGAGGTAAGAAAAGAGCAATTGGTTGGATTCTTCAGCTGCTGCATGGCTGCACAGCTTCCGCGCCGCAGGGAGAGCATGAGGCTCCTTGTGGCCCTATTTTAGGTATGCAGCAACATGCACACAGAATGTCTGTGTTCACTTATGTACAGGCTTATGAACACTAGAGCTCTCCTACAGAGCAAAGACCACTCAGAGGGCTCCAAGAGATACCTGTCGCGACTCGAGAAGAGAGTGGAGTCCTTTGCTTCCCCTCGAGATGAGGCCTGACTCCCCGGGTGAGTATGGAATGCAACCCCAAATCCCTGTCGCCTATGGAGAGGAACATTAAGTCCTGGATACAAGCCTAGATGAGGTCTAGTTTGCCCTTCAGTGAATGGAGCCCAATCCCCAGCTCTCCCTGGCAACTCGAATGGAAGATTAGACTTCCTGGGCCAACACAAGAGGAAGCCTGAATTCCCCGTCGTAACTCGAGAATCCCACCGCAACTCGAGAGAAACCATGTGCTTCCCTCGTCATCGCAAGATGAGGCCCTTTGTCCGCTACAGCATCTCAAGAGAAGTCCCACGTTCCATCCTGAAGTGCGAAACGGTACTTGGCACCCTTGATGCGACCCCAAAAGTCCGCGACATACCAGACTCACTCAAGGGGAACACCGAGGTTCCCGGAACCACTTCATCTGAGCCCCTTCTCCTCTCCTGATTGCGACAGGAGGGTCGACTCCCCTTCTCTGTCTGCAAGGGGTTCCCGACCTTCTGGGCGCACCTCAGGATGAGGCCGGTCTCATGAGGAAATTCGAGACGAGCCACGTGGGTGGGGCCACATGCCGAAAGCCCCCGATTCCCCGGTCCGCCCTTGAGAAGGACCCGAGGCCCGGAGCCCTCTTCGAAGGCAACCCTGTGGGTGAAGGCACAACACGAAGGGGCACTGCCACCCCCGTGCATCGTCCGCAAAGTCCCGCGGGTTCCACACACAGCTCGACGAGGGGCCTGAGACCCCCTGAGCAACTCGAGAGGCCAGCGGGGTTCCCTTCCTCAGACAAGACGAGGCCTGACTCTCGTGTCCCAATTCTGCAGGGACGCTGCGGTCGAGTCCGAAACGGAGAGGAAGCCTGAGGTTCCTGCCTCCTCTCGAGATGAGGCCCTCTTCCTTTGCGCCAGACCCAGCGGAGTCCCGAGGGGCTCCGCCACCTCCACAGGATCCCTCGCCTCTCAGAGGCACCCTGGCAAGTTCCCTAAGAATCCCGGCAGAAGGCGAGGGAAACGAGGGTTTCCCGCCGCCCCCCGAGGAAGACCTCGAGAGTCCTTCTTCAACGCGTCTCGAGGCCCTAGTCCCCTCCCGTGACTCGAGAGCCAGGACGTGCTCCCCCTCGCCACGCGCATGGAGACCTGACTTCCCTGGCGCCGCACGAGAGGCTCCCTGAGATCCTCGTCGTGCCTCGGGAGAAAACCCCCACGGGCGCCGCAGCTCGAGGAAACCCCTGAGACGCCCCCGTCCTCGCGAGCTGAGGGCCTTCTTTTCCTGCATGGCCTGGAGAGCAATCCCGGGTCCTCTCTCCAAACGGAAGAGGAGGCTGGACTCCCTTGAGGCCGCTCAGGGGGCTCCAAGAGACCCGCGTCGCGACTCGAGAGGAGAGCGGAGTCCTTGGCTTCCCCTCGAGACGAGGCCTGACTCCCCGAGGGAGCCTGGAATGCAACCCCGAGATCCCTGCCTTCCCTGGAGAGCAATATTAGGTCCCGGACACACGCCTAGGTGAGGTCTCTTCGGCCCTGCAGTGACTCGAGCGCAACCCCCAGCTTTCCCTCGCAACCCGAGGGGAAGATTGGGCTTCCCAGGGCCAAACCAAGGGGAAGGCTGAGATCCCCGTCGTAACTCGAGAATGCCGCCGCAACTCGAGAAAAACCACGTGGTTCCCACCTCTTGGCAAGATGAGGCCCTTGCCCGCGACGGCGTCTCAAGGGAAGTCCCCTGTTCCGCCCTGAAGGGCGAAACGGTCCCTGACAGCCTTCCTGCGACCCCCAAATGTCCCCCGACACGCCGGGGTCCCCCGAGGGGAACACCGAGGGTCCCGACTCCGCTTCCTCTGAGCCCCTTCTCCCCTCCTGATCGCGACAGGAGAGACGATTCCCCTGAGTGGTCTGGAAGGGGTTCCCGGCCTTCCCGGCGCACCTCAGGATGAGGCCGGTCTCACGAGGAAATTCGAGACGAGCCACGTGGGTGGGGCCACATGCCGAACGCCCCCGATTCCCCGGTCCGCTCTTTAGAAGGACCCGAGGCCCGGACCCCTCTTCGAAGGCAACCCTGTGGGTGAAGGCACAACACGAAGGGGCACTGCCACCCCCGTGCATCGTCCGCAAAGACCCGCGGGTTCCACACACAGCTCGACGAGGGGCCTGAGACCCCCTGAGCAACTCGAGAGGCCAGCGGGGTTCCCTTCCTCAGACAAGACGAGGCCTGACTCTCCTTTCCCAACTCTGCAGGGACCCTGCGGTCGGAGTCCGAAACGGAGAGGAAGCCTGAGGTGCCTGCCTCCCCTCGAGGTGAGGCCCTCTTCCGTTGCGCCAGACCCAGCGGAGTCCCGAGGGGCCCCGCCACCTCCACAGGATCCCTCGCCTCTCAGAGGCACCCTGGCAAGTTCCCTAAGGTCCCCGGCAGAAGGCCAGGGAAACGAGGGTTTCCCGCCGCCCCCCGAGAAAGACCTCGAGAGTCCTTCTTCAACGCGTCTCGAGGCCCTAGTCCCCTCCCGTGACTCGAGAGCCAGGACGCGCTCCCCCTCGCCACACGCATGGAGACCTGACTTCCCTGGTGCGGCACGAGAGGCTCCCTGAGATCCTCGTCGTGCCTCGGGAGAAAACCCCCACGGGCGCCGCAGCTCGAGGAAACCCCGGAGACGCCTCCGTCCTCGCGAGCTGAGGGCCTTCTTTTCCTGCATGGCCTGGAGAGCAATCCCGGGTCCTCTCTCCAAACGGAAGAGGAGGCTGGACTCCCTTGAGGCCGCTCAGGGGGCTCCAAGAGACCCGCGTCGCGACTCGAGAGGAGAGCGGAGTCCTTGGCTTCCCCTCGAGACGAGGCCTGACTCACCGGGGGAGCCTGGAATGCAATCCCGAGATCCCTGCCTTCCCTGGAGAGGAATATTAGGTCCCGGACACACGCCTAGGTGAGGTCTCTTCGGCCCTGCAGTGACTCGAGCGCAACCCCCAGGTTTCCCTCGCAACCCGAGGGGAAGATTGGGCTTCCCAGGGCCAACCCCAGGGGAAGGCTGAGATCCCTGTCGTAACTCGAGAATGCCGCCGCAACTCGAGAAAAACCACGTGGTTCCCACCTCTTGGCAAGATGAGGCCCTTGCCCGCGACGGCGTCTCAAGGGAAGTCCCCTGTTCCGCCCTGAAGGGCGAAACGGTCCCTGACAGCCTTCCTGCGACCCCCAAAAGTCCCCCAAGAGGCCGGGGTCCCCCGAGGGGAACACCGAGGGTCCCGGCACCGCTTCCTCTGAGCCCCTTCTCCCCTCCTGATCGCGACAGGAGAGGCGATTCCCCTGCGTGGTCTGGAAGGGGTTCCCGGCCTTCCCGGCGCACCTCAGGATGAGGCCGGTCTCACGAGGAAATTCGAGACGAGCCACGTGGGTGGGGCCACATGCCGAACGCCCCCGATTCCCCGGTCCGCTCTTGAGAAGGACCCGAGGCCCGGACCCCTCTTCGAAGGCAACCCTGTGGGGGAAGGCACAACACGAAGGGGCACTGCCACCCCCGTGCATCGTCCGCAAAGACCCGCGGGTTCAACACACAGCTCGACGAGGGGCCTGAGACCCCCTGAGCAACTCGAGAGGCCAGCGGGGTTCCCTTCCTCAGACAAGACGAGGCCTGACTCTCCTGTCCCAACTCTGCAGGGACCCTGCGGTCGGAGTCCGAAACGGAGAGGAAGCCTGAGGTTCCTGCCTCCCCTCGAGGTGAGGCCCTCTTCCGTTGCGCCAGACCCAGCGGAGTCCCGAGGGGCCCCGCCACCTCCACAGGATACGTCGCCTCTCAGAGTCCCCCTTGGAAGTTCCCTAAGGTCCCCGGCTAAAGGCGAGGGAAACAAGGGTTTCCCGCCGCCCCCCGAGAAAGATCTCGAGAGTCCTTCTTCAACACGTCTCGAGGCCCTAGTCCCCTCCCGTGACTCAAGATCCATGACGCGCTCCCCTTCGCCACGCGCATGGAGACCTGACTTCCCTGGTGCGGCACGAGAGGCTCCCTGAGATCCTCGTCGTGCCTCGGGAGAAAACCCCCACGGGCGCCGCAGCTCGAGGAAACCCTTGAGACGCCCCCGTCCTCGCGAGCTGAGGGCCTTCTTTTCCTGCATGGCCTGGAGAGCAATCCCGGGTCCTCTCTCCAAACGGAAGAGGAGGCTGGACTCCCTTGAGGCCGCTCAGGGAGCTACAAGAGACTCGCGTCGCGACTCGAGAGGAGAGCGGAGTCCTTGGCTTCCCCTCGAGACGAGGCCTGACTCCCCGGGGGAGCCTGGAATGCAACCCCGAGATCCCTGCCTTCCCTGGAGAGGAATATTAGGTCCCGGACACACGCCTAGGTCAGGTCTTTTCGGCCCTGCAGTGACTCGAGCGCAACCCCCATGTTTCCCTCGCAACCCGAGGGGAAGATTGGGCTTCCCAGGGCCAACCCAAGGGGAAGGCTGAGATCCCCGTCGTAACTCGAGAATGCCGCCGCAACTCGAGAAAAACCACGTGGTTCCCACCTCTTGGCAAGATGAGGCCCTTGCCCGCGACGGCGTCTCAAGGGAAGTCCCCTGTTCCGCCCTGAAGGGCGAAACGGTCCCTGACAGCCTTCCTGCGACCCCCAAAAGTCCCCCGACACGCCGGGGTCCCCCGAGGGGAACACCGAGGGTCCCGGCACCGCTTCCTCTGAGCGCCTTCTCCCCTCCTGATCGCGACAGGAGAGGCGATTCCCCTGCGTGGTCTGGAAGGGGTTCCCGGCCTTCCCGGCGCACCTCAGGATGAGGCCAGTCTCACGAGGAAATTCGAGACGAGCCACGTGGGTGGTGCCACATGCCGAACGCCCCCGAGTCCCCGGTCCGCTCTTGAGAAGGACCCGAGGCCCGGACCCCTCTTCGAAGGCAACCCTGGGGGGGAAGGCACAACACGAAGGGGCACTGCCACCCCCGTGCATCGTCCGCAAAGACCCGCGGGTTCCACACACAGCTCGACGAGGGGCCTGAGACCCCCTGAGCAACTCGAGAGGCCAGCGGGGTTCCCTTCCTCAGACAGGGCGAGGCCTGACTCTCCTGTCCCAACTCTGCAGGGACCCTGCGGTCGGAGTCCGAAACGGAGAGGAAGCCTGAGGTTCCTGCCTCCCCTCGAGGTGAGGCCCTCTTCCGTTGCGCCAGACCCAGCGGAGTCCCGAGGGGCCCCGCCACCTCCACAGGATCCCTCGCCTCTCAGAGGCACCCTGGGAAGTTCCCTAAGGTCCCCGGCAGAAGGCGAGGGAAACGAGGGTTTCCCGCCGCCCCCCGAGAAAGTCCTCGAGAGTCCTTCTTCAACGCGTCTCGAGGCCCTAGTCCCCTCCCGTGACTCGAGAGCCAGCACGCGCTCCCCCTCGCCACGCGCATGGAGACCTGACTTCCCTGGCGCCGCACGAGAGGCTCCCTGAGATCCTCGTCGTGCCTCGGGAGAAAACCCCCACGGGCGCCGCAGCTCGAGGAAACCCCTGAGACGCCTCCGTCCTCGCGAGCTGAGGGCCTTCTTTTCCTGCATGGCCTATAGAGCAATCCCGGGTCCTCTCTCCAAACGGAAGAGGAGGCTGGACTCCCTTGAGGCTGCTCAGGGGGCTCCAAGAGACCCGCGTCGCGACTCGAGAGGAGAGCGGAGTCCTTGGCTTCCCCTCGAGACGAGGCCTGACTCACCGGGGGAGACTGGAATGCAACCCCGAGATCCCTGCCTTCCCTGGAGAGGAAAATTAGGTCCCAGTCACACGCCTAGGTGAGGTCTCTTCGGCCCTGCAGTGACTCGAGCGCAACCCCCAGGTTTCCCTCGCAACCCGAGGGGAAGTTTGGGCTTCCCAGGGCCAACCCAAGGGGAAGGCTGAGATCCCCGTCGTAACTCGAGAATGCCGCCGCAACTCGAAAAAAACCACGTGGTTCACACCTCTTGGCAAGATGAGGCCCTTGCCAGCGACGGCGTCTCAAGGGAAGTCCCCTGTTCCGCCCTGAAGGGCGAAACGGTCCCTGACAGCCTTCCTGCGACCCCCAAAAGTCCCCCGACACGCCGGGGTCCCCCGAGGGGAACACCGAGGGTCCCGGCACCGCTTCCTCTGAGCCCCTTCTCCCCTCCTGATCGCGACAGGAGAGGCGATTCCCCTGCGTGGTCTGGAAGGTGTTCCCGGACTTCCCGGTGCACCTCAGGATGAGGCCGGTCTCACGAGGAAATTCGAGACTAGCCACGTGGGTGGGACCACATGCCGAACGCCCCCGAGTCCCCGGTCCGCTCTTGAGAAGGACCCGAGGCCCGGACCCTTCTTCGAAGGCAACCCTGTGGGTGAAGGCACAACACGAAGGGGCACTGCCACCCCCGTGCATCGTCCGCAAAGACCCGCGGGTTCCACACACAGCTCGACGAGGGGCCTGAGACCCCCTGAGCAACTCGAGAGGCCAGCGGAGTTCCCTTCCTCAGACAGGGCGAGGCCTGACTCTCCTGTCCCAACTCTGCAGGGACCCTGCGGTCGGAGTCCGAAACGGAGAGGAAGCCTGAGGTTCCTGCCTCCCCTCGAGGTGAGGCCCTCTTCCGTTGCGCCAGACCCAGCGGAGTCCCGAGGGGCCCCGCCACCTCCACAGGATCCCTCGCCTCTCAGAGGCACCCTGGCAAGTTCCCTAAGGTCCCCGGCAGAAGGCGAGGGACACGAGGGTTTCCCGCCGCCCCCCGACAAAGACCTCGAGAGTCCTTCTTCAACGCGTCTCGAGGCCCTAGTCCCCTCCCGTGACTCGAGAGCCAGGACGCGCTCCCCCTCGCCACGCGCATGGAGACCTGACTTCCCTGGCGCCGCACGAGAGGCTCCCTGAGATCCTCGTCGTGCCTCGGGAGAAAACCCCCACGGGCGCCGCAGCTCGAGGAAACCCTTGAGACGCCCCCGTCCTCGCGAGATGAGGGCCTTCTTTACCTGCATGGCCTGGAGAGCAATCCCGGGTCCTCTCTCCAAACGGAAGAGAAGGCTGGACTCCCTTGAGGCCGCTCAGTGGGCTCCAAGTGACCCGGGTCGCGATTCGAGAGGAGAGCGGAGTCCTTGGCTTCCCCTCGAGACGAGGCCTGACTCCCTGGGGGAGCCTGGAATGCAACCCCGAGATCCCTGCCTTCCCTGGAGAGGAATATTAGGTCCGGGACACACGCCTAGGTGAGGTCTCTTCGGCCCTGCAGTGACACGAGCGCAACGCCCAGCTCTCCCTGGCAACCCGAGGGGAAGATTGGGCTTCCCAGGGCCAACCCAAGGGGAAGGCTGAGATCCCCGTCGTAACTGGAGAATGCCACCGCAACTCGAGAAAAACCACGTGGTTCCCACCTCTTGGCAAGATGAGGCCCTTGCCCGCGACGGCGTCTCAAGGGAAGTCCCCTGTTCCGCCCTGAATGGCGAAATGGTCCCTGACAGCCTTCCTGCGACCCCCAAAAGTCCCCCGACACGCCGGGGTCCCCCGAGGGGAACACCGAGGGTCCTGGCACCGCTTCCTCTGAGCCCCTTCTCCCCTCCTGATCGCGACAGGAGAGGCGATTCCCCTGCGTGGTCTGGAAGGGGTTCCCGGCCTTCCCGGCGCACCTCAGGAGGAGGCCGGACTCACGAGGAAATTCGAGACGAGCCTCGTGTGTGGGGCCACATGCCGAACGACCCCGAATCCCCGGTCCGCTTTTGAGAAGGACCCGAGGCCCGGACCCCTCTTCGAAGGCAACCCTGTGGGTGAAGGCACAACACGAAGGGGCACTGCCACCCCCGTGCATCGTCCGCAAAGACCCGCCGGTTCCACTCACAGCTCGACGAGGGGCCTGAGACCCCCTGAGCAACTCGAGAGGCCAGCGGGGTTCCCTTCCTCAGACAAGACGAGGCCTGACTCTCCTGTCCCAACTCTGCAGGAACCCTGCGGTCGGAGTCCGAAACGGAGAGGAAGCCTGAGGTTCCTGCCTCCCCTCGAGGTGAGGCCCTCTACCGTTGCGCCAAACCCAGCGGAGTCCCGAGGGGCCCCGCCACCTCCACAGGATCCCTCGCCTCTCAGAGGCACCCTGGGAAGTTCCCTAAGGTCCCCGGCAGAAGGCGAGGGAAACGAGGGTTTCCCGCCGCCCCCCGAGAAAGACCTCGAGAGTCCTTCTTCAACGCGTCTCGAGGCCCTAGTCCCCTCCCGTGACTCGAGAGCCAGGACGCGCTCCCCCTCGCCACGGGCATGGAGACCTGACTTCCCTAGTACCACACATGAGGCTCCCTTAGTACCCCATCGTACCTCGTGAGAAAACCCACACTGGAGCCGCAGTTCGAGAAAAACCACAAGATGCCCCCGTCAAGGAGAGATGGGGGCCTTCTTTTCTTGCCTGACCTGGAGAGCAATTCCTGGTCCTCTCTCCAAACTTCACAGGAGTATTGACTCCCTTTAGGCCACTCAGTTGGGTCCAAGAAATACCCGGTGTGACTCGAGAGGAGAGCGGAGTCCTTTGCTTCCCTGGAGACTTGGCCTGACTCCCCGGGTGAGTTTGGAATGCAACCTCGAGATCCATGTCACCCCTGGAGTGGAACATTATGTCCTAGACACAAGCCTAAATCCGGTCTGTTTTGCCCTACAGTGACTCGAGAGCAACCTCCATCTCTCCCTCACAATTTGAATGGAAGATTGGTCTTCCCACGGTCAACACAAGAGGAAGTCTGAATTTCCCATCGTAATTCGAGAATTCAGCCTCAAGTCTTAAAAACCATGTGGTTCCCCCTTCATCGCAATATGAGGCCCTTGCCAGCTAGAGTCTCAAGAGAAGTCCCACGTTCCATCTTAAATTTCGAAATGCTACTTGGCACCCTTGATGCGACCCCAAAGTTCCCCAACATACCGGTCTCACTCCAGGGGAACACTGAAGTTCCCGGTGTCTCCAGGGAAGTCCCATGTTCCGCCGTGAAGGGCGAAACGGTACTTGACACCCTTGATGCGACCGCAAAAGTTCCCCGACACGCTGGGTTCCCTCGAGGGGAACACCGAGGGTCCCGGCACCTCTTCATCTGAGCCCCTTCTCCCCTCCTGATCGCGACAGGAGAGTTGATTACCCTGCGTGGTCTGGAAGGGGTTCCCGGCCTTCCTGGTGCACCTCAGGATGAGGCCGGTCTCAGGAGGAAATTCGAGACTAGCCACGTGTGAGGTGCCACGTGCCGAACGAATCCGATTTTCCGGTCCGCTCTTGATAAGAACCCGATGCCCGGACACCTCTTCGAAGGCAACCCTGTGGATGAAGGCACAACACGAAGGGGCACTGACACCCCCGTGCATCATCCAGAAAAACCCGCAGGGTCTACACACAGCTCGACAAGGGGCCTGAGACTCCCGGAACAATTCGAGAAGCCAGCGGCGTTCCATTCCTCAGACAAGACGAGGCATGACTCTCCTGTCCCAACACTGCAGGGACCGTGCAGTCGGAGTCCGAAACCGAGAGGAAGCCTGAGGTTCCTGCCTCCCCTCGAGATGAGGCCCTCTTCCATTGTGCCGAACCCAGCAGAGTCCCGAGAGGCCCTGCCAACTACACAGCCTCCCTCACCTCTCAGAGGCACCGTGGGAAGTTCCCTAAGGTCCCCGGCAGAAGTCGAGGGAAACGAGGGTTTCCCGCCGCAACCCGAGAAAGACTTCGAGAGTCCTTCTTCAATGCCTCTTGAGGACCTAGCCGCTTCCCATGATTCGAGAGTGATGACCAGCTCCCCCTCGCCATGCGCATGGAGACCTGACTTCCCTGGCGCCGCACGAGAGGCTCCCTGACATCCTCGTCGTGCCTCGTGAGGAAACCCCCATGGGCGCAGCAGCCTGAGGAAACCCATGAGACGCCCCCGTCATCGCGAGCTGAGGGCCTTCTTTTCCTGCCTGGCCTGGAGAGCAATCCCGAGTCCTCTCTCCAAACTGAAGAGGAGGCTCGACACCCTTGAGTCCACTCAGTGGGCTCCAAGAGATCCGTGTCGCGACTTGAGAGGAAAGCGGAGTCCTTTGCTTCCCCTCCAGGCGAGTCCTGACCCCCCGGGGGAGTCTGGAATGGAAACCCGTGATCCCTGTCTTCCCTTGAGAGGAATATTATGTCCTGGACACACGCCTCGATGAGGTCTCTTTGGCCCTGTAGTGACTCGAGCAGAACCCCCAGCTTTCCATCGCAACTCGAATTGAAGATTGGGCTTCCCAGGGCCAACCCAAGAGGAAGCCTGAAATTCCTGTCGTTTTTGAGAATCCCGATGCAACTCGAGAAAAACGACGTGGTTCCAACGTCTTCACAGGATGAGGCCCTTGCCCGCTACAGCGTCTCCAGGGAAGTCCCATGTTCCGTCCTGAAGTGGGAAACGGTACTTGGCTCCCTTGATGCGACCCCTAAAGTTCCCTGAAACACCGGGTTCCCTCGAGTGGAACACCGAGGGTCCCGGCACCACTTCATCTGAGCCCCATCTCCCCTCCTGATCGCGACAGGAGAATCGATTCCCCTACTTTGTGTGGAAGGTGTTCCCGGCCTTCCCGGCGCACCTCAGGATGATGCTGGTCTCACGAGGAAATTCGAGATGAGCCATGTGGGTGGTGCCACATGCCGAATGACCCCGATTTCCCGGTCCGCTCTTGAAATGAACCCGATGCCCGGACAACTCTTTGAAGGCAACCCTGTGGGGGAAGGCACAAAACGAAGGGGCACTGACACCCCCATGCATCTTCTGGAAACACCCGCAGGTTCCACACACAGCTTGTCAAGGGCCCTGAGACCCCCTGAACGACTCGAGAGGCAAGCAGAGTTCCGTTACTCAGACAAGACGAGGCCTGACTCTCCTGTCCCAACTCTGCAGGGACCCTGCGGTCGGAGTTAGAAATGGAGAGGAAGCCTGAGGTTCCTGCCTCCAATCGAGATGAGGCCCTCTTTCATTTCGTCAAACCTAGTGGAGTCCCGAGAGGCCCCTCTAACTCCTCAGTATCCCTCACCTCTCAGAGGCACCTGGGAAGTTCCCTACGGTCCCCTGTAGAGGTCGAGGGAAATGAGTGTTTCCCGCCCCAACCCAAGAAAGCCCTTGAGAGTCCTTCTTAAATGCCTCTTGAGGCCCTAGTCCCTCCCATGACTCGAGAGCAATGACGCGATCTGCCTGGCCACACGCATGGAGTCAGGCTTCTCTGGCGCCGCACGAGAGGCTCCCTGAACTCCCCATCATATCTTGTGAGAAACCCCACACTGGCGCCGCAGCTCGAGAAAACCCATGAGACGCCCCCGTCATCACGAGAGGAGGGCCATCTTTAACTGCATGGTATGCAGATCAAGCGTGAACCTTCTGTCCAAGCTACACAGGACGCTTGACTCCCTTTAGGCCACTCATTGGGCTCCAAGAGTTACGCGTCCCGACTCGAGAGGATAGTGGAGTCCTTTGCTTCCACTCGAGACGAGGCGTGACCCACCGGGTGAGACTGGAATGCGACCCCGATATCCCTGTCGCCCCTGGAGAGGAACATTACGTCCTGGACCCAAGCCTAGATGAGGACTCTTTGCCCTGAAGTGACTGGAGAGCAACCCCCAGCTCTCTCTGACAAGTTGAATGGAAGATTGGACTTCCTGGGCCAACACAAGAGGAAGCCTGAATTCCCCGTTGTAACTCGAGAATCCCGCCACAACTCGAGAAAAACCACGTGTTTCCCTCGTCATCGCAATATGAGGCCCTTGCCCGCTAGAGCATCTCCAGAGAATTCCCACGTTCCGTCTTGAAGTGCAAAACTGTACTTGGCACCCTTGATGCGACCTCAAAAGTGCCGTGACATACCGGTCTCACTCGAGGGGACCACCGAGGTTCCCGGCACCACTTCATCTGAGCCCCTTCTCCCCTTCTGATCGCGACCGGTGGGTCGATTCCCCTGCTTTGTCTGCAAGGGGTTCCCGAGCTTCCCGGCGCACCTCAGGATGAGGCCGGTCTCCCGAGGAAATTCGAGACGTAGCCTCGTGGGTGGTACCACATGCTGAAAGACCCCAATTTTCCGGTACACTCTTGAAAAGAACCCGATGCCCGGAAACCTCTTTGAAGGCAACCCTGTGGATGAAGGCACAACACGAAGGGGCACTGACACCCCCGTGCATCGTCCGGAGAAACCCGCAGGTTCCACACTCAGCTCAACAAGTGGCCTGTCACTCCGTGAACAACTCGAAAGGCAAGGGGAAATCCATTCCTCCACAGAAGACGAGGCGTGACTCTCTTCTCCATACTCTGCAGGTACCCTGCGACCCGAGTCAGATATGGAGAGGACCCCTGAGGTTCCTGCCTCCATTCGAGATGAGGCCCTCTTCGATTGCACCAAACCCAGTTGAGTAACGAAAGGCCCCTCCCAAATCCACAGTGTCCCTGACTTCTCAGAGGCACCCTTAGAAGTTGCCTGAGGTCACCGACACAAATCAAGGGAACCCAGGGTTCCCTGCCGCAACCCGAGAAAGACCTCAAGAGTCCTTCTTCAATGCGTCTTGAGGCCCGATTCGCCTACTATGACTCGAGAGCAATCACGCACTCCCCTTCACCACACGCACGGAGACCTGACGTCCCTAGCACCACACGAGAGGCTCTCTGAGCTCCCCGTTGTACCTCGTGAGAAATCTGATACTGGGGCCGCAGCTGGAGAAAACCCACGAGATGCCCCCGTCATCGCGAGATGAGGGCCTTTTTTCCTGCATGGCCAGGAAAACAATCCCGAGTCATCTCTCCAAACTCCATAGGAGGCTTCACTCCCTTTACGCCACGCAGTGGGCTCCAAGAGATACCCGTCGCGACTCGACAGGAGAGCGGAGTCCTTTTTTTCCCCTCAAGACGAGGCCTGACTCTCCAGGTGAGTCGAGAATGCAACCCTGAGATCCCTGTCGGCCCAGTAGTGGAACACTAGGTCCTGGACACAAGCGTAGATGAGGTCTATTTTGCCCTGCAGTGACTGGAGAGCAATCCCCAGTTCTAACTTGCAATTCGAATGGAATACTGGATTTTCCTGGCGCCATACAAGAGGCTCCCTGAGATCCCCGTGGTACTTCATGAGACACCCCACACTGGCGCCGCAGCTCGAGAAAACCCACGAGACGCCACCGTCATCTCGAGATGAGGGCCTTCTTTTCCTGCATGGCCTGGAGTCCAATCCCGAGTCCTCTCTCCAAACTCCACAGGAGGCTTGACTCCCTTTAGTACACACAGTGGGCTCCAAGAGATACCCATCGCGACTCGAGACGAGAGCGGAATTCTTTGCTTACCCTCGAGGTGAGAACTGACTCCCCGGATGAGTCTGGAATGCAAACCCGAGATCCCTGTCGCCCCTGGAGAGCAACGTTAGATCCTGGACACAAGCCTAGATTAGGTCTCTTTTGCCCTGCAGTGACTCTAGCGCAATCCCCAGCTCCCCCTCGCAACCCGAATGGAAGATTGGATTTCAAGGCTAACAAAAGGAAGCCTAAATTCCCGGTCATAACTCGAGAATCCCGCCGCAACTCGAGCAAAACCACGTGGTTCTCCCGTCATCGCAAGATGAGGCCCTTGCCCGCTACAGCGTTTCAAAAGATGTCCCAGGTTCCGTCTTGAAGTGCGAAACGGTACTTGGCACCCTTGATGCGACCCCAAAAGTCCCCCAACACGCCGGTCTCACTCGAGGGTAACACCCATGTTCCCCGCACCACATCATTTGAGCCCCTTCTCCCCTCCTGATTGCAACAGGAGTGTCTTTTCTCCTGCTTTGTGTGGAAGGGGTTACCGATCTTCCCAGCGCACATCAGGATGAGGCCTGTCTCACGAGGAAATTGGAGATGTAGCCTCGTGTGTGGTGCCACATGCGGAAAGACCCCATTTCCCGGTCAGCTATTAATAAGAACCCGATGCCCGTACACTTCTTGGAATGCATCCCGTAGGATGAAGGCACAACAAGGAGGGACCCTGAACACCCGTGCATCTTTTGGAAAATTCTGCAGGTTCCACATACAGCTCGACAAGTGACCTGTTACCTCGTGAACAACTCGAGAGGCAAGCTAAGTTTCATTTCTCCACAGAATACGAGGCCTGACTCTCCTGTCCCAACTCTGCAGGAATCCTGAGATCGGAGTCTGAAATGGAGAGGAACCCTGAGGTTCCTTCCTCAACACGAGATGAGGCCCTCTTGTATTATACCACACCCAGTGGAGTCCCTAGAGGCCCCTCCCAACTCCACAGTATCAGTGTCTTCTCAGAGGCACCCTGAGCAACTCCCTGAGGTCACCGGCACAAGCCGAGGGAACACAGGGTATCCTGCCGCAACCCGAGAAAGACCTCAAGAGTCCGTCTTCAACGCGTCTTGAGGCTGGATTCCCCTACCATGACTCGAGAGCAATGACACGCTCCCCCTCGCCATGCGCATGGACACCTGACTTCCCTGGCGCCACATGAGAGGCTCCCTGAGCTCCCCGTCATACCTCGTGAGAAACCCCACACTGGCGCCGCAGCTCGGGAAAACCCACCGTCATCGCGAGATTGGGGACTTCTTTTCCTGCCTGACCTGGAGAGCAATCCCTGGTCTTTTCTCCAAACTTCACAGGAGGCTTTACTCCCTTTAGGCCACTCAATGGGCTCCAAGAGATACCTGTCGCGACTTGAGAGGAGAGCAGAGTACTTTGTTTCCCCTCGAGACGAGGCCTTACCTCGGGTGAGTCTGGAATGCAACCCCGAGATCCCTGTTGCCCCTGGAGAGGAACATTATGTCCTGGACAAAAGCCTAGATGAGGTCTATTTTGCCCTACAGTGACTCGAGAGCAACACCCATCTCTCCCTCGAAATTCGAATGGAAGATTGGTCTTCATTGGGCCAACACAAGAGGAAGTCTGAATTTCCCGTTGTAACTCGAGAATCCCACCGCAACTCTTAAAAACCACGTGGTTCCCCATTCATCGCAATATGAGGCCTTTGCCCGCTACAGAGTCTCAAGAGAAGTCCCATGTTTCGTCATAAAGTTCGAAATGCTACTTGGCACCCTTGATGCGACCCCAAAAGTTCCCCAATATACCGGTCTCACTCCAAGGGAACACCGAAGTTCCTGGCACCACTTCATTTGAGCCCCTTCTCCGCTCCTGATCACGGCAGGAAGGTCGATTCCCCTGCTTTGTCTAGAAGGGGTTCCCAACCTTCATGGCGCACCTCAGGATGAGGCCAGTCTCACGAAGAAATTCGAGACGTAGCCTCGTGTTGGTGCCACGTGCCAAAAGACCCCGATTTCTCGGTCTTGCTCTTGATAAGAACCCGATGCCCGGACACCTCTTCTAAGGCAACCCTGTGGATGAAGGCACTACACGAGGGGGCACTGGCAACCCTGTTCATCGTCCGGAAAACCCTGCAGGATCCACATACAGCTCCACAACTGGCCTGTCACCCCTTAAACAATGAGAGAGGAAAGCGGAGTTCCCTTCCTCAGACAAGACGAGGCCTGAGTATCCAATCCCAACTCTGCAGGCACGCTTGGATCTGAGTCAGAAATGGAGAGGAAACCTGAGGTTCCTGCCTCAACCCGAGATGAGGCCCTCTTCCATTAAAACAAACCCAGTGGAGTCCCGAGAGGCCCCTCCCATCTCCACAGTATCCCTGACTTCTCATAGGCATTCTGAGAAGCTCCTTGAGGCCACCGGCAAAAGTCGAGCGAAATAAGGGTTTCCTGCCAAAACCTAAGAAAGACCTCGAGAGTCCTTCTTCAATGTGTCTTGAGGTCAGATTCCCCTACCATAGCTCGAGAGCAATAATGCGCTCCCCCTCGCCACGCACATGGAGACCTGACTTCTCTGGCGCCACACGAGAGGCTCGCTGAGCTCCCCGTCGTACCTCATGTGAAACCCCACACTGGCGCCGCAGCTCGAGAAAACCCACAAGATCCCTCCGTCATCGCGAGATGAGGGCCATCTTTTCCTGCATGGCCTGGAGAGCAGTCCCAAGTCCTCTCTCCAAACTTCACAGGAGGCTTGACTCCCTTTAGGCCACAAAGTGGGCTCCAAGAGGTGCCCGTCGCGACTCGAAAGGAGAGCGGAGTCCTTTGCTTCCCTTCGACATGAGGCCTGACTCCCTGGGTGAGTCTGGAATGCAAACCTGAGATCCCTGTGGCCCTTGGAGAGGAACATTAGGTCCTGGACACAAGCCTAGATGAGGTCTCCTTTGCCCTGCAGTGACTCCAGCGCAACCCCCAGCTCTCCCTCGCAACTCGAATGGATGATTGGACTTCCCTGGCCCAACACAAGAGGAAGCCTGAAATCCCCGTCGTAACTCAAGAATCCCGCCGCAACTCGAGAAAAACCACGTGGCTCCCCCGTCATCGCAAGATGAGGCCCTTGGCCGCTACAGCGTATCAAGAGAAGTCCCACGTTCCATCCTGAGGTACAAAACGGTACTTGGAACCCTTGAAGCGACCCCCAAAGTTCCCTGACATACCGGTCTCACTCAAGGGAAACACCAAAGTTCACGGCACCATTTCCTGTGAGCCCCTTCACCCCTCCTGATCGCGACAGAAGGGTCGATTCCCATGTTTTGTCTGCAAGGGGTTCCCGACGTTCCCCGCGAACCTCCGGATGAGGCCGGTCTCATGAGGAAATTCGAAAAGTAGCCTCATGGTTGGTGCCATATGCTGAAAGATCCCGAATTCCCGGTCCACTCTAGATAAGAACCTGACGCCCGGACATCTCTTCGAAGGCAACCCTGTGGATGAAGGCACAACACGAAGGGACACTGACATCCCCATGCATCGTCTGGAAAAACCCGCAGATTCCACTCAGAGCTCCAAATGTGGACTGTCACCTCGTGAACAACTCGAGAGGCAAGTGAAGTTGCATTCCTTCACACAAGACGAGGCCTTACTCTCCTGTCCCAACTCTTCAGGGACCCTGCAATTGGAGTCAGAAATGGAGAGGAACCCTGAGGTTCCTGCCTCAACTAGAGAAGAGGCCCTCTTCCATTGAACCAAACTCAGTGGTGTCCCGAGAGGCCCCTCCCAACACCACAGTATCCCTGAATTCTCAGAGGCTCCCTGAGAAGCTACCTGAGGTCACTGGCACAAGTCGAGGGAACCCAGAGTTTCCTGAAGTAACCCGAGAAAGACTTGGAGAGTCCTTTTTCAACGTCTCTTGATGCCCGATTCCCCTACCATGACTCCAGAGCAAGGACGCGCTCCCCTCGCCACAAGCAGGAAAACTGACTTCCCTAGTACCACACAAGAGGCTCCCTGAGTACCCCATCATACCTCGTGAGAAAACCCACACTGGCGCCGCAGTTCGAGAAAAACCACAAGATGCCCCCGTCAATGAGAGATGGGGGCCTTCTTTTCCTGCCTGACCTGGAGAGCAATCCCTGGTCCTCTCTCCAAACTTCACCGGAGGATTGACTCCCTTTAGGCCACTCAGTTGGGTCCAAGAAATACCCGGTGTGACTCGAGAGGAGAGCGGAGTCCTTTGCTTCCCTCGAGACGAGGCCTGACTCCCCGGGTGAGTTTGGAATGCAACCCCGAGATCCCTGTCGCCCCTGGAGTGGAACATTATGTCCTAGACACAAGCCTAGATGAGGTCTATTTTGCCCTACAGTGACTCGAGAGCAACCTCCATCTCTCCCTCACAATTTGAATGGAAGATTGGTCTTCCCACGGTCAACACAAGAGGAAGTCTAAATTTCCCATCGTAATTCGAGAATTCAGCCTCAAGTCTTAAAAACCATGTGGTTCCCCCTTCGTCGAAATATGAGGCCCTTGCCAGCTAGAGTCTCAAGAGAAGTCCCACGTTCCATCTTAAAGTTCGAAATGCTACTTGGCACCCTTGATGCGACCCCAAAGTTCCCCAACATACCGGTCTCACTCCAGGGGAACACCGAAGTTCCGGTGTCTCCAGGGAAGTCCCATGTTCCATCCTTAAGTGCGAAACGGTACTTGACAACCTTGATGCGACCGCAAAAGTTCCCCGACACGCTGGGTTCCCTCGAGGGGAACACCGAGGGTCCCGGCACCACTTCATCTGAGCCCCTTCTCCCTTCCTGATCGCGACAGGAGAGTCGATTCCCCTGCGTGGTCTGGAAGGGGTTCCCGGCCTTCCTGGCACACCTCAGGATGAGGCCGGTCTCAGGAGGAAATTCGAGACTAGCCACGTGTGAGGTGTCACGTGCCGAACGACCCCGATTTTCCGGTCCGCTCTTGATAAGAACCCGATGCCCGGACACCTCTTCGAAGGCAACCCTGTGGGTGAAGGCACAACACGAATGGGCACTGACACCCCCGTGCATCATCTGGAAAAACCCGCAGGGTCTACACACAGCTCGACAAGGGGCCTGAGACTCCCGGAACAACTCGAGAGGCAACCAGAATTCCATTCCTCAGACAAGACGAGGCATGACTCTCCTGTCCCAACACTGCAGGGACCGTGCAGTCGGAGTCCGAAACCGAGAGGAAGCCTGAGGTTTCTGCCTCCCCTCGAGATGAGGCCCTCTTCCATTGCGCCGAACCCAGCAGAGTCCCGAGAGGCCCTGCCAACTCCACAGCATCCCTCACCTCTCAGAGGCACCCTGGGAAGTTCCCTAAGGTCCCCTGCAGAAGTCGAGGGAAACGAGGGTTTCCCTCCGCAACCCGAGAAAGACCTCAAGAGTCCTTCTTCAACGCCTCTTGAGGACCTAGCCGCTTCCCATGACTCAAGAGTGATGACCAGCTCCCCCTCGCCATGCGCATGGAGACCTGACTTCCCTGGCGCCGCACGAGAGGCTCCCTGAGCTCCTCGTCGTGCCTCGTGAGAAAACCCCCATGGGCACAGCAGCCTGAGGAAACCCATGAGATGCCCCCGTCATCGCGAGATGAGGGCCTTCTTTTCCTGCCTGGCCTGGAGAGCAATCCCGAGTCCTCTCTCCAAACTGAAGAGGAGGCTCGACACCCTTGAATCCACTCAGTGGGCTCCAAGAGATCCGTGTCGCGACTTGAGAGGAAAGCGGAGTCCTTTGCTTCCCCTCCAGGCGAGTCCTGACTCCCCGGGGGAGCCTGGAATGGAAACCCGGGATCCCTGTCTTCCCTTGAGAGGAATATTAGGTCCTGGACACACGCCTCAATGAGGTCTCTTTGGCCCTGTAGTGACTCGAGCAGAACCCCCAGCTTTCCATCACAACTCGAAATGAAGATTGGGCTTTCCAGGGCCAACCCAAGAGAGACCTGAAATTCCTGTCGTTTTTGAGAATCCTGATGCAACTCAAGAAAAACGACGGGGTTCCAACGTCTTCACAGGATGAGGCCCTTGCCCGCTACAGCGTCTCCAGGGAAGTCCCATGTTCCGTCCTGAAGTGGGAAACGGTACTTGTCTCCCTTGATGCGACCCCTAAAGTTCCCTGAAACACCGGGTTCCCTCGAGTGGAACACCGAGGGTCCCGGCACCACTTCATCTGAGCCCCATCTCCCCTCCTGATCGCGACAGGAGAATCGATTCCCCTACTTTGTGTGGAAGGGGTTCCCGGCCTTCCCGGCGCACCTCAGGATGATGCTGGTCTCACGAGGAAATTCGAGATGAGCCACGTGGGTGGTGCCACATGGAGAATGACACCGATTTCCCGGTCCGCTCTTGAAATGAACCCGATGCCCGGACACCTCTTTGAAGGAAACCCTGTGGGGGAAGGCACAAAACGAAGGGGCACTGACACCCCCATGCACCTTCTGGAAACACCCGCAGGTTCCACACACAGCTTGTCAAGGGCCCTGAGACCCCCTGAACGACTCGAGAGGCAAGCAGAGTTCCGTTACTCAGACAAGACGAGGCCTGACTCTCCTGTCCCAACTCTGCAGGGACCCTGCGGTCGGAGTCAGAAATGGAGAGGAAGCCTGAGGTTCCTGCTTCCAATCGAGATGAGGCCCTCTTTCATTTCGTCAAACCTAGTGGAGTCCCGAGAGGCCCCTCTAACTCCTCAGTATCCCTCACCTCTCAGAGGCACCTGGGAAGTTCCCTACGGTCCCCTGTAGAGGTCGAGGGAAATGAGTGTTTCCCGCCCCAACCCAAGAAAGCCCTTGAGAGTCCTTCTTAAATGCCTCTTGAGGCCCTAGTCCCTCCCATGACTCGAGAGCAATGACGCGATCTGCCTGGCCACACGCATGGAGTAAGGCTTCTCTGGCGCCGCACAAGAGGATCCCTGAACTCCCCATCATATCTCGTGAGAAACCCCACACTGGCGCCGCAGCTCGAGAAAACCCATGAGACGCCCCCGTCATCACGAGAGGAGGGCCATCTTTAACTGCATGGTATGCAGATCAAGCGTGAACCTTCTGTCCAAGCTACACAGGACGCTTGACTCCCTTTAGGCCACTCATTGGGCTCCAAGAGTTACGCGTCCCGACTCGAGAGGATAGTGGAGTCCTTTGCTTCCACTCGAGACGAGGCGTGACCCACCGGGTGAGACTGGAATGCGACCCCGATATCCCTGTCGCCCCTGGAGAGGAACATTACGTCCTGGACCCAAGCCTAGATGAGGACTCTTTGCCCTGAAGTGACTCGAGAGCAACCCCCAGCTCTCTCTGACAAGTTGAATGGAAGATTGGACTTCCTGGGCCAACACAAGAGGAAGCCTGAATTCCCCGTTGTAACTCGAGAATCCCGCCACAACTCGAGAAAAACCACGTGTTTCCCTCGTCATCGCAATATGAGGCCCTTGCCCGCTAGAGCATCTCCAGAGAATTCCCACGTTCCGTCTTGAAGTGCGAAACTGTACTTGGCACCCTTGATGCGACCTCAAAAGTGCCGTGACATACCGGTCTCACTCGAGGGGACCACCGAGGTTCCCGGCACCACTTCATCTGAGCCCCTTCTCCCCTTCTGATCGCGACCAGTGGGTCGATTCCCCTGCTTTGTCTGCAAGGGGTTCCCGAGCTTCCCGGCGCACCTCAGGATGAGGCCGGTCTCCCGAGGAAATTCGAGACGTAGCCTCGTGGGTGGTACCACATGCTGAAAGACCCCAATTTTCCGGTACGCTCTTGAAAAGAACCCGATGCCCGGAAACCTCTTTGAAGGCAACCCTGTGGATGAAGGCACAACACGAAGGGGCACTGACACCCCCGTGCATCGTCCGGAAAAACCCGCAGGTTCCACACTCAGCTCAACAAGTGGCCTGTCACTCCGTGAACAACTCGAAAGGCAAGGGGAAATCCATTCCTCCACAGAAGACGAGGCGTGACTCTCTTCTCCATACTCTGCAGGTACCCTGCGACCCGAGTCAGATATGGAGAGGACCCCTGAGGTTCCTGCCTCCATTCGAGATGAGGCCCTCTTCGATTGCACCAAACCCAGTTGAGTAACGAAAGGCCCCTCCCAAATCCACAGTGTCCCTGACTTCTCAGAGGCACCCTTAGAAGTTGCCTGAGGTCACCGACACAAATCAAGGGAACCCAGGGTTCCCTGCCGCAACCCGAGAAAGACCTCAAGAGTCCTTCTTCAATGCGTCTTGAGGCCCGATTCGCCTACTATGACTCGAGAGCAATCACGCACTCCTCTTCACCACACGCACGGAGACCTGACGTCCCTAGCACCACATGAGAGGCTCTCTGAGCTCCCCGTTGTACCTCGTGAGAAATCTGATACTGGGGCCGCAGCTGGAGAAAACCCACGAGATGCCCCCGTCATCGCGAGATGGCCTTTTTTCCTGCATGGCCAGGAAAACAATCCCGAGTCATCTCTCCAAACTCCATAGGTGGCTTGACCCCCTTTAGTACACACAGTGGGCTCCAAGAGATACCCATCGCGACTCGAGATGAGAGCGGAATTCTTTGCTTACCCTCGAGGTGAGAACTGACTCCCCGGATGAGTCTGGAATGCAAACCCGAGATCCCTGTCGCCCCTGGAGAGCAACGTTAGATCCTGGACACAAGCCTAGATTAGGTCTCTTTTGCCCTGCAGTGACTCTAGCGCAATCCCCAGCTCCCCCTCGCAACCCGAATGGAAGATTGGATTTCAAGGCCAACAAGAGGAAGCCTAAATTCCCGGTCATAACTCGAGAATCCCGCCGCAACTCGAGCAAAACCACGTGGTTCTCCCGTCATCGCAAGATGAGGCCCTTGCCCGCTACAGCGTTTCAAAAGATGTCCCAGGTTCCGTCTTGAAATGCGAAACGGTACTTGGCACCCTTGATGCGACCCCAAAAGTCCCCCAACACGCCGGTCTCACTCAAGGGGAACACCGAGGTTCCCGGCACCACTTCATTTAAGCCCCTTCTCCCCTCCTGATCGTGACCGGTGGGTCGATTCCCCTGCTTTGTCTGCAAGGGGGCCCGACCTTCCCTGCACAACTCAGGATGAGGCTGGTCTCATGGGGAAATTCGATACGTAGCTTTGTGGGTGGTGCCACTTGCTGAAAGACTCCAATTTCCTGGTCCGCTCTTGATAAGAATCCGATGCTCGGACACCTCTTGGAAGGCAGCCTTGAGTATGAAGGTACAACACGAAGGGGCACTAACACACCTGTGCATCATCCGGAAAAACGGGCAGGTTACACACACAGCTCGACAAGTGGCCTGTCACCTCGAGAACAACTCGAGAGGCAAGAGGAGTCCCATCCTCCAGAAAAGACGAGGCCTGACTCTCCTGTACCAACATGCAGGGACCTTGCGATCTGAGTCAGAAATGGAGAGGAACACTGAGGTTCCTGCTTCAACTCGAGATGAGTCCCTCTTACATTCCACCAAATGCAGAGGAGTCTCGAGAGGCCCCTCCAAACTGCACAGTATCCCTGACTTCTCAGAGGCACTCTGAGAAGCTCCCTGAGGTCGCAGGCACAAGTCAAGGGAACCCTGGGTTTTATGCAGTGACCCGAGAAAGACCTCGAGAGTCCTTCTTCAACCCGTCTTGAGGCCCGATTACCCTACCATGACTCGAGAGCAATGACGAGCTCCCCCTAGCCATCTGATGGGGACCTGACTTCCCTGGCGCCACACGAGAGGCTCCCTGAGCTCCCTCTCGTACCTCGTCAGAAACCCGGCACTAGCGCAGCAGTCTAGAAAACCCACGAGACGCCGCCATCATCGTGAGATGAGGGCCTTCTTTTCCTGCATGGCCTGGAGAGGAATCCCGAGTCCTCTATCCAAACAGCACAGGAGGCTTGACTCCCTTTAGGGCACACAGTGGGCTCCAAGAGATACCCATCGCGACTCAAAAGGACAGCGGAGTTCTTTGCTTCCCCTCGAGACGAGGCCTGATTCCCCGGGTGAGTCTTGTATGCAACCCCAAGATCCCTGTCGCCCCTAGGGACGAGCATTAAGTCCTGGACACAAGCCTAGATGAGGTCTATTTTGCCCTGCAGTGACTCGAGAGCAATCCCCAGCTCTCCCTTTAAACTCGAATGGAAGATAGGACTTCCCTGGCTCAACACATGAGGAAGACTGTATTCCCCGTCGAAACTCGAGAATCCCGCCACAACTCGAGAAACGCCACGTGGTTCCCCCGTCATCCCAAGATGAGGCCCTTGCCCCCTACAGCGTCTCAAGAGAAGTCCCACGCTCCGTCTTGAAGTGTGAAACGGTATTGGCACCCTTGATGTGACCTCAAATTTCCTCGACACACCAGTCTGACTCGAGGAGAACACCGAGGTTCCCGGCACCACTACATCTGGGCCCCTTCTCCCCTCCTGATCGCGACAGGAGGGTCGATTCCCCTGTTTTGTCTTGAAGGGGTTCCCGCCTTTCCCGGTGCATCTCAGGATGAGGCCGGTCTCACGAGGATATTTGAGACATAGCCACGTGGATGGTGACACATGCCGAAAGACCCCGATTTCCCGGTCCGCTCTTGATAAGATCCTGATGCCCGGACCCCTCTTTGAAGATAACCCTTTTGATGAAGGCACAACACTTAGGGGCACTGACACCCCTGGGTATCGTCCGGAGAAACCCGCAGGTACCACACACAGCTCGAGAAGTGACCTGTCACCCCGTGAACAACTGGAGAGGCAAGCAGAGTTCCATTCCTCCACACAAGACGAGGCCTGACTCTCCTGTTCGAACTCTGCAGCGAAACTGCGATCCGAGTCAGATCTGGCCCAGGGGAAGTCAGGAGAGGAAACATGAGTTTCCTGCCTCCACTCGAGATGAGGCCCTCTTCCATTGCACCGAACCCAGTGGAGTCCCGAGAGACCCCTCCCAACTGCTCAGTGCCCCTGACTTCTCAGAGGCACCCTTAGACCTTCCTGAGATCACCGGCACAAGTCGAGGGAACCAAGGGTTTCCTGCCCCAACCCGTAAAAGACCTCGAGAGTCCTTCTTCAACGCGTCTTGAGGTGCGATTCCCCTACCATGACTCGAGAGCAATGACGCGCTCCCCCTAGCCACGCGCATAGAAACCTGACTTCCCTGGCGCCACAGGAGAGGCTCCCTGAGCTCCCCATTATACCTCGTGAGCAACACCACACTGGAGCCACAGCTCGAGAATACCCACGAGACGCCCCAGTCCTCACGAGATGAGGGCCTTCTTTTGCTGTATGGCCTGGAGAGCAATCCTGAGTCCTCTCTCCAAACTCCACAGGAGGCTTGACTCATTTTAGGCCACACAGTGAGCTCCAAGATATACCCGTCGCGACTTGACAGGAGAGCGGTGTCCTTGGCTTCCCCTCGAGACGAGGCCTGACTCCCCGGGTGAGTCGAGAATGCAATGCTGAGATCGCTTTCGCCCCAGCAGAGGAACATTAGGTCCTGGACACAAGCCTAGATGAGGTCTATTTGGCCCTGCAGTGTCTCGAGAGCAATCCCCAGTTCTAACTCGCAATTCGAATGAAAACTGGACTTCCCTGGGCCAGTTGAACAGGAAGCCTGAATTCCCGGTTGTAACTCGAGAATCCCGCCCCAACTCAAGAAAAACCACGTGGTTCCCCCGTCATCGAAAGATGAGGCCCTTGCCCGCTACAGCGTCTCAAGAGAAGTCCCACGTTCCGTATTGAAGAGCGAAAAGTTACTTGGAAACCTTGATGCGACCCCAAAAGTTCCCCGACATACCAGTCTCACTTGAGGAGAACACCGAGGTCCCAGCACCACTTCATCTGAGACTCTTCTCCCCTCTTGATCGCGACAGGAGGTTCGATTCCCCTGCTTTGTCTGGAAGGCGTTCCCGACCTTCCTGGCGCACATCAAGATGAGGCCAGTCTCACGAGGAAATTCGAGACATAGCCTCGTGGGTGGTGCGACATGCCAAAAGACCCCGATTCCCTGGTCCGCTCTTGATAAGAACCCGATGGCAGAACCCAACTCGAAGGCAATCCTGTGGAACAAGGCACAACACGAAGGGGCAGTGACACCCCAGTGCATCGTCCAGAAAAACCCGCAAGTTCCACATACAAATCGACAAGTGGCCTGTCACCCCATGAACAACGCGAGAGTCAAGCGGAGTTCCATTCCTCCACACAAGACGAGGCCTGACTCTCCTGTCCCAACTCTGCAGGGACTCTGCGATCCGAGTCAGATCCGACGCATTCGAAGCCAGGAGAGGAACACTGTGGTTCCTGCCTCAACTTGTCATGAGGCCCTCTTCCATTGCACCAAACCCAGTGGAGTTCCGAGAGGCCCCTCCCAACTCCACAGTGACCCTGACTTCTCAGAGGCACGCTGAGAAGCTTCCTGAGGTCACTGGCACAAGTCGATGGAACCCAGGGTTTCCTGCTGCAACCCAAGAAAGACCTCGAGAGTCCTTCTTTAACACGTTTTCAGGCCCAATTCCCCTACCATGACTCGAGAACAATGACGGGCTCCCTCTCACCACGTGCATAGAGACCTGACTGCCCTGGCACCACATGAGAGGCTCACTGAGCTCCCAGTCTTACTTCGTGAGAAACCCCACACTAGCGCCACAGCTCGAGAAAACCTACGAGACGCCCCAGTCATCGGGAGATGAGGGCCTTCATTTCCTGCATTGCCTGGAGAGCAATCCCGTGTCCTCCCTCCAAACACCAGAGGAGGTTTGACTCCCTTTAAGCCACTCAGTGGGCTCCAAGACATACCCGTCCGACTCGAGAGGAGAGCAGAATCCTTTGCTTCCCCTCGAGACGAGGCCTGACTCTAGGGTGAGTCTGGAATGCAACCCCGAGATTCCTGCCGCCCCTTGACATGAACATTAGGTCCTGCACACAAGCCTTGGTGGGGTCTCTTTTGCCTTCAGTGACTAGAGCGCACCTCCAGCTCTTCCTCGAATCTCGAATGGAAGATAAGACTTTTGTGGGCCAACACAAGAGGAAGCATGAATTCCCTGTGGTAACTCAAATATCCCACCGCAACTAGAGAAAAACCAAGTGGTTCCCCAGTCATTCCAAGATGAGGCCCTTACCCGCTGGAGCACCCCAAGAGAAGACCCACGTTCCAATTTGAAGAGCGAAACGGTACTTGGAACGCGTTATGCGACCCCAAAAGTTACCCGACATACCTGTCTCACTTGAGGGAAACACCGAGGTTCCCAGCACCGCTTCATCTGAGCCCCTTCTCCCCTCCTGATCGTGACAGGAGAGTCGATTCCCCTGCGTGGTCTGGAAGGGGTTCCTGGACTTGCCGGCGCACCTCAAGAGGAGGCCGGTCTCACGCGGACATTCGAAACGAGCCACGAGGGTGGGGCCACATGCCGAACGCCCCCGATTCCCCGGTCCGCTCTTGAGAAGGACCCGAGGCCCGGACCCCTCTTCGAAGGCAACCCTGTGGGTGAAGGCACAACACGAAGGGGCACTGCCACCCCCGTGCATCGTCCGCAAAGACCCGCGGGTTCCACACACAGCTCGACGAGGGGCCTGAGACCCCCTGAGCAACTCGAGAGGCCAGCGGGGTTCCCTTCCTCAGACAAGACGAGGCCTGACTCTCCTGTCCCAACTCTGCAGGGACCCTGCAGTCGGAGTCCGAAACGGAGAGGAAGCCTGAGGTTCCTGCCTCCCCTCGAGGTGAGGCCCTCTTCCGTTGCGCCAGACCCAGCGGAGTCCCGAGGGGCCCCGCCACCTCCACAGGATCCCTCGCCTCTCAGAGGCACCCTGGCAAGTTCCCTAAGGTCCCCGGCAGAAGGCGAGGGAAACGAGGGTTTCCCGCCGCCCCCCGAGAAAGACCTCGAGAGTCCTTCTTCAACGCGTCTCGAGGCCCTAGTCCCCTCCCGTTACTCGAGAGCCCGGACGCGCTCCCCCTCGCCACGCGCATGGAGACCTGACTTCCCTGGCGCCGCACGAGAGGCTCCCTGAGATCCTCGTCGTGCCTCGGGAGAAAACCCCCACGGGCGCCGCAGCTCGAGGAAACCTCTGAGACGCCCCCGTCCTCGCGAGCTGAGGGCCTTCTTTTCCTGCATGGCCTGGAGAGCAATAACGGGTCCTCTCTCCAAACGGAAGAGGAGGTTGGACTCCCTTGAGGCCGCTCAGGGGGCTACAAGAGACCCGCGTCGCGACTCGAGAGGAGAGCGGAGTCCTTGGCTTCCCCTCGAGACGAGGCCTGACTCCCCGGGGGAGCCTGGAATGCAACCCCGAGATCCCTGCCTTCCCTGGAGAGGAATATTAGGTCCCGGACACAGGCCTAGGGGAGGTCTCTTCGGCCCTGCAGTGACTCGAGCGCAACCCCCAGCTTTCCCTCGCAACCGGAGGGGAAGATTGGGCTTCCAGGGCCAACCCAAGGGGAAGGCTGAGATCCCCGTCGTAACTCGAGAATGCCGCCGCAACTCGAGAAAAACCACGTGGTTCCCACCTCTTTTCAAGATGAGGCCCTTGCCCGCGACAGCGTCTCAAGGGAAGTCCCCTGTTCCGCCCATAAGGGCGAAACGGTCCCTGACAGCCTTCCTGCGACCCCCAAGATTCCCCCGACACGCCGGGTTCCCCTGAGGGGAACACCGAGGGTCCCGCACCGCTTCCTCTGAGCCCCTTCTCCCCTCCTGATCGTGACAGGAGAGGCGATTCCCCTGCGTGGTCTGGAAGAGGTTCCCGGCCTTCCCGGCGCACCTCAGGATGAGGCCGGTCTCACGAGGAAATTCGAGACGAGCCACGAGGGTGGGGCCACATGCCGAACGCCCCCGATTCCCCGGTCCGCTCTTGAGAAGGACCCAAGGCCCGGACCCCTCTTCGAAGGCAACCCTGTGGGTGAAGGCACAACACGAAGGGGCACTGCCACCCCCGTGCATCGTCCGCAAAGTCCCGCGGGTTCCACACACAGCTCGACGAGGGGCCTGAGACCCCCTGAGCAACTCGAGAGGCCAGCGGGGTTCCCTTCCTCAGACAAGACGAGGCCTGACTCTCCTGTCCCAACTCTGCAGGGACCCTGCGGTCGGAGTCCGAAACGGAGAGGAAGCCTGAGGTTCCTGCCTCCCCTCGAGGTGAGGCCCTCTTCCGTTGCGCCAGACCCAGCGGAGACACGAGGGGCCCCGCCACCTCCACAGGATCCCTCGCCTCTCAGAGGCACCCTGGGATGTTCCCTAAGGTCCCTGTCAGAATGCTAGGGAAACGAGGGTTTCCCGCCACCCCCCGAGAAAGACCTCGAGAGTCCTTCTTCAACGCGTCTCGAGGCCCTAGTCCCCTCCCGTGACTCGAGAGCCAGGACGCGCTCCCCCTCGCCACACGCATGGAGACCTGACTTCCCTGGCGCCGCACGAGAGGCTCCCTGAGATCCTCGTCATGCCACGGGAGAAAACCCCCACGGGCGCCGCAGCTCGAGGAAACCCCTGAGACACCCCCGTCCTCGCGAGCTGAGGGCCTTCTTTTCCTGCATGGCCTGGAGAGCAATCCCGGGTCCTCTCTCCAAACGGAAGAGGAGGCTGGACTCCCTTGAGGCCGCTCAGGGGGCTCCAAGAGACCCGCGTCGCGACTCGAGAGGAGAGCGGAGTCCTTGGCTTCCCCTCGAGACGAGGCCTGACTCCCCGGGAGAGCCTGGAATGCAACCCCGAGATCCCTGCCTTCCCTGGAGAGGAATATTAGGTCCCGGACACACGCCTAGGTGAGGTCTCTTCGGCCCTGCAGTGACTCGAGCGCAGCCCCCAGCTTTCCCTCGCAACTCGAGGGGAAGATTGGGCTTCCCAGGGCCAACCCAAGAGGAAGCCTGAGATCCCCGTCGTAACTCGAGAATCCCGCCGCAACTCGAGAAAAACCACGTGGTTCCCACCTCTTGGCAAGATGAGGCCCTTGCCCGCGACGGTGTCTCAAGGGAAGTCCCCTGTTCCGCCCTGAAGGGCTAAACGGTCCCTGACAGCCTTCCTGCGACCCCCAAAAGTTCCCCGACACGCCGGGTTCCCCCGAGGGCAACACCGATGGTCCCGGCACCGCTTCATCTGAGCCCCTTCTCCCCTCCTAATCGCGACAGGAGAGTCGATTCCCCTGCGTGGTCTGGAAGGGGTTCCCGGCCTTCCTTGCGCACCTCAGCATGAGGCCGTTCTCACGAAGAAATTCGAGACAAGCCACGTGGGTGGTGCCACATGCCGAACGCCCCCGATTCCCCGGTCCGCTCTTGAGAAGGACCCGAGACCCGGACCCCTCTTCGAAGGCAAGCCTGCGGGTGAAGGCACAACACGAAGGGTCACTGCCACCCCCGTGCATCGTCCGCAAAGACCCGCGGGTTCCACACACAGCTCGTCGAGGGGCCTGAGACCCCCTGAGCAACTCGAGAGGTCAGCGGGGTTCCCTTCCTCAGACAAGACGAGGCCTGACTCTCCTTTCCCAACTCTGCAGGGACCCTGCGGTCGGAGTCCGAAACAGAGAGGAAACCTGAGGTTCCTGTCTCCCCTCGAGGTGAGGCCCTCTTCCATTGCACCAAACCCAGATGAGTCGCGAGAGGCCCCTCTCAACTCCACAGTATCCCTGAATTCTCAGAGGCACCTTTAGAATCTACCTGAGGTCACCGGCTCAAGTCCAGGGAACCCAGGGTTTCCTGCTGTGACCCGAGAAAGACCTTGAGAGTCCTTCGGCGGGTCTTGAGGCCCGATTCCCCTACCATGACTCGCGAGCAAAGACCCGCTCCCCATCGCCATGCGCATGGAGACCTGACTTCCCTGACTCCTGAAGAGAGTCTCCCTGAGCTCCCCGTGGTACCTCTTCAGAAACCCCATTCAGGCACCGCAGCTCGAGAAAACCCACGATACGCCCCCGTCATCACGAGATGAGGGACTTGTTTCCTGCCTGGCATGGAGAGCAAAACCGAGTCCTCTCTCCAGACTCCACAGGAGGCTTGACTGTCTTTAGGCTTCTCAGTTGGCTCCAAGAGATACCTGTCAGGACCTGAAGGGAGAGCAGAGTCCTTTGCTTCCCCTCGAGATGAGGCCTGACTCCCCGTGTGAGTCTGGAATGCAACCCCGAGTTCCTGTCACACCTGGAGAGGAAAACTCGGTCCTGGACACAAGCCTAGATGAGGTCTATTTTGCACTGCAGTTACTAGAGAGCAATCGCCAGCTCTCCCTCGCAAATCGAATTGAAGATTGGACTTCCCTGGGCCAATACAATTGGAAGCCTGAATTCGACATCGTAACTCAAGAATCCCGCCGACACTCGAGAAAATCCACGTGGTTCCCCCATCAGCGCTAGATGAGGCCCTTGCCCGCTACAGCGACTCAAGAGAAGTCCCACTTTCTGTCTTGAAGTGCGAAACGGTACTTGGCACCCTTGATGCAATCTCAAAATTCCCCGACATACCGATCTCACTCGAAAGGAACACCGAAGTTCCCGGAACCACTTCATTTGAGATCCTTCTCCCCTCGTGATCGCGACAGGAGTGTCGATTCCCCTGCTATGTCTGGAAGGGGTTCCCGACCTTTCCAGCGCACCTAAGGATGAGGGAGGTCTCACGAGGAAATTCGAGACATAGCCTCGTGGGTGGTGCCACAAGCCGAAAGACCCCGATTTCCCGGTCTGCTCTTGATAAGAACGTGATGCCCTGACACCTTTACGAAGGAAAACCTGTGGATGAAAGCACAACACGAAGGGGCACTGACACCCCCGTGCATCGTCCAGAAAAACCCGCAGGTTACAAACACAGTTCAACAAGTGGTCTGTCACCCCGTGAACAACTCGACAGGCAAGTGGAGTTCCATTCCTCCACACAAGACGAGACCTGATTTTCTGTACCAACTCTGCAGGGAAACTGCGATCCGAGTCAGTACCAGCGACAGGAAACCCAGGAAAGGAAACATGAGGTTCCTGCCTCCACTCGAGATGAGGCTCTCATCCATTGCACCAAACCCAGTGGAGTCCAGAGAGGCCCCTCCCAACTCCACAGTACCCCTGACTTCTCAGAGGCACCCGGAGAAGCTCCATGAGGTCACCGGCACATGTCGAGGGAACCCAGGGTTTCCTGCCACAATGCGAAAAAGACCTCGAGAGTCCTACTTCAACGTGTCTTGAAGCCCGAATCTGCTTCCATGGCTCTATAGAAATGACACGCACCCCCTCGCCACGCACATGGAGACCTGACTTCCCTGGCGTCATAAGAGAGGCTCCCTGAGCTCCCTGTCGTACCTCGTGAGAAACCCCACACTGACGCCGCAGCTTGAGAAAACTCACCATACGCCCCTGTCATCGCGAGATGAGGGCCTTCTTTTCCTGCATGGCCTGTAGAGGAATACCGAATCCTCTTTCCAAACTCCACAGGAGGCTTGACTCCCTTTAGGCCACTTAGTGGGCTCCAAGAGATACCCGTCGCGACTCGAGAGGAGAATGGAGTCCTTTGCTTCCCCTCGAGACAAGGCCTGACTCACCAGGTGGGTCTGGAATGCAACCCCGAGATCCCTGTCTCCCCTGGAGAGGAACATTAGGTCCTGGAAACAAGCCTAGATGAGGTCTCTTTTGCCCTTCTGTAACTCGAGAGCAATCCCCCGCTCTCCCTGACAACTCAAATGGAAGATTGGACTTCCCTGGGCCAACACAAGAGGAAGCCTGAATTCCCCTTCGTAACTCGAGAATCCCGCCGCAACTCGAGAAAAAGCACTTGGTTCCCTCGTCATCACAAGATGAGGCCCTTGCCCGCTACAGCTTCTCAAGAAAAGTCCCACGTTCCGTCTTGAAGTGCAAAACGATACTTGACACCCTTGATGTGACCCCAAAAGTTCCCCGAAATATCGGTCTCACTCGAGGATGAACACCGAGGTTCCCGGCACCAGTTTATCTGAGCCCCTTCTCCCCTCCTGTTCGTGATAGGAGGGTCACTTCCCCTGCTTTGTTTGTAAGGGGTTCCCGACCTTCACGGGGCACTTCAGGATGAGGCCAGTCTCACGAGGAAATTCGAGACGTAGCTCGCGGGTGGTACCACATGCCAAAAGACTATGATTTCCCGGTACTCTCTTGATAAGAACCCGATGCCTGGACACCTCTTCGAAGGCAACCCTGTGGATGAAGGCACAACACAAACGGGCACTGACACCCTCGTGCATCGTCCGGAAAAACCCGCAGGTTCCACATACAGCTCAACAAGTGGCTTGTCACCCCTGAAGAACTCAAGAGGCAAGTGGGGTTTCATTCCTCTACACAAGACGATGCCTGACTCTCCTGTCCCAACTCTGCAGGGACTTTGCGATCCGAATCAGACCAGCGCCAGTGAAGTCACGAGAGGAACGCTGAGGTTCCTGCCTCCACTCGAGATTAGGACCTCTTCCATTGCACGAAACCCAGTGGAGTCCCGAGAGACGCGTCCCAGCTCCACAGTATCCCTGACTTCTCAGAGGCACCCTGAGAAGCTCCCTGAGGTCACCAGCACAATTCGAGTCAGCCCAGGGTTTACTGCCGCCACCATAGAAAGAACTCAAGAGTCCTTCTTCAACGCATTTTGAGGCCTGATTCCCCTACCATGACTCGAGGGCAATGACGCGCTCCCTCTGCTACACTCATGAAGCCCTGACTTCCCTGGCGCCACACGAGAGGCTCCCTGAGCTCCCCGTCATACCTCGTGAGAAACCAAACACTGGCGCCACAGATAGAGAAAACCCACGAGACGCCCCCATTTTCGCGACATGATGGCCTTCTTTTCTAGCATGGCCTGGAGAGCAATCCCGAGTCCTCTCTCCAAACTCCACAGTAGGCTTGACTCCCTTTTGGTCACTCAGTGGACTCCAAGACATACCCGTCGCGACTCGAGAGGAGAGCGGAGTCTTTTCCTTCCCCTCGAGGCGAGGCCTGACTCCTCGGGTGTGTCTGATATGTGAACCGGAGATCCCTGTCGCCCCTGGAGAGAAACATTAGGTCCTGGACACAAGCCTAGATGAGGTCTCTTTTTTCCTGCAGTGACTCGAGAGCAATCCCCAACTCTCCCTCGCAACTCGAATGGAAGACTGGACTTCCCTGGGCCAACAGAAGAGGAAGCCTGAATTTCCCGTTGTAACTCAAGAATCCCGCCACAACTTGAGAAAAACCACGTCGTTCCCTCTTCATCACAAGATGCGGCCATTGCTGCTACAGCGTCTCAAAAGAAGTCTTACGTTCCATCTTGAAGTGCGATACGGTACTTGGCACCTTTGATGCGACCCCAAAAGTTCCCCAACACACTGGTCTCACTGGAGGGGAACACCGAGGTTCCCGGCATCACCTCATCTGTGCCCCTTCTCCCCTCCTGATCGAGACAGGAGGGTCGATTCCCCTGCTTTGTCTGCAAGGGGTTCCGACCTTCGGGGCACACCTCAGGATGAGGCCGGTTTCATGAGGAAATTCGACACAACCCACGTGGGTGGTGCCAAATGCTGAACGACCCCGATATCCCGGTCCGCTCTTCATAAGAACCCGATGCCCGGACACCTCTTCGAAGGCAACCCTGTGGATGAAGACACAACACGAAAGGTCACTGACACCCCCGTGCATCGTCTGGAAAAACCTGCAGATTCCACACACAGTTTGACAAGGGGCCTGAAACCCGATGAACAACTCGAGAGGCAAGCGGAGTTCCATTCCTCAGAAAAGACGTAGCCTGACTCTCCTGTCCCAACTCTGCAGGGACCCTGATGTCGGAATCTGAAACAGAGAGGAAGTCTGAGGTTCCTGCCTCCCCTCGAGATGAGCCCCTCTTCCATTGTGACAAACCCAGCGGAGTCCCGAGAGGCACCGTCAACTCCACAGTATCCCTCAACTCTCAGAGACACCCTGGGAAGTTCCCTAAGGTCCCCGGCAGAAGTCGAGGGAAACGACTTTTTCCCGCCACAACCCGAGAAAGACCTCGAGAGTCCCTCTTCAACGCGTCTTGAGGCCCTAGTCCCCTCCCATTACTCGAGAGCCACAACGCGCTCCTCCTCGCTACGCGCAGGGAGACCTGACTACCTGGCGCCGCACGAGAGGCTCCCTGAGATCCTCGCCGTGCCTCGCGAGAAAACCCCCACGGGCGCCGCAGCTCGAGGATACCCCTGAGACGCCCTCGTCCTCTCGAGGTGAAGGGCCTTCTTTTCCTGCATGGCCTGGAGAACAATCCCGAGCCCTCTCTCCAAAATGAAGAGGAGGCTTGACTCCATTGACGCCACTAGGGGGCTCCAAGAGATCCGCGTCGCGACTCGGGAGGACAGCGGAGTCCTTTGCTTCCCCTCGAGACGAGGCCTGACACCCAGGGGGATCCTGGAATGCAACCCCGAGATCCCTGCCTTCCCTGGAGAGGAACATTAGGTCCTGGACACAAGCCTAGATGAGGTCTCTTTGGCCCTGCAGTGACTTGAGCGCAACCCCCAGCTTTCCCTCGCCAATCGAATGGAAGACTGGGCTTCCCAGGGCCAACAGAGGAGGAAGCCTGTAATCCCCATCGTCACTCGAGAATCCCGCCGCAACTCGAGAAAAAACACGTGGTTCCAACGTCTTCGCAAGATGAGGCCCTTGCCCGGTACGGCGTCTCAAGGGAAGTCCCATGATCCGTCGTGAAGTGAGAAACGGTACCTGACACCCTTCATGCGACATCCAAAAGTTCCCCGACATGCCGGGTTCCCTTGAGGGGAACACCGAGAGTCCCGGCACCTCTTCCTCTGAGCTCCTACTCCTCTCCTGTTCGTGACAGGAGAGTTGATTCCCCTGCGTGGTCTAGAAGGGGATCCCGGCCTGCACGGTGCCCCTCAGGATGAGGCCGGCCTCTCGAGGAAATTCGAGAAAAGCCCCGGGGCTGGTGCCCCATGTTGAACGACCCTGATTTCCCGGTCCGCAGTTGAGGACAACCCGATGCTCGGACACCTCTTCGAAGGCCACCCTGTGAGTGAAGGAACAACACGAAGGGGCACTGACACTCCCGTGCATCGTCCGGAAACACCTGCGGTTTCCACACACAGCTCCACGAGTGGACTGAGACTCCCTGAGCAACTCGAGAGGCAAGCAGAGTTCCCTTCCTCAGACAAGACGAGGCCTGACTCTCCTGCCCCAACGCTGCAGGGACACTGCTGTCGGAGTACGAAACGGAGAGGAAGCCTGAGGTCCTGTCTCCCCTCGAGATGAGGCCCTCTTCGATTGCGCCAAACCCAGAGGAGTCCCGAGATGGCCCACCAACTCCACAGTATCCCTCACCTCTAAGAGGAACCCTGGGAAGTTCCCTCAGGTCACCGGGAGAAGTCGAGGGAAACGAGGGTTTCCCGCCGCAAGCCGAGAAAGACCTCGAGAGTCCTTCTTCTACACGCCTTGATGCCCTAGTCCCCTCCCAGGACTCGAGAACAATGACGGGCTCCCCCTCGCCACGCTCATGGAGACCTGACTTTCCTGGCGCCGCACGAGAGGCTCCCTGAGAACCTCGTCGTGCCTCGTGAGAAAAGCCCCACGGACGCCGCAGCTCGAGGAAACCCCTGAGAAGCCCCCGTCCTCGCGAGGTGAGGGCCTTCTTTTCCTGCCTTTCCTGGAGAGCAATCCCGAGTCCTCTCTCCAAACTGAAGATTAGGCTTGACTCCCTTGAGGCCACTCAGAGGGCTCCAAGAGATCCGCGTCGTGGCTCAAGAGAAGAGGGGAGTCCTTTGCTTCCCCTCGAGGCGAGGCCTGACTCCACGGGGGACTCTGGAGTGCAACCCCGGGATCCCTGTCTTCCCTTGAGAGTACTACTAGGTCCTGGACACACGCCTAGATGAGGTCTCTTGGGCCCTGCAGTGACTCGAGCGCAACCCCCAGCTTTCCCTCGCAACTCGAATGGAAGATGGGGCTTCCCAGGGCCAACCCAAGAGGAAGCCTGAAATCCCCGTCGTAACTCGAGAATCCCGCCGCAACTCGAGAAAAACCACGTGGTCCCAACGTCTTCGCAAGATGGGGCCCTTGCCCGCTACGGCGTTTCAAGGGAAGTCTCACGTTCCGTCCTGAGTTGCGAAATGGTACCTGACACCCTTCATGCGACCTCCAATATTTCCCAGACATGCCGGGTTCCCTCGAGGGGAACACCGAGGGTCCTGGCACCCCTTCATCTGAGCCCCTTCTCCCCTCCTCATCACGACAGGAGAGTCGATTCCCCTGCGTATTCTGGAAGGGGTTCCTGCTTTCCCGGCACACCTCAGGATGAGGCCGGCCTCCCGAGGAAATTCGAGACGAGCCCCGTGGGTTGTGCCACATGCCGAACGACCCTGATTTCCCAGTCCACTCTGGATAAGAACCCGATGCCCGGACACCTCTTCGAAGGCAACCCAGTGGGTGAAGGCACAACACGAAGGGGCACTGTCACCGTCGTGCATTTCCGGAAACACTCGAAGGTTCCACACACAGCTCAACAAGGGGCCTGAGCCCCCCTGAGCACCTCGAGAGGCAAGCGGAGTTCCCTTCCTCAGACAAGACGATTCCTGACTCTCCTGTCCCAACTCTGCAGGGACCTGCGGTCGGAGTCCGAAACGGAGAGGAAGCCTGAGGTTCCTGCCTTCCCTGGAGATGAGGCCCTTTTCCATTGCGCCAAACCCAGCGGAGTCCTGAGAGGCCCCGCCAACTCCACAGCATCCCTCATCTGTCAGAAGCACACTGGGAAGTTCCCTAAGGTCACCGGTAAACTTTTATTGCACAAGGTGCCCATGAAAAGGCCCATGCAGCAGGACAGCCACAGATTCTGTCTGCCATTAAAGGGCAGTAAGGTGCCCTCCCCCCTTCTTTGCAGCCTCGGCGGCCAGCAGGGTGCAATTCGCGTACCCTTCCCTTTCCCATCCTAGCAGGTGCTCCAGGGCCCGCTGGCCTACAAAGTGCCAGAAGCAGGGCTGGGCCAGCCGGCCAGAATTCAGGGTTCTGTCCCTTGGACTTCCAGCGGACACTAGGCTGCTTGGGAAAACCGCGCAGACTCTGAGGTTTTTCAGCAGAGGGGTGGAGCGGTAAAGGCCTTGACCCCAAAGACGAGGCCTTTCTGCGACCGCCAGGTTGGGGAGCTCTGAGACTGTGCCAACAAAGGGCGGAATACATGGTTCCCTGCTCCAGGCAGTCCCCGTTCACTTACCTGTGTTCCGCACCCCTCCGCTGTGGCCAATGGATGCCGATCCTTGGGGATCCAGGAGTTCACGAAATGGGCATTCCCAGCCGCAATGGCGACCCCCAACAGCACATCTGGAAAGCCCTCCCCCACCCCCGCCAGGAGCCGACACCCACTGCGAACGGAACCCCACCCCGCCCCGCGCCGCCAGGTTTCGCCCCGGCCCTGCCGGGCTCCCGGCGGGTTCCCAGCCATATTGGCGACCCCCGGGAGCACAACAGGGACCGACCCCCCACCCACAGCCAGCGGAATCTCGACCTGTGCAGCCCAGGTTTACCCCACCCTGGCTGCGCTCCCGGCACGTTTCCAGCTGCAGTGGCCATCTCCGAGAGCACAACTGGGAAGCCATCCCCTACCCCCGCCAGGAGCCAACACCCGCCCTGCGCCGCCCGGGTTCGCCCCGCCCCTGCCGCGCTCCAGGGGCGCTGCCCACCTTCACCAGTGGCTCTCGGTGAGCCCCGTCCCCACGCCCGGTTCCAGGAGAGGCTCTCGGACCTCGCTGCTGCCGCCAGGTCAAACATGAGGACAATACATACACCCCACAGAGACAATCCAAGCTGTCTATGATTTAGGGATAAAACGAGGACTACAGAAAGGCAAGATGACCTGACCTAGGAGGGCCATGATATTCTATAGAACCAGACAAAGTTGGTTACCAAGGAAACTTTTTTCCTTGGAACCCGGAAAGCTGGTTCTTTGCATATGCAATGACCAACAATTAGCTTGTTACCCAAGCCTGCCTCACTGCCACCCCCATCCCCCCACTCCCCAGAAGACTGGCTCAAAGAAATATTTTAAATCTCAGGCGGAAACCTGGAAGATGTCTTGTCTGTCTGTTTGGATTAAGGTATGTGTCAGTGTGAGCCCTGTGTTTTTTGATAATATTGCTCAAGTTCTGTGTTCTGATTTCAATGGTCTCAAGACAAGGCAGCCCTTCCTAATCAAACTGCTGGAAATACAAGAAAACATTGACCTAAATGAATGTCAGAGTCCCGTGAACTGGGAACTAGTCAATATTAAATATCTAGTATTTTTGGTTTTGCTCCTCCATTATAGACATGTCTAAGAGTCAACAACATTAAGCACAACATGTTCATAGTGCCTAGGTTTCTTTTGAGGTAAAAATTGCTCTATTGTTATATCTGTCACAAGCTTGTCAGCAAGAAACTACCTGGAAACGACAACAACAAAAGTAAAAAATGTAAATGTGATATGAGCTTTTAGACAAACTCTTTACAATAATTATACTCTAAAATATCTGCCTCTCATAGTCTTGATTGAAGGCAGAGGAGAAGGGGATGACAGAGGATAAGATGGTTGGATGGCATCACTGACTCGATGGACATGAGTTTGAGCAAGCCCCTGGAGCTGGTGACGGACAAGGAAGCCTGGCGTCCTTCAGGCCACGGGGTCCCAAAGAGTCAGACACGACTGAGCAACTGAACTGAACTGAACTAACAAACGTTTCTCCAGGTGTTTTGGTTACCCGAGTTTCTATCCTTGTGACGACAGTGTATTGAATAGCTAGGTCATTTCCAAATAAATGAAAGTTCTGAAACATTCACGACTTGAAAGGACCTCCCTTTTACACAGAAACAAAAGAGATTTTTGACTCTCCATGAATAGTGTCTGGCACCATCCTGACATGTTAAATGTAAGAAAGCAATTGTTTTGTTTTGTTTTGTTCTGTTCTTGGGGGTGGGGGGAGGGGGGCGGGCTATAGCGAATGCCAATATAAAAGTCAGTTCTTGGTTGCTGAAGGGAAATGTATGACTTGTTATTACAAGAAAGTATGTGGAATGCAATGGCACTTGAGGAAGGAAAACGAAGTAGTTCTGTCTTACAGGTGGCAGTTTCAGGATGGGAGAAGCAAAGGAATGGGTACAGAATGGGATAAGGAGGTTGTAGGGAAAGTGGACCCCCAGAAAAGAGTTCTGTGCCTAGCACAAGTTTTCTTGAGATGTCGAACTGCCTTTGCTAATGGAGTTTAAGTTTCTTTACCTCTTAAGTGATCTCTTCTAGGTTGACCTAGAACAGAAATCTTTTGTTAGCTTTGGCTAAGTGGAGAAGTAGTGTTTCACGGTGACATATGTGATCCTTCCTGACTGTTTGCAGCCCTTTTGATATCGATGCACTGCTTCTGCTGCTGCTGCCGCCGCTGCTGCTGCTAAATCGTTTCAGTCGTGTCCGACTCTGTGCGACCCCATAGACGGCAGCCCACGAGGCCCCGCAGTCCCTGGGGTTCTCTAGGCAAGAACACTGGAGTGGGTTGCCATTTCCTCCTCCCATGCATGAAAGTGAAAAGTGAACGTGAAGTCGCTCAGTGGTGTCCGACTCTTAGCGACCCCATGGACTGCAGCCTACCAGGCTCCTCCATCCATGGGATTTTCCACGCAAGAGTACTGGAGTGGGGTGCCATTGCCTTCTCCCATATCTATGCACAAGCCTGCCTAAATCATTGACTTCTAGCTAGCTTTGTGATGCCCATGACCATCCACCCTTACCAGGCAACAGAGAAGAGAAAAACACTTACCACAGGAGGTCCTGGTAAGGAACGAGGAACTAACAAGCTCCCGCCAACCAGGATTCTGCAGAGGTCAACAAGAGGTCAGTAAGAGATGGAAGACTGCAGTCCAGAGGTCCTAGCAACTTCCATCTTGCAGCAGAGACCCAGTATAGTCAAAACGAATTCAATGTTGCAAAAAATAAGTAAACAAATAAAGGACAGAAGTTCTTTGAACACATGACTGAGATTAGGGGTGAGGCAGTACATGTACGGTGCCCGGAAAATCTTAAAGTATGAGAAAGGAAAGAAATTAAAGACAACTATCAAGCTGTCCAAACTGATAAAAACGAAAGATTACACAGTTTTTTCTGTATATATTACCAGATAATAATCTGAAAAGGAATTAAAAAAAAATTCCCTTTCAATAATGTCAACATGAATACAACACTTTGCCATGGATGTAACGAGGATGACAAGACTGGCACACTGGAACTTATACACCCTGGCTGAAAACTATCCTGAATACATGGACAGGTATTCCATAACAATGGAAAGACTTAAGATGGCAATACCATGGAATGCATCTTCAATCTGAAATGAAGATTTGATATGATTTGATCGCTCAGAGCTTTTGTGTCATCAATTGTTATTAAAGTATAAATGAGATAGAGAAAGCTGCTGACTTAGACTTGAGGCGGGGTGTACGCCCTGCTGGTCTCTAGCCAGATATTCTACAGGCACTAGCAGTCAGCTAAGGAAAGAAAGGCACTGTCTCAGGGAATGGCACCAGGCCCCTCCCCCACAACATGCCTTGAGGTCACATTGGCAGCAGGTGAGTCATCCTGGGCCAAAAACTGATTGACATGAATCTTGAAGAAAGGCAGTATTCCAGGCAAATATATCATTTCCTTAACATAGATTAGGAGAACAAGGTACGAGGAAAACATACTGTTTTGTTCAAGTCGCTTCTGAGCCTATTGGGGGAACCGACCTGAAGCCAGAGTCCAGCAGATATACATAGGATATTTACATCGCTTAAGACAAACATTTCCTCAGGAACAAATGCATTGCTTAGCTCAAGGTTTGTCTGCGAAATTCTTACACATCAGGAGATGGCTCCGAGCTGGGTTTCCACACACAAGAACATCCATGCAAAGGACAAGCCTGCACAGCCCATCTGCCCCCCTCCCCCACAGCCAGCAGCATTTCCAAGTGACCTCCTAAGGCCTTCCCCAAAATACAGTGGCACCTCTGGGTTTCCTGTTTCCCTCACTTCGAACACTTTTCTTAAAAAAAAAAAATCCTGCACACTTCTTGATAGAATGCCACAGTGCAAGGAAAACAGGCCTTCAATACTTAAACCTCCCAGTGCCAAACACTTGGGGCTTGGTTTTGTTTTGTTTTGTTTTTTAATTACACCACCACATAATTTAAACTTTTTACAATTTCTAATTATTCAGTACCAAAACACCAAACTTTTATTGCACAAGGTCCCCATGAAAAGGCCCACGCATCAGGACAGCCACAGATTCTGCCATGAAAGGGCAGCAAGGTGCCCTCCCCCCTTCTTTGCTGCCTGGGCGGCCACCAGGGTTTAAAATTCATGCACCCTACTAAGTTTCTAGGGTGCAATCCGTGGACCCTTCCCTTTCCCATCCCAGCAGGTGCTCAAGGGCCCACTGGCTTACAAAGTGCCAGAAGCAGGGCTGGGCCAGCCGGCCAGAGTTCAGTGTTCTGTCCCTTGGACTTCCAGGGGACACTAGGCTGCTTGGGAAAACCGTGCAGACTGAGATTTTTCAGCAAAGGGGTGGAGCGGTAAAGGCCTTGACACCAAGGGCGAGGCCTTTCTGCAACCGCCAGGCTGGGGAGCTCCGAGAATGTGCCAACAGAGGGCGGAATACTTGGTTCCCTGCTCCAAGCAGTCCCAGTTACCTGACCTGTGGCCCGCAGCCCTCCGCTGCACCCACTAGATGTGGATCCTTGGGGACACAGGAGCGTAGGAAATGGGCGTTCCTAGCCGCAGTGGCGACCCCCGAGAGCACAACTGGGACCGAACCCCCACCCACAGCCATTGAAATCTCGACCGGTGCAGCCCAGGTTTACCCCGCCCCGGGTGCGCTCCCGGCGCGTTTCCAGCCGCAGTGGCCACCACCGAGAGCACAACTGGGAAGCCCTCCCCCACCCCCGCCAGGAGCCGAACCCCGCCCCGCGCCACCCGGGTTCACCCCGCCCCTGCCGCACTCCCAGCGCGTTTCCAGCTGCAGTGGGGACCCCCGAGAGCACAACTGTTACCGCCCCCCACCCCCTCCCGACCAGAACCCCGACCCGCGCCGCCCGGGATCGCCCCGCCCCTGGCGCGCTCCCGGCGCGTTGCCCACTTCCACCAGGGGCTCATGGTGAGCCCCGTCCCCACGCCCGGTTCCAGGAGAGGCTCTCGGACCTCGCTACTGCCGCCAGGTCAAACACGAGGACAATACATCCACCCCACAGAGACAATCCAAGCTGTCTATGATTTAGGGATAAAACGAGGACTACAGAAAGGAAAGATGTCCTGACCTAGGAGGGCCATGAGAGTCTATAGATCCAAACAAAATTGGGTACCAAGGAAACTTTTTTCCTTGGAACCCGGAAAGCTGGTTCTTTGCATATGCAATGACCAACAATTAGCTTGTTACCCAAGCCTGCCTCGCTGCCACCCCCACTCGCCCCCCACTCCCCAGGAAAATGGCTCAAAGAAATATTTTAAATCTCAGGCGGAAAACTGGAAGATGTCTTGTCTGTCTGTCTGGATTAAGGTATGTGTCAGTGTGAGCCTTGTGTTTTTTGATAATATTGCTTAAGTTCTGAGTTCTGATTTCAATGGTCTCAAGACAAGGCAGCCCTTCCAAATCAAACTGCTGGAAATACAAGAAAACATTGACCTAAATGAATGTCAGAGTCCCGTGAACTGGGAACTAGTCAATATTAAATATCTAGTATTTTTGGTTTTGCTCCTCCATTATAGACATGTCTAAGAGTCAACAACATTAAGCACAACATGTTCATAGTGCCTAGGTTTCTTTTGAGGTAAAAATTGCTCTATTGTTATATCTGTCACAAGCTTGTCAGCAAGAAAGTACCTGGAAACAGCAACAACCAATGTAAAAAATGTAAATGTGATATGAGCTTTTAGATAAACTCTTACCAATAATTATACTCTAAAATATCTGCCTCTCATAGTCTTGATTGAAGGCAGAGGAGAAGGGGATGACAGAGGATAAGATGGTTGGATGGCATCACTGGCTCGATGGACATGAGTTTGAGCAAGCCCCTGGAGTTGGTGATGGACACGGAAGCCTGGCGTCCTGCAGGCCACGGGGTCCCAAAGAGTCAGACTCGACTGAGCAACTGAACTGAACTGAACTTACAATCGTTCCTCCAGGTGTTTTGGTTACCTGAGTTTCTATCCTGGTGCTAAACTAAGTGACGACAGTGTATTGAATAGCTAGGTCACTTCCAAATAAATGAAACTTCTTAAACATTCACGACTTGAAAGGACCTCCCTTTTACACAGAAACAAAAGAGATTTTTGACTCTGCATGAATAGTGACTGGCACCATCCGAACATATTAAATGTAAGAAAGCAATTTTTTTGTTTTGTTTTGTTTTGTTCTGTTCTTGCAGGAAGCGGGGTGGGCGCTATTATCACTGATAGGTATGCTCACCAATCTATCAAATGCCAATATAAGAGTCAGTTCTTGGTTGCTGAAGGGAAATGTATGACTTGTTATTACAAGAATGTATGGAATGCAATCACACTTTAAGAAGGAAAACGAAGTAGTTCTGTCTTACAGGTGGCATTTTCAGGACGGGAGAAGCAAAGGAATGGATACAGAATGGGATAAGGAGGTTGTAGGGAAAGTAGGCCCCCAGAAAAGAGTTTTGTGCCTAGCACAAGTTTTCTTGAGATGTTGAACTGCCTTTGCTAATGGAGTTTAAGTTTCTTTACCTCTTAAGTGATGTCTTCTAGGTTGACCTAGAACAGAAATCTTTTGTTAGCTTTGGCTAAGAGGAGAAGTATTGTTTCACGGTGACATATGTGATCCTACCTGACTGTTCTCATCCCCTTTGATATCTATGCACTGCTGCTGCTGCTGCTGCAGCTGCTAAGTGGTTCAGTTGAGGCCGACCCTGTGCGACGCCAAAGATGGCAGCCCACCAGGCCCCGCAGTCCCTGGGGTTCTCTAGGCAAGAACACTGGAGTGGGTTGCCATTTCCTCCTCCTATGCATGGAAGTGAAAAGTGAAAATGAAGTCGCTCAGTGGTGTCCGACTCTTAGCCACCCCATGGACTGCAGCCTACCAGGCTCCTCCGTCCTTGGGATTTTCCAGGAGTGGGGTGCCATTGCCTTCTCCCATATCTATGCACAAGCCTGCCTAAATAATTGACTTCTAGCCAACTTTGGGATGCCCATGACCACCCACCCTTACCAGGCAACAGAGAAGAGAAAAACACTTACCACAGGAGGTTCTGATAAGGAACAAGGAACTAACAAGCTCCCACCTACCAGGAATCTGCAGAGGTCAACAAGAGGTCAGCAAGAGATGAGAGACTGCAGTCCAGAGGTCCTAGCTACTTCCATCTAGCAACAAACACCCAGCATAGTCAAAACGATTTCAATGTTAAAGAATAAATAAATAAATAAATAAAAGGACAGAAGTTCTTTGAACACATGTCTGAATTTAGGGGTGAGGCATTACATATGTGTCCCAGGATAATCTTAAAGTGTCAGAAAGTAAAGAAATTAAAGACAACTATCAAGCTGTCCAAACTGATAAAAATTAATGATTACACAGTTTTATCTGTATACATTAGCAGATAATAATCTGAAAAGGAATTTAAAAAAATTCCCTTTCAATAATATCAACATGAATAAAACACTTTGCCATGGATGTAACGAGGATGACAAGACTGGCACACTGGAAATTATACACCCTGGCTGAAAACTATCCTGAATACATGGACAGATATTCCATAACGATGGAAAGACTTAAGATGGCAATACCATGGAATGCATCTTCAATCTGAAATGAAGATTTGATATGATTTGATCGCTCAGAGCTTTTGTGTCATCAAGTGTTATTAAAGTATTAAAGAGATAGAGAAAGCTGCTGACTTAGACTTGAGGCGGGGTGGGGGGGGGTAGTAAGAGTACCCCCCTGCTGGTCTTTAGCCAGATATTCTACAGGCACTAGCAGTCAGCTAAGGAAAGAAAGGAACTGTTTCAGGGAATGGCACCAGGCCCTTCCCCCACGACATGCATTGAGATAATATTGGCAGCAGGTGAGTCATCCCAGGCCAAAACTTGATTGACATGAATCTTGAAGAAAGGCAGTATTGCAGGCAAATATATCATTTCCTTAACATAGATAAGGAGAACAAGCTAGGAGGAAAATATGCTGTTTTGTTCAAATCGCTTCTGAGCCTTTTGGGGGAACCGACCTGAAGCCAGAGTCTAGCGGAAATACATAGGATATTTACATCGCTTAAGACAAACATTTTCTTAGGAAAAAATGCATTGCTTAGCTCAAGGTTTGTCTGCGAAATTCTTACACATCAGGAGATGGCTCCGAGTTGGGTTTCCACACACAAGAACATCCATGCAAAGGACAAGGCTGCACAGCCCATCTGCCGCCCTCCCGCACAGCCAGCAGCATTTCCAAGTGACCTCCTAAGGCCTTCCCCAAAATACAGGGGCACCTCTGGGTTTCCTGTTTCCCTCACTTCGAACACTTTTCTTAAAAAAAAAAAAAATCCTGCACACTTCTTGATAGAATGCCACAGTGCAAGGAATACAGTCCTTCAATATTTAAACCTCCATTTGCAAAACACTTGGAGCTTGGTTTTGTTTTGTTTTGTTTTTTAATTACACCACCACATAATTTAAAGCTTTTACACATTCTAATTATTCAGTTCCAAAACACCAAACTTTTATTGCAAAGGGTCCTCATGAAAAGGCCCACGCAGCTGGACAACCACAGATTCTGCCATGAAAGAGCAGCAAGGTGCCCTCCCCCCTTCTTTGCTGCCTGGGCGGCCACCAGGGTTTGAAATCCATGCACCCTACTAAGTTTCTAGGGTGCAATCCGTGGACCCTTCCCTTTCCCATCCCAGCAGGTGCTCAAGGGCCCGCTGGCTTACAAAGTGCCAGAAGCAGGGCTGGGCCAGCCGGCCAGAGTTCAGTGTTCTGTCCCTTGGACTTCCAGCGGACACTAGGCTGCTTGGAAGAACCGCGCAGACTCTGAGATTTTTCAGCAGAGGGGTGGAGCGGTAAAGGCCTTGACCCCAAAGGCAAGGCCTTTCTGCGACCGCCAGGTTGGGGAGCTCCGAGAATGTGCCAACAGACGGCGGAATACTTGGTTCCCTGCTCCACGCAGTCCCAGTGCCCTTACCTGTGGTCCGCAGCCCTCCACTGCACCCACGGGATGGCGATCCTTGGGGAACCGGGAGCGGACGAAATGGGCGTTCCCAGCCGCAGTTGCAACCCCCGAGAGCGCAACTGGGAACCCCTCCCCATCCCCCCCATGAGCCGACCCCCGCCCCGCGCCCCCAGGGTTAGCCCCGCCCCTGCCGCGCTCCCTGCGCGTTCCCAGCCACAGTGGCGACCCCCGGGAGCACAACTGGGACCCACCCCCACCCAAAGCCATCGGAATCTCGACCCGCGCAGCCCGGGTTTACCCAGTCCCGGGTGCGCTCCCGGCGCGTTTTCAGCCTCAGTGTCCACCTCCGAGAGCACAACTGGGAAGCCCGCCCCCACCCCCGCCAGAAGCCGAACCCCGCCCCACGCCGCCCGCGTTCGCCCCGCCCCTGCAAGGTCCAGGTATCTTCCCAGCTTCTAGCGTTCACGCCCGGGTAGGAGCAGGATGTAGGAGTATGGGAGATGTGTCTGGAGCCTGACAGCCTCAGCTCCGCTCTGGCCTGCCCTTTGGACCTAGGAGCCAGGCCAACTTGCAGAGGGCTTAGGGCCCCATTGTATGCAAACTACCAAGGCCTACCGCAAGGAGAGCTCTGTCCGAGGGAAGTGAAGCGCCCCAGGCTGCATTCCCAAGCTGTTGTTTAGCCGCCCAGACTCAGCGCTGCACAGGGGTAATCAGGCTCTCTGTGCCCGCAGCTTCACACACAGGTGTGTCTCCGTAGGAATCAAGAAAGATCCTGACAGAGTGAGGTTCATTAGAGCTATACTAAAGAGCAAAGGCTTGTCCATGTGGTCTTGCCTTCCCCTGTGCCTTTGGGTCTCCAGGCTCGGCCCCAGCTCCGTGGAAACAACCCCTGAGAAAATATCTTCAAGATCCACTTTTCCCAGTGTCTGGGAACCGGGGTTCGTAGGAGGAGAGAAAAGCACGCCTCCATAGGGAACGAAAACGCAGCCCACCTGCCTGTGTTTTGAAGCCTGTATTTGGAAGGAATGGGTTAGCTTCTCCTAAAGGAGACCTCCAGATCTGCTCAGAAGTCGGTAATTCCAGAGGCAGGGTACTGGTTCCTGACTGCCCTTTGCTAGCCTTGCAAAGATATTCCTAGATTCTAGAGTTATTTTCCATGAAGGAGCAGGCTTCGGGAATGTGTCAGACGGGACTGGCTGCTTATTGACCTCAGCTCAGCTATTGCCTTTCCATTCAAACTAGGACAAGGCCCTACTTTGTGAAGGGTAAGGGTCTTTTTCTTTGCAAACTGCCAAGGGCTACAGCAATGAGACCTCTGTCAAGGTGAGGGAACCCTAAGAGGATGGATTCTCAAGCAGGTGCTTTGCCACAAAGCATCAGCACCCCACGGAGAGAATCAAGCTCCCTGTGCACCAATGTTGGGAGTGTAGCTTCACACACAGAGTTGTCTCTATAGGAGCCAAGAATGTTCCTGAGAGATTAGGTTCACTAAACCTCTCCTACAGAGCATAGACCTGTCCATGTGGTTTTGCCTTCCCCTGTGAGTTGGGTCCTCGAGGTCCGCCACACCTCCGGGGAAACTGTCCCTGAGAAAAGATCTCCAGGAACCGCTTCGCCGAGGCTGGGAAATGCTGTTCACAGGAAGTAAGGCAAGCGAATCTCCTGCCGAGTAAAAGAGGCCTTACAGTCCCTGGAGGAGCAGGCTGCCAGAATGTGTGAAACCTGACTGTTGCCTTACTCGCCTCAGCTCCACCATTGCCTGTTCATCCGAGCTAGCACCCAGGCCTACTTGGAAAAGCGTTTGGGTGCAGATTTCTACAAAGTGCCAAGGGCTACAGCAGTGAGAATTCTCTCGGTGGTAAGGGAGAGCATTTTATGGATTCTCAAGCTGTTTTCTGAATGACAGCGTCAAAATGAACAGAGAGAATCAGGCTCTCTCTGCCCCTATGTTAGGTACGCAGCTTCACACACAGAGGTGTCTCTGTAGGAGCCAAGAATGCTCCTGAGAGATGAGGTTCACTAGAGGTCTGCTACAGAGCATAGACCTGTCCATGTGGTCTTGCCTTCCCCTGTGCCTTTGGGCCCCGGGCTCGGCCCCAGGTTCGTGGAAACAACCCCTGAGAAAATATCTTCAAGATACGCTTTTCCCAGAGGCTGGGAACTGGGGTTCATAGAAGGAGAGAAAAGCAAGCCTCCTTCGGGCATGAAAGGCAGCCAACCTGCCTGTGTTTTGAAGCCTCTATTTGGAAGGAATGGGTTAGCTTCTCCTAAAGGAGACCTCCAGATCTGCTCAGAAGTCGGTAATTCCAGAGGCAGGGTGCTGGTTCCTGACTGCCCTTTGCCAGCCTTGCAAAGACATTCCAACATTCTAGAGTTATATTCCATGAAGGAGCAGGCTTCGGGAATGTGTCAGAGGGGACTGGCTCCTTATTGGCCTCAGCTCAGCTATTGCCTTTCCATTCAAACTAGGACAAGGGCCTACTTTATGAAGGGTAAGGGTCTTCTTCTTTGAAACTGCCAAGGGCTACAGCAATGAGACCTCTGTCAAGGCGAGGGAAGCCTAAGAGGATGGATTCTCAAGCAGGTGCTTTACTACAAAGCATCAGCACCCCACGGAGAGAACCAAGATCCCTGTTCCCCAATGTTGGGAGTGTAGCTTCACACACAGAGTTGTCTCTATAGGAGCCAAGAATGTTCCTGAGAGATTAGGTTCACTAAACCTCTCCTACAGAGCATAGACCTGTCCATGTGGTTTTTCCTTCCCCTGTGAGTTGGGTCCCCGAGGTCCGCCACACCTCCTGGGAAACTGTCCCTGAGCAAAGATCTCCAGGAACCGCTTCGCTGAGGCTGGGAAACGCTGTTCACAGGAAGTAAGGCAAGCGAATCTCCTGCAGAGAAAAAGAGGCCTTACTGTCCCTGGAGGAGCAGGCTGCCAGAGTGTGTGAAACCTGACTGTTGCCTTACTGGCCTCAGTTCCACCATTGCCTGTTCCTCCGAACTAGGACCCAGGCCTATTTGGAGAAGCGTTTGGGTGCGGATTTCTACAAAGTGCCAAGGGCTACAGCAGTGAGAATTCTCTCAGCGGTAAGGGAGAGCATTTTATGGATTCTCAAGCTGTTTTCTGAACGACAGGGTCAAAATGAACTGAGAGAATCAGGCTCTCTGTGCCCCTATGTTAGGTACGCAGCTTCACACACAGAAGTGTCTCTATAGGAGCCAAGAATGTTCCTGAGAGATGAGGTTCACTAGAAGTCTGCTACAGAGCATAGACCTGTCCATATGGTTTTGCCTTGCCCTGTGAGTTGGGTCCCTGATGTCCGCCCCAGCTCAGGGGAAGGAGCCCCTGAGAAAAGATCTCCAGGGACCGCTATTCCCCCAGGCTGGCAAACGCAGTTCACAGGAGGTAACACAAGCGAGCGTCCTGCAAGGCACAACAGGCCTTAGTCTCCCTGGATGATCAGGCTGCCAGAGTGTGTGAGACCTGACTGGTGCCTTACTGGCCTCAGCTCCGCCATTGCGTGTTCCTCCAAACTAGGACCCAGGCCTACTAGGAGAAGGGTTTGGGTATGGATTTCTAAATACTGCCAAGGGGTATAGCAATGAGAACTGTGTCACGGGTAAGGAAGAGCATTGTATGGATTTTCAAGCTGTTGTTTGAACGACAGCTTCAAAGCTGCACAGAGAGAATCAGACTCTGTGTCTCCATGTTCGGTACACAGCTTCACAGACAGGGGTGTCTCCATAGGAAACAAGAACGTTCCTGACAGAGTGAGGTTCACTAGAGCTCTCCTAGAGAGCAAAGACTTGTCCATGTGGTTTTTCTTCCCCTGTGCGTTTGGGGCTCCAGGCTCGGCCCCAGCTCCGTGGAAACAACCCCTGAGAAAAGATCTTCAAGATCCGCTTTTCCCAGAGGCTAGGATGTGCGGTTCATAGGAGGCGGGAAAAGCAGGCCTCCTTCAGAGAGCAAGAGGCAGCCAAGCGGCCTGCGTTTGGAAGCCTCTATTTGGAAGAATGGGTTAGCTTCCCCTAAGGGAGACCTCCAGATCTGTTCAGAAGTCGGTAATTCCAGAGGCAGGGTGCAGGCTCCTGACTGCCCTTTGCCAGCCTTGCAGAGACATTCCTTGATTACAGCGTTATTTTCCATGAAGGAGCAGGCTTTGGGAATATGTCAGACTTGACTGGCGCCTTATTGGCCTCAGCTCAGCTCTTGCCTTTCCTTTCAAACTAGGACAAGGGCCCACTTTATGAAAGGTAAGGGTCCTCTTCTTTCCAAACTGCCAAGGGCTACAGCAATGAGACCTCTGTCAAGGCGAGGGAAGCGTAAGCTGATGGATTCTCAAGCAGGTGCTTTGCCACAAAGCATCAGCACCCCACGGAAAGAATCTGGCTCCCTTTGCCCCTACGTTGCGTGTGTAGCTACACGCACAGAGGTGTCTCGATAGGAGCCAAGAATGTTCCTGAGAGAGGAGGTTCACTGTTGGGGGCCAGAGTGAGGCACTCCGCCCATGGCAAAGGTCATGAGGAAGGAGGCTCGACATACGCAAAGGTGGGATCGAGCCTCAGGAGTCCCCCTGGAAATCCTCGAGCATCTACCCCCATAACCAGAGCCTGCCTACCTTACTACTTTGTGCTCTCACCTACACCTCTGACTTTACGGGGGGCTGTCCCCCACCACCTCTTTCGGAGAAGGAGTTAACCTAGAGCTCCAGTTGATAAAAACCCCTGGGTGTGACAAGAGTGTTTTAACCTACAAACTCCTCTGAAGGTTCTCTAGCCTGCCTGACAGGCTTGTCCGGCCACATGTGATTGCTCACAGCCTCCCAACCATGAGAGGCACGAGATGCTTTAAACCTTCTAAAAACAGTTTCCTTAGAAAAGTTAGAAAAGTATTAGTATAAGTATAATGGGCTGATTAGAAATCATATTGGTGAAGGGTTTTTCATTTGTTGAGCTGATGTTTACTGCTAAGTCTCCACATCCCCTGCCCTTATACACATTAATGAATATATAGAAGAAATAAGTATTAACCTTTGATATAAATCACGTTAGACCTTAGGCTAAGTAAATTCTTTCCTTAACTAAAACCCACTACACCCTCACCCTATAGGAATGTGACTTTATTTGGGTGGCGTCTGTTTTAAGAATAATCACCCCTGGAGAAATAAGTGTCCTGGTTGACTGACCGCTGTCACAAAGAGAGGGTCGTAAATTGTCAGCAGGCCCCCCGGCCAGAAGATGATGTAACACCCCTAAGACCTCTGTATACTTTTGTATGAAGCACCTGACTTTGATAAAAGTCAGGACTGCTGACCCCACGTGACTTTTGCATAACATCTCAGTGTATAAAAGTAGACCATGGAAAATAAAGAATTGGGATCAGTTTCTCGAAATACTGGTCTCCCCATGTCTCTCTCTCTCTCTCACTCTGGTTGAGTCTCCATCTGGAGCATGGAACCCACCAAGCTTACTAATTTTGCCTGGGCTTGTAAGATCCGACCGGGGAGGCCTCAGTGTCTCCTCTCCTTCGGGAGAACGGAAGGACGCCTGCGGCCTACGTAAGTGGTGCAAGCTTCTTGTCTTGAAGTTTTATTGGTCCCCCGCGTAAACCAAGCTACTCAGCCTCTTTTCTCCACTGAATTTTCCTACTGAGCTATCCTCATTTTCTTACTCTTTATATCCTTAATTAACGTTTAATTAAGCAGTTGTTCCCTGACCCTCGCCTACGCCGTCTCTGCTTCAAATACCCTGGATCAGCTGGGGCTGGACCCCGGCAGTTCACTAGAGATCTCCTACAGAGCATAGACCTGTCCATTTGGTTTTGCCTTCCCCTGTGAGTTGGGTCCCCGAGGTCCGCCCCAACTCCGGGGAAACAGCCCCTGAGAAAAGATCTCCAGGAACTGCTTTCCGCCCAGGCTGGGAAACGCTGTTCACAGGAAGTAAGGCAAGCGAGCCTCCTGAAGGGAAATAGAGGCCTTACTGTCCCTGGAGGAGCAGGCTGCCAGAGTGTGTGACACCTGACTGGTGCCTTACTGGCCTCAGCTCCGCTATTGCATGTTCATCTGAACTTGAACCCAGGCCTACTTGGAGAAGTGTTTGTGTGCCGATTTCCAGAAACTGCGAAGGGCTACAGCAATGATAACTCTCTCAGTGGTAAGGGAGAGCATTGTGTGGATTCTCAATTTGTTGTTTGAACGACAGCGTCAAAGCTGCACAGAGAGAATCAGGTCTCTGTGTCTCTATGTTGGCAATGCAGCTTCCCACACAGAGATGTCCCCGTTGGAGCCAAGAACATTCCCCACAGACTGAGGTTCACTAGAGCACTCCTAGAGAGCAAAGACTTATCCATGCGGTTTTCCCTTCCCCTGTGCGTGTGGGTCTCTGGGATCAGCCCCTGCTCCTTGGAAACAGCCTCTGAGAAAAGATCTCCAAGAACCTCTTATCACCCAGGCTGGGAAGTGGAGTTCACAGGAGGTGGGATAAGCAAGCTTCCTTCGGCAAGAAGAGACAGCCAACCGGCCTGTGTTTGGAAGCCTATATTTGCAAGGAATGGGTTAGTTTCTCCTGACCGAGACCGCCAGATGTGCTGAGAAGATAGAAATTCCAGAGGCAGCGTCGAGGTTCCTGACTGCCCTTTGCCAGCCTTGCAAAGACATTCCCAGATTCTAACGTTATTTTCCATGAAGGAGCAGGCATCGGGAATATGTCAGACTTGACTGGCACCTTACTGGCCTCAGCTCAGCTACTGCCTTTCCATTCAAACAAGGACAAGGGCCTACTTGGTGAAGGGTAAGGGTCTGCTTCTTTCCAAACTGCCAAGGACTACAGCAATGAGACCTCTGTCAAGGTGAGGGAAGCCTATGCGGATGGATTCTTAGCAGGTGCTTTGCCACAAAGCATCAGCACCCACGGAGAGAATCAGACTCCCTTTGCCACTATGTTGGGTGTGTAGCTTCATGCACAGAGGTGTCTCTGTAGAAGCCAAGAATGTTCCTGAGAGATGAGGTTCACTAGAGCTCTCCTACAGAGCATAGACCTGTCCATGTGGTTTTGTCTTCCCCTGTGAGTTGGGCCCCCGAGGTCCGACCCAGCTCCAGGGAAACAGCCCCTGAGAAAAAGTCTCCAGGAACAGCTTTGCGCCCAGGCTGGGAAATGCAGTTCACAGGAGGCAAGGCAAGCGAGCCTCCTGCAGGGAAAAAGAGGCCTTACTGCTCCTGGACGATCAGGCTGCAAGAGTGTGTGAGACCTCACTTGTGCCTTACTGGCCTCAGCTCCGCCGTTGCCTGTTATTCCGAGCTAGGACCCAGGCCTACTTGGAGAAGGGTTAGGGTGCGGATTTCTACAAACTGTCAAGGACGACAGCAATGAGAATTCTCTTAGCAGTAAGGGAGAGCATTGTATGGATTCTCAAGCTGTTGTTTGAATGACAGCTTCAAAGCTACACAGAGAGAATCAGGCTCTCTGTTCCCCTATTTTGGCTGTGCAGCTTCACACACAGAATTTGACTCTGTTGGAGCCAGAAATATTCCTGAAAGACTTAGGCTCACCAAAGCTGTCCTCCAGAGCAAAGACATTGGATGTGGTTTTGCCTTCCCTTGTCAGTATGGGTCCCCTAGCTTGGCCCCAGCTCCGGGGATACAGCCTCTGAAAAAAATCTTCCAAGAAGCGATTTTCCTCCAGGCTGTTAAGCGGAATTCGCAGTTTGCAAGTTAAGGAAGCCTGCTTCGTGGAAGAGCAAGCAGCCAACTGGCCCTGTGTTAGGAAGCCTGTATTTGAAAGGAATGGGTTAGCTTCTACAGCGGGAGAACCTCAGATCTGCTCAGGGGACTGAAATACTAGAGTCAGGGTCGAGGTTCTCCCTAGTCCTTTGCGCACCTTGCAAAGACATTCCTAGCTTCTAGCGTTAGTGTCCCTGTAGTAGCAGGCTGCAGGAGCGTGTGATAAATGACTGCCGCGTTCCTGTCCTCAGCTCCGCTATTGACTTTCTATTCGAACTAGAACCCAGGCCTACTTTGAGAGGGGTTAGGGTCCAGTGTTTTCAAACTGCCAAGGGCTACGGCAATGCGAGCTCTGTCAGAGGTAAGAAAAGAGCAACTGGTTGGATTCTTCAGCTGCTGCGTGGCTGCACAGCTTCCGCGCCGCATGGAGAGCATGAGGCTCCTTGTGGCCCTATTTTGGGTATGCAGCAACATGCACACAGAATGTCTGTGTTCACTTATGTACAGGCTTATGAACACTAGAGCTCTCCTACAGAGCAAAGACCACTCAGAGGGCTCCAAGAGATACCTGTCGCGACTCGAGAAGAGAGTGGAGTCCTTTGCTTCCCCTCGAGATGAGGCCTGACTCCCCGGGTGAGTATGGAATGCAACCCCAAATCCCTGTCGCCTATGGAGAGGAACATTAAGTCCTGGATACAAGCCTAGATGAGGTCTAGTTTGCCCTTCAGTGAATGGAGCCCAATCCCCAGCTCTCCCTGGCAACTGGAATGGAAGATTAGACTTCCTGGGCCAACACAAGAGGAAGCCTGAATTCCCCGTCGTAACTCGAGAATCCCACCGCAACTCGAGAAAAACCACGTGCTTCCCTCGTCATCGCAAGATGAGGCCCTTTGTCTGCTACAGCATCTCAAGAGAAGTCCCACGTTCCATCCTGAAGTGCGAAACGGTACTTGGCACCCTTGATGCGACCCCAAAAGTTCCGCGACATACCAGACTCACTCAAGGGGAACACCGAGGTTCCCGGCACCACTTCATCTGAGCCCCTTCTCCTCTACTGATTGCGACAGGAGGGTCGACTCCCCTTCTCTGTCTGAAAGGGGTTCCCGACCTTCCGGGCGCACCTCAGGATGAGGCCGGTCTCATGAGGAAGTTCGAGACATAGCCTCGTGGGTGGTGCCACATGTCGAAAGACCCCAATTTCACGGTCCACTCTTGAAAAGAACCCGATGCCAGCACACCTCTTTGAAGGAAAACCTGTGGATGAAGGCACAACACGAAGGGGCACTGACACCCGCGTGCATCGTCCAGAAAAACCCGCAGGTCCCACAGACATTTCGACAAGTGGCCTGTCACCCTGTAAACAACTCGAAAGGCAAACGAAGGTCCATTCCTCAACAGAAGACCAGGTGTGACTCTCTTGTCCCTACTCTGCAGGGACCATGGGATCCGAGTCAGAAACGGAGAGGAAGCCTGAGGTTCCTGCGTCCACTCGAGATGAAGCCCTCTTCCATTGCACCACAACCAGTGGAGTCCCGAGAGGCCCTTACTAACTCCACAGTACCCCTGAGTTCTCAGAGGAACAATGAGAAGCTCCCTGAGGTCACAGGCACAAGTCGAGGGAACCCTGGGTTTTCTGCCGTAACTCGAGAAAGACCTCGAGAGTGCTTCAAAATGTGTTGAGTCGCGATTCCCCTACCATGACTCGAGAGCCATGACACGCTCCCCCTCGCCACGCGCATGGAGACCTGACTAACCTGGCACTGCACGAGAGGCTCCATGAGTTACTCATCGTACCTCATGAGGAAACCCACACTGGCGCGGCAGCTCGAGGAAACCCCTGAGACGCCCCCGTCCTCGCGAGCTGAGGGCCTTCTTTTCCTGCATGGCCTGGAGAGCAATCCCGGGTCCTCTCTCCAAACGGAAGAGGAGGCTGGACTCCCTTGAGGCCGCTCAGGGGGCTCCAAGAGACCCGCGTCGCGACTCGAGAGGAGAGCGGAGTCCTTGGCTTCCCCTCGAGACGAGGCCTGACTCCCCGGGGGAGCCTGGAATGCAACCCCGAGATCCCTGCCTTCCCTGGAGAGGAATATTAGGTCCCGGACACACGCCTAGGTGAGGTCTCTTCGGCCCTGCAGTGACTCGAGCGCAACCCCCAGCTTTCCCTCGCAACCCGAGGGCAAGATTGGGCTTCCCAGGGCCAACCCAAGGGGAAGGCTGAGATCCCCGTCGTAACTCGAGAATCCCGCCGCAACTCGAGAAAAACCACGTGGTTCCCACCTCTTGGCAAGATGAGGCCCTTGCCCGCCACGGCGTCTCAAGGGAAGTCCCCTGTTCCGCCCTGAAGGGCCAAACGGTCCCTGACAGCCTTCCTGCGACCCCCAAAAGCCCCCGACACGCCGGAGTCCCCCGAGGGGAACACCGAGGGTCCCGGCACCGCTTCTTCTGAGCCCCTTCTCCCCTCCTGATCGCGAAAGGAGAGGCGATTCCCCTGCGTGGTCTGGAAGGGGTTCCCGGCCTTCCCGGCGCACCTCAGGATGAGGCCGGTCTCACGAGGAAATTCGAGACGAGCCACGTGGGTGGGGCCACATGCCGAACGCCCCCGATTCGCCGGTCCGCTCTTGAGAAGGACCCGAGGCCCGGACCCCTCTTCGAGGCAACCCTGTGGGTGAAGGCACAACACGAAGGGGCACTGCCACCCCCGTGCATCGTCCGCAAAGACCCGCAGGTTCCACACACAGCTCGACGAGGGGCCTGAGACCCCCTGAGCAACTCGAGAGGCCAGCGGGGTTCCCTTCCTCAGACAAGACGAGGCCTGACTCTCCTGTCCCAACTCTGCAGGGACCCTGCGGTCGGAGTCCGAAACGGGGAGGAAGCCTGAGGTTCCTGCCTCCCCTCGAGGTGAGGCCCTCTTCCGTTGCGCCAGACCCAGCGGAGTCCCGAGGGGCCCCGCCACCTCCACAGGATCCCTCGAATCTCACAGGCACCCTGGGAAGTTCCCTAAGGTCCCCGGCAGAAGGCGAGGGAAACGAGGGTTTCCCGCCGCCCCCCGAGAAAGACCTCGAGAGTCCTTCTTCAACGCGTCTCGAGGCCCTAGTCCCCTCCCGTGACTCGAGAGCCAGGACGCGCTCCCCCTCGCCACGCGCATGGAGACCTGACTTCCCTGGCGCCGCACGAGAGGCTCCCTGAGATCCTCGTCGTGCCTCGGGAGAAAACCCTCACGGGCGCCGCAGCTCGAGGAAACCCCGGAGACGCCCCCGTCCTCGCGAGCTGAGGGCCTTCTTTTCCTGCATGGCCTGGAGAGCAATCCCGGGTCCTCTCTCCAAACGGAAGAGGAGGCTGGACTCCCTTGAGGCCGCTCAGGGGGCTCCAAGAGACCCGCGTCGCGACTCGAGAGGAGAGCGGAGTCCTTGGCTTCCCCTCGAGACGAGGCCTGACTCCCCGGGGGAGCCTGGAATGCAACCCCGAGATCCCTGCCTTCCCTGGAGAGGAAAATTAGGTCCCGGACACTCGCCAAGTGAGGTCCCTTCGGCCCTGCAGTGACTCGAGCGCAACCCCCAGCTTTCCCTCGCAACACGAGGGGAAGATTGGGCTTCCCAGGGCCAACCCAAGGGGAAGGCTGAGATCCCCGTCGTAACTCGAGAATGCCGCCGCAGCTCGAGAAAAACCACGTGGTTCCCACCTCTTGGCAAGATGAGGCCCTTGCCCGCCACGGCGTCTCAAGGGAAGTTCCTTGTTCCGCCCTGAAGGGCGAAACGGTCCCTGACAGCCTTCCTGCGACCCCCAAAAGTCCCCTGACACGCCGGGGTCCCTCGAGGGGAACACCGAGGGTCCCGGCACCGCTTCCTCTGAGCCCCTTCTCCCCTCCTGATCGCGACAGGAGAGGCGATTCCCCTGCGTGGTCTGGAAGGGGTTCCCGGCCTTCCCGGCGCACCTCAGGATGAGGCCGGTCTCACAAGGAAATTCGAGACGAGCCACGTGGGTGGGGCCACATGCCGAACGCCCCCGATTCCCCGGTCCGCTCTTGAGAAGGACCGGAGGCCCGCACCCCTCTTCGAAGGCAACCCTGTGGGTGAAGGCACAACACGAAGGGGCACTGCCACCCCCGTGCATCGTCCGCAAAGACCCGCGGGTTCCACACACAGCTCGACGAGGGGCCTGAGACCCCCTGAGCAACTCGAGAGGCCAGCGGGGTTCCCTTCCTCAGACAAGAGGAGGCCTGACTCTCCTGGCCCAACTCTGCAGGGACCCTGCGGTCGGAGTCCGAAACGGAGAGGAAGCCTGAGGTTCCTACCTCGCCTCGAGGTGAGGCCCTCTTCCGTTGCGCCAGACCCAGCGGAGTCCCGAGAGGCCCCGCCACCTCCACAGGATCCCTCGCCTCTCAGAGGCACCCTGGGAAGTTCCCTAAGGTCCCCGGCAGAAGCCGAGCGAAACGAGGGTTTCCCGCCGCCCCCCGACAAAGACCTCGAGAGTCCTTCTTCAACGCGTCTCGAGGCCCTAGTCCCCTCCCGTGACTCGAGAGCCAGGACGCGCTCCCCCTCGCCACGCGCATGGAGACCTGACTTCCCTGGCGCCGCACGAGAGGCTCCCTGAGATCCTCGTCGTGCCCCGGGAGAAAACCCCGACGGGCGCCTCAGCTCGAGGAAACCCCGGAGACGCCCCCGTCCTCGCGAGCTGAGGGCCTTCTTTTCCTGCATGGCCTGGAGAGCAATCCCGGGTCCTCTCTCCAAACGGAAGAGGAGGCTGGACTCCCTTGAGGCCGCTCAGGGGGCTCCAAGAGTCCCGCGTCGCGACTCGAGAGGAGAGCGGAGTCCTTGGCTTCCCCTCGAGACGAGGCCTGACTCCCCGGGGGAGCCTGGAATGCAACCCCGAGATCCCTGCCTTCCCTGGAGAGGAAAATTAGGTCCCGGACACACGCCTAGGTGAGGTCTCTTCGGCCCTGCAGTGACTCGAGCGCAACCCCCAGCTTTCCTTCGCAACCCGAGGGGAAGATTGGGCTTCCCAGGGCCAACCCAAGGGGAAGGCTGAGATCCCCGTCGTAACTCGAGAATGCCGCCGCAACTCGATAAAAACCACGTGGTTCCCACCTCTTGGCAAGATGAGGCCCTTGCCCGCGACGGCGTCTCAAGGGAAATAACCTGTTCCGCCCTGAAGGGAGAATCGGCCCCTGACAGCCTTCCTGCGACCCCCAAAAGTCCCCCGACACGCCGGGGTCCCCCGAGGGGAACACCGAGGGTCCCGGCACCGCTTCCTCTGAGCCCCTTCTCCCCTCCTGATCGCGACAGGAGAGGCGATTCCCCTGCGTGGTCTGGAAGGGGTTCCCGGCCTTCCCGGCGCACCTCAGGATGAGGCCGGTCTCACGAGGATATTCGAGACGAGCCACGTGGGTGGGGCCACATGCCGAAGGTCCCCGATTCCCCGGTCCGCCCTTGAGAAGGACCCGAGGCCCGGACCCCTCTTCGAAGGCAACCCTGTGGGGGAAGGCACAACACGAAGGGGCACTGCCACCCCCGTGCATCGTCCGCAAAGACCCGCGGGTTCCACACACAGCTCGACGAGGGGCCTGAGACCCCCTGAGTAACTCGAGAGGCCAGCGGGGTTCCCTTCCTCAGACAAGACGAGGCCTGACTCTCCTGTCCCAACTCTGCAGGGACCCTGCGGTCGGAGTCCGAAACGGAGAGGAAGCCTGAGGTTCCTGCCTCCCCTCGAGGTGAGGCCCTCTTCCGTTGCGCCAGACCCAGCGGAGTCCCGAGGGGCCCCGCCACCTCCACAGGATCCCTCGCCTCTCAGAGGCACCCTGGGAAGTTCCCTAAGGTCCCCGGCAGAAGGCGAGGGACACGAGGGTTTCCCGCCGCCCCCCAACAAAGACCTCGAGAGTCCTTCTTCAACGCGTCTCGAGGCCCTAGTTCCCTCCCGTGACTCGAGAGCCAGGACGCGCTCCCCCTCGCCACGCGCATGGAGACCTGACTTCCCTGGTGCCGCACGAGAGGCTCCCTGAGATCCTCGTCGTGCCTCGGGAGAAAACCCCCACGGGCGCCGCAGCTCGAGGAAACCCCTGAGACGCCCCCGTCCTCGCGAGCTGAGGGCCTTCTTTTCCTGCATGGCCTGGAGAGCAATCCCGGGTCCTCTCTCCAAACGGAAGAGGAGGCTGGACTCCCTTGAGGCCGCTCAGGGGGCTCCAAGAGACCCGCGTCGCGACTCGAGAGGAGAGCGGAGTCCTTGGCTTCCCCTCGAGACGAGGCCTGACTCCCCGGGGGAGCCTGGAATGCAACCCCGAGATCCCTGCCTTCCCTGGAGAGGAATATTAGGTCCCTGACACACGCCTAGGTGAAGTCTCTTCGGCCCTGCATTGACTCGAGCGCAACCCCCAGCTTTCCCTCGCAACCCGAGGGGAAGATTGGGCTTCCCAGGGCCAACCCAAGGGGAAGGCTGAGATCCCCGTCGTAACTCGAGAATCCCGCCGCAACTCGAGAAAAACCACGTGGTTCCCACCTCTTGGCAAGATGAGGCCCTTGCCCGCCACGGCGTCTCAAGGGAAGTCCCCTGTTCCGCCCTGAAAGGCGAAACGATCCCTGACAGCCTTCCTGCGACCCCCAAAAGTCCCCCGACATGCCGGGTTCCCTCGAGGGGAATACCGAGGGTCCCGGCACCGCTTCCTCTGAGCCCCTTCTCCCCTCCTGATCGCGACAGGAGAGGCGATTCCCCTGCGTGGTCTGGAAGGGGTTCCCGGCCTTCCCGGCGCACCTCAGGATGAGGCCGGTCTCACGAGGAAATTCGAGACGAACCACGTGGGTGGGGCCACATGCCGAACGCCCCCGATTCCCCGGTCCGCCCTTGAGAAGGACCCGAGGCCCGGACCCCTCTTCGAAGGCAACCCTGTGGGTGAAGGCACAACACGAAGGGGCACTGCCACCCCCGTGCATCGTCCGCAAAGACCCGCGGGTTCCACACACAGCTCGACGAGGGGTCTGAGACCCCCTGAGCAACTCGAGAGGCCAGCGGGGTTCCCTTCCTCAGACAAGACGAGGCCTGACTCTCCTGGCCCAACTCTGCAGGGACCCTGCGGTCGGAGTCCGAAACGGAGAGGAAGCCTGAGGTTCCTACCTCGCCTCGAGGTGAGGCCCTCTTCCGTTGCGCCAGACCCAGCGGAGTCCCGAGGGGCCCCGCCACCTCCACAGGATCCCTCGCCTCTCAGAGGCACCCTGGGAAGTTCCCTAAGGTCCCCGGCAGAAGGCGAGGGAAACGAGGGTTTCCCGCCGCCCCCCGACAAAGACCTCGAGAGTCCTTCTTCAACGCGTCTCGAGGCCCTAGTCCCCTCCCGTGACTCGAGAGCCAGGACGCGCTCCCCCTCGCCACGCGCATGGAGACCTGACTTCCCTGGCGCCGCACGAGAGGCTCCCTGAGATCCTCGTCGTGCCCCGGGAGAAAACCCCGACGGGCGCCTCAGCTCGAGGAAACCCCGGAGACGCCCCCGTCCTCGCGAGCTGAGGGCCTTCTTTTCCTGCATGGCCTGGAGAGCAATCCCGGGTCCTCTCTCCAAACGGAAGAGGAGGCTGGACTCCCTTGAGGCCGCTCAGGGGGCTCCAAGAGACCCGCGTCGCGACTCGAGAGGAGAGCGGAGTCCTTGGCTTCCCCTCGAGACGAGGCCTGACTCCCCGGGGGAGCCTGGAATGCAACCCCGAGATCCCTGCCTTCCCTGGAGAGGAATATTAGGTCCCTGACACACGCCTAGGTGAAGTCTCTTCGGCCCTGCATTGACTCGAGCGCAACCCCCAGCTTTCCCTCGCAACCCGAGGGGAAGATTGGGCTTCCCAGGGCCAACCCAAGGGGAAGGCTGAGATCCCCGTCGTAACTCGAGAATCCCGCCGCAACTCGAGAAAAACCACGTGGTTCCCACCTCTTGGCAAGATGAGGCCCTTGCCCGCCACGGCGTCTCAAGGGAAGTCCCCTGTTCCGCCCTGAAAGGCGAAACGATCCCTGACAGCCTTCCTGCGACCCCCAAAAGTCCCCCGACATGCCGGGTTCCCTCGAGGGGAATACCGAGGGTCCCGGCACCGCTTCCTCTGAGCCCCTTCTCCCCTCCTGATCGCGACAGGAGAGGCGATTCCCCTGCGTGGTCTGGAAGGGGTTCCCGGCCTTCCCGGCGCACCTCAGGATGAGGCCGGTCTCACGAGGAAATTCGAGACGAACCACGTGGGTGGGGCCACATGCCGAACGCCCCCGATTCCCCGGTCCGCCCTTGAGAAGGACCCGAGGCCCGGACCCCTCTTCGAAGGCAACCCTGTGGGTGAAGGCACAACACGAAGGGGCACTGCCACCCCCGTGCATCGTCCGCAAAGACCCGCGGGTTCCACACACAGCTCGACGAGGGGTCTGAGACCCCCTGAGCAACTCGAGAGGCCAGCGGGGTTCCCTTCCTCAGACAAGACGAGGCCTGACTCTCCTGGCCCAACTCTGCAGGGACCCTGCGGTCGGAGTCCGAAACGGAGAGGAAGCCTGAGGTTCCTACCTCGCCTCGAGGTGAGGCCCTCTTCCGTTGCGCCAGACCCAGCGGAGTCCCGAGGGGCCCCGCCACCTCCACAGGATCCCTCGCCTCTCAGAGGCACCCTGGGAAGTTCCCTAAGGTCCCCGGCAGAAGGCGAGGGAAACGAGGGTTTCCCGCTGCCCCCCGACAAAGACCTCGAGAGTCCTTCTTCAACGCGTCTCGAGGCCCTAGTCCCCTCCCGTGACTCGAGAGCCAGGACGCGCTCCCCCTCGCCACGCGCATGGAGACCTGACTTCCCTGGCGCCGCACGAGAGGCTCCCTGAGATCCTCGTCGTGCCCCGGGAGAAAACCCCGACGGGCGCCTCAGCTCGAGGAAACCCCGGAGACGCCCCCGTCCTCGCGAGCTGAGGGCCTTCTTTTCCTGCATGGCCTGGAGAGCAATCCCGGGTCCTCTCTCCAAACGGAAGAGGAGGCTGGACTCCCTTGAGGCCGCTCAGGGGGCTCCAAGAGACCCGCGTCGCGACTCGAGAGGAGAGCGGAGTCCTTGGCTTCCCCTCGAGACGAGGCCTGACTCCCCGGGGGAGCCTGGAATGCAACCCCGAGATCCCTGCCTTCCCTGGAGAGGAATATTAGGTCCCTGACACACGCCTAGGTGAAGTCTCTTCGGCCCTGCATTGACTCGAGCGCAACCCCCAGCTTTCCCTCGCAACCCGAGGGGAAGATTGGGCTTCCCAGGGCCAACCCAAGGGGAAGGCTGAGATCCCCGTCGTAACTCGAGAATCCCGCCGCAACTCGAGAAAAACCACGTGGTTCCCACCTCTTGGCAAGATGAGGCCCTTGCCCGCCACGGCGTCTCAAGGGAAGTCCCCTGTTCCGCCCTGAAAGGCGAAACGATCCCTGACAGCCTTCCTGCGACCCCCAAAAGTCCCCCGACATGCCGGGTTCCCTCGAGGGGAATACCGAGGGTCCCGGCACCGCTTCCTCTGAGCCCCTTCTCCCCTCCTGATCGCGACAGGAGAGGCGATTCCCCTGCGTGGTCTGGAAGGGGTTCCCGGCCTTCCCGGCGCACCTCAGGATGAGGCCGGTCTCACGAGGAAATTCGAGACGAACCACGTGGGTGGGGCCACATGCCGAACGCCCCCGATTCCCCGGTCCGCCCTTGAGAAGGACCCGAGGCCCGGACCCCTCTTCGAAGGCAACCCTGTGGGTGAAGGCACAACACGAAGGGGCACTGCCACCCCCGTGCATCGTCCGCAAAGACCCGCGGGTTCCACACACAGCTCGACGAGGGGTCTGAGACCCCCTGAGCAACTCGAGAGGCCAGCGGGGTTCCCTTCCTCAGACAAGACGAGGCCTGACTCTCCTGGCCCAACTCTGCAGGGACCCTGCGGTCGGAGTCCGAAACGGAGAGGAAGCCTGAGGTTCCTACCTCGCCTCGAGGTGAGGCCCTCTTCCGTTGCGCCAGACCCAGCGGAGTCCCGAGGGGCCCCGCCACCTCCACAGGATCCCTCGCCTCTCAGAGGCACCCTGGGAAGTTCCCTAAGGTCCCCGGCAGAAGGCGAGGGATACGAGGGTTTCCCGCCGCCCCCCGACAAAGACCTCGAGAGTCCTTCTTCAACGCGTCTCGAGGCCCTAGTCCCCTCCCGTGACTCGAGAGCCAGGACGCGCTCCCCCTCGCCACGCGCATGGAGACCTGACTTCCCTGGCGCCGCACGAGAGGCTCCCTGAGATCCTCGTCGTGCCCCGGGAGAAAACCCCGACGGGCGCCTCAGCTCGAGGAAACCCCGGAGACGCCCCCGTCCTCGCGAGCTGAGGGCCTTCTTTTCCTGCATGGCCTGGAGAGCAATCCCGGGTCCTCTCTCCAAACGGAAGAGGAGGCTGGACTCCCTTGAGGCCGCTCAGGGGGCTCCAAGAGACCCGCGTCGCGACTCGAGAGGAGAGCGGAGTCCTTGGCTTCCCCTCGAGACGAGGCCTGACTCCCCGGGGGAGCCTGGAATGCAACCCCGAGATCCCTGCCTTCCCTGGAGAGGAAAATTAGGTCCCGGACACACGCCTAGGTGAGGTCTCTTCGGCCCTGCAGTGACTCGAGCGCAACCCCCAGCTTTCCCTCGCAACCCGAGGGGAAGATTGGGCTTCCCAGGGCCAACCCAAGGGGAAGGCTGAGATCCCCGTCGTAACTCGAGAATGCCGCCGCAACTCGATAAAAACCACGTGGTTCCCACCTCTTGGCAAGATGAGGCCCTTGCCCGCGACGGCGTCTCAAGGGAAATAACCTGTTCCGCCCTGAAGGGCGAAACGGCCCCTGACAGCCTTCCTGCGACCCCCAAAAGTCCCCCGACACGCCGGGTTCCCTCGAGGGGAACACCGAGGGTCCCGGCACCGCTTCCTCTGAGCCCCTTCTCCCCTCCTGATCGCGACAGGAGTGGCGATTCCCCTGCGTGGTCTGGAAGGTGTTCCCGGCCTTCCCGGCGCACTTCAGGATGAGGCCGGTCTCACGAGGAAATTCGAGACGAGCCACGTGTGTGGGGCCACAGGCCGAACGCCCCCGATTCCCCGGTCCGCTCTTGAGAAGGACCCGAGGCCCGGACCCCTCTTCGAAGGCAACCCTGTGGGTGAAGGCACAACACGAAGGGGCACTGCCACCCCCGTGCATCGTCCGCAAAGACCCGCGGGTTCCACACACAGCTCGACGAGGGGCCTGAGACCCCCTGAGCAACTCGAGAGCCCAGCGGGGTTCCCTTCCTCAGACAAGACGAGGCCTGACTCTCCTGTCCCAACTCTGCAGGGACCCTGCGGTCGGAGTCCGAAACGGAGAGGAAGCCTGAGGTTCCTGCCTCCCCTCGAGGTGAGGCCCTCTTCCGTTGCGCCAGACCCAGCGGAGTCCCGAGGGGCCCCGCCACCTCCACAGGATCCCTCGCCTCTCAGAGGCACCCTGGGAAGTTCCCTAAGGTCCCCGGCAAAAGGAGAGGGACACGAGGGTTTCCCACCGCCCCCCGAGAAAGACCTCGAGAGTCCTTCTTCAACGCGTCTCGAGGCCCTTGTCCCCTCCCGTGACTCGAGAGCCAGGACGCGCTCCCCCTGGCCACGCGCATGGAGACCTGACTTCCCTGGCGCCGCACGAGAGGCTCCCTGAGATCCTCGTCGTGCCTCGGGAGAAAACCCCCACGGGCGCCGCAGCTCGAGGAAACCCCTGAGACGCCCGCGTCCTCACGAGCTGAGGGCCTTCTTTTCCTGCATGGCCTGGAGAGCAATCCCGGGTCCTCTCTCCAAACGGAAGAGGAGGCTGGACTCCCTTGAGGCCGCTCAGGGGGCTCCAAGAGCCCCGCGTCGCGACTCGAGAGGAGAGCGGAGTCCTTGGCTTCCCCTCGAGACAAGGCCTGACTCCCCGGGGGAGCCTGGAATGCAACCCCGAGATCCCTGCCTTCCCTGGAGAGGAATAGTAGGTCCCGGACACACGCCTAGGTGAGGTCTCTTCGGCCCTGCAGTGACTCGAGCGCAACCCCCAGTTTTCCCTCGCAACCCGAGGAGAAGATTGGGCTTCCCAGGGCCAACCCAAGGGGAAGGCTGAGATCCCCGTCGTAACTCGAAAATCCCGCCGCAACTCGAGAAAAACCACGTGGTTCCCACCTCTTGGCAAGAGGAGGCCCTTGCCCGCGACGGCGTCTCAAGGGAAGTCCCCTGTTCCGCCCTGAAGGGCGAAACGGTCCCTGACAGGCTTCCTGAGACCCCCAAAAGTCCCCCGACACGCCGGGTTCCCTCGAGGGGAACACCGAGGGTCCCGGCACCGCTTCCTCTGACCCCTTCTCCCCTCCTGATCGCGACAAGAGAGGCGATTCCCCTGCGTGGTCTGGAAGGGGTTCCCGGCCTTCCGGCGCACCTCAGGATGATGCCGGTCTCACGAGGAAATTCGAGACGAGCCACGTGGGTGGGGCCACATGCCGAACGCCCCCGATTCCCCTGTCCGCCCTTGAGAAGGACCCGAGGCCCGGACCCCTCTTCGAAGGCAACCCTGTGGGGGAAGGCACAACACGAAGGGGCGCTGCCACCCCCGTGCATCGTCCGCAAAGACCCGCGGGTTCCACACACAGCTCGACGAGGGGCCTGAGACCCCCTGAGCAACTAGAGAGGCCAGCGGGGTTCCCTTCCTCAGACAAGACGAGGCCTGACTCTCCTGTCCCAACTCTGCAGGGACCCTGCGGTCGGAGTCCGAAACGGAGAGGAAGCCTGAGGTTCCTGCCTCCCCTCGAGGTGAGGCCCTCTTCCGTTGCACCAGACCCAGCGGAGTCCCGAGGCGCCCCGCCACCTCCACAGGATCCCTCGCCTCTCAGAGGCACCCTGGGAAGTTCCCTAAGGTCCCCGGCAAAAGGCGAGGGACACGAGGGTTTACCGCCGCCCCCCGAGAAAGACCTCGAGAGTCCTTCTTCAACGCGTCTCGAGGCCCTAGTCCCCTCCCGTGACTCGAGAGCCAGGACGCGCTCCCCCTCGCCACGCGCATGGAGACCTGACTTCCCTGGCGCCGCACGAGAGGCTCCCTGAGATCCTCGTCGTGCCCCGGGAGAAAACCCCGACGGGCGCCTCAGCTCGAGGAAACCCCGGAGACGCCCCCGTCCTCGCGAGCTGAGGGCCTTCTTTTCCTGCATGGCCTGGAGAGCAATCCCGGGTCCTCTCTCCAAACGGAAGAGGAGGCTGGACTCCCTTGAGGCCGCTCAGGGGGCTCCAAGAGACCCGCGTCGCGACTCGAGAGGAGAGCGGAGTCCTTGGCTTCCCCTCGAGACGAGGCCTGACTCCCCGGGGGAGCCTGGAATGCAACCCCGAGATCCCTGCCTTCCCTGGAGAGGAAAATTAGGTCCCGGACACACGCCTAGGTGAGGTCTCTTCGGCCCTGCAGTGACTCGAGCGCAACCCCCAGCTTTCCCTCGCAACCCGAGGGGAAGATTGGGCTTCCCAGGGCCAACCCAAGGGGAAGGCTGAGATCCCCGTCGTAACTCGAGAATGCCGCCGCAACTCGATAAAAACCACGTGGTTCCCACCTCTTGGCAAGATGAGGCCCTTGCCCGCGACGGCGTCTCAAGGGAAATAACCTGTTCCGCCCTGAAGGGCGAAACGGCCCCTGACAGCCTTCCTGCGACCCCCAAAAGTCCCCCGACACGCCGGGTTCCCTCGAGGGGAACACCGAGGGTCCCGGCACCGCTTCCTCTGAGCCCCTTCTCCCCTCCTGACCGCGACAGGAGTGGCGATTCCCCTGCGTGGTCTGGAAGGGGTTCCCGGCCTTCCCGGCGCACTTCAGGATGAGGCCGGTCTCACGAGGAAATTCGAGACGAGCCACGTGTGTGGGGCCACAGGCCGAACGCCCCCGATTCCCCGGTCCGCTCTTGAGAAGGACTCGAGGCCCGGACCCCTCTTCGAAGGCAACCCTGTGGGTGAAGGCACAACACGAAGGGGCACTGCCACCCCCGTGCATCGTCCGCAAAGACCCGCGGGTTCCACACACAGCTCGACGAGGGGCCTGAGACCCCCTGAGCAACTCGAGAGGCCAGCGGGGTTCCCTTCCTCAGACAAGACGAGGCCTGACTCTCCTGTCCCAACTCTGCAGGGACCCTGCGGTCGGAGTCCGAAACGGAGAGGAAGCCTGAGGTTCCTGCCTCCCCTCGAGGTGAGGCCCTCTTCCGTTGCGCCAGACCCAGCGGAGTCCCGAGGGGCCCCGCCACCTCCACAGGATCCCTCGCCTCTCAGAGGCACCCTGGGAAGTTCCCTAAGGTCCCCGGCAGAAGGAGAGGGACACGAGGGTTTCCCGCCGCCCCCCGAGAAAGACCTCGAGAGTCCTTCTTCAACGCGTCTCGAGGCCCTAGTCCCCTCCCGTGACTCGAGAGCCAGGACGCGCTCCCCCTGGCCACGCGCATGGAGACCTGACTTCCCTGGCGCCGCACGAGAGGCTCCCTGAGATCCTCGTCGTGCCTCGGGAGAAAACCCCCACGGGCGCCGCAGCTCGAGGAAACCCCTGAGACGCCCGCGTCCTCACGAGCTGAGGGCCTTCTTTTCCTGCATGGCCTGGAGAGCAATCCCGGGTCCTCTCTCCAAACGGAAGAGGAGGCTGGACTCCCTTGAGGCCGCTCAGGGGGCTCCAAGAGACCCGCGTCGCGACTCGAGAGGAGAGCGGAGTCCTTGGCTTCCCCTCGAGACGAGGCCTGACTCCCCGGGGGAGCCTGGAATGCAACCCCGAGATCCCTGCCTTCCCTGGAGAGGAATAGTAGGTCCCGGACACACGCCTAGGTGAGGTCTCTTCGGCCCTGCAGTGACTCGAGCGCAACCCCCAGCTTTCCCTCGCAACCCGAGGGGAAGATTGGGCTTCCCGGGGCCAACCCCAGGGGAAGGCTGAGATCCCCGTCGTAACTCGAGAATGCCGCCGCAACTCGAGAAAAACCACGTGGTTCCCACCTCTTTGCAAGATGAGGCCCTTGCCCGCTACGGCGTCTCAAGGGAAGTCCCCTGTTCCACCCTGAAGGGCGAAACGGTCCCTGACAGCCTTCCTGCGACCCCCAAAAGTCCCCCGACACGCCGGGGTCCCCCGAAGGGAACACCGAGGGTCCCGGCACCGCTTCCTCTGAGCCCCTTCTCCCCTCCTGATCGCGACAGGAGAGGCGATTCCCCTACGTGGTCTGGAAGGGGTTCCGGGCCTTCCCGGCGCACCTCAGGATGAGGCCGGTCTCACGAGGACATTCGAGACGAGCCACGTGGGTGGGACCACATGCCGAACGCCCCCGATTCCCCGGTCCGCCCTTGAGAAGGACCCGAGGCCCGGACCCCTCTTCGAAGGCAACCCTGTGGATGAAGGCACAACACGAAGGGGCACTGACAGCCTCGTGCATCGTCCGGAAAAACCCGCAGGTTCCACATACAGCTCAACAAGTGGCTTGTCACCCCTGAAGAACTCGAGGGGCAAGTGGGTTTTCATTCCTCTACACAAGACGAGGCCTGACTCTCCTGTCCCAACTCTGCAGGGACTTTGCGATCCGAATCAGACCAGCGCCAGTGAAGTCACGAGAGGAACGCTGAGGTTCCTGCCTCCACTCGAGATTAGGACCTCTTCCATTGCACGAAACCCAGTGGAGTCCCGAGAGAGGCGTCCCAGCTCCACAGTATCCCTGACTTCTCAGAGGCACCCTGAGAAGCTCCCTGAGGTCACCAGCACAATTCGCGTGAACCCAGGGTTTACTGCCGCCACCATAGAAAGAACTCAAGAGTCCTTCTTCAACGCATTTTGAGGCCTGATTCCCCTACCATGACTCGAGGGCAATGACACGCTCCCTCTGCTACACTCATGAAGCCCTGACTTCCCTGGCACCACACGAGAGGCTCCCTGAGCTCCCCATCATACCTCGTGAGAAACCAAACACTGGCGCCACAGATAGAGAAAACCCACGAGACGCCCCCATTTTCGCGACATGACGACCTTCTTTTCTAGCATGGCCTGGAGTGCAATCCCGAGACCTCTCTCCAAACTCCACAGTAGGCTTGACTCCCTTTTGGTCACTCAGTGGACTCCAAGACATACCCGTCGCGACTCGAGAGGAGAGCGGAGTCTTTTCCTTCCCCTCGAGGCGAGGCCTGACTCCTCGGGTGTGTCTGATATGTGAACCGGAGATCCCTTTCGCCCCTGGAGAGAAACATTAGGTCCTGGACACAAGCCTAGATGAGGTCTCTGTTTTCCTGCAGTGACTCGAGAGCAATCCCCAACTCTCCCTCGCAACTCGAATGGAAGACTGGACTTCCCTGGGCCAACAGAAGAGGAAGCCTGAATTTCCCGTTGTAACTCAAGAATCCCACCACAACTCGAGAAAAACCACGTCGTTCCCTCTTCATCGCAAGATGCGGCCATTGCCGCTACAGCGTCTCAAAAGAAGTCTTACGTTCCATCTTGAAGTGCGATACGGTACTTGGCACCCTTGATGCGACCCCCAAATTTCCCTGACACCCCGGTCTCACTCGAGGAGAACATGGAGGTTCCCAGCACCGCTTCAGCTGAGCCTCTTCTCCCCTCCTGATGGCGACAGGAGGGTCGATTCCCCTGCTTTGTCTGGAAGGGGTTCCCAGACTTCCCGGCGAACCTCAGGATGAGGCCAGTCTCACGAGGGATGTCGAGACGTAGCCTCGTGTTGGTGCCACATGCCGAAAGACCCCGATTTCCTGGTCCGCTATTGATAAGATCCCGATGCCCGGTCACCTCTTCGAAGGTAACCCTGTGGATGAAGGCACAACACGAAGGGGCACTGACACCCCTGTGCATCGTCCCCCAAAACCGCAGGTTCCACATACAACTCGACAGGTGGCCTGTCATCCCGTGAACAACTCGAGAGGCAAGCGGAGTTCCATTACTCCACACAAGACGAGGTCTGACTCTCCTGTCCCAACTCTGCAGGGACCCTGCTATCCGAGTCAGAAATGGAGAGGAACCCTGACGTTACTGCCTCAATCCGAGATTAGGTCCTCTTCAATTGCACCAGTCCCTGTGATGTCCCGAGAAGCCCCTCTCAACTCCACAGTATCCCTGACTTCTCAGAGGAACCCCGCTAAGCTCCCTGAGGTCATGGGCACAAGTCGAGGGAACCCAGGGTTTCCTGCCACACCCCGAGAAAGACCTCGAGAGTTCTTCTTCGAAGCGTCTTGAGGCTTGATTCCCCTACCATGACTCGAGAGCAATGAGGCGCTCCCCCATGCCACGTCCATGGAGACCTGACTTCCGTGGCACCACAGGAGTCTCCCTGAGCTCCCCGTCCTATCTCGTGAGAAACCCCAACCAGGCACTGCACCTTGAGAAAACCCACGAGACGCCCCCGTCATCGCGAGATGAGGGCCTTCTTTTCCTGCATGGCCTAGAGAGCAATCCCGAGTCCTCTCTCCAAACTCCACAGTAGGCTTAACTCCATTTAGGCCACGCTTGGGCTCCAAGGGATACCCGTCGCAACTCGAGAGGAGAGCGGAGTCCATTCATTCCCTTCGAGACGAGGCCTGACTCCCCGGGTGAGTCTGGAATGCAACCCCGAGATCCCTGTCGCCCCTGGAGAGAAAAACTCGGTCCTGGACACAAACCTAGATGAGCTCTATTTTGCCCTGCAGTGACTCGAGAGCAATCTCCAGCTCTCACTTGCAACTCGAATGGAAGATTGGACTTCCCTGGGCCAACACAAGAGGAAACCTGTATTCCCCATCGTAACTCAAGAATTCTGCCGCAACTCGAGAAAAAACACGTGGGTCCCCCGTCAGCGCTAGATGAGGCCCTTGCCCACTACAGCAGCTCAAGAGAAGTCCCAGGTTCCGTCTTGAAGTGCGAAACGGTACTTGGCACCCTTGATGCAACCAGAAAAGTTACCCGACTTTCACTCAAGGAGAGCACCGAGGTTCCCGGCACTACTTCATCTGAGCCCTTTCTCTCCTCCTGATCCCGAAAGTAGGGTCGATTCCCCTGCTTTGTTTGGAAAGGGTTCCTCGACTTTCCTGCGCGCCTCAGGATGAGGCCGGTCTCACGAGAAAATTCGAGACGTAGCCTAGTGGGTGGTGCAACATGCTGAAAGACCCCAATTTCCCAGTCCGCACTTGAGGAGAACACGATGCCCGGACACCTCTTCGAAGGCAACCCTGTGGATGAAGGCACAACAGGAAGGAGCACTGACGCCCCCGTGCATCTCCGAAAAACCCGCAGGTTCCACACACATCACGAAAAGTGGTGTTATCCTTGAACAACTTGAGATGTAAGCGGAGTTCCATTCCTCCGCAGAACACGAGACCTGACACTCCTGAGCAAACTCAACAGGGACCCTGCGATCTGAGTCAGATCCGGCCTCCAGGAAGTCAGGAGCAGAACCCTGAGGTTCCTGCCTCAACTCGAGATGAGGCCCACTTCCATTGCACCAAACCCAGAGGAGTCCCGAGAGGCCTCTCCCAAATCCACAGTATCCCTGACTTCTCAGAGGCACCCTGAGACGCTCCCTGAGGTCACCGGCACAAGTCAAGGGAACCCAGGGTTTCCTGCCGCAACCCTAGAAAGACATCGAGAGTTCTTTTTCAACCCGTCATGAGGCCCGATTCCCCTACCCTGACTTGAGAGCAATGACGCGCTCCCCCTTGCCCCGCCCGTGGAGACCTGACTTCCCTGTTGCCACACGAGAGGCTACCTGAACTCCCCGTCGTACCTCGTGAGAAACCCCACACTGGCGCCGCAGCTCGAGAAAACCCACGAGACGCCCCCGTCATCTCGAGATGTGGGCCTTCTTTTCCTGCGTGGCCTGGAGAGCAATCCCGAGTCCTCTCTCCAAACTGAAGAGGAGGGTTGACTCCCTTTAGACCACTCAGTGGGCTCCAAGAGATACGCGTCGCAACTCGAGAGGATAGCCGAGTCCTTTGCTTCCCCTCGAGACGAGGCCTAACTCCCCGGGTGAGTCTGTAATGCAAACCCGAGATCCCTGTCGCCCTTGGAGAGGATCATTGGGTCCTGAACACAAGGCTAGATGAGGTCGCTTTTGCCCTGCAGTAACTCGAGAGCACTCCCCAGCTTTCCCTCGCAACCCGAATGGAAGATTGGACCTCCCTGGGCCAACACAAGAGGAAGCCTGAATTCCCAGTAGTAATTCGAGAATTCCGCCTCAACTTGAGAAAAACCACGTGGTTCCCCCGTCATTGCAAGATGAGGCCCTTGCCCGCTCCAGCGTCTCAAGAGTAGTCCCACGTTCTGTCTTCAAGTGCGAAATGATATTTGGCACCCTTAATGCTACCCCAAAAGTTCCCCGACATACGGGTCGCACTAGAGGGGAACACCGAGGTTCCTGGCACCACTTCATCTGAGCCCCTTCTCCCCTCCTGATCGCGAAAGGAGGGTCAATTCCCCTGCTTTGTCTGCAAGGGGTTCCCGACCTTCTCCACGCACCTCAGATGAGGCTGTCTCACGAGGAAATTCGAGACGTAGCCTCGATGGTGGTGCCACATGCCGAAAGACCGCGATTTCCCGATCCGCTCTTGATAAGAACGCGATGCCCAGACACCTATTCGAAGATAGTGTGGATGAAGGCACAACACGAAGGGGCACTGACACCCCCGTGCATCGTCCGGAAAAGACCGCAGGTTACTCATACAGCTCAACAAGTGCCTGTCACCCAGTGAACAACTCGAGAGGCAAGCGGAGGTCCATTCCTGCACACAAGACAAGGCCTGACTCACCTCTCCCAACTATGCAGGGGGCTGCGATCGGAATCAGAAATGGAGAGGAACCCTGAGGTTCCTGCCTCCCCTCGAGATGAGGCCCCCTTCCATTTCACCAAACCCAGTGGAGTCCCGAGAGGTCTTTCCCAACTCCACAGTATCCCTGACTTCTCAGAGGCACCCGGAGAATCTCCCTGAGGTCACCGGCACAAGTCGAGGGAACCCAGGTATTCTTGCCAAGACCCGAGAGAGATCTTGAGAGTCCTTCAACGCGTCTAGAGGCCTGATTCCCCTACCATGACTCGAGAGCAATGATGCGCTCCCCCTCGCCACACGCATCGAGACCTAACTTCCCTGGCGCCACACAAGAGGCTCCCTGAGCTCCCCGTCGTACCTCCTGAGAAACCAACACAGGTGCTGCAGCTCGGTAAAACCACCGAGACCCCCCCCCCCCCGTCATCGTGAGATGAGGGCCTTCTTTTCCTGCATGTCCTGGACTGCAATCCCGAGTCCTCTCTCCAAACTCCAGAGGAGGCTTGACTCCCTTTAGTCCACTCAGTGGGCTCCAAGAAATACCCGTCGCGACTCGAGAAGAGAGAGAAGTCCTTTGTTTCCCCTCGAGAGGACGCCTGACTCCTGGGTGAGTCTAGAATGCAACCCCAAGATCCCAGTCATCCCTTGAGAGGAACATTAGGTCCTAGACACAAGCCTGGATGAGGTTTCTTTTGCCCTGCAGTGACTCGAGCGCAACCCCCAGCTCTCCCTCGCAACTCGAATGGAAGATTGGGCTTACCTGGGCCAACACAAGAGGAAGCCAGAAATCCCCTTCGTAACTCGAGAATCCCGCCGCAACTCGAGAAAAACCACGTGTTTCCAACGTCATCCCAAGATGAGGCCCTTGCTGCTATGGCGTCTCAAGAAAAGAACCACGTTCCGTCTTGAAGTGCGAAACGGTACTTTGCACCCTTGATGCGACACCAAATGTTCCCGGACACGCCGGTCTCACTCGACAGGAACACCGAGGCTCCCGCACCACTTCATCTGAGCACCTTCTCCCCTCCTGTTCGAGACAGGAGGGTCTATTCCCCTGCTTTGTTTGGAAGGGGTTCCCCACATTCCCGGCGCACCTCAGGATGAGGCCGGTCTCACGAGTAAATTCGAGACGTAGCGTCGTGGGTGGTGTCACATGCCGAAATACCCCGATTTCCCGGCCCACTCTTGAGAAGAACCCGATGCCCAGACACCTCTTCGAAGGCAACCCTGTGGACGAAGGCACAAAACGAAGGGTCACTGACACTCCCGTGCATCATTTGGTAAAAGCCGCAGGTTCCACACACAGCTCGACAAGAGGCCTGTCATCCCATGAACAACTCGAGAGGCAAGCAGAGTTCCATTCCTCCACTCAAGACGAGGCCTGACTCTCCGGTCCCAACTCTGAAGGGACCCTGCGATCGGAGTCCGAAATGGAGAGGAACCCTGAGGTTCCTGACTCCACTCGAGATGAGGCCCTCTTCCATTACACCAAAAACAGTGGAGGCCCGAGAGGCCCCTCCCAAATCCACAGTATCGCGACTTCTCAGAGGCACCCTTAGAAGCTCCCTGAGGTCACTGGCACAAGTCGAGGGAACACAGGGTTTCCTGATGCAACCCGAGAAAGACCTCGAAAATCCTCCTTCAACGCATCTTGAATCCCGATTCCGCTACCATGACTCGAGAGCAATGACGCGTTCCCCCTCGCCACTCGCATGGAGACTTGACTTCCCTGGCGCCACACGAGAGGCTCCCTGAGCTCCCCGTCATACCTCGTGAGAAATCCCACACTGGCTCCCCAGCTCCAGAAAACCCACGAGACGCCTCCGTCATCGCGAGATGAAGGCCTTCTTTTCCTGCATGGCCTGGAGAGCAATCTCGAGGCCTCTCTTCAAACTCCACAGGAGGCCTGACTCCCTTTAGGCCACTCTGTGGGCTCCAAGAGATACCCGTTGGGACTCGAGAGGAGAGCGGAATTCTTTGCTTCCCCTATATACCAGGCCTGACTCCTCAGGTGAGTCTGGAATGCAACCCCGAGATCCCTGTCGCCCCTGGAGGGGAACATTAGGTCCTAGACACAAGCATAGATGAGGTCTCATTTGCCCTGAAGTGACTCGAGAGCAATCCCCTGCTCTCCCTCGCACCTCGAATGGAAGAATGGACTTCCCTGGGACAACACAAGAGGAAACCTGAATTCCCCGTCGTAATTCGAAAATCCCGCCGCAACTCGAGGAAAACCACGTGGTTCCCCCGTCATCGCAAGATGAGGCCCTTGCCAGCTACAGCATCTCAGTAGAAGCCCTAAGTTCCATCTTGAAGTTTAAAACGATAATTGGCAACCTTGATGTTAGCACAAAAGTTCCCCGACACCCTGGTCTCACTCGAGGGGAACACCAAGGTTCGGTGCACCGCTTGTTCTGAGCCCCTTATCCCCTCCTGATCGCGACGGGAGGGTCGATTACCCTGCTTTGTCTGGAAGGGGTTCCGGACCTTCCCAGCGCACCTCAGGATGAGGCCGGTCTCACGAGGAAATTCGATACGTAGCCTTGTGGTTGGTGCCACACGCCGAAAGACCCCGATTTCCCTGTCTGCTCTTGATAAGAACCCAATGCTAGGACACCTCTTCGAAGGCAATCCTGTGGACGAAGGCACAAAACGAAGGGGTCTGACACCCTCCTGCATCATTGGAAAAGCCCGCAAGTTCCACATACAGATCGACAAGTGGCCTGTCACCCCGTGAACAACTCGAGAGGCAAGAGGAGTTAAATTCCTCCACACAAGACGAGGCCTGACTCTCCTGTCCCAACTCTGAATGGACACTGAGATCCGATTCAGAAATGGAGAGGAACCATGAGGTTCCTGCCTCAACTCGAGATAAGGCCCTCTTCTACTGCACCAAACCCAGTGGAGTTCGGAGCAGCCCCTCCCAACTGCACAGTATCCCTGACTTCTCAGAGGCACCCTGAAAAGCTCCCTGAGGTCACAGGCATAAGTCGACGGAACCCAGGGTTTCCTGCCGTAACCTGAGAAAAACCTCGCGAGTCCTTCTTCACGCGTCTTGAGGCCCGATTCCCCTACCATGACTGGAGAAAAATGACGCGCTCCCCCTCGCCACGCGCATGAAGATCTGACTTCCCCGGCACCACATGAGAGGCTCCCTGAGCTCCCCATCGTACCTCGTGAGAAACCCCACACTGGCGCCGCAGCTCGAGAAAACCCACGAGACGCCCCTGTCATGGTGAAATGAGGGCCTTCTTTCCTGCATGACCTGAAGAGCAATCCCGAATCCTCTCTCCAAACTCCAAAGGAGGCTTGACTCCCTTTAGGTCACTCAGTGGGCTCCAAGAGATACCCGTCGATACTCAGGAGGAGAGCGGTGTCCTTTGCTTCCCCTCAAGATGAGGCCTGACTACGAGGGTGAGTCTGGAATGCAACCCTGGATCCCTGTCGCCCCTGGAGAGGAACCTTAGGTCCTGGACAAAAGCCTAGAGGAGGTCTCTTTGGCCCTGCAGTGACTCAAGCGCAACCCCTAGCTTTCCCTTGCAACTCGAATGGAAGATTGGCCTTTCTGAGCCAACACAAGAAGAAGCCTGAATTTCCAGTTGTAATTTGAGAAACCCGCCGCAACTCGAGAAAAATCACGTGGTTCCCCGTATTGCAAGATGAGGCCCTTGCCCCCTACAGCGTCTCAAGAGAAGTCTCACATTCCGTCTTGAAGTGCAAAACAGTACTTGGCACCCTTGATGCGACCCCAAAAGTTCCCCTATATACCGATCTCACTAGAGGGGACACTGAAGTTTCTGGCACCACTTCATCTGAGGCCTTTCTCCTCTCCTGATCGCGATAGGAGGGTCGATTCCACTGCTTTGTCTCGAAGGGATTCCCGACCTTCCCGGCACACCTCAGGATGAGGCCGGTCTCACGAGGAAATTCGAGAGGTAGCCTCGAGGGCCATACTACATGCCGAAAGACCCCGATTCCATGGTCCACTTTTGATCAAAACCAGACTCCTGGACACTTCTTGGAAGGCAAGCCTGTGGATGAAGGCACAACACGTAGGGGCACTGACACCCCGTGCATCTTCCGGAAAAACCCGCAGGTTCCTCACACAGCTCCACAAGTGGTCTGTCACCTCGTGAACAACTCGAGAAGCAAGCGGAGTTCCATTCCTCCACACAAGACGATGCCTGACTCTCCTGTCACAACTCTAGGGACCTTGCGCACCGAGTCAGAAATGGAGAGGAAGCCTGAGGTTCCTGCCTCCACTCAAGATGAGGCCCTTTTCCATTGCCACAAAGCCAGTGGAGTCCCGAGAGGCCCGTCCCAAATCCACAGTATGCCTGACTTCTCAGAGGCACCCTGAGAAGCTCCCTAAGGTCACCGGCAGAAGTCGACGGAACCCAGGGTTTCCTGCCGCAACCCGAGAAAGACCTTGAGAGTCCTGCTTTAACGTGTCTTGAGGCCCGATTCCCGTATCATATCTCGAGAGCAATGACGCGCTCCCCCTTGCCATGCGCATGGAGACCTGAATTCCCTGGTGCCACACGAAAGGCTCCCTGAGCTTCCCGTCGCACCTTGTCAGAAACCGCACACTGGCACCGCAGCTCGAGAAAACCAACAAGACGCCCCTGTCATCGCGAGATGAGGGTCTTCTTTTCCTGCATGGCCTGGAGAGCAATCCTGAGTCCTCTCTCCAAACTCGACAGGGGGCTTGACTCCCTTTAGGTCACTCAGTGGGCTCCAAGAGACACCTGTGGTGACTCAAGAGGAGAGCGGGGTCCTTTGCTTCCCCTCGAGTCGAGCTCTGACTCCCAGGATGCGTCTGGAATGCAACCCCGAGATCGCTGTTGGCCCTGGAGAGGAATATTAGGTCCTGGACACAAGCATAGATGAGGTCTCTTTTGCCCTGCAGTGACTCAAGAGCAAACCCCAGCTCTCCCTCGAAACTCGAATGGAAGATTGGACTTCCCTGGGCCAACACAAGAGGAAGCCTGAATTCCCCGTCGTAACTCGAGAATCCCGCCGCACCTTGAGAAAAACCACGTGATTCCCCCGTCATCCCAAGATGAAGCCCTTGCCCTCTACAGCGTGTCAAGAGAAGCCCCAAGTCCGTATTGAAGTGCAAAACGGTACTTGGCACCCTTGAAGTGACCCCAAAAGTTTCCCGACACACCGGTCCCACTCGAGGGGAACACCGAGGTTCCCGGCACGACTTCAACTGAGCCCTTTCACTCCTCCTGATCGCGACAAGATGGTCGATTCCCCTGCTTTGTCTGGAAGGGGTTCCCGATCTTCATGGTGCACCTCAGGATGACACCAGTCTAACGAAGAAATTCGAGACGTAGCCTCATGGATGGTGCCACGTCCTGAAAGACCCCGATTTCCTGCTCTGCTATTGATAAGAACCCGATGTCCGGATACCTCTTTGAAGGCAACCCTGTGGATGAAGGCACAACACGAAGGGGCACTGACCCCCTCATGCATCTTACGGAAAAAACCGAAGGTTCCACTCACAGCTCGACAAATGGTCTGTTATCCTGTGAACAACTCGAGAGGCAAGTGGAGTTCCATTACTCCACACAAGACGAGGCCTGACTCTCCTGTCCCAACTCTTCAGGGACCCTGTGGTCGGAGTTTTAAATGGAGAGGAACCCTTAGGTTCCTGCCTCAACTCGAGATGAGAACCTTTGCCATTGCACCAAACCCAGTGGAGTTCCGAGAGCGCCTCCCAAGTCCACAGTATGCCTGACTTCTCAGAGGCACCCTGAGAAGCTCCCTGAGGTCACCGGTACAAGTCGAGGGAACCCAGGGTTTCCTGCCGCAACCTGAGAAAGACCTCGAGACTCCTTCTTCAACGCGTCTTGAGTCCCGATTTCCCTACCATGACTCGAGAGCATTTATGGGCTCCTCCTCATCACACGCATAGACACCTGACTTTCCTGGCGCCACACGAGAGGCTCCCTGAGCTCCCCGTCGTACCTCGTGAGAAAACTCATACTTGCGCTCCAACTCGAGAAAACCCACAAGACGCCCCCGTCATTGCGAGCTGAGGGCCTTCTTTCCTGTATGGCCTGGAGAGCAATCCCGACTCCTCTCTCCAACTCCACAGGAGGCTTGACTCCCTGGAGGCCACTCAGTGGGCTCCAAGAGATACCTATCGTGACCCAGGAGGATATCAGAATCCTTTGCTTCCCCTCGAGCCGAGGCCTGACTCACTGGGTGAGTCTGGAATGCGTCCCCGTGATCCCTATCGCCCCTGGAGAGGAACATTAGGTCCTGGACACAAGCCTAGATGAGGTCTATTTTGACCTGCCGTGACTCGAGAGCAATTCCCACCCAGCTCTCCCTGGCAACTCGAATGGAAGAATGGACTTCCCTGGGCCAACAGAAGAGGAAGCCTGAATTCCCCGTCGTAAGTCAACAATCCCATCTCAACTCGAAAAAAACCACGTGGTTTCCCCTTCATCACAAGATGAGGCCCTTGCCCGCCACAGAGTCTCCAGAGAAGTCCCACGTTTCATCTTGAAGTTTGAAACAGTATTTGGCAAGCTTTGTGAGACCCCAAAAGTTCCCTGACATACCGGTCTCACTCAAGGGGAACACCGAGGTTCCCGGCACCACTTCATCTGAGCCCCTTCTCCCCTCCTGATCGCGACAGTAGGGTCGATTAACCTGCTTTGTCTGGAAGGCTTTCCTGACCTTCCAGGGGCACCTCAGCATGAGGCCCGTCTCACGAGGAAATTCGAGACGTAGCCTCGTGTGTGGTGCCGCATTCCAAAAGACCCCGATTTCCTGGTCCGCTCTTGATAAGAACCCGATGCCCGCACACCACTTCGAAGGCAACCCTGTGGATGAAAGCACATCACGAAGGGACACTTACACCCCCGTGCATTGTCTGGAAAAAACCGCAGGTTCCACACACAGCTCGACAAGTGGCCTGTCACTCCTTGAACAACTCGAGAGGCAAGCGGAGTTCCATTCCTCCACACAAGACGAGGCCTGACTCTCCTGTCCCAACTCTGCAGGGACCCTGCAATCTGAGTCAGAAATGGAGAGGAACCCTGAGGTTCCTTCCTGATCTCGAGATTAGGCCCTCTTCCATTGCAGCAAACCCAGTGGAGTCCCGAGAGGCCTCTCCCAGCTCCATAGTATTCCTGACTTCTCAGAGGCACACTGAGAAGCTACCTGAGGTCACAGGCACAAGTCGAGGGAACCCAGGGTTTCCTGCCGCAACCCGAGAAAGACCTCGAGCGTCCTTTTTCATTGCGTTGAGCCCTGATTCCACTACCATGACTCGAGAGCAATGACGTGCGCCCCCTCGCCACTCGTATGGAGACTTGACTTCCCTGACACCACACGAGAGGCTCCCTGAGCTCCCGGTCGTACCTTGTGAGAAACCCCACACTGGCACCGCAGCTCCAGAAAAACCATGAGACTCCCCCGACATCGCGAGATGAGGGCCTTCTTTTCCTGCATGGCCTGGAGAGCAATCCCGCGTGCTCTCCAAACTCCACAAGAGAGGAGCCAAGATTGCTGAGGAGTAGGACGGGCAGAGCTCTTTCCCCCCCAAACAATTTCATCAAAAGAGCATTTAAACGTCGAGTAAATTCCACAATACAACTTATGAATGCTGCCAGAGGACATCAGGCACCCAGAAAAGAACCCAACTCTTGGAAAGTAGGTAGGAAAAAGTATAAAAGACAAAAAAAGAGACAAAAGAGGGAGGGAGGGATTTCCGTCCCGGGAAGATAGTCTTAAAAAGAGAAAAGTTTCCAAACACCAGGAAAGCTTTTCACTGCCAAATCTTTGCCAAGCTTTGGAAGCACAAAGGGTAACATAAGGGGGATAAAAATAAATCAACAATTAAAACTCGCAGATTGCAAGCCCTACGGTAACTCCCCCAGCCGCGAAGCAGTGCAGACGCCTGCTCACACCATTAGCAAGCAGGGGCTGGGCAGGGAGGCGCAGCGCGGGCTGCATCGCTTAGAGTAAAAATCTGACCTGAATACCCTGAGCGCTATCTGAACGAAATAACTTGGGCTAGCAAACCAGACTCTGGGATATCTACCACGCAAAAAGCCAGCCCTAACCTAAGACACCGCCAGGCCCGCGCACGGAACAAAGGACTGAACAGAGATAGCCGGCTGCAGACCTTCCCCCTCTGGTGACAGGCAGCCAGAGCCGGAAGGGGGCAATCGCAGCCCCAGAGAGACATTATCTATAAAACTGTAAGCAGGCTTCTTTGCTAACTAAAACTTCTTGGGGATCTGGACGGTCAACATCTGCCTGAGAAGGTGCGCCTGTTTTACACCCAGATAACCGAGTGGCGGGGAGGCGATAAGTCACAACATTGGCGCTCGCCAAACACCTCATCACCTGAGCTGCTCGGACCTGGGAAGAGCACAAAACGCAGGCCCAACCGAGTCTGTGCCTCTGAGGACTACCCGAGTGCCTGAACCTGAGCGGCTTGGACCTGGGAGGTGCATGCAGCCCAGGGCCAGCCTCGGATTGTTCCCGGTGGAACAACCTAGAGCCCGAGCAGTGTGGGCAGGGAGGCTACACGTGCCGTGAGCGGGGGCAGACCCAGTGTGGCTGAGGCACTGCGAGCGCACGCCAGTGTTATTTGTTTGCAGCATCACTCCCTCCCTCCCTCCCCACAGCACAACTGAACAAGTGAGCCTAAAAAAAAAAGTGTCCTCCACCATCCCCTTTGTGTCAGGGCGTAAACCAGACACTGAAGAGACCAGCAAACAAAAGAAGCTATAACAGAGGGAAACGCCTTGGAAGCTACAGGCAATAGATTAAAACCCTGTGGTTACTAGGACTACATAGGAAGGCGCCTATAGATCTTGAGAAATATAAGTCGGACCAAGGAACTAGCCAAAAATGAACCGAACCCACGATACTCACAACAAAACCAGAGAAAGTCCTAGATATATTTTTATGATCATTCTTACTTTTTTTTATTTTTTTTAATTTTAAGTTCTCTATTGTTCATTTAATTTTCACTTTTATAACCTATTACTTTGCAAAAAAAAGACCCTATTTTTTTCTTCTTCAGCAAACTTCATATATATGTATATATATATATATATATATATATAAAATAATTTTTTGACCTTGTTTTTTTGTTTTGTTTTGTTTTTTTCTTCTTTTCTTTAACATTGTATTTTTGAAATTCCAAACTGTACTCTAGATTTTTAATTTATGCTTTTTGATATTTGATATCAATTTTGTACCTGTAGTTTCTTTATAATTTTTGCGACATTGCTTGTTTTTGTTTGTTTGTTTTCTCTTTAGTTTTCTTCTTCCTTTTTTTTAACATTGTATTTTTGAAATTCCAAACTCTACTCTAGATTTTTAATTTTTGCTTTTTGGTATTAGTTATCAATTTTGTACCTGTATTTTCTTGATAATTTTTGCGACCTTGTTTGTTTTTCTTTGTTCGTTTTTTCTCTCTTTCTTTTCCTTCTTCTTTTCTTTAACATCGTATTTTTGAAATTCCAAACTCTACTCTAGATTTTTAATTTTTGCTTTTATGTATTTGTTACCAATTTTGTACCTTTAAGAACCCAATCTTCAGTACCCATTTTTCACTAGGGAGCGAGATTACTGGCTTGACTGCTCTCTCTCCCTTTGGACTCTCCTTTTTCTCCACCAGGTCGCCTGTGTCTCCTCCCTAACCCCTCTCTACTCTACCCAACTCTGTGAATTTCTGTGTATTCCAGACGGTGGAGAACACTTAGGGAACTGATTACTGGCTGGATCTGTCTCCCTCCTTTTCATTCCCCCCTTTTATCCTTCTGGCCACCTCTGTCTCCTTCCTCCTTCTTCTCATCTCTGTATAACTCTGTGAACATCTCTGAGCGGTCCAGTTGTGGAGTGCACATAAGGAAGTGACTACTGGCCAGCCCACTCTCTCCACTATTGATTCCACCTGATCTCATTTGGGTCACCTCTAACTCCCTCCTCCCTCTTCTCTTCTCCATGTAACGCTGTGAATCTTTCTGAGTGGCCCTCACAGTAGAGAAACTTTTCTTCTTTAACGTAGATGTTTTATCAATGGTGCTGTATAGAAGGAGAAGTTTTGAAACTACTGTAAAAGTAAGACAGATAACTGGAAGCAGGAGGCTTAAGTCCAAACCCTGACTCCAGGGAACTCCTGACTCCAAGGAACATTAATTGACAGGAGCTCATCAAATGCCTCCATACCGACACTGAAATCAAGCACCACACAAGGGCCAACAAGTTCCAGGGCAAGACATACCAAGCAAATTCTCCAGCAGCAAAGGAACGCAGCCCTGAGCTTCAAGATACAGGCTGCCCAAAGTCACCCCAAAACCACAAACATCTCATAACTCATTACTGGACACTTCATTGCACTCCAGAGAGAAGAAATACAGCTCCACCCACCAGAACACGGACACAAGCTTCCCTAACCAGGAAACCTTGACAAGACACCTGTACAAACCCACACACAGCGAGGAAATGCCACAGTAAAGAACTCCACAAACTGCCAGAATACAGAAAGGACACCCCAACCTCAGCAATTTAAACAAGATGAGACAGAGGAATACCCAGCAGATAAAGGAACAGGATAAATGCCCACCAAACCAAACAAAAGAGGAAGAGATAGGGAATCTACCTGATAAAGAATTCCGAGTAAGGAGAGTGAAATGGATCTAAAATCTTGAAATTAAAATGGAATCACAGATAAATAGCCTGGAGACAAGGATTGAGAAGATGCAAGAAAGGTTTAACAAGGACCTAGAAGAAATAAAAAAAGAGTCAATATATAATGAATAATGCAATAAATGAAATTAAAAACACTCTGGAGGCAACAAATAGTAGAATAACAGAGGCAGAAGATAGGATTAGTGAATTCGAAGATAGAATGGTAGAAATAAATGAATCAGAGAGGATACATGAAAAACGAATTAAAAGAAATGAGCACAATCTCAGAGACCTCCAGGACAATATTAAACGCTACAACATTCGAATCATAGGGGTCCCAGAAGAAGAAGACAAAAAGAAAGACCGTGAGAAAATACTTGAGGAGATAATAGTTGAAAACTTCCCTAAAATGGGGAAGGAAATACTCACTCAAGTCCAAGAAACCCAGAGAGTCCCAAACAGGATAAAGCCAAGGCGAAACCCCCCAAGACACATATTAATCACATTAACAAAAATCAAACACAAAGAACAAATATGAAAAGCAGCAAGGGAAAAACAACAAATAACACACAAGGGAATTGACATAAGGATAACAGCTGATCTTTCAATAGAAACTCTTCAAGCAAGGAGGGAATGGCAAGACATACTTAAAATGATGAAAGAAAATAACCTACAGCCCAGATTTTTGTACCCAGCAAGGATCTCATTCAAGTATGAATGAGAAATCAAAAGCTTTTCAGACAAGCAAAAGCTGAGAGAATTCTGCACCACCAAACCAGCTCTCCAACAAATACTAAACAGGAAACACAAAAACGGTGTATAAATTCAAACCCCAAACAATAAAGTAAATGGCAATGGGATCATACTTATCAGTAATTACCTTAAACGTAAATGGGTTGAATGCTCCAACCAAAAGACAAAGACTGGCTGAATGGATACAAAAACAAGACCCCTACGTATGTTGTCTACAAGAGACCCACCTCAAAACAGGGGATACATACAGACTGAAAGTGAAGGGCTGGAAAAAGATTGTCCATGCAAATAGGGACCAAAAGAAAGCAGGAGTAGCGATACTCATATCAGATAAAATAGACTTTAAAACAAAGGCTGTGAAAAGAGACAAAGAAGGTCACTACATAATGATCAAAGGATCAATCCAAGAAGAAGATATAACAATTATAAATATATATGCACCCAACGTGGGAGCACCACAGTATGTAAGACAAATGCTAACAAGTATGAAAGGAGAAATTAACACTAACACAATAATAGTTGGAGATTTTAATACCCCACTCACACCTATGGATAGATCAACTAAACAGAAATTTAACAAGGAAACACAAACTTTAAATGATACAATAGACCAGTTAGACCTAATTGATATCTATAGGACAATTCATCCCAAAACAATGAATTTCAACTTTTTCTAAAGTGCACATGGAACCTTCTCCAGGATAGATCACATCCTGGGCCATAAAGCTAGCATTGGTAAATTCAAAAAAATAGAAATAATTCCAAGCATCTTTTCTGACCACAATGCAGTAAGATTAGATCTCAATTACAGGAGAAAAACTATTAAAAATTCCAACATATGGAGGCTGAACAACACGCTGCTGAATAACCAACAAATCACAGAAGAAATCAAAAAAGAAATCAAAATTTGCATAGAAACGGATGAAAATGAAAACACAACAACCCAAAACTTGTGGGACACGGTAAAAGCAGTCCTAAGGGGAAAGTTCATAGCAATACAGGCACACCTCAAGAAACAAGAAAAAAGTCAAATAAATAAACTAACTCTACACCTAAAGCAACTAGAAAAGGAAGAAATGAAGAACCCCAGGGTTAGTAGAAGGAAAGAAATCTTAAAAATTAGAGCAGAAATAAATGCAAAAGAAACAAAAGAGACCATAGCAAAAATCAACAAAACCAAAAGCTGGTTCTTTGAAACGATAAATAAAATTGACAAACCATTAGCCAGACTCATCAAGAAACAAAGGGAGAAAAATCAAATCAATAAAATTAGAAATGAAAATGGAGAGATCACAACAGAAAACACAGAAATACAAAGGATCATAAGAGACTACTATCAACAATTATATGCCAATAAAATGGACAACGTGGAAGAAATGGACAAATTCTTAGAAAAGTACAACTTTCCAAAACTGGACCAGGGAAGAAATAGAAAATCTTAACAGACCCATCACAAGCACGGAAATGGAAACTGTAACCAAAAATCTTCCAGCCAACAAAAGCCCAGGTCCAGACGGCTTCACAGCTGAATTCTACGAAAAATTTAGAGAAGAGCTAACACCTATCCTGCTCAAACTCTTCCAGAAAATTGCAGAGGAAGGTAAACTTCCAAACTCATTCTATGAGGCCACCATCAGCCTAATACCAAAACCTGACAAAGATCCCACAAAAAAAGAAAACTACAGGCCAATATCACTGATGACATAGATGCAAAAATCCTTAACAAAATTCTAGCAATCAGAATCCAACAACACATTAAAAAGATCATACACCATGACCAAGTGGGCTTTATCCCAGGGATGCAAGGATTCTTCAATATCCGCAAATCAATCAATGTAATACACCACCTTAACAAATTGAAAAATAAAAACCATATGATTTTCTCAATAGATGCAGAGAAAGCCTTTGACAAAATTCAACATCCATTTATGATAAAAACTCTCCAGAAAGCAGGAATAGAAGGAACATAACTCAACATAATAAAAGCTATATATGACAAACCCACAGCAAACATTATCCTCAATGGTGAAAAATTGAAAGCATTTCCTCTAAAGTCAGGAACTAGACAAGGGTGCCCACTTTCACCATTACTATTCAACATAGCTTTGGAAGTTTTGGCCACAGCAGTCAGAGCAGAAAAAGAAACAAAAGGAATCCAAATTGGAAAAGAAGAAGTAAAACTCTCACTGTTTGCAGATGACATGATCCTCTACATAGAAAACCCTAAAGACTCCACCAGAAAATTACTAGAACTAGACAATGACTATAGTAAAGTTGCAGGATATAAAATCAACACACAGAAATCCCTTGAATTCCTATACACTAATAATGAGAAAACAGAAAGAGAAATTAAGGAAACAATTTCATTCACCATTGCAACGGAAAGAATAAAATACTTAGGAATATACCTACCTAAAGAAACTAAAGACCTATATATAGAAAACTATAAAACACTGGTGAAAGAAATCAAAGAGGACACTAATAGGTGGAGAAATATACCATGTTCATGGATTGGAAGAATCAATATAGTGAAAATGAGTATACTACCCAAGGCAATTTATAGATTCAATGCAATCCCTATCAAGCTACCAACAGTATTCTTCACAGAGCTAGAACAAATAATTTCACAATTTGTATGGAAATACAAAAAACCTCGAATAGCCAAAGCGATCTTGAGAAAGAAGAATGGAACTGGAGGAATCAACCTACCTGATTTCAGGCTCCGCTACAAAGCCACAGTTATCAAGACAGTATGGTACTGGCACAAAGACAGAAATATAGATTAGTGGAACGAAATAGAAAGCCCAGAGATAAATCCACACACATATGGACACCTTATCTTTGACAAAGGAGGCAAAAATATACAATGGAGTAAAGACAATCTCTTTAACAAGTGGTGCTGGGAAATCTGGTCAACCACTTGTAAAAGAATGAAACTAGAACACTTTCTAAGACAATACACAAAAATAAACTCAAAATGGATTCAAGATCTAAACGTAAGACCAGAAACTATAAAACTCCTAGAGGAGAACATAGGCAAAACACTCTCTGAAATACATCACAGCAGGATCCTCTATGACCCACCTCCCAGAATATTGGAAATAAAAACAAAAATAAACAAATGGGACCTAATTAACCTTAAAAGCTTCTGCACATCAAAGCAAACTATTAGCAAGGTGTAAAGACAGCCTTCGGAATGGGAGAAAATAATAGGAAATGAAGCAACTGACAAACAACTAATCTCAAAAATATACAAGCAACTCCTACAGCTCAACTCCAGAAAAATAGATGACCCAATCAAAAAATGGGCCAAAGAACTAAATAGACATTTCTCCAAAGAAGACATATAGATGGCTAACAAACACATGAAAAGATGCTCAAAATCACTCATTATCATAGAAATGCAAATCAAAACCACTATGAGGTACCATTTCACGCCAGTCAGAATGGCTGCAATCCAAAAGTCTACAAATAATAAATGCTGGAGAGGGTGTGGAGAAAAGGGAACCCTCTTACACTGTTGGTGGGAATGCAAACTAGTACAGCCACTATAGAGAACAGTGTGGAGATTCCTTAAAAAACTGGAAATAGAACTGCCTTATGATCCAGCAATCCCACTGCTGGGCATACACACTGAGGAAACCAGAAGGGAAAGAGACACGTGTACCCCAATGTTCATCGCAGCACTGTTTCTAATAGCCAGGACATGGAAGCAACCTAGATGTCCATCAGCAGATGAATGGATAAGAAAGCTGTGGTACATATACACAATGGAGTATTACTCCGCCATTAAAAAGAATAGAATGAATCAGTTCTAATGAGGTGGATGAAACTGGAGCCTATTATACAGAGTGAAGTAAGCCAGAAAGAAAAACACCAATACAGTATACTAACGCATATATATGGAACTTTGAAAGACGGTAACAATAACCCTGAGTACGAGACAGCAAAAGAGACACTGATGTATAGAAGAGTCTTATGGACTCTGTGGGAGAGGGAGAAGGTGGGAAGATTTGGGAGAATGGCATTGAAACATGTAAAATATCATGTATGAAAAGAGTTGCCAGTCCAGGTTTGATGCATGACACTGGATGCTTGGGGCTAGTGCACTGGGACGACCCAGAGGGATGCTATGGGGGGGAGGAGGGAGGAGGGTTCAGGATGGGGAGCACATGTATACCTGAGGCGGATTCATTTTGATATTTGGAAAAACTAATACAATTATGTAAAGTTTAAAAATAAAATAAAATTAAAAAAAAAAATCCACAGGAGGCTTGACTCCCTTTAGGCCACTCAGTGGTCTCCAAGAAATACCCGTCGGGACTCGAGAGCAGAGCAGAGTCCTTTCCTTCCTCTCGAGATGAGGTCTGACTCCTCGGGTGCGTCTAAAATGCAACCCCGAGATATCTGTCGCCCCTGGAGAGGAACATTAGGTCCTGGACACAAGCTTAGATGAGGTCTCTTTTGCCCTGAAGTGACTCGAGAGCAATCCCTAGCTCTCTCTCGCAACTCCAATGGAAGATTGGACTTCCCTGGGCCAACACAAGAGGAAGCCTGAATTCCCCATCGTAACTCGAGAATCCCGCCGAAACTCGAGAAAAACCACATGGTTACCCTGTCATTGCAAGATGAGGCCCTTGCCCGCTACAGCGTCTAAAGAGAAGTCCCAGGTTTCTTCTTGAAGTGTTTTCACACTTCAAGTGTGAAAACTTGGCACCCTTGATGCGATTCCAAAAGTTCCCCGACACCCTGGTCTCTCTCGAGGGGAACACCGAGGTTCCCAGTACGACTTCATCTGAGCCACTTCTTCCCTCCTGATTGTGACTGGAGGGTCGACTCCCGTGCTTTGTCTGGAAGGGGTTCCCAACCTTCCCGGCACACCTCAGGATGAGGCCGGTCTAACGAGAATATTTGAGACGTAGCTTCATGGGTGGTAACACATGCTGAAAGACCCCGATTCCCCGGTCCACTCTTGATAAGAACCCGATGCCCGGACACCTCTTGAAAGGCAACCCTGTGGAAGAAGGCACAACACGAAGGGGCACTGACACCCTCGTGCATCGTCCGGAAAAACCCCCAGATTCCAAACACAGTTCGATAAGTTGCCTGTCACCCCATGAATAACTCGAGAGGCAAGCGGAGTTCCATTCCTCCTTACAAGACGAGGCCTGACTCTCCTGTCCCAACTCTGCAGGGACCCTGCGATCAGAGTCAGAAATGGAGACGAACCCTGAGGTTCCTGCCTCCACTCGAGATGAGGCCCTCTTCTATTGCACCAAACCCAGTGGAGTCCCGAGAGGGCCCTCCCAACTCCAGGGTATCCTTGACTTCTCAGAGGCACACTGAGAAGCTCCCTGAGGCCACCGGCACTAGTCGAGGGAACCCAGGGTTTACTGCCGTGACCCAAGAAACACCTTGAAAGTCCTTCTTTAACAGTTCTTGAGGCCCGATACACCTTCCATGACTCTAGAGCAAAGACGCGCTCCCCCTCACAATGCGCATGGAGACCTGACTTCCCAAGCGCCACATGAGAGGCTCCCTGAGCTCCCCGTAGTACCTCATGAGAAACCCCACACTGGCGCTGCAGCTCGAGAAAACCCACGAGGCGCCCCCTTCATCGCGAGATGATGGCCTTCTTTTCCTGCATGGCCTGGAGAGCAATCACGAGTCCTCTCTCCAAACTCCACAGGAGGCTTGACTCCCTTTAGGCCACTCAGTGGGCTCCAAGAGATACCCGTCGCAACTCGAGAGGAGAGCGGAGTCCTTCGCTTCCCCTCGAGACAAGGACTGACTCCCCGGGTGCATCAGGAAAGCAACCCCGAGATCCCTGTCCCCCCTGGAGACGAACATTATGTCCTGGACACAAGCCTAGATAAGGTCTCTTTTGCCCTGCAGTAACTCAAGCGCAATCCCTAGCTCTCCCTCGCAACTCGAATGGAAGACTGGACTTCCCTGGGCCAACACAAGAGGAAGCCTGAATTTCCTGACCTAACTCGAGAATCCCGCCACAACTCGAGAAAAACGACGTGGTTAACCCGTCACCACAAGATGAGGCCCTTGCCAGCTACAGCGTCTCAAGAGAAGTCTCACGTTCCGTCTTGAAGTTTGAAACGGTGCTTAGCACCTTTGATGTGACTCCAAAAGTTCCCCGACATCCCAGTTTTACTCGAGGGGAACATCGAGGTTCCCGGCACCACTTCATCTGAGCCCCTTCTCCCCTCCTGATCGGGACAAGAGGGTCGATTCACTTGCTTTGTCTGAAAGGGTTACCGACCTTCCTGGTGCACCTCAGGTTGAGGTCCGTCTCAAGAAGAAATTCGAGACGTAGGCTTGTGGGTGGTACCACATGCCGAAAGACACTGATTTCCTGGTCTGCTCTTGATAAGAATCTGAAGGCTGGATACCTCTTCGAAGGCAACCCTGTGTATGAAGGCAAAAAACGAAGGGGAACTGACACCCCCATGCATCGTCCGGATAAAACCGCAGGTTCCACACACAGCTCGACAAGTGGCCTGTTATCTGGTGAACAACTCGAGAGTCCAGTGGAGTTCCATTCCTCCACACAAGACGAGGCCTGACTCTCCTGTCCTAACTCTGTAGGGACTCTGTGTTCAGAGTCAGAAATGGAGAGCAACCCTGAGGTTCCTGCTTCAAATCGAGATGAGGCCCTCTTCTGACAAGGTCCAGCCTCGGCTGGTCCAGGGTTTTCGAAGGGGAGACAGAGTAGGCGACCTATTGATTTATTTATTGAAGATATAAAGAGTAATAGAATGAGGATAGCTCAGTAGGAAAATTTAGTGGAGAAAAGAAGCTGAGTAGCTTGGTTTATGCGGAAAATCAGTATAACCCGTGACACCAGGTTAGCTCTGACCACGGAGGCCGCAGGCTCCCTCTCGAATAGCGAAAAGTGCCCCACCTTAGACACCTTCTCAGTTGGTCTTCGAAGCCCAGGCAAATAAATGGTCCCAGAGGATATCCGCGCTCCAGATGGACACTCATCTGAAAATTGAGGGGAAGAATGACATTAGGAGACTAAGCGTTGGCAATCAAGGCCCGTAGCTTTATTTTCAACAGGGGTTTTTATACCCTAAGTTACACATGGAGGATAATGGGGATGCAAAGACAGCAGCCTTTGATCCTTATCAAAAACCAGAGTTTCTGTCCTGCAAATGTATCGTATACAAATGGTTTAGGTGATTTACATCATCTTCTAGCCAGAAGACATATTAACATTTTATGACTCTTGACAAAGACTTATCAACCGTAAGACTTATTTTCTCTAAGAGTAATTATTTTAAGGTTTGGCCCCATCTTTTGAAGATAAAATTGCATTCCTATAGGGCAGATGTGTAATGGGCTTACAACAAAGGAAATAATTTATTACCTTAAGGGTCTAAAGTTAGTAACACCAAGGCCACTACTTATTTCTTCTACATACCAACTATATTAATTAATACACATTCAAGGATACAATTCAGGGGATGTGGAAACTTGGCAACAAGCATTGGTTCATCAATGAAATCTTTTACTAGTTTTATTCTGACAGTTTCTAACTCTCTGAGAGGCTCTAAGCTATTTGAATATCTTAAGTTTCCCGTGCCTCTCGAGGCTCGGAGACTGTAAACAATTGTATGCATTGCTGTAGGAGACCGGGTAAACTTGTCAGGCGAGTTAGAGAGCCATCTGACGTGTTTGGATTTAAACACTCCTAATTGCCCAGGAACTTTATTAATTGGAGCTGTAAGTTAGCTCTTTGACAGAGAGAGTGAGATGGTGGTGGGGGACAGCCCCCAGTAAAGTCAGAGGGGAGAGCACAAAGCAATAAAGTAGGCAGACTCTGGTTTTGCGGGGTAGATGCTCAAGAATATCCGGGAGGACTCCCGAGGCTCGATCCCGCCTTTGTGTATGCCCAGCCTCCTTCCTCATGACCTTTGTCACGAGTGGAATGTCTCTCGCCGGCTCCCGGCATCTCCCCGTTTTTTATTTCTTAAAACAGCCAGATGTAGCTCAGTCGCGAGCCTCTGAATACTCTGCCGAAGAATCCTGACAATACAAGGAAGAATGATTATGAGAAGCAGAATTAAAGCAGCCACCGCAGCATAGCTAAAGACATTAGACAGAATATTCTTTCCTGAGATGTAGTTAGGGAAAGTATGGAAGAAATCATTTGCTGTTCCAGCAGCAGTAAAATCTAATTGGGAGTGCTCCATGGTTGCTATTTGATAGTGAAGTTTCCCTACGTCTCAACAAATGTCAGAGCTGTTCCAGATACCTGAAATATGGTTTTTAATCTTTTCCCATTCAAAATCTGTCTCATTTACTTTCAGGGGTGTTCCACATATCCACCGATAGTCAGCATGACAAGACAATGCCATTTTCACCTTTAAAGCCTGCAATTCAGTCCCAATATGTATTACTGCTTCCTCTAGGGCGTCTGCCCTCATTTCTAATTTTCTCTCTATAGCTTCCTGTGTTGCCAATGTTAAAGAAACATTTTTGGACATAGAATCAACATATTGAGCAGTATGTACTTGTTGAGTCAATGATATTGCTGCCACAGTAACAGAAGTGATTGCACTTATCAAAGCTGCTGTTCCCAAGATAATTAAGCCCACAAACCGTCGTGTTTGCATTAAATCCTGTAGTTGTTGTAATACAGCAAGACCATAATTCAATAAGTGGTTACATCATAAGATAAGGTGGATGTTGTAGCATTACAAAGGAGCAAACATTATATTGAGGGTTTAAACAAGATGAACCAGGGAGCAGCTGTAGGCGTCAGCCCGGGGGAGCAGTGTCCCCAGCATCAGGAGGCAGAACGCGAGTGGCAGGCTGTGGGCCAAGGCGCCTATGGTGGGCGGAGGGGCAGGGTTCGTGGTTTAGGGCTAGCCGGCACCGCTTGGGCTCAGGGCGGTCCCCTCTCGCCGGTGGGGCCACGCTGGTCTGGACGGCACTCCGCGGGCGCGCTTTCCTCTCTGGCCCTCACTCGCTGCACAGACTTCTTTGCTCTAGGTCACAGGGTGCAGAGAGGTGGGTGCGAGGCGCTGCTGGTGGCACGGAGGCGAGAGCTGGCTGGGGGAGGGGGAGCGAGCGAGTGCGCGGGCCGCGAACCTGGTCTTTGGGGAATGTGACATGACGAATTTGTCTGAGATCCAAACCGGAGAATCTGCATTCTGTAGAAATATACAAGCATACCCTCTCCCACAAGTTAGCAACACATCTGGCCTTTTTCACTCTCCCGTAAGGAGGCCTTTTTACTTGACCAGGGGCCGAGTCGTAGCCTGTAATTCAGGCATCTAGTGTCTCATCATTGTAGTCTGCCCCCGTGTGTTTACGTTTAAGTGATTAATTACAATTGGAACATAACTTCACTATTTGTCTAGCTGTTTCCCTATGGATATGTTAATTTAGGTCTAATGTTTAGTTTAGGTCTCTGTATAAATTTAAGTAATAAATGTATAACCTCCTTATCTCATTTTGGTATACAGGTATACAGATATACCTAAATGCAAAATGCATTTATATATGTATTTATATATGGCAACAAGTATAAAGTTATTGACATATAATATATATAAATCAATATACTTGAATTAATCTTTATAATTAATATATTAATTAATATATATTACAACAATACAACACATACACAGCTAATACCAACCAACACAAACCAATATACTGTAATAATACATGTCACACATTTATAATTATACAGTATATAGAACATACATCATCACAGCACATCAATCCATACCAATTAATATCAGCCACACACACATTATATTACTGCCATATATATTTAATTATACAGTAGATATATATGTGTGTGTATATAGTATACATATTAATTTATATACAAATTAATTAAGTATAGATCTATAAATAGAATTAGGTGTACCTTTATTATATTTTATTTATACCCATACCTAATTAGGCAAACTGTAATTAGGCAAATACATTTATATTATGTATTTATAACAATATATAAAGTATTGTTAAATGTACCACCTGTACAGCATCTCCACCCCACATACCACTTTCTCTAATCCCACCAACTCATTTTCAGTATTATGTGTTGGCCAGGAGCTGGGCCAGTCTTTCCCAGCAATGTTAAGAGACGTCTGTTCCTGTGTCTAATAGCCCTGGCGTTTTATTCTCTTGAATTAAAAGATCTTTTAAAGGCCTTGGAACTGTAATTTCCTGCACCCAAAAGGCTAGATCACTAGATCCAAATGTTTTGTGGCTCTTAGATTGAGAAGTCAAGTTTTTCCTTTTCTGATAGTAAGGTAAAAGTAAAAGCTGTGTTACTCTTTGACCTTTATTAATTTGTACAGTTTTGATAGGCAGTGAGATCAAGACTTTAATTTCTCAATATCATCAGAATCTACTACACCATGCACCAGCGAAATTTCTTTTCTTTCTTTTTTTTTTATTTAATTTTTTTTTTTAAAAAGAAAGCAAGCTACGCCCCAGGACAAATCTTACAATGTCCTCAGATAGGGGGCCAGCCACTCCGGTTGGAATTGGAGTAAGTGGCACATCAGGGGTTAATATTGTTATTAAATCTCCTTGCCTTTTCGCTTTTCTCCTAGCCTGGGTGAGACCCCCCTGAGGGAGTTTTCTCCAAGGAGCACGCTCTGCATATTGTGTACTAAAAGCTCCTTTGTTTAAAAAACTTTTTATCTTCCTCAGTCTTAGGCAACACTTTGGGAGGCTTTGGGGGCAAAGTGGGGAACTCCTGGGTCCTGGGAGGCACAATCGAAGGCGGTGGCAGTCGCCTTAAATCAGAAAGTGGTGGATAAGTTTTTTAAAGGTTTGCGCAGAGGGGGAGGGAGCTCGCCAGGGCTCTCGGCCGCAGCGTCCTGTAAGCCCTCTCCTTCCTCGGGAGGTAGACCACTTTCTCCCTCCTTTTTTTTTTTTTCAATGGCAGAAAATATGATCTGTGCAGTAAATGGAGACTCACCACCATCCACCTCTATAGCCTCCCCCATAGTCTATTTAACAGCCTCGTGACGGAGGTCCAGGACATTTCTAATCATATTCCACAGTCAATAAATATTTGTCTATTCTTAGATGCAGAGAAATCCATTTTTAATTTTTTTTTTAATTTTAGAGAATATTTTTATTTATTTTGTAACCTCTTTACCCTGGCTAAACTGCAGAGGGGACTAGAAAAGAAGCCTCAAGGTGAGGATCAAGTTCATCCTTGGGACTAGAGAAAATCCTTCTCCGGGAAACTCCTAGCGGTGGCCCTTTACCCCGACATGGAGGAGGAGGCATAGGGGGATGGGAGCGTCCCGAAGTTTTCCTCTTCTGTTCCGGAGATCCTTTAACTGTTTGGTAACTAAATCTTACGAACTGTCTGATCGGGGATGTTTCCCTCAACCTCCTAGGAGCGGATGGTCTGATTAGGGATGTTTTCTTAAACTTTTAGGAGCATCTTTAGCTTAGAAAAAAAAAAATCCTCATCAGAATGGCATCGAGCTGCTGTTTCCTCTAAACCTTTTTCAAATTGAGGGGAGAGCTGATCTTTCTTTTCATCCCTATCTTTTACATGCTCATTGGCAGTCATAGCGGCTAGCCATTCATTTAGCTGTCGATAGCTAGGTATAGCCTCTTCATTTTCACTTTTCTTTATAACAGGTACCTTTTCAGATTTGCTTTTTTGTTTAACAGGTACTTTTCCAACTTTACTTTCCTCTTTAACAGGTACCTTTTCAAATTCATGAGCTGGATCTAAAACATCTCTAGTCATATTCCACAGAGGAAAGGTGTAAGTAGGGATTTTTTCCAAACCTTGCTGAGCACAATAAGCTCTTAGCTGTTTTCCTAGTTTTTTCAAGATATCGAGGTTAACAGTGCCTTGTTGTAGAAACCAAGGGCAGTGGTCTTGTACAAATGTAAAAAATGATTGAATGGAAGATTTTTTAACCTTGATTCTTCTTTTACTTAATAACTGTAAAATTACTCCTATAAAGAGCTGTCTTTCATTTGATTCAGTGTTGCCCATGTCAGAAACTTAAGGATAGTAAACGATTTTGCTTTTAGCTATCTAAAGATTAGGCCTTTTTTGTCAGCCTTTTTAGAAACCGTTTTTTCTCTCTAACTCTTCAACACTTCCCACTCCTCTCGCCCTGTCTATTCTACAGGGGGATCTGCAGCCCCCTAAGTGGGATCCTATCTGTCCCCAAAACTGAACACTGGGGGAATGGGGTTGGGGATTTACCTTCGAAATGCCTGTCTCGGGCGCCACCTGCAGAGGTCCAGCCCCAGCTGATCCAGGGTATTCGAAGGGAAGATGGAGTAGGCGACCTATTTATATATTTATTTATTCATCAAAGATATAAAGAGTAATAGAATGAGGATAGCTCAGTAGGAAAATTCAGTGGAGAAAAGCAGCTGAGTAGCTTGGTTTACGCGGAAAATCAATATAACCCGTGACACCAGGTTAGCTCTGACCACGGAGGCTGCAAGTGCCCTCTAGAATAGAGGAAGGTGCCCCACCTTAGACACCTTATCGAGTGGGTCTTCGAAGCCCAGGCAAATAAATGGTCTCAGAGGATATCCGCGCTCCAGATGGACACTCATCTGACAATTGAGGGGAATAATGACATGGGGAGACCAAGCGTTGGCGAGCAAGGCCCGTAGCTTTATTTTCAACACAGGTTTTAATACCCTAAGTTACACATAGAGGATAATAGGGGATGCAAAGTCAGCAGTCTTTAATCCTTATCAAAAACCAGGGTTTCTTTTCTGCAGATTTATCATATAAAAATGGTTTAGATGATTTACATCATCTTCTGGCCAGAAGACCTATTAACATTTTATGACTCTTGACAAAGACTTATCAACCATAAGAGTTATTTTCTCTAAGAGTAATTGTTTAAGGTTTGGAGCCATCTTTCGAAGATAAAATTGCATTCCTATAGGGAGGATGTGTAATGGGTTTACAACACAGAAAATAATTTATTACCTTAAGGGTCTAAAGTTACCAACATCAAGGCCACTACTTATTTTTTCTACATACCAACTATATCAATTAGCACACATTCAAGGATACAATTCAGGGGATGTGGAAACTTGGCAAAAAGCATTGGTTCATCAATGAAATCTTTTACTAGTTTTATTCTGACAGTTTCTAACTCTCTGAGAGGCTCTAAGCTATTTGAATATCTTAAACTTCCCGTGCGTCTCGAGGCTGGGAGACTGTACACAATCGTATGCATAGCTGTAGGAGACCGGGTAAACTTGTCAGGCGAGTTAGAAAACCATCTGAGGGGTTTGGATTTAAACACTACTAATTGCCCAGGAACATTATTAGTTGGAGCTGTAAGTTAGCTCTTGGACAGAGAGAGTGAGATGGTGGTGGGGGACATCCCCAGTAATGTCAGAGGTGAGAGAACAAAGCAATAAAGAAGGCAGACTTTGGTTTTTGGGGGTAGATGCTGAAGAATATACGGGGGAACTCCCGGAGGCTCGATCCCGCCTTTGCGTATGCCGAGACTCTTTCCTCATGACATTTGTCACGAGTGGAATGTCTCTCGCTGGCTCCCGGCAATCTTCCATTGCACCAAACGCAGAGGAGTCCCGAGAGGCCCCTCCCAACACCACAGTATCAGTGTCTTCTCAGAGGCACCCTGAGCAACGCCCTGAGGTCACCGGCACAAGTCGAGGGTACACAGGGTATCCTGCCGCAACCCGAGAAAGACCTCAAGAGTCCGTCTTCAACGCGTCTTGAGGCCGGATTCCCCTACCATGACTCGAGAGCAATGACACGCTCCCCCTCGCCATGCGCATGGACACCTGACTTTCCTGGCGCCACATGAGAGGCTCCCTAAGCTCCCCGTCATACCTCGTGAGAAACCCCACACTGGCGCCACAGCTCGGGAAAACCCACGAGACGCCACCGTCATCGCGAGATTGGGGACATCTTTTCCTGCCTGACCTGGAGAGCAATCCCTGGTCCTTTCTCCAAACTTCACAGGAGGCTTTACTCCCTTTAGGCCACTCAATGGGCTCCAAGAGATACCTGTCGCGACTTGAGAGGAGAGCAGAGTACTTTGTTTCCCCTCGAGATGAGGCCTTACCTTGGGTGAGTCTGGAATGCAACCCCGAGATCCCTGTTGCCCCTGGAGAGGAACATTATGTCCTGGACAAAAGCCTAGATGAGGTCTATTTTGCCCTACAGTGACTTGAGAGCAACACCCATCTCTCCCTCGCAATTCGAATGGAAGATTGGTCTTCACTGGGCCAACACAAGAGGAAGTCTGAATTTCCCGTTGTAACTCGAGAATCCCGCCGCAACTCTTAAAAACCACGTGGTTCCCCATTCATCACAATATGAGGCCTTTGCCCGCTACAGAGTCTCAAGAGAAGTCCCATGTTTCATCATAAAGTTCGAAATGCTACTTGGCACCCTTGATGCGACCCCAAAAGTTCCCCAATATACCGGTCTCACTCCAAGGGAACACCGAAGTTCCTGGCACCACTTCATTTGAGCCCCTTCTCCCCTCCTGATCACGGCAGGAAGGTCGATTCCCCTGCTTTGTCTAGAAGGGGTTCCCGACCTTCATGGCGCACCTCAGGATGAGGCCAGTCTCATGAAGAAATTCGAGACGTAGCCTCGTGTTGGCGCCACGTGCCGAAAGACCCCGATTTCTCGGTCTTGCTCTTGATAAGAACCCGATGCCCGGACACCTCTTCTAAGGCAACCCTGTGGATGAAGGCACTACACGAGGGGGCACTGGCAACCCTGTTCATCGTCCGGAAAATCCCACAGGATCCACATACAGCTCCACAACTGGCCTGTCACCCCTTAAACAACGAGAGAGGCAAGCGGAGTTCCCTTCCTCAGACAAGACGAGGCCTGAGTATCCAATCCCAACTCTGCAGGCACGCTTCGATCTGAGTCAGAAATGGAGAGGAAACCTGAGGTTCCTGCCTCAACCCGAGATGAGGCCCTCTTCCATTAAAACAAACCCAGTGGAGTCTCGAGAGGCCACTCCCATCTCCACAGTATCCCTGACTTCTCATAGGCATTCTGAGAAGCTCCTTGAGGCCACCGGCAAATGGCGAGGGAAATAAGGGTTTCCTGCCACAACCGAAGAAAGACCTCGAGAGTCCTTCTTCAACGCGTCTTGAGGTCAGATTCCCCTACCATGGCTCGAGAGCAATAACACGCTCCCCCTCGCCACGCACATGGAGACCTGACTTCCCTGGCGCCACATGAGAGGCTCCCTGAGCTCCCTGTCATACCTCGTGTGAAACCCCACACTGGCGCCGCAGCTCGAGAAAACACAAAAGACCCCTCCGTCATCGGGAGATGAGGGCCATCTTTTCCTGCATGGCCTGGAGAGCAGTCCCAAGTCCTCTCTCCAAACTTCACAGGAGGCTTGACTCCCTTTAGGCCACAAAGTGGGCTCCAAGAGGTGCCTGTCGCAACTCGAAAGGAGAGCGGAGTCCTTTGCTTCCCTTCGACACGAGGCCTGACTCCCTGGGTGAGTCTGGAATGCAAACCTGAGATCCCTGTGGCCCTTGGAGAGGAACATTAGGTCCTGGACACAAGCCTAGATGAGGTCTCCTTTGCCCTGCCGTGACTCGAGAGCAACCCCCAGCTCTCCCTCGCAACTCGAATGGATGATTGGACTTCCCTGGCCCAACACAAGAGGAAGCCTGAAATCCCCGTCGTAACTCGAGAATCCTGCCGCAATTCGAGAAAAACCACGTGGCTCCCCCGTCATCGCAAGATGAGGCCCTTGGCCGCTACAGCGTATCAAGAGAAGTCCCACGTTCCATCCTGAAGTACAGAACGGTACTTGGCACCCTTGATGCGACCCCCAAAGTTCCCTGACATACCAGTCTCACTCGAGGGAAACACCAAAGTTAATGGCACCACTTCCTGTGAGCCCCTTCACCTCTCCTGATCGCGACAGGAGGGTCGACTCCCATGCTTTGTCTGCAAGGGGTTCCCGACGTTCCCCGCGAACCTCCGGATGAGGCCGGTCTCATGAGGAAATTCAAAAAGTAGCCTCATGGTTGGTGCCACATGTTGAAAGATCCCGAATTCCCGGTCCACTGTAGATAAGAACCTGACGCCCGGACATCTCTTCGAAGGCAACCCTGTGGATGAAGGCACAACACGAAGGGACACTGACATCCCCATGCATCGTCTGGAAAAACCCGCTGATTCCACTCACAGCTCCAAATGTGGACTGTCACCCCATGAACAACTCGAGAGGCAAGTGAAGTTGCATTCCTTCACACAAGACGAGGCATTACCCTCCTGGCCCAACTCTTCAGGGACCCTGCGATCGGAGTCAGAAATGGAGAGGAACCCTGAGGTTCCTGCCTCAACTACAGAAGAGGCCCTCTTCCATTGAACCAAACTCAGTGGTGTCCCGAGAGGCCCCTCCCAACACCACAGTATCCCTGAATTCTCAGAGGCTCCCTGAGAAGCTACCTGAGGTCACTGGCACAAGTCGAGGGAACCCAGAGTTTCCTGAAGTAACCCGAGAAAGACTTGGAGAGTCCTTTTTCAACGTCTCTTGATGCCCGATTCCCCTACCATGACTCCAGAGCAAGGACGCGCTCCCCTCGCCACAAGCAGGAAAACTGACTTCCCTAGTACCACACAAGAGGCTCCCTGAGTACCCCATCGTACCTCGTGAGAAAACCCACAGTGGCGCCGCAGTTCGAGAAAAACCACAAGATGCCCCCGTCAAGGAGAGATGGGGGCCTTCTTTTCCCGCCTGACCTGGAGAGCAATCCCTGGTCCTCTCTCCAAACTTCACAGGAGGATTGACTCCCTTTAGGCCACTCAGTTGGGTCCAAGAAATACCCGGTGCGACTCGAGAGGAGAGCGGAGTCCTTTGCTTCCCTGGAGACAAGGCCTGACTCCCCGGGTGAGTTTGGAATGCAACCCCGAGATCCCTGTCGCCCCTGGAGTGGAACATTATGTCCTAGACACAAGCCTAGATGAGGTCTATTTTGCCCTACAGTGATCGAGAGCAACCTCCATCTCTCCCTCACAATTTGAATGGAAGATTGAGCTTCCCACGGTCAACACATGAGGAAGTCTGAATTTCCCATCGTAATTCGAGAATTCAGCCTCAAGTCTTAAAAACCATGTGGTTCCCCCTTCATCACAATATGAGGCCCTTGCCAGCTAGAGTCTCAAGAGAAGTCCCACGTTCCATCTTAAAGTTCGAAATGCTACTTGGCACCCTTGATGCGACCCCAAAGTTCCCCAACATACCGGTCTCACTCCAGGGGAACACCGAAATTCCCGGCGTCTCCAGGGAAGTCCCATGTTCTGTCCTTAAGTGCGAAACGGTATTTGACACCTTGATGCGACAGCAAAAGTTCCCCGACACGCTGGGTTCCCTCGAGGGGAACACCAAGGGTCCCGGCACCACTTCATCTGAGCCCCTTCTCACCTCCTGATCGTGACAGGAGAGTCGATTCCCCTGCTTTCTCTGGATGGGGTTCCCGGCCTTCCTGGTGCACCTCAGGATGAGGCTGGTCTCAGGAGGAAATTCGAGACTAGCCATGTGTGAGGTGCCACGTGCTGAACGACACCGATTTTCTGGTCCGCTCTTGATAAGATCCCGATGCCCGGACACCTCTTCGAAGGCAACCCTGTGGGTGAAGGCACAACACGAAGGGGCACTGACACCCCCGTGCATCATCCGGAAAAACCCGCAGGGTCTACACCCAGCTCGACAAGGGGCCTGAGACTCCCGGAACAACTCGAGAGGCAACCAGAATTCCATTCCTCAGACAAGACGAGGCATGACTCTCCTGTCCCAACACTGCAGGGACCGTGCAGTCGGAGTCAGAATCGGAGAGGAAGCCTGAGGTTCCTGCCTCCCCTCGAGATGAGGCCCTCTTCCATTGCGCCGAACCCAGCAGAGTCCCGAGAGGCCCTGACAACTCCACAGCATTCCTCACCTCTCAGAGGCACCCTGGTAAGTTCCCTATACTCCCCTGCAGAAGTCGAGGGAAACGAGGGTTTCCCGCCGCCACCCGAGAAAGACCTCGAGAGTCCTTCTTCAACGCGTCTTGAGTCCCTAGTCACTTCCCATGACTCGAGAGTGATGACCAGCTCCTCCTCGCCATGCGCATGGAGACATGAGTTCCCTGGCGCCGCATGAGAGGCTCCCTGAGGTCCTCGTCGTGCCTCGTGAGAAAACCCCCACGGGCGCCGCAGCCTGAGGAAACCCATGAGATGCCCCCGTCATCGCGAGATGAGGGCCTTCTTTTCCTGCCTGACCTGGAGAGCAATCCCGAGTCCTCTCTCCAAACTGAAGAGGAGGCTCGACACCCTTGAGTCCACTCAGTGGGCTCCAAGATATCCGTGTTGCGACTTGAGAGGAAAGTGGAGTCCTCTGCTTCCCCTCGAGGCGAGGCCTGACTCCCCGGGGGAGTCTGGAATGGAAACCCGAGATCTCTGTCTTCCCTTGAGAGGAATATTAGGTCCTGGACACACGCCTCGATGAGGTCTCTTTGGCCCTGTAGTGACTCGAGCAGAACCCCCAGCTTTCCCTCGCAACTCCAGGGGAAGATTGGGCTTCCCAGGGCCAACCCAAGAGGAAGCCTGAAATCCCCGTCGTTTTCGAGAATCCAGACGCAACTCGAGAAAAACGACGTGGTTCCAACGTCTTCACAGGATGAGGCCCTTGCCCGCTACAGCGTCTCCAAGGAAGTCACATGTTCAGGCCTGAAGTGGGAAACGGTACTTGGCTCCCTTGATGCGACCCCTAAAGTTCCCTGAAACGCCGGGTTCCCTCGAGTGGAACACCTAGAGTCCCGGCCCCACTTCAGCTGAACCCCATCTCCCCTCCTGATCGCGACAGGAGAGTCGATTCCCCTTCTTTGTGTGGAAGGTGTACCCGGCCTTCCCAGCGCACCTCAGGATGATGCTGGTCTCACGAGGAAATTCGAGATGAGCCACGTGGGTGGTGCCACATGTCAAACGACCCCGATTTCCCGGTCCGCTCTTGAAATGAACCTGATGCTGGACACCTCTTTGAAGGCAACCCTGTGGGGGAAGGCACCAAATGAAGGGGCAATGACACCCCCGTGCATCTTCTGGAAACACCCGCAGGTTCCACACACAGCTCGACAAGGGGCCTGAGACCCACTGAACGACTCGAGAGGCAAGCAGAGTTCCATTACTCAGACAAGACGAGGCCTGACTCTCCTGTCCCAACCCTGCAGGGACCCTGCGGTCGGAGTCAGAAATGGAGAGGAAGCCTGAGGTTCCTGCCTCCAATCGAGATGAGGCCCTCTTTCATTTCGTCAAACCTAGTGGAGTCCCGAGAGGCCCCTCTAACTCCTCAGTATCCCTCACCTCTCAGAGGCACCTGGGAAGTTCCCTAAGGTCCCCGGTAGAGGTCGAGGGAAACGAGTGTTTCCCGCCCCAACCCAAGAAAGACCTCGAGAGTCCTTCTTAAATGCGTCTGGAGGCCCTAGTCCCTCCCATGACTCCAGAGCAATGACGCGATCTGCCTGGCCACACGCATGGAGGCCTGACTTCTCTGGCGCCGCACGAGAGGCTCCCTGAGCTCCCCATCATATCTCGTGAGAAACCCCACACTGGCGCCGCAGCTCGAGAAAACCCATGAGACGCTCCCGTCATCACGAGAGGAGGGCCATCTTTAACTGAATGGTATGCAGATCAAGCGTGAACCTTCTGTCCAAGCTACACAGGACGCTTGACTCCCTTTAGGCCACTCATTGGGCTCCAAGAGTTACACGTCGCGACTCGAGAGGATAGTGGAGTCCTTTGCTTCCACTCGAGACGAGGCGTGACCCACCGGGTGAGACTGGAATGCGACCCCGATATCCCTGTTGCCCCTGGAGAGGAACACTACATCCTGGACCCAAGCCTAGATGAGGACTCTTTGCCCTGAAGTGACTCGAGAGCAACCCACAGCTCTCTCTGACAAGTTGAATGGAAGATTGGACTTCCTGGGCCAACAAAAGAGGAAGCCTGAATTCCCCGTTGTAACTCGAGAATCCCGCTGCAACTCGAGAAAAACCACGTGTTTCCCTCGTCATTGCAATATGAGGCCCTTCCCCGCTAGAGCATCTCCAGAGAATTCCCACGTTCCGTCTTGAAGTGCGAAACTGTACTTGGCACCCTTGATGCGACCTCAAAAGTGCCGTGACATACCAGTCTCACTCCAGGGCACCACCGAGGTTCCCGGCACCACTTCATCTGAGCCCCTTCTCCCCTTCTGATTGCGACCGGTGCGTCGATTCCCCTGCTTTGTCTGCAAGGGTTCCCTACCTTCCCGGCGAACCTCAGGATGAGGCCGGTCTCCCGAGGAAATTCGAGACGTAGCCTCGTGGGTGGTACCACATGCTGAAAGACCCCAATTTTCTGGTACGCTCTTGAAAAGAACCTGATGCCCGGACACCTCTTTGAAGGCAACCCTGTGGATGAAGGCACAACACGAAGGGGCACTGACACCCCTGTGCATCGTCCGGAAAAACCTGTAGGTTCCACACACAGCTCAACAAGTGGCCTGTCACTCCGTGAACAACTCGAAAGGCAAGCGGAGATCCATTCCTCCTCGGAAGACGAGGCGTGACTCTCTTGTCGTACTCGGCAGGTACTCTGCGACCCGAGTCAGAAATGGAGAGGACGCCTGAGGTTCCTGCCTCCATTCGAGATGAGGCCCTCTTTGATTGCACCAAACCCAGTTGAGTAACGAAAGGCCCCTCCCAAATCCACAGTGTCCCTGACTTCTCAGAGGCACCCTGAGAAGTTGCCTGAGGTCACCGACACAAGTCGAGGGAACCCAGGGTTCCCTGCCGCAACCCAAGAAAGACATCGAGAGTCCTTCTTCAATGCGTCTTGAGGCCCGATTCGCCTACTATGACTCGAGAGCAATCACGCACTCCCCTTCACCACACGCACGGAGACCTGACGTCCCTAGCACCACACGAGAGGCTCTCTGAGCTCCCCGTCATACCTCGTGAGAAATCTGATACTGGCGCCGCAGCTGGAGAAAACCCACGAGACGCCCCCGTCATCGCGAGATGAGGGCCTTTTTTCCTGCATGGCCAGGAAAACAATCACGAGTCATCTCTCCAAACTCCATAGGAGGCTTCACTCCCTCTACGCCACGCAGTGGGCTCCAAGAGATACCCGTCGCGACTCGACAGGAGAGCGGAGTCCTTTTTTTCCCCTCAAGACGAGGCCTGACTCTCCGGGTGAGTCGAGAATGCAACCCTGAGATCCCTGTCGGCCCAGTAGTGGAACACTAGGTCCTGGACACAAGCGTAGATGAGGTCTATTTTGCCCTGCAGTGACTGGAGAGCAATCCCCAGTTCTAACTTGCAACTCGAATGGAATACTGAATTTTCCTGACGCCACACAAGAGGCTCCCTGAAATCCGTGTGGTACTTCATGAGACACCCCACACTGGTGCCGCAGCTCGAGAAAACCCACGAGACGCCACCGTCATCTCGAGATGAGGGCCTTCTTTTCCTGCATGGCCTGGAGTCCAATCCCGAGTCCTCTCTCCAAACTCCACAGGAGGCTTGACTCCCTTTAGTACACACATTGGGCTCCAAGAGATACCCATCGCGACTCGAGACGAGAGCGGAATTTTTCGCTTACCCTCGAGGTGAGAACTGACTCCCCGGATGAGTCTGGAATGCAAACCCGAGATCCCTGTCGCCCCTGGAGAGCAACGTTAGATCCTGGACACAAGCCTAGATTAGGTCTCTTTTGCCCTGCAGTGACTCTAGCGCAATCCCCAGCTCCCCCTCGCAACCCGAATGGAAGATTGGATTTCAAGGCCAACAAGAGGAAGCCTAAATTCCCGGTCATAACTCGAGAATCCCGCCGCAACTCGAGCAAAACCACGTGGTTCTCCCGTCATCGCAAGATGAGGCCCTTGCCCGCTACAGCGTTTCAAAAGATGTCCCAGGTTCCGTCTTGAAATGCGAAACAGTACTTGGCACCCTTGATGCGACCCCAAAAGTCCCCCAACACGCCGGTCTCACTCAAGGGGAACACCGAGGTTCCCGGCACCACTTCATTTAAGCCCCTTCTCCCCTCCTGATCGTGACCGGTGGGTCGATTCCCCTGCTTTGTCTGCAAGGGGGCCCGACCTTCCCTGCACAACTCAGGATGAGGCCGGTCTCATGGGGAAATTCGATACGTAGCTTTGTGGGTGGTGCCACTTGCTGAAAGACTCCAATTTCCCGGTCCGCTCTTGATAAGAATCCGATGCTCGGACACCTCTTGGAAGGCAGCCTTGAGTATGAAGGTACAACACGAAGGGGCACTGACACACCTGTGCATCATCCAGAAAAACGGGCAGGTTACATACACAGCTCGACAAGTGGCCTGTCACCTCGAGAACAACTCGAGAGGCAAGAGGAGTCCCATCCTCCAGAAAAGACGAGGCCTGACTCTCCTGTACCAACATGCAGGGACCTTGCGATCTGAGTCAGAAATGGAGAGGAACACTGAGGTTCCTGCTTCAACTCGAGATGAGTCCCTCTTACATTCCACCAAATGCAGAGGAGTCTCGAGAGGCCCCTCCAAACTGCACAGTATCCCTGACTTCTCAGAGGCACTCTGAGAAGCTCCCTGAGGTCGCAGGCACAAGTCAAGGGAACCCTGGGTTTTATGCAGTGACCCGAGAAAGACCTCGAGAGTCCTTCTTCAACCCGTCTTGAGGCCCGATTACCCTACCATGACTCGAGAGCAATGACGAGCTCCCCCTAGCCATCTCATGGGGACCTGACTTCCCTGGCACCACACGAGAGGCTCCCTGAGCTCCCTCTCGTACCTCGTCAGAAACCCGGCACTAGCGCGACAGTCTAGAAAACCCACAAGACGCCGCCGTCATCGCGAGATGAGGGCCTTCTTTTCCTGCATGGCCTGGAGAGGAATCCCGAGTCCTCTATCCAAACAGCACAGGAGGCTTGACTCCCTTTAGGGCACACAGTGGGCTCCAAGAGATACCCATCGCGACTCAAAAGGACAGCGGAGTTCTTTGCTTCCCCTCGAGACGAGGCCTGATTCCCCGGGTGAGTCTGGTATGCAAGCCCGAGATCCCTGTCGCCCCTAGGGATGAACATTAAGTCCTGGACACAAGCCTAGATGAGGTCTATTTTGCCCTGCAGTGACTCGAGGGCAATCCCCAGCTCTCCCTTGAAACTCGAATGGAAGATAGGACTTCCCTGGGCCAACACATGAGGAAGACTGTATTCCCCGTCGAAACTCGAGAATCCCGCCACAACTCGAGAAACGCCACGTGGTTCCCCCGTCATCGCAAGATGAGGCCCTTGCCCCCTACAGCGTCTCAAGAGAAGTCCCACGTTCCGTCTTGAAGTGCGAAATGGTATTGGCACCCTTGATGCGACCTCAAAAGTTCCTCGACACACTGGTCTGACTCGAGGAGAACACCGAGGTTCCCGGCACCACTACATCTGGGCCCCTTCTCCCCTCCTGATCGCGACAGGAGGGTCGATTCCCCTGTTTTGTCTTGAAGGGGTTCCCGCCTTTCCCGGTGCATCTCAGGATGAGGCCGGTCTCACGAGGATATTCGAGACATAGCCTCGTGGATGGTGACACATGCCGAAAGACCCCGATTTCCCAGTTCGCTCTTGATAAGATCCCAATGCCCGGACACCTCTTTGAAGATAACCCTTTTGATGAAGGCACAACACGAAGGGGCACTGACACCCCCGGGTATCGTCCGGAGAAACCCGCAGGTACCACACACAGCTCGAGAAGTGACCTGTCACCCCGTGAACAACTGGAGAGGCAAGCAGAGTTCCATTCCTCCACACAAGACGAGGCCTGACTCTCCTGTTCGAACTCTGCAGCGAAACTGCGATCCGAGTCAGATCTGGCCCAGGGTAAGTCAGGAGAGGAAACATGAGTTTCCTGTCTCCACTCGAGATGAGGCCCTCTTCCATTGCACCGAACCCAGTGGAGTCCCGAGAGGCCCCTCCCAACTGCACAGTATCCCTGACTTCTCAGAGGCACCCTTAGACCTTCCTGAGATCACTGGCACAAGTCGAGGGAACCAAGGGTTTCCTGCCCCAACCCGTAAAAGACCTCGAGAGTCCTTCTTCAACGCGTCTTGAGGTGCGATTCCCCTACCATGACTCGAGAGCAATGACGCGCTCCCCCTAGCCACGCGCATAGAAACCTGACTTCACTGGCGCCACAGGAGAGGCTCCCTGAGCTCCCCATTATACCTCGTGAGCAACACCACACTGGAGCCGCAGCTCGAGAATACCCACGAGACGCCCCAGTCCTCACGAGATGAGGGCCTTCTTTTGCTGTATGGCCTGGAGAGCAATCCTGAGTCCTCTCTCCAAACTCCACAGGAGGCTTGCCTCATTTTAGGCCACACAGTGAGCTCCAAGATATACCCGTCGCGAGTTGACAGGAGAGCGGTGTCCTTGGCTTCCCCTCGAGATGAGGCCTGATTCCCCGGGTGAGTCGAGAATGCAATGCCGAGATCGCTGTCGCCCCAGCAGAGGAACATTAGGTCCTGGACACAAGCCTAGATGAGGTCTATTTGGCCCTGCAGTGTCTCGAGAGCAATCCCCAGTTCTAACTCGCAATTCGAATGAAAACTGGACTTCCCTGGGCCAGTTGAAGAGGAAGCCTGAATTCCCCGTCGTAACTCGAGAATCCTGCTGCAACTCAAGAAAAACCACGTGGTTCCCCCGTCATCGAAAGATGAGGCCCTTGCCCGCTACAGCGTCTCAAGAGAAGTCCCACGTTCCGTATTGAAGAGCGAAAAGTTACTTGGAACCCTTGATGCGACCCCAAAAGTTCCCCGACATACCATTCTCACTTGAGGAGAACACCAAGGTTCCCGGCACCACTTCATCTGAGACTCTTCTCCCCTCTTGATCGCGACAGGAGGTTCGATTCCCCTGCTTTGTCTGGAAAGCATTCCCGACCTTCCTGGCGCACATCAAGATGAGGCCAGTCTCACGAGGAAATTTGAGACATAGCCTCGTGGGTGGTGCGGCATGCCAAAAGACCCCAATTCCCTGGTCCGCTCTTGATAAGAACCCGATGGCAGAACCCAACTCGAAGGCAATCCTGTGGATCAAGGCACAACACGAAGGGGCAGTGACACCCCGGTGCATCGTCCAGAAAAACCCGCAAGTTCCACATACAAATCGACAAGTGGCCTGTCACCCCATGAACAACGCGAGAGTCAAGCGGAGTTCCATTCCTCCATACAAGAAGAGGCCTGACTCTCCTGTCACAACTCTGCAGGGACTCTGCGATCCGAGTCAGATCCGGCGCATTCGAAGCCAGGAGAGGAACCCTGAGGTTCCTGCCTCAACTTGTCATGAGGCCCTCTTTCATTGCACCAAACCCAGTGGAGTTCCGAGAGGCCCCTCCCAACTCCACAGTGACCCTGACTTCTCAGAGGCACGCTGAGAAGCTTCCTGAGGTCACTGGCACAAGTCGATGGAACCCAGGGTTTCCTGCTGCAACCCAGGAAAGACCTCGAGAGTCCTTCTTTAACACGTCTTCAGGCCCAATTCCCCTACCATGACTTGAGAACAATGACAGGCTCCCTCTCACCACGTGCATAGGGACCTGACTGCCCTGGCACCACATGAGAGGCTCACTGAGCTCCCAGTCTTACTTCGTGAGAAACCCCACACTAGCGCCACAGCTCGAGAAAACCTTCGAGACGCCCCAGTCATTGGGAGATGAGGGCCTTCATTTCCTGCATTGCCTGGAGAGCAATCCCGTGTCCTCCCTCCAAACACCAGAGGAGGTTTGACTCCCTTTAAGCCACTCAGTGGGCTCCAAGACATACCCGTCCGACTCGAGAGGAGAGCAGAGTCCTTTGCTTCCCCTCGAGACGAGGCCTGCCTCCAAGGTGAGTCTGGAATGCAACCCCGAGATTTCTGTCGAGCCTTGACATGAACATTAGGTCCTGCACACAAGCCTTGGAGGGGTCTCTTTTGCCTTCAGTGACTAGAGCGCACCTCCAGCTCTTCCTCGAATCTCGAATGGAAGATAAGACTTTTGTGGGCCAACACAAGAGGAAGCATGAATTCCCTGTGGTAACTCAAATATCCCACCGCAACTCGAGAAAAACCAAGTGGTTCCGCAGTCATTCCAAGATGAGGCCCATGCCCGCTGGAGCACCCCAAGAGAAGTCCAACGTTCCATTTTGAAGAGCGAAACGGTACTTGGAACGCTTTATGCGACCCCAAAAGTTACCCGACATACCTGTCTCACTTGAGGGAAACACCGAGGTTCCCAGCAGCACTTCATCTGAGCCACTTCTCCCCTCCTGATCGCCACAGGAGGGTCGATTCCTCTGCTTTGTCTGGAAGAGTTTCATGACCTTCGCGGCACACTTCAGGATGAGGCCGGTTTCATGAGGAAATTCGAGACAACCCACGTGGGTGGTGCCAAATGCTGAACGACCCCGATATCCCGGTCCGCTCTTCATAAGAACCTGATGCCCGGACACCTCTTCGAAGGCAACCCTGTGGATGAAGACAAAAAACGAAGGGTCACTGACACCCCCGTGCATCGTCTGGAAAAACCTGCAGATTCCACACAAAGTTTGACAAGGGGCCTGAAACCCCATGAACAACTCGAGAGGCAAGCGGAGTTCCATTCCTCAGAAAAGACGTAGCCTGACTCTCCTGTCCCAACTCTGCAGGGACCCTGATGTCGGAGTCCGAAACAGAGAGGAAGTCTGAGGTTCCTGCCTCCCCTCGAGATGAGCCCCTCTTCCATTGCGACAAACCCAGCGGAGTCCCGAGAGGCACCGCCAACTCCACAGTATCCCTCAAAACTCAGAGACACCCTGGGAAGTTCCCTAAGGTCCCCGGCAGAAGTCGAGGGAAACGACTTTTTCCCGCCACAACCCGAGAAAGACCTCGAGAGTCCCTCTTCAACGCGTTTTGAGGCCCTAGTCCCCTCCCATTACTCGAGAGCCACAACGCGCTCCTCCTCGCTACGCGCAGGGAGACCTGACTTCCCTGGCGCCGCACGAGAGGCTCCATGATCCTCGCTGTGCCTCACGAGAAAACCCCCACGGGCGCCGCAGCTCGAGGAAACCCATGAGACGCCCCCGTCCTCGCGAGGTGAAGGGCCTTCTTTTCCTGCATGGCCTGGAGAACAATCCCGAGCCCTCTCTCCAAAACGAAGAGGAGGCTTGACTCCATTGACGCCACTAGGGGGCTCCAAGAGATCCGCGTCGCGACTCGGAGGGACAGCGGAGTCCTTTGCTTCCCCTCGAGACGAGGCCTGACACCCAGGGGGATCCTGGAATGCAACCCCGAGATCCCTGCCTTCCCTGGAGAGGAACATTAGGTCCTGGACACAAGCCTAGATGAGGTCTCTTTGGCCCTGCAGTGACTCGAGCGCAACCCCCAGCTTTCCCTCGCCAATCGAATGGAAGACTGGGCTTCCCAGGGCCAACCCAAGAGGAAGCCTGAAATCCTCGTCGAAACTCGAGAATCCTGCCGCAACTCGAGAAAAACCACGTGGTTTCAAAGTCTTCGCAAGATGAGGCCCTTGCCTGGTACGGCGTCTCAAGGGAAGTCCCATGTTCCGTCGTGAAGTGAGACACGGTACCTGACACCCTTCATGCGACATCCAAAAGTTCCCCGACATGCCGGGTTCCCTTGAGGGGAACACCGAGAGTCCCGGCACCACTTCCTCTGAGCTCCTACTCCTCTCCTGTTCGCGACAGGAGAGTTGATTCCCCTGCGTGGTCTGGAAGGGGTTCCCGGCCTGCACGGCGCCCCTCAGGATGAGGCCGGCCTCGCGAGGAAATTCGAGACAAGCCCCGTGGCTGGTGCCCCATGTTGAACGACCCTGATTTCCCGGTCCGCAGTTGAGGAGAACCCGATGCCCGGACACCTCTTCGAAGGCCACCCTGTGAGTGAAGGAACAACACAAAGGGGCACTGACACTCCCGTGCATCGTCTGGAAACACCCGCGGTTTCCACACACAGCTCCACGAGGGGACTGAGACTCCCTGAGCAACTCGAGAGGCAAGCGGAGTTCCCTTCCTCAGACAAGACGAGGCCTGACTCTCCTGCCCCAACGCTGCAGGGACACTGCTGTCGGAGTACGAAACGGAGAGGAAGCCTGAGGTCCTGTCTCCCCTCGAGAAGAGGCCCTCTTCGATTGCGCCAAACCCAGAGGAGTCCCGAGATGGCCCACCAACTCCACAGCATCCCTCACCTCTAAGAGGAGCCCTGGGAAGTTCCCTCAGGTCACCGGGAGAAGTCGAGGGAAACGAGGGTTTCCCGCCGCAAGCCGAGAAAGACCTCAAGAGTCCTTCTTCTACACGCCTTGATGCCCTAGTCCCCTCCCAGGACTCGAGAACAATGACGCGCTCCCCCTCGCCACGCTCATGGAGACCTGACTTCCCTGGCGCCGCACGAGAGGCTCCCTGAGAACCTCGTCGTGCCTCGTGAGAAAAGCCCCACGGACGCCGCAGCTCGAGGAAACCCCTGAGAAGCCCCCGTCCTCGCGAGGTGAGGGCCTTCTTTTCCTGCCTTTCCTGGAGAGCAATCCCGAGTCCTCTCTCCAAACTGAAGATTAGGCTTGACTCCCTTGAGGCCACTCAGAGGGCTCCAAGAGATCCGCGTCGTGGCTCAAGAGAAGAGCGGAGTCCTTTGCTTCCCCTCGAGGCGTGGCCTGACTCCTCGGGGGACTCTGGAGTGCAACCCCGGGATCCCTGTCTTCCCTTGAGAGTACTACTAGGTCCTGGACACACGCCTAGATGAGGTCTCTTGGGCCCTGCAGTGACTCGAGCGCAACCCCCAGCTTTCCCTCGCAACTCGAATGGAAGATGGGGCTTCCCAGGGCCAACCCAAGAGGAAGCCTGAAATCCCCGTCGTAACTCGAGAATCCCGCCGCAACTCGAGAAAAACCACGTGGTCCCAACGTCTTCACAAGATGGGGCCCTTGCCCGCTACGGCATCTCAAGGGAAGTCTCACGTTCCGTCCTGAATTGCGAAACGGTACCTGACACCCTTCATGCGACCTCCAAAATTTCCCAGACACGCCGGGTTCCCTCGAGGGGAACACCGAGGGTCCTGGCACCCCTTCATCTGAGCCCCTTCTCCCCTCCTCATCACGACAGGAGAGTCGATTCCCCTGCGTATTCTGGAAGGGGTTCCTGGCTTTCCCGGCACACCTCAGGATGAGGCCGGCCTCCCGAGGAAATTCGAGACGAGCCCCGTGGGTTGTGCCACATGCCGAACGACCCCGATTTCCCAGTCCGCTCTGGATAAGAACCCGATGCCCGGACACCTCTTCGAAGGCAACCCTGTGGGTGAAGTTACCATTCGAAGGGGCACTGACACCCCCGTGCGTCGTCCGGAAAAACCCGCGGTTTCCACACACAGCTCGACGAGGTGCGTGAGACACCCTGAGCAATTCGAGAGGCAAGCGGAGTTCCCTTCCTCAGACAAGACGAGGCCTGACTCTCCTGTCCCAACTCTGCAGGGACCCTGTGGTTGGAGTCCGAAAAGGAGAGGAAGCCTAAGTTTCCTGTCTCCCCTCGAGATGAGGCCCTCTTCCATTGCGCCAAGCCCAGCAGAGTCCCAAGAGGCCCCGCCAACTCCACAGCATCCCTCACCTATCAGAGGCACCATGGGAAGTTCCCTCAGGTCCCCTGCAGAAGTCGAGGGAAACGAGGCTTTCCCGCCGCAACCCCAGAAAGACCTCGCGTGTCCTTCTTCAACGCGTCTGGAGGCCCTAGTCCTCTCCCATGACTGGAGAGCCATGACGCGCTGCCCCTCGCCATGCGCACAGAGACCTGACTTCCCTGGTACCGCAGGAGAGGCTCCCTGAGATCCTCGTCTTGCCTCGTGAGAAAACCCCCACGGGCGCCGCAGCTCGAGGAAACCCCTGAGAAGCCCCCTTCCTCGCGAGGTGAGGGCCTTCTTTTCCTGCCTGACCCAGAGCACAATCCCGAGTCCTCTCTCCAAACTGAAGAGAAGGCCTGACTCCCTTGAGGCCACTCAGTGGGCTCCAAGAGATCTGCGTCGCGACTTGAGAGGAGAGCGGCATCCTTGGCTTGCCCTCGAGGCGAGGCCTGACTCCCCGGGGGAGTCTGGAACGCCACCCTGAGATCCCTGTCTTCCCTTGAGAGGAATGTTAAGTCCCGGACACAGGCCTAGATGAGGTCTCTTTGGCCCTGCAGTGACTCGAGTGCAACCCTCAGCTTTCCCTCGCAACTCGAATGGAAGATGAGGCTTCCCGGGGCCAACACAAGAGGAAGCCTGAAATCCCCGTCGTAACTCTAGAATCCCGCCGCAACTCAAGAAAATCCACATGGTCCCAACGTCTTCGCAAGATGAGGCCCTTGCCCGCTACGGCGTCTCAAGGGAAGTCCCAGGTTCTGTCCTGAAGTGCGAAACGGTACCTGACTCCTTTCATGCAACCCCCAAAAGTCCCCCACACGCCGGTTTCCCTCGAGGGTAACACCGAGGGTTCCGTCCCCACTTCATCTGAGCCCCTTCTCCCCTCCTGATGGCGACAGGAGAGTCGATCCCCCTGCATTGTCTGGAAGTGTCCCCGGCCTTCCCAGCACAACTCAGGATGAAGCCGGCCTCACTAGGAAATTTGAGACTAGCCCCGTGGGTGGTCCCTCATGCCGAAAGACCCCGATTTCCCTGTCCACTCTTGAAAAGAAACCGAGGCCCGGACACCTCTTCGAAGGCAACCCAGTGGGTGAAGGCACAACACGAACGAGCACTGTCACCGTCGTGCATTTCCGGAAACACCCGCAGGTTCCACACACAGCTCAACAAGGGGCCTGAGACCCCCTGAGCACCTCGAGAGGCAAGCGGAGTTCCCTTCCTCAGACAAGACGATTCCTGACTCTCCTGTCCCAACTCTGCAGGGACCCTGAGGTCGGAGTCTGAAACGGAGAGGAAGCCTGAGGTTCCTGCCTTCCCTGGAGATGAGGCCCTCTTCCATTGCGCCAAACCCAGCGGAGTCCTGAGAGGCCCCGCCAACTCCACAGCATCCCTCATCTGTCAGAAGCACACTGGGAAGTTCCCTAAGGTCACCGGTAAACTTTTATTGCACAAGGTCCCCATGAAAAGGCCCACGCAGCAGGACAGCCACAGATTCTGTCTGCCATTAAAGGGCAGTAAGGTGCCCTCCCCCATTCTTTGCTGCCTCGGCGGCCACCAGGGTGCAATTCGCGTACCCTTCCCTTTCCCATCCTAGCAGGTGCTCCAGGGCCCGCTGGCCTACAAAGTGCCAGAAGCAGGGCTGGGCCAGCCGGCCAGAATTCAGGGTTCTGTCCCTTGGACTTCCAGCGGACACTAGGCTGCTTGGGAAAACCACGCAGACTCTGAGGTTTTTCAGCAGAGGGGTGGAGCGGTAAAGGCCTTGACCCCAAAGACGAGGCCTTTCTGCGACCGCCAGGTTGGGGAGCTCTGAGACTGTGCCAACACAGGGCGGAATACATGGTTCCCTGCTCCACGCAGTCCCCGTTCCCTTACCTGTGTTCCGCACCCCTCCGCTGTGGCCAATGGATGCCGATCCTTGGGGATCCAGGAGTTCACGAAATGGGCATTCCCAGCCGCAATGGCGACCCCCAACAGCACATCTGGAAAGCCCTCCCCCACCCCCGCCAGGAGCCGACCCCCACTGCGAACGGAACCCCACCCCGCCCCGCACCGCCAGGTTTCGCCCCGGCTCTGCCGGGCTCCCGGTGGGTTCCCAGCAATATTGGCGACCCCCGGGAGCACAACAGGGACCGACCCCCCACCCACAGTGAGCGGAATCTCGACCTGTGCAGCCCAGGTTTACCCCACCCTGGCTGCGCTCCCGGCGCGTTTCCAGCTGCAGTGGCCATCTCTGAGAGCACAACTGGGAAGCCCTCCCCTACCCCCGCCAGGAGCCGACACCCGCCCTGTGCCGCCCGGGTTCGCCCCGCCCCTGCCGCGCTCCAGGGGCGCTGCCCACCTTCACCAGTGGCTCTCGGTGAGCCCCGTCCCCACGCCCGGTTCCAGGAGAGGCTCTCGGACCTCGCTGCTGCTGCCAGGTCAAACATGAGGACAATACATACACCCCACAGAGACAAGCCAAGCTGTCTATGATTTAGGGATAAAACGAGGACTACAGAAAGGCAAGATGACCTGACCTAGGAGGGCCATGATATTCTATAGAACCAGACAAAGTTGGTTACCAAGGAAACTTTTTTCCTTGGAACCCGGAAAGCTGGTTCTTTGCATATGCAATGACCAACAATTAGCTTGTTACCCAAGCCTGCCTTACTGCCACCCCCATCCCCCCACTCCCCAGAAGACTGGCTCAAAGAAATATTTTAAATCTCAGGCGGAAACCTGGAAGATGTCTTGTCTGTCTGTTTGGATTAAGGTATGTGTCAGTGTGAGCCCTGTGTTTTTTGATAATATTGCTCAAGTTCTGAGTTCTGATTTCAATGGTCTCAAGACAAGGCAGCCCTTCCAAATCAAACTGCTGGAAATACAAGAAAACATTGACCTAAATGAATGTCAGAGTCCCGTGAACTGGGAACTAGTCAATATTAAATATCTAGTATTTTTGGTTTTGCTCCTCCATTATAGACATGTCTAAGAGTCAACAACATTAAGCACAACATGTTCATAGTGCCTAGGTTTCTTTTGAGGTAAAAATTGCTCTATTGTTATATCTGTCACAAGCTTGTCAGCAAGAAACTACCTGGAAACGACAACAACAAAAGTAAAAAATGTAAATGTGATATGAGCTTTTAGACAAACTCTTTACAATAATTATACTCTAAAATATCTGCCTCTCATAGTCTTGATTGAAGGCAGAGGAGAAGGGGATGACAGAGGATAAGATGGTTGGATGGCATCACTGACTCGATGGACATGAGTTTGAGCAAGCCCCTGGAGCTGGTGACGGACACGGAAGCCTGGCGTCCTTCAGGCCACGGGGTCCCAAAGAGTCAGACACGACTGAGCAACTGAACTGAACTGAACTAACAAACGTTTCTCCAGGTGTTTTGGTTACCCGAGTTTCTATCCTTGTGACGACAGTGTATTGAATAGCTAGGTCATTTCCAAATAAATGAAAGTTCTGAAACATTCACGACTTGAAAGGACCTCCCTTTTACACAGAAAGAAAAGAGATTTTTGACTCTCCATGAATAGTGTCTGGCACCATCCTGACATGTTAAATGTAAGAAAGCAATTGTTTTGTTTTGTTTTGTTCTGTTCTTGGGGGTGGGGGGAGGGGGGCGGGCTATAGCGAATGCCAATATAAAAGTCAGTTCTTGGTTGCTGAAGGGAAATGTATGACTTGTTATTACAAGAAAGTATGTGGAATGCAATGGCACTTGAGGAAGGAAAACAAAGTAGTTCTGTCTTACAGGTGGCCGTTTCAGGATGGGAGAAGCAAAGGAATGGGTACAGAATGGGATAAGGAGGTTGTAGGGAAAGTGGACCCCCAGAAAAGAGTTCTGTGCCTAGCACAAGTTTTCTTGAGATGTCGAAATGCCTTTGCTAATGGAGTTTAAGTTTCTTTACCTCTTAAGTGATCTCTTCTAGGTTGACCTAGAACAGAAATCTTTTGTTAGCTTTGGCTAAGTGGAGAAGTAGTGTTTCACGGTGACATATGTGATCCTTCCTGACTGTTTGCAGCCCTTTTGATATCGATGCACTGCTTCTGCTGCTGCTGCCGCCGCTGCTGCTGCTAAGTCGTTTCAGTCGTGTCCGACTCTGTGCGACCCCGTAGACGGCAGCCCACGAGGCCCCGCAGTCCCTGGGGTTCTCTAGGCAAGAACACTTGAGTGGGTTGCCATTTCCTCCTCCCATGCATGAAAGTGAAAAGTGAACGTGAAGTCGCTCAGTGGTGTCCGACTCTTAGCGACCCCATGGACTGCAGCCTACCAGGCTCCTCCATCCATGGGATTTTCCACGCAAGAGTACTGGAGTGGGGTGCCATTGCCTTCTCCCATATCTATGCACAAACCTGCCTAAATCATTGACTTCTAGCTAGCTTTGGGATGCCAATGACCATCCACCCTTACAAGGCAACAGAGAAGAGAAAAACACTTACCACAGGAGGTCCTGGTAAGGAACGAGGAACTAACAAGCTCCCGCCAACCAGGATTCTGCAGAGGTCAACAAGAGGTCAGTAAGAGATGGAAGACTGCAGTCCAGAGGTCCTAGCAACTTCCATCTTTCAGCAGAGACCCAGCATAGTCAAAACGAATTCAATGTTGCAAAAAATAAGTAAACAAATAAAGGACAGAAGTTCTTTGAATACATGACTGAGATTAGGGGTGAGGCAGTACATGTACAGTGCCCGGAAAATCTTAAAGTATGAGAAAGGAAAGAAATTAAAGACAACTATCAAGCTGTCCAAACTGATAAAAACGAAAGATTACACAGTTTTTTCTGTATATATTACCAGATAATAATCTGAAAAGGAATTAAAAAAAATTCCCTTTCAATAATGTCAACATGAATACAACACTTTGCCATGGATGTAACGAGGATGACAAGACTGGCACACTGGAACTTATACACCCTGGCTGAAAACTATCCTGAATACATGGACAGGTATTCCATAACAATGGAAAGACTTAAGATGGCAATACCATGGAATGCATCTTCAATCTGAAATGAAGATTTGATATGATTTGATCGCTCAGAGCTTTTGTGTCATCAAGTGTTATTAAAGTATAAATGAGATAGAGAAAGCTGCTGACTTAGACTTGAGGCGGGGTGTACGCCCTGCTGGTCTCTAGCCAGATATTCTACAGGCACTAGCAGTCAGCTAAGGAAAGAAAGGCACTGTCTCAGGGAATGGCACCAGGCCCCTCCCCCACGACATGCCTTGAGGTCACATTGGCAGCAGGTGAGTCATCCTGGGCCAAAAACTGATTGACATGAATCTTGAAGAAAGGCAGTATTCCAGGCAAATATATCATTTCCTTAACATAGATTAGGAGAACAAGGTACGAGGAAAACATACTGTTTTGTTCAAGTCGCTTCTGAGCCTATTGGGGGAACCGACCTGAAGCCAGAGTCCAGCAGATATACATAGCATATTTACATCGCTTAAGACAAACATTTCCTCAGGAACAAATGCATTGCTTAGCTCAAGGTTTGTCTGCGAAATTCTTACACATCAGGAGATGGCTCCGAGCTGGGTTTCTACACACAAGAACATGAATGCAAAGGACAAGCCTGCACAGCCCATCTGCCCCCCTCCCCCACAGCCAGCAGCATTTCCAAGTGACCTCCTAAGGCCTTCCCCAAAATACAGGGGCACCTCTGGGTTTCCTGTTTCCCTCACTTCGAACACTTTTCTTAAAAAAAAAAAAATCCTGCACACTTCTTGATAGAATGCCACAGTGCAAGGAAAACAGGCCTTCAATACTTAAACCTCCCTGTGCCAAACACTTGGGGCTTGGTTTTGTTTTGTTTTGTTTTTTAATTACACCACCACATAATTTAAACTTTTTACAATTTCTAATTATTCAGTACCAAAACACCAAACTTTTATTGCACAAGGTCCCCATGAAAAGGCCCACGCATCAGGACAGCCACAGATTCTGCCATGAAAGGGCAGCAAGGTGCCCTCCCCCCTTCTTTGCTGCCTGGGCGGCCACCAGGGTTTGAAATCCATGCACCCTACTAAGTTTCTAGGGTGCAATCCGTGGACCCTTCCCTTTCCCATCCCAGCAGGTGCTCAAGGGCCCGCTGGCTTACAAAGTGCCAGAAGCAGGGCTGGGCCAGCCGGCCAGAGTTCAGTGTTCTGTCCCTTGGACTTCCAGGGGACACTAGGCTGCTTGGGAAAACTGTGCAGACTGAGATTTTTCAGCAAAGGGGTGGAGCGGTAAAGGCCTTGACACCAAGGGCGAGGCCTTTCTGCAACCGCCAGGTTGGGGAGCTCCGAGAATGTGCCAACAGAGGGCGGAATACTTGGTTCCCTGCTCCAAGCAGTCCCAGTTCCCTGACCTGTGGCCCGCAGCCCTCCGCTGCACCCACTAGATGTGGATCCTTGGGGACACAGGAGCGTAGGAAATGGGCGTTCCTAGCCGCAGTGGCGACCCCCGAGAGCACAACTGGGACCAAACCCCCACCCACAGCCATCTAAATCTCGACCCGCGCAGCCCAGGTTTACCCCGCCCCGGGTGTGCTCCCGGCGCGTTTCCAGCCGCAGTGGCCACCACCGAGAGCACAACTGGGAAGCCCTCCCCCACCCCCGCCAGGAGCCGAACCCCGCCCCGCGCCACCCGGGTTCACCCCGCCCCTGCCGCACTCCCAGCGCGTTTCCAGCTGCAGTGGGGACCCCCGAGAGCACAACTGTTACCGCCCCCCACCCCCTCCCGACCAGAACCCCGACCCGCGCCGCCCGGGATCGCCCCACCCCTGGCGCGCTCCCGGGGCGTTGCCCACTTCCACCAGGGGCTCCTGGTGAGCCCCGTCCCCACGCCCGGTTCCAGGAGAGGCTCTCGGACCTCGCTACTGCCGCCAGGTCAAACACGAGGACAATACATCCACCCCACAGAGACAATCCAAGCTGTCTATGATTTAGGGATAAAACGAGGACTACAGAAAAGAAAGATGTCCTGACCTAGGAGGGCCATGAGAGTCTATAGATCCAAACAAAATTGGGTACCAAGGAAACTTTTTTCCTTGGAACCCGGAAAGCTGGTTCTTTGCATATGCAATGACCAACAATTAGCTTGTTACCCAAGCCTGCCTCGCTGCCACCCCCACTCCCCCCCCTCAACTCCCCAGGAAAACGGCTCAAAGAAATATTTTAAATCTCAGGCGGAAAACTGGAAGATGTCTTGTCTGTCTGTCTGGATTAAGGTATGTGTCAGTGTTAGCCTTGTGTTTTTTGATAATATTGCTCAAGTTCTGAGTTCTGATTTCAATGGTCTCAAGACAAGGCAGCCCTTCCAAATCAAACTGCTGGAAATACAAGAAAACATTGACCTAAATGAATGTCAGAGTCCCGTGAACTGGGAACTAGTCAATATTAAATATCTAGTATTTTTGGTTTTGCTCCTCCACTATAGACATGTCTAAGAGTCAACAACATTAAGCACAACACGTTCATAGTGCCTAGGTTTCTTTTGAGGTAAAAATTGCTCTATTGTTATATCTGTCACAAGCTTGTCAGCAAGAAACTACCTGGAAACAGCAACAACCAATGTAAAAAATGTAAATGTGATATGAGCTTTTAGATAAACTCTTAACAATAATTATACTCTAAAATATCCGCCTCTCATAGTCTTGATCGAAGGCAGAGGAGAAGGGGATGACAGAGGATAAGATGGTTGGATGGCATCACTGACTCGATGGACATGAGTTTGAGCAAGCCCCTGGAGCTGGTGACGGACACGGAAGCCTGGCGTCCTTCAGGCCACGGGGTCCCAAAGAGTCAGACACGACTGAGCAACTGAACTGAACTGAACTAACAAACGTTTCTCCAGGAGTTTTGGTTACCCGAGTTTCTATCCTTGTGACGACAGTGTATTGAATAGCTAGGTCATTTCCAAATAAATGAAAGTTCTGAAACATTCACGACTTGAAAGGACCTCCCTTTTACACAGAAACAAAAGAGATTTTTGACTCTCCATGAATAGTGTCTGGCACCATCCTGACATGTTAAATGTAAGAAAGCAATTGTTTTGTTTTGTTTTGTTCTGTTCTTGGGGGTGGGGGAGGGGGGCGGGCTATAGCGAATGCCAATATAAAAGTCAGTTCTTGGTTGCTGAAGGGAAATGTATGACTTGTTATTACAAGAAAGTATGTGGAATGCAATGGCACTTGAGGAAGGAAAACAAAGTCGTTCTGTCTTACAGGTGGCCGTTTCAGGATGGGAGAAGCAAAGGAATGGGTACAGAATGGGATAAGGAGGTTGTAGGGAAAGTGGACCCCCAGAAAAGAGTTCTGTGCCTAGCACAAGTTTTCTTGAGATGTCGAACTGCCTTTGCTAATGGAGTTTAAGTTTCTTTACCTCTTAAGTGATCTCTTCTAGGTTGACCTAGAACAGAAATCTTTTGTTAGCTTTGGCTAAGTGGAGAAGTAGTGTTTCACGGTGACATATGTGATCCTTCCTGACTGTTTGCAGCCCTTTTGATATCGATGCACTGCTTCTGCTGCTGCTGCCGCCGCTGCTGCTGCTAAGTCGTATCAGTCGTGTCCGACTCTGTGAGACCCCATAGACGGCTGCCCACCAGGCCCCGCAGTCCCTGGGGTTCTCTAGGCAAGAACACTTGAGTGGGTTGCCATTTCCTCCTCCCATGCATGAAAGTGAAAAGTGAACGTGAAGTCGCTCAGTGGTGTCTGACTCTTAGCGACCCCATGGACTGCAGCCTACCAGGCTCCTCCATCCATGGGATTTTCCACGCAAGAGTACTGGAGTGGGGTGCCATTGCCTTCTCCCATATCTATGCACAAGCCTGCCTAAATAATTGACTTCTAGCTAGCTTTGGGATGCCAATGACCATCCACCCTTACAAGGCAACAGAGAAGAGAAAAACACTTACCACAGGAGGTCCTGGTAAGGAACGAGGAACTAACAAGCTCCCGCCAACCAGGATTCTGCAGAGGTCAACAAGAGGTCAGTAAGAGATGGAAGACTGCAGTCCAGAGGTCCTAGCAACTTCCATCTTGCAGCAGAGACCCAGCATAGTCAAAACGAATTCAATGTTGCAAAAAATAAGTAAACAAATAAAGGACAGAAGTTCTTTGAACACATGACTGAGATTAGGGGTGAGGCAGTACATGTACGGTGCCCGGAAAATCTTAAAGTATGAGAAAGGAAAGAAATTAAAGACAACTATCAAGCTGTCCAAACTGATAAAAACGAAAGATTACACAGTTTTTTCTGTATATATTACCAGATAATAATCTGAAAAGGAATTAAAAAAAATTCCCTTTCAATAATGTCAACATGAATACAACACTTTGCCATGGATGTAACGAGGATGACAAGACTGGCACACTGGAACTTATACACCCTGGCTGAAAACTATCCTGAATACATGGACAGGTATTCCATAACAATGGAAAGACTTAAGATGGCAATACCATGGAATGCATCTTCAATCTGAAATGAAGATTTGATATGATTTGATCGCTCAGAGCTTTTGTGTCATCAAGTGTTATTAAAGTATAAATGAGATAGAGAAAGCTGCTGACTTAGACTTGAGGCGGGGTGTACGCCCTGCTGGTCTCTAGCCAGATATTCTACAGGCACTAGCAGTCAGCTAAGGAAAGAAAGGCACTGTCTCAGGGAATGGCACCAGGCCCCTCCCCCACGACATGCCTTGAGGTCACATTGGCAGCAGGTGAGTCATCCTGGGCCAAAAACTGATTGACATGAATCTTGAAGAAAGGCAGTATTCCAGGCAAATATATCATTTCCTTAACATAGATTAGGAGAACAAGGTACGAGGAAAACATACTGTTTTGTTCAAGTCGCTTCTGAGCCTATTGGGGGAACCGACCTGAAGCCAGAGTCCAGCAGATATACATAGCATATTTACATCGCTTAAGACAAACATTTCCTCAGGAACAAATGCATTGCTTAGCTCAAGGTTTGTCTGCGAAATTCTTACACATCAGGAGATGGCTCCGAGCTGGGTTTCTACACACAAGAACATGAATGCAAAGGACAAGCCTGCACAGCCCATCTGCCCCCCTCCCCCACAGCCAGCAGCATTTCCAAGTGACCTCCTAAGGCCTTCCCCAAAATACAGGGGCACCTCTGGGTTTCCTGTTTCCCTCACTTCGAACACTTTTCTTAAAAAAAAAAAAAATCCTGCACACTTCTTGATAGAATGCCACAGTGCAAGGAAAACAGGCCTTCAATACTTAAACCTCCCTGTGCCAAACACTTGGGGCTTGGTTTTGTTTTGTTTTGTTTTTTAATTACACCACCACATAATTTAAACTTTTTACAATTTCTAATTATTCAGTACCAAAACACCAAACTTTTATTGCACAAGGTCCCCATGAAAAGGCCCACGCATCAGGACAGCCACAGATTCTGCCATGAAAGGGCAGCAAGGTGCCCTCCCCCCTTCTTTGCTGCCTGGGCGGCCACCAGGGTTTGAAATCCATGCACCCTACTAAGTTTCTAGGGTGCAATCCATGGACCCTTCCCTTTCCCATCCCAGCAGGTGCTCAAGGGCCCGCTGGCTTACAAAGTGCCAGAAGCAGGGCTGGGCCAGCCGGCCAGAGTTCAGTGTTCTGTCCCTTGGACTTCCAGGGGACACTAGGCTGCTTGGGAAAACCGTGCAGACTGAGATTTTTCAGCAAAGGGGTGGAGCGGTAAAGGCCTTGACACCAAGGGCGAGGCCTTTCTGCAACCGCCAGGTTGGGGAGCTCCGAGAATGTGCCAACAGAGGGCGGAATACTTGGTTCCCTGCTCCAAGCAGTCCCAGTTCCCTGACCTGTGGCCCGCAGCCGTCCACTGCACCCACGGGATGGCGATCCTTGGGGACCCAGGAGCGGACGAAATGGGCGTTCCCAGCCGCAGTTGCAACCCCCGAGGGCGCAACTGGGAACCCCTCCCCATCCCCCCCATGAGCCGACCCCCGCCCCGCGCCCCCAGGGTTAGCCCCGCCCCTGCCGCGCTCCCGGCGCGTTCCCAGCTGCAGTGGCGACCCCCGGGAGCACAACTGGGACTGACCCCCACCCAAAGCCATCGGAATCTCGACCCGCGCAGCCCGGGTTTACCCAGTCCCGGGTGCGCTCCCGGCGCGTTTTCAGCCTCAGTGTCCACCTCCCAGAGCACAACTGGGAAGCCCGCCCCCACCCCCGCCAGAAGCCGAACCCCGCCCCACGCCGCCCGCGTTCGCCCCGCCCCTGCACGGTCCAGGTACCTTCCCAGCTTCTAGCGTTCATGCCCGGGGAGGAGCAGGATGTAGGAGTATGGGAGATGTGTCTGGAGCCTGACAGCCTCAGCTCCGCTGTGGCCTGCCCTTTGGACCTAGGAGCCAGGCCAACTTGCAGAGGGCTTAGGGCCCCATTGTATGCAAACTACCAAGGCCTACCGCAAGGAGAGCTCTGTCCGAGGGAAGGGAAGCGCCCCAGGCTGCATTCCCAAGCTGTTGTTTAGCCGCCCAGACTCAGCGCTGCACAGGGGTAATCAGGCTCTCTGTGCCCGCAGCTTCACACACAGGTGTGTCTCCGTAGGAATCAAGAAAGATCCTGACAGAGTGAGGTTCATTAGAGCTATACTAAAGAGCAAAGGCTTGTCCATGTGGTCTTGCCTTCCCCTGTGCCTTTGGGTCTCCAGGCTCGGCCCCAGCTCCGTGGAAACAACCCCTGAGAAAATATCTTCAAGATCCACTTTTCCCAGTGTCTGGGAACCGGGGTTCGTAGGAGGAGAGAAAAGCACGCCTCCATAGGGAACGAAAAGGCAGCCCACCAGCCTGTATTTTGAAGCCTCTATTTGGAAGGAATGGGTTAGCTTCTCCTAAAGGAGACCTCCAGATCTGCTCAGAAGTCGGTAATTCCAGAGGCAGGGTACTGGTTCCTGACTGCCCTTTGCTAGCCTTGCAAAGATATTCCTAGATTCTAGAGTTATTTTCCATGAAGGAGCAGGCTTCGGGAATGTGTCAGACAGGACTGGCTCCTTATTGACCTCAGCTCAGCTATTGCCTTTCCATTCAAACTAGGACAAGGCCCTACTTTATGAAGGGTAAGGGTCTTCTTCTTTGCAAACTGCCAAGGGCTACAGCAATGAGACCTCTGTCAAGGCGAGGGAAGCCTAAGAGGATGGATTCTCAAGCAGGTGCTTTGCCACAAAGCATCAGCACCCCACGGAGAGAATCAAGCTCCCTGTGCACCAATGTTGGGAGTGTGGCTTCACACACAGAGTTGTCTGTATAGGAGCCAAGAATGTTCCTGAGAGATTAGGTTCACTAAACCTCTCCTACAGAGCATAGACCTGTCCATGTGGTTTTTCCTTCCCCTGTGAGTTGGGTCCCCGAGGTCCGCCACACCTCCGGGGAAACTGTCCCTGAGAAAAGATCTCCAGGAACCGCTTCGCCGAGGCTGGGAAATGCTGTTCACATGAAGTAAGGCAAGCGAATCTCCTGCCGAGTAAAAGAGGCCTTTCAGTCCCTGGAGGAGCAGGCTGCCAGAATGTGTGAAACCTGACTGTTGCCTTACTGGCCTCAGCTCCACCATTGCCTGTTCATCCGAGCTAGCACCCAGGCCTACTTGGAAAAGCGTTTGGGTGCAGATTTCTACAAAGTGCCAAGGGCTACAGCAGTGAGAATTCTCTCGGTGGTAAGGGAGAGCATTTTATGGATTCTCAAGCTGTTTTCTGAATGACAGCGTCAAAATGAACAGAGAGAATCAGGCTCTCTGTGCCCCTATGTTAGGTACGCAGCTTCACACACAGAGGTGTCTCTGTAGGAGCCAAGAATGCTCCTGAGAGATGAGGTTCACTAGAGGTCTGCTACAGAGCATAGACCTGTCCATGTGGTCTTGCCTTCCCCTGTGCCTTTGGGCCCCGGGCTCGGCCCCAGCTCCGTGGAAACAACCCCTGAGAAAATATCTTCAAGATACGCTTTTCCCAGAGGCTGGGAACTGGGGTTCATAGGAGGAGAGAAAAGCAAGCCTCCTTCGGGCACGAAAGGCAGCCAACCTGCCTGTGTTTTGAAGCCTCTATTTGGAAGGAATGGGTTAGCTTCTCCTAAAGGAGACCTCCAGATCTGCTCAGAAGTCGGTAATTCCAGAGGCAGGGTGCTGGTTCCTGACTGCCCTTTGCCAGCCTTGCAAAGACATTCCAACATTCTAGAGTTATACTCCATGAAGGAGCAGGCTTCGGGAATGTGTCAGAGGGGACTGGCTCCTTATTGACCTCAGCTCAGCTATTGCCTTTCCATTCAAACTAGGACAAGGGCCTACTTTATGGAGGGTAAGGGTCTTCTTCTTTGCAAACTGCCAAGGGCTACAGCAATGAGACCTCTGTCAAGGCGAGGGAAGCCTAAGAGGATGGATTCTCAAGCAGGTGCTTTACTACAAAGCATCAGCACCCCACGGAGAGAACCAAGATCCCTGTTCCCCAATGTTGGGAGTGTAGCTTCACACACAGAGTTGTCTCTATAGGAGCCAAGAATGTTCCTGAGAGATTAGGTTCACTAAACCTCTCCTACAGAGCATAGACCTGTCCATGTGGTTTTTTCTTCCCCTGTGAGTTGGGTCCCCGAGGTCCGCCACACCTCCGGGGAAACTGTCCCTGAGAAAAGATCTCCAGGAACCGCTTCGCTGAGGCTGGGAAACGCTGTTCACAGGAAGTAAGGCAAGCGAATCTCCTGCAGAGAAAAAGAGGCCTTACTGTCCCTGGAGGAGCAGGCTGCCAGAGTGTGTGAAACCTGACTGTTGCCTTACTGGCCTCAGTTCCACCATTGCCTGTTCCTCCGAACTACGACCCAGGCCTATTTGGAAAAGCGTTTGGGTGCGGATTTCTACAAAGTGCCAAGGGCTACAGCAGTGAGAATTCTCTCAGCGGTAAGGGAGAGCATTTTATGGATTCTCAAGCTGTTTTCTGAACGACAGGGTCAAAATGAACTGAGAGAATCAGGCTCTCTGTGCCCCTATGTTAGGTACGCAGCTTCACACACAGAAGTGTCTCTATAGGAGCCAAGAATGTTCCTGAGAGATGAGGTTCACTAGAAGTCTGCTACAGAGCATAGACCTGTCCATATGGTTTTGCCTTGCCCTGTGAGTTGGGTCCCCGAGGTCCGCCCCAGCTCAGGGGAAGGAGCCCCTGAGAAAAGATCTCCAGGGACCGCTATTCCCCCAGGCTGGCAAACGCAGTTCACAGGAGGTAACACAAGCGAGCCTCCTGCAAGGCACAACAGGCCTTAGTCTCCCTGGACGATCAGGCTGCCAGAGTGTGTGAGACCTGACTGGTGCCTTACTGGCCTCAGCTCCGCCATTGCGTGTTTCTCTGAACTAGGACCCAGGCCTACTAGGAGAAGGGTTTGGGTATGGATTTCTAAATACTGCCAAGGGGTATAGCAATGAGAACTGTGTCACGGGTAAGGAAGAGCATTGTATGGATTTTCAAGCTGTTGTTTGAACGACAGCTTCAAAGCTGCACAGAGAGAATCAGACTCTGTGTCTCCATGTTCGGTACACAGCTTCACAGACAGGGGTGTCTCCATAGGAAACAAGAACGTTCCTGACAGAGTGAGGTTCACTAGAGCGCTCCTAGAGAGCAAAGACTTGTCCATGTGGTTTTTCTTCCCCTGTGCGTTTGGGGCTCCAGGCTCGGCCCCAGCTCCGTGGAAACAACCCCTGAGAAAAGATCTTCAAGATCCGCTTTTCCCAGAGGCTGGGATGTGGGGTTCATAGGAGGCGGGAAAAGCAGGCCTCCTTCAGAGAGCAAGAGGCAGCCAAGCGGCCTGCGTTTGGAAGCCTCTATTTGGAAGAATGGGTTAGCTTCCCCTAAGGGAGACCTCCAGATCTGTTCAGAAGTCGGTAATTCCAGAGGCAGGGTGCAGGCTCCTGACTGCCCTTTGCCAGCCTTGCAGAGACATTCCTAGATTCCAGCGTTATTTTCCATGAAGGAGCAGGCTTCGGGAATATGTCAGACTTGACTGGCGCCTTATTGGCCTCAGCTCAGCTCTTGCCTTTCCTTTCAAACTAGGACAAGGGCCCACTTTATGAAAGAAAGGGTCCTCTTCTTTCCAAACTGCCAAGGGCTACAGCAATGAGACCTCTGTCAAGGCGAGGGAAGCGTAAGCTGATGGATTCTCAAGCAGGTGCTTTGCCACAAAGCATCAGCACCCCACGGAAAGAATCTGGCTCCCTTTGCCCCTACGTTGCGTGTGTAGCTACACGCACAGAGGTGTCTCGATAGGAGCCAAGAATGTTCCTGAGAGAGGAGGTTCACTGTTGGGGGCCAGAGTGAGGCACTCCGCCCATGGCAAAGGTCATGAGGAAGGAGGCTCGACATACGCAAAGGCTTGATCGAGCCTCAGGAGTCCCCCTGGAAATCCTCGAGCATCTACCCCCATCACCAGAGCCTGCCTACCTTACTACTTTGTGCTCTCACCTACACCTCTGACTTTACGGGGGGCTGTCCCCCACCACCTCTTTCGGAGAAGGAGTTAACCTAGAGCTCCAGTTGATAAAAACCCCTGGGTGTGACAAGAGTGTTTTAACCTACAAACTCCTCTGAAGGTTCTCTAGCCTGCCTGACAGGCTTGTCCGGCCACATGTGATTGCTCACAGCCTCCCAACCATGAGAGGCACGAGATGCTTTAAACCTCCTAAAAACAGGTTCCTTAGAAAAGTTAGAAAATTATTAGTATAAGTATAATGGGCTGATTAGAAATCATATTGGTGAAGGGTTTTTCATTTGTTGAGCTGATGTTTACTGCTAAGTCTCCACATCCCCTGCCCTTATACACATTAATGAATATATAGAAGAAATAAGTATTAACCTTTGATATAAATCACGTTAGACCTTAGGCTAAGTAAATTCTTTCCTTAACTAAAACCCACTACACCCTCACCCTATAGGAATGTAACTTTATTTGGGTGGCGTCTGTTTTAAGAATAATCACCCCTGGAGAAATAAGTGTCCTGGTTGACTGACCGCTGTCACAAGGAGAGGGTCGTAAATTGTCAGCAGGCCCCCCGGCCAGAAGATGATGTAACACCCCTAAGACCTCTGTATACTTTTGTATGAAGCACCTGCCTTTGATAAAAGTCAGGACTGCTGACCCCACGTGACTTTTGCATAACATCTCAGTGTATAAAAGTAGACCATGGAAAATAAAGAATTGGGATCAGTTTCTCGAAATACTGGTCTCCCCATGTCTCTCTCTCTCTCTCACTCTGGTTGAGTCTCCATCTGGAGCGCGGAACCCACCAAGCTTACTAATTTTGCCTGGGCTTCTAAGATCCGACCGGGGAGGCCTCAGTGTCTCCTCTCCTTCGGGAGAACGGAAGGACGCCTGCGGTCTACGTAAGTGGTGCAAGCTTCTTGTTTTGAAGTTTTATTGGTCCCCCGCGTAAACCAAGCTACTCAGCCTCTTTTCTCCACTGAATTTTCCTACTGAGCTATCCTCATTTTATTACTCTTTATATCCTTAATTAACGTTTAATTAAGCAGTTGTTCCCTGACCCTCGCCTACGCCGTCTCTGCTTCGAATACCCTGGATCAGCTGGGGCTGGACCCTGGCAGTTGACTAGAGATCTCCTACAGAGCATAGACCTGTCCATTTGGTTTTGCCTTCCCCTGTGAGTTGGGTCCCCGAGGTCCGCCCCAACTCCGGGGAAACAGCCCCTGAGAAAAGATCTCCAGGAACTGCTTTCCGCCCAGGCTGGGAAACGCTGTTCACAGGAAGTAAGGCAAGCGAGCCTCCTGAAGGGAAATAGAGGCCTTACTGTCCCTGGAGGAGCAGGATGCCAGAGTGTGTGACACCTGACTGGTGCCTTACTGGCCTCAGCCCCGCTATTGCATGTTCATCTGAACTTGAACCCAGGCCTACTTGGAGAAGTGTTTGTGTGCCGATTTCCAGAAACTGCGAAGGGCTACAGCAATGATAACTCTCTCAGTGGTAAGGGAGAGCATTGTGTGGATTCTCAATTTGTTGTTTGAACGACAGCGTCAAAGCTGCACAGAGAGAATCAGGTCTCTGTGTCTCTATGTTGGCAATGCAGCTTCCCACACAGAGATGTCCCCGTTGGAGCCAAGAACATTCCCCACAGACTGAGGTTCACTAGAGCACTCCTAGAGAGCAAAGACTTATCCATGCGGTTTTCCCTTCCCCTGTGCGTGTGGGTCTCTGGGATCAGCCCCTGCTCCTTGGAAACAGCCTCTGAGAAAAGATCTCCAAGAACCTCTTATCACCCAGGCTGGGAAGTGGAGTTCACAGGAGGTGGGATAAGCAAGCTTCCTTCGGCAAGAAGAGACAGCCAACCGGCCTGTGTTTGGAAGCCTATATTTGCAAGGAATGGGTTAGTTTCTCCTGACCGAGACCGCCAGATGTGCTGAGAAGATAGAAATTCCAGAGGCAGCGTCGAGGTTCCTGACTGCCCTTTGCCAGCCTTGCAAAGACATTCCCAGATTCTAACGTTATTTTCCATGAAGGAGCAGGCATCGGGAATATGTCAGACTTGACTGGCGCCTTACTGGCCTCAGCTCAGCTACTGCCTTTCCATTCAAACAAGGACAAGGGCCTACTTGGTGAAGGGTAAGGGTCTGCTTCTTTCCAAACTGCCAAGGACTACAGCAATGAGACCTCTGTCAAGGTGAGGGAAGCCTATGCGGATGGATTCTTAGCAGGTGCTTTGCCACAAAGCATCAGCACCCACGGAGAGAATCAGACTCCCTTTGCCACTATGTTGGGTGTGTAGCTTCATGCACAGAGGTGTCTCTGTAGAAGCCAAGAATGTTCCTGAGAGATGAGGTTCACTAGAGCTCTCCTACAGAGCATAGACCTGTCCATGTGGTTTTGTCTTCCCCTGTGAGTTGGGCCCCCGAGGTCCGACCCAGCTCCAGGGAAACAGCCCCTGAGAAAAAATCTCCAGGAACAGCTTTGCGCCCAGGCTGGGAAATGCAGTTCACAGGAGGCAAGGCAAGCGAGCCTCCTACAGGGAAAAAGAGGCCTTACTGCTCCTGGACGATCAGGCTGCAAGAGTGTGTGAGACCTCACTTGTGCCTTACTGGCCTCAGCTCCGCCGTTGCCTGTTATTCCGAGCTAGGACCCAGGCCTACTTGGAGAAGGGTTAGGGTGCGGATTTCTACAAACTGTCAAGGACGACAGCAATGAGAATTCTCTTAGCAGTCAGGGAGAGCATTGTATGGATTCTCAAGCTGTTGTTTGAATGACAGCTTCAAAGCTACACAGAGAGAATCAGGCTCTCTGTTCCCCTATTTTGGCTGTGCAGCTTCACACACAGAATTTGACTCTGTTGGAGCCAGAAATATTCCTGAAAGACTTAGGCTCACCAAAGCTGTCCTCCAGAGCAAAGACATTGGATGTGGTTTTGCCTTCCCTTGTCAGTATGGGTCATCTAGCTTGGCCCCAGCTCCGGGGATACAGCCTCTGAAAAAAATCTTCCAAGAAGCGATTTTCCTCCAGGCTGTTAAGCGGAATTCGCAGTTTGCAAGTTAAGGAAGCCTGCTTCGTGGAAGAGCAAGCAGCCAACTGGCCCTGTGTTAGGAAGCCTGTATTTGAAAGGAATGGGTTAGCTTCTACAGCGGGAGAACCTCAGATCTGCTCAGGGGACTGAAATACTAGAGTCAGGGTCGAGGTTCTCCCTTGTCCTTTGCGCACCTTGCAAAGACATTCCTAGCTTCTAGCGTTAGTGTCCCTGTAGTAGCAGGCTGCAGGAGCGTGTGATAAATGACTGCCGCGTTCCTGTCCTCAGCTCCGCTATTGACTTTCTATTCGAACTAGAACCCAGGCCTACTTTGAGAGGGGTTAGGGTCCAGTGTTTCCAAACTGCCAAGGGCTACAGCAATGCGAGCTCTGTCAGAGGTAAGAAAAGAGCAATTGGTTGGATTCTTCAGCTGCTGCGTGGCTGCACAGCTTCCGCGCTGCATGGAGAGCATGAGGCTCCTTGTGGCCCTATTTTGGGTATGCAGCAACATGCACACAGAATGTCTGTGTTCACTTATGTACAGGCTTATGAACACTAGAGCTCTCCTACAGAGCAAAGACCACTCAGTGGGCTCCAAGAGATACCTGTTGCGACTCGAGAAGAGAGTGGAGTCCTTTGCTTCCCCTCGAGATGAGGCCTGACTCCCCGGGTGAGTATGGAATGCAACCCCAAATCCCTGTCGCCTATGGAGAGGAACATTAAGTCCTGGATACAAGCCTAGATGAGGTCTAGTTTGCCCTTCAGTGAATGGAGCCCAATCCCCAGCTCTCCCTGGCAACTGGAATGGAAGATTAGACTTCCTGGGCCAACACAAGAGGAAGCCTGAATTCCCTGTCGTAACTCGAGAATCCCACCGCAACTCGAGAAAAACCACGTGCTTCCCTCGTCATCGCAAGATGAGGCCCTTTGTCCGCTACAGCATCTCAAGAGAAGTCCCACGTTCCATCCTGAAGTGCGAAACGGTACTTGGCACCCTTGATGCGACCCCAAAAGTTCCGCGACATACCAGACTCACTCAAGGGGAACACCGAGGTTCCCGGCACCACTTCATCTGAGCCCCTTCTCCTCTCCTGATTGCGACAGGAGGGTCGACTCCCCTTCTCTGTCTGCAAGGGGTTCCCGACCTTCCGGGCGCACCTCAGGATGAGGCCGGTCTCATGAGGAAGTTCGAGACATAGCCTCGTGGGTGGTGCCACATGTCGAAAGACCCCAATTTCACGGTCCACTCTTGAAAAGAACCCGATGCCAGCACACCTCTTTGAAGGAAAACCTGTGGATGAAAGCACAACACGAAGGGGCACTGACACCCGCGTGCATCGTCCAGAAAAACCCGCAGGTCCCACAGACATTTCGACAAGTGGCCTGTCACCCTGTAAACAACTCGAAAGGCAAACGAAGGTCCATTCCTCAACAGAAGACTAGGTGTGACTCTCTTGTCCCTACTCTGCAGGGACCATGGGATCCGAGTCAGAAACGGAGAGGAAGCCTGAGGTTCCTGCGTCCACTCGAGACGAAGCCCTCTTCCATTGCACCACAACCAGTGGAGTCCCGAGAGGCACCTACCAACTCCACAGTATCCCTGAGTTCTCAGAGGTACAAAAAGAAGCTCCCTGAGGTCACAGGCACAAGTCGAGGGACCCCTGGGTTTTCTGCCGTGACTCGAGAAAGACCTTGAGAGTGCTTCAAAATGTGTTGAGTCGCGATTCCCCTACCATGACTCGAGAGCCATGACACGCTCCCCCTCGCCACACGCATGGAGACCTGACTAACCTGGCACTGCACGAGAGGCTCCATGAGTTCCTCATCGTACCTCGTGAGGAAACCCACACTGGCGCGGCAGCTCGAGGAAACACATGAGACACCCCGGTCATCGCGAGATGAGGGCCTTATTTTCCTGCATGGCCTGGAGACCAATCACGAGTCCTCTCTCCAAACTGAAGAGGAGGCTGGACTCCCTTGAAGCCGCTCAGGGGGCTCCAAGAGATCCGCGTCGCGACTCGAGAGGAGAGCGGAGTCCTTGGCTTCCCCTCGAGACGAGGCCTGACTCCCCGGGGGAGCCTGGAATGCAACCCCGAGATCCCCGCCTTCCCTGGAGAGGAATATTAGGTCCCGGACACACGCCTAGGTGAGGTCTCTTGGCCCCTGCAATGACTCGAGCGCAACCCCCAGCTTTCCCTCGCAACTCGAGGGGAAGATTGGGCTTCCCAGGGCCAATCCAAGAGGAAGGCTGAGATCCCCATCGTAACTCGAGAATCCCGCCGCAACTCGAGAAAACCCACGTGGTTCCCACCTCTTGGCAAGATGAGGCCCTTGCCCGGGACGGCGTCTCAAGGGAAGTCCCCTGTTCCGCCCTGAAGGGCGAAACGGTCCCTGACAGCCTTCCTGCGACCCCCAAAAGTCCCCCGACACGCCGGGGTCCCACGAGGGGAACACCGAGGGTCCCGGCACCGCTTCCTCTGAGCCCCTTCTCCCCTCCTGATCGCGACAGGAGAGGCGATTCCCCTGCGTGGTCTGGAAGGGGTTCCCGGCCTTCCCGGCGCACCTCAGGATGAGGCCGGTCTCACGAGGAAATTCGAGACGAGCCACGTGGGTGGGGCCACATGCCGAACGCCCCCGATTCCCCGGTCCGCTCTTGAGAAGGACCCGAGGCCCGGACCCCTCTTCGAAGGCAACCCTGTGGGTGAAGGCACAACACGAAGGGGCACTGCCACCCCCGTGCATCGTCCGCAAAGACCCGCGGGTTCCACACACAGCTCGACGAGGGGCCTGAGACCCCCTGAGCAACTCGAGAGGCCAGCGGGGTTCCCTTCCTCAGACAAGACGAGGCCTGACTCTCCTGTCCCAACTCTGCAGGGACCCTGCGGTCGGAGTCCGAAACGGAGAGGAAGCCTGAGGTTCCTGCCTCCCCTCGAGGTGAGGCCCTCTTCCGTTGCGCCAGACCCAGCGGAGTCCCGAGGGGCCCCGCCACCTCCACAGGATCCCTCGCCTCTCAGAGGCACCCTGGCAAGTTCCCTAAGGTCCCCGGCAGAAGGCGAGGGAAACGAGGGTTTCCCGCCGCCCCCCGAGAAAGACCTCGAGAGTCCTTCTTCAACGCGTCTCGAGGCCCTAGTCCCCTCCCGTGACTCGAGAGCCAGGACGCGCTCCCCCTCGCCACACGCATGGAGACCTGACTTCCCTGGCGCCGCACGAGAGGCTCCCTGAGATCCTCGTCGTGCCTCGGGTGAAAACCCCCACGGGCGCCGCAGCTCGAGGAAACCCCTGAGACGTCCCCGTCCTCGCGAGCTGAGGGCCTTCTTTTCCTGCATGGCCTGGAGAGCAATCCCGGGTCCTCTCTCCAAACGGAAGAGGAGGCTGGACTCCCTTGAGGCCGCTCAGGGGGCTCCAAGAGACCCGCGTCGCGACTCGAGAGGAGAGCGGAGTCCTTGGCTTCCCCTCGAGACGAGGCCTGACTCCCCGGAGGAGCCTGGAATGCAACCCTGAGATCCCTGCCTTCTCTGGAGAGGAATATTAGGTCCCGGACACACGCGTAGGTGAGGTCTCTTCGGCCCTGCAGTGACTCGAGCGCAACCCCCAGCTTTCCCTCGCAACCCGAGGGGAAGATTGGGCTTCCCAGGGCCAACCCAAGGGGAAGGCTGAGATCCCCGTCGTAACTCGAGAATGCCGCCGCAACTCGAGAAAAACCACGTGGTTCCCACCTCTTGGCAAGATGAGGCCCTTGCCCGCGACGGCGTCTCAAGGGAAGTCCCCTGTTCCGCCCTGAAGGGTGAAACGGTCCCTGACAGCCTTCCTGCGACCCCCAAAAGTCCCCCGACACGCCGGGGTCCCCCGAGGGGAACACCGAGTGTCCCGGCACCTCTTCCTCTGAGCCCATTCTCCCCTCCTGATCGCGACAGGAGAGTCGATTCCCCCGCGTGGTCTGGAAGGGGTTCCCGGCCTTCCCGGCGCACCTCAGCATGAGGCCGGTCTCACGAAGAAATTCGAGACGAGCCACGTGGGTGGTGCCACATGCCGAACGCCCCCGATTCCCCGGTCCGCTCTTGAGAAGGACCCGAGGCCCGGACCCCTCTTCGAAGGCAACCCTGTGGGTGAAGGCACAACACGAAGGGGCACTGCCACCCCCGTGCATCGTCCGCAACGACCCGCGGGTTCCACACACAGCTCGACGAGGGGCCTGAGACCCCCTGAGCAACTCGAGAGGCCAGCGGGCTTCCCTTCCTCAGACAAGACGAGGCCTGACTCTCCTGTCCCAACTCTGCAGGGACCCTGCGGTCGGAGTCCGAAACGGAGAGGAATCCTGAGGTTCCTGTCTCCCCTCGAGGTGAGGCCCTCTTCCATTGCACCAAACCCAGATGAGTCGCGAGAGGCCCCTCCCAACTCCACAGTGTCCCTGAATTCTCAGAGGCACCTTGAGAATCTACCTGAGGTCACCGGCTCAAGTCCAGGGAACCCAGGGTTTCCTGCTGCGACCCGAGAAAGACCTTGAGAGTCCTTCGGCGCGTCTTGAGGCCCGATTCCCCTACCATGACTCGAGAGCAAAGACCCGCTCCCCATCGCCATGTGCATGGAGAACTGACTTCCCTGACTCCTGAAGAGAGTCTCCCTGAGCTCCCCGTCGTACCTCTTCGGAAACCCCATTCAGGCACCGCAGCTCGAGAAAACCCACGATACGCCCCCGTCATCACGAGATGAGGGACTTGTTTCCTGCCTGGCATGGAGAGCAAAACCGAGTCCTCTCTCCAGACTCCACAGGAGGCTTGACTCTCTTTAGGCCTCTCAGTTGGCTCCAAGAGATACCTGTCAGGACCTGAAGGGAGAGCAGAGTCCTTTGCTTCCCCTCGAGACGAGGCCTGACTCCCCGTGTGAGTCTGGAATGCAACCCCGAGTTCCTGTCACACCTTGAGAGGAAAACTCTGTCCTGGACACAAGCCTAGATGAGGTCTATTTTGCACTGCAGTTACTAGAGCGCAATCGCCAGCTCTCCCTCGCAAATCGAATGGAAGGTTGGACTTCCCTGGGCCAATACAGTTGGAAGCCTGAATTCGACATCGTAACTCGAGAATCCCGCCGAAACTCGAGAAAATCCACGTGGTTCCCCCATCAGCGCTAGATGAGGCCCTTGCCCGCTACAGCGACTCAAGAGAAGTCCCACTTTCTGTCTTGAAGTGCGAAACGGTACTTGGCACCCTTGATGCAATCTCAAAATTCCCCGACATACCGGTCTCACTCGAAAGGAACACCGAGGTTCCCGGAACCACTTCATTTGAGCTCCTTCTCCCCTCGTGATCGCGACAGGAGTGTCGATTCCCCTGCTATGTCTGGAAGGGGTTCCCGACCTTTCCAGCGCGCCTAAGGATGAGGCAGGTCTCACGAGGAAATTCGAGACATAGCCTCGTGGGTGGTGCCACAAGCCAAAAGAACCCGATTTCCCGGTCTGCTCTTGATAAGAACGTGATGCCGTGACACCGTTACTAAGGAAAACCTGTGGATGAAAGCACAACACGAAGGGGCACTGACACCGTGCATCGTCCAGAAAAACCCGCAGGTTACAAACACAGTTCAACAAGTGGTCTGTCACCCCGTGAACAACTCGACAGGCAAGTGGAGTTCCATTCCTCCACACAAGACGAGACCTGATTTTCTGTACCAACTCTGCAGGGAAACTGCGATCCGAGTCAGTACCAGCGACAGGAAACCCAGGAGAGGAAACATGAGGTTCCTGCCTCCACTCGAGATGAGGCTCTCATCCATTGCACCAAACCCAGTGGAGTCCAGAGAGGCCCCTCCCAACTCCACAGTACCCCTGACTTCTGAGAGGCACCCGGAGAAGCTCCATGAGGTCACCGGCACATGTCGAGGGAACCCAGGGTTTCCTGCCACAATGGGAAAAAGACCTCGAGAGTCCTACTTCAACGTGTCTTGAAGCCCGAATCTGCTTCCATGGCTCTATAGAAATGACACGCACCCCCTCGCCACGCACATGGAGACCTGACTTCCCTGGCGCCATAAGAGAGGCTCCCTGAGCTCCCTGTCGTACCTCGTGAGAAACCCCACACTGACGTCGCAGCTTGAGAAAACTCACCATACGCCCCTGTCATCGCGAGATGAGGGCCTTCTTTTCCTGCATGGCCTGGAGAGGAATCCCGAATCCTCTTTCCAAACTCCACAGGAGGCTTGACTCCCTTTAGGCCACTTAGTGGGCTCCAAGAGATACCTGTCGCGACTCGAGAGGAGAATTGAGTCCTTTGCTTCCCCTCGAGACAAGGCCTGACTCACCAGGTGGGTCTGGAATGCAACCCCGAGATCCCTGTTGCCCCTGGAGAGGAACATTATGTCCTGGACAAAAGCCTAGATGAGGTCTATTTTGCCCTACAGTGACTCGAGAGCAACACCCATCTCTCCCTCGCAATTCGAATGGAAGATTGGTCTTCACTGGGCCAACACAAGAGGAAGCCTGAAATCCCCGTCATAACTCGAGAATCCCGCCACAACTCGAGAAAAACCACGTGGCTCCCCCGTCATCGCAAGATGAGGCCCTTGGCCGCTACAGCGTATCAAGAGAAGTTCCACGTTCCATCCTGAAGTACAAAATGGTACTTGGCACCCTTGATGCGACCCCCAAAGTTCCCTGACATACCGGTCTCACTCGAGGGAAACACCAAAGTTCATGGCACCACTTCCTGTGAGCCCCTTCACCCCTCCTGATCGCGACAGGAGGGTCGACTCCCATGCTTTGTCTGCAAGGGGTTCCCGAAGTTCCCCGCAAACCTCCGGATGAGGCTGGTCTCATGAGGAAATTCGAAAAGTAGCCTCATGGTTGGTGCCACATGTTGAAAGATCCCGAATTCCCGGTCCACTCTAGATAAGAACCTGACGCCCGGACATCTCTTCGAAGGCAACCCTGTGGATGAAGGCACAACACGAAGGGACAATGACATCCCCATGCATCGTCTGGAAAAACCCGCCGATTCCACTCACAGCTCCAAATGTGGACTGTCACCCCGTGAACAACTCGAGAGGCAAGTGAAGTTGCATTCCTTCACACAAGACGAGGCCTTACCCTCCTGGCCCAACTCTTCAGGGACCCTGCGATCGGAGTCAGAAATGGAGAGGAACCCTGAGGTTCCTACCTCAACTAGAGAAGAGGCCCTCTTCCATTGAACCAAACTCAGTGGTGTCCCGAGAGGCCCCTCCCAACACCACAGTATCCCTGAATTCTCAGAGGCTCCCTGAGAAGCTACCTGAGGTCACTGGCACAAGTCGAGGGAACCCAGAGTTTCCTGAAGTAACCCGAGAAAGACTTGGAGAGTCCTTTTTCAACGTCTATTGATGCCCGATTCCCCTACCATGACTCCAGAGCAAGGACGTGCTCCCCTCGCCACAAGCAGGAAAACTGACTTCCCTAGTACCACACAAGAGGCTCCCTGAGTACCCCATCATACCTCGTGAGAAAACCCACAGTGGCGCCGCAGTTCGAGAAAAACCACAAGATGCCCCCGTCAAGGAGAGATGGGGGCCTTCTTTTCCTGCCTGACCTGGAGAGCAATCCCTGGTCCTCTCTCCAAACTTCACAGGAGGATTGACTCCCTTTAGGCCACTCAGTTGGGTCCAAGAAATACCCGGTGCGACTCGAGAGGAGAGCGGAGTCCTTTACTTCCCTCGAGACGAGGCCTGACTCCCCGGGTGAGTTTGGAATGCAACCCCGAGATCCCTGTCGCCCCTGGAGTGGAACATTATGTCCTAGACACAAGCCTAGATGAGGTCTATTTTGCCCTACAGTGATCGAGAGCAACCTCCATCTCTCCCTCACAATTTGAATGGAAGATTGGGCTTCCCACGGTCAACACATGAGGAAGTCTGAATATCCCATCGTAATTCGAGAATTCAGCCTCAAGTCTTAAAAACCATGTGGTTCCCCCTTCATCGCAATATGAGGCCCTTGCCAGCTAGAGTCTCAAGAGAAGTCCCACGTTCCATCTTAAAGTTCGAAATGCTACTTGGCACCCTTGATGCGACCCCAAAGTTCCCCAACATACCGGTCTCACTTCAGGGGAACACCGAAATTCCCGGCGTCTCCAGGGAAGTCCCATGTTCTGTCCTTAAGTGCGAAACGGTACTTGACACCCTTGATGCGACCGCAAAAGTTCCCGACACTCTGGGTTCCCTCGAGGGGAACACCAAGGGTCCCGGCACCACTTCATCTGAGCCCCTTCTCCCCTCCTGATCGCGACAGGAGAGTCGATTCCCCTGCTTTCTCTGGAAGGGGTTCCCGGCCTTCCTGGTGCACCTCAGGATGAGGCCGGTCTCAGGAGGAAATTCGAGACCAGCCATGTGTGAGGTGCCACGTGCCGAACGACACCAATTTTCCGGTCCGCTCTTGATAAGAACCTGATGCCCGGACACCTCTTCGAAGGCAACCCTGTGAGTGAAGGCACAACACGAAGGGGCACTGACACCCCCGTGCATCATCCGGAAAAACCCGCAGGGTCTACACACAGCTCGACAAGGGGCCTGAGACTCCCGGAACAACTCGAGAGGCAACCAGAATTCCATTCCTCAGACAAGACGAGGCATGACTCTCCTGTCCCAACACTGCAGGGACCGTGCAGTCGGAGTCAGAATTGGAGAGGAAGCCTGAGGTTCCTGCCTCCCCTCGAGATGAGGCCCTCTTCCATTGCGCCGAACCCAGCAGAGTCCCGAGAGGCCCTGCCAACTCCACAGCATTCCTCACCTCTCAGAGGCACCCTGGTAAGTTCCCTATAGTCCCCTGCAGAAGTCGAGGGAAACGAGGGTTTCCCGCCGCCACCCGAGAAAGACCTCGAGAGTCCTTCTTCAATGCGTCTTGAGGCCCTAGTCACTTCCCATGACTCGAGAGTGATGACCAGCTCCCCCTCGCCATGCGCATGGAGACATGAGTTCCCTGGCGCCGCACGAGAGGCTCCCTGAGGTCCTCGTCGTGCCTCGTGAGAAAACCCCCACGGGCGCCGCAGCCTGAGGAAACCCATGAGATGCCCCCGTCATCGCGAGATGAGGGCCTTCTTTTCCTGCCTGACCTGGAGAGCAATCCCGAGTCCTCTCTCCAAACTGAAGAGGAGGCTCGACACCCTTGAGTCCACTCAGTGGGCTCCAAGAGATCCGTGTCGCGACTTGAGAGGAAAGTGGAGTCCTCTGCTTCCCCTCGAGGCGAGGCCTGACTCCCCGGGGGAGTCTGGAATGGAAACCCGAGATCTCTGTCTTCCTTTGAGAGGAATATTAGGTCCTGGACACACGCCTCGATGAGGTCTCTTTGGCCCTGTAGTGACTCGAGAAGAACCCCCAGCTTTCCCTCGCAACTCCAGGGGAAGATTGGGCTTCCCAGGGCCAACCCAAGAGGAAGCCTGAAATCCCCTTCGTTTTCGAGAATCCAGACGCAACTCGAGAAAAACAACGTGGTTCCAACGTCTTCACAGGATGAGGCCCTTGCCCGCTACAGCGTCTCCAGGGAAGTCCCATGTTCCGTCCTGAAGTGGGAAATGGTACTTGGCTCCCTTGATGCGACCCCTAAAGTTCCCTGAAACGCCGGGTTCCCTCGAGTGGAACACCTAGAGTCCCGGCCCCACTTCATCTGAGCCCCATCTCCCCTCCTGATCGTGACAGGAGAGTCGATTCCCCTTCTTTGTGTGGAAGGTGTTCCCGGCCTTCCCGGCGCACCTCAGGATGATGCTGGTCTCACGAGGAAATTCGAGATGAGCCACGTGGGTGGTGCCACATGCCGAATGACCCCGATTTCCCGGTCCGCTCTTGAAATGAACCTGATGCTGGACACCTCTTTGAAGGCAACCCTGTGGGGGAAGGCACCAAATGAAGGGGCAATGACACCCCCGTGCATCTTCTGGAAACACCCGCAGGTTCCACACACAGCTTGACAAGGGGCCTGAGACCCACTGAACGACTCGAGAGGCAAGCAGAGTTCCATTACTCAGACAAGACGAGGCCTGACTCTCCTGTCCCAACCCTGCAGGGACCCTGCGGTCGGAGTCAGAAATGGAGAGGAAGCCTGAGGTTCCTGCCTCCAATCGAGATGAGGTCCTCTTTCATTTCGTCAAACCTAGTGGAGTCCCGAGAGGCCCCTCTAACTCTTCAGTATCCCTCACCTCTCAGAGGCACCTGGGAAGTTCCCTAAGGTCCCCGGTAGAGGTCGAGGGAAACGAGTGTTTCCCGCCCCAACCCAAGAAAGACCTCGAGAGTCCTTCTTAAATGCGTCTGGAGGCCCTAGTCCCTCCCATGACTCCAGAGCAATGACGCGATCTGCCTGGCCACACGCATGGAGGCCTGACTTCTCTGGCGCCGCACGAGAGGCTCCCTGAGCTCCCCATCATATCTCGTGAGAAACCCCACACTGGCGCCGCAGCTCGAGAAAACCCATGAGACGCTCCCGTCATCACGAGAGGAGGGCCATCTTTAACTGAATGGTATGCAGATCAAGCGTGAACCTTCTGTCCAAGCTACACAGGACGCTTGACTCCCTTTAGGCCACTCATTGGGCTCCAAGAGTTACACGTCGCGACTCGAGAGGATAGTGGAGTCCTTTGCTTCCACTCGAGACGAGGCGTGACCCACCGGGTGAGACTGGAATGCGACCCCGATATCCCTGTTGCCCCTGGAGAGGAACACTACGTCCTGGACCCAAGCCTAGATGAGGACTCTTTGCCCCGAAGTGACTCGAGAGCAACCCACAGCTCTCTCTGACAAGTTGAATGGAAGATTGGACTTCCTGGGCCAACACAAGAGGAAGCCTGAATTCCCCGTCGTAACTCGAGAATCCCGCCGCAACTCGAGAAAAACCACGTGTTTCCCTCGTCATCGCAATATGAGGCCCTTGCCCGCTAGAGCATCTCCAGAGAATTCCCACGTTCCGTCTTGAAGTGCGAAACTGTACTTGGCACCCTTGATGCGACCTCAAAAGTGCCATGACATACCGGTCTCCCTCGAGGGGACCACCGAGGTTCCCGGCACCACTTCATCTGAGCCACTTCTCCCCTTCTGATCGCGACCGGTGTGTCGATTCCCCTGCTTTGTCTGCAAGGGTTCCCTACCTTCCCGGCGAACCTCAGGATGAGGCCGGTCTCCCGAGGAAATTCGAGACGTAGCCTCGTGGGTGGTACCACATGCTGAAAGACCCCAATTTTCTGGTACGCTCTTGAAAAGAACCCGATGCCCGGACACCTCTTTGAAGGCAACCCTGTGGATGAAGGCACAACACGAAGGGGCACTGACACCCCTGTGCATCGTCCGGAAAAACCCGCAGGTTCCACACACAGCTCAACAAGTGGCCTGTCACTCCGTGAACAACTCGAAAGGCAAGCGGAGATCCATTCCTCCACGGAAGACGAGGCGTGACTCTCTTGTCCATACTCTGCAGGTAGCCTGCGACCCGAGTCAGAAATGGAGAGGACCCCTGAGGTTCCTGCCTCCATTCGAGATGAGGCCCTCTTCGATTGCACCAAACCCAGTTGAGTAATGAAAGGCCCCTCCCAAATCCACAGTGTCCCTGACTTCTCAGAGGCACCCTGAGAAGTTGCCTGAGGTCACCGACACAAGTCGAGGGAACCCAGGGTTCCCTGCCGCAACCCGAGAAAGACCTCGAGAGTCCTTCTTCAATGCGTCTTGAGGCCCGATTCGCCTACTATGACTCGAGAGCAATCACGCACTCCCCTTCACCACACGCACGGAGACCTGACGTCCCTAGCACCACACGAGAGGCTCTCTGAGCTCCCCGTCGTACCTCGTGAGAAATCTGATACTGGCGCCGCAGCTGGAGAAAACCCACGAGACGCCCCCGTCATCGCGAGATGAGGGCCTTTTTTCCTGCATGGCCAGGAAAACAATCCCGAGTCATCTCTCCAAACTCCATAGGAGGCTTCACTCCCTTTACGCCACGCAGTGGGCTCCAAGAGATACCCGTCGCGACTCGACAGGAGAGCGGAGTCCTTTTTTCCCCCTCAAGACGAGGCCTGACTCTCCGGGTGAGTCGAGAATGCAACCCTGAGATCCCTGTCGGCCCAGTAGTGGAACACTAGGTCCTGGACACAAGCGTAGATGAGGTCTATTTTGCCCTGCAGTGACTGGAGAGCAATCCCCAGTTCTAACTTGCAACTCGAATGGAATACTGGATTTTCCTGGCGCCACACAAGAGGCTCCCTGAAATCCCTGTGGTACTTCATGAGACACCCCACACTGGCGCCGCAGCTCGAGAAAACCCACGAGACGCCACCGTCATCTCGAGATGAGGGCCTTCTTTTCCTGCATGGCCTGGAGTCCAATCCCGAGTCCTCTCTCCAAACTCCACAGGAGGCTTGACTCCCTTTAGTACACACATTGGGCTCCAAGAGATACCCATCGCGACTCGAGACGAGAGCGGAATTCTTTGCTTACCCTCGAGGTGAGAACTGACTCCCCGGATGAGTCTGGAATGCAAACCCGAGATCCCTGTCGCCCCTGGAGAGCAACGTTAGATCCTGGACACAAGCCTAGATTAGGTCTCTTTTGCCCTGCAGTGACTCTAGCGCAATCCCCAGCTCCCCCTCGCAACCCGAATGGAAGATTGGATTTCAAGGCCAACAAGAGGAAGCCTAAATTCCCGGTCATAACTCAAGAATCCCGCCGCAACTCGAGCAAAACCACGTGGTTCTCCCGTCATCGCAAGATGAGGCCCTTGCCCGCTACAGCGTTTCAAAAGATGTCCCAGGTTCCGTCTTGAAATGCGAAACGGTACTTGGCACCCTTGATGCGACCCCAAAAGTCCCCCAACACGCCGGTCTCACTCAAGGGGAACACCGAGGTTCCCGGCACCACTTCATTTAAGCCCCTTCTCCCCTCCTGATCGTGACCGGTGGGTCGATTCCCCTGCTTTGTCTGCAAGGGGGCCCGACCTTCCCTGCACAACTCAGGATGAGGCCGGTCTCATGGGGAAATTCGATACGTAGCTTTGTGGGTGGTGCCACTTGCTGAAAGACTCCAATTTCCCGGTCCGCTCTTGATAAGAATCCGATGCTCGGACACCTCTTGGAAGGCAGCCTTGAGTATGAAGGTACAACACGAAGGGGCACTAACACACCTGTGCATCATCCGGAAAAAAGGGCAGGTTACATACACAGCTCGACAAGTGGCCTGTCACCTCGAGAACAACTCGAGAGGCAAGAGGAGTCCCATCCTCCAGAAAAGACGAGGCCTGACTCTCCTGTACCAACATGCAGGGACCTTGCGATCTGAGTCAGAAATGGAGAGGAACACTGAGGTTCCTGCTTCAACTCGAGATGAGTCCCTCTTACATTCCACCAAATGCAGAGGAGTCTCGAGAGGCCCCTCCAAACTGCACAGTATCCCTGACTTCTCAGAGGCACTCTGAGAAGCTCCCTGAGGTCGCAGGCACAAGTCAAGGGAACCCTGGGTTTTATGCAGTGACCCGAGAAAGACCTCGAGAGTCCTTCTTCAACCCGTCTTGAGGCCCGATTACCCTACCATGACTCGAGAGCAATGACGAACTCCCCCTAGCCATCTCATGGGGACCTGACTTCCCTGGCGCCACACGAGAGGCTCCCTGAGCTCCCTCTCGTACCTCGTCAGAAACCCGGCACTAGCGCGGCAGTCTAGAAAACCCACGAGACGCCGCCGTCATCGCGAGATGAGGGCCTTCTTTTCCTGCATGGCCTGGAGAGGAATCCCGAGTCCTCTATCCAAACAGCACAGGAGGCTTGACTCCCTTTAGGGCACACAGTGGGCTCCAAGAGATACCCATCGCGACTCAAAAGGACAGCGGAGTTCTTTGCTTCCCCTCGAGACGAGGCCTGATTCCCCGGGTGAGTCTGGTATGCAAGCCCGAGATCCCTGTCGCCCCTAGGGATGAACATTAAGTCCTGGACACAAGCCTAGATGAGGTCTATTTTGCCCTGCAGTGACTCGAGGGCAATCCCCAGCTCTCCCTTGAAACTCGAATGGAAGATAGGACTTCCCTGGGCCAACACATGAGGAAGACTGTATTCCCCGTCGAAACTCGAGAATCCCGCCACAACTCGAGAAACGCTACGTGGTTCCCCCGTCATCGCAAGATGAGGCCCTTGCCCCCTACAGCGTCTCAAGAGAAGTCCCACGTTCCGTCTTGAAGTGCGAAACGGTATCGGCACCCTTGATGCAACCTCAAAAGTTCCTCGACACACTGGTCTGACTCGAGGAGAACACCGAGGTTCCCGGCACCACTACATCTGGGCCCCTTCTCCCCTCCTGATCGCGACAGGAGGGTCGATTCCCCTGTTTTGTCTTGAAGGGGTTCCCGCCTTTCCCGGTGCATCTCAGGATGAGGCCGGTCTCACGAGGATATTCGAGACATAGCCTCGTGGATGGTGACACATGCCGAAAGACCCCGATTTCCCGGTTCGCACTTGATAAGATCCCAAGGCCCGGACACCTCTTTGAAGATAACCCTTTTGATGAAGGCACAACACGAAGGGGCACTGACACCCCCGGGTATCGTCCGGAGAAACCCGCAGGTACCACACACAGCTCGAGAAGTGACCTGTCACCCCGTGAACAACTGGAGAGGCAAGCAGAGTTCCATTCCTCCACACAAGACGAGGCCTGACTCTCCTGTTCGAACTCTGCAGCGAAACTGCAATCCGAGTCAGATCTGGACCAGGGGAAGTCATGAGAGGAAACATGAGTTTCCTGCCTCCACTCGAGATGAGGCCCTCTTCCATTGCACCGAACCCAGTGGAGTCCCGAGAGACCCCTCCCAACTGCACAGTATCCCTGACTTCTCAGAGGCACCCTTAGACCTTCCTGAGATCACCGGCACAAGTCGAGGGAACCAAGGGTTTCCTGCCCCAACCCGTAAAAGACCTCGAGAGTCCTTCTTCAACGCGTCTTGAGGTGCGATTCCCCTACCATGACTCGAGAGCAATGACGCACTCCGCCTAGCCACGCGCATAGAAACCTGACTTCCCTGGCGCCACAGGAGAGGCTCCCTGAGCTCCCCATTATACCTCGTGATCAACACCACACTGGAGCCGCAGCTCGAGAATACCCACGAGATGCCCCAGTCCTCACGAGATGAGGGCCTTCTTTTGCTGTATGGCCTGGAGAGCAATCCTGAGTCCTCTCTCCAAACTCCACAGGAGGCTTGCCTCATTTTAGGCCACACAGTGAGCTCCAAGATATACTCGTCGCGACTTGACAGGAGAGCGGTGTCCTTGGCTTCCCCTTGAGACGAGGCCTGATTCCCCGGGTGAGTCGAGAATGCAATGCCGAGATCGCTGTCGCCCCAGCAGAGGAACATTAGGTCCTGGACACAAGCCTAGATGAGGTCTATTTGGCCCTGCAGTGTCTCGAGAGCAATCCCCAGTTCTAACTCGCAATTCGAATGAAAACTGGACTTCCCTGGGCCAGTTGAACAGGAAGCCTGAATTCCCCGTCGTAACTCGAGAATCCCGCCGCAACTCAAGAAAAACCACGTGGTTCCCCCGTCATCGAAAGATGAGGCCCTTGCCCGCTACAGCGTCTCAAGAGAAGTCCCACGTTCCGTATTGAAGAGCAAAAAGTTACTTGGAACCCTTGATGCGACCCCAAAAGTTCCCCGACATACCAGTCTCACTTGAGGAGAACACCGAGGTTCCCGGCACCACTTCATCTGAGACTCTTCTCCCCTCTTGATCGCGACAGGAGGTTCGATTCCCCTGCTTTGTCTGGAAGGCATTCCCGACCTTCCTGGCGCACATCAAGATGAGGCCAGTCTCACGAGGAAATTTGAGACATAGCCTCGTGGGTGGTGCGGCATGCCAAAAGACCCCAATTCCCTGGTCCGCTCTTGATAAGAACCCGATGGCAGAACCCAACTCGAAGGCAATCCTGTGGATCAAGGCACAACACGAAGGGGCAGTGACACCCCGGTGCATCGTCCAGAAAAACCCACAAGTTCCACATACAAATCGACAAGTGGCCTGTCACCCCATGAACAACGCGAGAGTCAAGCGGAGTTCCAGTCCTCCACACAAGACGAGGCCTGACTCTCCTGTCCCAACTCTGCAGGGACTCTGCGATCCGAGTCAGATCCGGCGCATTCGAAGCCAGGAGAGGAACCCTGAGGTTCCTGCCTCAACTTGTCATGAGGCCCTCTTCCATTGCACCAAACCCAGTGGAGTTCCGAGAGGCCCCTCCCAACTCCACAGTGACCCTGACTTCTCAGAGGCACGCTGAGAAGCTTCGTGAAGTCACTGGCACAAGTCGATGGAACCCAGGGTTTCCTGCTGCAACCCAGGAAAGACCTCGAGAGTCCTTTAACACCTCTTCAGGCCCAATTCCCCTACCATGACTCGAGAACAATGACGGGCTCCCTCTCACCACGTGCATAGAGACCTGACTGCCCTGGCACCACGTGAGAGGCTCACTGAGCTCCCAGTCTTACTTCGTGAGAAACCCCACACTAGCGCCACAGCTCGAGAAAACCTACGAGACGCCCCAGTCGTTGGGAGATGAGGGCCTTCATTTCATGCATTCCCTGGAGAGCAATCCCGTGTCCTCCCTCCAAACACCAAAGGAGGTTTGACTCCCTTTAAGCCACTCAGTGGGCTCCAAGACATACCCGTCCGACTCGAGAGGAGAGCAGAGTCCTTTGTTTCCCCTCGAGATGAGGGCTGACTCCAAGGTGAGTCTGGAATGCAACCCCGAGATTTCTGTCGAGCCTTGACATGAACATTAGGTCCTGCACATAAGCCTTGGTGGGGTCTCTTTTGCCTTCAGTGACTAGAGCGCACCTCCAGCTCTTCCTCGAATCTCGAATGGAAGATAAGACTTTTGTGGGCCAACACAAGAGGAAGCATGAATTCCCTGTGGTAACTCAAATATCCAACCGCAACTCGAGAAAAACCAAGTGGTTCCGCAGTCATTCCAAGATGAGGCCCATGCCCGCTGGAGCACCCCAAGAGAAGTCCAACGTTCCATTTTGAAGAGCGAAACGGTACTTGGAACGCTTTATGCGACCCCAAAAGTTACCCGACATACCTGTCTCACTTGAGGGAAACACCGAGGTTCCCAGCAGCACTTCATCTGAGCCACTTCTCCCCTCCTGATCGCCACAGGAGGGTCGATTCCTCTGCTTTGTCTGGAAGAGTTTCATGAACTTCGCGGCACATTTCAGGATGAGGCCGGTTTCATGAGGAAATTCGAGACAACCCACGTGGGTGGTGCCAAATGCTGAACGACCCCGATATCCCGGTCCGCTCTTCATAAGAACCCGATGCCCGGACACCTCTTAGAAGGCAACCCTGTGGATGAAGACACAAAACGAAGGGTCACTGACACCCCCGTGCATCGTCTGGAAAAACCTGCAGATTCCACACACAGTTTGACAAGGGGCCTGAAACCCCATGAACAACTCGAGAGGCAAGGGGAGTTCCATTACTCAGAAAAGACGTAGCCTGTCTCTCCTGTCCCAACTCTGCAGGGACCCTGATGTCGGAGTCCGAAACAGAGAGGAAGTCTGAGGTTCCTGCCTCCCCTCGAGATGAGCCCCTCTTCCATTGCGACAAACCCAGCGGAGTCCCGAGAGGCACCGCCAACTCCACAGTATCCCTCAACTCTCAGAGACACCCTGGGAAGTTCCCTAAGGTCCCCGGCAGAAGTCGAGGGAAACGACTTTTTCCCGCCACAACCCGAGAAAGACCTCGAGAGTCCCTCTTCAACGCGTCTTGAGGCCCTAGTCCCCTCCCATTACTCGAGAGCCACAACGCCCTCCTCCTCGCTACGCGCAGGGAGACCTGACTTCCCTGGTGCCGCACGAGAGGCTCCCTGAGATCCTCGCCGTGCCTCGCGAGAAAACTCCCACAGGCGCCGCAGCTCGAGGAAACCCCTGAGACGCCCCTGTCCTCGCGATGTGAAGGGACTTCTTTTCCTGCATGGCCTGGAGAACAATCCCGAGCCCTCTCTCCAAAATGAAGAGGAGGCTTGACTCCACTGACGCCACTAGGGGGCTCCAAGATATCCGCGTCGCGACTCGGGAGGACAGCAGAGTCCTTTGCTTCCCCTCGAGACGAGGCCTGACACCCAGGGGGATCCTGGAATGCAACCCCGAGATCCCTGCCTTCCCTGGAGAAGAACATTAGGTCCTGGACACAAGCCTAGATGAGGTCTCTTTGGCCCTGCAGTGACTCGAGCGAAACCCCCAGCTTTCCCTCGCCAATCGAATGGAAGACTGGGCTTCCCAGGGCCAACAGAGGAGGAGGCCTGTAATCCCCATCGTCACTCGAGAATCCCGGCGCAACTCGAGAAAAAACACGTGGTTCCAACGTCTTCGCAAGATGAGGCCCTTGCCTACTACAGCGTCTCAGGGGAAGTCCCATGTTCCGCCCTGAAGTGCGAAACAGTACCTGACACCCTTCGTGCGACCACCAAAAGCTCCCCGACACGCCGGGTACCCTCGAGGGAACACCGAGGTCCCAGCACAGCTTCATCTGAGCCCGTTCTCCCCTCCTGATCACGACAGGAGAGTCGATTCCCCTGCGTGGTTCAGAAGGGGTTCCCGGCCTTCCCGGTGCACCTCAGGATGAGGCCGGTCTCACAGGGAAATTCGAGACGAGCCACGTGGGTGGTGCCACATGCCAAATGCACCCGATTCCCTGGTCCGCTTTTGAGAAGGACCCGAGGCCCGGACCCCTCTTCGAAGGCAACCCTGTGGGTGAAGGCACAACACGAAGGGGCACTGACACCCCCGTGCATCATCCGGAAAGACCCGCGGGTTCCACACACAGCTCGACCAGGGGCCTGAAAACCCCTGACAACTCGAGAGGCAAGCGGGGTTCCCTTCCTCAGACAAGACGAGGCATGACTCTCCTGTCCCAACTCTGCAGGGACCCTGCGGTCGGAGCCGAAACGGAGAGGAAGCCTGAGGTTCCTGCCTCCCCTCGAGGTGAGGCCCTCTTCCGTTGCGCCAGACCCAGCGGAGTCCCGAGAGGCCCCGCCAACTTCACAGGATCCCTCGCCTCTCAGAGGCACCCTGGGAAGTTCCCTAAGATCCCCGGCAGAAGGCGAGGGAAACGAGGGTTTCCCGCCGCCACCCGAGAAAGAACTCGAGAGTCCTTCTTCAATGCGTCTCGAGGCCCTAGTCCCCTCCCGTGACTCGAGAGCCAGGACGCGCTCCCCCTCGCCACGCGCATGGAGACCTGACTTCCCTGGCGCCGCACGAGAGGCTCCCTGAGATCCTCGTCGTGCCTCGGGAGAAAACCCTCACGGGCGCCGCAGCTCGAGGAAACCCCTGAGACGCCCCCGTCCTGGCGAGCTGAGGGCCTTCTATTCCTGCATGGCCTGGAGAGCAATCCCGGGTCCTCTCTCCAAACGGAAGAGGAGGCTGGACTCCCTTGAGGCCACTCAGTGGGCTCCAAGAGATCCGCGTCGCCACTCAAGAGGAGAGCGGAGTCCTTGGCTTCCCCTCGAGACGAGGCCTGACTCCCCGAAGGAGCCTGAAATGCAAACCCGAGATTCCTGCCTTCCCTGGAGTGGAATATTAGTTCCAGGACACACGCCTTGATGAGGTCTCTTTGGCCCTGCAGTGACTCGAGCGCTACCCCCAGATTTCCCTCGCTACTTGAATGGGAGATGGGGCTTCCCAAGGCCAACCCAAGAGGAAGCCTGAAATCCTCGTCGAAACTCGAGAATCCTGCCGCAACTCGAGAAAATCCACGTGGTTTCAACGTCTTCGCAAGATGAGGCCCTTGCCCGGTACGGCGTCTCAAGGGAAGTCCCATGTTCCGTCGTGAAGTGAGACACGGTACCTGACACCCTTCATGCGACATCCAAAAGTTCCCCGACATGCCGGGTTCCCTTGAGGGGAACACCGAGAGTCCCGGCACCACTTCCTCTGAGCTCCTACTCCTCTCCTGTTCGGGACAGGAGAGTTGATTCCCCTGCGTGGTCTGGAAGGGGTTCCCGGCCTGCACGGCGCCCCTCAGGATGAGGCCGGCCTCGCGAGGAAATTCGAAACAAGCCCCGTGGCTGGTGCCCCATGTTGAACGACCCTGATTTCCCGGTCCGCAGTTGAGGAGAACCCGATGCCCGGACACCTCTTCGAAGGCCACCCTGTGAGTGAAGGAACAACAGGAAGGGGCACTGACACTCCCGTGCATCGTCCGGAAACACCCGCTGTTTCCACACAGAGCTCCACGAGGGGACTGAGACTCCCTGAGCAACTCGAGAGGCAAGCGGAGTTCCCTTCCTCAGACAAGACGAGGCCTGACTCTCCTGCCCGAACGCTGCAGGGACACTGCTGTCGGAGTACGAAACGGAGAGGAAGCCTGAGGTCCTGTCTCCCCTCGAGATGAGGCCCTCTTCGATTGCGCCAAACCCAGAGGAGTCCCGAGATGGCCCACCAACTCCACAGCATCCCTCACCTCTAAGAGGAACCCTGGGAAGTTCCCTCAGGTCACCGGGAGAAGTCGAGGGAAACGAGGGTTTCCCGCTGCAAGCCGAGAAAGACCTCGAGAGACCTTCTTCTACACGCCTTGATGCCCTAGTCCCCTCCCAGGACTCGAGAACAATGACGAGCTCCCCCTCGCCACGCTCATGGAGACCTGACTTCCCTGGCGCCGCACGAGAGGCTCCCTGAGAACCTCGTCGTGCCTCGTGAGAAAAGCCCCACGGACGCCGCAGCTCGAGGAAACCCCTGAGAAGCCCCCGTCCTCGCGAGGTGAGGGCCTTCTTTTCCTGCCTTTCCTGGAGAGCAATCCCGAGTCCTCTCTCCAAACTGAAGATTAGGCTTGACTCCCTTGAGGCCACTCAGAGGGCTCCAAGAGATCCGCGTCGTGGCTCAAGAGAAGAGCGGAGTCCTTTGCTTCCCCTCGAGGCGAGGCCTGACTCCTCGGGGGACTCTGGAGTGCAACCCCGGGATCCCTGTCTTCCCTTGAGAGTACTACTAGGTCCTGGACACACGCCTAGATGAGGTCTCTTGGGCCCTGCAGTGACTCGAGCGCAACCCCCAGCTTTCCCTAGCAATTCGAATGGAAGTTGGGGCTTCCCAGGGCCAACCCAAGAGGAAGCCTGAAATCCCCGTCGTAACTCGAGAATCCCGCCGCAACTCGAGAAAAACCACGTGGTCCCAACGTCTTCGCAAGATGGGGCCCTTGCCCGCTACGGCGTCTCAAGGGAAGTCTCACGTTCCGTCCTGGGTTGCGAAACGGTACCTGACACCCTTCATGCGACCTCCAAAATTTCCCAGACACGCCGGGTTCCCTCGAGGGGAACACCGAGGGTCCTGGCACCCCTTCATCTGAGCCCCTTCTCCCCTCCTCATCACGACAGGAGAGTCGATTCCCCTGCGTATTCTGGAAGGGGTTCCCGGCTTTCCCGGCACACCTCAGGATGAGGCCGGCCTCCCGAGGAAATTCGAGACGAGCCCCGTGGGTTGTGCCACATGCCGAACGACCCCGATTTCCCAGTCCGCTCTGGATAAGAACCCGATGCCCGGACACCTCTTCGAAGGCAACCCTGTGGGTGAAGTTACCATTCGAAGGGGCACTGACACCCCCGTGCGTCATCCGGAAAAACCCGCGGTTTCCACACACAGCTTGACGAGGTGCGTGAGACACCCTGAGCAATTCGAGAGGCAAGCGGAGTTCCCTTCCTCAGACAAGACGAGGCCTGACTCTCCTGTCCCAACTCTGCAGGGACCCTGTGGTTGGAGTCCGAAAAGGAGAGGAAGCCTAAGTTTCCTGTCTCCCCTCGAGATGAGGCCCTCTTCCATTGCGCCAAGCCCAGCGGAGTCCCGAGAGGCCCCGCCAACTCCACAGCATCCCTCACCTATCAGAGGCACCATGGGAAGTTCCCTCAGGTCCCCGGCAGAAGTCGAGGGAAACGAGGCTTTCCCGCCACAACAACAGAAAGACCTCGAGTGTCCTCTTCAACGCCTCTGGAGGCCCTAGTCCTCTCCCATGACTGGAGAGCCATGACGCGCTCCCCCTCGCCACGTGCACAGAGACCTGACTTCCCTGGCACCGCACAAGAGGCTCCCTGAGATCCTCGTCTTGCCTCGTGAGAAAACCCCCACGGGCGCCGCAGCTCGAGGAAACCCCTGAGAAGCCCCCATCCTCGCGAGGTGAGGGCCTTCTTTTCCTGCCTGACCCAGAGCACAATCCCGAGTCCTCTCTCCAAACTGAAGAGAAGGCCTGACTCCCTTGAGGCCACTCAGTGGGCTCCAAGAGATCTGCGTCGCGACTTGAGAGGAGAGCGGCATCCTTGGCTTGCCCTCGAGGCGAGGCCTGACTCCCCGGGGGAGTCTGGAACGCCACCCTGAGATCCCTGTCTTCCCTTGAGAGGAACGTTAAGTCCCGGACACAGGCCTAGATGAGGTCTCTTTGGCCCTGCAGTGACTCGAGTGCAACCCTCAGCTTTCCCTCGCAACTCGAATGGAAGATTAGGCTTCCCGGGGCCAGCACAAGAGGAAGCCTGAAATCCACTTCGTAACTCTAGAATCCCGCCGCAACTCGAGAAAATCCACATGGTCCCAACGTCTTCGCAAGATGAGGCCCTTGCCCGCTACGGCGTCTCAAGGGAAGTCCCAGGTTCTGTCCTGAAGTGCGAAACGGTACCTGACTCCTTTCATGCAACCCCCAAAAGTCCCCCACACGCCGGTTTCCCTCGAGGGTAACACCGAGGGTTCCGTCCCCACTTCATCTGAGCCCCTTCTCCCCTCCTGATGGCGACAGGAGAGTCGATCCCCCTGCATTGTCTGGAAGTGTCCCCGGCCTTCCCAGCACAACTCAGGATGAAGCCGGCCTCACTAGGAAATTTGAGACTAGCCCCGTGGGTGGTCCCTCATGCCGAAAGACCCCGATTTCCCTGTCCACTCTTGAAAAGAAACCGAGGCCCGGACACCTCTTCGAAGGCAACCCAGTGGGTGAAGGCACAACACGAACGAGCACTGTCACCGTCGTGCATTTCCGGAAACACCCGCAGGTTCCACACACAGCTCAACAAGGGGCCTGAGACCCCCTGAGCACCTCGAGAGGCAAGCGGAGTTCCCTTCCTCAGACAAGACGATTCCTGACTCTCCTGTCCCAACTCTGCAGGGACCCTGAGGTCGGAGTCTGAAACGGAGAGGAAGCCTGAGGTTCCTGCCTTCCCTGGAGATGAGGCCCTCTTCCATTGCGCCAAACCCAGCGGAGTCCTGAGAGGCCCCGCCAACTCCACAGCATCCCTCATCTGTCAGAAGCACACTGGGAAGTTCCCTAAGGTCACCGGTAAACTTTTATTGCACAAGGTCCCCATGAAAAGGCCCACGCAGCAGGACAGCCACAGATTCTGTCTGCCATTAAAGGGCAGTAAGGTGCCCTCCCCCATTCTTTGCTGCCTCGGCGGCCACCAGGGTGCAATTCGCGTACCCTTCCCTTTCCCATCCTAGCAGGTGCTCCAGGGCCCGCTGGCCTACAAAGTGCCAGAAGCAGGGCTGGGCCAGCCGGCCAGAATTCAGGGTTCTGTCCCTTGGACTTCCAGCGGACACTAGGCTGCTTGGGAAAACCACGCAGACTCTGAGGTTTTTCAGCAGAGGGGTGGAGCGGTAAAGGCCTTGACCCCAAAGACGAGGCCTTTCTGCGACCGCCAGGTTGGGGAGCTCTGAGACTGTGCCAACACAGGGCGGAATACATGGTTCCCTGCTCCACGCAGTCCCCGTTCCCTTACCTGTGTTCCGCACCCCTCCGCTGTGGCCAATGGATGCCGATCCTTGGGGATCCAGGAGTTCACGAAATGGGCATTCCCAGCCGCAATGGCGACCCCCAACAGCACATCTGGAAAGCCCTCCCCCACCCCCGCCAGGAGCCGACCCCCACTGCGAACGGAACCCCACCCCGCCCCGCACCGCCAGGTTTCGCCCCGGCTCTGCCGGGCTCCCGGTGGGTTCCCAGCAATATTGGCGACCCCCGGGAGCACAACAGGGACCGACCCCCCACCCACAGTGAGCGGAATCTCGACCTGTGCAGCCCAGGTTTACCCCACCCTGGCTGCGCTCCCGGCGCGTTTCCAGCTGCAGTGGCCATCTCTGAGAGCACAACTGGGAAGCCCTCCCCTACCCCCGCCAGGAGCCGACACCCGCCCTGTGCCGCCCGGGTTCGCCCCGCCCCTGCCGCGCTCCAGGGGCGCTGCCCACCTTCACCAGTGGCTCTCGGTGAGCCCCGTCCCCACGCCCGGTTCCAGGAGAGGCTCTCGGACCTCGCTGCTGCTGCCAGGTCAAACATGAGGACAATACATACACCCCACAGAGACAAGCCAAGCTGTCTATGATTTAGGGATAAAACGAGGACTACAGAAAGGCAAGATGACCTGACCTAGGAGGGCCATGATATTCTATAGAACCAGACAAAGTTGGTTACCAAGGAAACTTTTTTCCTTGGAACCCGGAAAGCTGGTTCTTTGCATATGCAATGACCAACAATTAGCTTGTTACCCAAGCCTGCCTTACTGCCACCCCCATCCCCCCACTCCCCAGAAGACTGGCTCAAAGAAATATTTTAAATCTCAGGCGGAAACCTGGAAGATGTCTTGTCTGTCTGTTTGGATTAAGGTATGTGTCAGTGTGAGCCCTGTGTTTTTTGATAATATTGCTCAAGTTCTGAGTTCTGATTTCAATGGTCTCAAGACAAGGCAGCCCTTCCAAATCAAACTGCTGGAAATACAAGAAAACATTGACCTAAATGAATGTCAGAGTCCCGTGAACTGGGAACTAGTCAATATTAAATATCTAGTATTTTTGGTTTTGCTCCTCCATTATAGACATGTCTAAGAGTCAACAACATTAAGCACAACATGTTCATAGTGCCTAGGTTTCTTTTGAGGTAAAAATTGCTCTATTGTTATATCTGTCACAAGCTTGTCAGCAAGAAACTACCTGGAAACGACAACAACAAAAGTAAAAAATGTAAATGTGATATGAGCTTTTAGACAAACTCTTTACAATAATTATACTCTAAAATATCTGCCTCTCATAGTCTTGATTGAAGGCAGAGGAGAAGGGGATGACAGAGGATAAGATGGTTGGATGGCATCACTGACTCGATGGACATGAGTTTGAGCAAGCCCCTGGAGCTGGTGACGGACACGGAAGCCTGGCGTCCTTCAGGCCACGGGGTCCCAAAGAGTCAGACACGACTGAGCAACTGAACTGAACTGAACTAACAAACGTTTCTCCAGGTGTTTTGGTTACCCGAGTTTCTATCCTTGTGACGACAGTGTATTGAATAGCTAGGTCATTTCCAAATAAATGAAAGTTCTGAAACATTCACGACTTGAAAGGACCTCCCTTTTACACAGAAAGAAAAGAGATTTTTGACTCTCCATGAATAGTGTCTGGCACCATCCTGACATGTTAAATGTAAGAAAGCAATTGTTTTGTTTTGTTTTGTTCTGTTCTTGGGGGTGGGGGGAGGGGGGCGGGCTATAGCGAATGCCAATATAAAAGTCAGTTCTTGGTTGCTGAAGGGAAATGTATGACTTGTTATTACAAGAAAGTATGTGGAATGCAATGGCACTTGAGGAAGGAAAACAAAGTAGTTCTGTCTTACAGGTGGCCGTTTCAGGATGGGAGAAGCAAAGGAATGGGTACAGAATGGGATAAGGAGGTTGTAGGGAAAGTGGACCCCCAGAAAAGAGTTCTGTGCCTAGCACAAGTTTTCTTGAGATGTCGAAATGCCTTTGCTAATGGAGTTTAAGTTTCTTTACCTCTTAAGTGATCTCTTCTAGGTTGACCTAGAACAGAAATCTTTTGTTAGCTTTGGCTAAGTGGAGAAGTAGTGTTTCACGGTGACATATGTGATCCTTCCTGACTGTTTGCAGCCCTTTTGATATCGATGCACTGCTTCTGCTGCTGCTGCCGCCGCTGCTGCTGCTAAGTCGTTTCAGTCGTGTCCGACTCTGTGCGACCCCGTAGACGGCAGCCCACGAGGCCCCGCAGTCCCTGGGGTTCTCTAGGCAAGAACACTTGAGTGGGTTGCCATTTCCTCCTCCCATGCATGAAAGTGAAAAGTGAACGTGAAGTCGCTCAGTGGTGTCCGACTCTTAGCGACCCCATGGACTGCAGCCTACCAGGCTCCTCCATCCATGGGATTTTCCACGCAAGAGTACTGGAGTGGGGTGCCATTGCCTTCTCCCATATCTATGCACAAACCTGCCTAAATCATTGACTTCTAGCTAGCTTTGGGATGCCAATGACCATCCACCCTTACAAGGCAACAGAGAAGAGAAAAACACTTACCACAGGAGGTCCTGGTAAGGAACGAGGAACTAACAAGCTCCCGCCAACCAGGATTCTGCAGAGGTCAACAAGAGGTCAGTAAGAGATGGAAGACTGCAGTCCAGAGGTCCTAGCAACTTCCATCTTTCAGCAGAGACCCAGCATAGTCAAAACGAATTCAATGTTGCAAAAAATAAGTAAACAAATAAAGGACAGAAGTTCTTTGAATACATGACTGAGATTAGGGGTGAGGCAGTACATGTACAGTGCCCGGAAAATCTTAAAGTATGAGAAAGGAAAGAAATTAAAGACAACTATCAAGCTGTCCAAACTGATAAAAACGAAAGATTACACAGTTTTTTCTGTATATATTACCAGATAATAATCTGAAAAGGAATTAAAAAAAATTCCCTTTCAATAATGTCAACATGAATACAACACTTTGCCATGGATGTAACGAGGATGACAAGACTGGCACACTGGAACTTATACACCCTGGCTGAAAACTATCCTGAATACATGGACAGGTATTCCATAACAATGGAAAGACTTAAGATGGCAATACCATGGAATGCATCTTCAATCTGAAATGAAGATTTGATATGATTTGATCGCTCAGAGCTTTTGTGTCATCAAGTGTTATTAAAGTATAAATGAGATAGAGAAAGCTGCTGACTTAGACTTGAGGCGGGGTGTACGCCCTGCTGGTCTCTAGCCAGATATTCTACAGGCACTAGCAGTCAGCTAAGGAAAGAAAGGCACTGTCTCAGGGAATGGCACCAGGCCCCTCCCCCACGACATGCCTTGAGGTCACATTGGCAGCAGGTGAGTCATCCTGGGCCAAAAACTGATTGACATGAATCTTGAAGAAAGGCAGTATTCCAGGCAAATATATCATTTCCTTAACATAGATTAGGAGAACAAGGTACGAGGAAAACATACTGTTTTGTTCAAGTCGCTTCTGAGCCTATTGGGGGAACCGACCTGAAGCCAGAGTCCAGCAGATGTACATAGGATATTTACATCGCTTAAGACAAACATTTCCTCAGGAACAAATGCATTGCTTAGCTCAAGGTTTGTCTGCGAAATTCTTACACATCAGGAGATGGCTCCGAGCTGGGTTTCTACACACAAGAACATGAATGCAAAGGACAAGCCTGCACAGCCCATCTGCCCCCCTCCCCCACAGCCAGCAGCATTTCCAAGTGACCTCCTAAGGCCTTCCCCAAAATACAGGGGCACCTCTGGGTTTCCTGTTTCCCTCACTTCGAACACTTTTCTTAAAAAAAAAAAAAATCCTGCACACTTCTTGATAGAATGCCACAGTGCAAGGAAAACAGGCCTTCGATACTTAAACCTCCCTGTGCCAAACACTTGGGGCTTGGTTCTGTTTTGTTTTGTTTTTTAATTACACCACCACATAATTTAAACTTTTTACAATTTCTAATTATTCAGTACCAAAACACCAAACTTTTACTGCACAAGGTCCCCATGAAAAGGCCCACGCATCAGGACAGCCACAGATTCTGCCATGAAAGGGCAGCAAGGTGCCCTCCCCCCTTCTTTGCTGCCTGGGCGGCCACCAGGGTTTGAAATCCATGCACCCTACTAAGTTTCTAGGGTGCAATCCGTGGACCCTTCCCTTTCCCATCCCAGCAGGTGCTCAAGGGCCCGCTGGCTTACAAAGTGCCAGAAGCAGGGCTGGGCCAGCCGGCCAGAGTTCAGTGTTCTGTCCCTTGGACTTCCAGGGGACACTAGGCTGCTTGGGAAAACCGTGCAGACTGAGATTGTTCAGCAAAGGGGTGGAGCGGTAAAGGCCTTGACACCAAGGGCGAGGCCTTTCTGCGACCGCCAGGTTGGGGAGCTCCGAGAATGTGCCAACAGAGGGCGGAATACTTGGTTCCCTGCTCCAAGCAGTCCCAGTTCCCTGACCTGTGGCCCGCAGCCCTCCGCTGCACCCACTAGATGTGGATCCTTGGGGACACAGGAGCGTAGGAAATGGGCGTTCCTAGCCGCAGTGGCGACCCCCGAGAGCACAACTGGGACCAAACCCCCACCCACAGCCATCTAAATCTCGACCCGCGCAGCCCAGGTTTACCCCGCCCCGGGTGTGCTCCCGGCGCGTTTCCAGCCGCAGTGGCCACCACCGAGAGCACAACTGGGAAGCCCTCCCCCACCCCCGCCAGGAGCCGAACCCCGCCCCGTGCCACCCGGGTTCACCCCGCCCCTGCCGCACTCCCAGCGCGTTTCCAGCTGCAGTGGGGACCCCCGAGAGCACAACTGTTACCGCCCCCCACCCCCTCCCGACCAGAACCCCGACCCGCGCTGCCCGGGATCGCCCCGCCCCTGGCGCGCTCCCGGGGCGTTGCCCACTTCCACCAGGGGCTCCTGGTGAGCCCCGTCCCCACGCCCGGTTCCAGGAGAGGCTCTCGGACCTCGCTACTGCCGCCAGGTCAAACACGAGGACAATACATCCACCCCACAGAGACAATCCAAGCTGTCTATGATTTAGGGATAAAACGAGGACTACAGAAAGGAAAGATGTCCTGACCTAGGAGGGCCATGAGAGTCTATAGATCCAAACAAAATTGGGTACCAAGGAAACTTTTTTCCTTGGAACCCGGAAAGCTGGTTCTTTGCATATGCAATGACCAACAATTAGCTTGTTACCCAAGCCTGCCTCGCTGCCACCCCCACTCCCCCCCCCCCACTCCCCAGGAAAACGGCTCAAAGAAATATTTTAAATCTCAGGCGGAAAACTGGAAGATGTCTTTTCTGTCTGTCTGGATTAAGGTATGTGTCAGTGTGAGCCTTGTGTTTTTTGATAATATTGCTCAAGTTCTGAGTTCTGATTTCAATGGTCTCAAGACAAGGCAGCCCTTCCAAATCAAACTGCTGGAAATACAAGAAAACATTGACCTAAATGAATGTCAGAGTCCCGTGAACTGGGAACTAGTCAATATTAAATATCTAGTATGTTTGGTTTTGCTCCTCCACTATAGACATGTCTAAGAGTCAACAACATTAAGCACAACACGTTCATAGTGCCTAGGTTTCTTTTGAGGTAAAAATTGCTCTATTGTTATATGTGTCACAAGCTTGTCAGCAAGAAAGTACCTGGAAACAGCAACAACCAATGTAAAAAATGTAAATGTGATATGAGCTTTTAGATAAACTCTTAACAATAATTATACTCTAAAATATCTGCCTCTCATAGTCTTGATTGAAGGCAGAGGAGAAGGGGATGACAGAGGATAAGATGGTTGGATGGCATCACTGACTCGATGGACATGAGTTTGAGCAAGCCCCTGGAGTTGGTGATGGACACGGAAGCCTGGCGTCCTTCAGGCCACGGGGTCCCAAAGAGTCAGACTCGATTGAGCAACTGAACTGAACTGAACTTACAATCGTTCCTCCAGGTGTTTTGGTTACCTGAGTTTCTATCCTGGTGCTAAACTAAGTGACGACAGTGTATTGAATAGCTAGGTCACTTCCAAATAAATGAAACTTGACTATGCATGAATAGTGACTGGCACCATCCGAACATATTAAATGTAAGAAAGCAATTTTTTGGTTTTGTTTTGTTTTGTTCTGTTCTTGCAGGAAGCGGGGTGGGCGCTATTATCACTGATAGGTATGCTCACCAATCTATCAAATGCCAATATAAGAGTCAGTTCTTGGTTGCTGAAGGGAAATGTATGACTTGTTATTACAAGAATGTATGGAATGCAATCACACTTTAAGAAGGAAAACGAAGTAGTTCTGTCTTACAGGTGGCATTTTCAGGACGGGAGAAGCAAAGGAATGGGTACAGAATGGGATAAGGAGGTTGTAGGGAAAGTAGGCCCCCAGAAAAGAGTTTTGTGCCTAGCACAAGTTTTCTTGAGATGTTGAACTGCCTTTGCTAATGGAGTTTAAGTTTCTTTACCTCTTAAGTGATCTCTTCTAGGTTGACCTAGAACAGAAATCTTTTGTTAGCTTTGGCTAAGAGGAGAAGTATTGTTTCACGGTGACATATGTGATCCTACCTGACTGTTCTCATCCCCTTTGATATCTATGCACTGCTGCTGCTGCTGCTGCAGCTGCTAAGTGGTTCAGTTGAGGCCGACCCTGTGCCACGCCATAGATGGCAGCCCACCAGGCCACGCAGTCCCTGGGGTTCTCTAGGCAAGAACACTGGAGTGGGTTGCCATTTCCTCCTCCTATGCATGAAAGTGAAAAGTGAAAATGAAGTCGCTCAGTGGTGTCCGACTCTTAGCCACCCCATGGACTGCAGCCTACCAGGCTCCTCCGTCCTTGGGATTTTCCAGGAGTGGGGTGCCATTGCCTTCTCCCATATCTATGCACAAGCCTGCCTAAATAATTGACTTCTAGCCAACTTTGGGATGCCCATGACCACCCACCCTTACCAGGCAACAGAGAAGAGAAAAACACTTACCACAGGAGGTTCTGATAAGGAACAAGGAACTAACAAGCTCCCACCTACCAGGAATCTGCAGAGGTCAACAAGAGGTCAGCAAGAGATGAGAGACTGCAGTCCAGAGGTCCTAGCTACTTCCATCTAGCAACAAACACCCAGCATAGTCAAAACGATTTCAATGTTAAAGAATAAATAAATAAATAAATAAAAGGACAGAAGTTCTTTGAACACATGTCTGAATTTAGGGGTGAGGCATTACATATGTGTCCCAGGATAATCTTAAAGTGTCAGAAAGTAAAGAAATTAAAGACAACTATCAAGCTGTCCAAACTGATAAAAATGAATGATTACACAGTTTTATCTGTATACATTAGCAGATAATAATCTGAAAAGGAATTTTAAAAAATTCCCTTTCAATAATATCAACATGAATAAAACACTTTGCCATGGATGTAACGAGGATGACAAGACTGGCACACTGGAAATTATACACCCTGGCTGAAAACTATCCTGAATACATGGACAGATATTCCATAACGATGGAAAGACTTAAGATGGCAATACCATGGAATGCATCTTCAATCTGAAATGAAGATTTGATATGATTTGATCGCTCAGAGCTTTTGTGTCATCAAGTGTTATTAAAGTATTAAAGAGATAGAGAAAGCTGCTGACTTAGAATTGAGGCGGGGTGGGGGGGGGTAGTAAGACTACCCCCTGCTGGTCTTTAGCCAGATATTCTACAGGCACTAGCAGTCAGCTAAGGAAAGAAAGGAACTGTTTCAGGGAATGGCACCAGGCCCTTCCCCCACGACATGCATTGAGATAATATTGGCAGCAGGTGAGTCATCCCGGGCCAAAACTTGATTGACATGAATCTTGAAGAAAGGCAGTATTGCAGGCAAATATATCATTTCCTTAACATAGATAAGGAGAACAAGCTAGGAGGAAAACATGCTGTTTTGTTCAAATCGCTTCTGAGCCTTTTGGGGGAACCGACCTGAAGCCAGAGTCTAGCGGAAATACATAGGATATTTACATCGCTTAAGACAAACATTTTCTTAGGAAAAAATGCATTGCTTAGCTCAAGGTTTGTCTGCGAAATTCTTACACATCAGGAGATGGCTCCGAGCTGGGTTTCCACACACAGGAACATCCATGCAAAGGACAAGCCTGCACAGCCCATCTGCCGCCCTCCCGCACAGCCAGCAGCATTTCCAAGTGACCTCCTAAGGCCTTCCCCAAAATACAGGGGCACCTCTGGGTTTCCTGTTTCCCTCACTTCGAACACTTTTCTTAAAAAAAAAAAAAAAAATCTTGCACACTTCTTGATAGAATGCCACAGTGCAAGGAATACAGTCCTTCAATATTTAAACCTCCATTTGCAAAACACTTGGAGCTTGGTTTTGTTTTGTTTTGTTTTTTTAATTACACCACCACATAATTTAAAGCTTTTACACATTCTAATTATTCAGTTCCAAAACACCAAACTTTTATTGCACAGGGTCCTCATGAAAAGGCCCACGCAGCTGGACAACCACAGATTCTGCCATGAAAGGGCAGCAAGGTGCCCTCCCCCCTTCTTTGCTGCCTGGGCGGCCACCAGGGTTTGAAATCCATGCACCCTACTAAGTTTCTAGGGTGCAATCCGTGGACCCTTCCCTTTCCCATCCCAGCAGGTGCTCAAGGGCCCGCTGGCTTACAAAGTGCCAGAAGCAGGGCTGGGCCAGCCGGCCAGAGTTCAGTGTTCTGTCCCTTGGACTTCCAGCGGACACTAGGCTGCTTGGAAGAACCGCGCAGACTCTGAGATTTTTCAGCAGAGGGGTGGAGCGGTAAAGGCCTTGACCCCAAAGGCAAGGCCTTTCTGCGACCGCCAGGTTGGGGAGCTCCGAGAATGTGCCAACAGACAGCGGAATACTTGGTTCCCTGCTCCACGCAGTCCCAGTTCCCTTACCTGTGGTCCGCAGCCCTCCACTGCACCCACTGGATGGCGATCCTTGGGGACCCAGGAGCGGACGAAATGGGCGTTCCCAGCCGCAGTTGAAACCCCCGAGAGCGCAACTGGGAACCCCTCCCCATCCCCCCCATGAGCCGACCCCCGCCCCGCGCCCTCAGGGTTAGCCCCGCCCCTGCCGCGCTCCCGGCGCGTTCCCAGCCGCAGTGGCGACCCCCGGGAGCACAACTGGGACCGACCCCCACCCAAAGCCATCGGAATCTCGACCCGCGCAGCCCGGGTTTACCCAGTCCCGGGTGCGCTCCCGGCGCGTTTGCAGCCTCAGTGTCCACCTCCCAGAGCACAACTGGGAAGCCCGCCCCCACCCCCGCCAGAAGCCAACCCCCGCCCCACGCCGCCCGAGTTCGCCCCGCCCCTGCACGGTCCAGGTACCTTCCCAGCTTCTAGCGTTCACGCCCGGGTAGGAGCAGGATGTAGGTGTATGGGAGATGTGTCTGGAGCCTGACAGCCTCAGCTCCGCTCTGGCCTGCCCTTTGGACCTAGGAGCCAGGCCAACTTGCAGAGGGCTTAGGGCCCCATTGTATGCAAACTACCAAGGCCTACCGCAAGGAGAGCTCTGTCCGAGGGAAGGGAAGCGCCCCAGGCTGCATTCCCAAGCTGTTGTTTAGCCGCCCAGACTCAGCGCTGCACAGGGGTAATCAGGCTCTCTGTGCCCGCAGCTTCACACACAGGTGTGTCTCCGTAGGAATCAAGAAAGATCCTGACAGAGTGAGGTTCATTAGAGCTATACTAAAGAGCAAAGGCTTGTCCATGTGGTCTTGCCTTCCCCTGTGCCTTTGGGTCTCCAGGCTCGGCCCCAGCTCCGTGGAAACAACCCCTAAGAAAATATCTTCAAGATCCACTTTTCCCAGTGTCTGGGAACCGGGGTTCGTAGGAGGAGAGAAAAGCACGCCTCCATAGGGAACGAAAAGGCAGCCCACCTGCCTGTGTTTTGAAGCTTCTATTTGGAAGGAATGGGTTAGCTTCTCCTAAAGGAGACCTCCAGATCTGCTCAGAAGTCGGTAATTCCAGAGGCAGGGTGCTGGTTCCTGACTGCCCTTTGCTAGCCTTGCAAAGATATTCCTAGATTCTAGAGTTATTTTCCATGAAGGAGCAGGCTTCGGGAATGTGTCAGACGGGACTGGCTCCTTATTGACCTCAGCTCAGCTATTGCCTTTCCATTCAAACTAGAACAAGGCCCTACTTTATGAAGGGTAAGGGTCTTCTTCTTTGCAAACTGCCAAGGGCTACAGCAATGAGACCTCTGTCAAGGTGAGGGAAGCCTAAGAGGATGGATTCTCAAGCAGGTGCTTTGCCACAAAGAATCAGCACCCCACGGAGAGAATCAAGCTCCCTGTGCACCAATGTTGGGAGTGTAGCTTCACACACAGAGTTGTCTCTATAGGACCCAAGAATGTTCCTGAGAGATTAGGTTCACTAAACCTCTCCTACAGAGCATAGACCTGTCCATGTGGTTTTGCCTTCCCCTGTGAGTTGGGTCCTCGAGGTCCGCCACACCTCCGGGGAAACTGTCCCTGAGAAAAGATCTCCAGGAACCGCTTCGCCGAGGCTGGGAAATGCTGTTCACATGAAGTAAGGCAAGCGAATCTCCTGCATAGTAAAAGAGGCCTTACAGTCCCTGGAGGAGCAGGCTGCCAGAATGTGTGAAACCTGACTGTTGCCTTACTGGCCTCAGCTCCACCATTGCCTGTTCATCCGAGCTAGCACCCAGGCCTACTTGGAAAAGCGTTTGGGTGCAGATTTCTACAAAGTGCCAAGGGCTACAGCAGTGAGAATTCTCTCAGTGGTAAGGGAGAGCATTTTATGGATTCTCAAGCTGTTTTCTGAATGACAGCGTCAAAATGAACAGAGAGAATCAGGCTCTCTCTGCCCCTATGTTAGGTACGCAGCTTCACACACAGAGGTGTCTCTGTAGGAGCCAAGAATGCTCCTGAGAGATGAGGTTCACTAGAGGTCTGCTACAGAGCATAGACCTGTCCATGTGGTCTTGCCTTCCCCTGTGCCTTTGGGCCCCGGGCTCGGCCCCAGCTCCGTGGAAACAACCCCTGAGAAAATATCTTCAAGATACGCTTTTCCCAGAGGCTGGGAACTGGGGTTCATAGGAGGAGAGAAAAGCAAGCCTCCTTCGGGCACGAAAGGCAGCCAACCTGCCTGTGTTTTGAAGCCTCTATTTGGAAGGAATGGGTTAGCTTCTCCTAAAGGAGACCTCCAGATCTGCTCAGAAGTCGGTAATTCCAGAGGCAGGGTGCTGGTTCCTGACTGCCCTTTGCCAGCCTTGCAAAGACATTCCAACATTCTAGAGTTATATTCCATGAAGGAGCAGGCTTCGGGAATGTGTCAGAGGGGACTGGCTCCTTATTGGCCTCAGCTCAGCTATTGCCTTTCCATTCAAACTAGGACAAGGGCCTACTTTATGAAGGGTAAGGGTCTTCTTCTTTGAAACTGCCAAGGGCTACAGCAATGAGACCTCTGTCAAAGCGAGGGAAGCATAAGAGGATGGATTCTCAAGCAGGTGCTTTACTACAAAGCATCAGCACCCCACGGAGAGAACCAAGATCCCTGTTCCCCAATGTTGGGAGTGTAGCTTCACACACAGAGTTGTCTCTATAGGAGCCAAGAATGTTCCTGAGAGATTAGGTTCACTAAACCTCTCCTACAGAGCATAGACCTGTCCATGTGGTTTTTCCTTCCCCTGTGAGTTGGGTCCCCGAGGTCCGCCACACCTCCGGGGAAACTGTCCCTGAGAAAAGATCTCCAGGAACCGCTTCGCTGAGGCTGGGAAACGCTGTTCACAGGAAGTAAGGCAAGCGAATCTCCTGCAGAGAAAAAGAGGCCTTACTGTCCCTGGAGGAGCAGGCTGCCAGAGTGTGTGAAACCTGACTGTTGCCTTACTGGCCTCAGTTCCACCATTGCCTGTTCCTCCGAACTAGGACCCAGGCCTATTTGGAGAAGCGTTTGGCTGCGGATTTCTACAAAGTGCCAAGGGCTACAGCAGTGAGAATTCTCTCAGCGGTAAGGGAGAGCATTTTATGGATTCTCAAGCTGTTTTCTGAACGACAGGGTCAAAATGAACTGAGAGAATCAGGCTCTCTGTGCCCCTATGTTAGGTACGCAGCTTCACACACAGAAGTGTCTCTATAGGAGCCAAGAATGTTCCTGAGAGATGAGGTTCACTAGAAGTCTGCTACAGAACATAGACCTGTCCATATGGTTTTGCCTTGCCCTGTGAGTTGGGTCCCTGAGGTCCGCCCCAGCTCAGGGGAAGGAGCCCCTGAGAAAAGATCTCCAGGGACCGCTATTCCCCCAGGCTGGCAAACGCAGTTCACAGGAGGTAACACAAGCGAGCCTCCTGCAAGGCACAACAGGCCTTAGTCTCCCTGGACGATCAGGCTGCCAGAGTGTGTGAGACCTGACTGGTGCCTTACTGGCCTCAGCTCCGCCATTGCGTGTTCCTCCAAACTAGGACCCAGGCCTACTAGGAGAAGGGTTTGGGTATGGATTTCTAAATACTGCCAAGGGGTATAGCAATGAGAACTGTGTCACGGGTAAGGAAGAGCATTGTATGGATTTTCAAGCTGTTGTTTGAACGACAGCTTCAAAGCTGCACAGAGAGAATCAGACTCTGTGTCTCCATGTTCGGTACACAGCTTCACAGACAGGGGTGTCTACATAGGAAACAAGAACGTTCCTGACAGAGTGAAGTTCACTAGAGCTCTCCTAGAGAGCAAAGACTTGCCCATGTGGTTTTTCTTCCCCTGTGCGTTTGGGGCTCCAGGCTCGGCCCCAGCTCCGTGGAAACAACCCCTGAGAAAAGATCTTCAAGATCCGCTTTTCCCAGAGGCTGGGATGTGGGGTTCATAGGAGGCGGGAAAAGCAGGCCTCCTTCAGAGAGCAAGAGGCAGCCAAGCGGCCTGCGTTTGGAAGCCTCTATTTGGAAGAATGGGTTAGCTTCCCCTAAGGGAGACCTCCAGATCTTTTCAGAAGTCGGTAATTCCAGAGGCAGGGTGCAGGCTCCTGACTGCCCTTTGCCAGCCTTGCAGAGACATTCCTAGATTACAGCGTTATTTTCCATGAAGGAGCGGGCTTCGGGAATATGTCAGACTTGACTGGCGCCTTATTGGCCTCAGCTCAGCTCTTGCCTTTCCTTTCAAACTAGGACAAGGGCCCACTTTATGAAAGGTAAGGGTCCTCTTCTTTCCAAACTGCCAAGGGCTACAGCAATGAGACCTCTGTCAAGGCGAGGGAAGCGTAAGCTGATGGATTCTCAAGCAGGTGCTTTGCCACAAAGCATCAGCACCCCACGGAAAGAATCTGGCTCCCTTTGCCCCTACGTTGCGTGTGTAGCTACACGCACAGAGGTGTCTCGATAGGAGCCAAGAATGTTCCTGAGAGAGGAGGTTCACTGTTGGGGGCCAGGGTGAGGCACTCCGCCAATGGCAAAGGTCATGAGGAAGGAGGCTCGACATACGCAAAGGCGGGATCGAGCCTCAGGAGTCCCCCTGGAAATCCTCGAGCATCTACCCCCATCACCAGAGCCTGCCTACCTTACTACTTTGTGCTCTCACCTACACCTCTGACTTTATGGGGGGCTGTCCCCCACCACCTCTTTCGGAGAAGGAGTTAACCTAGAGCTCCAGTTGATAAAAACCCCTGGGTGTGACAAGAGTGTTTTAACCTACAAACTCCTCTGAAGGTTCTCTAGCCTGCCTGACAGGCTTGTCCGGCCACATGTGATTGCTCACAGCCTCCCAACCATGAGAGGCACGAGATGCTTTAAACCTTCTAAAAACAGGTTCCTTAGAAAAGTTAGAAAATTATTAGTATAAGTATAATGGGCTGATTAGAAATCATATTGGTGAAGGGTTTTTCATTTGTTGAGCTGATGTTTACTGCTAAGTCTCCACATCCCCTGCCCTTATACACATTAATGAATATATAGAAGAAATAAGTATCAACCTTTGATATAAATCACGTTAGACCTTAGGCTAAGTAAATTCTTTCCTTAACTAAAACCCACTACACCCTCACCCTATAGGAATGTAACTTTATTTGGGTGGCGTCTGTTTTAAGAATAATCACCCCTGGAGAAATAAGTGTCCTGGTTGACTGACCGCTGTCACAAGGAGAGGGTCGTAAATTGTCAGCAGGCCCCCCGGCCAGAAGATGATGTAACACCCCTAAGACCTCTGTATACTTTTGTATGAAGCACCTGACTTTGATAAAAGTCAGGACTGCTGACCCCACGTGACTTTTGCATAACATCTCAGTGTATAAAAGTAGACCATGGAAAATAAAGAATTGGGATCAGTTTCTCGAAATACTGGTCTCCCCATGTCTCTCTCTCTCTCTCACTCTGGTTGAGTCTCCATCTGGAGCGCGGAACCCACCAAGCTTACTAATTTTGCCTGGGCTTCTAAGATCCGACCGGGGAGGCCTCAGTGTCTCCTCTCCTTCGGGAGAACGGAAGGACGCCTGCGGCCTACGTAAGTGGTGCAAGCTTCTTGTCTTGAAGTTTTATTGGTCCCCCGCGTAAACCAAGCTACTCAGCCTCTTTTCTCCACTGAATTTTCCTACTGAGCTATCCTCATTTTCTTACTCTTTATATCCTTAATTAACGTTTAATTAAGCAGTTGTTCCCTGACCCTCGCCTACGCCGTCTCTGCTTCGAATACCCTGGATCAGCTGGGGCTGGACCCCGGCAGTTCACTAGAGATCTCCTACAGAGCATAGACCTGTCCATTTGGTTTTGCCTTCCCCTGTGAGTTGGGTCCCCGAGGTCCGCCCCAACTCCGGGGAAACAGCCCCTGAGAAAAGATCTCCAGGAACTGCTTTCCACCCAGGCTGGGAAACGCTGTTCACAGGAAGTAAGGCAAGCGAGCCTCCTGAAGGGAAATAGAGGCCTTACTGTCCCTGGAGGAGCAGGCTGCCAGAGTGTGTGACACCTGACTGGTGCCTTACTGGCCTCAGCCCCGCTATTGCATGTTCATCTGAACTTGAACCCAGGCCTACTTGGAGAAGTGTTTGTGTGCCGATTTCCAGAAACTGCGAAGGGCTACAGCAATGATAACTCTCTCAGTGGTAAGGGAGAGCATTGTGTGGATTCTCAATTTGTTGTTTGAACGACAGCGTCAAAGCTGCACAGAGAGAATCAGGTCTCTGTGTCTCTATGTTGGCAATGCAGCTTCCCACACAGAGATGTCCCCGTCGGAGCCAAGAACATTCCCCACAGACTGAGGTTCACTAGAGCACTCCTAGAGAGCAAAGACTTATCCATGCGGTTTTCCCTTCCCCTGTGCGTGTGGGTCTCTGGGATCAGCCCCTGCTCCTTGGAAACAGCCTCTGAGAAAAGATCTCCAAGAACCTCTTATCACCCAGGCTGGGAAGTGGAGTTCACAGGAGGTGGGATAAGCAAGCTTCCTTCGGCAAGAAGAGACAGCCAACCGGCCTGTGTTTGGAAGCCTATATTTGCAAGGAATGGGTTAGTTTCTCCTGACCGAGACCGCCAGATGTGCTGAGAAGATAGAAATTCCAGAGGCAGGGTCGAGGTTCCTGACTGCCCTTTGCCAGCCTTGCAAAGACATTCCCAGATTCTAACGTTATTTTCCATGAAGGAACAGGCATCGGGAATATGTCAGACTTGACTGGCGCCTTACTGGCCTCAGCTCAGCTACTGCCTTTCCATTCAAACAAGGACAAGGGCCTACTTGGTGAAGGGTAAGGGTCTGCTTCTTTCCAAACTGCCAAGGACTACAGCAATGAGACCTCTGTCAAGGTGAGGGAAGCCTATGCGGATGGATTCTTAGCAGGTGCTTTGCCACAAAGCATCAGCACCCACGGAGAGAATCAGACTCCCTTTGCCACTATGTTGGGTGTGTAGCTTCATGCACAGAGGTGTCTCTGTAGAAGCCAAGAATGTTCCTGAGAGATGAGGTTCACTAGAGCTCTCCTACAGAGCATAGCCCTGTCCATGTGGTTTTGTCTTCCCCTGTGAGTTGGGCCCCCGAGGTCCGACCCAGCTCCAGGGAAACAGCCCCTTAGAAAAAATCTCCAGGAACAGCTTTGCGCCCAGGCTGGGAAATGCAGTTCACAGGAGGCAAGGCAAGCGAGCCTCCTACAGGGAAAAAGAGGCCTTACTGCTCCTGGACGATCAGGCTGCAAGAGTGTGTGAGACCTCACTTGTGCCTTACTGGCCTCAGCTCCGCCGTTGCCTGTTATTCCGAGCTAGGACCCAGGCCTACTTGGAGAAGGGTTAGGGTGCGGATTTCTACAAACTGTCAAGGACGACAGCAATGAGAATTCTCTTAGCAGTCAGGGAGAGCATTGTATGGATTCTCAAGCTGTTGTTTGAATGACAGCTTCAAAGCTACACAGAGAGAATCAGGCTCTCTGTTCCCCTATTTTGGCTGTGCAGCTTCACACACAGAATTTGACTCTGTTGGAGCCAGAAATATTCCTGAAAGACTTAGGCTCACCAAAGCTGTCCTCCAGAGCAAAGACATTGGATGTGGTTTTGCCTTCCCTTGTCAGTATGGGTCCCCTAGCTTGGCCCCAGCTCCGGGGATACAGCCTCTGAAAAAAATCTTCCAAGAAGCGATTTTCCTCCAGGCTGTTAAGCGGAATTCGCAGTTTGCAAGTTAAGGAAGCCTGCTTCGTGGAAGAGCAAGCAGCCAACTGGCCCTGTGTTAGGAAGCCTGTATTTGAAAGGAATGGGTTAGCTTCTACAGCGGGAGAACCTCAGATCTGCTCAGGGGACTGAAATACTAGAGTCAGGGTCGAGGTTCTCCCTTGTCCTTTGCGCACCTTGCAAAGACATTCCTAGCTTCTAGCATTAGTGTCCCTGTAGTAGCAGGCTGCAGGAGCGTGTGATAAATGACTGCCGCGTTCCTGTCCTCAGCTCCGCTATTGACTTTCTATTCGAACTAGAGCCCAGGCCTACTTTGAGAGGGGTTAGGGTCCAGTGTTTTCAAACTGCCAAGGGCTACGGCAATGCGAGCTCTGTCAGAGGTAAGAAAAGAGCAATTGGTTGGATTCTTCAGCTGCTGCGTGGCTGCACAGCTTCCGCGCCGCATGGAGAGCATGAGGCTCCTTGTGGCCCTATTTTGGGTATGCAGCAACATGCACACAGAATGTCTGTGTTCACTTATGTACAGGCTTATGAACACTAGAGCTCTCCTACAGAGCAAAGACCACTCAGTGGGCTCCAAGAGATACCTGTCGCGACTCGAGAAGAGAGTGGAGTCCTTTGCTTCCCCTCGAGATGAGGCCTGACTCTCCGGGTGAGTATGGAATGCAACCCCAAATCCCTGTCGCCTATGGAGAGGAACATTAAGTCCTTGATACAAGCCTAGATGAGGTCTAGTTTGCCCTTCAGTGAATGGAGCCCAATCCCCAGCTCTCCCTGGCAACTCGAATGGAAGATTAGACTTCCTGGGCCAACACAAGAGGAAGCCTGAATTCCCCGTCGTAACTCGAGAATCCCACCGCAACTCGAGAAAAACCACGTGCTTCCCTCGTCATCGCAAGATGAGGCCCTTTGTCCGCTACAGCATCTCAAGAGAAGTCCCACGTTCCATCCTGAAGTGCGAAACGGTACTTGGCACCCTTGATGCGACCCCAAAAGTTCTGCGACATACCAGACTCACTCAAGGGGAACACCGAGGTTCCCGGCACCACTTCATCTGAGCCCCTTCTCCTCTCCTGATTGCGACAGGAGGGTCGACTCCCCTTCTCTGTCTGCAAGGGGTTCCCGACCTTCCGGGCGCACCTCAGGATGAGGCCGGTCTCATGAGGAAGTTCGAGACATAGCCTCGTGGGTGGTGCCACATGTCGAAAGACCCCAATTTCACGGTCCACTCTTGAAAAGAACCCGATGCCAGCACACTTCTTTGAAGGAAAACCTGTGGATGAAAGCACAACACGAAGGGGTACTGACACCCGCGTGCATCGTCCAGAAAAACCCGCAGGTCCCACAGACATTTCGACAAGTGGCCTGTCACCCTGTAAACAACTCGAAAGGCAAACGAAGGTCCATTCCTCAACAGAAGACTAGGTGTGACTCTCTTGTCCCTACTCTGCAGGGACCATGGGATCCGAGTCAGAAACGGAGAGGAAGCCTGAGGTTCCTGCGTCCACTCGAGACGAAGCCCTCTTCCATTGCACCACAACCAGTGGAGTCCCGAGAGGCACCTACCAACTCCACAGTATCCCTGAGTTCTCAGAGGTACAAAAAGAAGCTCCCTGAGGTCACAGGCACAAGTCGAGGGACCCCTGGGTTTTCTGCCGTGACTCGAGAAAGACCTTGAGAGTGCTTCAAAATGTGTTGAGTCGCGATTCCCCTACCATGACTCCAGAGCCATGACACGCTCCCCCTCGCCACGCGCATGGAGACCTGACTAACCTGGCACTGCACGAGAGGCTCCATGAGTTCATCATCGTACCTCGTGAGGAAACCCACACTGGCGCGGCAGCTCGAGGAAACACATGAGACACCCCGGTCATCGCGAGATGAGGGCCTTATTTTCCTGCATGGCCTGGAGACCAATCACGAGTCCTCTCTCCAAACTGAAGAGGAGGCTGGACTCCTTTGAGGCCGCTCAGGGGGCTCCAAGAGACCCGCGTCGCGACTCGAGAGGAGAGCGGAGTCCTTGGCTTCCCCTCGAGACGAGGCCTGACTCCCCGGGGGAGCCTGGAATGCAACCCCGAGATCCCTGCCTTCCCTGGAGAGGAATAGTAGGTCCCAGACACAGGCCTAGGTGAGGTCTCTTCGGCCCTGCAGTGACTCGAGCGCAACCCCCAGCTTTCCCTCGCAACCCGAGGGGAAGATTGGGCTTCCCAGGGCCAACCCAAGGGGAAGGCTGAGATCCCCGTCGTAACTCGAGAATCCCGCCGCAACTCGAGAAAAACCACGTGGTTCCCACCTCTTGGCAAGAGGAGGCCCTTGCCCGCCACGGCGTCTCAAGGGAAGTCCCCTGTTCCGCCCTGAAGGGCGAAACGGTCCCTGACAGCCTTCCTGCGACCCCCAAAACTCCCCCGACACGCCGGGTTCCCTCGAGGGGAACACCGAGGGTCCCGGAACTGCTTCCTCTGAGCCCCTTCTCCCCTCCTGATCGCGACAGGAGAGGCGATTCCCCTGCGTGGTCTGGAAGGGGTTCCCGGCCTTCCCGGCGCACCTCAGGATGAGGCCGGTCTCACGAGGAAATTCGAGACGAGCCACGTGGGTGGGGCCACATGCCGAACGCCCCCGATTCCCCGGTCCGCCCTTGAGAAGGACCCGAGGCCCGGACCCCTCTTCGAAGGCAACCCTGTGGGTGAAGGCACAACACGAAGGGGCACTGCCACCCCCGTGCATCGTCCGCAAAGACCCGCGGGTTCCACACACAGCTCGACGAGGGGCCTGAGACCCCCTGAGCAACTCGAGAAGCCAGCGGGGTTCCCTTCCTCAGACAAGACCAGGCCTGACTCTCCTGTCCCAACTCTGCAGGGACCCTGCGGTCGGAGTCCGAAACGGAGAGGAAGCCTGAGGTTCCTGCCTCCCCTCGAGGTGAGGCCCTCTTCCGTTGCGCCAGACCCAGCGGAGTCCCGAGGGGCCCCGCCACCTCCACAGGATCCCTCGCCTTTCAGAGGCACCCTGGGAAGTTCCCTAAGGTCCCCGGCAGAAGGCGAGGGACACGAGGGTTTCCCGCCGCCCCCCCGAGAAAGACCTCGAGAGTCCTTCTTCAACGCGTCTCGAGGCCCTAGTCCCCTCCCGTGACTCGAGAGCCAGGACGCGCACCCCCTCGCCACGCGCATGGAGACCTGACTTCCCTGGCGCCGCACGAGAGGCTCCCTGAGATCCTCGTCGTGCCTCGGGAGAAAACCCCCACGGGCGCCGCAGCTCGAGGAAACCCCTGAGACGCCCGCGTCCTCGCGAGCTGAGGGCCTTCTTTTCCTGCATGGCCTGGAGAGCAATCCCGGGTCCTCTCTCCAAACGGAAGAGGAGGCTGGACTCCCTTGAGGCCGCTCAGGGGGCTCCAAGAGACCCGCGTCGCGACTCGAGAGGAGAGCGGAGTCCTTGGCTTCCCCTCGAGACGAGGCCTGACTCCCCGGGGGAGCCTGGAATGCAACCCCGAGATCCCAGCCTTCCCTGGAGAGGAATAGTAGGTCCCGGACACACGCCTAGGTGAGGTCTCTTCGGCCCTGCAGTGACTCAAGCGCAACCCCCAGCTTTCCCTCGCAACCCGAGGGGAAGATTGGGCTTCCCAGGGCCAACCCAAGGGGAAGGCTGAGATCCCCGTCGTAACTCGAGAATCCCGCCGCAACTCGAGAAAAACCACGTGGTTCCCACCTCTTGGCAAGAGGAGGCCCTTGCCCGCCACGGCGTCTCAAGGGAAGTCCCCTGTTCCGCCCTGAAGGGCGAAACGGTCCCTGACAGCCTTCCTGCGACCCCCAAAAGTCCCCCGACATGCCGGGTTCCCTCGAGGGGAACACCGAGGGTCCCAGCACCGCTTCCTCTGAGCCCCTTCTCCCCTCCTGATCGCGACAGGAGAGGCAATTCCCCTGCGTGGTCTGGAAGGGGTTCCGGCCTTCCCGGCGCACCTCAGGATGAGGCCGGTCTCACGAGGAAATTCGAGACGAGCCACGTGGGTGGGGCCACATGCCGAACGCCCCCGATTCCCCGGTCCGCCCTTGAGAAGGACCCGAGGCCCGGACCCCTCTTCGAAGGCAACCCTGTGGGTGAAGGCACAACACGAAGGGGCACTGCCACCCCCGTGCATCGTCCGCAAAGACCCGCGGGTTCCACACACAGCTCGACGAGGGGCCTGAGACCCCCTGAGCAACTCGAGAGGCCAGCGGGGTTCCCTTCCTCAGACATGACCAGGCCTGACTCTCCTGTCCCAACTCTGCAGGGACCCTGCGGTCGGAGTCCGAAACGGAGAGGAAGCTTGAGGTTCCTGCCTCCCCTCGAGGTGAGGCCCTCTTCCGTTGCGCCAGACCCAGCGGAGTCCCGAGGGGACCCGCCACCTCCACAGGATCCCTCGCCTCTCAGAGGCACCCTGGGAAGTTCCCTAAGGTCCTCGGCAGAAGGCGAGGGACACGAGGGTTTCCCGCCGCCCCCCCGAGAAAGACCTCGAGAGTCCTTCTTCAACGCGTCTCGAGGCCCTAGTCCCCTCCCGTGACTCGAGAGCCAGGACGCGCTCCCCCTCGCCACGCGCATGGAGACCTGACTTCCCTGGCGCCGCACGAGATGCTCCCTGAGATCCTCGTCGTGCCTCGGGAGAAAACCCCCACGGGCGCCGCAGCTCGAGGAAACCCCTGAGACGCCCGCGTCCTCGCGAGCTGAGGGCCTTCTTTTCCTGCATGGCCTGGAGAGCAATCCCGGGTCCTCTCTCCAAACGGAAGAGGAGGCTGGACTCCCTTGAGGCCGCTCAGGGGGCTCCAAGAGACCCGCGTCGCGACTCGAGAGGAGAGCGGAGTCCTTGGCTTCCCCTCGAGACGAGGCCTGACTCCCCGGGGGAGCCTGGAATGCAACCCCGAGATCCCTGCCTTCCCTAGAGAGGAATAGTAGGTCCCGGACACACGCCTAGGTGAGGTCTCTTCGGCCCTGCAGTGACTCGAGCGCAACCCCCAGCTTTCCCTCGCAACCCGAGGGGAAGATTGGGCTTCCCAGGGCCAACCCAAGGGGAAGGCTGAGATCCCCGTCGTAACTCGAGAATCCCGCCGCAACTCGAGAAAAACCACGTGGTTCCCACCTCTTGGCAAGAGGAGGCCCTTGCCCGCCACGGCGTCTAAAGGGAAGTCCCCTGTTCCGCCCTGAAGGGCGAAACGGTCCCTGACAGCCTTCCTGCGACCCCCAAAAGTCCCCCGACACACCGGGTTCACTCGAGGGGAACACCGAGGGTCCCGGCACCGCTTCCTTTGAGCCCCTTCTCCCCTCCTGATCGCGACAGGAGAGGCGATTCCCCTGCGTGGTCTGGAAGGGGTTCCGGCCTTCCCGGCGCACCTCAGGATGAGGCCGGTCTCACGAGGAAATTCGAGACGAGCCACGTGGGTGGGGCCACATGCCGAACGCCCCCGATTCCCCGGTCCGCCCTTGAGAAGGACCCGAGGCCCGGACCCCTCTTCGAAGGCAACCCTGGGGGGGAAGGCACAACACGAAGGGGCACTGCCACCCCCGTGCATCGTCCGCAAAGACCCGCGGGTTCCACACACAGCTCGACGAGGGGCCTGAGACCCCCTGAGCAACTCGAGAGGCCAGCGGGGTTCCCTTCCTCAGACAAGACCAGGCCTGACTCTCCTGTCCCAACTCTGCAGGGACCCTGCGGTCGGAGTCCCAAACGGAGAGGAAGCCTGAGGTTCCTGCCTCCCCTCGAGGTGAGGCCCTCTTCCGTTGCGCCAGACCCAGCGGAGTCCCGAGGGGCCCCGCCACCTCCACAGGATCCCTCCCCTCTCAGAGGCACCCTGGGAAGTTCCCTAAGGTCCCCGGCAGAAGGCGAGGGACACGAGGGTTTCCCGCCGCCCCCCCGAGAAAGACCTCGAGAGTCCTTCTTCAACGCGTCTCGAGGCCCTAGTCCCCTCCCGTGACTCGAGAGCCAGGACGCGCTCCCCCTCGCCACGCGCATGGAGACCTGACTTCCCTGGCGCCGCACGAGAGGCTCCCTGAGATCCTCGTCGTGCCTCGGGAGAAAACCCCCACGGGCGCCGCAGCTCGAGGAAACCCCTGAGACGCCCGCGTCCTCGCGAGCTGAGGGCCTTCTTTTCCTGCATGGCCTGGAGAGCAATCCCGGGTCCTCTCTCCAAACGGAAGAGGAGGCTGGACTCCCTTGAGGCCGCTCAGGGGGCTCCAAGAGACCCGCGTCGCGACTCGAGAGGAGAGCGGAGTCCTTGGCTTCCCCTCGAGACGAGGCCTGACTCCCCGGGGGAGCCTGGAATGCAACCCCGAGATCCCTGCCTTCCCTGGAGAGGAATAGTAGGTCCCGGACACACGCCTAGGTGAGGTCTCTTCGGCCCTGCAGTGACTCAAGCGCAACCCCCAGCTTTCCCTCGCAACCCGAGGGGAAGATTGGGCTTCCCAGGGCCAACCCAAGGGGAAGGCTGAGATCCCCGTCGTAACTCGAGAATCCCGCCGCAACTCGAGAAAAACCACGTGGTTCCCACCTCTTGGCAAGAGGAGGCCCTTGCCCGCCACGGCGTCTCAAGGGAAGTCCCCTGTTCCGCCCTGAAGGGCGAAACGGTCCCGACAGCCTTCCTGCGACCCCCAAAAGTCCCCCGACACGCCGGGTTCCCTCGAGGGGGAAAACCGAGGGTCCCGGCACCGCTTCCTCTGAGCCCCTTCTCCCCTCCTGACTGCGACAGGAGAGGCGATTCCCCTGCGTGGTCTGGAAGGGGTTCCCGGCCTTCCCGGCGCACCTCAGGATAAGGCCGGTCTCACGAGGAAATTCGAGACGAGCCACGTGGGTGGGGCCACATGCTGAACGCCCCCGATTCCCCGGTCCGCCCTTGAGAAGGACCCGAGGCCCGGACCCCTCTTCAAAGGCAACCCTGTGGGTGAAGGCACAACACGAAGGGGCACTGCCACCCCCGTGCATCGTCCGCAAAGACCCGCGGGTTCCACACACAGCTCGACGAGGGGCCTGAGACCCCCAGAGCAACTCGAGAGGCCAGCGGGGTTCCCTTCCTCAGACAAGACCAGGCCTGACTCTCCTGTCCCAACTCTGCAGGGACTCTGCGGTCGGAGTCCGAAACGGAGAGGAAGCCTGAGGTTCCTGCCTCCCCTCGAGGTGAGGCCCTCTTCCGTTGCGCCAGACCCAGCGGAGTCCCGAGGGGGCCCGCCACCTCCACAGGATCCCTCCCCTCTCAGAGACACCCAGGGAAGATCCCTAAGGTCCCCGGCAGAAGGCGAGGGACACGAGGGTTTCCCGCCGCCCCCCGAGAAAGACCTCGAGAGTCCTTCTTCAACGCGTCTCGAGGCCCTAGTCCCCTCCCGTGACTCGAGAGCCAGGACGCGCTCCCCCTCGCCACGCGCATGGAGACCTGACTTCCCTGGCGCCGCACGAGAGGCTCCCTGAGATCCTCGTCGTGCCTCGGGAGAAAACCCCCACGGGCGCCGCAGCTCGAGGAAACCCCTGAGACGCCCCCGTCCTCGCGAGCTGAGGGCCTTCTTTTCCTGCATGGCCTGGAGAGCAATCCCGGGTCCTCTCTCCAAACGGAAAAGGAGGCTGGACTCCCTTGAGGCCGCTCAGGGGGCTCCCAGAGACCCGCGTCGCGACTCGAGAGGAGAGCGGAGTCCTTGGCTTCCCCTCGAGACGAGGCCTGACTCCCCGGGGGAGCCTGGAATGCAACCCCGAGATCCCTGCCTTCCCTGGAGAGGAATAGTAGGTCCCGGACTCACGCCTAGGTGAGGTCTCTTCGGCCCTGCAGTGACTCGAGCGCAACCCCCAGCTTTCCCTCGCAACCCGAGGGGAAGATTGGGCTTCCCAGGGCCAACCCAAGGGGAAGGCTGAGATCCCCGTCGTAACTCGAGAATCCCGCCGCAACTCGAGAAAAACCACGTGGTTCCCACCTCTTGGCAAGAGGAGGCCCTTGCCCGCCACGGCGTCTCAAGGGAAGTCCCCTGTTCCGCCCTGAAGGGCGAAACGGTCCCTGACAGCCTTCCTGCGACCCCCAAAAGTCCCCCGACACGCCGGGTTCCCTCGAGGGGAACACCGAGGGTCCCGGCACCGCTTCCTCTGAGCCCCTTCTCCCCTCCTGATCGCGACAGGAGAGGCGATTCCCCTGCGTGGTCTGGAAGGGGTTCCCGGCCTTCCCGGCGCACCTCAGGATGAGGCCGTTCTCACGAGGAAATTCGAGACGAGCCACGTGGGTGGGGCCACATGCCGAACGCCCCCGATTCCCCGGTCCGCCCTTGAGAAGGACCCGAGGCCCGGACCCCTCTTCGAAGGCAACCCTGTGGGTGAAGGCACAACACGAAGGGGCACTGCCACCCCCGTGCATCGTCCGCAAAGACCCGCGGGTTCCACACACAGCTCGACGAGGGGCCTGAGACCCCCTGAGCAACTCGAGAAGCCAGCGGGGTTCCCTTCCTCAGACAAGACCAGGCCTGACTCTCCTGTCCCAACTCTGCAGGGACCCTGCGGTCGGAGTCCGAAACGGAGAGGAAGCCTGAGGTTCCTGCCTCCCCTCGAGGTGAGGCCCTCTTCCGTTGCGCCAGACCCAGCGGAGTCCCGAGGGGCCCCGCCACCTCCACAGGATCCCTCGCCTCTCAGAGGCACCCTGGGAAGTTCCCTAAGGTCCCCGGCAGAAGGCGAGGGACACGAGGGTTTCCCGCCGCCCCCCCGAGAAAGACCTCGAGAGTCCTTCTTCAACGCGTCTCGAGGCCCTAGTCCCCTCCCGTGACTCGAGAGCCAGGACGCGCACCCCCTCGCCACGCGCATGGAGACCTGACTTCCCTGGCGCCGCACGAGAGGCTCCCTGAGATCCTCGTCGTGCCTCGGGAGAAAACCCCCACGGGCGCCGCAGCTCGAGGAAACCCCTGAGACGCCCGCGTCCTCGCGAGCTGAGGGCCTTCTTTTCCTGCATGGCCTGGAGAGCAATCCCGGGTCCTCTCTCCAAACGGAAGAGGAGGCTGGACTCCCTTGAGGCCGCTCAGGGGGCTCCAAGAGACCCGCGTCGCGACTCGAGAGGAGAGCGGAGTCCTTGGCTTCCCCTCGAGACGAGGCCTGACTCCCCGGGGGAGCCTGGAATGCAACCCCGAGATCCCTGCCTTCCCTAGAGAGGAATAGTAGGTCCCGGACACACGCCTAGGTGAGGTCTCTTCGGCCCTGCAGTGACTCAAGCGCAACCCCCAGCTTTCCCTCGCAACCCAAGGGGAAGATTGGGCTTCCCAGGGCCAACCCAAGGGGAAGGCTGAGATCCCCGTCGTAACTCGAGAATCCCGCCGCAACTCGAGAAAAACCACGTGGTTCCCACCTCTTGGCAAGAGGAGGCCCTTGCCCGCCACGGCGTCTAAAGGGAAGTCCCCTGTTCCGCCCTGAAGGGCGAAACGGTCCCTGACAGCCTTCCTGCGACCCCCAAAAGTCCCCCGACACACCGGGTTCACTCGAGGGGAACACCGAGGGTCCCGGCACCGCTTCCTTTGAGCCCCTTCTCCCCTCCTGATCGCGACAGGAGAGGCGATTCCCCTGCGTGGTCTGGAAGGGGTTCCGGCCTTCCCGGCGCACCTCAGGATGAGGCCGGTCTCACGAGGAAATTCGAGACGAGCCACGTGGGTGGGGCCACATGCCGAACGCCCCCGATTCCCCGGTCCGCCCTTGAGAAGGACCCGAGGCCCGGACCCCTCTTCGAAGGCAACCCTGTGGGTGAAGGCACAACACGAAGGGGCACTGCCACCCCCGTGCATCGTCCGCAAAGACCCGCGGGTTCCACACACAGCTCGACGAGGGGCCTGAGACCCCCTGAGCAACTCGAGAGGCCAGCGGGGTTCCCTTCCTCAGACAAGACCAGGCCTGACTCTCCTGTCCCAACTCTGCAGGGACCCTGCGGTCGGAGTCCCAAACGGAGAGGAAGCCTGAGGTTCCTGCCTCCCCTCGAGGTGAGGCCCTCTTCCGTTGCGCCAGACCCAGCGGAGTCCCGAGGGGCCCCGCCACCTCCACAGGATCCCTCCCCTCTCAGAGGCACCCTGGGAAGTTCCCTAAGGTCCCCGGCAGAAGGCGAGGGACACGAGGGTTTCCCGCCGCCCCCCCGAGAAAGACCTCGAGAGTCCTTCTTCAACGCGTCTCGAGGCCCTAGTCCCCTCCCGTGACTCGAGAGCCAGGACGCGCTCCCCCTCGCCACGCGCATGGAGACCTGACTTCCCTGGCGCCGCACGAGAGGCTCCCTGAGATCCTCGTCGTGCCTCGGGAGAAAACCCCCACGGGCGCCGCAGCTCGAGGAAACCCCTGAGACGCCCCCGTCCTCGCGAGCTGAGGGCCTTCTTTTCCTGCATTGCCTGGAGAGCAATCCCGGGTCCTCTCTCCAAACGGAAGAGGAGGCTGGACTCCCTTGAGGCCGCTCAGGGGGCTCCAAGAGACCCGCGTCGCGACTCGAGAGGAGAGCGGAGTCCTTGGCTTCCCCTCGAGACGAGGCCTGACTCCCCGGGGGAGCCTGGAATGCAACCCCGAGATCCCTGCCTTCCCTGGAGAGGAATAGTAGGTCCCGGACACACGCCTAGGTGAGGTCTCTTCGGCCCTGCAGTGACTCAAGCGCAACCCCCAGCTTTCCCTCGCAACCCGAGGGGAAGATTGGGCTTCCCAGGGCCAACCCAAGGGGAAGGCTGAGATCCCCGTCGTAACTCGAGAATCCCGCCGCAACTCGAGAAAAACCACGTGGTTCCCACCTCTTGGCAAGAGGAGGCGCTTGCCCGCCACGGCGTCTCAAGGGAAGTCCCCTGTTCCGCCCTGAAGGGCGAAACGGTCCCTGACAGCCTTCCTGCGACCCCCAAAACTCCCCCGACACGCCGGGTTCCCTCGAGGGGAAAACCGAGGGTCCCGGCACCGCTTCCTCTGAGCCCCTTCTCCCCTCCTGACTGCGACAGGAGAGGCGATTCCCCTGCGTGGTCTGGAAGGGGTTCCCGGCCTTCCCGGCGCACCTCAGGATAAGGCCGGTCTCACGAGGAAATTCGAGACGAGCCACGTGGGTGGGGCCACATGCTGAACGCCCCCGATTCCCCGGTCCGCCCTTGAGAAGGACCCGAGGCCCGGACCCCTCTTCAAAGGCAACCCTGTGGGTGAAGGCACAACACGAAGGGGCACTGCCACCCCCGTGCATCGTCCGCAAAGACCCGCGGGTTCCACACACAGCTCGACGAGGGGCCTGAGACCCCCAGAGCAACTCGAGAGGCCAGCGGGGTTCCCTTCCTCAGACAAGACCAGGCCTGACTCTCCTGTCCCAACTCTGCAGGGACTCTGCGGTCGGAGTCCGAAACGGAGAGGAAGCCTGAGGTTCCTGCCTCCCCTCGAGGTGAGGCCCTCTTCCGTTGCGCCAGACCCAGCGGAGTCCCGAGGGGGCCCGCCACCTCCACAGGATCCCTCCCCTCTCAGAGACACCCAGGGAAGATCCCTAAGGTCCCCGGCAGAAGGCGAGGGACACGAGGGTTTCCCGCCGCCCCCCGAGAAAGACCTCGAGAGTCCTTCTTCAACGCGTCTCGAGGCCCTAGTCCCCTCCCGTGACTCGAGAGCCAGGACGCGCTCCCCCTCGCCACGCGCATGGAGACCTGACTTCCCTGGCGCCGCACGAGAGGCTCCCTGAGATCCTCGTCGTGCCTCGGGAGAAAACCCCCACGGGCGCCGCAGCTCGAGGAAACCCCTGAGACGCCCCCGTCCTCGCGAGCTGAGGGCCTTCTTTTCCTGCATGGCCTGGAGAGCAATCCCGGGTCCTCTCTCCAAACTGAAGAGGAGGCTGGACTCCCTTGAGGCCGCTCAGGGGGCTCCCAGAGACCCGCGTCGCGACTCGAGAGGAGAGCGGAGTCCTTGGCTTCCCCTCGAGACGAGGCCTGACTCCCCGGGGGAGCCTGGAATGCAACCCCGAGATCCCTGCCTTCCCTGGAGAGGAATAGTAGGTCCCGGACTCACGCCTAGGTGAGGTCTCTTCGGCCCTGCAGTGACTCGAGCGCAACCCCCAGCTTTCCCTCGCAACCCGAGGGGAAGATTGGGCTTCCCAGGGCCAACCCAAGGGGAAGGCTGAGATCCCCGTCGTAACTCGAGAATCCCGCCGCAACTCGAGAAAAACCACGTGGTTCCCACCTCTTGGCAAGAGGAGGCCCTTGCCCGCCACGGCGTCTCAAGGGAAGTCCCCTGTTCCGCCCTGAAGGGCGAAACGGTCCCTGACAGCCTTCCTGCGACCCCCAAAAGTCTCCCGACAGGCCGGGTTCACTCGAGGGGAACACCGAGTGTCCCGGCTCCGCTTCCGCTGAGCCCCTTCTCCCCTCCTGATCGCGACAGGACAGGCGATTCCCCTGCGTGGTCTGGAAGGGGTTCCCGGCCTTCCCGGCGCACCTCAGGATGAGGCCGGTCTCACGAGGAAATTCGAGACGAGCCACGTGTGTGGGGCCACATGGAGAACGCCCCCGATTCCCCAGTCCGCCTTTGAGAAGGACCCGAGGCCCGGACCCCTCTTCGAAGGCAACCCTGTGGGTGAAGGCACAACACGAAGGGGCACTGCCACCCCCGTGCATTGTCCGCAAAGACCCGCGGGTTCCACACACAGCTCGACGAGGGGCCTGAGACCCCCTGAGCAACTCGAGAGGCCAGCGGGGTTCCCTTCCTCAGACAAGACCAGGCCTGACTCTCCTGTCCCAACTCTGCAGGGACCCTGGGGTCGGAGTCCGAAACGGAGAGGAAGCCTGAGGTTCCTGCCTCCCCTCGAGGTGAGGCCCTCTTCCGTTGCGCCAGACCCAGCGGAGTCCCAAGGGGCCCCGCCACCTCCACAGGATCCCTCCCCTCTCAGAGGCACCCTGGGAAGTTCCCTAAGGTCCCCGGCAGAAGGCGAGGGACACGAGGGTTTCCCGCCACCCCCCCCGAGAAAGACCGCGAGAGTCCTTCTTCAACGCGTCTCGAGGCCCTAGTCCCCTCCCGTGACTCGAGAGCCAGGACGCGCTCCCCCTCGCCACGCGCATGGAGACCTGACTTCCATGGCGCCGCACGAGAGGCTCCCTGAGATCCTCGTCGTGCCTCGGGAGAAAACCCCCACGGGCGCCGCAGCTCGAGGAAACCCCTGAGACGCCACCGTCCTCGCGAACTGAGGGCCTTCTTTTCCTGCATGGCCTGGAGAGCAATCTCGGGTCCTCTCTCCAAACGGAATTGGAGGCTGGACTCCCTTGAGGCCGCTCAGGGGGCTCCAAGAGACCCGCGTCGCGACTCGAGAGGAGAGCGGAGTCCTTGGCTTCCCCTCGAGACGAGGCCTGACTCCCCGGGGGAGCCTGAAATGCAACCCCGAGATCCCTGCCTTCCCTGGAGAGGAATATGAGGTCCCGGACACACGCCTAGGGGAGGTCTCTTCGGCCCTGCAGTGACTCGAGCGCAACGCCCAGCTTTCCCTCGCAACCCGAGGGGAAGATTGGGCTTCCCAGGGCCAACCCAAGGGGAAGGCTGAGATCCCCGTCGTAACTCGAGAATGCCGCCGCAACTCGAGAAAAACCACGTGGTTCCCACCTCTTGGCAAGACGAGGCCCTTGTCCGCCACGGCGTCTCAAGGGAAGTCCCCTGTTCCGCCCTGAAGGGCGAAACGGTCCCTGACAGCCTTCCTGCGACCCCCAAAACACCCCCGACACGCCGGGGTCCCTCGAGGGGAACACCGAGGGTCCCGGCACCGCTTCCTCTGAGCCCCTTCTGCCCTCCTGATCGCGACAGGAGAGGCGATTCAACTGCGTGGTCTGGAAGGGGTTCCGGCCTTCCCGGCGCACCTCAGGATGAGGCCGGTCTCACGAGGAAATTCGAGACGAGCCACGTGGGTGGGGCCACATGCCGAACGCCCCCGATTCCCCGGTCCGCCCTTGAGAAGGACCCGAGGCCCGGACCCCTCTTCGAAGGCAACCCTGGGGGGGAAGGCACAACACGAAGGGGCACTGCCACCCCCGTGCATCGTCCGCAAAGACCCGCGGGTTCCACACACAGCTCGACGAGGGGCCTGAGACCCCCTGAGCAACTCGAGAGGCCAGCGGGGTTCCCTTCCTCAGACAAGACCAGGCCTGACTCTCCTGTCCCAACTCTGCAGGGACCCTGCGGTCGGAGTCCCAAACGGAGAGGAAGCCTGAGGTTCCTGCCTCCCCTCGAGGTGAGGCCCTCTTCCGTTGCGCCAGACCCAGCGGAGTCCCGAGGGGCCCCGCCACCTCCACAGGATCCCTCCCCTCTCAGAGGCACCCAGGGAAGTTCCCAAAGGTCCCCGGCAGAAGGCGAGGGACAGGAAGGTTTCCCGCCGCCCCCCGAGAAAGACCTTGAGAGTCCTTCTTCAACGCGTCTCGAGGCCCTAGTCCCCTCCCGTGACTCGAGAGCCAGGACGCGCTCCCCCTCGCCACGCGCATGGAGACCTGACTTCCCTGGCGCCGCACGAGAGGCTCCCTGAGATCCTCGTCATGCCTCGGGAGAAAACCCCCACGGGCGCCACAGCTCGAGGAAACCCCTGAGACGCCCCCGTCCTCGCGAGCTGAGGGCCTTCTTTTCCTGCATGGCCTGGAGAGCAATCCCGGGTCCTCTCTCCAAACGGAAGAGGAGGCTGGGCTCCCTTGAGGCCGCTCAGGGGGCTCCAAGAGACCCGCGTCGCGACTCGAGAGGATAGCGGAGTCCTGGCTTCCCCTCGAGATGAGGCCTGACTCCCCGGGAGAGCCTGGAATGCAACCCCGAGATCCCTGCCTTCCCTGCAGAGGAATAGTAGGTCCCGGACACACGCCTAGGTGAGGTCTCTTCGGCCCTGCAGTGACTCGAGCGCAACCCCCAGCTTTCCCTCGCAACCCGAGGGGAAGATTGGGCTTCCCAGGGCCAACCCAAGGGGAAGGCTGAGATCCCCGTCGTAACTCGAGAATCCCGCCGCAACTCGAAAAGAACCACGTGGTTCCCACCTCTTTGCAAGAGGAGGCCCTTGCCCGCCACGGCGTCTCAAGGGAAGTCCCCTGTTCGGCCCTGAAGGGCGAAACGGTCCCTGACAGCCTTCCTGCGACCCCCAAAAGTCCCCCGACACGCCGGGTTCCCTCGAGGGGAACACCGAGGGTCCCGGCACCGCTTCCTCTGAGCCCCTTCTCCCCTCCTGATCGCGACAGGAGAGGTGATTCCCCTGCGTGGCCTGGAAGGGGTTCCCGGCCTTCCCGGCGCACCTCAGGATGAGGCCGGTCTCACGAGGAAATTCGAGACGAGCCACGTGGGTGGGGCCACATGCCGAACGCCCCCGATTCCCCGGTCCGCTCTTGAGAAGGACCCGAGGCCCGGACCCCTCTTCGAAGGCAACCCTGTGGGTGAAGGCACAACACGAAGGGGCACTGCCACCCCCGTGCATCGTCCGCAAAGACCCGCGGGTTCCACACACAGCTCGACGAGGGGCCTGAGACCCCCTGAGCAACTCGAGAGGCCAGCGGGGTTCCCTTCCTCAGACAAGACCAGGCCTGACTCTCCTGTCCCAACTCTGCAGGGACCCTGCGGTCGGAGTCCGAAACGGAGAGGAAGCCTGAGGTTCCTGCCTCCCCTCGAGGTGAGGCCCTCTTCCGTTGCGCCAGACCCAGCGGAGTCCCGAGGGGCCCCGCCACCTCCACAGGATCCCTCGCCTCTCAGAGGCACCCTGGGAAGTTCCCTAAGGTCCCCGGCAGAAGGCGAGGGAAACGAGGGTTTCCCGCCGCCCCCCGAGAAAGACCTCGAGAGTCCTTCTTCAACGCGTCTCGAGGCCCTAGTCCCATCCCGTGACTCGAGAGCCAGGACGCGCTCCCCCTCGCCACGCGCATGGAGACCTGACTTCCCTGGCGCCGCACGAGAGGCTCCCTGAGATCCTCGTCGTGCCTCGGGAGAAAACCCCCACGGGCGCCGCAGCTCGAGGAAACCCCTGAGACGCCCCCGTCCTCGCGAGCTGAGGGCCTTCTTTTCCTGCATGGCCTGGAGAGCGATCCCGGGTCCTCTCTCCAAACGGAAGAGGAGGCTGGACTCCCTTGAGGCCGCTCAGGGGGCTCCAAGAGACCCGCGTCGCGACTCGAGAGGAGAGCGGAGTCCTTGGCTTCCCCTCGAGACGAGGCCTGACTCCCCGGGGGAGCCTGGAATGCAACCCCGAGATCCCTGCCTTCCCTGGAGAGGAATATGAGGTCCCGGACACACGCCTAGGTGAGGTCTCTTCGGCCCTGCAGTGACTCGAGCGCAACCCCCAGCTTTCCCTCGCAACCCGAGGGGAAGATTGGGCTTCCCAGGGCCAACCCAAGGGTAAGGCTGAGATCCCCGTCGTAACTCGAGAATGCCGCCGCAACTCGAGAAAAACCACGTGGTTCCCACCGCTTGGCAAGATGAGGCCCTTGCCCGCGACGGCGTCTCAAGGGAAGTCCCCTGTTCCGCCCTGAAGGGCGAAACGGTCCCTGACAGCCTTCCTGCGACCCCCAAAAGTCCCCCGACACGCCGGGGTCCCCCGAGGGGAACACCGAGGGTCCCGGCACCGCTTCCTCTGAGCCCCTTCTCCCCTCCTGATCGCGACAGGAGAGGCGATTCCCCTGCGTGGTCTGGAAGGGGTTCCCGGCCTTCCCGGCGCACCTCAGGATGAGGCCGGTCTCACGAGGAAATTCGAGACGAGCCACGTGGGTGGGGCCACATGCCGAACGCCCCCGATTCCCCGGTCCGCTCTTGAGAAGGACCCGAGGCCCGGACCCCTCTTCGAAGGCAACCCTGTGGGTGAAGGCACAACACGAAGGGGCACTGCCACCCCCGTGCATCGTCCGCAAAGACCCGCGGGTTCCACACACAGCTCGACGAGGGGCCTGAGACCCCCTGAGCAACTCGAGAGGCCAGCGGGGTTCCCTTCCTCAGACAAGACCAGGCCTGACTCTCCTGTCCCAACTCTGCAGGGACCCTGCGGTCGGAGTCCGAAACGGAGAGGAAGCCTGAGGTTCCTGCCTCCCCTCGAGGTGAGGCCCTCTTCCGTTGCGCCAGACCCAGCGGAGTCCCGAGGGGCCCCGCCACCTCCACAGGATCCCTCGCCTCTCAGAGGCACCCTGGGAAGTTCCCTAAGGTCCCCGGCAGAAGGCGAGGGAAACGAGGGTTTCCCGCCGCCCCCCGAGAAAGACCTCGAGAGTCCTTCTTAAACGCGTCTCGAGGCCCTAGTCCCCTCCCGTGACCCGAGAGCCAGGACGCGCTCCCCCTCGCCACGCGCATGGAGACCTGACTTCCCTGGCGCCGCACGAGAGGCTCCCTGAGATCCTCGTCGTGCCTCGGGAGAAAACCCCCACGGGCGCCGCAGCTCGAGGAAACCCCTGAGACGCCCCCGTCCTCGCGAGCTGAGGGCCTTCTTTTCCTGCATGGCCTGGAGAGCGATCCCGGGTCCTCTCTCCAAACGGAAGAGGAGGCTGGACTCCCTGGAGGCCGCTCAGGGGGCTCCAAGAGACCCGCGTCGCGACTCGAGAGGAGAGCGGAGTCCTTGGCTTCCCCTCGAGACGAGGCCTGACTCCCCGGGGGAGCCTGGAATGCAACCCCGAGATCCCTGCCTTCCCTGGAGAGAAAAATTAGGTCCCGGACACACGCCTAGGTGAGGTCTCTTCGGCCCTGCAGTGACTCGAGCGCAACCCCCAGCTTTCCCTCGCAACCCGACGGGAAGATTGGGCTTCCCAGGGCCAACCCAAGGGGAAGGCTGAGATCCCCGTCGTAACTCGAGAATCCCGCCGCAACTCGAGAAAAACCACGTGGTTCCCACCGCTTGGCAAGATGAGGCCCTTGCCCGCGACGGCGTCTCAAGGGAAGTCCCCTGTTCCACCCTGAAGGGCGAAACGGTCCCTGACAGCCTTCCTGCGACCCCCAAAAGTCCCCCGACACGCCGGGGTCCCCCGAGGGGAACACCGAGGGTCCCGGCACCGCTTCCTCTGAGCCCCTTCTCCCCTCCTGATCGCGACAGGAGAGGCGATTCCCCTGCGTGGTCTGGAAGGGGTTCCCGGCCTTCCCGGCGCACCTCAGGATGAGGCCGGTCTCACGAGGAAATTCGAGACGAGCCACGTGGGTGGGGCCACATGCCGAACGCTCCCGATTCCCCGGTCCGCTCTTGAGAAGGACCCGAGGCCCGGACCCCTCTTCGAAGGCAACCCTGTGGGTGAAGGCACAACACGAAGGGGCACTGCCACCCCCGTGCATCGTCCGCAAAGACCCGCGGGTTCCACACACAGCTCGACGAGGGGCCTGAGACCCCCTGAGCAACTCGAGAGGCCAGCGGGGTTCCCTTCCTCAGACAAGACCAGGCCTGACTCTCCTGTCCCAACTCTGCAAGGACCCTGCGGTCGGAGTCCGAAACGGAGAGGAAGCCTGAGGTTCCTGCCTCCCCTCGAGGTGAGGCCCTCTTCCGTTGCGCCAGACCCAGCGGAGTCCCGAGGGGCCCCGCCACCTCCACAGGATCCCTCGCCTCTCAGAGGCACCCTGGGAAGTTCCCTAAGGTCCCCGGCAGAAGGCGAGGGAAACGAGGGTTTCCCGCCGCCCCCCGAGAAAGACCTCGAGAGTCCTTCTTCAACGCGTCTCGAGGCCCTAGTCCCCTCCCTTGACCCGAGAGCCAGGACGCGCTCCCCCTCGCCACGCGCATGGAGACCTGACTTCCCTGGCGCCGCACGAGAGGCTCCCTGAGATCCTCGTCCTGCCTCGGGAGAAAACCCCCACGGGCGCCGCAGCTCGAGGAAACCCCTGAGACGCCCCCGTCCTCGCGAGCTGAGGGCCTTCTTTTCCTGCATGGCCTGGAGAGCGATCCCGGGTCCTCTCTCCAAACGGAAGAGGAGGCTGGACTCCCTTGAGGCCGCTCAGGGGGCTCCAAGAGACCCGCGTCGCGACTCGAGAGGAGAGCGGAGTCCTTGGCTTCCCCTCGAGACGAGGCCTGACTCCCCGGGGGAGCCTGGAATGCAACCCCGAGATCCCTGCCTTCCCTGGAGAGGAAAATTAGGTCCCGGACACACGCCTAGGTGAGGTCTCTTCGGCCCTGCAGTGACTCGAGCGCAACCCTCAGCTTTCCCTCGCAACCCGACGGGAAGATTGGACTTCCCAGGGCCAACCCAAGGGGAAGGCTGAGATCCCCGTCGTAACTCGAGAATGCCGCCGCAACTCGAGTAAAATCACGTGGTTCCCACCGCTTGGCAAGATGAGGCCCTTGCCCGCGACGGCGTCTCAAGGGAAGTCCCCTGTTCCGCCCTGAAGGGCGAAACGGTCCCTGACAGCCTTCCTGCGACCCCCAAAAGTCCCCCGACACGCCGGGGTCCCCCGAGGGGAACACCGAGGGTCCCGGCACCGCTTCCTCTGAGCCCCTTCTCCCCTCCTGATCGCGACAGGAGAGGCGATTCCCCTGCGTGGTCTGGAAGGGGTTCCCGGCCTTCCCGGCGCACCTCAGGATGAGGCCGGTCTCACGAGGAAATTCGAGACGAGCCACGTGGGTGGGGCCACATGCCGAACGCCCCCGATTCCCCGGTCCGCTCTTGAGAAGGACCCGAGGCCCGGACCCCTCTTCGAAGGCAACCCTGTGGGTGAAGGCACAACACGAAGGGGCACTGCCACCCCCGTGCATCGTCCGCAAAGACCCGCGGGTTCCACACACAGCTCGACGAGGGGCCTGAGACCCCCTGAGCAACTCGAGAGGCCAGCGGGGTTCCCTTCCTCAGACAAGACCAGGCCTGACTCTCCTGTCCCAACTCTTCAGGGACCCTGCGGTCGGAGTCCGAAACGGAGAGGAAGCCTGAGGTTCCTGCCTCCCCTCGAGGTGAGGCCCTCTTCCGTTGCGCCAGACCCAGCGGAGTCCCGAGGGGCCCCGCCACCTCCACAGGATCCGTCGCCTCTCAGAGGCACCCTGGGAAGTTCCCTAAGGTCCCCGGCAGAAGGCGAGGGAAACGAGGGTTTCCCGCCGCCCCCCGAGAAAGACCTCGAGAGTCCTTCTTCAACGCGTCTCGAGGCCCTAGTCCCCTCCCGTGACCCGAGAGCCAGGACGCGCTCCCCCTCGCCACGCGCATGGAGACCTGACTTCCCTGGCGCCGCACGAGAGGCTCCCTGAGATCCTCGTCGTGCCTCGGGAGAAAACCCCCACGGGCGACGCAGCTCGAGGAAACCCCTGAGACGCCCCCGTCCTCGCGAGCTGAGGGCCTTCTTTTCCTGCATGGCCTGGAGAGCGATCCCGGGTCCTCTCTCCAAACGGAAGAGGAGGCTGGACTCCCTTGAGGCCGCTCAGGGGGCTCCAAGAGACCCGCGTCGCGACTCGAGAGGAGAGCGGAGTCCTTGGCTTCCCCTCGAGACGAGGCCTGACTCCCCGGGGGAGCCTGGAATGCAACCCCGAGATCCCTGCCTTCCCTGGAGAGGAAAATTAGGTCCCGGACACACACTTAGGTGAGGTCTCTTCGGCCCTGCAGTGACTCGAGCGCAACCCTCAGCTTTCCCTCGCAACCCGACGGGAAGATTGGGCTTCCCAGGGCCAACCCAAGGGGAAGGCTGAGATCCCCGTCGTAACTCGAGAATGCCGCCGCAACTCGAGAAAAACCACGTGGTTCCCACCGCTTGGCAAGATGAGGCCCTTGCCCGCGACGGCGTCTCAAGGGAAGTCCCCTGTTCCGCCCTGAAGGGCGAAACGGTCCCTGACAGCCTTCCTGCGACCCCCAAAAGTCCCCCGACACGCCGGGGTCCCCCGAGGGGAACACCGAGGGTCCCGGCACCGCTTGCTCTGAGCCCCTTCTCCCCTCCTGATCGCGACAGGAGAGGCGATTCCCCTGCGTGGTCTGGAAGGGGTTCCCGGCCTTCCCTGCGCACCTCAGGATGAGGCCGGTCTCACGAGGAAATTCGAGACGAGCCACGTGGGTGGGGCCACATGCCGAACGCCCCCGATTCCCCGGTCCGCTCTTGAGAAGGACCCGAGGCCCGGACCCCTCTTCGAAGGCAACCCTGTGGGTGAAGGCACAACACGAAGGGGCACTGCCACCCCCGTGCATCGTCCGCAAAGACCCGCGGGTTCCACACACAGCTTGACGAGGGGCCTGAGACCCCCTGAGCAACTCGAGAGGCCAGCGGGGTTCCCTTCCTCAGACAAGACGAGGCCTGACTCTCCTGTCCCAACTCTGCAGGGACCCTGCGGTCGGAGTCCGAAACGGAGAGGAAGCCTGAGGTTCCTGCCTCCCCTCGAGGTGAGGCCCTCTTCCGTTGCGCCAGACCCAGCGGAGTCCCGAGGGGCCCCGCCACCTCCACAGGATCCCTCGCCTCTCAGAGGCACCCTGGGAAGTTCCCTAAGGTCCCCGGCAGAAGGCGAGGGAAACGAGGGTTTCCCGCCGCCCCCCGAGAAAGACCTCGAGAGTCCTTCTTCAACGCGTCTCGAGGCCGTAGTCCCCTCCCGTTACTCGAGAGCCAGGACGCGCTCCCCCTCGCCACGCGCATGGAGACCTGACTTTCCTGGCGCCGCACGAGAGGCTCCCTGAGATCCTCGTCGTGCCTCGGGAGAAAACCCCCACGGGCGACGCAGCTCGAGGAAACCCCTGAGACGCCCCCGTCCTCGCGAGCTGAGGGCCTTCTTTTCCTGCATGGCCTGGAGAGCGATCCCGGGTCCTCTCTCCAAACGGAAGAGGAGGCTGGACTCCCTTGAGGCCGCTCAGGGGGCTCCAAGAGACCCGCGTCGCGACTCGAGAGGAGAGCGGAGTCCTTGGCTTCCCCTCGAGACGAGGCCTGACTCCCCGGGGGAGCCTGGAATGCAACCCCGATATCCCTGCCTTCCCTGGAGAGGAAAATTAGGTCCCGGACACACGCTTAGGTGAGGTCTCTTCGGCCCTGCAGTGACTCGAGCGCAACCCTCAGCTTTCCCTCGCAACCCGAGGGGAAGATTGGGCTTCCCAGGGCCAACCCAAGGGGAAGGCTGAGATCCCCGTCGTAACTCGAGAATGCCGCCGCAACTCGAGAAAAAGCACGTGGTTCCCACCGCTTGGCAAGATGAGGCCCTTGCCCGCGACGGCGTCTCAAGGGAAGTCCCCTGTTCCGCCCTGAAGGGCGAAACGGTCCCTGACAGCCTTCCTGCGACCCCCAAAAGTCCCCCGACACGCCGGGGTCCCCCGAGGGGAACACCGAGGGTCCCGGCACCGCTTCCTCTGAGCCCCTTCTCCCCTCCTGATCGCGACAGGAGAGGCGATTCCCCTGCGTGGTCTGGAAGGGGTTCCCGGCCTTCCCGGCGCACCTCAGGATGAGGCCGGTCTCACGAGGAAATTCGAGACGAGCCACGTGGGTGGGGCCACATGCCGAACGCCCCCGATTCCCCGGTCCGCTCTTGAGAAGGAACCGAGGCCCGGACCCCTCTTCGAAGGCAACCCTGTGGGTGAAGGCACAACACGAAGGGGCACTGCCACCCCCGTGCATCGTCCGCAAAGACCCGCGGGTTCCACACACAGCTCGACGAGGGGCCTGAGACCCCCTGAGCAACTCGAGAGGCCAGCGGGGTTCCCTTCCTCAGACAAGACGAGGCCTGACTCTCCTGTCCCAACTCTGCAGGGACCCTGCGGTCGGAGTCCGAAACGGAGAGGAAGCCTGAGGTTCCTGCCTCCCCTCGAGGTGAGGCCCTCTTCCGTTGCGCCAGACCCAGCGGAGTCCCGAGGGGCCCCGCCACCTCCACAGGATCCCTCGCCTCTCAGAGGCACCCTGGGAAGTTCCCTAAGGTCCCCGGCAGAAGGCGAGGGAAACGAGGGTTTCCCGCCGCCCCCCGAGAAAGACCTCGAGAGTCCTTCTTCAACGCGTCTCGAGGCCCTAGTCCCCTCCCGTTACTCGAGAGCCAGGACGCGCTCCCCCTCGCCACGCGCATGGAGACCTGACTTCCCTGGCGCCGCACGAGAGGCTCCCTGAGATCCTCGTCGTGCCTCGGGAGAAAACCCCCACGGGCGACGCAGCTCGAGGAAACCCCTGAGACGCCCCCGTCCTCGCGAGCTGAGGGCCTTCTTTTCCTGCATGGCCTGGAGAGCGATCCCGGGTCCTCTCTCCAAACGGAAGAGGAGGCTGGACTCCCTTGAGGCCGCTCAGGGGGCTCCAAGAGACCCGCGTCGCGACTCGAGAGGAGAGCGGAGTCCTTGGCTTCCCCTCGAGACGAGGCCTGACTCCCCGTGGGAGCCTGGAATGCAACCCCGAGATCCCTGCCTTCCCTGGAGAGGAAAATTAGGTCCCGGACACACGCCTAGGTGAGGTCTCTTCGGCCCTGCAGTGACTCGAGCGCAACCCTCAGCTTTCCCTCGCAACCCGACAGGAAGATTGGGCTTCCCAGGGCCAACCCAAGGGGAAGGCTGAGATCCCCGTCGTAACTCGAGAATGCCGCCGCAACTCGAGAAAAACCACGTGGTTCCCACCGCTTGGCAAGATGAGGCCCTTGCCCGCGACGGCGTCTCAAGGGAAGTCCCCTGTTCCGCCCTGAAGGGCGAAACGGTCCCTGACAGCCTTCCTGCGACCCCCAAAACTCCCCCGACACGCCGGGGTCCCCCGAGGGGAACACCGAGGGTCCCGGCACCGCTTCCTCTGAGCCCCTTCTCCCCTCCTGATCGCGACAGGAGAGGCGATTCCCCTGCGTGGTCTGGAAGGGGTTCCCGGCCTTCCCGGCGCACCTCAGGATGAGGCCGGTCTCACGAGGAAATTCGAGACGAGCCACGTGGGTGGGGCCACATGCCGAACGCTCCCGATTCCCCGGTCCGCTCTTGAGAAGGACCCGAGGCCCGGACCCCTCTTCGAAGGCAACCCTGTGGGTGAAGGCACAACATGAAGGGGCACTGCCACCCCCGTGCATCGTCCGCAAAGACCCGCGGGTTCCACACACAGCTCGACGAGGGGCCTGAGACCCCCTGAGCAACTCGAGAGGCCAGCGGGGTTCCCTTCCTCAGACAAGACCAGGCCTGACTCTCCTGTCCCAACTCTGCAGGGACCCTGCGGTCGGAGTCCGAAACGGAGAGGAAGCCTGAGGTTCCTGCCTCCCCTCGAGGTGGGGCCCTCTTCCGTTGCGCCAGACCCAGCGGAGTCCCGAGGGGCCCCGCCACCTCCACAGGATCCCTCGCCTCTCAGAGGCACCCTGGGAAGTTCCCTAAGGTCCCCGGCAGAAGGCGAGGGAAACGAGGGTTTCCCGCCGCCCCCCGAGAAAGACCTCGAGAGTCCTTCTTCAACGCGTCTCGAGGCCCTAGTCCCCTCCCGTGACCCGAGAGCCAGGACGCGCTCCCCCTCGCCACGCGCATGGAGACCTGACTTCCCTGGCGCCGCACGAGAGGCTCCCTGAGATCCTCGTCCTGCCTCGGGAGAAAACCCCCACGGGCGCCGCAGCTCGAGGAAACCCCTGAGACGCCCCCGTCCTCGCGAGCTGAGGGCCTTCTTTTCCTGCATGGCCTGGAGAGCGATCCCGGGTCCTCTCTCCAAACGGAAGAGGAGGCTGGCTCCCTGGAGGCCGCTCAGGGGGCTCCAAGAGACCCGCGTCGCGACTCGAGAAGAGAGCGAAGTCCTTGGCTTCCCCTCGAGACGAGGCCTGACTCCCCGGGGGAGCCTGGAATGCAACCCCGAGATCCCTGCCTTCCCTGGAGAGGAAAATTAGGTCCCGGACACACGCCTAGGTGAGGTCTCTTCGGCCCTGCAGTGACTCGAGCGCAACCCCCAGCTTTCCCTCGCAACCCGACGGGAAGATTGGGCTTCCCAGGGCCAACCCAAGGGGAAGGCTGAGATCCCCGTCGTAACTCGAGAATACCGCCGCAACTCGAGAAAAACCACGTGGTTCCCACCGCTTGGCAAGATGAGGCCCTTGCCCGCGACGGCGTCTCCAGGGAAGTCCCCTGTTCCGCCCTGAAGGGCGAAACGGTCCCTGACAGCCTTCCTGCGACCCCCAAAAGTCCCCCGACACGCCGGGGTCCCCCGAGGGGAACACCGAGGGTCCCGGCACCGCTTCCTCTGAGCCCCTTCTCCCCTCCTGATCGCGACAGGAGAGGCGATTCCCCTGCGTGGTCTGGAAGGGGTTCCCGGCCTTCCCGGCGCACCTCAGGATGAGGCCGGTCTCACGAGGAAATTCGAGACGAGCCACGTGGGTGGGGCCACATGCCGAACGCCCCCGATTCCCCGGTCCGCTCTTGAGAAGGACCCGAGGCCCGGACCCCTCTTCGAAGGCAACCCTGTGGGTGAAGGCACAACACGAAGGGGCACTGCCACCCCCGTGCATCGTCCGCAAAGACCCGCGGGTTCCACACACAGCTCGACGAGGGGCCTGAGACCCCCTGAGCAACTCGAGAGGCCAGCGGGGTTCCCTTCCTCAGACAAGACCAGGCCTGACTCTCCTGTCCCAACTCTGCAGGGACCCTGCGGTCGGAGTCCGAAACGGAGAGGAAGCCTGAGGTTCCTGCCTCCCCTCGAGGTGGGGCCCTCTTCCGTTGCGCCAGACCCAGCGGAGTCCCGAGGGGCCCCGCCACCTCCACAGGATCCCTCGCCTCTCAGAGGCACCCTGGGAAGTTCCCTAAGGTCCCCGGCAGAAGGCGAGGGAAACGAGGGTTTCCCGCCGCCCCCCGAGAAAGACCTCGAGAGTCCTTCTTCAACGCGTCTCGAGGCCCTAGTCCCCTCCCGTGACCCGAGAGCCAGGACGCGCTCCCCCTCGCCACGCGCATGGAGACCTGACTTCCCTGGCGCCGCACGAGAGGCTCCCTGAGATCCTCGTCCTGCCTCGGGAGAAAACCCCCACGGGCGCCGCAGCTCGAGGAAACCCCTGAGACGCCCCCGTCCTCGCGAGCTGAGGGCCTTCTTTTCCTGCATGGCCTGGAGAGCGATCCCGGGTCCTCTCTCCAAACGGAAGAGGAGGCTGGACTCCCTTGAGGCCGCTCAGGGGGCTCCAAGAGACCCGCGTCGCGACTCGAGAGGAGAGCGGAGTCCTTGGCTTCCCCTCGAGACGAGGCCTGACTCCCCGGGGGAGCCTGGAATGCAACCCCGAGATCCCTGCCTTCCCTGGAGAGGAAAATTAGGTCCCGGACACACGCCTAGGTGAGGTCTCTTCGGCCCTGCAGTGACTCGAGCGCAACCCTCAGCTTTCCCTCGCAACCCGACGGGAAGATTGGGCTTCCCAGGGCCAACCCAAGGGGAAGGCTGAGATCCCCGTCGTAACTCGAGAATGCCGCCGCAACTCGAGTAAAATCACGTGGTTCCCACCGCTTGGCAAGATGAGGCCCTTGCCCGCGACGGCGTCTCAAGGGAAGTCCCCTGTTCCGCCCTGAAGGGCGAAACGGTCCCTGACAGCCTTCCTGCGACCCCCAAAAGTCCCCCGACACGCCGGGGTCCCCCGAGGGGAACACCGAGGGTCCCGGCACCGCTTCCTCTGAGCCCCTTCTCCCCTCCTGATCGCGACAGGAGAGGCGATTCCCCTGCGTGGTCTGGAAGGGGTTCCCGGCCTTCCCGGCGCACCTCAGGATGAGGCCGGTCTCACGAGGAAATTCGAGACGAGCCACGTGGGTGGGGCCACATGCCGAACGCCCCCGATTCCCCGGTCCGCTCTTGAGAAGGACCCGAGGCCCGGACCCCTCTTCGAAGGCAACCCTGTGGGTGAAGGCACAACACGAAGGGGCACTGCCACCCCCGTGCATCGTCCGCAAAGACCCGCGGGTTCCACACACAGCTCGACGAGGGGCCTGAGACCCCCTGAGCAACTCGAGAGGCCAGCGGGGTTCCCTTCCTCAGACAAGACCAGGCCTGACTCTCCTGTCCCAACTCTGCAGGGACCCTGCGGTCGGAGTCCGAAACGGAGAGGAAGCCTGAGGTTCCTGCCTCCCCTCGAGGTGAGGCCCTCTTCCGTTGCGCCAGACCCAGCGGAGTCCCGAGGGGCCCCGCCACCTCCACAGGATCCCTCGCCTCTCAGAGGCACCCTGGGAAGTTCCCTAAGGTCCCCGGCAGAAGGCGAGGGAAACGAGGGTTTCCCGCCGCCCCCCGAGAAAGACCTCGAGAGTCCTTCTTCAACGCGTCTCGAGGCCCTAGTCCCCTCCCGTGACCCGAGAGCCAGGACGCGCTCCCCCTCGCCACGCGCATGGAGACCTGACTTCCCTGGCGCCGCACGAGAGGCTCCCTGAGATCCTCGTCGTGCCTCGGGAGAAAACCCCCACGGGCGACGCAGCTCGAGGAAACCCCTGAGACGCCCCCGTCCTCGCGAGCTGAGGGCCTTCTTTTCCTGCATGGCCTGGAGAGCGATCCCGGGTCCTCTCTCCAAACGGAAGAGGAGGCTGGACTCCCTTGAGGCCGCTCAGGGGGCTCCAAGAGACCCGCGTCGCGACTCGAGAGGAGAGCGGAGTCCTTGGCTTCCCCTCGAGACGAGGCCTGACTCCCCGGGGGAGCCTGGAATGCAACCCCGAGATCCCTGCCTTCCCTGGAGAGGAAAATTAGGTCCCGGACACACACTTAGGTGAGGTCTCTTCGGCCCTGCAGTGACTCGAGCGCAACCCTCAGCTTTCCCTCGCAACCCGACAGGAAGATTGGGCTTCCCAGGGCCAACCCAAGGGGAAGGCTGAGATCCCCGTCGTAACTCGAGAATGCCGCCGCAACTCGAGAAAAACCACGTGGTTCCCACCGCTTGGCAAGATGAGGCCCTTGCCCGCGACGGCGTCTCAAGGGAAGTCCCCTGTTCCGCCCTGAAGGGCGAAACGGTCCCTGACAGCCTTCCTGCGACCCCCAAAAGTCCCCCGACACGCCGGGGTCCCCCGAGGGGAACACCGAGGGTCCCGGCACCGCTTGCTCTGAGCCCCTTCTCCCCTCCTGATCGCGACAGGAGAGGCGATTCCCCTGCGTGGTCTGGAAGGGGTTCCCGGCCTTCCCTGCGCACCTCAGGATGAGGCCGGTCTCACGAGGAAATTCGAGACGAGCCACGTGGGTGGGGCCACATGCCGAACGCCCCCGATTCCCCGGTCCGCTCTTGAGAAGGACCCGAGGCCCGGACCCCTCTTCGAAGGCAACCCTGTGGGTGAAGGCACAACACGAAGGGGCACTGCCACCCCCGTGCATCGTCCGCAAAGACCCGCGGGTTCCACACACAGCTCGACGAGGGGCCTGAGACCCCCTGAGCAACTCGAGAGGCCAGCGGGGTTCCCTTCCTCAGACAAGACCAGGCCTGACTCTCCTGTCCCAACTCTGCAGGGACCCTGCGGTCGGAGTCCGAAACGGAGAGGAAGCCTGAGGTTCCTGCCTCCCCTCGAGGTGAGGCCCTCTTCCGTTGCGCCAGACCCAGCGGAGTCCCGAGGGGCCCCGCCACCTCCACAGGATCCCTCGCCTCTCAGAGGCACCCTGGGAAGTTCCCTAAGGTCCCCGGCAGAAGGCGAGGGAGACGAGGGTTTCCCGCCGCCCCCCGAGAAAGACCTCGAGAGTCCTTCTTCAACGCGTCTCGAGGCCGTAGTCCCCTCCCGTTACTCGAGAGCCAGGACGCGCTCCCCCTCGCCACGCGCATGGAGACCTGACTTTCCTGGCGCCGCACGAGAGGCTCCCTGAGATCCTCGTCGTGCCTAGGGAGAAAACCCCCACGGGCGACGCAGCTCGAGGAAACTCCTGAGACGCCCCCGTCCTCGCGAGCTGAGGGCCTTCTTTTCCTGCATGGCCTTGAGAGCGATCCCGGGTCCTCTCTCCAAACGGAAGAGGAGGCTGGACTCCCTTGAGGCCGCTCAGGGGGCTCCAAGAGACCCGCGTCGCGACTCGAGAGGAGAGCGGAGTCCTTGGCTTCCCCTCGAGACGAGGCCTGACTCCCCGGGGGAGCCTGGAATGCAACCCCGATATCCCTGCCTTCCCTGGAGAGGAAAATTAGGTCCCGGACACACGCTTAGGTGAGGTCTCTTCGGCCCTGCAGTGACTCGAGCGCAACCCTCAGCTTTCCCTCGCAACCCGAGGGGAAGATTGGGCTTCCCAGGGCCAACCCAAGGGGAAGGCTGAGATCCCCGTCGTAACTCGAGAATGCCGCCGCAACTCGAGAAAAAGCACGTGGTTCCCACCGCTTGGCAAGATGAGGCCCTTGCCCGCGACGGCGTCTCAAGGGAAGTCCCCTGTTCCGCCCTGAAGGGCGAAACGGTCCCTGACAGCCTTCCTGCGACCCCCAAAAGTCCCCCGACACGCCGGGGTCCCCCGAGGGGAACACCGAGGGTCCCGGCACCGCTTCCTCTGAGCCCCTTCTCCCCTCCTGATCGCGACAGGAGAGGCGATTCCCCTGCGTGGTCTGGAAGGGGTTCCCGGCCTTCCCGGCGCACCTCAGGATGAGGCCGGTCTCACGAGGAAATTCGAGACGAGCCACGTGGGTGGGGCCACATGCCGAACGCCCCCGATTCCCCGGTCCGCTCTTGAGAAGGAACCGAGGCCCGGACCCCTCTTCGAAGGCAACCCTGTGGGTGAAGGCACAACACGAAGGGGCACTGCCACCCCCGTGCATCGTCCGCAAAGACCCGCGGGTTCCACACACAGCTCGACGAGGGGCCTGAGACCCCCTGAGCAACTCGAGAGGCCAGCGGGGTTCCCTTCCTCAGACAAGACGAGGCCTGACTCTCCTGTCCCAACTCTGCAGGGACCCTGCGGTCGGAGTCCGAAACGGAGAGGAAGCCTGAGGTTCCTGCCTCCCCTCGAGGTGAGGCCCTCTTCCGTTGCGCCAGACCCAGCGGAGTCCCGAGGGGCCCCGCCACCTCCACAGGATCCCTCGCCTCTCAGAGGCACCCTGGGAAGTTCCCTAAGGTCCCCGGCAGAAGGCGAGGGAAACGAGGGTTTCCCGCCGCCCCCCGAGAAAGACCTCGAGAGTCCTTCTTCAACGCGTCTCGAGGCCGTAGTCCCCTCCCGTTACTTGAGAGCCAGGACGCGCTCCCCCTCGCCACGCGCATGGAGACCTGACTTCCCTGGCGCCGCACGAGAGGCTCCCTGAGATCCTCGTCGTGCCTCGGGAGAAAACCCCCACGGGCGACGCAGCTCGAGGAAACCCCTGAGACGCCCCCGTCCTCGCGAGCTGAGGGCCTTCTTTTCCTGCATGGCCTGGAGAGCGATCCCGGGTCCTCTCTCCAAACGGAAGAGGAGGCTGGACTCCCTTGAGGCCGCTCAGGGGGCTCCAAGAGACCCGCGTCGCGACTCGAGAGGAGAGCGGAGTCCTTGGCTTCCCCTCGAGACGAGGCCTGACTCCCCGTGGGAGCCTGGAATGCAACCCCGAGATCCCTGCCTTCCCTGGAGAGGAAAATTAGGTCCCGGACACACGCCTAGGTGAGGTCTCTTCGGCCCTGCAGTGACTCGAGCGCAACCCTCAGCTTTCCCTCGCAACCCGACAGGAAGATTGGGCTTCCCAGGGCCAACCCAAGGGGAAGGCTGAGATCCCCGTCGTAACTCGAGAATGCCGCCGCAACTCGAGAAAAACCACGTGGTTCCCACCGCTTGGCAAGATGAGGCCCTTGCCCGCGACGGCGTCTCAAGGGAAGTCCCCTGTTCCGCCCTGAAGGGCGAAACGGTCCCTGACAGCCTTCCTGCGACCCCCAAAAGTCCCCCGACACGCCGGGGTCCCCCGAGGGGAACACCGAGGGTCCCGGCACCGCTTCCTCTGAGCCCCTTCTCCCCTCCTGATCGCGACAGGAGAGGCGATTCCCCTGCGTGGTCTGGAAGGGGTTCCCGGCCTTTCTGGCGCACCTCAGGATGAGGCCGGTCTCACGAGGAAATTCGAGACGAGCCACGTGGGTGGGGCCACATGCCGAACGCCCCCGATTCCCCGGTCCGCTCTTGAGAAGGACCCGAGGCCCGGACCCCTCTTCGAAGGCAACCCTGTTGGTGAAGGCACAACACGAAGGGGCACTGCCACCCCCGTGCATCGTCCGCAAAGACCCGCGGGTTCCACACACAGCTCGACGAGGGGCCTGAGACCCCCTGAGCAACTCGAGAGGCCAGCGGGGTTCCCTTCCTCAGACAAGACCAGGCCTGACTCTCCTGTCCCAACTCTGCAGGGACCCTGCGGTCGGAGTCCGAAACGGAGAGGAAGCCTGAGGTTCCTGCCTCCCCTCGAGGTGAGGCCCTCTTCCGTTGCGCCAGACCCAGCGGAGTCCCGAGGGGCCCCGCCACCTCCACAGGATCCCTCGCCTCTCAGAGGCACCCTGGGAAGTTCCCTAAGGTCCCCGGCAGAAGGCGAGGGAAACGAGGGTTTCCCGCCGCCCCCCGAGAAAGACCTCGAGAGTCCTTCTTCAACGCGTCTCGAGGCCCTAGTCCCCTCCGTGCCTCGAGAGCCAGGACGCGCTCCCCCTCGCCACGCGCATGGAGACCTGACTTCCCTGGCGCCGCACGAGAGGCTCCCTGAGATCCTCGTCGTGCCTCGGGAGAAAACCCCCACGGGCGCCGCAGCTCGAGGAAACCCCTGAGACGCCCCCGTCCTCGCGAGCTGAGGGCCTTCTTTTCCTGCATGGCCTGGAGAGCGATCCCGGGTCCTCTCTCCAAACGGAAGAGGAGGCTGGACTCCCTTGAGGCCGCTCAGGGGGCTCCAAGAGACCCGCGTCGCGACTCGAGAGGAGAGCGGAGTCCTTGGCTTCCCCTCGAGACGAGGCCTGACTCCCCGTAGGAGCCTGGAATGCAACCCCGAGATCCCTGCCTTCCCTGGAGAGGAAAATTAGGTCCCGGACACACGCCTAGGTGAGGTCTCTTCGGCCCTGCAGTGACTCGAGCGCAACACCCAGCTTTCCCTCGCAACCCGAGGGGAAGATTGGGCTTCCCAGGGCCAACCCAAGGGGAAGGCTGAGATCCCCGTCGTAACTCGAGAATGCCGCCGCAACTCGAGAAAAACCACGTGGTTCCCACCGCTTGGCAAGATGAGGCCCTTGCCCGCGACGGCGTCTCAAGGGAAGTCCCCTGTTCCGCCCTGAAGGGCGAAACGGTCCCTGACAGCCTTCCTGCGACCCCCAAAAGTCCCCCGACACGCCGGGGTCCCCCGAGGGGAACACCGAGGGTCCCGGCACCGCTTCCTCTGAGCCCCTTCTCCCCTCCTGATCACGACAGGAGAGGCGATTCCCCTGCGTGGTCTGGAAGGGGTTCCCGGCCTTCCCGGCGCACCTCAGGATGAGGCCGGTCTCACGAGGAAATTCGAGACGAGCCACGTGGGTGGGGCCACATGCCGAACGCCCCCGATTCCCCGGTCCGCTCTTGAGAAGGACCCGAGGCCCGGACCCCTCTTCGAAGGCAACCCTGTGGGTGAAGGCACAACACGAAGGGGCACTGCCACCCCCGTGCATCGTCCGCAAAGACCCGCGGGTTCCACACACAGCTCGACGAGGGGCCTGAGACCCCCTGAGCAACTCGAGAGGCCAGCGGGGTTCCCTTCCTCAGACAAGACCAGGCCTGACTCTCCTGTCCCAACTCTGCAGGGACCCTGCGGTCGGAGTCCGAAACGGAGAGGAAGCCTGAGGTTCCTGCCTCCCCTCGAGGTGAGGCCCTCTTCCGTTGCGCCAGACCCAGCGGAGTCCCGAGGGGCCCCGCCACCTCCACAGGATCCCTCGCCTCTCAGAGGCACCCTGGGAAGTTCCCTAAGGTCCCCGGCAGAAGGCGAGGGAAACGAGGGTTTCCCGCCGCCCCCCGAGAAAGACCTCGAGAGTCCTTCTTCAACGCGTCTCGAGGCCGTAGTCCCCTCCCGTTACTCGAGAGCCAGGACGCGCTCCCCCTCGCCACGCGCATGGAGACCTGACTTCCCTGGCGCCGCACGAGAGGCTCCCTGAGATCCTCGTCGTGCCTCGGGAGAAAACCCCCACGGGCGCCGCAGCTCGAGGAAACCCCTGAGACGCCCCCGTCCTCGCGAGCTGAGGGCCTTCTTTTCCTGCATGGCCTGGAGAGCGATCCCGGGTCCTCTCTCCAAACGGAAGAGGAGGCTGGACTCCCTTGAGGCCGCTCAGGGGGCTCCAAGAGACCCGCGTCGCGACTCGAGAGGAGAGCGGAGTCCTTGGCTTCCCCTCGAGACGAGGCCTGACTCCCCGGGGGAGCCTGGAATGCAACCCCGAGATCCCTGCCTTCCCTGGAGAGGAAAATTAGGTCCCGGACACACGCCTAGGTGAGGTCTCTTCGGCCCTGCAGTGACTCGAGCGCAACCCCCAGCTTTCCCTCGCAACCCGACGGGAAGATTGGGCTTCCCAGGGCCAACCCAAGGGGAAGGCTGAGATCCCCGTGGTAACTCGAGAATGCCGCCGCAACTCGAGAAAAACAACGGGTTCCCACCGCTTGGCAAGATGAGGCCCTTGCCCGCGACGGCGTCTCCAGGGAAGTCCCCTGTTCCGCCCTGAAGGGCGAAACGGTCCCTGACAGCCTTCCTGCAACCCCCAAAAGTCCCCCGACAAGCCGGGGTCCCCCGAGGGGAACACCGAGGGTCCCGGCACCGCTTCCTCTGAGCCCCTTCTCCCCTCCTGATCGCGACAGGAGAGGCGATTCCCCTGCGTGGTCTAGAAGGGGTTCCAGGCCTTCCCGGCGCACCTCAGGATGAGGCCGGTCTCACGAGGAAATTCGAGACGAGCCACGTGGGTGGGGCCACATGCCGAACGCCCCCGATTCCCCGGTCCGCTCTTGAGAAGGACCCGAGGCCCGGACCCCTCTTCGAAGGCAACCCTGTGGGTGAAGGCACAACACGAAGGGGCACTGCCACCCCCGTGCATCGTCCGCAAAGACCTGCGGGTTCCACACACAGCTTGACGAGGGGCCTGAGACCCCCTGAGCAACTCGAGAGGCCAGCGGGGTTCCCTTCCTCAGACAAGACGAGGCCTGACTCTCCTGTCCCAACTCTGCAGGGACCCTGCGGTCGGAGTCCGAAACGGAGAGGAAGCCTGAGGTTCCTGCCTCCCCTCGAGGTGAGGCCCTCTTCCGTTGCGCCAGACCCAGCGGAGTCCCGAGGGGCCCCGCCACATCCACAGGATCCCTCGCCTCTCAGAGGCACCCTGGGAAGTTCCCTAATGTCCCCGGCAGAAGGCGAGGGAAACGAGGGTTTCCCGCCACCCCCCGAGGAAGACCTCGAGAGTCCTTCTTCAACGCGTCTCGAGGCCCTAGTCCCCTCCCGTGACTCGAGAGCCAGGACGCGCTCCCCCTCGCCACGCGCATGGAGACCTGACTTCCCTGGCGCCGCACGAGAGGCTCCCTGAGATCCTCGTCGTGCCTCGGGAGAAAACCTCCACGGGCGCCGCAGCTCGAGGAAACCCCTGAGACGCCCCCGTCCTCGCGAGCTGAGGGCCTTCTTTTCCTGCATGGCCTGGAGAGCGATCCCGGGTCTTCTCTCCAAACGGAAGAGGAGGCTGGACTCCCTTGAGGCCGCTCAGGGGGCTCCAAGAGACCCGCGTCGCGACTCGAGAGGAGAGCGGAGTCCTTGGCTTCCCCTCGAGACGAGGCCTGACTCCCCGGGGGAGCCTGGAATGCAACCCCGAGATCCCTGCCTTCCCTGGAGAAGAATATTAGGTCCCGGACACACGCCTAGGTGAGGTCTCTTTGGCCCTGCAGTGACTCGAGCGCAACCCCCAGCTTTCCCTAGCAACCCGAGGGGAAGATTGGGCTTCCCAGGGCCAACCCAAGGGGAAGGCTGAGATCCCCGTCGTAACTCGAGAATGCCGCCGCAACTCGAGAAAAACCACGTGGTTCCCACCGCTTGGCAAGATGAGGCCCTTGCCCGCGACGGCGTCTCAAGGGAAGTCCCCTGTTCCGCCCTGAAGGGCGAAACGGTCCCTGACAGCCTTCCTGCGACCCCCAAAAGTCCCCCGACACGCCGGGGTCCCCCGAGGGGAACACCGAGGGTCCCGGCACCGCATCCTCTGAGCCCCTTCTCCCCTCCTGATCGCGACAGGAGAGGCAATTCCCCTGCGTGGTCTGGAAGGGGTTCCCGGCCTTCCTGGCACACCTCAGGATGAGGCCGGTCTCACGAGGAAATTCGAGACGAGCCACGTGGGTGGGGCCACATGCCGAACGCCCCCGATTCCCCGGTCCGCTCTTGAGAAGGACCCGAGGCCCGGACCCCTCTTCGAAGGCAACCCTGTGGGTGAAGGCACAACACGAAGGGGCACTGCCACCCCCGTGCATCGTCCGCAAAGACCCGCGGGTTCCACACACAGCTCGACGAGGTGCCTGAGACCCCCTGAGCAACTCGAGAGGCCAGCGGGGTTCCCTTCCTCAGACAAGACGAGGCCTGACTCTCCTGTCCCAACTCTGCAGGGACCCTGCGGTCGGAGTCCGAAACGGAGAGGAAGCCTGAGGTTCCTGCCTCCCCTCGAGGTGAGGCCCTCTTCCGTTGCGCCAGACCCAGCGGAGTCCCGAGGGGCCCCGCCACCTCCACAGGATCCCTCGCCTCTCAGAGGCACCCTGGGAAGTTCCCTAAGGTCCCCGGCAGAAGGCGAGGGAAACGAGGGTTTCCCGCCACCCCCCGAGAAAGACCTCGAGAGTCCTTCTTCAACGCGTCTCGAGGCCCTAGTCCCCTCCCGTGACTCGAGAGCCAGGACGCGCTCCCCCTCGCCACGCGCATGGAGACCTGACTTCCCTGGCGCCGCACGAGAGGCTCCCTGAGATCCTCGTCGTGCCTCGGGAGAGAACCCCCACGGGCGCCGCAGCTCGAGGAAACCCCTGAGAAGCCCCCGTCCTCTCGAGCTGAGGGCCTTCTTTTCCTGCATGGCCTGGAGAGCAATCCCGGGTCCTCTCTCCAAACGGAAGAGGAGGTTGGACTCCCTTGAGGCCGCTCAGGGGGCTCCAAGAGACCCGCGTCGCGACTCGAGAGGAGAGCGGAGTCCTTCGCTTCCGCTCGAGACGAGGCCTGACTCCCCGGGGGAGCCTGGAATGCAACCCCGAGATCCCTGCATTCCCTGGAGAGGAATATTAGGTCCCAGACACATGCCTAGGTGAGGACGCTTCGGCCCTGCAGTGACTCGAGCGCAACCCCCAGCTTTCCCTCGCAACCCGAGGGGAAGATTGGGCTTCCCAGGGCCAACCCAAGGGGAAGGCTGAGATCCCCGTCGTAACTCGAGAATCCCGCCAAAACTCGAGAAAAACCACGTGGTTCCCACCTCTTGGCAAGATGAGGCCCTTGCCCGCCACGGCGTCTCAAGGGAAGTCCCCTGTTCCACCCTGAAGGGCGAAACGGTCCCTGACAGCCTTCCTGCGACCCCCAAAATTCCCCCGACTCGCCGGGGTCCCCTGAAGGGAACACCGAGGGTCTTGGCACCGCTTCCTCTGAGCCCCTTCTCCCCTCTTTATCGCGACAGGAGAGGCGATTCCCCTGCGTGGTGGAAAGGGTTCCCGGCCTTCCCGGCGCACCTCAGGATGAGGCCGGTCTCACGAGGAAATTCGAGACGAGCCACGTGGGTGGGGCCACATGCCGAACGCCCCCGATTCCCCGGTCCGCCTTTGAGAAGGACCCGAGGCCCGGACCCCTCTTCGAAGGCAACCCTGTGGGTGAAGGCACAACACGAAGGGGCACTGCCACCCCCGTGCATCGTCCGCAAAGACCCGCGGGTTCCACACACAGCTCGACGAGGGGCCTGAGACCCCCTGAGCAACTCGAGAGGCCAGCGGGGTTCCCTTCCTCAGACAAGACGAGGCCTGATTCTCCTGTCCCAACTCTGCAGGGATCCTGCGGTCAGAGTCCGAAACGGAGAGGAAGCCTGAGGTTCCTGCCTCCCCTCGAGGTGAGGCCCTCTTCCGTTGCGCCAGACCCAGCGGAGTCCCGAGGGGCCCCGCCACCTCCACAGGATCGCTCGCCTCTCAGAGGCACCCTGGGAAGTTCCCTAATGTCCCCGGCAGAAGTCGAGGGAAATAAGGGTTTCCCGCCGCCACTCGAGAAAGACCTCGATAGTCCTTCTTCAAAGTGTCTTGAGGCCCTTGTCCCCTCTCTGGACTAGAGAGCAATGATGGGCTCCCCTTCGCCTCGCGCATGCAGACCTAGCTTCCCTAGCGCCGCACGAGAGGCTCCCTGAGATCCTCGTCGTGCCTCGGGAGAAAACCCCCACGGGCGCCGCAGCTCGAGGAAACCCCTGAGACGCCCCCGTCCTCGCGAGCTGAGGGCCTTCTTTTCCTGCCTGGTCTGGAGAGCAATCCCGAGTCCTCTCTCCAAACTGAAGAGTAGGATGGATTCCCTTGAGGCGAGTCAGTGGGCTCCAAGAGATCCGCGTCGCGGCTCGAGAGGGGAGCGCAGTCCTTTGCTTCCCCTCGAGGCGAGGCCTGACTCCCCGGGGGAGTCTGGAGTGCAATCCCGAGATCCTTGTCTTCTCTTGAGAGGACTATTAGGTCCTGGACACTCGCCTAGATGAGGTCTCTTTAGCCTTGCAGTGATTCGAGCACAACATCCAGCTTTCCCTCGCAACTCGAAGGGAAGTTTGGGCTTCCCAGGTCTAACACAAGAGGAAGCCTGAAATCCCCGTCGTAACTCGAGAATCCCGCCGCAACTCAAAAAAAACCACGTGGTTCCATCGTTTTCGCAGCATGAGGCCCTTGACCGCCACAGGGTCTCAAAAGAAGTCCCACGTTCCTACTGAAGTGCAAAACGGTACTTGGCACCCATGATGGCACCCCCAAAGTTCCCCAACATACAGGCCTCACTCGAGGGTAATACCCATGTTCCCCGCACCACATCATTTGAGCCCCTTCTCCCCTCCTGATTGCAACAGGAGTGTCGATTCTCCTGCTTTGTGTGGAAGGGGTTACCGATCTTCCCAGCGCACATCAGGATGAGGCCTGTCTCACGAGGAAATTGGAGATGTAGCCTCGTGGGTGGTGCCACATGCGGAAAGACCCCATTTCCCGGTCAGCTATTAATAAGAACCCGATGCCCGTACACTTCTTGGAATGCATCCCGTAGGATGAAGGCACAACAGGGAGGGACCCTGAACACCCGTGCATCTTTTGGAAAATTCTGCAGGTTCCACATACAGCTCGACAAGTGACCTGTTACCTCGTGAACAACTCGAGAGGCAAGCTAAGTTTCATTTCTCCACAGAATACGAGGCCTGACTCTCCTGTCCCAACTCTGCAGGAATCCTGAGATCGGAGTCTGAAATGGAGAGGAACCCTGAGGTTCCTTCCTCAACACGAGATGAGGCCCTCTTGTATTATACCACACCCAGTGGAGTCCCTAGAGGCCCCTCCCGACTCCACAGTATCAGTGTCTTCTCAGAGGCACCCTGAGCAACTCCCTGAGGTCACCGGCACAAGTCGAGGGTACACAGGGTATCCTGCCGCAACCCGAGAAAGACCTCAAGAGTCCGTCTTCAACGCGTCTTGAGGACGGATTCCCCTACCATAACTCGAGAGCAATGACACGCTCCCCCTCGCCATGCGCATGGACACCTGACTTCCCTGGCGCCACATGAGAGGCTCCCTGAGCTCCCCGTCATACCTCGTGAGAAACCCCACACTGGCGCCGCAGCTCGGGAAAACCCACCGTCATCGCGAGATTGGGGACTTCTTTTCCTGCCTGACCTGGAGAGCAATCCCTGGTCTTTTCTCCAAACTTCACAGGAGGCTTTACTCCCTTTAGGCCACTCAATGGGCTCCAAGAGATACCTGTCGCGACTTGAGAGGAGAGCAGAGTACTTTGTTTCCCCTCGAGACGAGGCCTTACCTCGGGTGAGTCTGGAATGCAACCCCGAGATCCCTGTTGCCCCTGGAGAGGAACATTATGTCCTGGACAAAAGCCTAGATGAGGTCTATTTTGCCCTACAGTGACTCGAGAGCAACACCCATCTCTCCCTTGCAATTCGAATGGAAGATTGGTCTTCATTGGGCCAACACAAGAGGAAGTCTGAATTTCCCGTTGTAACTCGAGAATCCCACCGCAACTCTTAAAAACCACGTGGTTCCCCATTCATCGCAATATGAGGCCTTTGCCCGCTACAGAGTCTCAAGAGAAGTCCCATGTTTCGTCATAAAGTTCGAAATGCTACTTGGCACCCTTGATGCGACCCCAAAAGTTCCCCAAATACCGGCCTCACTCCAAGGGAACACCGAAGTTCCTGGCACCACTTCATTTGAGCCCCTTCTCCGCTCCTGATCACGGCAGGAAGGTCGATCCCCCTGCTTTGTCTAGAAGGGGTTCCCGACCTTCATGGCGCACCTCAGGATGAGGCCAGTCTCACGAAGAAATTCGAGACGTAGCCTCGTGTTGGTGCCACGTGCCAAAAGACCCCGATTTCTCGGTCTTGCTCTTGATAAGAACCCGATGCCCAGACACCTCTTCTAAGGCAACCCTGTGGATGAAGGCACTACACGAGGGGGCACTGGCAACCCTGTTCATCGTCCGGAAAACCCTGCAGGATCCACATACAGCTCCACAACTGGCCTGTCACCCCTTAAACAATGAGAGAGGAAAGCGGAGTTCCCTTCCTCAGACAAGACGAGGCCTGAGTATCCAATCCCAACTCTGCAGGCACGCTTCGATCTGAGTCAGTAACGGAGAGGAAACCTGAGGTTCCTGCCTCAACCCGAGATGAGGCCCTCTTCCATTAAAACAAACCCAGTGGAGTCCCGAGAGGCCCCTCCCATCTCCACAGTATCCCTGACTTCTCATAGGCATTCTGAGAAGCTCCTTGAGGCCACCGGCAAAAGTCGAGGGAAATAAGGGTTTCCTGCCACAACCGAAGAAAGACCTCGAGAGTCCTTCTTCAATGTGTCTTGAGGTCACATTCCCCTACCATAGCTCGAGAGCAATAATGCGCTCCCCCTCGCCACGCACATGGAGACCTGACTTCCCTGGCGCCACACGAGAGGCTCCCTGAGCTTCCCGTCGTACCTCGTGTGAAACCCCACACTGGCGCCGCAGTTCGAGAAAACCCACAAGATCCCTCCGTCATCGCGAGATGAGGGCCATCTTTTCCTGCATGGCCTGGAGAGCAGTCCCAAGTCCTCTCTCCAAACTTCACAGGAGGCTTGACTCCCTTTAGGCCACAAAGTGGGCTCCAAGAGGTGCCCGTCGCGACTCGAAAGGAGAGCGGAGTCCTTTGCTTCCCTTCGACATGAGGCCTGACTCCCTGGGTGAGTCTGGAATGCAAACCTGAGATCCCCGTGGCCCTTGGAGAGGAACATTAGGTCCTGGACACAAGCCTAGATGAGGTCTCCTTTGCCCTGCAGTGACTCGAGCGCAACCCCCAGCTCTCCCTCGCAACTCGAATGGATGATTGGACTTCCCTGGCCCAACACAAGAGGAAGCCTGAAATCCCCGTTGTAACTCGAGAATCCCGCCGCAACTCGAGAAAAACCTCGTGGCTCCCCCGTCATCGCAAGATGAGGCCCTTGGCCGCTACAGCGTATCAAGAGAAGTCCCACGTTCCATCCTGAAGTACAAAACGATACTTGGCACCCTTGATGCGACCCCCAAAGTTCCCTGACATACCGGTCTCACTCGAGGGAAACACCAAAGTTCACGGCACCACATCCTGTGAGCCCCTTCACCCCTCCTGATCGCGACAGAAGGGTCGATTCCCATGTTTTGTCTGCAAGGGGTTCCCGACATTCCCCGCGAACCTCCGGATGAGGCCGGTCTCATGAGGAAATTCGAAAAGTAGCCTCATGGTTGGTGCCACATGCTGAAAGATCCCGAATTCCCAGTCCACTCTAGATAAGAACCTGACGCCCGGACATCTCTTCGAAGGCAACCCTGTGGATGAAGGCACAACACGAAGGGACACTGACATCCCCATGCATCGTCTGGAAAAACCCGCAGATTCCACTCACAGCTCCAAATGTGGACTGTCACCTCGTGAACAACTTGAGAGGCAAGTGAAGTTGCATTCCTTCACACAAGACGAGGCCTTACTCTCCTGTCCCAACTCTTCAGGGACCCTGCAATTGGAGTCAGAAATGGAGAGGAACCCTGAGGTTCCTGCCTCAACTAGAGAAGAGGCCCTCTTCCATTGAACCAAACTCAGTGGTGTCCCGAGAGGCCCCTCCCAACACCACAGTATCCCTGAATTCTCAGAGGCTCCCTGAGAAGCTACCTGAGGTCACTGGCACAAGTCGAGGGAACCCAGAGTTTCCTGAAGTAACCCGAGAAAGACTTGGAGAGTCCTTTTTCAACGTCTCTTGATGCCCAATTCCCCTACCATGACTCCAGAGCAAGGACGCGCTCCCCTCGCCACAAGCAGGAAAACTGACTTCCCTAGTACCACACAAGAGGCTCCCTGAGTACCCCATCGTACCTCGTGAGAAAACCCACAGTGCCGCCGCAGTTCGAGAAAAACCACAAGATGCCCCCGTCAAGGAGAGATGGGGGCCTTCTTTTCCTGCCTGACCTGGAGAGCAATTCCTGGTCCTCTCTCCAAACTTCACAGGAGTATTGACTCCCTTTAGGCCACTCAGTTGGGTCCAAGAAATACCCGGTGCGACTCGAGAGGAGAGCGGAGTCCTTTGCTTCCCTGGAGACGAGGCCTGACTCCCCGGGTGAGTTTGGAATGCAACCCCGAGATCCCTGTCGCCCCTGGAGTGGAACATTATGTCCTAGACACAAGCCTAGATGAGGTCTATTTTGCCTTACAGTGACTCGAGAGCAACCTCCATCTCTCCCTAACAATTTGAATGGAAGATTGGTCTTCCCACGGTCAGCACAAGAGGAAGTCTAAATTTCCCATCGTAATTCGAGAATTCAGCCTCAAGTCTTAAAAACCATGTGGTTCCCCCTTCATCGCAATATGAGGCCCTTCCCAGCTAGAGTCTCAAGAGAAGTCCCACGTTCCATCTTAAAGTTCGAAATGCTACTTGGCACCCTTGATGAGACCCCAAAGTTCCCCAACATACCGGTCTCACTCCAGGGGAACACCGAAGTTCCCGGTGTCTCCAGGGAAGACCCATGTTCCGCCCTGAAGGGCGAAACGGTACTTGACACCCTTGATGCGACCGCAAAAGTTCCCCGACACGCTGGGTTCCCTCGAGGGGAACACCGAGGGTCCCGGCTCCACTTCATCTGAGCCCCTTCTCCCCTCCTGACCGCGACAGGAGAGTCGATTCCCCTGCTTTGTCTGGAAGGGGTTCCCGGCCTTCCTGGCGCACCTCAGGATGAGGCCGGTCTCAGGAGGAAATTCGAGACTAGCCACGTGTGAGGTGCCACGTGCCGAACGACTCCGATTTTCCGGTCCGCTCTTGATAAGAACCCGATGCCCGGACACCTCTTCGAAGGCAACCCTGTGGGTGAAGGCACAACACGAAGGGGCACTGACACCCCCGTGCATCATCCGGAAAAACCCGCAGGGTCAACACACAGCTCGACAAGGGGCCTGAGACTCCCGGAACAACTCGAGAGGCAACCAGATTTCCATTCCTCAGACAAGACGAGGCATGACTCTCCTGTCCCAACACTGCAGGGACCGTGCAGTCGGAGTCCGAAACCGAGAGGAAGCCTGAGGTTCCTGCCTCCCCTCTAGATGAGGCCCTCTTCCATTGCGCCGAACCCAGCAGAGTCCCGAGAGGCCCTGCCAACTACACAGCATCCCTCACCTCTCAGAGGCACCGTGGGAAGTTCCCTAAGGTCCCCTGCAGAAGTCGAGGGAACGAGGGTTTCCCGCCGCAACCCGAGAAAGACCTCGAGAGTCCTTCTTCAAGGCCTCTTGAGGACCTAGTCATTTCCCATGACTCGAGAGTGAAGACCAGCTCCCCCTCGCCATGCGCATGGAGACCTGACTTCCCTGGCGCCGCAGGAGAGGCTCCCTGAGGTCCTCGTCGTGCCTCGTGAGAAAACCCCCATGGGCGCAGCAGCCTGAGGAAACCCATGAGACGCCCCCGTCATCGCGAGATGAGGGCCTTCTTTTCCTGCCTGGCCTGCAGAGCAATCCCGAGTCCTCTCTCCAAACTGAAGAGGAGGCTCGACACCCTTGAGTCCACTCAGTGGGCTCCAAGATATCCGTGTCCCGACTTGAGAGGAAAGCGGAATCCTTTGCTTCCCCTCCAGGCGAGTTCTGACCCCCCGGGGGAGTCTGGAATGGAAACCCGTGATCCCTGTCTTCCCTTGAGAGGAATATTAGGTCCTGGACACACGTCTCGATGAGGTCTCTTTGGCCCTGTAGTGACTCGAGCAGAAACCCCAGCTTTCCATCCCAACTCGAATTGAAGATTGGGCTTCCCAGGGCCAACCCAAGAGGAAGCCTGAAATTCCTGTCGTTTTCGAGAATCCTGATGCAACTCGAGAAAAACGACGTGGTTCCAACGTCTTCACAGGATGAGGCCCTTGCCCGCTACAGCGTCTCCAGGGAAGTCCCATGTTCCGTCCTGAAGTGGGAAACGGTACTTGGCTCCCTTGATGCGACCCCTAAAGTTCCCTGAAACGCCGGGTTCCCTCGAGTGGAACACCGAGGGTCCCGGCACCACTTCATCTGAGCCCCGTCTCCCCTCCTGATCGCGACAGGAGAATCGATTCCCCTACTTTGTGTGGAAGGTGTTCCCGGCCTTCCCGGCGCACCTCAGGATGATGCTGGTCTCACGAGGAAATTCGAGATGAGCCACGTGGGTGGTGCCACATGCAGAATGACCCCGATTTCCCGGTCCGCTCTTGAAATGAACCCGATGCCCGGACACCTCTTTGAAGGAAACCCTGTGGGGAAGGCAGAAAACGAAGGGGCACTGACACCCCCATGCATCTTCTGGAAACACCCGCAGGTTCCACACACAGCTTGTCAAGGGCTCTGAGACCCCCTGAACGACTCGAGAGGCAAGCAGAGTTCCGTTACTCAGACAAGACGAGGCCTGACTCTCCTGTCCCAACTCTGCAGGGACCCTGCGGTCGGAGTCAGAAATGGAGAGGAAGCCTGAGGTTCCTGCCTCCAATCGAGATGAGGCCCTCTTTCATTTCGTCAAACCTAGTGGAGTCCCGAGAGGCCCCTCTAACTCCTCAGTATCCCTCACCTCTCAGAGGCAGCTGGGAAGTTCCCTAAGTTCCCCTGTAGAGGTCGATGGAAACGAGTGTTTCCCGCCCCAACCCAAGAAACACCTTGAGAGTCCTTCTTAGATGCCTCTTGAGGCCCTAGTCCCTCCCATGACTCGAGAGCAATGACGCGATCTGCCTGGCCACACGAATGGAGTCAGGCTTCTCTGGCGCCGCACGAGAGGCTCCCTGAACTCCCCATCATATCTCGTGAAAAACCCCACACTGGCGCCGCAGCTCGAGAAAACCCATGAGACGCCCCCGTCATCACGAGAGGAGGGCCATCTTTAACTGCATGGTATGCAGATCAAGCGTGAATCTTCTGTCCAAGCTACACAGGACGCTTGACTCCCTTTAGGCCACTCATTGGGCTCCAGGAGTTACGCGTCCCGACTCGAGAGGATAGTGGAGTCCTTTGCTTCCACTCGAGACGAGGCGTGACCCACCGGGTGAGACTGGAATGCGACCCCGATATCCCTGTCGCCCCTGGAGAGGAACATTACGTCCTGGACCCAAGCCTAGATGAGGACTCTTTGCCCTGAAGTGACTCGAGAGCAACCCCCAGCTCTCTCTGACAAGTTGAATGGAAGATTGGACTTCCTGGGCCAACACAAGAGGAAGCCTGAATTCCCCGTTGTAACTCGAGAATCCCGCCTCAACTCGAGAAAAACCACGTGTTTCCCTCGTCATCACAATATGAGGCCCTTGCCCGCTAGAGCATCTCCAGAGAATTCCCACGTTCCGTCTTGAAGTGCGAAACTGTACTTGGCACCCTTGATGCGACCTCAAAAGTGCCGTGACATACCGGTCTCACTCGAGGCGACCACCGAGGTTCCCGGCACCACTTCATCTGAGCCCCTTCTCCCCTTCTGATCGCGACTGGTGGGTCGATTCCCCTGCTTTGTCTGCAAGGGGTTCCCGAGCTTCCCGGCGCACCTCAGGATGAGGCCGGTCTCCCGAGGAAATTCGAGACGTAGCCTCGTGGGTGGTACCACATGCTGAAAGACCCCAATTTTCTGGTATGCTCTTGAAAAGAACCCGATGCCCGGAAACCTCTATGAAGGCAACCCTGTGGATGAAGGCACAACACGAAGGGGCACTAACACCCCCGTGCATCGTCCGGAAAAACCCGCAGGTTCCACACTCAGCTCAACAAGTGGCCTGTCACTCCGTGAACAACTCGAAAGGCAAGGGGAAATCCATTCCTCCACAGAAGACGAGGCGTGACTCTCTTGTCCATACTCTGCAGGTACCCTGCGACCCGAGTCAGATATGGAGAGGACCCCTGAGGTTCCTGCCTCCATTCGAGATGAGGCCCTCTTCGATTGCACCAAACCCAGTTGAGTAACGAAGGGCCCCTCCCAAATCCACAGTGTCCCTGACTTCTCAGAGGCACCCTTAGAAGTTGCCTGAGGTCACCGACACAAATCAAGGGAACCCAGGGTTCCCTGCCGCAACCCGAGAAAGACCTCAAGAGTCCTTCTTCAATGCGTCTTGAGGCCCGATTCGCCTACTATGACTCGAGAGCAATCACGCACTCCCCTTCACCACACGCACGGAGACCTGACGTCCCTAGCACCACACGAGAGGCTCTCTGAGCTCCCCGTTGTACCTCGTGAGAAATCTGATACTGGCGCCGCAGCTGGAGAAAACCCACGAGATGCCCCCGTCATCGCGAGATGAGGGCCTTTTTTCCTGCATGGCCAGGAAAACAATCCCGAGTTATCTCCAAACTCCATAGGAGGCTTCACTCCCTTTACGCCACGCAGTGGGCTCCAAGAGATACCCGTCGCGACTCGACAGGAGAGCGGAGTCCTTTTTTTCCCCTCAAGACGAGGCCTGACTCTCCGGGTGAGTCGAGAATGCAACCCTGAGATCCCTGTTGGCCCAGTAGTGGAACACTAGGTCCTGGACACAAGCGTAGATGAGGTCTATTTTGCCCTGCAGTGACTGGAGAGCAATCCCCAGTTCTAACTCGCAACTCGAATGGAATACTGGATTTTCCTGGCGCCATACAAGAGGCTCCCTGAGATCCCCGTGGTACTTCATGAGACACCCCACACTGGCGCCGCAGCTCGAGAAAACCCACGAGACGCCACCGTCATCTCGAGATGAGGGCCTTCTTTTCCTGCAAGGCCTGGAGTCCAATCCCGAGTCCTCTCTCCAAACTCCACAGGAGGCTTGACTCCCTTTAGTACACACAGTGGGCTCCAAGAGATACCCATCGCGACTCGAGACAAGAGCGGAATTCTTTGCTTACCCTCGAGGTGAGAACTGACTCCCCGGATGAGTCTGGAATGCAAACCCGAGATCCCTGTCCCCCCTGGAGAGCAACGTTAGATCCCGGACACAAGCCTAGATTAGGTCTCTTTTGCCCTTCAGTGACTCTAGCGCAATCCCCAGCTCCCCCTCGCAACCCGAATGGAAGATTGGATTTCAAGGCCAACAAGAGGAAGCCTAAATTCCCGGTCATAACTCGAGAATCCCGCCGCAACTCAAGCAAAACCACGTGGTTCTCCCGTCATCGCAAGATGAGGCCCTTGCCCGCTACAGCGTTTCAAAAGATGTCCCAGGTTCCGTCTTGAAATGCGAAACGGTACTTGGCACCCTTGATGCGACCCCAAAAGTCCCCCAACACGCCGGTCTCACTCAAGGGGAACACCGAGGTTCCCGGCACCACTTCATTTAAGCCCCTTCTCCCCTCCTGATCGTGACCAATGGGTCGATTCCCCTGCTTTGTCTGCAAGGGGGCCCGACCTTCCCTGCACAACTCAGGATGAGGCCGGTCTCATGGGGAAATTCGATACGTAGCTTTGTGGGTGGTGCCACTTGCTGAAAGACTCCAATTTCCCGGTCCGCTCTTGATAAGAATCCGATGCTCGGACACCTCTTGGAAGGCAGCCTTGAGTATGAAGGTACAACACGAAGGGGCACTAACACACCTGTGCATCATCTGGAAAAACGGGCAGGTTACACACACAGCTCGACAAGTGGCCTGTCACCTCGAGAACAACTCGAGAGGCAAGAGGAGTCCCATCCTCCAGAAAAGACGAGGCCTGACTCTCCTGTACCAACATGCAGGGACCTTGCGATCTGAGTCAGAAATGGAGAGGAACCCTGACGTTACTGCCTCAATCCGAGATTAGGTCCTCTTCAATTGCACCAGTCCCTGTGAAGTTCCGAGAAGCCCCTCTCAACTCCACAGTATCGCTGACTTCTCAGAGGAACCCCGCTAAGCTCCCTGAGGTTATGGGCACAAGTCGAGGGAACCCAGGGTTTCCTGCCACACCCCGAGAAAGACCTCGAGAGTTCTTCTTCAAAGCGTCTTGAGGCCCGATTCCCCTACCATGACTCGAGAGCAATGAGGCGCTCCCCCTCGCCACGTCCATGGAGACCTGACTTCCGTGGCACCACAGGAGTCTCCCTGAGCTCCCTGTCCTATCTCGTGAGAAACCCCAACCAGGCACTGCACCTTGAGAAAACCCACGAGACGCCCCCGTCATCGCGAGATGAGGGCCTTCTTTTCCTGCATGGCCTGCAGAGCAATCCCGAGTCCTCTGTCCAAACTCCACAGGAGGCTTAACTCCATTTAGGCCACTCTTGGGCTCCAAGGGATACCCGTCGCGACTCGAGAGGAGAGCGGAGTCCATTCATTCCGTTCGAGACGAGGCCTGACTCCCCGGGTGAGTCTGGAATGCAACCCCGAGATCCCTGTCGCCCCTGGAGAGAAAAACTCGGTCCTGGACACAAACCTAGATGAGCTCTATTTTGCCCTGCAGTGACTCGAGAGCAATCTCCAGCTCTCACTTGCAACTCGAATGGAAGATTGGACTTCCCTGGGCCAACACAAGAGGAAACCTGTATTCCCCGTCGTAACTCAAGAATCCTGCCGCAACTCGAGAAAAAACACGTGGGTCCCCCGTCAGCGCTAGATGAGGCCCTTGCCCACTACAGCGTCTCAAGAGAAGTCCCAGGTTCCGTCTTGAAGTGTGAAACGGTACTTGGCACCCTTGATGCAACCCGGAAAATTACCCGACTTACCAGTTTCACTCAAGGGGAGCACCGAGGTTCCCGGCACTACTTCATCTGAGCCCTTTCTCTCCTCCTGATCCCGAAAGGAGGGTCGATTCCCCTGCTTTGTCTGGAAAGGGTTCCCGGACTTTCCTGCGCGCCTCAGGATGAGGCCGATCTCATGAGGAAATTCGAGACGTAGCCTCGTGGGTGGTGCAACATGCTGAAAGACCCCGATTTCCCGGTCCGCACTTGAGGAGAACCCGATGCCCGGACACCTCTTCGAAGGCAACCCTGTGGATGAAGGCACAACAGGAAGGAGCACTGACGCCCCCATGCATTTCCGAAAAACCCGCAGGTTCCACACACATCACGAAAAGTGGTGTCATCCTTGAACAACTTGAGATGTAAGCGGAGTTCCATTCCTCCGCAGAACACGAGACCTGACACTCCTGAGCAAACTCAGCAGGGACCCTGCTATCTGAGTCAGATCCGGCTCCAGGAAGTCAGGAGCAGAACCCTGAGGTTCCTGCCTCAACTCGAGATGAGGCCCTCTTCCATTGCACCAAACCCAGAGGAGTCCCGAGAGGCCTCTCCCAAATCCACAGTATCCCTGACTTCTCAGAGGCACCCTGAGAAGCTCCCTGAGGTCACCGGCACAAGTCAAGGGAACCCAGGGTTTCCTGCCGCAACCCTAGAAAGACATCGAGAGTCCTTTTTCAACCCGTCATGAGCCCCGATTCCCCTACCCTGACTGGAGAGCAGTGACGCGCTCCCCCTTGCCCTGCCCATGGAGACCTGACTTCCCTGTTGCCACACGAGAGGCTACCTGAACTCCCCGTCGTACCTCGTGAGAAACCCCACACTGGCGCCACAGCTCGAGAAAACCCACGAGATGCCCCCGTCATCTCGAGATGTGGGCCTTCTTTTCCTGCATGGCCTGGAGAGCAATCCTGAGTCCTCTCTCCAAACTGAAGAGGAGGGTTGACTCCCTTTAGACCACTCAGTGTGCTCCAAGAGATATGCGTCGCAACTCGAGAGGAGAGCCGAGTCCTTTGCTTCCCCTCGAGACGAGGCCTAACTCCCCGGGTGAGTCTGTAATGCAAACCCGAGATCCCTGTCGCCCTTGGAGAGGATCACTGGGTCCTGAACACAAGGCTAGATCAGGTCGCTTTTGCCCTGCAGTAACTCGAGAGCACTCCCCAGCTTTCCCTCGCAACCCGAATGGAAGATGGACCTCCCTGGGCCAACACAAGAGGAAGCCTGAATTCCCAGTAGTAATTCGAGAATTCCGCCTTAACTCGAGAAAAACCACGTGATTCCCCCGTCATTGCAAGATGAGGCCCTTGCCTGCTCCAGCGTCTCAAGAGTAGTCCCACGTTCCGTCTTGAAGTGCGAAATGATATTTGGCACCCTTAATGCTACCCCAAAAGTTCCCCGACATACGGTTCGCACTCGAGGGGAACACCGAGGTTCCTGGCACCACTTCATCTGAGCCCCTTCTCCCCTCCTGACCGCAAAAGGAGGGTCGATTCCCCTGCTTTGTCTGAAAGGGGTTCCCGACCTTCTCCGCGCACCTCAGATGAGGCTGTCTCACGAGGAAATTCGAGACGTAGCCTCGATGGTGGTGCCACGTGCCGAAAGACCGCGATTTCCCGATCCGCTCTTGATAAGAACGCGATGCCCAGACACCTATTCAAAGATAGTGTGGATGAAGGCACAACACGAAGGGGCACTGACACCCCCGTGCATCGTCCGGAAAAGACCGCAGGTTACTCATACAGCTCAACAAGTGCCTGTCACCCAGTGAACAACTCGAGAGGCAAGTGGAGGTCCATTCCTGAACACAAGACGAGGCCTGACTCATATCTCCCAACTATGCAGGGGGCTGCGATCGGAATCAGAAATGGAGAGGAACCCTGAGGTTCCTGCCTCCCCTCGAGATGAGGCCCCCTTCCATTTCACCAAACCCAGTGGAGTCCCGAGAGGTCTTTCCCAACTCCACAGTATCCCTGACTTCTCAGAGGCACCCGGAGAATCTCCCTGAGGTCACCGGCACAAGTCGAGGGAACCCAGGAATTCTTGCCAAGACCCGAGAGAGATCTTGAGAATCCTTCTTCAACGCGTCTAGAGGCCTGATTCCCCTACCATGAGTCGAGAGCAATGACGCGCTCCCCCTCGCCACACGCATCGAGACGTAACTTCCCTGGCGCCACATAAGAGGCTCCCTGAGCTTCCCGTCGTACCTCCTGAGAAACCAACACAGGCGCTGCAGCTCGGTAAAACCACCGAGACCCCCCGTCATCGTGAGATGAGGGCCTTCTTTTCCTGCATGTCCTGGAGTGCAATCCCGAGTCCTCTCTCCAAACTCCAGAGGAGGCTTGACTCCCTTTAGTCCACTCAGTGGGCTCCAAGAAATACCCGTCACGACTCGAGAAGAGAGAGAAGTCCTTTGTTTCCCCTCGAGATGACGCCTGACTCCCGGGTGAGTCTGGACTGCAACCGCAAGATCCCAGTCATCCCTTGAGAGGAACATTAGGTCCTAGACACAAGCCTGGATGAGGTCTCTTTTGCCCTGCAGTGACTCGAGCGCAACCCCCAGCTCTCCCTCGCAACTCGAATGGAAGATTGGGCTTCCCTGGGCCAACACAAGAGGAAGCCAGAAATCCCCTTCATAACTCGAGAATCCCGCCGCAACTCGAGAAAAACCACGTGTTTCCAACGTCATCCCAAGATGAGGCCCTTGCCTGCTATGGCGTCTCAAGAAAAGAACCACGTTCCGTCTTGAAGTGTGAAACGGTACTTTGCACCCTTGATCCGACACCAAATGTTCCCGGACACGCCGGTCTCACTCAACAGGAACACCGAGGTTCCCGCACCACTTCATCTGAGCACCTTCTCCCCTCCTGTTCGAGACAGGAGGGTCTATTCCCCTGCTTTGTTTGGAAGGGGTTCCCCACATTCCCGGCGCACCTAAGGATGAGGCCGGTCTCATGAGGAAATTCAAGACGTAGCGTTGTGGGTGGTGTCACATGCCAAAATACCCCGATTTCCCGGCCCACTCTTGAGAAGAACCCGATGACCGGACACCTCTTCGAAGGCAACCCTGTGGACGAAGGCACAAAACGAAGGGTCACTGACACTCCCATGCATCATTCGGTAAAAGCCGCAGGTTCCACACACAGCTCGACAAGAGGCCTGTCATCCCATGAACAACTCGAGAGGCAAGCAGAGATCCATTCCTCCACTCAAGACGAGGCCTGACTCTCCGGTCCCAACTCTGAAGGGACCCTGCGATCGGAGTCCGAAAAGGAGAGGAACCCTGAGGTTCCTGACTCCACTCGAGATGAGGCCCTCTTCCATTACACCAAAAACAGTGGAGGCCCGAGAGGCCCCTCCCAAATCCACAGTATCCCGACTTCTCAGAGGCACCCTTAGAAGCTCCCTGAGGTCACCGGCACAAGTCGAGGGAACACAGGGTTTCCTGACGCAACCCGAGAAAGACCTCGAAAATGCTCCTTCAACGCGTCTTGAATCCCGATTCCCCTACCATGACTCGAGAGCAATGACGCGTTCCCCCTCGCCACTCGCATGGAGACTTGACTTCCCTGGCGCCACACGAGAGGCTCCCTGAGCTCCCCGTCATACCTCGTGAGAAATTCCACACTGGATCCCCAGCTCGAGAAAACCCACGAGACGCCTCCGTCATCGCGAGATGAAGGCCTTCTTTTCCTGCATGGCCTGGAGAGCATCTCGAGGCCTCTCTTCAAACTCCACAGGAGGCCTGACTCCCTTTAGGCCACTCTGTGGGCTCCAAGAGATACCCGTTGGGACTCGAGAGGAGAGCGGAATTCTTTGCTTCCCCTATATACGAGGCCTGACTCCTCAGGTGAGTCTGGAATGCAACCCCGAGATCCCTGTCGCCCCTGGAGAGGAACATTAGGTCCTAGACACAAGCATAGATGAGGTCTCATTTGCCCTGAAGTGACTCGAGAGCAATCCCCTGCTCTCCCTCACACCTCGAATGGAAGAATGGACTTCCCTGGGACAACACAAGAGGAAGCCTGAATTCCCCGTCGTAATTCGAAAATCCCGCCGCAACTCGAGAAAAACCACGTGGCTCCCCCGTCATCGCAAGATGAGGCCCTTGCCAGCTACAGCGTCTCAGGAGAAGCCCCACGTTCCATCTTGAAGTTTAAAATGATAATTGGCAACCTTGATGTTACCACAAAAGTTCCCCGACACCCTGGTCTCACTCGAGGGGAACACCAAGGTTCGGTGCACCGCTTGTTCTGAGCCCCTTATCCCCTCTTGATCGCGACGGGAGGGTCGATTACCCTGCTTTGTCTGGAAGGGGTTCCGGACCTTCCCGGCGCACCTCAGGATGAGGCTGGTCTCACGAGGAAATTCGAGACGTAGCCTTGTGGTTGGTGCCACACGCCGAAAGACCCCGATTTCCCTGTCTGCTCTTGATAAGAACCCAATGCTAGGACACCTCTTCAAAGGCAATCCTGTGGACGAAGGCACAAAACGAAGGGGTCTGACACCCTCGTGCATCGTTGGAAAAGCCCGCAAGTTCCACATACAGATCGACAAGTGCCCTGTCACCCCGTGAACAACTCGAGAGGCAAGAGGAGTTCAATTCCTCCACACAAGACGAGGCCTGACTCTCCTGTCCCAACTCTGCATGGACACTGAGATCCGATTCAGAAATGGAGAGGAACAATGAGGTTCCTGCCTCAACTCGAGATAAGGCCCTCTTCTACTGCACCAAACCCAGTGGAGTTCGGAGCGGCCCCTCCCAACTGCACAGTATCCCTGACTTCTCAGAGGCACCCTGAGAAGCTCCCTGAGGTCAAGGGCATAAGTCGAGGGAACCCAGGGTTTCCTGCCATAACCTGAGAAAAACCTCGAGAGTCCTTCTTCACGCGTCTTGAGGCCCGATTCCCCTACCATGACTGGAGAAAAATGACGCGCTCCCCCTCGCCACGCGCATGAAGATCTGACTTCCCCGGCACCACATGAGAGGCTCCCTGAGCTCCCCATCGTACCTCGTGAGAAACCCCACACTGGCGCCGCAGCTCGAGAAAACCCACGAGACGCCCCTGTCATGGTGAAATGAGGGCCTTCTTTCCTGCATGACCTGAAGAGCAATCCCGAATCCTCTCTCCAAACTCCAAAGGAGGCTTGACTCCCTTTAGGTCAGTCAGTGGGCTCCAAGAGATACCCGTCGATACTCAGGAGGAGAGCGGTGTCCTTTGCTTCCCCTCGAGATGAGGCCTGACTACGAGGGTGAGTCTGGAATGCAACCCTGGATCCCTGTCGCCCCTGGAGAGGAACGTTAGGTCCTGGACAAAAGCCTAGATGAGGTCTCTTTGGCCCTGCAGTGACTCAAGCGCAACCCCTAGCTTTCCCTTGCAACTCGAATGGAAGATTGGCCTTTCTGGGCCAACACAAGAGGAAGCCTGAATTTCCAGTCATAATGCGAGAAACCCGCTGCAAATCGAGAAAAATCATGTGGTTCCCCGTATTGCAAGATGAGGCCCTTGCCCCCTACAGCGTCTCAAGAGAAGTCTCACATTCCGTCTTGAAGTGCAAAACAGTACTTGGCACCCTTGATGCGACCCCAAATGTTCCCCTATATACCGATCTCACTAGAGGGGACACTGAAGTTCCCGGCACCACTTCATCTGAGGCCTTTCTCCTCTCCTGATCGCGATAGGAGGGTCGATTCCACTGCTTTATCTCGAAGGGTTTCCCGACCTTCCCGGCGCACCTGAGGATGAGGCCGGTCTCACGAGGAAATTCGAGACGTAGCCTCGAGGGCCATACTACATGCCGAAAGACCCCGATTCCATGGTCCACTTTTGATCAAAACCAGACTCCTGGACACCTCTTCGAAGGCAAGCCTGTGGATGAAGGCACAACACGTAGGGGCACTGACACCCCGTGCATCTTCCGGAAAAACCCGCAGGTTCCTCACACAGCTCCACAAGTGGTCTGTCACCTCGTGAACAACTCGAGAAGCAAGTGGAGTTCCATTCCTCCACACAAGACGATGCCTGACTCTCCTGTCACAACTCTAGGGACCTTGCACACCGAGTCAGAAAAGGAAAGGAAGCCTGAGGTTCCTGCCTCCACTCAAGACGAGGCCCTTTTCCATCGCCGCAAAACCAGTGGAGTCCCGAGAGGCCCGTCCCAAATCCACAGTATGACTGACTTCTCAGAGGCACCCTGAGAAGCTCCCTAAGGTCACCGGCAGAAGTCGACGGAACCCAGGGTTTCCTGCCGCAGCCCGAGAAAGACCTCGAGAGTCCTGCTTTAACGTGTCTTGAGGCCCGATTCCCGTACCATATCTCGAGAGCAATGACGCGCTCCCCCTTGCCATGCGCATGGAGACCTGATTTCCCTGGTGCCACACGAAAGGCTCCCTGAGCTTCCCGTCGCACCTCGTCAGCAACCGCACACTGGCACCACAGCTCGAGAAAACCAACAAGACGCCCCTGTCATCGCGAGATGAGAGTCTTCTTTTCCTGCATGGCCTGGAGAGCAATCCCGAGTCCTCTCTCCAAACTCCACAGGGGGCTTGACTCCCTTTAGGCCACTCAGTGGGCTCCAAGAGACACCTGTGGTGACTCGAGAGGAGAGCGGGGTCCTTTGCTTCCTCTCGAGTCGAGCTGTGACTCCCAGGATGTGTCTGGAATGCAACGCCGAGATCGCTGTCGCCCCTGGAGAGGAATATTAGGTCCTGGACACAAGCCTAGATGAGGTCTCTTTTACCCTGCAGTGACTCGAGAGCAAACCCCAGCTCTCCCTCGAAACTCGAATGGAAGATTGGACTTCCCTGGGCCAACACAAGAGGAAGCCTGAATTCCCCGTCGTAACTCGAGAATCCCTCCGCACTTTGAGAAAAACCACGTGATTCCCCCGTCATCCCAAGATGAGGCCCTTGCCCTCTACAGCATGTCAAGAGAAGCCCCAAGTCCGTCTTGAAGTGCAAAACGGTACTTGGCACCCTTGAAGCGACCCCAAAAGTTTCCCGACACACCGGTCCCACTCGAGGGGAACACCGAGGTTCCCGGCATGACTTCAACTGAGCCCTTTCACTCCTCCTGATTGCGACAAGATGGTCGATTCCCCTGCTTTGTCTGGAAGGGGTTCCCGATCTTCATGGCGCACCTCAGGATGACACCAGTCTAACGAAGAAATTCGAGACGTAGCCTCATGGATGGTTCCACGTTCTGAAAGACCCTGATTTCCTGCTCCGCTATTGATAAGAACCCGATGTCCGGACACCTCTTTGAAGGCAACCCTGTGGATGAAGGCACAACACGAAGGGGCACTGACCCCCTCATGCATCTTACGGAAAAAACCGAAGGTTCCACTCACAGCTCGACAAATGGTCTGTTATCCTGTGAACAACTCGAGAGGCAAGGGGAGTTCAATTCCTCCACACAAGACAAGGCCTGACTCTCCTGTCCCAACTCTTCAGGGACCCTGTGGTCGGAGTTTGAAATGGAGAGGAACCCTTAGGTTCCTGCCTCAACTCGAGATGAGAACCTTTGCCATTGCACCAAACCTAGTGGAGTTCTGAGAGCCCCTCCCAAGTCCACAGTATGCCTGACTTCTCAGAGGCACTCTGAGAAGCTCCCTGAGGTCACAGGCACAAGTCAAGGGAACCCTGGGTTTTATGCAGTGACCCGAGAAAGACCTCGAGAGTCCTTCTTCAACCCGTCTTGAGGCCCGATTACCCTACCATGACTCGAGAGCAATGACGAGCTCCCCCTAGCCATCTCATGGGGACCTGACTTCCCTGGCGCCACATGAGAGGCTCCCTGAGCTCCCTCTCGTACCTCGTCAGAAACCCGGCACTAGCGCGGCAGTCTAGAAAACCCACGAGACGCTGCCGTCATCGCGAGATGAGGGCCTTCTTTTCCTTAATGGCCTGGAGAGGAATCCCGAGTCCTCTATCCAAACACCACAGGAGGCTTGACTCCCTTTAGGGCACACAGTGGGCTCCAAGATATACCCATCGCGACTCAAAAGGACAGCGGAGTTCTTTGCTTCCCTCGAGACGAGGCCTGATTCCCCGGGTGAGTCTGGTATGCAACCCCCAGATCCCTGTCGCCCCTAGGGACAAACATTAAGTCCTGGACACAAGCCTAGATGAGGTCTATTTTGCCCTGCAGTGACTCGAGAGCAATCCCCAGCTCTCCCTTGAAACTCGAATGGAAGGTAGGACTTCCCTGGGCCAACACATGAGGAAGACTGTATTCCCCGTCGAAACTCGAGAATCCCGCCACAACTCGAGAAACGCCACATGGTTCGCCGTCATCGCAAGATGAGGCCCTTGCCCCCTACAGCGTCTCAAGAGAAGTCCCACGTTCCGTCTTGAAGTGCAAAACGGTATTGGCACCCTTGATGCGACCTCAAAAGTTCCTCGCCACACCGGTCTTTCTCAAGGAGAACACCGAGGTTCCCAGCACCACTACATCTGGGCCCCTTCTCCCCTCCTGTTCGCGACAAGAGGGTCGATTCCCCTATTTTGTCTTGAAGGGGTTCCCGCCTTTCCCGGTGCATCTCAGGATGAGGCCGTTCTCACGAGGATATTCGAGACATAGCCTCGTGGATGGTGACACATGCCGAAAGACCCCGATTTCCCGGTCTGCTCTTGATAAGATCCCAATGCCCGGACACCTCTTTGAAGATAACCCTTTTGATGAAGGCACAACACGAAGGGGCACTGACACCCCCGGGTATCGTCCGGAGAAACCCGCAGGTACCACACACAGCTCGAGAAGTGACCTGTCACCCCGTGAACAACTGGAGAGGCAAGCAGAGTTCCATTCCTACACACAAGACGAGGCCTGACTCTCCTGTTCGAACTCTGCAGCGAAACTGCGATCCGAGTCAGATCTGGCCCAGGGGAAGTCAGGAGAGGAAACATGAGTTTCCTGCCTCCACTCGAGATGAGGCCCTCTTCCATTGCACCGAACCCAGTGGAGTCCCGAGAGGCCCCTCCCAACTGAACAGTATCCCTGACTTCTCAGACGCACCCTTAGACGTTCCTGAGATCACTGGCACAAGTCGAGGGAACCAAGGGTTTCCTGCCCCAACCCGTAAAAGACCTCGAGAGTCCTTCTTCAACGCGTCTTGAGGTGTGATTCCCCTACCATGACTCGAGAGCAATGACGCGCTCCCCCTAGCCACGCGCATAGAAACCTGACTTCCCTGGCGCCACAGGAGAGGCTCCCTGAGCTCCCCATTATACCTCGTGAGCAACACCACACTGGAGCCGCAGATCAAGAATACCCACGAGACGCCCCCGTCCTCACGAGATGAGGGCCTTCTTTTGCTGTATGGCCTGGAGAGCAATCCTGAGTCCTCTCTCCAAACTCCACAGGAGGCTTGACTCATTTTAGGCCACACAGTGAGCTCCAAGATATACCCGTCGCGACTTGACAGGAGAGCGGTGTCCTTGGCTTCCTCTCGAGACGAGGCCTGACTCCCCGGGTGAGTCGAGAATACAATGCCGAGATCGCTGTCGCCCCAGCAGAGGAATATTAGGTCCTGGACACAAGCCTAGATGAGGTCTATTTGGCCCTGCAGTGTCTCGAGAGCAATCCCCAGTTCTAACTCGCAATTCGAATGAAAACTGGACTTCCCTGGGCCAGTTGAAGAGGAAGCCTGAATTCCCCGTCGTAACTCGAGAATCCCGCCGCAACTCAAGAAAAACCACGTGGTTCCCCCGTCATCGAAAGATGAGGCCCTTGCCCGCTACAGCATCTCAAGAGAAGTCCCACGTTCCGTATTGAAGAGCGAAAAGTTACTTGGAACCCTTGATGCGACCCCAAAAGTTCCCCGACATACCAGTCTCACTTGAGGAGAACACCGAGGTTCCCGGCACCACTTCATCTGAGACTCTTCTCCCCTCTTGATCGCGACAGGAGGTTCGATTCCCCTGCTTTGTCTGGAAGGCGTTACCGACCTTCCTGGCGCACATCGAGATGAGGCCAGTCTCACGAGGAAATTCGAGACATAGCCTCGTGGGTGGTGCGACATGCCAAAAGACCCCGATTCCCTGGTCCGCTCTTGATAAGAACCCGATGGCAGAACCCAATTCGAAGGCAATCCTGTGGATCAAGGCACAACACGAAGGGGCAGTGACACCCCGGTGCATCGTTCAGAAAAACCTGCAAGTTCCACATACAAATCGACAAGTGGCCTGTCACCCCATGAACAACGCGAGAGTCAAGCAGAGTTCCATTCCTCCACACAAGACGAGGCCTGACTCTCCTGTCCCAACTCTGCAGGGACTCTGCGATCCGAGTCAGATCCGGCGCATTCGAAGCCAGGAGAGGAACCCTGAGGTTCCTGCCTCAACTTGTCATGAGGCCCTCTTCCATTGCACCAAACCCAGTGGAGTTCTGAGAGGCCCCTCCCAACTCCACAGTGACCCTGACTTCTCAGAGGCACGCTGAGAAGCTTCCTGAGGTCACTGGCACAAGTCGATGGAACCCAGGGTTTCCTGCTGCAACCCAAGAAAGACCTCGAGAGTCCTTCTTTAACACGTCTTCAGGCCCAATTCCCCTACCATGACTCGAGAACAATGACGGGCTCCCTCTCACCACGTGCATAGAGACCTGACTGCCCTGGCAGCACGTGAGAGGCTCATTGAGCTCCCAGTCTTACTTCGTGAGAAACCCCACACTAGCGCCACAGCTCGAGAAAACCTACGAGATGCCCCAGTCATCGGGAGATGAGGGCCTTCATTTCCTGCATTGCCTGGAGAGCAATCCCGTGTCCTCCCTCCAAACACCAGAGGAGGTTTGACTCCCTTTAAGCCACTCAGTGGGCTCCAAGACATACCCGTCTGACTCGAGAGGAGAGCAGAGTCCTTTGCTTCCCCTCGAGACGAGGCCTGACTCCAAGGCGAGTCTGGAATGCAACCCCGAGATTCCTGTCGCCCCTTGACATGAACATTAGGTCCTGCACACAAGCCTTGGTGGGGTCTCTTTTGCCTTCAGTGACTAGAGCGCACCTCCAGCTCTTCCTCGAATCTCGAATGGAAGATAAGACTTTTGTGGGCCAACACAAGAGGAAGCATGAATTCGCTGTGGTAACTCAAATATCCCACCGCAACTCAAGAAAAACCAAGTGGTTCCCCAGTCATTCCAAGATGAGGCCCTTGCCCGCTGGAGCACCCCAAGAGAAGTCCCACGTTCCATTTTGAAGAGCGAAACGGTACTTGGAACGGTTTATGCGACCCCAAAAGTTACCCGACATACCTGTCTCACTTGAGGGAAACACCGAGGTTCCCAGCAGCACTTCATCTGAGCCACTTCTCCCCTCCTGATCGCCACAGGAGGGTCGATTCCTCTGCTTTGTCTGGAAGGGTTTCATGACCTTCGCGGCACAACTCAGGATGAGGCCGGTTTCATGAGGAAATTCGAGACTAGCCACGTGGGTGGTGCCAAATCCTGAAGGACCCCGATTTCCAGGTCCACTCTTCATTAGAACCCGATGCCAGGACAGCTCTTCGAAGGCAACCCTGTGGATGAACACAAAAACGAAGGGTCACTGACACCCCCGTGCATCGTCTGGAAAAACCTGCAGATTCCACAAACAGTTTGACAAGGGGCCTGAAACCCCATGAACAACTTGAGAGGCAAGCAGAGTTCCATTCCTCAGAAAAGACGTAGCCTGACTCTCCTTTCCCAACTCTGCAGGGACCCTGCGGTCCGAGTCTGAAACGGAGAGGAAGCCTGAGGTTCCTGCCTCCCCTCGAGGTGAGGCCCTCTTCCATTGCGCCATTCCCAGCGGAGTCCTGAGGGGCCCCGCAAACACCACAGGATCACTCGCCTCTCAGAGGCACCCTGGGAAGTTCCCTAAGGTCCCCGGCAGAAGGCGAGGGACACGAGGGTTTCCCGCTGCCCCCCGAGAAAGACCTCGAGAGTCCTTCTTCAACGCGTCTCGAGGCCCTAGTCCCCTCCCGTGACTCGAGAGCCATGACGCGCTCCCCCTCGCAACGCGCATGGAGACCTGACTTCCCTGGCGCTGCACGAGAGGCTCCCTGAGATCCTCGTCGTGCCTCGGGAGAAAAGCCCCACGGGAGCCGCAGCTCGAGGAAACCCCTGAGACGCCCCCGTCCTCACGAGCTGAGGGCCTTCTTTTCCTGCATGGCCTTGAGAGCAATCCCGGGTCCTCTCTCCAAACGGAAGAGGAGGCCGGATTCCCTTGAGGCCGCTCAGGGGACTCCAAGAGACCGGCGTCGCGACTCGAGAAGAGAGCGGAGTCCTTGGCTACCCCTCAAGACGAGGCCTGACTCCCTGGGGGAGCCTGGAATGCAACCCCGAGATGCCTGCCTTCCCTGGAGAGGAATATTAGGTCCCGGACACACGCCTAGGTGAGGTCTCTTCGGCCCTGCAGTGACCCGAGCGCAACCCCCAGCTTTCCCTCACAACTCGAGGGGAAGATTGGGCTTCCCAGGGACACCCCAAGAGGAAGCCTGAGATCCCCGTCGTAACTCGAGAATCCCGCCGCAACTCGAGAAAATCCACGTGGTTCCCCCATCAGCGCTAGATGAGGCCCTTGCCCGCTACAGCGACTCAAGAGAAGTCCCACGTTCTGTCTTGAAGTCCGAAACAGTACTTGGCACCCTTGATGCAATCTCAAAATTCCCCGACATACCGGTCTCACTCAAAAGGAACACCGAGGTTCCCGGAACCACTTCATTTGAGCTCCTTCTCCCCTCGTGATCGCGACAGGAGTGTCGATTCCCCTGCTATGTCTGGAAGGGGTTCCCGACCTTTCCAGCGCGCCTAAGGATGAGGCAGGTCTCACGAGGAAATTCGAGACATAGCCTCGTGGGTGGTGCCACAAGCCAAAAGACCCCGATTTCCCGGTCTACTCTTGATAAGAACGCGATGCCCTGACACCTTTACGAAGGAAAACCTGTGGATGAAAGCACAACACGAAGGGGCACTGACACCCCCGTGCATCGTCCAGAAAAACCCGCAGGTTACAAACACAGTTCAACAAGTGGTCTGTCACCCCGTGAACAACTCGACAGGCAAGTGGAGTTCCATTCCTCCACACAAGACGAGACCTGATTTTCTGTACCAACTCTGCAGGGAAACTGCGATCCGAGTCAGTACCGGCGCCAGGAAACCCAGGAGAGGAAACATGAGGTTCCTGCCTCCACTCGAGATGAGGCTCTCATCCATTGCACCAAACCCAGTGGAGTCCCGAGAGGCCCCTCCCAACTCCACAGTACCCCTGACTTCTCAGAGGCACCCGGAGAAGCTCCATGAGGTCACCGGCACATGTCGAGGGAACCCAGGGTTTCCTGCCACAATGGGAAAAAGACCTCGAGAGTCCTACTTCAACGTGTCTTGAAGCCCGAATCTGCTTCCATGGCTCTATAGAAATGACACGCACCCCCTCACCACGCACATGGAGACCTGACTCCCTGGCGCCATAAGAGAGGCTCCCTGAGCTCCCTGTCGTACCTCGTGAGAAACCCCACACTGACGCCGCAGCTCGAGAAAACCTACCATATGCCCCTGTCATCGCGAGATGAGGGCCTTCTTTTCCTGCATGGCCTGGAGAGGAATCCCGAATCCTCTTTCCAAACTCCACAGGAGGCTTGACTCCCTTTAGGCCACTTAGTGGGCTCCAAGAGATACCCGTCGCGACTCGAGAGGAGAATGGAGTCCTTTGCTTCCCCTCGAGACAAGGCCTGACTCACCAGGTGGGTCTGGAATGCAACCCCGAGATCCCTGTCTCCCCTGGAGAGGAACATTAGGTCCTGGAAACAAGCCTAGATGAGGTCTCTTTTGCCCTTCTGTAACTCGAGAGCAATCCCCCGCTCTCCCTAACAACTCGAATGGAAGATTGGACTTCCCTGGGCCAACACAAGAGGAAGCCTGAATTCCCCTTCGTAACTCGAGAATCCCCCCGCAACTCGAGAAAAAGCACTTGGTTCCCTCGTCATAGCAAGATGAGGCCCTTGCCCGCTACAGCTTCTCAAGAAAAGTCCCACGTTCCGTCTTGAAGTGCGAAACGATACTTGACACCCTTGATGTGACCCCAAAAGTTCCCCGAAATATCGGTCTCACTCGAGGTGAACACCGAGGTTCCCGGAACCAGTTTATCTGAGCCCCTTCTCCCCTCCTGTTCATGATAGGAGGGTCACTTCCCCTGCTTTTTTTGTAAGGGGTTCCCGACCTTCACGGGCCACTTCAGGATGAGGCCGGTCTCACGAGGAAATTCGAGATGTAGCTCGCGGGTGGTGCCACATGCCAAAAGACTATGATTTCCCGGTACGCTGTTGATAAGAACCCGATGCCTGGACACCTCTTCGAAGGCAACCCTGTGGATGAAGGCACAACACAAAGGGGCACTGACACCCTCGTGCATCGTCTGGAAAATCCCGCAGGTTCCACATACAGCTCAACAAGTGGCTTGTCACCCCTGAAGAACTCGAGAGGCAAGTGGGGTTTCATTCCTCTACACAAGACGAGGCCTGACTCTCCTGTCCCAGCTCTGCAGGGACTTTGCGATCCAAATCAGACCAGCGCCAGTGAAGTCACGAGAGGAACGCTGAGGTTCCTGCCTCCACTCGAGATTAGGACCTCTTCCATTGCACGAAACGCAGTGGAGTCCCGAGAGGCGCGTCCCAGCTCCACAGTATCCCTGACTTCTCAGAGGCACCCTGCTCAGCTCCCTGAGGTCACCAGCACAATTCGAGTGAACCCAGGGTTTACTGCCGCCACCATAGAAAGAACTCAAGAGTCCTTCTTCAACGCGCTTTGAGGCCTGATTCCCCTACCATGACTCGAGGGCAATGAAGCGCTCCCTCTGCTACACTCATGAAGCCATGACTTCCCTGGCGCCACACGAGAGGCTCCCTGAGCTCCCCGTCATACCTCGTGAGAAACCCCACACTGGCGCCGCATATAGAGAAAACCCACGAGATGCCCCCGTTTTCGCGACATGACGGCCTTCTTTTCTAGCATGGCCTGGAGAGCAATCCCGAGTCCTCTCTCCAAACTCCACAGTAGGCTTGACTCCCTTTTGGTCACTCAGTGGACTCCAAGACATACCCGTCGCGACTCGAGAGGAGAGCGGGGTCTTTTCCTTCCCCTCGAGGCGAGGCCTGACTCCTCGGGTGAGTCTTATATGTGAACCGGAGATCCCTGTCGCCTCTGGAGAGAAACATTAGGTCCTGGACACAAGCCTAGATGAGGTCTCATTTTTCCTGAAGTGACTCGAGAGCAATCCCCAACTCTCCCTCGCAACTCGAATGGAAGACTGGACTTCCCTGGGCCAACAGAAGAGGAAGCCTGAATTTCCCGTTGTAACTCAAGAATCCCGCCACAACTCGAGAAAAATCATGTGGTTCCCCGTATTGCAAGATCAGGCCCTTGCCCCCTACAGCATGTCAAGAGAAGTCTCACATTCCGTCTTGAAGTGCAAAACAGTACTTGGCACCCTTGATGCGACCCCAAATGTTCCCCTATATACCGATCTCACTAGAGGGGACACTGAAGTTCCCGGCACCACTTCATCTGAGGCCTTTCTCCTCTCCTGATCGCGACAGGAGGGTCGATTCCCATGCTTTGTCTGCAAGGGGTTCCCGACGTTCCCCGCGAACCTCCGGATGAGGCTGGTCTCATGAGGAAATTCGAAAAGTAGCCTCATGGTTGGTGCCACAGGCTGAAAGATCCCGAATTCCCGGTCCACTCTAGATAAGAACCTGACGCCCGGACATCTCTTCGAAGGCAACCCTGTGGATGAAGGCACAACACGAAGGGGTACTGACATCCCCATGCATCGTCTGGAAAAACCCGCCGATTCCACTCACAGCTCCAAATGTGGACTGTCACCCCGTGAACAACTCGAGAGGCAAGTGAAGTTGCATTCCTTCACACGAGACGAGGCCTTACTCTCCTGGCCCAACTCTTCAGGGACCCTGCGATCGGAGTCAGAAATGGAGAGGAACCCTGAGGTTCCTGCCTCAACTAGAGAAGAGGCCCTCTTCCATTGAACCAAACTCAGTGGTGTCCCGAGAGGCCCCTTCCAACACCACAGTATCCCTGAATTCTCAGAGGCTGCCTGAGAAGCTACCTGAGGTCACTGGCACAAGTCGAGGGAACCCAGAGTTTCCTGAAGTAACCCGAGAAAGACTTGGAGAGTCCTTTTTCAACGTCTCTTGATGTCCGATTCCCCTACCATGTCTCCAGAGCAAGGTCGCGCTCCCCTCGCCACAAGCAGGAAAACTGACTTCCCTAGTACCACACAAGAGGCTCCCTGAGTACCCCATCGTATCTCGTGAGAAAACCCACAGTGGCGCCGCAGTTCGAGAAAAACCACAAGATGCCCCCATCAAGGAGAGATGGGGGCCTTCTTTTCCTGCCTGACCTGGAGAGCAATCCCTGGTCCTCTCTCCAAACTTCACAGGAGGATTGACTCCCTTTAGGGCACTCAGTTGGGTCCAAGAAATACCCGGTGCGACTCGAGAGGAGAGCGGAGTCCTTTGCTTCCCTCGAGACGAGGCCTGACTCCCCGGGTGAGTTTGGAATGCAACCCCGAGATCCCTGTCGCCCCTGGAGTGGAACATTATGTCCTAGACACAAGCCTAGATGAGGTCTATTTTGCCCTACAGTGACTCGAGAGCAACCTCCATCTCTCCCTCACAATTTGAATGGAAGATTGGTCTTCCCAAGGTCAACACAAGAGGAAGTCTGAATTTCCCATCGTAATTCGAGAATTCAGCCTAAAGTCTTAAAAACCATGTGGTTCCGCTTTCATCGCAATATGAGGCCCTTGCCAGCTAGAGTCTCAAGAGAAGTCCCACGTTCCATCTTAAAGTTCGAAATGCTACTTGGCACCCTTGATGCGACCCCAAAGTTCCCCAACATACCGGTCTCACTCCAGGGGAACACCGAAGTTCCCGGCGTCTCCAGGGAAGTCCCATGTTCCATTCTTAAGTGCGAAACGGTAATTGACACCCTTGATGCGACTGCAAAAGTTCCCCGACACGCTGGGTTCCCTCGAGGGGAACACCGAGGGTCCCGGCACCACTTCATCTGAGCCTCATCTCCCCTCCTGATCGCGACAGGAGATTCGATTCCCGTGCTTTGTGTGGAAGGTGTTCCCGGCCTTCCCGGCGCACCTCAGGATGATGCTGGTCTCACGAGGAAATTCGAGATGAGCCACGTGGGTGGTGCCACATGCCGAACAACCCCGATTTCCCGGTCCGCTCTTGAAATGAACCCGATACCCGGACACCTCTTTGAAGGCAACCCTGTGGGGGAAGGCACAAAATGAAGGGGCAATGACACCCCCGTGCATCTTCTGGAAACACCCGCAGGTTCCACACACAGCTCGACAAGGGGCCTGAGACCCACTGAACGACTCGAGAGGCAAGCAGAGTTCCATTACTCAGACAAGACGAGGCCTGACTCTCCTGTCCCAACCCTGCAGGGACCCTGAGGTCGGAGTCAGAAATGGAGAGGAAGCTGAGGTTCCTGCCTCCAATCGAGATGAGGCCCTCTTTCATTTCGTCAAACCTAGTGGAGTCCCGAGAGGCCCCTCTAACTCCTCAGTATCCCTCACCTCTCAGAGGCACCAGGGAAGTTCCCTAAGGTCCCCAGTAGAGGTCGAGGGAAACGAGGGTTTCCCACCCCAACACAAGAAAGACCTCGAGAGTCCTTCTTAAATGCGTCTTGAGGCCCTAGTCCCTCCCATGACTCCAGAGCATTGACGCGATCTGCCTGGCCACACGCATGGAGGCCTGACTTCTCTGGCGCCGCACGAGAGGCTCCCTGATCTCCCCATCATATCTCGTGAGAAACCCCACACTGGCGCCGCAGCTCGAGAAAACCCATGAGACGCTCCCGTCATCACGAGAGGAGGGCCATCTTTAACTGCATGGTATGCAGATCAAGCGTGAACCTTCTGTCCAAGCTACACAGGACGCTTGACTCCCTTTAGGCCACTCATTGGGCTCCAAGAGTTACATGTCGCGACTCGAGAGGATATTGGAGTCCTTTGCTTCCACTCGAGACGAGGCGTGACCCACCGGGTGAGACTGGAATGCGACCCCGATATCCCTGTTGCCCCTGGACAGCAAATACTACATCCTGGACCCAAGCCTAGATGAGGACTCTTTGCCCTGAAGTGACTCGAGAGCAACCCACAGCTCTCTCTGACAAGTTGAATGGAAGATTGGACTTCCTGGGCCAACACAAGAGGAAGCCTGAATTCCCCGTCGTAACTCGAGAATCTCGCCGCAACTCGAGAAAAACTACGTGTTTCCCTCGTCATCGCAATATGAGGCCCTTGCCCGCTAGAGCATCTCCAGAGAATTCCCTCGTTCCGTCTTGAAGTGCGAAACTCTACTTGGCACCCTTGATGCGACCTCAAAGGTGCCGTGACATACCGGTCTCACTCGAGGGGACCACCGAGGTTCCCGGCACCACTTCATTTAAGCCCCTTCTCCCCTCCTGATCGTGACCGGTGTGTCGATTCCCCTGCTTTGTCTGCAAGGGGGCCCGATCTTCTCTGCACAACTCAGGATGAGGCCGGTCTCATGGGGAAATTTGATACGTAGCTTTGTGGGTGGTGCCACTTGCTGAAAGACTCCAATTTCCCGGTCCGCTCTTGATAAGGATCCGATGCTCGGACACCTCTTGGAAGGCAGCCTTGAGTATGAAGGTACAACACGAAGGGGCACTAACACACCTGTGCATCATCCGGAAAAACGGGCAGGTTACACACACAGCTCGACAAGTGGCCTGTCACCTCGAGAACAACTCGAGAGGCAAGAGGAGTCCCATCCTCCAGAAAAGACGAGGCCTGACTCTCCTGTACCAACATGCAGGGACCTTGCGATCTGAGTCAGAAATGGAGAGGAACACTGAGGTTCCTGCTTCAACACGAGATGATTCCCTCTTACATTCCACCAAATGCAGAGGAGTCTCGAGAGGCCCCTCCAAACTGCACAGTATCCCTGACTTCTCAGAGGCACTCTGAGAAGCTCCCTGAGGTCGCAGGCACAAGTCAAGGGAACCCTGGGTTTTATGCAGTGACCCGAGAAAGACCTCGAGAGTCCTTCTTCAACCCGTCTTGAGGCCCGATTACCCTACCATGACTCGAGAGCAATGACGAACTCCCCCTAGCCATCTCATGGGGACCTGACTTCCCTGGCGCCACACGAGAGGCTCCCTGAGCTCCCTCTTGTACCTCGTCAGAAACCCGGCACTAGCGCGGCAGTCTAGAAAACCCACGAGACGCCGCCGTCATCGCGAGATGAGGGCCTTCTTTTCCTGCATGGCCTGGAGAGGAATCCCGAGTCCTCTATCCAAACACCACAGGAGGCTTGACTCCCTTTAGGGCACACAGTGGGCTCCAAGAGATACCCATCGCGACCCAAAAGGACAGCAGAGTTCTTTGCTTCCCCTTGAGACGAGGCCTGATTCCCCGGGTGAGTCTGGTATGCAAGCCCGAGATCCCTGTCGCCCCTAGGGATGAACATTAAGTCCTGGACACAAGCCTAGATGAGGTCTATTTTGCCCTGCAGTGACTCGAGGGCAATCCCCAGCTCTCCCTTGAAACTCGAATGGAAGATAGGACTTCCCTGGGCCAACACATGGGGAAGACTGTATTCCCTGTCCAAACTCGAGAATCCCGCCACAACTCGAGAAACGCCACGTGGTTCCCCCGTCATCGCAAGATGAGGCCCTTGCCCCCTACAGCGTCTCAAGGGAAGTCCCACGTTCCGTCTTGAAGTGCAAAACGGTATTGGCACCCTTGATGCGACCTCAAAAGTTCCTCGACACACCGGTCTGACTCGAGGAGAACACCGAGGTTCCTGGCACCACTACATCTGGGCCCCTTCTCCCCTCCTGATCGCGACAGGAGGGTCGATTCCCCTGTTTTGTCTTGAAGGGGTTCCTGCCTTTCCCGGTGCATCTCAGGATGAGGTCGGTCTCACGAGGATATTCGAGACATAGCCTCGTGGATGGTGACACATGCCGAAAGACCCCAATTTCCCGGTCCGCTCTTGATAAGATCCCAATGCCCGGACACCTCTTTGAAGATAACCCTTTTGATGAAGGCACAACAGGAAGGGGCACTGACACCCCCGGGTATCGTCCGGAGAAACCCGCAGGTACCACACACAGCTCGAGAAGTGACCTGTCACCCCGTGAACAACTGGAGAGGCAAGCAGAGTTCCATTCCTCCACACAAGACGAGGCCTGACTCTCCTGTTCGAACTCTGCAGCGAAACTGCGATCTGAGTCAGATCTGGCCCAGGGGAAGTCAGGAGAGGAAACATGAGTTTCCTGCCTCCACTCGAGATGAGGCCCTCTTCCATTGCACCGAACCCAGTGGAGTCCCGAGAGGCCCCTCCCAACTGCACAGTATCCCTGACTTCTCAGAGGCACACTTAGACCTTCCTGAGATCACCGGCACAAGTCGAGGGAACCAAGGGTTTCCTGCCCCAACCCGTAAAAGACCTCGAGAGTCCTTCTTCAACGCGTCTTGGGGTGCGATTCCCCTACCATGACTCGAGAGCAAAGATGCGCTCCCCCTAGCCACGCACATAGAAACCTGACTTCCATGGCGCCACAGGAGAGGCTCCCTGAGCTCCCCATTATACCTCGTGAGCAACACCACACTGGAGCCGCAGCTCGAGAATACCCACGAGACACCCCAGTCCTCACGAGATGAGGGCCTTCTTTTGCTGTATGGCCTGGAGAGCAATCCTGAGTCCTCTCTCCAAACTCCACAGGAGGCTTGACTCATTTTAGGCCACACAGTGAGCTCCAAGATATACCCGTCGCAACTTGACAGGAGAGCGGTGTCCTTGGCTTCCCCTCGAGACGAGGCCTGATTCCCCGGGTGAGTCGAGAATGCAATGCCGAGATAGCTGTCGCCCCAGCAGAGGAACATAGGTCCTGGACACAAGGCTAGATGAGGTCTATTTGGCCCTGCAGTGTCTCGAGAGCAATCCCCAGTTCTAACTCGCAATTCGAATGAAAACTGGACTTCCCTGTGCCAGTTGAAGAGGAAGCCTGAATTCCCCATCGTCACTCGACAATCCCGCCACAACTCGAGAAAAACCAAGTGGTTCCAACGTCTTCGCAAGATGAGGCCCTTGCCCACTACGGCGTCTCAAGGGAAGTCCCATGTTCCGCCCTGAAGTGCGAAACGGTACCTGACACCCTTCGTGAGAACCCCAAAAGTTCCCCGACACCCCGGGTTCCCTCGAGGGGAACACCGAGAGTCCTGGCACCGCTTCATCTGAGCCCCTTCTCCCCTCCTGATCGCGACAGGAGAGGCGATTCCCCTGCGTGGTCCGGAAGGGGTTCCCGGCCCTCCCGGTGCACCTCAGGATGAGGCCGGTCTCACGAGGAAATTCGAGACGAGCCACGTGGGTGGTGCCACATGCCGAACGTCCCCGATTCCCCGGTCCGCTTTTGAGAAGGACCCGAGGCCCGGACCCCTCTTCGAAGGCAACCCTGTGGGTGAAGGCACAACACGAAGGGGCACTGCCACCCCCGTGCATCATCCGGAAAGACTCGCGGGTTCCACACACAGCTCGACGAGGGGCCTGAGACCCCCTGAACAACTCGAGAGGCAAGCGGGGTTTCCTTCCTCAGACAAGACGAGGCCTGACTCTCCTGTCTCAACTCTGCAGGGACCCTGCGGTCGGAGTCCGAAACGGAGAGGAAGCCTGAGGTGCCTGCCTCCCCTCGAGGTGAGGCCCTCTTCCGTTGCGCCAGACCCAGCGGTGTCCCGAGAGGCCCCACCAACTACACAGGATCCCTCACCTCTCAGAGGCACCCTGGGAAGTTCCCTAAGGTCCCCGGCAGAAGGCGAGGGAAACGAGGGTTTCCTGCCGCCACCCGACAGAGACCTCGAGAGTCCTTCTTCAACGCATCTCGAGGCCCTAGTCCCCTCCCGTGACTCGAGAGCCATGACGCGCTCCCCCTCGCCACGCGCATGGAGACCTGACTTCCCTGGCGCCGCACGAGAGGCTCCCTGAGATCCTCGTCGTGCCTCGGGAGAAAACCCCCACGGGCGCCGCAGCTCGAGGAAACCCCTGAAACGGCCCCATCCTCCCGAGCTGAGGGCCTTCTGTTCCTGCATGGCCTGGAGAGCAATCCCGGGTCCTCTCTCCAAACTGAAGAGGAGGCTGGACTCCCTTGAGGCCGCTCAGTGGGCTCCAAGAGATCCGGGTCGCGACTCAAGGGGAGAGCGGAGTCCTTGGCTTCCCCTCGAGACGAGCCCTGACTCCCCGGGGTAACCTGGAATGCAAACCCGAGATCCCTGCCTTCCCTGGAGAGGAATATTAGGTCCCAGACACACGCCTAGATGAGGTGTCTTGGGCCCTGCAGTGACTCGCGCGCAACCCCCAGCTTTCCCTCGCAACTAGAGGGGAAGATTGGGCTTCCCAGGGCCAACCCAAGAGGAAGCCTGAGATCCCCATCGTAACTCGAGAATCCGCCGCAACTCGAGAAAAACCACGTGGTTCCCACGTCTTCGCAAGATGAGGCCCTTGCCCGGAACGGCGTCTCAAGGGAAGTCCCCTGTTCCGCCCTGAAGGGCGCAACGGTCCCTGACAGCCTTCATGCGACCCCCAAAAGTTCCTCGACACGCCGGGTTCCCTCGAGGGTAACACCGAGTGTTCCGGCCCCACTTCATCTGAGCCCCTTCTCCCCTCCTGATGGCGACAGGAGAGTCGATCCCCCTGCGTTGTCTGGAAGGGTCCCCGACCTTCCCGGCACACCTCAGGATGTAGCCGGCCTCACTAGGAAATTTGAGACCTGCCCCGTGGGTGGTCCCACATGCCGATAGACCCCGATTTCCCTGTCCGCTCTTGAAAAGAACCCGAGGCCTGGACACCTCTTCGAAGGCAACCCAGTGGGTGAAGGCACAACATGAAGGGGCACTGTCACCGTCGTGCATCATCCAGAAACACCCGTAGGTTCCACACACAGCTGAACAAGGGGCCTGAGACCCCCTGAGCACCTCGAGAGGCAAGCGGAGTTCCCTTCCTCAGACAAGACGATTCCTGACTCTCCTGTCCCAACTCTGCAGGGACCCTGCGGTCGGAGTCCGAAACGGAGAGGAAGCCTGAGGTTCCTGCCTTCCCTGGAGATGAGGCCCTCTTCCATGGCGCCAAACCCAGCGGAGTCCTGAGAGGCCCCGCCAACTCCACAGCATCCCTCATCTGTCAGAAGCACACTCGGAAGTTCCCTAAGTTCACCGGTAAACTTTTATTGCACAAGGTCCCCATGAAAAGGCCCACGCAGCAGGAAACCCACAGATTCTGTCTGCCATTAAAGGGCAGTAAGGTGCCCTCCCCCATTCTTTGCTGCCTCGGCGGCCACCAGGGTGCAATTCGCGTACCCTTCCCTTTCCCATCCTAGCAGGTGCTCCAGGGCCCGCTGGCCTACAAAATGCCAGAAGCAGGGCTGGGGCAGCCGGCCAGAATTCAGGGTTCTGTCCCTTGGACTTCCAGCGGACACTAGGCTGCTTGGGAAAAGCGCCCAGACTCTGAGGTTTTTCAGCAGAGGGGTGGAGCGGTAAAGGCCTTGACCCCAAAGACGAGGCCTTTCTGCGACCGCCAGGTTGGGGAGCTCTGAGACTGTGCCAACACAGGGCGGAATACATGGTTCCCTGCTCCACGCAGCCCCCGTTCCCTTACCTGTGTTCCGCACCCCTCCGCTGTGGCCAATGGATGCCGATACTTTGGGATCCAGGAGTTCACGAAATGGGCATTCCCAGCCGCAATGGCGACCCCCAACAGCACATCTGGAAAGCCTTCCCCCACACCCGCCAGGAGCCGACCCCCGCTGTGAACGGACCCCCACCCCGCCCCGCGCCGCCAGGTTTCGCCCCGGCCCTGCCGGGCTCCTGGCGGGTTCCCAGCCACATTGGCGACCCCCAGGAGAACAACAGGGACCGACCCCCCACCCACAGCGAGCGGAATCTCGACCTGTGCAGCCCAGGTTTACCCCGCCCTGGGTGCGCTCCTGGCGCGTTTCCAGCCGCAGTGGCCACCACCGAGAGCACAACTGGGAAGCCCTCCCCCACCCCCGCCAGGAGCCTACACCCGCCCTGCACCGCCCGGGTTCGCCCCGCCCCTACCGCGCTCCAGGGGCGCTGCCCACCTTCACCAGTGGCTCCCGGTGAGCCCCGTCCCCACGCCCGGTTCCAGGAAAGGCTCTCGGACCTCGCTGCTGCCGCCAGGTCAAACATGAGGACAATACATACACCCCACAGAGACAATCCAAGCTGTCTATGATTTAGGGATCAAACGAGGACTACAGAAAGGCAAGATGTCCTGACCTAGGAGGGCCATGAGAGTCTATAGAACCAGACAAAGTTGGTTACCAAGGAAACTTTTTTCCTTGGAACCCGGAAAGCTGGTTCTTTGCATATGCAATGACCAACAATTAGCTTGTTACCCAAGCCTGCCTCACTGCCACCCCCATCCCCCCACTCCCCAGAAGACTGGCTCAAAGAAATATTTTAAATCTCAGGCGGAAACCTGGAAGATGTCTTCTCTGTCTGTTTGGATTAAGGTATGTGTCAGTGTGAGCCTTGTGTTTTTTGATAATATTGCTCAAGTTCTGTGTTCTGATTTCAATGGTCTCAAGACAAGGCAGCCCTTCCAAATCAAACTGCTGGAAATACAAGAAAACATTGACCTAAATGAATGTCAGAGTCCCGTGAACTGGGAACTAGTCAATATTAAATATCTAGTATTTTTGGTTTTGCTCCTCCATTATAGACATGTCTAAGAGTCAACAACATTAAGCACAACATGTTCATAGTGCCTAGGTTTCTTTTGAGGTAAAAATTGCTCTATTGTTATATCTGTCACAAGCTTGTCAGCAAGAAACTACCTGGAAACAACAACAACAAAAGTAAAAAATGTAAATGTGATATGAGCTTTTAGACAAACTCTTTACAATAATTATACTCTAAAATATCTGCCTCTCATAGTCTTGATTGAAGGCAGAGGAGAAGGGGATGACAGAGGATAAGATGGTTGGATGGCATCACTGACTCGATGGACATGAGTTTGAGCAAGCCCCTGGAGCTGGTGACGGACACGGAAGCCTGGCGTCCTTCAGGCCATGGGGTCCCAAAGAGTCAGACACGACTGAGCAACTGAACTGAACTGAACTAACAAACGTTTCTCCAGGTGTTTTGGTTACCCGAGTTTCTATCCTTGTGACGACAGTGTATTGAATAGCTAGGTCATTTCCAAATAAATGAAAGTTCTGAAACATTCACGACTTGAAAGGACCTCCCTTTTACACAGAAACAAAAGAGATTTTTGACTCTCCATGAATAGTGTCTGGCACCATCCTGACATGTTAAATGTAAGAAAGCAATTGTTTTGTTTTGTTTTGTTCTGTTCTTGGGGGTGGGGGGAGGCGGGCAGGCTATAGCCAATGCCAATATAAAAGTCAGTTCTTGGTTGCTGAAGGGAAATGTATGACTTGTTATTACAAGAAAGTATGTGGAATGCAATGGCACTTGAGGAAGGAAAACGAAGTAGTTCTGTCTTACAGGTGGCCGTTTCAGGATGGGAGAAGCAAAGGAATGGGTACAGAATGGGATAAGGAGGTTGTAGGGAAAGTGGACCCCCAGAAAAGAGTTCTGTGCCTAGCACAAGTTTTCTTGAGATGTCGAACTGCCTTTGCTAATGGAGTTTAAGTTTCTTTACCTCTTAAGTGATCTCTTCTAGGTTGACCTAGAACAGAAATCTTTTGTTAGCTTTGGCTAAGTGGAGAAGTAGTGTTTCACGGTGACATATGTGATCCTTCCTGACTGTTTGCAGCCCTTTTGATATCGATGCACTGCTTCTGCTGCTGCTGCCGCCGCTGCTGCTGCTAAGTCGTTTCAGTCGTGTCCGACTCTGTGCGACCCCATAGACGGCAGCCCACCAGGCCCCGCAGTCCCTGGGGTTCTCTAGGCAAGAACACTGGAGTGGGTTGCCATTTCCTCCTCCCATGCATGAAAGTGAAAAGTGAACGTGAAGTCGCTCAGTGGTGTCCGACTCTTAACCACCCCATGGACTGCAGCCTACCAGGCTCCTCCATCCATGGGATTTTCCACGCAAGAGTACTGGAGTGGGGTGCCATTGCCTTCTCCCATATCTATGCACAAGCCTGCCTAAATAATTGACTTCTAGCTAGCTTTGGGATGCCAATGACCATCCACCCTTACCAGGCAACAGAGAAGAGAAAAACACTTACCACAGGAGGTCCTGGTAAGGAACAAGGAACTAACAAGCTCCTGCCAACCAGGATTCTGCAGAGGTCAACAAGAGGTCAGCAAGAGATGAGAGACTGCAGTCCAGAGGTCCTAGCAACTTCCATCTTGCAGCAGAGACCCAGCATAGTCAAAACGAATTCAATGTTGCAAAAAATAAGTAAACAAAGAAAGGACAGAAGTTCTTTGAACACATGACTGAGATTAGGGGTGAGGCAGTACATGTATGGTGCCCGGAAAATCTTAAAGTATGAGAAAGGAAAGAAATTAAAGACAACTATCAAGCTGTCCAAACTGATAAAAACAAAAGATTACACAGTTTTTTCTGTATATATTACCAGATAATAATCTGAAAAGGAATTAAAAAAAATTCCCTTTCAATAATGTCAACATGAATAAAACACTTTGCCATGGATGTAACGAGGATGACAAGACTGGCACACTGGAAATTATACACCCTGGCTGAAAACTATCCTGAATACATGGACAGATATTCCATAACAATGGAAAGACTTAAGATTGCAATACCATGGAATGCATCTTCAATCTGAAATGAAGATTTGATATGATTTGATCGCTCAGAGCTTTTGTGTCATCAATTGTTATTAAAGTATAAATGAGATAGAGAAAGCTGCTGACTTAGACTTGAGGCGGGGTGTACGCGCTGCTGGTCTCTAGCCAGATATTCTACAGGCACTAGCAGTCAGCTAAGGAAAGAAAGGCACTGTCTCAGGGAATGGCACCAGGCCCCTCCCCCACGACATGCCTTGAGGTCACATTGGCAGCAGGTGAGTCATCCTGGGCCAAAAATTGATTGACATGAATCTTGAAGAAAGGCAGTATTGCAGGCAAATATATCATTTCCTTAACATAGATTAGGAGAACAAGGTACGAGGAAAACATACTGTTTTGTTCAAGTCGCTTCTGAGCCTACTGGGGGAACCGACCTGAGGCCAGAGTCCAGCGGATATACATAGGATATTTACATCGCTTAAGACAAACATTTCCTCAGGAACAAATGCATTGCTTAGCTCAAGGTTTGTCTGCGAAATTCTTACACATCAGGAGATGGCTCCGAGCTGGGTTTCTACACACAAGAACATGAATGCAAAGGACAAGCCTGCACAGCCCATCTGCCCCCCTTCCCCACAGCCAGCAGCATTTCCAAGTGACCTCCTAAGGCCTTCCCCAAAATACAGGGGCACCTCTGGGTTTCCTGTTTCCCTCACTTCAAACACTTTTCTTAAAAAAAAAAAAAATCCTGCACACTTCTTGATAGAATGCCACAGTGCAAGGAAAACAGGCCTTCAATACTTAAACCTCCCTGTGCCAAACACTTGGGGCTTGGTTTTGTTTTGTTTTGTTTTTTAATTACACCACCAAATAATTTAAACTTTTTACAATTTCTAATTATTCAGTACCAAAACACCAAACTTTTATTGCACAAGGTCCCCATGAAAAGGCCCATGCATCAGGACAGCCACAGATTCTGCCATGAAAGGGCAGCAAGGTGCCCTCCCCACTTCTTTGCTGCCTGGGCGGCCACCAGGGTTTGAAATCCATGCACCCTACTAAGTTTCTAGGGTGCAATTCGCGGACCCTTCCCTTTCTCATCCTAGCAGGTGCTCCAGGGCCCGCTGGCCTACAAAGTGCCAGAAGCAGGGCTGGGCCAGCTGGCCAGAGTTCAGGGTTCTGTCCCTTGGACTTCCAGGGGACACTAGGCTGCTTGGGAAAACTGTGCAGACTGAGATTTTTCAGCAAAGGGGTGGAGCGGTAAAGGCTTTGACACCAAGGGCGAGGCCTTTCTGCAACCGCCAGGTTGGGAAGCTCTGAGAATGTGCCAACAGAGGGCGGAATACGTGGTTCCCTGCTCCAAGCAGTCCCAGTTCCCTGACCTGTGGCCCGCAGCCCTCCGCTGCACCCACTAGATGTGGATCCTTGGGGACACAGGAGCGTAGGAAATGGGTGTTCCTAGCCGCAGTGGCGACCCCCGAGAGCACAACTGGGACCGAACCCCCACCCACAGCCATCTAAATCTCGACCCGCGCAGCCCAGGTTTACCCCGCCCCGGGTGTGCTCCCGGCGCGTTTCCAGCCGCAGTGGCCACCACCGAGAGCACAACTGGGAAGCCCTCCCCCACCCCCGCCAGGAGCCGAATCCCGCCCCGCGCCACGCGGGTTCACCCCGCCCCTGCCGCACTCCCAGCGCGTTTCCAGCTGCAGTGGGGACCCCCGAGAGCACAACTGTTACCGCCCCCCACCCCCTCCCAACCGGAACCCCGACCCGCGCCGCCCGGGATCGCCCCACCCCTGGCGCGCTCCCGGCGCGTTGCCCACTTCCACCAGGGGCTCCCGGTGAGCCCCGTCCCCACGCCCGGTTCCAGTAGAGGCTCTCGGACCTCGCTTCTGCCGCCAGGTCAAACACGAGGACAATACATCCACCCCACAGAGACAATCCAAGCTGTCTATGATTTAGGGATCAAACGAGGACTACAGAAAGGAAAGATGTCCTGACCTAGGAGGGCCATGAGAGTCTATAGATCCAAACAAAATTGGGTACCAAGGAAACTTTTTTCCTTAGAACCCGGAAAGATGGTTCTTTGCATATGCAATGACCAACAATTAGCTTGTTACCCAAGCCTGCCTCGCTGCCACCCCCACTCCCCGCCCCCACTTCCCAGGAAAACGGCTCAAAGAAATATTTTAAATCTCAGGCGGAAAACTGGAAGATGTCTTGTCTGTCTGTTTGGATTAAGGTATATGTCAGTGTGAGCCTTGTGTTTTTTGATAATATTGCTCAAGTTCTGAGTTCTGATTTCAATGGTCTCAAGACAAGGCAGCCCTTCCAAATCAAACTGCTGGAAATACAAGAAAACATTGACCTAAATGAATGTCAGAGTCCCGTGAACTGGGAACTAGTCAATATTAAATATCTAGTATTTTTGGTTTTGCTCCTCCACTATAGACATGTCTAAGAGTCAACAACATTAAGCACAACATGTTCATAGTGCCTAGGTTTCTTTTGAGGTAAAAATTGCTCTATTGTTATATGTGTCACAAGCTTGTCAGCAAGAAAGTACCTGGAAACAGCAACAACCAATGTAAAAAATGTAAATGTGATATGAGCTTTTAGATAAACTCTTAACAATAATTATACTCTAAAATATCCGCCTCTCATAGTCTTGATTGAAGGCAGAGGAGAAGGGGATGACAGAGGATAAGATGGTTGGATGGCATCACTGACTCGATGGACATGAGTTTGAGCAAGCCCCTGGAGTTGGTGATGGACACGGAAGCCTGGCGTCCTGCAGGCCACGGGGTCCCAAAGAGTCAGACTCGACTGAGCAACTGAACTGAACTGAACTTACAATCGTTCCTCCAGGTGTTTTGGTTACCTGAGTTTCTATCCTGGTGCTAAACTAAGTGACGACAGTGTATTGAATAGCTAGGTCACTTCCAAATAAATGAAACTTCTTAAACATTCACGACTTGAAAGGACCTCCCTTTTACACAGAAACAAAAGAGATTTTTGACTCTGCATGAATAGTGACGGGCACCATCCGAACATATTAAATGTAAGAAAGCAATTTTTTTTTTTGTTTTGTTTTGTTCTGTTCTTGCAGGAAGCGGGGTGAGCGCTATTATCACTGATAGGTATGCTCACCAATCTATCAAATGCCAATATAAGAGTGAGTTCTTGGCTGCTGAAGGGAAATGTATGACTTGTTATTACAAGAATGTATGGAATGCAATCACACTTTAAGAAGGAAAACGAAGTAGTTCTGTCTTACAGGTGGCATTTTCAGGACGGGAGAAGCAAAGGAATGGGTACAGAATGGGATAAGGAGGTTGTAGGGAAAGTAGGCCCCCAGAAAAGAGTTTTGTGCCTAGCACAAGTTTTCTTGAGATGTTGAACTGCCTTTGCTAATGGAGTTTAAGTTTCTTTACCTCTTAAGTGATCTCTTCTAGGTTGACCTAGAACAGAAATCTTTTGTTAGCTTTGGCTAAGAGGAGAAGTATTGTTTCACGGTGACATATGTGATCCTACCTGACTGTTCTCATCCCCTTTGATATCTATGCACTGCTGCTGCTGCTGCTGCAGCTGCTAAGTGGTTCAGTTGAGGCCGACCCTGTGCCATGCCATAGATGGCAGCCCACCAGGCCCCGCAGTCCCTGGGGTTCTCTAGGCAAGAACACTGGAGTGGGTTGCCATTTCCTCCTCCTATGCATGAATGTGAAAAGTGAAAATGAAGTCGCTCAGTGGTGTCCGACTCTTAGCCACCCCATGGACTGCAGCCTACCAGGCTCCTCCGTCCTTGGGATTTTCCAGGAGTGGGGTGCCATTGCCTTCTCCCATATCTATGCACAAGCCTGCCTAAATAATTGACTTCTAGCCAACTTTGGGATGCCCATGACCACCCACCCTTACCAGGCAACAGAGAAGAGAAAAACACTTACCACAGGAGGTTCTGATAAGGAACAAGGAACTAACAAGATCCCACCTACCAGGAATCTGCAGAGGTCAACAAGAGGTCAGCAAGAGATGAGAGACTGCAGTCCAGAGGTCCTAGCTACTTCCATCTAGCAACAAACACCCAGCATAGTCAAAACGATTTCAATGTTAAAGAATAAATAAATAAATAAATAAAAGGACAGAAGTTCTTTGAACACATGTCTGAATTTAGGGGTGAGGCATTACATATGTGTCCCAGGATAATCTTAAAGTGTCAGAAAGTAAAGAAATTAAAGACAACTATCAAGCTGTCCAAACTGATAAAAATGAATGATTACACAGTTTTATCTGTATACATTAGCAGATAATAATCTGAAAAGGAATTTTAAAAAATTCCCTTTCAATAATATCAACATGAATAAAACACTTTGCCATGGATGTAACGAGGATGACAAGACTGGCACACTGGAAATTATACACCCTGGCTGAAAACTATCCTGAATACATGGACAGATATTCCATAACGATGGAAAGACTTAAGATGGCAATACCATGGAATGCATCTTCAATCTGAAATGAAGATTTGATATGATTTGATCGCTCAGAGCTTTTGTGTCATCAAGTGTTATTAAAGTATTAAAGACATAGAGAAAGCTGCTGACTTAGACCCGAGGCGGGGTGGGGGGTGTAGTAAGAGTACCCCCTGCTGGTCTTTAGCCAGATATTCTACAGGCACTAGCAGTCAGCTAAGGAAAGAAAGGAACTGTTTCAGGGAATGGCACCAGGCCCCTCCCCCACGACATGCATTGAGATAATATTGGCAGCAGGTGAGTCATCCCGGGCCAAAACTTGATTGACATGAATCTTGAAGAAAGGCAGTATTGCAGGCAAATATATCATTTCCTTAACATAGATAAGGAGAACAAGCTAGGAGGAAAACATGCTGTTTTGTTCAAATCGCTTCTGAGCCTTTTGGGGGAACCGACCTGAAGCCAGAGTCTAGCGGAAATACATAGGATATTTACATCGCTTAAGACAAACATTTTCTTAGGAAAAAATGCATTGCTTAGCTCAAGGTTTGTCTGCGAAATTCTTAAACATCAGGAGATGGCTCCGAGCTGGGTTTCCACACACAAGAACATGAATGCAAAGGACAAGCCTGCACAGCCCATCTGCCCCCCTTCCCCACAGCCAGCAGCATTTCCAAGTGACCTCCTAAGGCCTTCCCCAAAATACAGGGGCACCTCTGGGTTTCCTGTTTCCCTCACTTCGAACACTTTTCTTAAAAAAAAAAAAAAATCCTGCACACTTCTTGATAGAATGCCACAGTGCAAGGAATACAGTCCTTCAATATTTAAACCTCCATTTGCAAAACACTTGGAGCTTGGTTTTGTTTTGTTTTGTTTTTTAATTGCACCACCACATAATTTAAAGTTTTTCCACGTTCTGATTATTCAGTTCCAAAACACCAAACTTTTATTGCACAGGGTCCTCATGAAAAGGCCCACGCAGCTGGACAACCACAGATTCTGCCATGAAAGGGCAGCAAGGTGCCCTCCCCCCTTCTTTGCTGCCTGGGCGGCCACCAGGGTTTGAAATCCATGCACCCTACTAAGTTTCTAGGGTGCAATCCGTGGACCCTTCCCTTTCCCATCCCAGCAGGTGCTCAAGGGCCCGCTGGCTTACAAAGTGCCAGAAGCAGGGCTGGGCCAGCCGGCCAGAGTTCAGTGTTCTGTCCCTTGGACTTCCAGCGGACACTAGGCTGCTTGGAAAAGCCGCGCAGACTCTGAGATTTTTCAGCAGAGGGGTGGAGCGGTAAAGGCCTTGACCACAAAGGCAAGGCCTTTCTGCGACCGCCAGGTTGGGGAGCTCCGAGAATGTGCCAACAGACGGCGGAATACTTGGTTCCCTGCTCCACGCAGTCCCAGTTCCCTAACCTGTGGTCCGCAGCCCTCCGCTGCACCCACGGGATGGCGATCCTTGGGGACCCAGGAGCGGACGAAATGGGCGTTCCCAGCCGCAGTTGCAACCCCCGAGAGCGCAACTGGGAACCCCTCCCCATCCCCCCCGTGAGCCGACCCCCGCCCCGCGCCGCCAGGGTATTAGCCCCGCCCCTGCCGCGCTCCCGGCGCGTTCCCAGCCGCAGTGGCGACCCCCGGGAGCACAACTGGGACCGACCCCCACCCAAAGCCATCTGAATCTCGACCCCCGCAGCCCGGGTTTACCCAGTCCCGGGTGCGCTCCCGGCGCATTTTCAGCCTCAGTGTCCACCTCCGAGAGCACAACTGGGAAGCCCGCCCCCAACCCTGCCAGAAGCCGACCCCCGCCCCACGCCGCCCGCGTTCACCCCGCCCCTGCATGGTCCAGGTACCTTCCCAGCTTCTGGCGTTCACGCCCGGGTAGGAGCAGGATGTAGGAGTATGGGAGATGTGTCTGGAGCCTGACAGCCTCAGCTCCGCTCTGGCCTGCCCTTTGGACCTAGGAGCCAGGCCAACTTGCAGAGGGCTTAGGGCCCCATTGTATGCAAACTACCAAGGCCTACCGCAAGGAGAGCTCTGTCCGAGGGAAGGGAAGCGCCCCAGGCTGCGTTCCCAAGCTGTTGCTTGGCAATGCAGACTCAGCGGTAAACGGAGGGAATCAGGGTCCTAGTGCCCCTGTCTTGGGGAGGAAGCTCCACAGCCAGAGTGTTCCTCCGTTTGTGCCCAGAAAGCGCCTGCCAGACTGGGCTTCCCCGGAGCTCTGTTGCAGAGCAGAGACGTGTGGATGTGTTTTGGGGCCTTGACATGTGTGTTTGGGCTCCCTAGCACAGCCCCAGCGTAGGGGAACCAGCCCCTGAGCAAAGAGCTCCAGGCAGTGCTTTGTGCCCAGGCCTGGATGCCCAGTCCCAGCACGCGGGAGAGATGAGTTAGGCTGCCGGCGGGTCCTTGCAAGCCTGTATTGGAAAGGACCGAGTGAGCTTCCACACAGGCGGAGCTGCAGACCTGCGCCCAGGCGCGATAGGACAGAGCCCCTGTCGAGAGGCTGCTCTGCCTGGGCGAGCCTCGCCAAGCCCTTCCCAGCTTCTAGTGTTTGCGCCTGCGAAGGAGCAGGCTGCGGGAGTGTGGGCGACATGACTGGCTCCTGACTGGCCTCAGCTCTGCTCTTGCCTTTCCTTTGGACCTAGGAGCCAGGCTTCCTTGCAGACGGCTTAGGGCACAGGGGTGTGCAAACTGTGAAAGCCTCCCACAAGGAGACCTCTGTCTGAGGGAATGGGAAATGTCCCAGGTTGCATTCCCAAGCTATTGCTTGGTAGCCCAGACTCAGCGCTGAACGGAGGGAATCAGGGTCCCAGTGCCCCTGTCATGGGGAGGGAGCTCCACAGCCAGAGTGTTCCTCCGTTTGTGTTCAGAAACCGCCTTACAGACTGGGCTCAGCTCCAGAGCAGAGTCGTGTGCATGTGGTTTGGGGCCTTCCCCTGTGCCTTTGGGCTCCCTAGCACAGCCCCAGCGCAGGGGAACCAGCCTCTGAGCAGAGAGCTCCAGGCAGTGCTCTGTGCCCTGGATTGGAAGCCCACTCCCAGCACGCGGGAGAATAGAGTCAGGCGGCCGTCGGGTGCTTGCAAGCCTGTATTGGGAAGGACCGAATGAGCTTCCACTCCGGCGGAGCTCCAGATCTGCTCCCAGGCGCGATATCGCAGAGCCCCGGCCTAGAGGCTGCTCTGCCTGGGCGAGCCTCGCCAAGCCCTTCCCAGCTTCTAGCTTTCGCGCAGGGGAAGGCACAGACTGCGGAAGTGGGGGAGACGTGACTGGCGGGCGCCTTACTGGCCTCAGCTCCGCTCTTCCCTTCCCTTTGCACCTATGATCCATGCCTCCTTGCAGAGGGCTTAGGGACCGAAGGAGAGCTCTGTCAGAGGGAAGGGAAGCGCCCCAGGCTGCATTCCCAAGCTGTTGTTTAGCCGCCCAGACTCAGCGCTGCACAGGGGTAATCATGCTCTCTGTGCCCGCAGCTTCACACACAGGTGTGTCTCCGTAGGAATCAAGAAAGATCCTGACAGAGTGAGGTTCATTAGAGCTATACTAAAGAGCAAAGGGTTGTCCATGTGGTCTTGCCTTCCCCTGTGCCTTTGGGTCTCCAGGCTCGGCCCCAGCTCCGTGGAAACAACCCCTGAGAAAATATCTTCAAGATCCACTTTTCCCAGTGTCTGGGAACCGGGGTTCGTAGGAGGAGAGAAAAGCACGCCTCCATCGGGAACAAAAAGGCAGCCCACCTGCCTGTGTTTTGAAGCCTCTATTTGGAAGGAATGGGTTAGCTTCTCCTAAAGGAGACCTCCAGATCTGCTCAGAAGTCGGTAATTCCAGAGGCAGGGTACTGGTTCCTGACTGCCCTTTGCTAGCCTTGCAAAGATATTCTAAGATTCTAGAGTTATTTTCCATGAAGGAGCAGGCTTCGGGAATGTGTCAGACGGGACTGGCTCCTTATTGACCTCAGCTCAGCTATTGCCTTTCCATTCAAACTAGGACAAGGCCCTACTTTATGAAGGGTAAGGGTCTTCTTCTTTGCAAACTGCCAAGGGCTACAGCAATGAGACCTCTGTCAAGGCGAGGGAAGCCTAAGAGGATGGATTCTCAAGCAGGTGCTTTGCCACAAAGCATCAGCACCCCACGGAGAGAATCAAGCTTCCTGTGCACCAATGTTGGGAGTGTAGCTTCACACACAGAGTTGTCTCTATAGGAGCCAAGAATGTTCCTGAGAGATTAGGTTCACTAAACCTCTCCTACAGAGCATAGACCTGTCCATGTGGTTTTGCCTTCCCCTGTGAGTTGGGTCCTCGAGGTCCGCCACACCTCCGGGGAAACTGTCCCTGAGAAAAGATCTCCAGGAACCGCTTCGCCGAGGCTGGGAAATGCTGTTCACATGAAGTAAGGCAAGCGAATCTCCTGCAGAGTAAGAGAGGCCTTACAGTCCCTGGAGGAGCAGGCTGCCAGAGTGTGTGAAACCTGACTGTTGCCTTACTGGCCTCAGCTCCGCCATTGCCTGTTCATCCGAGCTAGCACCCAGGCCTACTTGGAAAAGCGTTTGGGTGCAGATTTCTACAAAGTGCCAAGGGCTACAGCAGTGAGAATTCTCTCGGTGGTAAGGGAGAGCATTTTATGGATTCTCAAGCTGTTTTCTGAATGACAGCGTCAAAATGAACAGAGAGAATCAGGCTCTCTGTGCCCCTATGTTAGGTACGCAGCTTCACACACAGAGGTGTCTCTATAGGAGCCAAGAATGCTCCTGAGAGATGAGGTTCACTAGAGGTCTGCTACAGAGCATAGACCTGTCCATGTGGTCTTGCCTTACCCTGTGCCTTTGGGCCCCGGGCTCGGCCCCAGCTCCGTGGAAACAACCCCTGAGAAAATATCTTCAAGATCCACTTTTCCCAGTGTCTGGGAACCGGGGTTCGTAGGAGGAGAGAAAAGCAAGCCTCCTTCGGGCACGAAAGGCAGCCAACCTGCCTGTGTTTTGAAGCCTCTATTTGGAAGGAATGGGTTAGCTTCTCCTAAAGGAGACCTCCAGATCTGCTCAGAAGTCGGTAATTCCAGAGGCAGGGTGCTGGTTCCTGACTGCCCTTTGCCAGCCTTGCAAAGACATTCCAAGATTCTAGAGTTATTTTCCATGAAGGAGCAGGCTTCGGGAATGTGTCAGAGGGGACTGGCTCCTTATTGGCCTCAGCTCAGCTATTGCATTTCCATTCAAACTAGGACAAGGGCCTACTTTATGAAGGGTAAGGGTCTTCTTCTTTGAAACTGCCAAGGGCTACAGCAATGAGACCTCTGTCAAGGCGAGGGAAGCCTAAGAGGACGGATTCTCAAGCAGGTGCTTTACTACAAAGCATCAGCACCCCACGGAGAGAACCAAGATCCCTGTTCCCCAATGTTGGGAGTGTAGCTTCACACACAGAGTTGTCTCTATAGGAGCCAAGAATGTTCCTGAGAGATTAGGTTCACTAAACCTCTCCTACAGAGCATAGACCTGTCCATGTGGTTTTTCCTTCCCCTGTGAGTTGGGTCCCCGAGGTCCGCCACACCTCCGGGGAAACAGTCCCTGAGAAAAGATCTCCAGGAACCGCTTCGCTGAGGCTGGGAAACGCTGTTCACAGGAAGTAAGGCAAGCGAATCTCCTGCAGAGAAAAAGAGGCCTTACTGTCCCTGGAGGAGCAGGCTGCCAGAGTGTGTGAAACCTGACTGTTGCCTTACTGGCCTCAGTTCCACCATTGCCTGTTCCTCCGAACTAGGACCCAGGCCTATTTGGAGAAGCGTTTGGCTGCGGATTTCTACAAAGTGCCAAGGGCTACAGCAGTGAGAATTCTCTCAGCGGTAAGGGAGAGCATTTTATGGATTCTCAAGCTGTTTTCTGAACGACAGGGTCAAAATGAACTGAGAGAATCAGGCTCTCTGTGCCCCTATGTTAGGTACGCAGCTTCACACACAGAAGTGTCTCTATAGGAGCCAAGAATGTTCCTGAGAGATGAGGTTCACTAGAAGTCTGCTACAGAGCATAGACCTGTCCATATGGTTTTGCCTTGCCCTGTGAGTTGGGTCCCTGAGGTCCGCCCCAGCTCAGGGGAAGGAGCCCCTGAGAAAAGATCTCCAGGGACCGCTATTCCCCCAGGCTGGCAAACGCAGTTCACAGGAGGTAACACAAGCGAGCTTCCTGCAAGGCACAACAGGCCTTAGTGTCCCTGGACGATCAGGCTGCCAGAGTGTGTGAGACCTGACTGGTGCCTTACTGGCCTCAGCTCCGCCATTGCGTGTTCCTCCGAACTAGGACCCAGGCCTACTAGGAGAAGGGTTTGGGTATGGATTTCTAAATACTGCCAAGGGGTATAGCAATGAGAACTGTGTCACGGGTAAGGAAGAGCATTGTATGGATTTTCAAGCTGTTGTTTGAACGACAGCTTCAAAGCTGCACAGAGAGAATCAGACTCTGTGTCTCCATGTTCGGTACACAGCTTCACAGACAGGGGTGTCTCCATAGGAAACAAGAACGTTCCTGACAGAGTGAGGTTCACTAGAGCTCTCCTAGAGAGCAAAGACTTGTCCATGTGGTTTTTCTTGCCCTGTGCGTTTGGGGCTCCAGGCTCGGCCCCAGCTCCGTGGAAACAACCCCTGAGAAAAGATCTTCAAGATCCGCTTTTCCCAGAGGCTGGGATGTGGGGTTCATAGGAGGCGGGAAAAGCAGGCCTCCTTCAGAGAGCAAGAGGCAGCCAAGCGGCCTGCGTTTGGAAGCCTCTATTTGGAAGAATGGGTTAGCTTCCCCTAAGGGAGACCTCCAGATCTGTTCAGAAGTCGGTAATTCCAGAGGCAGTGTGCAGGGTCCTGACTGCCCTTTGCCAGCCTTGCAAAGACATTCCTAGATTCTACAGTTATCTTCCTGAAGAAGCAGGCTTTGGGAATATGTCAGACTTGACTGGCGCCTTATTGGCCTCAGCTCAGCTATTGCCTTTCCATTCAAAGTAGGACAAGGCCCTACTTTACGAAGGGTAAGGGTCTTCTTCTTTCCAAACTGCCGAGGGCTACAGCAATGAGACCTCCGTAAATGCGAGGGAAGCATAAGCGGATGGATTATCAGGAAGGTTCTTTGCCACCAAGCATCAGCACCCCACGGAGAGAATCAGGCTCCCTTTGCCCCTATGTGGGGTGTGTAGATTCACACACAGTGGTGTCTCTACAGGAGCCAAGAATGTTCCTGAGAGATGAGGCTCACAAGAGCTCTCCTACAGAGTGCTCACCTGTACATGTGGTTTCGCCTTCCCCTGTGAGTTGGGTCCCCGAGGTCCACCCCAGCTCCGAGAAAACAGCCTCTGAGAAAAGATCTCCAGGAACCGCTTTTCGCCCAGGCTGGGAAAAGCTGTTCACAGGAAGTAAGGCAAGTGAGCCTCCTGCAGAGAAAAAGAAGCCTTACTGTCCCTGGAGGAGCAGGCTGCCAGAGTGTGTGAAAACTGACTGGTGCCATACTGGTCTTAGCTCCGCCATTGCTTGTTCCTCCGAACTGGGACTCAGGCCTACTTGGAGAAGGGTTTAGGTGCAGATTTCTACAAACTGCCAAGGGCTACTGCAATGAGAACTCTCTCAGAGGTAAGGGCGAGAATTGTATGGATTCTCAAGCTGTTTTCTGAACGACAGCATTAAACCTGCACAGAGAGAATCAGGCTCTCTGCCGCCATGTTGGGTACGCAGTTTCACACACAGAGGTGTCCTCATAGGAGCCAAGAACGTTCGTCAAAGACTAAGGTTCACTAGAGCTCTCTTAGAGAGCAAAGACTTGTTCATGTGGTTTTGCCTTCCCCTGTATGTGTGGGTCTCTGGGCACAACCCCAGCTCTGTGGAAACAACCCCTGAGCAAAGATCTCCAAGATCTGCTTTTCCCCCATGCTGGGAACCAGGGATCATAGGAGGCAGGAAAAGCAAGCCTCCTTCAGGCAAGAAGAGGCAGCCAACCAGCCTGTGTTTGGAAGCCTCTATTTGCAAGGAATGGGTTGCTTCTCCAGAAGGAGACCTCCAGATCTGCTCAGAAGATAGATATTCCAGAGGCAGGGTCGAGGTTCCTGACTGCCCTTTGCCAGCCTTGCAAAGACATTCCTAGATTCTAGCACTATTTTCCATGAAGGAGCAGGCATCGGGAATATGTCAGAGTTGACGGGTGCCTTACTGGCCTCAGCTCAGCTATTGCCTTTCCTTTCAAACTAGGATCAGGGACTACTTGGTGAAGGGTAAGGGTCTACTTCTTTCCAAACTGCCAAGAGACACAGCAATGAGACCTCTGTCAAGGCGAGGGAAGCGTAAGCGGATGGATTCTCAAACAGGTGCTTTGCCACAAAGCATCAGCATCCCACAGAGAGAATCAGGCTCCCTGTGCCCCTATGTTCGGTGTGTAGCTTTACACACAGAGGTGTCTCTGTACGAGCCAAGAATGTTCCTAAGAGATGAGACACACTAACGTCTCCTACAGAGCATAGACCTGTCCATGTGGTTTTTCCTTCCCCTGTGAGATGGGTCCCCGAGGTCCACCCCAGCTCTGGGGATAGAGCCCCTGAGAAAAGATCTCCAGGAACCGCTTTTTGCCCAGGCTGGGAAACGCAGTTCACAGGAGGCAAGGCAAGCGAGCCTCCTGCAGGGAAAAATAGGCCTTACTGTCCCTGGAGGAGCAGGCTGCCAGAGTGTGTGACACCTGACTGGTGCCTTACTAACCTCAGCTCCGCCATTGCATGGCCATCCAAACCAGGACCCAGGCCTACTTGGAGAAGGGTTTGGGTGCGGATTTGTAAAAACTGCCAAAGGCTACAGCAATGAGAAGTCTCTCAGAGGTAAGGGAGAGCATTCTATGGATTCTCAAGCTGTTGTTTGAACGACAGCTTCAAAGCTGCAAAGAGAGAATCAGGCCCTGTGTGCCCCCTTGTTGGGTACGCAGCTTCACACACAGGGGTGTCTCCATAGGAGTCAAGAACGTTCCTGACACAGTAAGTTTCACTTTGAGGTCTCCTGGAGAGCAAAGACTTGTCCATGTGGTTTTCCTTCCCCTGTTCGATTGGGTCTCTTGTCTCGGCCCCAGCTCCATGGAAACAACCCCTGAGAAAATATCGTCAAGATCCGCTTTTCCCAGAGGCTGGGAACAGGGCTTCATAGGATGCGAGAAAAGCAGGCCTCCTTCGGGCGCTAAGAGGCAGCCAACCGGCCTGTTTGGAAGCCTCTATTTGGAAAGAATGGGTTAGCTTCTCCTAAAGGAGACCTCCAGATCTGCTCAGAAGTCGGTAATTCCAGAGGCAGGGTGCTGGTTCCTGACTGCCCTTTGCCAGCCTTGCAAAGACATTCCCAGATTCTAGAGTTATTTTCCATGAAGGTGAAGGCTACGGGAGTATGTCAGACTTGGCAGGCACCTTATTGGCCTCAGCTCAGCTATTACCTTTCCATTCAAACTAGGACAAAGGCCTACTTTATGAAGGGTAAGGGTCTTCTTCTTTCCAAACTGCCAAGGGCTACAGCAATGGGACCTCTGTCAAGGCGAGGGAAGCCTAAGTGGATGGATTATCAAGCAGGTGCTTTGCCACAAAGCATCAGCACCCCACGGGGAGAATCAGGCTCCATTTGCCCCTATGTTGGGTGTGTAGCTTCACATACAGAGGTGTCTCTATAGGAGGCCAGAATGTTCCTGAGAGATGAGGTTCACTAGAGCTCTCCTACAGAGCATAGACCTGTCCATGTGCTTTTGCCTTCCCCTGTGAGTTGGGTCCTCGTGGTCCTCCCCAGCTCCGGGGAAGGAGCCCCTGAGAAAAGATCTCCAGGGACCTCTTTTCCCCCAGGCTGGGAAATGCAGCTCACAGGAGGGAAGTCAAGTGAGCCTCCTGCAGGGAAAAAGAGGGCTTACTGTCCCTGGACGATCAGGCTGCCAGAGTGTGTGAGACCTGACTGGTGCCTTACTGGCCTCAGCTCCGCCATTGCATGTTCCTCTGAACTAGGACCCAGGACTACTTGGAGAAGGGTTTGGGTGCGGATTTCTAAAAACTGCCAAGGGCTACAGCAATGAGAACTGTGTCACGGGTAAGGAAGAGCATTGTATGGATTTTCAAGGTGTTTTTTGAACGACAGCTTTAAAGCTACACAGAGAGAATCAGGCTCTCTGTGCTCCCATATTGGGTACGCAGCTTCGTACACAGGCGTGTCTCCATATGAATCAAGAATGTTCGTGACAGAGTGAAGTTCACTAGAGCTCTCCTAGAGAGCAAAGACTTGTCCATGTGGTTTTTCTTCCCCTGTGAGTTTGGGTCTCCAGGCTTAGCCCCAGCTCCGTGGAAACAACCCCTGAGAAAAGATCTTCAAGATCCGCTTTTCCCAGAGCCTGGGAAGCTGGGTTCATAGGAGGCAGGAAAAGCAAGCCTCCTTCGGGCACGAAGAGGCAGCCGACAGGCCTGTTTTTGGAAGTCTCAATATGGAAGGAATGAGTTAGATTCTCCTAAAGGAGACCTCCAGATCTGCTCAGAAATCGGTAATTCCAGAGGCAGGGTGCAGGCTCCTGACTGCCCTTTGCCAGCCTTGCAGAGACATTCCTAGATTCCAGCATTATTTTCCATGAAGGAGCAGGCTTCGGGAATATGTCAGACTTGACTGGCGCCTTATTGGCCTCAGCTCAGCTCTTGCCTTTCCTTTCAAACTAGGATAAGGGCCCACTTTATGAAAGGTAAGGGTCCTCTTCTTTCCAAACTGCCAAGGGCTACAGCAATGAGACCTCTGTCAAGGCGAGGGAAGCGTAAGCTGATGGATTCTCAAGCAGGTGCTTTGCCACAAAGCATCAGCACCCCACGGAAAGAATCTGGCTCCCTTTGCCCCTACATTGCGTGTGTAGCTACACACACAGAGGTGTCTCGATAGGAGCCAAGAATGTTCCTGAGAGAGGAGGTTCACTGTTGGGGGCCAGAGTGAGGCACTCCGCCCATGGCAAAGGTCATGAGGAAGGAGGCTCGACATACGCAAAGGCGGGATCGAGCCTCAGGAGTCCCCCTGGAAATCCTCGAGCATCTACCCCCATAACCAGAGCCTGCCTACCTTACTACTTTGTGCTCTCACCTACACCTCTGACTTTACGGGGGGCTGTCCCCCACCACCTCTTTCGGAGAAGGAGTTAACCTAGAGCTCCAGTTGATAAAAACCCCTGGGTGTGACAAGAGTGTTTTAACCTACAAACTCCTCTGAAGTTTCTCTAGCCTGCCTGACAGGCTTGTCCGGCCACATGTGATTGCTCACAGCCTCTCAACCATGAGAGGCACGAGATGCTTTAAACCTTCTAAAAACAGGTTCCTTAGAAAAGTTAGAAAATTATTAGTATAAGTATAATGGGCTGATTAGAAATCATATTGGTGAAGGGTTTTTCATTTGTTGAGCTGATGTTTACTGCTAAGTCTCCACATCCCCTGCCCTTATACACATTAATGAATATATAGAAGAAATAAGTATTAACCTTTGATATAAATCACGTTAGACCTTAGGCTAAGTAAATTCTTTCCTTAACTAAAACCCACTACACCCTCACCCTATAGGAATGTAACTTTATTTGGGTGGCGTCTGTTTTAAGAATAATCACCCCTGGAGAAATAAGTGTCCTGGTTGACTGACCGCTGTCACAAGGAGAGGGTCGTAAATTGTCAGCAGGCCCCCCGGCCAGAAGATGATGTAACACCCCTAAGACTTCTGTATACTTTTGTATGAAGCACCTGACTTTGATAAAAGTCAGGACTGCTGACCCCACGTGACTTTTGCATAACATCTCAGTGTATAAAAGTAGACTATGGAAAATAAAGAATTGGGATCAGTTTCTCGAAATACTGGTCTCCCCATGTCTCTCTCTCTCTCTCACTCTGGTTGAGTCTCCATCTGGAGCGCGGAACCCACCAAGCTTACTAATTTTGCCTGGGCTTCTAAGATCCGACCGGGGAGGCCTCAGTGTCTCCTCTCCTTCGGGAGAACGGAAGGACGCCTGCGGCCTACGTAAGTGGTGCAAGCTTCTTGTCTTGAAGTTTTATTGGTCCCCCGCGTAAACCAAGCTACTCAGCCTCTTTTCTCCACTGAATTTTCCTACTGAGCTATCCTCATTTTATTACTCTTTATATCCTTAATTAACGTTTAATTAAGCAGTTGTTCCCTGACCCTCGCCTACGCCGTCTCTGCTTCGAATACCCTGGATCAGCTGGGGCTGGACCCCGGCAGTTCACTAGAGATCTCCTACAGAGCATAGACCAGTCCATTTGGTTTTGCCTTCCCCTGTGAGTTGGGTCCCCGAGGTCCGCCCGAACTCTGGGGAAACAGCCCTTGAGAAAAGATCTCCAGGAACTGCTTTCCGCCCAGGCTGGGAAACGCTGTTCACAGGAAGTAAGGCAATCGAGCCTCCTGAAGGGAAATAGAGGCCTTACTGTCCCTGGAGGAGCAGGCTGCCAGAGTGTGTGACACCTGACTGGTGCCTTACTGGCCTCAGCTCCGCTATTGCATGTTCATCTGAACTTGAACCCAGGCCTACTTGGAGAAGTGTTTGTGTGCCGATTTCCAGAAACTGCGAAGGGCTACAGCAATGATAACTCTCTCAGTGGTAAGGGAGAGCATTGTGTGGATTCTCAATTTGTTGTTTGAACGACAGCGTCAAAGCTGCACAGAGAGAATCAGGTCTCTGTGTCTCTATGTTGGGTATGCAGCTTCCCACACAGAGATGTCCCCATTGGAGCCAAGAACATTCCACATAGACTGAGGTTCACTAGAGCACTCCTAGAGAGCAAAGACTTATCCATGCGGTTTTCCCTTCCCCTGTGCGTGTGGGTCTCCGGGATTGGCCCCTGCCCCGTGGAAACAGCCTCTGAGAAAAGATCTCCAAGAACCTCTTATCCCCCAGGCTGGGAAGCGGAGTTTGCAGGAGGTGGGATAAGCAAGCTTCCTTCGGCAAGAAGAGACAGCCAACCGGCCTGTGTTTGGAAGCCTATATTTGCAAGGAATGGGCTAGTTTCTCCTGACCGAGACAGCCAGATGTGCTGAGAAGATAGAAATTCCAGAGGCAGGGTCGAGGTTCCTGACTGCCCTTTGCCAGCCTTGCAAAGACATTCCCAGATTCTAACGTTATTTTCCATGAAGGAGCAGGCATCGGGAATATGTCAGACTTGACTGGCGCCTTACTGGCCTCAGCTCAGCTACTGCCTTTCCATTCAAACAAGGACAAGGGCCTACTTGGTGAAGGGTAAAGGTCTGCTTCTTTCCAAACTGCCAAGGACTACAGCAATGAGACCTCTGTCAAGGTGAGGGAAGCCTATGCGGATGGATTCTTAGCAGGTGCTTTGCCACAAAGCATCAGCACCCACGGAGAGAATCAGACTCCCTTTGCCACTATGTTGGGTGTGTAGCTTCATGCACAGAGGTGTCTCTGTAGAAGCCAAGAATGTTCCTGAGAGATGACGTTCACTAGAGCTCTCCTACAGAGCATAGACCTGTCCATGTGGTTTTGTCTTCCCCTGTGAGTTGGGCCCCCGAGGTCCGACCCAGCTCCAGGGAAACAGCCCCTGAGAAAAAATCTCCAGGAACAGCTTTGCGCCCAGGCTGGGAAATGCAGTTCACAGGAGGCAAGGCAAGCGAGCCTCCTACAGGGAAAAAGAGGCCTTACTGCTCCTGGACGATCAGGCTGCAAGAGTGTGTGAGACCTCACTTGTGCCTTACTGGCCTCAGCTCCGCCATTGCCTGTTTTTCCGAGCTAGGACCCAGGCCTACTTGGAGAAGGGTTAGGGTGCGGATTTCTACAAACTGTCAAGGACTACAGCAATGAGAATTCTCTTAGCAGTAAGGGAGAGCATTGTATGGATTCTCAAGCTGTTGTTTGAATGACAGCTTCAAAGCTACACAGAGAGAATCAGGCTCTCTGTTCCCCTATTTTGGCTGTGCAGCTTCACACACAGAATTTGACTCTGTTGGAGCCAGAAATATTCCTGAAAGACTTAGGCTCACCATAGCTGTCCTCCAGAGCAAAGACATTGGATGTGGTTTTGCCTTCCCTTGTCAGTATGGGTCCCCTAGCTTGGCCCCAGCTCCGGGGATACAGCCTCTGAAAAAAATCTTCCAAGAAGCGATTTTCCTCCAGGCTGTTAAGTGGAATTCGCAGTTTGCAAGTTAAGGAAGCCTGCTTCGTGGAAGAGCAAGCAGCCAACTGGCCCTGTGTTAGGAAGCCTGTATTTGAAAGGAATGGGTTAGCTTCTACAGCGGGAGAACCTCAGATCTGCTCAGGGGACTGAAATACTAGAGTCAGGGTCGAGGTTCTCCCTTGTCCTTTGCGCACCTTGCAAAGACATTCCTAGCTTCTAGCGTTAGTGTCCCTGTAGTAGCAGGCTGCAGGAGCGTGTGATAAATGACTGCCGCGTTCCTGTCCTCAGCTCCGCTACTGACTTTCTATTCGAACTAGAACCCAGGCCTACTTTGAGAGGGGTTAGGGTCCAGTGTTTCCAAACTGCCAAGGGCTACGGCAATGCGAGCTCTGTCAGAGGTAAGAAAAGAGCAATTGGTTGGATTCTTCAGCTGCTGCGTGGCTGCACAGCTTCCGCGCCGCATGGAGAGCATGAGGCTCCTTGTGGCCCTATTTTGGGTACGCAGCAACATGCACACAGAATGTCTGTGTTCACTTATGTACAGGCTTATGTACACTAGAGCTCTCCTACAGAGCAAAGACCACTCAGTGGGCTCCAAGAGATACCTGTCGCGGCTCGAGAAGAGAGTGGAGTCCTTTGCTTCCCCTCGAGATGAGGCCTGACTCCCCGGGTGAGTATGGAATGCAACCCCAAATCCCTGTCGCCTATGGAGAGGAACATTAAGTCCTGGATACAAGCCTAGATGAGGTCTAGTTTGCCCTTCAGTGAATGGAGCCCAATCCACAGCTCTCCCTGGCAACTCGAATGGAAGATTATACTTCCTGGGCCAACACATGAGGAAGCCTGAATTCCCCGTCGTAACTCGAGAATCCCACCGTAACTCGAGAAAAACCACGTGCTTCCCTCGTCATCGCAAGATGAGGCCCTTTGTCTGCTACAGCATCTCAAGAGAAGTTCCACGTTCCATCCTGAAGTGCGAAACGGTACTTGGCACCCTTGATGTGACCCCAAAATTCCGCGACATACCAGACTCACTCAAGGGGAACACCGAGGTTCCCGGCACCACTTCATCTGACCCCTTCTCCTCTCCTGATTGCGACAGGAGGGTCGACTCCACTTCTCTGTCTGCAAGGGGTTCCCGACTTCCGGGCGCACCTCAGGATGAGGCCGGTCACATGAGGAAGTTGGAGACATAGCCTCGTGGGTGGTGCCACATGCCGAAAGACCCCAATTTCACGGTCCACTCTTGAAAAGAACCCGATGCCAGCACACCTCTTTGAAGGAAAACCTGTGGATGAAGGCACAAGACGAAGGGGCACTGACACCCGCGTGCATCGTCCAGAAAAACCCACAGGTCCCACAGACATTTCGACAAGTGGCCTGTCACCCTGTAAACAACTCGAAAGGCAAACGAAGGTCCATTCCTCAACAGAAGACTAGGTGTGACTCTCTTGTGCCTACTCTGCAGGGACCATGGGATCCGAGTCAGAAACGGAGAGGAAGCCTGAGGTTCCTGCGTCCACTCTAGATGAGGCCCTCTTTCATTGCACCACACCCAGTGGAGTCCCGAGAGGACCCCACCAACTCCACAGTATCCCTGAGTTCTCAGAGGCAAAATGAGAAGCTCCCTGAGGTCACAGGCACAAGTCGAGGGAACCCTGGGTTTTCTGCCATGACTCGAGAAAGACCTCGAGAGTGCTTCAAAATTTGTTGAGTCTCGATTCCCCTACCATGACTCGAGAGCCATGACACGCGCGCCCTCTTCACGCACATGGAGACCTGACTAACCTGGCACTGCACAAGAGGCTCCCTGAGATCCTCGTCGTGCCTCGGGAGAAAACCCCCACGGGCGCCGCAGCTCGAGGAAACCCCTGAGACGCCCCCGTCCTCGCGAGCTGAGGGCCTTCTTTTCCTGCATGGCCTGGAGAGCAATCCCGGGTCCTCTCTCCAAACGCAAGAGGAGGCTGGACTCCCTTGAGGCCGCTCAGGGGCCTCCAAGAGACCCGCGTCGCGACTCGAGAGGAGAGCGGAGTCCTTGGCTTCCCCTCGAGACGAGGCCTGACTCCCCGGGGGAGCCTGGAATGCAACCCCGAGATCCCTGCCTTCCCTGGAGAGGAAAATTAGGTCCCGGACACACGCCTAGGTGAGGTCTCTTCGGCCCTGCAGTGACTCGAGCGCAACCCCCAGCTTTCCCTCGCAACCCGAGGGGAAGATTGGGCTTCCCAGGGCCAACCCAAGGGGAAGGCTGAGATCCCCGTCGTAACTCGAGAATGCCGCCGCAACTCGAGAAAAACCACGTGGTTCCCACCTCTTGGCAAGATGAGGCCCTTGCCCGCGACGGCGTCTCAAGGGAAGTCCCCTGTTCCGCCCTGAAGGGCGAAACGGTCCTTGACAGCCTTCCTGCGACCCCCAAAAGTCCCCCGACGCGCCAGGGTCCCCCGAAGGGAACACCGAGGGTCCCGGCACTGCTTCCTCTGAGCCCCTTCTCCCCTCCTGATGGCGACAGGAGAGGCGATTCCCCTGCGTGGTCTGGAAGGGGTTCCCGGCCTTCCCGGCGCACCTCAGGATGAGGCCGGTCTCACGAGGAAATTCGAGACGAGCCACGTGGGTGGTGCCACATGCAGAACGCCCCCGATTCCCTTGTCTGCCCTTGAGAAGGACCTGAGGCCCGGACCCCTCTTCGAAGGCAACCCTGTGGGGGAAGGCACAACACGAAGGGGCACTGCCACCCCCGTGCATCGTCCGCAAAGACCCGCGGGTTCCACACACAGCTCGACGAGGGGCCTGAGACCCCCTGAGCAACTCGAGAGGCCAGCGGGGTTCCCTTCCTCAGACAGGACGAGGCCTGACTCTTCTGTCCCAACTCTGCAGGGACCCTGCGGTCGGAGTCCGAAACAGAGAGGAAGCCTGAGGTTCCTGCCTCCCCTCGAGGTGAGGCCCTCTTCCGTTGCGCCAGACCCAGCGGAGTCCCGAGGGGCCCCGCCACCTCCACAGGATCCCTCGCCTCTCAGAGGCACCCTGGCAAGTTCCCTAAGGTCCCCGGCAGAAGGCGAGGGAAACGAGGGTTTCCCGCCGCCCCCCGAGAAAGACCTCGAGAGTCCTTCTTCAACGCGTCTCCAGGCCCTAGTCCCCTCTCGTGACTCGAGAGCCAGGAAGCGCTCCCCCTCGCCACGCGCATGGAGACCTGACTTCCCTGGCGCCGCACGAGAGGCTCCCTGAGATCCTTGTCGTGCCTCGGGAGAAAATCCCCACGGGCGCCGCAGCTCGAGGAAACCCCTGAGACGCCCCCGTCCTCGCGAGCTGAGGGCCTTCTTTTCCTGCATGGCCTGGAGAGCAATCACGGGTCCTCTCTCCAAACAGAAGAGGAGGCTGGACTCCCTTGAGGCCGCTCAGGGGGCTCCCAGAGACCCGCGTCACGACTCGAGAGGAGGGCGGAGTCCTTGGCTTCCCCTCGAGACGAGGCCTGACTCCCCGGGGGAACCTGGAATGCAACCCCGAAATCCCTGCCTTCCCTGGAGAGGAATATTAGGTCCCGGACACACGCCTAGGTGAGGTCTCTTCGGCCCTGCAGTGACTCGAGCGCAACCCCCAGCTTTCCCTCTCACTCGAGGGGAAGATTGGGCTTCCCAGGGCCAACCCAAGAGGAAGCCTGAGATCCACGTCGTAACTTCAGAATCCCGCCGTAACTCGAGGAAAACCACGTGGTTCCAACGTCTTTGCAAAATGAGCCTCTTGCCCGCTATGGCGTCTCAAGGGAAGTCCCAGTTTCCGTCCTGAAGTGCGAAACCGTACCTGACACCTTTCATGCGACCCCCAGAAGTTCCCCGACACACCGGGTTCCCTCGAGGGAAACACCGAGGGTCCTGACACCACTTCATCTGAGCCCCTTCTCCCCTCCTGATGGCGACAGGAGTGTCGATTCCCCTGCGTGGTCTGGAAGAGATTCCCGGCCTTCCCGGCGCATCTCAGGATGAGGCCGTCCGCACGAGGAAATTCGAGGTGAGCCACGGGGTTGGTGCCACATGCCGATCGACCTTGATTTCCCAGTCCACTCTTGAGAAGAACCCGTGGCACGACTCCTCTTCGAAGGCAACCCTGTGGGTGAAGGCACAACACGAAGGGGCACTGACACTCCCGTGAATCGTCCAGAAACACCCGTGGGTTCCACACACAGCTCGAAGAGGGGCCTGAGACCCTCTGAGCAACTCGAGAGGCAAGCGGATTTCCCTTCGTCAGACATGACGAGGCCTAACTCTCCGCTCCCAACACTGCAGGGACCCTGAGGTCAGAGGGTCGGAGTCAGAAACAGAGAGGAAGACTGAGGTTCCTGCCTCCCCACGAGATGAGGCCCTCTTCCATTGCGCCAACCCCAGCGGAGTCCCGAGAGGCCCCGCTAACTCCACAGCATCCCTCACCTCTCAGAGGCACCCTGGGAAGTTCCCTCAAGTCCCCGGCAGAAGTCGAGGGAAATGAAGGTTTCCGCCGCCACTCGAGAAAGACCTCGATAGTCCTTCTTCAAAGTGTCTTGAGGCCCTTGTCCCCTCTGTGGACTAGAGAGCAATGATGCGCTCCCCCTCGCCTCGCGCATGCAGACCTGGTTTCCCTGGCGCCGCACGAGAGGCTCCCTGAGATCCTCGTCGTGCCTCGGGAGAAAACCCACACGGGTGCCGCAGCTCGAGGAAACCCCTGAGACGCCCCCGTCCTCGCGAGCTGAGGGCCTTCTTTTCCTGCCTGGCCTGGAGAGCAATCCCGAGTCCTCTCTCCAAACTGAAGAGTAGGATGGATTCCCTTGAGGCGACTTAGTGGGCTCCAAGAGATCCACGTCACGGCTCTAGAGGAGAGCGCAGTCCTTGGCTTCCCCTCGAGGCGAGGCCTGACTCCCCGGGGGAGTCTGGAGTGCAATCGCGAGATCCTTGTCTTCCCTTGAGAGGACTATTAGGTCCTGGACACACGCCTAGATGAGGTCTCTTTGGCCTTGCAGTGATTCGAGCACAACATCCAGCTTTCCCTCGCAACTCGAAGGGAAGTTTGGGCTTCCCAGGGCTAACACAAGAGGAAGCCTGAAATCCCCGTCGTAACTCGAGAATCCCGCCGCAACTCGAAAAAAACCACGTGGTTCCATCGTCTTCGCAGCATGAGGCCCTTGCCCGCCACAGCATCTCAAAAGAAGTCCCACGTTCCTACTGAAGTGCAAAACGGTACTTGGCGCCCATGATGGCACCCCCAAAGTTCCCCAACATACAGGCCTCACTCGAGGGTAACACCCATGTTCCCCGCACCACATCATTTGAGCCCCTTCTCCCCTCCTGATTGCAACAGGAGTGTCTTTTCTCCTGCTTTGTGTGGAAGGGGTTACCGATCTTCCCAGCGCACATCAGGATGAGGCCTGTCTCACGAGGAAATTGGAGATGTAGCCTCGTGGGTGGTGCCACATGCGGAAAGACCCCATTTCCCGGTCAGCTATTAATAAGAACCCGATGCCCGTACACGTCTTGGAATGCATCCCGTAGGATGAAGGCACAACAAGGAGGGACCCTGAACACTCGTGCATCTTTTGGAAAATTCTGCAGGTTCCACATACAGCTCGACAAGTGACCTGTTACCTCGTGAACAACTCGAGAGGCAAGCTAAGTTTCATTTCTCCACAGAATACGAGGCCTGACTCTCCTGTCCCAACTCTGCAGGAATCCTGAGATCGGAGTCTGAAATGGAGAGGAACCCTGAGGTTCCTTCCTCAACACGAGATGAGGCCCTCTTGTATTATACCACACCCAGTGGAGTCCCTAGAGGCCCCTCCCGACTCCACAGTATCAGTGTCTTCTCAGAGGCACCCTGAGCAACTCCCTGAGGTCACCGGCACAAGTCGAGGGTACACAGGGTATCCTGCCGCAACCCGAGAAAGACCTCAAGAGTCCGTCTTCAACGCGTCTTGAGGACGGATTCCCCTACCATAACTCGAGAGCAATGACACGCTCTCCCTCGCCATGCGCATGGACACCTGACTTCCCTGGCGCCACATGAGAGGCTCCCTGAGCTCCCCGTCATACCTCGTGAGAAACCCCACACTGGCGCCGCAGCTCGGGAAAACCCACCGTCATCGCGAGATTGGGGACTTCTTTTCCTGCCTGACCTGGAGAGCAATCCCTGGTCTTTTCTCCAAACTTCACAGGAGGCTTTACTCCCTTTAGGCCACTCAATGGGCTCCAAGAGATACCTGTCGCGACTTGAGAGGAGAGCAGAGTACTTTGTTTCCCCTCGAGACGAGGCCTTACGTCGGGTGAGTCTGGAATGCAACCCCGAGATCCCTGTTGCCCCTGGAGAGGAACATTATGTCCTGGACAAAAGCCTAGATGAGGTCTATTTTGCCCTACAGTGACTCGAGAGCAACACCCATCTCTCCCTCGCAATTCGAATGGAAGATTGGTCTTCATTGGGCCAACACAAGAGGAAGTCTGAATTTCCCGTTGTAACTCGAGAATCCCGCCGCAACTCTTAAAAACCATGTGGTTCCCCATTCATCGCAATATGAGGCCTTTGCCCACTACAGAGTCTCAAGAGAAGTCCCATGTTTCGTCATAAAGTTCAAAATGCTACTTGGCACCCTTGATGCGACCCCAAAAGTTCCCCAATATACCGGACTCACTCCAAGGGAACACCGAAGTTCCTGGCATCACTTCATTTGAGCCCCTTCTCCGCTCCTGATCACGGCAGGAAAGTCGATCCCCCTGCTTTGTCTAGAAGGCGTTCTCGACCTTCATGGCGCACCTCAGGATGAGGCCAGTCTCACGAAGAAATTCGAGACGTATCCTCGTGTTGGTGCCACGTGCCAAAAGACCCCGATTTCTCGGTCTTGCTCTTGATAAGAACCCAATGCCCGGACACCTCTTCTAAGGCAACCCTGTGGATGAAGACACTACACGAGGGGGCACTGGCAACCCTGTTCATCGTCCGGAAAACCCCGCAGGATCCACATACAGCTCCACAACTGGCCTGTCACCCCTTAAACAATGAGAGAGGAAAGCGGAGTTCCCTTCCTCAGACAAGATGAGGCCTGAGTATCCAATCCCAACTCTGCAGGCACGCTTCGATCTGAGTCAGAAATGGAGAGGAAACCTGAGGTTCCTGCCTCAACCCGAGATGAGGCCCTCTTCCATTAAAACAAACCCAGTGGAGTCCCGAGAGGCCCCTCCCATCTCCACAGTATCCCTGACTTCTCATAGGCATTCTGAGAAGCTCCTTGAGGCCACCAGCAAAAGTCGAGGGAAATAAGGGTTTCCTGCCACAACTGAAGAAAGAACTCGAGAGTCCTTCTTCAATGTGTCTTGAGGTCAGATTCCCCTACCATAGCTCGAGAGCAATAATGCGCTCCCCCTTGCCACGCACATGGAGACCTGACTTCCCTGGCGCTACACGAGAGGCTCCCTGAGCTCCCCGTCGTACCTCGTGTGAAACCCCACACTGGCGCCGCAGCTCGAGAAAACCCACAAGATGCCTCCGTCATCGCGAGATGAGGGCCATCTTTTCCTGCATGGCCTGGAGAGCAGTCCCAAGTCCTCTCTCCAAACTTCACAGGAGGCTTGACTCCCTTTAGGCCACAAAGTAGGCTCCAAGAGGTGCCCGTCGCGACTCGAAAGGAGAGCGGAGTCCTTTGCTTCCCTTCGACATGAGGCCTGACTCCCTGCGTGAGTCTGGAATGCAAACCTGAGATCCCTGTGGCCCTTGGAGAGGAACATTAGGTCCTGGACACAAGCCTAGATGAGGTCTCCTTTGCCCTGCAGTGACTCGAGCGCAACCCCCAGCTCTCCCTCGCAACTCGAATGGATGATTGGACTTCCCTGGCCCAACACAAGAGGAAGCCTGAAATCCCCGTCGTAACTCGAGAATCCCGCCACAACTCGAGAAAAACCACGTGGCTCCCCCGTCATCGCAAGATGAGGCCCTTGGCCGCTACAGCGTATCAAGAGAAATCCCACGTTCCATCCTGAAGTACAAAACGGTACTTGGCACCCTTGGTGCGACCCCCAAAGTTCCCTGACATACGGGTCTCACTCGAGGGAAACACCAAAGTTCACGGCACCACTTCCTGTGAGCCCCTTCACCCCTCCTGATCACGACAGAAGGGTCAATTCCCATGTTTTGTCTGCAAGGGGTTCCCGACGTTCCCCGCGAACCTCCGGATGAGGCCGGTCTCATGAGGAAATTCGAAAAGTAGCCTCATGGTTGGTGCCATATGCTGAAAGATCCCGAATTCCCAGTCCACTCTAGATAAGAACCTGACGCCCGGACATCTCTTCGAAGGCAACCCTGTGGATGAAGGCACAACACGAAGGGACACTGACATCCCCATGCATCGTCTGGAAAAACCCGCAGATTCCACTCACAGCTCCAAATGTGGACTGTCACCTCGTGAACAACTCGAGAGGCAAGTGAAGTTGCATTCCTTCACACAAGACGAGGCCTTACTCTCCTGTCCCAACTCTTCAGGGACCCTGCAATTGGAGTCAGAAATGGAGAGGAACCCTGAGGTTCCTGCCTCAACTAGAGAAGAGGCCCTCTTCCATTGAACCAAACTCAGTGGTGTCCCGAGAGGCCCCTCCCAACACCACAGTATCCCTGAATTCTCAGAGGCTCCCTGAGAAGCTACCTGAGGTCACTGGCACAAGTCGAGGGAACCCAGAGTTTCCTGAAGTAACCCAAGAAAGACTTGGAGAGTCCTTTTTCAACGTCTCTTGATGCCCGATTCCCGTACCATGACTCCAGAGCAAGGACGCGCTCCCCTCGCCACAAGCAGGAAAACTGACTTCCCTAGTACCACACAAGAGGCTCCCTGAGTACCCCATCGTACCTTGTGAGAAAACCCACAGTGGCGCCGGAGTTCGAGAAAAACCACAAGATGCCCCCGTCAAGGAGAGATGGGGGCCTTCTTTTCCTGCCTGACCTGGAGAGCAATTCCTGGTCCTCTCTCCAAACTTCACAGGAGTATTGACTCCCTTTAGGCCACTCAGTTGGGTCCAAGAAATACCCGGTGCGACTCGAGAGGAGAGCGGAGTCCTTTGCTTCCCTGGAGACGAGGCCTGACTCCCCGGGTGAGTTTGGAATGCAACCCCGAGATCCCTGTCGCCCCTGGAGTGGAACATTATGTCCTAGACACAAGCCTAGATGAGGTCTATTTTGCCCTACAGTGACTCGAGAGCAACCTCCATCTCTCCCTCACAATTTGAATGGAAGATTGGTCTTCCCACGGTCAACACAAGAGGAAGTCTAAATTTCCCATCGTAATTCGAGAATTCAGCATCAAGTCTTAAAAACCATGTGGTTCCCCCTTCATCGCAATATGAGGTCCTTGCCAGCTAGAGTCTCAAGAGAAGTCCCACGTTCCATCTTAAAGTTCAAAATGCTACTTGGCACCCTTGATGCGACCCCAAAGTTCCCCAACATACTGGTCTCACTCCAGGGGAACACCGAAGTTCCCGGTGTCTCCAGGGAAGTCCCATGCTCCGCCCTTAAGTGCGAAACGGTACTTGACACCCTTGATGCGACCGCAAAAGTTCCCCGACACGCTGGGTTCCCTCGAGGGGAACACCGAGGGTCCGGGCACCACTTCATCTGAGCCCCTTCTCCCTTCCTGATCGCGACAGGAGAGTCGATTCCCCTGCGTGGTCTGGAAGGGGTTCCCGGCCTTCCTGGCGCACCTCAGGATGAGGCCGGTCTCAGGAGGAAATTCGAGACTAGCCACGTGTGAGGTGCCACGTGCCGAACGACTCCGTTTTTCCGGTCCGCTCTTGATAAGAACGCGATGCCCGGACACCTCTTCGAAGGCAACCCTGTGGGTGAAGGCACAACACGAAGGGGCACTGACACCCCCGTGCATCATCCGGAAAAACCCGCAGGGTCTACACACAGCTCGACAAGGGGCCTGAGACTCCCGGAACAACTCGAGAGGCAACCAGAATTCCATTCCTCAGACAAGACGAGGCATGACTCTCCTGTCCCAACACTGCAGGGACCCTGCAGTCGGAGTCCGAAACCGAGAGGAAGACTGAGGTTCCTGCCTCCCCTCGAGATGAGGCCCTCTTCCCTTGCGCTGAACCCAGCAGAGTCCCGAGAGGCCCTGCCAACTACACAGCATCCCTCACCTCTCAGAGGCACCCTGGGAAGTTCCCTAAGGTCCCTGCAGAAGTCGAGGGAAACGAGGGTTTCCCTCCGCAACCCGAGAAAGACCTCAAGAGTCCTTCTTCAACGCCTCTTGAGGACCTAGCCGCTTCCCATGACTCGAGAGTGATGACCAGCTCCCCCTCGCCATGCGCATGGAGACCTGACTTCCCTGGCGACGCACGAGAGGCTCCCTGAGGTCCTCGTCGTGCCTCGTGAGAAAACCCCCATGGGCTCAGCAGCCTGAGGAAACCCATGAGACGCCCCCGTCATCGCGAGATGAGGGCCTTCTTTTCCTGCCTGGCCTGGAGAGCAATCCCGAGTCCTCTCTCCAAACTGAAGAGGAGGCTCGACACCCTTGAGTCCACTCAGTGGGCTCCAAGAGATCCGTGTCGCGACTTGAGAGGAAAGCGGAGTCCTTTGCTTCCCCTCCAGGCGAGTCCTGACTCCCCGGGGGAGTCTGGAATGGAAACCCGGGATCCCTGTCTTCCCTTGAGAGGAATATTAGGTCCTGGACACACGCCTCGATGAGGTCTGTTTGGCCCTGTAGTGACTCGAGCAGAACCCCCAGCTTTCCATCGCAACTCGAATTGAAGATTGGGCTTCCCAGGGCCAACCCAAGAGAGACCTGAAATTCCTGTCATTTTCGAGAATCCCGATGCAACTCAAGAAAAACGACGTGGTTCCAACGTCTTCACAGGATGAGGCCCTTGCCCGCTACAGCGTCTCCAGGGATGTCCCATGTTCCGTCCTGAAGTGGGAAACGGTACTTGGCTCCCTTGATGCGACCCCTAAAGTTCCCTGAAACGCCGGGTTCCCTCGAGTGGAACACCGAGGGTCCCGGCACCACTTCATCTGAGCCCCATCTCCCCTCCTGATCGCGACAGGAGAATCGATTCCCCTACTTTGTGTGGAAGGGATTCCCGGCCTTCCCGGCGCACTTCAGGATGATGCTGGTCTCACGAGGAAATTCGAGATGAGCCACGTGGGTGGTGCCACATGCAGAATGACCCCGATTTCCCGGTCCGCTCTTGAAATGAACCCGATGCCCGGACACCTCTTTGAAGGCAACCCTGTGGGGGAAGGCACAAAACGAAGGGGCACTGACACCCCCATGCATCTTCTGGAAACACCCGCAGGTTCCACACACAGCTTGTCAAGGGCTCTGAGACCCCCTGAATGACTCGAGAGGCAAGCAGAGTTCCGTTACTCAAACAAGACGAGGCCTGACTCTCCTGTCCCAACTCTGCAGGGACCCTGCGCTCGGAGTCAGAAATGGAGAGGAAGCCTGAGGTTCCTGCCTCCAATCGAAATGAGGCCCTCTTTCATTTCGTCAAACCTAGTGGAGTCCCGAGAGGCCCCTCTAACTCCTCAGTATCCCTCACCTCTCAGAGGCACCTGGGTAGTTCCCTAAGGTCCCCTGTAGAGGTCGAGGGAAACGAGTGTTTCCCACCCCAACCCAAGAAAGACCTTGAGAGTCCTTCTTAAATGCCTCTTGAGGCCCTAGTCCCTCCCATGACTCGAGAGCAATGACGCGATCTGCCTGGCCACACGCATGGAGTCAGGCTTCTGGCGCTGCACAAGAGGATCCCTGAACTCCCCATCATATCTCGTGAGAAACCCCACACTGGCGCCGCAGCTCGAGAAAACCCATGAGGCGCCCCGTCATCACGAGAGGAGGGCCATCTTTAACTGCATGGTATGCAGATCAAGCGTGAACCTTCTGTCCAAGCTACACAGGACGCTTGACTCCCTTTAGGCCACTCATTGGGCTCCAAGAGTTACGCTTCCCGACTCGAGAGGATAGTGGAGTCCTTTGCTTCCACTCGAGACGAGGCGTGACCCACCGGGTGAGACTGGAATGCGACCCCGATATCCGTGTCGCCCCTGGATAGGAACATTACGTCCTGGACCCAAGCCTAGATGAGGACTCTTTGCCCTGAAGTGACTCGAGAGCAACCCCCAGCTCTCTCTGACAAGTTGAATGGAAGATTGGACTTCCTGGGCCAACACAAGAGGAAGCCTGAATTCCCTGTTGTAACTCGAGAATCCCGCCTCAACTCGAGAAAAACCACGTGTTTCCCTCGTCATCGCAATATGAGGCCCTTGCCCGCTAGAGCATCTCCAGAGAATTCCCACGTTCCGTCTTGAAGTGCGAAACTGTACTTGGCACCCTTGATGCGACCTCAAAAGTGCCGTGACATACCGGTCTCACTCGAGGGGACCACCGAGGTTCCCGGCACCACTTCATCTGAGCCCCTTCTCCCCTTCTGATCGCGACCGGTGGGTCGATTCCCCTGCTTTGTCTGCAAGGGGTTCCCGAGCTTCCCGGCGCACCTCAGGATGAGGCCGGTCTCCCGAGGAAATTCGAGACGTAGCCTCGTGGGTGGTACCACATGCTGAAAGACCCCAATTTTCCGGTACGCTCTTGAAAAGAACCCGATGCCCGGAAACCTCTTTGAAGGCAACCCTGTGGATGAAGGCACAACACGAAGGGGCACTGACACCCCCGTGCATCCTCCGGAAAAACCCGCAGGTTCCACACTCAGCTCAACAAGTGGCCTGTCACTCCGTGAACAACTCGAAAGGCAAGGGGAAATCCATTCCTCCACAGAAGACGAGGCGTGACTCTCTTGTCCATACTCTGCAGGTACCCTGCGACCCGAGTCAGAAATGGAGAGGACCCCTGACGTTCCTGCCTCCATTTGAGATGAGGCCCTCTTCGATTGCACCAAACCCAGTTGAGTAACGAAGGGCCCCTCCCAAATCCACAGTGTCCCTGACTTCTCAGAGGCACCCTTAGAAGTTGCCTGAGGTCACCGACACAAATCAAGGGAACCCAGGGTTCCCTGCCGCAACCCGAGAAAGACCTCAAGAGTCCTTCTTCAATGCGTCTTGAGGCCCGATTCGCCTACTATGACTCGAGAGCAATCACGCACTCCCCTTCACCACACGCACGGAGACCTGACGTCCCTAGCACCACACGAGAGGCTCTCTGAGCTCCCCGTTGTACCTCGTGAGAAATCTGATACTGGCGCCGCAGCTGGAGAAAACCCACAAGATGCCCCCGTCATCGCGAGATGAGGGCCTTTTTTCCTGCATGGCCAGGAAAACAATCCCGAGTCGTCTCTCCAAACTCCATAGGAGGCTTCACTCCCTTTACGCCACGCAGTGGGCTCCAAGAGATATCCGTCGCGACTCAACAGGAGAGCGGAGTCCTTTTTTTCCCCTCAAGACGAGGCCTGACTCTCCGGGTGAGTCGAGAATGCAACACTGAGATCCCTGTTGGCCCAGTAGTGGAACACTAGGTCCTGGACACAAGCGTAGATGAGGTCTATTTTGCCCTGCAGTGACTGGAGAGCAATCCCCAGTTCTAACTTGCAACTCGAATGGAATACTGGATTTTCCTGGCGCCACACAAGAGGCTCCCTGAGATCCCCGTGGTACTTCATGAGACACCCCACACTGGCGCCGCAGCTCGAGAAAACCCACGAGACGCCACCGTCATCTCGAGATGAGGGCCTTTTTTCCTGCATGACCTGGAGTCCAATCCCGAGTCCTCTCTCCAAACTCCACAGGAGGCTTGACTCCCTTTAGTACACACAGTGGGCTCCAAGAGATACCCATCGCGACTCGAGACGAGAGCGGAATTCTTTGCTTACCCTCGAGGTGAGAACTGACTCCCCGGATGAGTCTGGAATGCAAACCCCAAATCCCTGTCGCCCCTGGAGAGCAACGTTAGATCCTGGACACAAGCCTAGATTAGGTCTCTTTTGCCCTGCAGTGACTCTAGCGCAATCCCCAGCTCCCCCTCGCAACCCGAATGGAAGACTGGATTTCAAGGTCAACAAGATGAAGCCTAAATTCCCGGTCATAACTCGAGAATCCCGCCGCAACTCGAGCAAAACCACGTGGTTCTCCCGTCATGGCAAGATGAGGCCCTTGCCCGCTACAGCGTTTCAAAAGATGTACCAGGTTCCGTCTTGAAATGCAAAACGGTACTTGGCACCCTTGATGCGACCCCAAAAGTCCCCCAACACGCCGGTCTCACTCAAGGGGAACACCGAGGTTCCCGGCACCACTTCATTTAAGCCCCTTCTCCCCTCCTGATCGTGACCGGTGGGTCGATTCCCCTGCTTTGTCTGCAAGGGGGCCCGACCTTCCCTGCACAACTCAGGATGAGGCCGGTCTCATGGAGAAATTCGATACGTAGCTTTGTGGGCGGTGCCACTTGCTGAAAGACTCCAATTTCCCGGTCCACTCTTGATAAGAATCCGATGCTCGGACACCTCTTGGAAGGCAGCCTTGAGTATGAAGGTACAACACGAGGGGGCACTAACACACCTGTGCATCATCCGGAAAAACGGGCAGGTTACACACACAGCTCGACAAGTGGCCTGTCACCTCGAGAACAACTCGAGAGGCAAGAGGAGTCCCATCCTCCAGAAAAGACGAGGCCTGACTCTCCTGTACCAACACGCAGGGACCTTGCGATCTGAATCAGAAATGGAGAGGAACACTGAGGTTCCTGCTTCAACTCGAGATGAGTCCCTCTTACATTCCACCAAATGCAGAGGAGTCTCGAGAGGCCCCTCCAAACTGCACAGTATCCCTGACTTCTCAGAGGCACTCTGAGAAGTTCCCTGAGGTCGCAGGCACAAGTCAAGGGAACCCTGGGTTTTATGCAGTGACCCGAGAAAGACCTCGAGAGTCCTTCTTCAACCCGTCTTGAGGCCCGATTACCCTACCATGACTCGAGAGCAATGACGAGCTCCCCCTAGCCATCTCATGGGGACCTGACTTCCCTGGCGCCACACGAGAGGCTCCCTGAGCTCCCTCTCGTACCTCATCAGAAACCCGGCACTAGCGCAGCAGTCTAGAAAACCCACGAGACGCCGCCATCATCGCGAGATGAGGGCCTTCTTTTCCTGCATGGCCTGGAGAGGAATCCCGAGTCCTCTATCCAAACAGCACAGGAGGCTTGACTCCCTTTAGGGCACACAGTGGGCTCCAAGAGATACCCATCGAGACTCAAAAGGACAGCGGAGTTCTTTGCTTCCCCTCGAGCCAAGGCCTGATTCCCCGGGTGAGTCTGGTATGCAACCCCAAGATCCCTGTCGCCCCTAGGGACGAACATTAAGTCCTGGACACAAGCCTAGATGAGGTCTATTTTGCCCTGCAGTGACTCGAGAGCAATCCCCAGCTCTCCCTTTAAACCCGAATGGAAGATAGGACTTCCCTGGCTCAACACATGAGGAAAACTGTATTCCCCGTCGAAACTCGAGAATCCCGCCACAACTCGAGAAATGCCACGTGGTTCCCCCGTCATCCCAAGATGAGGCCCTTGCCCCCTACAGCGTCTCAAGAGAAGTCCCACGTTCCGTCTTGAAGTGCGAAACAGTATTGGCACCCTTGATGCGCCCTCAAAAGTTCCTCGACACACCAGTCTGACTCTAGGAGAACACCGAGGTTCCCGGCACCACTACATCTGGGCCCCTTCTCCCCTCCTGATCACGACAGGAGGGTCGATTCCCCTGTTTTGTCTTGAAGGGGTTCCCGCCTTTCCCGGTGCATCTCAGGATGAGGCCGGTCTCACGAGGATATTCGAGACATAGCCACGTGGATGGTGACACATGCCGAAAGACCCCGATTTCCCGGTCCGCTCTTGATAAGATCCTGATGCCCGGACACCTCTTTGAAGATAACCCTTTTGATGAAGGCACAACACTTAGGGGCACTGACACCCCTGGGTATCGTCCGGAGAAACCCGCAGGTACCACACACAGCTCGAGAAGTGACCTGTCACCCCGTGAACAACTGGAGAGGCAAGCAGAGTTCCATTCCTCCACACAAGACGAGGCCTGACTCTCCTGTTCGAACTCTGCAGCGAAACTGCGATCCGAGTCAGATCTGGCCCAGGGGAAGTCAGGAGAGGAAACATGAGTTTCCTGCCTCCACTCGAGATGAGGCCCTCTTCCATTGCGACAAACCCAGTGGAGTCCCGAGAGGCCCCATCAACTCCACAGCGTCCCTCACCTCTCAGAGGCACCCTGGGAAGTTCCCTCAGGTCCCCGGCAGAAGTCGGGGGAAACGAGGGTTTCCCGCTGCAACCCGAGAAAGACATCGAGAGTCCTTCTTCAACGCGTCTTGAGGCCCTAGTCCCCTCCCATGACTCTAGAACAATGACGCGCTCCTTCTCGCCACGTGCATGGAGACATGACTTCCCTGGCGCCGCACGAGAGGCTCCCTGAGATCCTCGTCTTGCCTCGGGAGAAAACCCCCACTGGTGCCGCAGCTCGAGGAAACCCCTGAGATGCCCCCGTCCTCGCGAGGTGAGGGCCTTCTTTTCCTGCCTGGCCTGGAGAGCAATCACGAGTCCTCTCTCAAAAGTGAAGAGGAGGCTGGACTCCCTTGAGGCCACTCAGGGGGCACCAAGATATCAGCGTCGCGACTCGGGAGGAGAGCGGAATCCTTTGCTTCTCCTCGAGGCGAGGCCTGACTCCCCGGGGGAGCATGGGATGCAACCCCGAGATCCTTGTCTTCCCTGGAGAGGAGCATTAGGTCCTGGACACACGCCTAGATGAGGTCTCTTTGGCCCTGCGTGACTCGAGCGCAACCCCCAGCTTTCCCTCGCCACTAGAATAGAAGGTTGGGCTACCCAGGGCCGACACAAGAGGAAGCCTGTAATCCCCTGTCGTAACACGAGAATCCCGCGGCAACTCGAGAAAAACCACGTGGTTCCCACCTCTTCGCAAGATGAGGCCCTTGCCCGCGACGGCGTATCAAGGGAAGTCCCCTGTTCCGCCCTGAAGAGCGAAACGGGACCTGACAGCCTTCATGCGACCCCCAAAAGTTCCCCGATATGCCGGGTTCCCTCAAGTGCAACACCGAGGGTCCCGGCACCGCTTCCTCTGAGCCCCTTCTCCCCTCCTGATCGCGACAGGAGAGTCGATTCCCCTGCGTGGTCTGGAAGGCGTTCCCGGACTTGCCGGCGTACCTCAAGAGGAAGCCGGTCTCACGAGGACATTCGAACGAGCCACGTGGGTGGTGCCACATGCCTAACGAGCCCGATTCCCCGTTCCGCTCTTGAGAAGAACCCGATGACGAACCCCTCTTCGAGGGAAACCCTGTGGGTGAAGGCAAAGCCCGAAGCGGAACTGACACCCCCGTGCATCATCCGGAAACACCCGCGGGTTCCACACACAGCTCGACGAGGGGCCTGTGGCCCTCTGAACAACTCGAGAGGCAAGCGGGGTTCCCTTCCTCAGACAAGACGAGGCCTGACTCTCCTGTTCCAACTCTGCAGGGACCCTGCGGTCGGAGTCCGAAACGGAGAGGAAGCCTGAGGTACTTGCCTCCCCACGAGATGAGGACCTCTTCCGTTGCGCCAGACCCAGCGGAGTCCCGAGGGGCCCCGCCACCTCCACAGGATCCCTCGCCTCTCAGAGGCACCCTGGGAAGTTCCCTAAGGTCCCTGGCAGAAGGCGAGGGAAACGAGGGTTTCCCGCCGTCCCCCGAGAAAGACCTCGAGAGTCCTTCTTCAATGCGTATCAAGGGCCTTGTCCCCTCCCGTGACTCAAGAGACATGACCCGCTCCCCCTCGCCACGCGCATGGAGACCTGACTTCCCTGGCGCCGCACGAGAGGCTCCCTGAGATCCTCTTCGTGCATCGGGAGAAAACCCCCACGGGCGCAGCAGCTCGAGGAAACCCCTGAGACGCACCCGTCCTCGCGAGCTGAGGGCCTTCTTTTCCTGCATGGCCTGGAGAGCAATCCCGGGTCCTCTCTCCAAACGGAAGAGGAGGCTGGACTCCCTTGAGGCCGCTCAGGGGGCTGCCAGAGACCCGCGTCGCGACTCGAGAGAAAGGTCGAGTCCTTGGCTTCCCTCGAGACGAGGCCTGACTCCCCGGGGGAGCCTGGAATGCAACCCCGAGATCCCTGCCTTCCCTGGAGAGGAATATTAGGTCCCGGACACACGCCTAGGTGAGGTCTCTTCGGCCCTGCAGTGACTCGAGCGCAACCCCCAGCTTTCCCTGGCAACTCCAGGGGAAGTTTGGGCTTCCCAGGGCCAACCCAAGAGGAAGCCTGAGATCCCCGTCGTAACTCGAGAATCCCGCCGCAACTCGAGAAACACCACGTGGTTCCCACCTCTTCGCAAGATGAGGCCCTTGCCCGCGACGGCGTCTCAAGGGAAGTCCCCTGTTGGGCCCTGAAGTGCGAAACGGTCCCTGACAGCCTTCCTGCGACCCCCAAATGTTCCCCGACATGCCTGGTTCCCTCGAGGGGAACACCGAGGGTCCCGGCACCGCTTCCTCTGAGCCCCCTCTCCCCTCCTGATCGCGACAGGAGAGTCGATTCCCCTGCGTGGTCTCTAAGGGGTTCCCGGCCTTCCCGGCACACCGCAGGATGGGGCCGGTCTCACGAGGAAATTCGAGACGAGCCACGTGGGTGGTGCCACATTCCGAACGCCCCCGATTCCCCGGTCCGCTCTTGAGAAGGACCCGAGGCCTGGACCCGTCTTCGAAGGCAACCCTGTTGGTGAAGGCACAACACGAAGGGGCACTGTCACTGTCGTGCATCGTCCGGAAACACCCGCAGGTTCCACACACAGCTCAACAAGGGGCCTGAGACCCCCTGAGCACCTCGAGAGGCAAGCGGAGTTCCCTTCCTCAGACAAGACGATTCCTGTCTCTCTTGTCCCAACTCTGCAGGGACCCTGCGGTCGGAGTCCGAAACGGAGAGGAAGCCTGAGGTTCCTGCCTTCCCTGGAGATGAGGCCCTCTTCCATTGCGCCAAACACAGCGGAGTCCTGAGAGGCCCCGCCAACTCCACAGCATCCCTCATCTGTCAGAAGCACACTGGGAAGTTCCCTAAGGTCACCGGTAAACTGTTATTGCACAAGGTCCCCATGAAAAGGCCCATGCAGCAGGACAGCCACAGATTCTGTCTGCCATTAAAGGGCAGTAAGGTGCCCTCCCCACTTCTTTGCTGCCTCGGCGGCCACCAGGTTGCAATTCGCGTACCCTTCCCTTTCCCATCCTAGCAGGTGCTCCAGGGCCCGCTGGCCTACAAAGTGCCAGAAGCAGGGCTAGGCCAGCCGGCCAGAATTCAGGGTTCTGTCCCTTGGACTTCCAGCGGACACTAGGCTGCTTGGGAAAACCGCGCAGACTCTGAGGTTTTTCAGCAGAGGGGTGGAGCGGTAAAGGCCTTGACCCCAAAGACGAGGCCTTTCTGCGACCGCCAGGTTGGGGAGCTCTGAGACTGTGCCAACACAGGGCGGAATACATGGTTCCCTGCTCCACGCAGTCCCCGTTCCCTTACCTGTGTTCCGCACCCCTCCGCTGTGGCCAATGGATGCCGATCCTTGGGGATCCAGGAGTTCACGAAATGGGCATTCCCAGCCGCAATGGCGACCCCCAACAGCACATCTGGAAAGCCCTCCCCCACCCCCGCCAGGAGCCGACCCCCGCTGCGAACGGACCCCCCCACCCCGCCCCGCGCCGCCAGGTTTCGCCCCGGCCCTGCCGGGCTCCCGGCGGGTTCCCAGCCACATTGGCGACCCCCGGGAGCACAACAGGGACCGACCACCCACCCACAGCGAGCGGAATCTCGACCTGTGCAGCCCAGGTTTACCCCGCCCTGGGTGCGCTCCCGGAGCGTTTCCAGCCGCAGTGGCCATCTCCGAGAGCACAACTGGGAAGCCCTCCCCCACCCCCGCCAGGAGCCGACACCTGCCCTGCGCCGCCCGGGTTCGCCCCGCCCCTGCCACGCTCCAGGGGCGCTGCCCACCTTCACCAGTGGCTTCTGGTGAGCCCCGTCCCCACGCCCGGTTCCAGGAGAGGCTCTCGGACCTCGCTGCTGCCGCCAGGTCAAACATGAGGACAATACATACACCCCACAGAGACAATCCAAGCTGTCTATGATTTAGGGATAAAACGAGGACTACAGAAAGGCAAGATGACCTGACCTAGGAGGGCCATGATATTCTATAGAACCAGACAAAGTTGGTTACCAAGAAAACTTTTTTCCTTGGAACCCGGAAAGCTGTTTCTTTGCATATGCAATGACCAACAATTAGCTTGTTACCCAAGCCTGCCTCACTGCCACCCCCATCCCCCCACTCCCCAGAAGACTGGCTCAAAGAAATATTTTAAATCTCAGGCGGAAACCTGGAAGATGTCTTGTCTGTCTGTTTGGATTAAGGTATGTGTCAGTGTGAGCCTTGTGTTTTTTGATAATATTGCTCAAGTTCTGTGTTCTAATATCAATGGTCTCAAGACAAGGCAGCCCTTCCAAATCAAACTGCTGGAAATACAAGAAAACATTGACCTAAATGAATGTCAGAGTCCCGTGAACTGGGAACTAGTCAATATTAAATATCTAGTATTTTTGGTTTTGCTCCTCCATTATAGACATGTCTAAGAGTCAACAACATTAAGCACAACATGTTCATAGTGCCTAGGTTTATTCTAAGGTAAAAATTGCTCTATTGTTATATGTGTCACAAGCTTGTCAGCAAGAAAGTACCTGGAAACAGCAACAACCAATGTAAAAAATGTAAATGTGATATGAGCTTTTAGATAAACTCTTAACAATAATTATACTCTAAAATATCCGCCTCTCATAGTCTTGATTGAAGGCAGAGGAGAAGGGGATGACAGAGGATAAGATGGTTGGATGGCATCACTGACTCGATGGACATGAGTTTGAGCAAGCCCCTGGAGTTGGTGATGGACACGGAAGCCTGGCGTCCTGCAGGCCACGGGGTCACAAAGAGTCAGACTCGACTGAGCAACTGAACTGAACTGAACTTACAATCGTTCCTCCAGGTGTTTTGGTTACCTGAGTTTCTATCCTGGTGCTAAACTAAGTGACGACAGTGTATTGAATAGCTAGGTCACTTCCAAATAAATGAAACTTCTTAAACATTCACGACTTGAAAGGACCTCCCTTTTACACAGAAACAAAAGAGATTTTTGACTCTGCATGAATAGTGACTGGCACCATCTGAACATATTAAATGTAAGAAAGCAATTTTTTTGTTTTGTTTTGTTTTGTTCTGTTCTTGCAGGAAGCGGGGTGGGCGCTATTATCACTGATAGGTATGCTCACCAATCTATCAAATGCCAATATAAGAGTCAGTTCTTGGTTGCTGAAGGGAAATGTATGACTTGTTATTACAAGAATGTATGGAATGCAATCACACTTTAAGAAGGAAAACGAAGTAGTTCTGTCTTACAGGTGGCATTTTCAGGACGGGAGAAGCAAAGGAATGGGTACAGAATGGGATAAGGAGGTTGTAGGGAAAGTAGCCCCCCAGAAAAGAGTTTTGTGCCTAGCACAAGTTTTCTTGAGATGTTGAACTGCCTTTGCTAATGGAGTTTAAGTTTCTTTACCTCTTAAGTGATCTCTTCTAGGTTGACCTAGAACAGAAATCTTTTGTTAGCTTTGGCTAAGAGGAGAAGTATTGTTTCACGGTGACATATGTGATCCTACCTGACTGTTCTCATCCCCTTTGATATCTATGCACTGCTGCTGCTGCTGCTGCAGCTGCTAAGTGGTTCAGTTGAGGCTGACCCTGTGCCATGCCATAGATGGCAGCCCACCAGGCCCCGCAGTCCCTGGGGTTCTCTAGGCAAGAACACTGGAGTGGGTTGCCATTTCCTCCTCCTACGCATGAAAGTGAAAAGTGAAAATGAAGTCGCTCAGTGGTGTCCGACTCTTAGCCACCCCATGGACTGCAGCCTACCAGGCTCCTCCGTCCTTGGGATTTTCCAGGAGTGGGATGCCATTTCCTTCTCCCATATCTATGCACAAGCCTGCCTAAATAATTGACTTCTAGCCAACTTTGGGATGCCCATGACCACCCACCCTTACCAGGCAACAGAGAAGAGAAAAACACTTACCACAGGAGGTTCTGATAAGGAACAAGGAACTAACAAGCTCCCACCTACCAGGAATCTGAAGAGGTCAACAAGAAGTCAGCAAGAGATGAGAGACTGCAGTCCAGGTGGTCCTAGCTACTTCCATCTAGCAACAAACACCCAGCATAGTCAAAACGATTTCAATGTTAAAGAATAAATAAATAAATAAATAAAAGGACAGAAGTTCTTTGAACACATGTCTGAATTTAGGGGTGAGGCATTACATATGTGTCCCAGGATAATCTTAAAGTGTCAGAAAGTAAAGAAATTAAAGACAACTATCAAGCTGTCCAAACTGATAAAAATGAATGATTACACAGTTTTATCTGTATACATTAGCAGATAATAATCTGAAAAGGAATTTAAAAAAATTCCCTTTCAATAATATCAACATGAATAAAACACTTTGCCATGGATGTAACGAGGATGACAAGACTGGCACACTGGAAATTATACACCCTGGCTGAAAACTATCCTGAATACATGGACAGATATTCCATAACGATGGAAAGACTTAAGATGGCAATACCATGGAATGCGTCTTGAATCTGAAATGAAGATTTGATATGATTTGATCACTCAGAGCTTTTGTGTCATCAAGTGTTATTAAAGTATTAAAGACATAGAGAAAGCTGCTGACTTAGACTCGAGGCGGGGTGGGGGGGGTAGTAAGAGTACCCCCTGCTGGTCTTTAGCCAGATATTCTACAGGCACTAGCAGTCAGCTAAGGAAAGAAAGGAACTGTTTCAGGGAATGGCACCAGGCCCCTCCCCCACGACATGCATTGAGATAATATTGGCAGCAGGTGAGTCATCCCGGGCCAAAACTTGATTGACATGAATCTTGAAGAAAGGCAGTATTGCAGGCAAATATATCATTTCCTTAACATAGATAAGGAGAACAAGCTAGGAGGAAAACATGCTGTTTTGTTCAAATCGCTTCTGAGCCTTTTGGGGGAACCGACCTGAAGCCAGAGTCTAGCGGAAATACATAGGATATTTACATCGCTTAAGACAAACATTTTCTTAGGAAAAAATGCATTGCTTGGCTCAAGGTTTGTCTGCGAAATTCTTACACATCAGGAGATGGCTCCGAGCTGGGTTTCCACACACAAGAACATCCATGCAAAGGACAAGCCTGCACAGCCCATCTGCCCTGCTCCCGCACAGCCAGCAGCATTTCCAAGTGACCTCCTAAGGCCTTCCCCAAAATACAGGGGCACCTCTGGGTTTCCTGTTTCCCTCACTTTGAACACTTTTCTTAAAAAAAAAAAAAATCCTGCACACTTCTTGATAGAATGCCACAGTGCAAGGAATACAGTTCTTCAATATTTAAACCTCCATTTGCAAAACACTTGGGGCTTGGTTTTGTTTTGTTTTGTTTTTTAATTACACCACCACATAATTTAAAGCTTTTACACGTTCTAATTATTCAGTTCCAAAACACCAAACTTTTATTGCACAGGGTCTTCATGAAAAGGCCCAAGCAGCTGGACAACCACAGATTCTGCCATGAAAGGGCAGCAAGGTGCCCATCCCCTTCTTTGCTGCCTGGGCGGCCACCAGGGTTTGAAATCCATGCACCCTACTAAGTTTCTAGGGTGCAATCCGTGGACCCTTCCTTTTCCCATCCCAGCAGGTGCTCAAGGGCCCGCTGGCTTACAAAGTGCCAGAAGCAGGGCTGGGCCAGCCGGCCAGAGTTCAGTGTTCTGTCCCTTGGACTTCCAGCGGACACTAGGCTGCTTGGAAGAACCGCGCAGACTCGGAGATTTTTCAGCAGAGGGGTGGAGCGGTAAAGGCCTTGACCCCAAAGGCAGGGCTTTTCTGCGACCACCAGGTTGGGGAGCTCCGAGAATGTGCCAACAGACGGCTGAATACTTGGTTCCCTGCTCCACGCAGTCCCAGTTCCCTTACCTGTGGTCCGCAGCCCTCCGCTGCACCCACGGGATGGCGATCCTTGGGGACCCAGGAGCGGACGAAATGGGCGTTCCCAGCCGCAGTTGCAACCCCCGAGAGCACAACTGGGAACCCCTCCCTATGCCCCCCATGAGCCGACCCCCGCCCCGCGCCGCCAGGGTTAGCCCCGCCCCTGCCGCGCTCCCTGCGCGTTCCCAGCCGCAGTGGCGACCCCCGGGAGCACAACTGGGACCGACCCCCACCTAAAGCCATCGGAATCTCGACCCGCGCAGCCCAGGTTTACCCAGTCCCGGGTGCACTCCCGGTGCGTTTTCAGCCTCAGTGTCCACCTCCGAGAGCACAACTGGGAAGCCCGCCCCCACCCCCGCCAGAAGCCGACCCCCGCCCCACGCCGCCCGCGTTCGCCCCGCCCCTGCACGGTCCAGGTACCTTCCCAGCTTCTAGCGTTCACGCCCGGGTAGGAGCAGGATGTAGGAGTATGGGAGATGTGTCTGGAGCCTGACAGCCTCAGCTCCGCTCCGCTCTGGCCTGCCCTTTGGACCTAGGAGCCAGGCCAACTTGCAGAGGGCTTAGGGCCCCATTGTATGCAAACTACCAAGGCCTACCGCAAGGAGAGCTCTGTCCGAGGGAAGGGAAGCGCCCCAGGCTGCGTTCCCAAGCTGTTGCTTGGCAATGCAGACTCAGCGGTAAACGGAGGGAATCAGGGTCCTAGTGCCCCCGTCTTGGGGAGGAAGCTCCACAGCCAGAGTGTTCCTCCCTTTGTGCCCAGAAAGCGCCTGCCAGACTGGGCTTCCCCGGAGCTCTGTTGCAGAGCAGAGACGTGTGGATGTGTTTTGGGGCCTTGACATGTGCGTTTGGGCTCCCTAGCACAGCCCCAGCGTAGGGGAACCAGCCCCTGAGCAAAGAGCTCCAGGCAGTGCTTTGTGCCCAGGCCTGGATGCCCAGTCCCAGCACGCGGGAGAGATGAGTTAGGCTGCCGGCGGGTCCTTGCAAGCCTGTATTGGAAAGGACCGAGTGAGCTTCCACACTGGCGGAGCTGCAGACCTGCGCCCAGGCGCGATAGGACAGAGCCCCTGTCGAGAGGCTGCTCTTCCTGGGCGAGCCTCGCCAAGCCCTTCCCAGCTTCTAGCGTTTGCACCTGCAAAGGAGCAGGCTGCGGGAGTGTGGGCGACATGACTGGCTCCTGACTGGCCTCAGCTCCGCTCTTGCCTTCCCTTTGGACCTAGGAGCCAGGCCTTCTTGCAGACGGCTTAGGGCACGGGGGTGTGCAAACTGTGAAAGCCTCCCACAAGGAGACCTCTGTCTGAGGGAAGGGAAATGCCCTAGGTTGCATTCCCAAGCTGTTGCTTGGTAGCCCAGACTCAGCGCTGAACGGAGGGAATCAGGGTCCCAGTGCCCCTGTCATGGGGAGGGAGCTCCACAGCCAGAGTGTTCCTCCGTTTGTGTTCAGAAACCGCCTTACAGACTGGGCTTCCCCGGAGCTCAGCTCCAGAGCAGAGTCGTGTGCATGTGGTTTGGGGCCTTCCCCTGTGCCTTTGGGCTCCCTAGCACAGCCCCAGTGCAGGGGAACCAGCCCCTGAGCAGAGAGCTCCAGGCAGTGCTCTGTGCCCTGGATTGGAAGCCCACTCCCAGCACGCGGGAGAATAGAGTCAGGCCGCCGTCGGGTGCTTGCAAGCCTGTATTGGGAAGGACCGAATGAGCTTCCACTCCGGCGGAGCTCCAGATCTGCGCCCAGGCGCGATATCGCAGAGCCCCGGCCTAGAGGCTGCTCTGCCTGGGCGAGCCTCGCCAAGCCCTTCCCAGCTTCTAGCTTTCACGCAGGGGAAGGAACAGACTGCGGAAGTGGGGGAGACGTGACTGGCGGGCGCCTTACTGGCCTCAGCTCCGCTCTTCCCTTCCCTTTGCACCTATGATCCATGCCTACTTGCAGAGGGCTTAGGGACCGAAGGAGAGCTCTGTCAGAGGGAAGGGAAGCGCCCCAGGCTGCATTCCCAAGCTGTTGTTTAGCCGCCCAGACTCAGCGCTGCACAGGGGTAATCAGGCTCTCTGTGCCTGCAGCTTCACACACAGGTGTGTCTCTGTAGGAATCAAGAAAGATCCTGACAGAGTGAGGTTCATTAGAGCTATACTAAAGAGCAAAGGCTTGTCCATGTGGTCTTGCCTTCCCCTGTGCCTTTGGGTCTCCAGGCTCGGCCCCAGCTCCGTGGAAACAACCCCTGAGAAAATATCTTCAAGATACGCTTTTCCCAGAGGCTGGGAACTGGGGTTCATAGGAGGAGAGAAAAGCAAGCCTCCTTCGGGCATGAAAGGCAGCCAACCTGCCTGTGTTTTGAAGCCTCTATTTGGAAGGAATGGGTTAGCTTCTCCTAAAGGAGACCTCCAGATCTGCTCAGAAGTCGGTAATTCCAGAGGCAGGTTACTGGTTCCTGACTGCCCTTTGCTAGCCTTGAAAGATATTCCTAGATTCTAGTTATTTTCCATGAAGGAGCAGGCTTCGGGAATGTGTCAGACGGGACTGGCTCCTTATTGACCTCAGCTCAGCTATTGCCTTTCCATTCAAACTAGAACAAGGCCCTACTTTATGAAGGGTAAGGGTCTTCTTCTTTGCAAACTGCCAAGGGCTACAGCAATGAGACCTCTGTCAAGGTGAGGGAAGCCTAAGAGGATGGATTCTCAAGCAGGTGCTTTGCCACAAAGCATCAGCACCCCACGGAGAGAATCAAGCTCCCTGTGCACCAATGTTGGGAGTGTAGCTTCACACACAGAGTTGTCTCTATAGGAGCCAAGAATGTTCCTGAGAGATTAGGTTCACTAAACCTCTCCTACAGAGCATAGACCTGTCTATGTGGTTTTGCCTTCCCCTGTGAGTTGGGTCCCCGAGGTCCGCCACACCTCCGGGGAAACTGTCCCTGAGAAAAGATCTCCAGGAACCGCTTCGCCGAGGCTGGGAAATGCTGTTCACATGAAGTAAGGCAAGCGAATCTCCTGCAGAGTAAAAGAGGCCTTACAGTCCCTGGAGGAGCAGGCTGCCAGAGTGTGTGAAACCTGACTGTTGCCTTACTGGCCTCAGCTCCGCCATTGCCTGTTCATCCGAGCTAGCACCCAGGCCTACTTGGAAAAGCGTTTGGGTGCAGATTTCTACAAAGTGCCAAGGGCTACAGCAGTGAGAATTCTCTCGGTGGTAAGGGAGAGCATTTTATGGATTCTCAAGCTGTTTTCTGAATGACAGCGTCAAAATGAACAGAGAGAATCAGGCTCTCTGTGCCCCTATGTTAGGTACGCAGCTTCACACACAGAGGTGTCTCTGTAGGAGCCAAGAATGCTCCTGAGAGATGAGGTTCACTAGAGGTCTGCTACAGAGCATAGACCTGTCCATGTGGTCTTGCCTTACCCTGTGCCTTTGGGCCCCGGGCTCGGCCCCAGCTCCGTGGAAACAACCCCTGAGAAAATATCTTCAAGATACGCTTTTCCCAGAGGCTGGGAACTGGGGTTCATAGGAGGAGAGAAAAGCAAGCCTCCTTCGGGCACGAAAGGCAGCCAACCTGCCTGTGTTTTGAAGCCTCTATTTGGAAGGAATGGGTTAGCTTCTCCTAAAGGAGACCTCCAGATCTGCTCAGAAGTCGGTAATTCCAGAGGCAGGGTGCTGGTTACTGACTGCCCTTTGCCAGCCTTGCAAAGACATTCCAAGATTCTAGAGTTATATTCCATGAAGGAGCAGGCTTCGGGAATGTGTCAGAGGGGACTGGCTCCTTATTGGCCTCAGCTCAGCTATTGCCTTTCCATTCAAACTAGGACAAGGGCCTACTTTATGAAGGGTAAGGGTCTTCTTCTTTGAAACTGCCAAGGGCTACAGCAATGAGACCTCTGTCAAGGCGAGGGAAGCCTAAGAGGACGGATTCTCAAGCAGGTGCTTTGCTACAAAGCATCAGCACCCCACGGAGAGAACCAAGATCCCTGTTCCCCAATGTTGGGAGTGTAGCTTCACACACAGAGTTGTCTCTATAGGAGCCAAGAATGTTCCTGAGAGATTAGGTTCACTAAACCTCTCCTACAGAGCATAGACCTGTCCATGTGGTTTTTCCTTCCCCTGTGAGTTGGGTCCCCGAGGTCCGCCACACCTCCGGGGAAACTGTCCCTGAGAAAAGATCTCCAGGAACCGCTTCGCTGAGGCTGGGAAACGCTGTTCACAGGAAGTAAGGCAAGCGAATCTCCTGCAGAGAAAAAGAGGCCTTACTGTCCCTGGAGGAGCAGGCTGCCAGAGTGTGTGAAACCTGACTGTTGCCTTGCTGGCCTCAGTTCCACCATTGCCTGTTCCTCCGAACTAGGACCCAGGCCTATTTGGAGAAGCGTTTGGCTGCGGATTTCTACAAAGTGCCAAGGGCTACAGCAGTGAGAATTCTCTCAGTGGTAAGGGAGAGCATTTTATGGATTCTCAAGCTGTTTTCTGAATGACAGCGTCAAAATGAACAGAGAGAATCAGGCTCTCTGTGCCCCTATGTTAGGTACGCAGCTTCACACACAGAGGTGTCTCTGTAGGAGCCAAGAATGTTCCTGAGAGATGAGGTTCACTAGAAGTCTGCTACAGAGCATAGACCTGTCCATATGGTTTTGCCTTGCCCTGTGAGTTGGGTCCCCGAGGTCCGCCCCAGCTCAGGGGAAGGAGTCCCTGAGAAAAGATCTCCAGGGACCGCTATTCCCCTAGGCTGGCAAACGCAGTTCACAAGAGGTAACACAAGCGAGCCTCCTGCAAGGCACAACAGGCCTTAGTGTCCCTGGACGATCAGGCTGCCAGAGTGTGTGAGACCTGACTGGTGCCTTACTGGCCTCAGCTCCGCCATTGCATGTTCCTCCGAACTAGGACCCAGGCCTACTAGGAGAAGGGTTTGGGTATGGATTTCTAAATACTGCCAAGGGGTATAGCAATGAGAACTGTGTCACGGGTAAGGAAGAGCATTGTATGGATTTTCAAGCTGTTGTTTGAACGACAGCTTCAAAGCTGCACAGAGAGAATCAGACTCTGTGTCTCCATGTTCGGTACACAGCTTCACAGACAGGGGTGTCTCCATAGGAAACAAGAACGTTCCTGACAGAGTGAGGTTCACTAGAGCTCTCCTAGAGAGCAAAGACTTGTCCATGTGGTTTTTCTTCCCCTGTGCGTTTGGGGCTCCAGGCTCGGCCCCAGCTCCGTGGAAACAACCCCTGAGAAAAGATCTTCAAGATCCGCTTTTCCCAGAGGCTGGGATGTGGGGTTCATAGGAGGCGGGAAAAGCAGGCCTCCTTCAGAGAGCAAGAGGCAGCCAAGCGGCCTGCGTTTGGAAGCCTCAATTTGGAAGAATGCGTTAGCTTCCCCTAAGGGAGACCTCCAGATCTGTTCAGAAGTCGGTAATTCCAGAGGCAGTGTGCAGGGTGCTGACTGCCCTTTGCCAGCCTTGCAAAGACATTCCTAGATTCTACAGTTATCTTCCTGAAGAAGCAGGCTTTGGGAATATGTCAGACTTGACTGGCGCCTTATTGGCCTCAGCTCAGCTATTGCCTTTCTATTCAAAGTAGGACAAGGCCCTACTTTATGAAGGGTAAGGGTCTTCTTCTTTCCAAACTGCCGAGGGCTACAGCAATGAGACCTCCGTAAATGCGAGGGAAGCATAAGCGGATGGAATATCAGGAAGGTTCTTTGCCACCAAGCATCAGCACCCCACGGAGGGAATCAGGCTCCCTTTGCCCCTATGTGGGGTGTGTAGATTCACACACAGTGGTGTCTCTACAGGAGCCAAGAATGTTCCTGAGAGATGAGGCTCACAAGAGCTCTCCTACAGAGTGCTCACCTGTACATGTGGTTTCGCCTTCCCCTGTGAGTTGGGTCCCCGAGGCCCGCCCCAGCTCCGAGAAAACAGCCTCTGAGAAAAGATCTCCAGGAACCGCTTTTCGCCCAGGCTGGGAAAAGCTGTTCACAGGAAGTAAGGCAAGTGAGCCTCCTGCAGAGAAAAAGAAGCCTTACTGTCCCTGGAGGAGCAGGCTGCCAGAGTGTGTGAAAACTGACTGGTGCCATACTGGTCTTAGCTCCGCCATTGCTTGTTCCTCCGAACTGGGACTCAGGCCTACTTGGAGAAGGGTTTAGGTGCAGATTTCTACAAACTGCCAAGGGCTACTGCAATGAGAACTCTCTCAGAGGTAAGGGCGAGAATTGTATGGATTCTCAAGCTGTTTTCTGAACGACAGCATTAAACCTGCACAGAGAGAATCAGGCTCTCTGCCGCCATGTTGGGTACACAGTTTCACACACAGAGGTGTCCGCATAGGAGCCAAGAACGTTCGTCAAAGACTGAGGTTCACTAGAGCTCTCTTAGAAAGCAAAGACTTGTTCATGTGGTTTTGCCTTCCCCTGTATGTGTGGGTCTCTGGGCACAACCCCAGCTCCGTGGAAACAACCCCTGAGCAAAGATCTCCAAGAATCTGCTTTTCCCCCATGCTGGGAACCAGGGATCATAGGAGGCAGGAAAAGCAAGCCTCCTTCAGGCAAGAAGAGGCAGCCAACCGGCCTGTGTTTGGAAGCCTCTATTTGCAAGGAATGGGTTAGCTTCTCCAGAAGGAGACCTCCAGATCTGCTCAGAAGATAGATATTCCAGAGGCAGGGTCGAGGTTCCTGACTGCCCTTTGCCAGCCTTGCAAAGACATTCCTAGATTCTAGCAATATTTTCCATGAAGGAGCAGGCATCGGGAATATGTCAGAGTTGACAGGTGCCTTACTGGCCTCAGCTCAGCTATCGCCTTTCCTTTCAAACTAGGATCAGGGCCTACTTGGTGAAGGGTAAGGGTCTGCTTCTTTCCAAAGTGCCAAGAGACACAGCAATGAGACCTCTGTCAAGGCGAGGGAAGCGTAAGCGGATGGATTCTCAAACAGGTGCTTTGCCACAAAGCATCAGCACCCCACAGAGAGAATCAGGCTCCCTGTGCCCCTATGTTCGGTGTGTAGCTTTACACACAGAGGTGTCTCTGTACGAGCCAAGAATGTTCCTAAGAGATGAGACACACTAACGTCTCCTACAGAGCATAGACCTGTCCATGTGGTTTTTCCTTCCCCTGTGAGATGGGTCCCCGAGGTCCACCCCAGCTCTGGGGATAGAGCCCCTGAGAAAAGATCTCCAGGAACTGCTTTTTGCCCAGGCTGGGAAACGCAGTTCACAGGAGGCAAGGCAAGCGAGCCTCCCGCAGGGAAAAATAGGCCTTACTGTCCCTGGAGGAGCAGGCTGCCAGAGTGTGTGACACCTGACTGGTGCCTTACTGACCTCAGCTCCGCCATTGCATGGCCATCCAAACCAGGACCCAGGCCTACTTGGAGAAGGGTTTGGGTGCGGATTTGTAAAAACTGCCAAGGGCTACTGCAATGAGAAGTCTCTCAGAGGTAAGGGAGAGCATTGTATGGATTCTCAAGCTGTTGTTTGAACGACAGCTTCAAAGCTGCAAAGAGAGAATCAGGCCCTGTGTGCCCCCTTGTTGGGTATGCAGCTCCACACACAGAGGTATCCCCGTAGAATCCAAGACTTTCCTCACATACTGAGGTTAACTAGAGTTCTCCTACAGAGCAAAGACTTGTCCATGTGGTTTTGCCTTCCTCTGTGCGTCTGGGTCTCCGGGCTCAGCTCCAACTCCGTTGAAATAGCCCCTGAAAAAAGATCTCCAAGAACCACTTTTCCCCCAGGCGGGAAGCGGAGTTCACAGGAAGCGGAACAAGCAAGCCTCCTTCGGGCAAGTAGAGGCAGCCAACTAGCCTGTGTTTGGAAGCCTCTCTTTGGAAGGAATGGTTAGCTTCTCCAAAAGAAGACCTCCAGATCTGCTCAGAAGACGGAAATGCCAGAGGCAGGGTCGAGGTTCCTGACTGTCCTTTGCCAGCCTTGCAAAGACATTTCTAGATTCTAGCGTTATTTTCCATGAAGGAGCAGGCTTCAGGAATATGTCAGACTTGACTGGCGCCTTACTGGCCTCAGCTCAGCTATCGCCTTTCCGTTTAAACTAGGACAAGGGCCTACTTGGTGAAGGGTAAGGGTCTGCTTCTTTCCAAACTGCCAAAGGCTACAGCAAAGACACCTCTGTCAAAGAGAGGGAAGTGGAAGCGGATGGATTCTCAAACAGGTGCTTTGCCACAAAGCATCTGCACCCCACGGAGAGAATCAGGCTGCATTTGCCCCTATGTTGGGTGTGTAGCTTCAAACACAGAGGTGTCTCTATAGGAGCCAATAATGTTCCTGGGAGATGAGGTTCACTAGAGCTCTGCTATGGAGCATAGACCTGTCCATATGGTTTTGCCTTCCCCTGTGAGTTGGGTTCCCAATGTTCGCCCCAGCTCCGAGGAAGAAACCCCTGAGAAAACACCTCCAGGAACTGCTTTTCGTCCAGACTGGGAAACGCAGTTCACAGAAGGCAAGGCAAGCGAGCCTCCTGCAGAGAAAAAGAGGCCTTACTGCCCCTGGAGGAGCAGGCTGCCAGAGTGTGAGACCTGACTGGTGCCTTACTGGCCTCAGCTCCGCCATTGCATGTTCCTCCGAACTAGGACCCAGGACTACTTGGAGAAGGGTTTGGGTGCGGATTTCTAAAAACTGCCAAGGGCTACAGCAATGAGAACTCTGTCACGGGTAAGGAAGAGCATTGTATGGATTTTCAAGGTGTTTTTTGAACGACATCTTTAAAGCGACACAGAGAGAATCAGGCTCTCTGTGCCCCCATGTTGGGTACGCAGCTTCACACATAGGGGTGTCTCAATATGAATCAAGAATGTTCGTGACAGAGTGAAGTTCACTAGAGCTCTCCTAGAGAGCAAAGACTTGTCCATGTGGTTTTTCTTCCCCTGTGAGTTTGGGTCTCCAGGCTTAGCCCCAGCTCCGTGGAAACAACCCCTGAGAAAAGATCTTCAAGATCCGCTTTTCCCAGAGCCTGGGAAGCTGGGTTCATAGGAGGCAGGAAAAGCAAGCCTCCTTCGGGCACGAAGAGGCAGCCGACAGGCCTGTTTTTGGAAGTCTCAATATGGAAGGAATGAGTTAGATTCTCCTAAAGGAGACCTCCAGATCTGCTCAGAAATCGGTAATTCCAGAGGCAGGGTGCAGGCTCCTGACTGCCCTTTGCCAGCCTTGCAGAGACATTCCTAGATTCCAGCGTTATTTTCCATGAAGGAGCAGGCTTCAGGAATATGTCAGACTTGACTGGCGCCTTATTGGCCTCAGCTCAGCTCTTGCCTTTCCTTTCAAACTAGGACAAGGGCCCACTTTATGAAAGGTAAGGGTCCTCTTCTTTCCAAACTGCCAAGAGTTACTGCAATGAGACCTCTGTCAAGGCGAGGGAAGCGTAAGCTGATGGATTCTCAAGCAGGTGCTTTGCCACAAAGCATCAGCACCCCACGGAAAGAATCTGGCTCCCTTTGCCCCTACGTTGCGTGTGTAGCTACACACACAGAGGTGTCTCGATAGGAGCCAAGAATGTTCCTGAGAGAGGAGGTTCACTGTTGGGGGCCAGAGTGAGGCACTCCGCCCATGGCAAAGGTCATGAGGAAGGAGGCTCGACATACGCAAAGGCGGGATCGAGCCTCAGGAGTCCCCCTGGAAATCCTCGAGCATCTACCCCCATAACCAGAGCCTGCCTACCTTACTACTTTGTGCTCTCACCTACACCTCTGACTTTACGGGGGGCTGTCCCCCACCACCTCTTTCGGAGAAGGAGTTAACCTAGAGCTCCAGTTGATAAAAACCCCTGGGTGTGACAAGAGTGTTTTAACCTACAAACTCCTCTGAAGGTTCTCTAGCCTGCCTGACAGGCTTGTCCGGCCACATGTGATTGCTCACAGCCTCCCAACCATGAGAGGCACGAGATGCTTTAAACCTTCTAAAAACAGGTTCCTTAGAAAAGTTAGAAAATTATTAGTATAAGTATAATGGGCTGATTAGAAATCATATTGGTGAAGGGTTTTTCATTTGTTGAGCTGATGTTTACTGCTAAGTCTCCACATCCCCTGCCCTTATACACATTAATGAATATATAGAAGAAATAAGTATTAACCTTTGATATAAATCACGTTAGACCTTAGGCTAAGTAAATTCTTTCCTTAACTAAAACCCACTACACCCTCACCCTATAGGAATGTAACTTTATTTGGGTGGCGTCTGTTTTAAGAATAATCACCCCTGGAGAAATAAGTGTCCTGGTTGACTGACCGCTGTCACAAGGAGAGGGTCGTAAATTGTCAGCAGGCCCCCCGGCCAGAAGATGATGTAACACCCCTAAGACCTCTGTATACTTTTGTATGAAGCACCTGACTTTGATAAAAGTCAGGACTGCTGACCCCACGTGACTTTTGCATAACATCTCAGTGTATAAAAGTAGACCATGGAAAATAAAGAATTGGGATCAGTTTCTCGAAATACTGGTCTCCCCATGTCTCTCTCTCTCTCTCACTCTGGTTGAGTCTCTATCTGGAGCGCGGAACCCACCAAGCTTACTAATTTTGCCTGGGCTTCTAAGATCCGACCGGGGAGGCCTCAGTGTCTCCTCTCCTTCGGGAGAACGGAAGGACGCCTGCGGCCTACGTAAGTGGTGCAAGCTTCTTGTCTTGAAGTTTTATTGGTCCCCCGCGTAAACCAAGCTACTCAGCCTCTTTTCTCCACTGAATTTTCCTACTGAGCTATCCTCATTTTATTACTCTTTATATCCTTAATTAACGTTTAATTAAGCAGTTGTTCCCTGACCCTCGCCTACGCCGTCTCTGCTTCAAATACCCTGGATCAGCTGGGGCTGGACCCCGGCAGTTCACTAGAGATCTCCTACAGAGCATATACCTGTCCATTTGGTTTTGCCTTCCCCTGTGAGTTGGGTCCCTGAGGTCCGCCCCAACTCCGGGGAAACAGCCCCTGAGAAAAGATCTCCAGGAACTGCTTTCCGCCCAGGCTGGGAAACGCTGTTCACAGGAAGTAAGGCAAGCGAGCCTCCTGAAGGGAAATAGAGGCCTTACTGTCCCTGGAGGAGCAGGCTGCCAGAGTGTGTGACACCTGACTGGTGCCTTACTGGCCTCAGCTCCACTATTGCATGTTCATCTGAACTTGAACCCAGGCCTACTTGGAGAAGTGTTTGTGTGCCGATTTCCAGAAACTGCGAAGGGCTACAGCAATAACTCTCTCAGTGGTAAGGGAGAGCATTGTGTGGATTCTCAATTTGTTGTTTGAACGACAGCGTCAAAGCTGCACAGAGAGAATCAGGTCTCTGTGTCTCTATGTTGGCTATGCAGCTTCCCACACAGAGATGTCCCCATTGGAGCCAAGAACATTCCCCATAGAGTGAGGTTCACTAGAGCACTCCTAGAGAGCAAAGACTTATCCATGCGGTTTTCCCTTCGCCTGTGCACGTGGGTCTCCGGGATCGGCCCCTGCTCCGTGGAAACAGACTCTGAGAAAAGATCTCCAAGAACCTCTTATCCCCCAGGCTGGGAAGCGGAGTTCGCAGGAGGTGGGATAAGCAAGCTTCCTTCGGCAAGAAGAGACAGCCAAGCGGCCTGTGTTTGGAAGCCTATATTTGCAAGGAATGGGTTAGTTTCTCCTGACCGAGACCGCCAGATGTGCTGAGAAGATAGAAATTCCAGAGGCAGGGTCGAGGTTCCTGACTGCCCTTTGCCAGCCTTGCAAAGACATTCCCAGATTCTAACGTTATTTTCCATGAAGGAGCAGGCATCGGGAATATGTCAGACTTGACTGGCGCCTTACTGGCCTCAGCTCAGCTACTGCCTTTCCATTCAAACAAGGACAAGGGCCTACTTGGTGAAGGGTAAGGGTCTGCTTCTTTCCAAACTGCCAAGGACTACAGCAATGAGACCTCTGTCAAGGTGAGGGAAGCCTATGCGGATGGATTCTTAGCAGGTGCTTTGCCACAAAGCATCAGCACCCACGGAGAGAATCAGACTCCCTTTGCCACTATGTTGGGTGTGTAGCTTCACGCACAGAGGTGTCTCTGTAGAAGCCAAGAATGTTCCTGAGAGATGACGTTCACTAGAGCTCTCCTACAGAGCATAGACCTGTCCATGTGGTTTTGTCTTCCCCTGTGAGTTGGGCCCCCGAGGTCCGACCCAGCTCCAGGGAAACAGCCCCTGAGAAAAAATCTCCAGGAACAGCTTTGCGCCCAGGCTGGGAAATGCAGTTCACAGGAGGCAAGGCAAGCGAGCCTCCTGCAGGGAAAAAGAGGCCTTACTGCTCCTGGACGATCAGGCTGCAAGAGTGTGTGAGACCTCACTTGTGCCTTACTGGCCTCAGCTCCACCGTTGCCTGTTGTTCCGAGCTAGGACCCAGGCCTACTTGGAGAAGGGTTAGGGTGCGGATTTCTACAAACTGTCAAGGACGACAGCAATGAGAATTCTCTTAGCAGTCAGGGAGAGCATTGTATGGATTCTCAAGCTGTTGTTTGAATGACAGCTTCAAAGCTACACAGAGAGAATCAGGCTCTCTGTTCCCCTATTTTGGCTGTGCAGCTTCACACACAGAATTTGACTCTGTTGGAGCCAGAAATATTCCTGAAAGACTTAGGCTCACCAAAGCTGTCCTCCAGAGCAAAGACATTGGATGTGGTTTTGCCTTCCCTTGTCAGTATGGGTCCCCTAGCTTGGCCCCAGCTCCGGGGATACAGCCTCTGAAAAAAATCTTCCAAGAAGCGATTTTCCTCCAGGCTGTTAAGTGGAATTCGCAGTTTGCAAGTTAAGGAAGCCTGCTTCGTGGAAGAGCAAGCAGCCAACTGGCCCTGTGTTAGGAAGCCTGTATTTGAAAGGAACGGGTTAGCTTCTACAGCGGGAGAACCTCAGATCTGCTCAGGGGACTGAAATACTAGAGTCAGGGTCGAGGTTCTCCCTTGTCCTTTGCGCACTTTGCAAAGACATTCCTAGCTTCTAGCGTTAGTGTCCCTGTAGTAGCAGGCTGCAGGAGCGTGTGATAAATGACTGCCGCGTTCCTGTCCTCAGCTCCGCTATTGACTTTCTATTCGAACTAGAACCCAGGCCTACTTTGAGAGGGGTTAGGGTCCAGTGTTTCCAAACTGCCAAGGGCTACGGCAATGCGAGCTCTGTCAGAGGTAAGAAAAGAGCAATTGGTTGGTTTCTTCAGCTGCTGCGTGGCTGCACAGCTTCCGCGCCGCATGGAGAGCATGAGGCTCCTTGTGGCCCTATTTTGGGTACGCAGCAACATGCACACAGAGTGTCTGTGTTCACTTATGTACAGGCTTATGTACACTAGAGCTCTCCTACAGAGCGAAGACCACTCAGTGGGCTCCAAGAGATACCTGTCGCGACTCGAGAAGAGAGTGGAGTCCTTTGCTTCCCCTCGAGATGAGGCCTGACTCCCCGGGTGAGTATGGAATGCAACCCCAAATCCCTGTCGCCTATGGTGAGGAACATTAAGTCCTGGATACAAGCCTAGATGAGGTCTAGTTTGCACTTCAGTGAATGGACCCCAATCCCCAGCTCTCCCTGGCAACTCAAATGGAAGATTAGACTTCCTGGGCCAACACAAGAGGAAGCCTGAATTCCCCGTCGTAACTCGAGAATCCCACCGCAACTCGAGAAAAACCACGTGCTTCCCTCGTCATCGCAAGATGAGGCCCTTTGTCCGCTACAGCATCTCAAGAGAAGTCCCACGTTCCATCCTGAAATGCGAAACGGTACTTGGCACCCTTGATGCGACCCCAAAAGTTCCGCGACATACCAGACTCACTCAAGGGGAACACCGAGGTTCCCGGCACCACTTCATCTGAGCCCCTTCTCCTCTCCTGTTTGCGACAGGAGGGTCAACTCCCCTTATCTGTCTGCAAGGGGTTCCCGACCTTCCGGGCGCACCTCAGGATGAGGCCGGTCTCATGAGGAAGTTCGAGACGTAGCCTCGTGGGTGGTGCCACATGCCGAAAGACCCCAATTTCATGGTCCACTCTTGAAAAGAACCTGATGCCAGCACACCTCTTTGAAGGAAAACCTGTGGATGAAGGCACAAGACGAAGGGGCACTGACACCCGCGTGCATCGTCCAGAAAAACCCGCAGGTCCCACAGACATTTCGAAAAGTAGACTGTCACCCTGTAAACAACTCGAAAGGCAAACGAAGGTCCACTTCCTCAACAGAAGACTAGGTGTGACTCTCTTGTGCCTACTCTGCAGGGACCATGGGATCCGAGTCAGAAACGGAGAGGAAGCCTGAGGTTCCTGCGTCCACTCGAGATGAGGCCATCTTCCATTGCACCACACCCAGTGGAGTCCAGAGAGGCCCCTACCAACTCCACAGTATCCCTGAGTTCTCACAGGCAAAATGAGAAGCTCCCTGAGGTCACAGGCACAAGTTGAGGGAACCCTGGGTTTTCTGCCGTGACTCGAGAAAGACCGCGAGAGTGCTTCAAAATGTCTTGAGTCGCAATTCACCTACCATGACTCGAGAGCCATGACACGCTCCCCCTCGCCACGCGCATGGAGACCTGACTTCCCTGGCACCGCACGAGAGGCTCCCTGAGATCCTCGTCGTGACTCGGGAGAAAACCCCCACGGGCGCCGCAGCTCGAGGAAACCCATGAGACGCCCCCGTCCTCGCGAGCTGAGGGCCTTCTTTTCCTGCATGGCCTTGAGAGCAATCCCGGGTCCTCTCTCCAAACGGAAGAGGAGGCTGGACTCCCTTGAGGCCGCTCAGGGGGCTCCAAGAGACCGCGTCGCGACTCGAGAGGAGAGCGGAGTCCTTGGCGTCCCCTCAAGACGAGGCCTGACTCCCCGGGGGAGCCTGGAATGCAACCCCGGGATCCCTGCCTTCCCTGGAGAGGAATATTAGTTCCCGGACACACGCCTAGGTGAGGTTTCTTCGGCCCTGCAGTGACCCGAGCGCAACCCCCAGATTTCTCTCACAACGCGAGGGGAAGATTGGGCTTCCCAGGGCCAACCCAAGAGGAAGCCTGAGATCCCCGTCGTAACTCGAGAATCCCGCCGCAACTCGAGAAAAACCACGTGGTTCCCACCTCTTGGCAAGATGAGGCCCTTGCCCGCGACGGCGTCTCAAGGGAAGTCCCCTGTTCCGCCCTAAAGGGCGAAACGGTCCCTGACAGCCTTCCTGCGACTCCCAAAATTTCCCCTACACGCCGGGTTCCCTCGAGGGCAACACCGAGAGTCCCGGCAATTCTTAATCTGAGCCCCTTCTACCCTCCTGATCGCGACAGGAGATTCGATTCCCCTGCGTGGTCTGGAAGGGGTTCCCGGCCTTCCCGGCGCACCTCAGGAGGAGGCCGGTCTCACGAGGAAATTCGAGACGAGCCACGTGGGTGGTGCCACATGCCGAACGCCCCCGATTAAGCAGTCCGCTCTTGAGAAGGACCCGAGGCCCGGACCCCTCTTCGAAGGCAACCCTGTGGGTGAAGGCACAACACGAAGGGGCACTGCCACCCCCGTGCATCGTGCGCAAAGACCCGCGGGTTCCACACACAGCTCGATGAGGGGCCTGAGACCCCATTAACAACTCGAGTGGCCAGCGGGGTTCCCATCCTCAGACAAGACGAGGCCTGACTCTCCTGTCCCAACTCTGCAGGGACCCTGCGGTCGGAGTCCGAAACGGAGCGGAAGCCTGGGGATCCTGCCTCCCCTCGAGGTGAGGCCCTCTTCCGTTGTGCCAGACCCAGCGGAGTCCCGAGAGTCCCCGCCAACTCCACAGGATCCCTCGTCTCTCATAGGCACCCTGGGAAGTTGCCTAAGGTCCCCGGCAGAAGGCGAGGGAAACGAGGGTTTCCCGCCGCCCCCCGTGAAAGACCTCGAGAGTCCTTCTTCAACGCGTCTCGAGGCCCTAGTCCCCTCCCGTGACTCGAGAGCCAGGACGTGCTCCCCCTCGCCATGCGCATGGAGACCTGACTTCCCTGGCGCCGCACGAGAGGCTCCCTGAGATCCTCGTCGTGCCTCGGGAGAAAACCCCCACGGGCGGCGCAACTCGAGGAAACCCCTGAGACGCCCCCGTCCTCGCGAGCTGAGGGCCTTCTTTTCCTGCATGGCCTGGAGAGCAATCCCGGGTCCTCTCTCCAAACGGAAGAGGAGGCTGGACTCCCTTGAGGCCGCTCAGGGGGCTCCCAGAGACCCGTGTCGCGACTCGAGAGGAGAGCGGAGCCCTTGGCTTCCCCTCGAGACGAGGCCTGACTCCCCGGGGGAGCCTGGAATGCAACCCCGAGATCCCTGCCTTCCCTGGAGAGGAATATTTGGTCCCGGACACACGCCTAGGTGAGGTCTCTTCGGCCCTGCAGTGACTCGAGCGCAACCCCCAGCTTTCCCTCGCACTAGAGGGGAAGATTGGGCTTCCCAGGGCCAACCCAAAAGGAAGCCTGAGATCCCCGTCGTAACTCAAAAATCCCGCCGCAACTCGAGAAAAACCACGTGGTTCCAACGTCTTTGCAAGATGAGCCTCTTGCCCGCTATGGCGTCTCAAGGGAAGTCCCAGTTTACGTCCTGAAGTGCGAAACAGTACCTGACACCTTTCTTGCGAACCCCAGAAATTCCCTGACACTCCGGGTTCCCTCGAGGGAAACACCGAGGGTCCCGACACCACTTCATCTGAGCCCCTTCTCCCCTCCTGATCGCGACAGGAGTGTCGATTCCCCTGCGTGGTCTGGAAGGGATTCCCGGCCTTCCCGGCGCATCTCAGGATGAGGCCGTCCGCACGAGGAAATTCGAGGTGAGCCACGGGGGTGGTGCCACATGCCGATCGACCTCGATTTCTCGGTCCACTCTTGAGAAGAACCCGTTGCACGGACACCTCTTCGAAGGCAACCCTGTGGGTGAAGGCACAACACGAAGGGGCACTGACACTCCCGTGCATTGTCCAGAAACACCTGTGGGTTCCACACACAGCTCGAAGAGGGGCCTGAGACCCCCTGAGCAACTCGAGAGGCAAGTGGAGTTCCCTTCCTCAGACAAGACGAGGCCTAACTCTCCGCTCCCAACTCTGCAGGGACCCTGAGGTCGGAGGGTCGGAGTCAGAAACAGAGAGGAAGCCTGAGGTTCCTGCCTGCCCTCGAGATGAGGCCCTCTTCCATTGCGCCAACCCCAGTGGAATCCCGAGAGGTCCCGCTAACTCCACAGCATCCCTCACCTCTCAGAGGCACCCTGGGAAGTTCGCTCAGGTCCCCGGCAGAAGTCGAGGGAAATGAGGGTTTCCCGCCGCCACTCGAGAAAGACCTCGATAGTCCTTCTTCAAAGTGTCTTGAGGCCCTTGTCCCCTCTCTGGACTAGAGAGCAATGATGCGCTCCCCCTCGCTTCGCGCATGCAGACCTGGCTTCCCTGGCGCCTCACGAGAGGCTCCCTGAGATCCTCGTCATGCCTCGGGAGAAAACCCCCACGGGTGCCGCAGCTCGAGGAAACCCCTGAGACGCCCCCGTCCTCGCGAGCTGAGGGCCTTCTTTTCCTGCCTAGACTGGAGAGCAATCCCGAGTCCTCTGTCCAAACTGAAGAGTAGGCTGGACTCCCTTGAGGTGACTCAGTGGGCTCCAAGAGATCTGCGTCGCGGCTCGAGAGGAGAGCGCAGTCCTTTGCTTCCCCTCGAGGCGAGGCCTGACTCCCCGGGGGAGTCTGGAGTGCAATCCCGAGATCCTTGTCTTCCCTTGAGAGGACTATTAGGTCCTGGACACACGCCTAGATGAGGTCTCTTTGGCCTTGCATTGATTCGAGCACAACATCCAGCTTTCCCTCGCAACTCGAAGGGAAGTTTGGGCTTCCCAGGGCCAACACAAGAGGAAGCCTGAAATCCACGTCGTAACTCGAGAATCCCGCCGCAACTGGAGAAAAACCACGTGGTTCCATCGTCTTCGCAGCATGCGGCCCTTGCCCGCCACAGCGTCTCAAAAGAAGTCCCACGTTCCTACTGAAGTGCAAAACGGTTCTTGGCACCCATGATGGCACCCCCAAAGTTCCCCAACATACAGGCCTCACTCGAGGGTAACACCCATGTTCCCCGCACCACATCATTTGAGCCCCTTCTCCCCTCCTGATTGCAACAGGAGTGTCGATTCTCCTGCTTTGTGTGGAAGGGGTTACCGATCTTCCCAGCGCACATCAGGATGAGGCCTGTCTCACGAGGAAATTGGAGATGTAGCCTCGTGGGTGGTGCCACATGTGGAAAGACCCCATTTCCCGGTCAGCTATTAATAAGAACCCGATGCCCGTACACTTCTTGGAATGCATCCCGTAGGATGAAGGCACAACAAGGAGGGACCCTGAACACCCGTGCATCTTTTGGAAAATTCTGCAGGTTCCACATACAGCTCGACAAGTGACCTGTTACCTCGTGAACAACTCGAGAGGCAAGCTAAGTTTCATTTCTCCACAGAATACGAGGCCTGACTCTCCTGTCCCAACTCTGCAGGAATCCTGAGATCGGAGTCTGAAATGGAGAGGAACCCTGAGGTTCCTTCCTCAACACGAGATGAGGCCCTCTTGTATTATACCACACCCAGTGGAGTCCCGAGAGGCCCCTCCCAACTCCACAGTATCAGTGTCTTCTCAGAGGCACCCTGAGCAACTCCCTGAGGTCACCGGCACAAGTCGAGGGAACACAGGGTATCCTGCCGCAACCCGAGAAAGACCTCAAGAGTCCGTCTTCAACGCGTCTTGAGGACGGATTCCCCTACCATGACTCGAGAGCAATGACACGCTCCCCCTCGCCATGCGCATGGACACCTGACTTCCCTGGCGCCACATGAGAGGCTCCCTGAGCTCCCCGTCATACCTCGTGAGAAACCCCACACTGGCGCTGCAGCTCGGGAAAACCCACCGTCATCGCGAGATTGGGGACTTCTTTTCCTGCCTGACCTGGAGAGCAATCCCTGGTCTTTTCTCCAAACTTCACAGGAGGCTTTACTCCCTTTAGGCCACTCAATGGGCTCCAAGAGATACCTGTCGCGACTTGAGAGGAGAGCAGAGTAGTTTGTTTCCCTTCGAGACGAGGCCTTACCTCGGGTGAGTCTGGAATGCAACCCCGAGATCCCTGTTGCCCCTGGAGAGGAACATTATGTCCTGGACAAAAGCCTAGATGAGGTCTATTTTGCCCTACAGTGACTCGAGAGCAACACCCATCTCTCCCTCGCAATTCGAATGGAAGATTGGTCTTCACTGGGCCAACACAAGAGGAAGTCTGAATTTCCCGTTGTAACTCGAGAATCCCACCGCAACTCTTAAAAACCACGTGGTTCCCCATTCATCGCAATATGAGGCCTTTGCCCGCTACAGAGTCTCAAGAGAAGTCCCATGTTTCGTCATAAAGTTCGAAATGCTACTTGGCACCCTTGATGCGACCCCAAAAGTTCCCCAATATACCGGACTCACTCCAAGGGAACACCGAAGTTCCTGGCACCAGTTCATTTGAGCCCCTTCTCCCCTCCTGATCACGGCAGGAAGGTCGATCCCCCTGCTTTGTCTAGAAGGCGTTCCCGACCTTCATGGCGCACCTCAGGATGAGGCCAGTCTCACGAAGAAATTCGAGATGTAGCCTCGTGTTGGTGCCACGTGCCGAAAGACCCCGATTTCTCGGTCTTGCTCTTGATAAGAACCCGATGCCCGGACACCTCTTCTAAGGCAACCCTGTGGATGAAGGCACTACACGAGGGGGCACTGGCAACCCTGTTCATCGTCCAGAAAACCCCGCAGGATCCATATAGAGCTCCACAACTGGCCTGACACCCCTTAAACAATGAGAGAGGAAAGCGGAGTTCCCTTCCTCAGACAAGACGAGGCCTGAGTATCCAATCCCAACTCTGCAGGCACGCTTCGATCTGAGTCAGAAATGGAGAGGAAACCTGAGGTTCCTGCCTCAACCCGAGATGAGGCCCTCTTCCATTAAAACAAACCCAGTGGAGTCCCGAGAGGCCCCTCCCATCTCCACAGTATCCCTGACTTCTCATAGGCATTCTGAGAAGCTCCTTGAGGCCGCCGGCAAACGTCGAGGGAAATAAGGGTTTCCTGCCACAACTGAAGAAATACCTCGAGAGTCCTTCTTCAATGCGTCTTGAGGTCAGATTCCCCTACCATAGCTCGAGAGCAATAATGCGCTCCCACTCGCCACGCACATGGAGACCTGACTTCCCTGGCGCCACACGAGAGGCTCCCTGAGCTCCCTGTCGTACCTCGTGTGAAACCCCACACTGGCGCCTCAGCTCGAGAAAACCCACAAGATCCCTCCGTCATCGCGAGATGAGGGCCATCTTTTCCTGCACGGCCTGGAGAGCAGTCCCAAGTCCTCTCTTCAAACTTCACAGGAGGCTTGACTCCCTTTAGGCCACAAAGTGGGCTCCAAGAGGTGCCCATCGCGACTCGAAAGGAGAGCGGAGTCCTTTGCTTCCCTTCGACATGAGGCCTGCCTCCCTGGGTGAGTCTGGAATGCAAACCTGAGATGCCTGTGGCCCTTGGAGAGGAACATTAGGTCCTGGACACAAGCCTAGATGAGGTCTCCTTTGCCCTGCAGTGACTCGAGCGCAACCCCCAGCTCTCCCTCGCAACTCGAATGGATGATTGGACTTCCCTGGCCCAACACAAGAGGAAGCCTGAAATCCCCGTCATAACTCGAGAATCCCACCGCAACTCGAGAAAAACCACGTGGCTCCCCCGTCATCGCAAGATGAGGCCCTTGGCCGCTACAGCGTACCAAGAGAAGTCCCACGTTCCATCCTGAAGTACAAAACGGTACTTGGCACCCTTGATGCGACCCCCAAAGTTCCCTGACATACCGGTCTCACTCGAGGGAAACACCAAAGTTCACGGCACCACTTCCTGTGAGCCCCTTCACCCCTCCTGATCGCGACAGAAGGGTCGATTCCCATGTTTTGTCTGCAAGGGGTTCCCGACGTTCCCCGCGAACCTCCGGATGAGGCCGGACTCATGAGGAAATTCGAAAAGTAGCCTCATGGTTGGTGCCATATGCTGAAAGATCCCGAATTCCCGGTCCACTCTAGATAAGAACCTGACGCCCGGACATCTCTTCGAAGGCAACCCTGTGGATGAAGGCACAACACGAAGGGACACTGACATCCCCATGCATCGTCTGGAAAAACCCACAGATTCCACTCACAGCTCCAAATGTGGACTGTCACCTCGTGAACAACTCGAGAGGCAAGTGAAGTTGCATTCCTTCACACAAGACGAGGCCTTACTCTCCTGTCCCAACTCTTCAGGGACCCTGCAATTGGAGTCAGAAATGGAGAGGAACCCTGAGGTTCCTGCCTCAACTAGAGAAGAGGCCCTCTTCCATTGAACCAAACTCAGTGGTGTCCCGAGAGGCCCCTCCCAACACCACAGTATCCCTGAATTCTCAGAGGCTCCCTGAGAAGCTACCTGAGGTCACTGGCACAAGTCGAGGGAACCCAGAGTTTCCTGAAGTAACCCGAGAAAGACTTGGAGAGTCCTTTTTCAACGTCTCTTGATGCCCGATTCCCCTACCATGACTCCAGAGCAAGGACGCGCTCCCCTCGCCACAAGCAGGAAAACTGACTTAACTAGTACCACACAAGAGGCTCCCTGAGTACCCCATCTTACCTCGTGAGAAAACCCTCACTGGCGCCGCAGTTCGAGAAAAACCACAAGATGCCCCCGTCAAGGAGAGATGGGGGCCTTCTTTTCCTGCCTGACCTGGAGAGCAATTCCTGGTCCTCTCTCCAAACGTCACAGGAGTATTGACTCCCTTTAGGCCACTCAGTTGGGTCCAAGAAATACCCGGTGCGACTCGAGAGGAGAGCGGAGTCCTTTGCTTCCCTGGAGACGAGGCCTGACTCTCCGGGTGAGTTTGGAATGCAACCCCGAGATCCCTGTCGCCCCTGGAGTGGAACATTATGTCCTAGACACAAGCCTAGATGAGGTCTATTTTGCCCTACAGTGACTCGAGAGCAACCTCCATCTCTCCCTCACAATTTGAATGGAAGATTGGTCTTCCCACGGTCAACACAAGAGGAAGTCTAAATTTCCCATCGTAATTCGAGAATTCAGCCTCAAGTCTTAAAAACCATGTGGTTCCCCCTTCATCGCAATATGAGGCCCTTTACAGCTAGAGTCTCAAGAGAAGGCCCACGTTCCATCTTAAAGTTCGAAATGCTACTTGGCACCCTTGATGCGACCCCAAAGTTCCCCAACATACCGGTCTCACTCCAGGGGAACACCGAAGTTCCCGGTGTCTCCAGGGAAGTCCCATGTTCCGCCGTGAAGGGCGAAACGGTACTTGACACCCTTAATGCGACCGCAAAACTTTCCCGACACGCTGGGTTCCCTCGAGGGGAACACCGAGGGTCCTGGCACCACTTCATCTGAGCCCCTTCTCCACTCCTGATCGCGACAGGAGAGTCGATTCCCCTGCTTTGTCTGGAAGGGGTTCCCGGTTTCCTGGCGCACCTCAGGATGAGGCCGGTCTCAGGAGGAAATTCGAGACTAGCCACGTGTGAGGTGCCACGTGCCGAACGACTCCGATTTTCCGGTCCGCTCTTGATAAGAACCCGATGCCCGGACACCTCTTCGAAGGCAACCCTGTGGGTGAAGGCACAACACGAAGGGGCACTGACACCCCCGTGCATCATCCGGAAAAACCCGCAGGGTCTACACACAGCTCGACAAGGGGCCTGAGACTCCTGGAACAACTCGAGAGGCAACCAGAATTCCATTCCTCAGACAAGACGAGGCATGACTCTCCTGTCCCAACACTGCAGGGACCGTGCAGTCGGAGTCCGAAACCGAGAGGAAGCCTGAGGTTCCTGCCTCCCCTCGAGGTGAGGCCCTCTTCCATTGCGCCGAACCCAGCAGAGTCCCGAGAGGCCCTGCCACCTCCACAGGATCCCTCGCCTCTCAGAGGCACCCTGGGAAGTTCCCTAAGGTCCCCGGCAGAAGGCGAGGGAAACGAGGGTTTCCCGCCGCAACCCGAGAAAGACCTCGAGAGTCCTTCTTCAACGCCTCTTGAGGACCTAGCAGTTTCCCATGACTCGAGAGTGATGACCAGCTCCCCCTCGCCATGCGCATGGAGACCTGACTTCCCTGGCGACGCACGAGAGGCTCCCTGAGGTCCTCGTCGTGCCTCGTGAGAAAACCCCCATGGGCGCAGCAGCCTGAGGAAACCCATGAGACGCCCCCGTCATCGCGAGATGAGGGCCTTCTTTTCCTGCCTGGCCTGCAGAGCAATCCCGAGTCCTCTCTCCAAACTGAAGAGGAGGCTCGACACCCTTGAGTCCACTCAGTGAGCTCCAAGAGATCCGTGTCACGACTTGAGAGGAAAGCGGAGTCTTTGCTTCCCCTCCAGGCGAGTCCTGACCCCCCGGGGGAGTCTGGAATGGAAACCCGGGATCCCTGTCTTCCCTTGAGAGGAATATTAGGTCCTGGACACACGCCTCAATGAGGTCTCTTTGGCCCTGTAGTGACTCGAGCAGAACCCCCAGCTTTCCATCGCAACTCGAATTGAAGATTGGGCTTCCCAGGGCCAACCCAAGAGGAAGCCTGAAATTCCTGTCGTTTTCGAGAATCCCGATGCAACTCGAGAAAAACGACGTGGTTCCAACGTCTTCACAGGATGAGGCCCTTGCCCGCTACAGCGTCTCCAGGGAAGTCCCATGTTCCGTCCTGAAGTGGGAAACGGTACTTGGCTCCCTTGATGCGACCCCTAAAGTTCCCTGAAACGCCAGGTTCCCTCGAGTGGAACACCGAGGGTCCCGGCACCACTTCATCTGAGCCCCATCTCCCCTCCTGATCGCGACAGGAGAATCGATTCCCCTACTTTGTGTGGAAGGGGTTCCCGGCCTTCCCGGCGCACCTCAGGATGATGCTGGTCTCACGAGGAAATTCGAGATGAGCCACGTGGGTGGTGCCACATGCCGAATGACCCCGATTTCCCGGTCCGCTCTTGAAATGAACCCGATGCCCGGATACCTCTTTGAAGGCAACCCTGTGGGGGAAGGCACAAAACGAAGGGGCACTGACACCCCCATGCATCTTCTGGAAACACCCGCAGGTTCCACACACAGCTTGTCAAGGGCCCTGAGACCCCCTGAACGACTCGAGAGGCAAGCAGAGTTCCGTTACTCAGACAAGACGAGGCCTGACTCTCCTGTCCCAACTCTGCAGGGACCCTGCGGTCGGAGTCAGAAATGGCGAGGAAGCCTGAGGTTCCTGCCTCCAATCGAGATGAGGCCCTCTTTAATTTCGTCAAACCTAGTGGAGTCCCGAGAGGCCCCTCTAACTCCTCAGTATCCCTCACCTCTCAGAGGCACCTGGGAAGTTTCCTAAGGTCCCCTGTAGAGGTCGATGGAAACGAGTGTTTCCCGCCCCAACCCAAGAAAGACCTTGAGAGTCCTTCTTAAATGCTTCTTGAGGCCCTAGTCCCTCCCATGACTCGAGAGCAATGATGCGATCTGCCTGGCCACACGCATGGAGTCAGGCTTCTCTGGCGCTGCACGAGAGGCTCCCTGAACTCCCCATCATATCTCGTGAGAAACCCCACACTGGCGCCGCAGCTCGAGAAAACCCATGAGACGCCCCCGTCATCACGAGAGGAGGGCCATCTTTAACTGCATGGTATGCAGATCAAGCGTGAACCTTCTGTCCAAGCTACACAGGACGCTTGAGTCCCTTTATGCCACTCATTGGGCTCCAAGAGTTACGCGTCCCGACTCGAGAGGATAGTGGAGTCCTTTGCTTCCACTCGAGACGAGGCATGACCCACCGGGTGAGACTGGAATGCGACCCCGATATCCCTGTCGCCCCTGGAGAGGAACACTACGTCCTGGACCCAAGCCTAGATGAGGACTCTTTGCCCTGAAGTGACTCGAGAGCAACCCCCAGCTCTCTCTGACAAGTTGAATGGAAGATTGGACTTCCTGGGCCAACACAAGAGGAAGCCTGAATTCCCCGTTGTAACTCGAGAATCCCGCCTCAACTCGAGAAAAACCACGTGTTTCCCTCGTCATCGCAATATGAGGCCCTTGCCCGCTACAGCATCTCCAGAGAATTCCCACGTTCCATCTTGAAGTGCGAAACTGTACTTGGCACCCTTGATGCGACCTCAAAAGTGCCGTGACATACCGGTCTCACTCGAGGGGACCACCGAGGTTCCCGGCACCACTTCATCTGAGCCCCTTCTCCCCTTCTGATCGCGACCGGTGGGTCGATTCCCATGCTTTGTCTGCAAGGGGTTCCCGAGCTTCCCGGCGCACCTCAGGATGAGGCCGGTCTCCCGAGGAAATTCGAGACGTAGCCTCGTGGGTGGTACCACATGCTGAAAGACCCCAATTTTCCGGTACGCTCTTGAAAAGAACCCGATGCCCGGAAACCTCTATGAAGGCAACCCTGTGGATGAAGGCACAACACGAAGGAGCACTGACACCCCCGTGCATCGTCCGGAAAAACCCGCAGGTTCCACACTCAGCTCAACAAGTGGCCTGTCACTCCGTGAACAACTAAAGGCAAGGGGAAATCCATTCCTCCACAGAAGACGAGGCGTGACTCTCTTGTCCATACTCTGCAGGTACCCTGCGACCCGAGTCAGATATGGAGAGGACCCCTGAGGTTCCTTCCTCCATTCGAGATGAGGCCCTCTTCGATTGCACCAAACCCAGTTGAGTAACGAAGGGCCCCTCCCAAATCCACAGTGTCCCTGACTTCTCAGAGGCACCCTTAGAAGTTGCCTGAGGCCACCGACACAAATCAAGGGAACCCAGTGTTCCCTGCCGCAACCCGAGAAAGACCTCAAGAGTCCTTCTTCAATGCGTCTTGAGGCCCGATTCGCCTACTATGACTCGAGAGCAATCACGCACTCCCCTTCACCACACGCACGGAGACCTGACGTCCCTAGCACCACACGAGAGGCTCTCTGAGCTCCCCGTTGTACCTCGTGAGAAATCTGATACTGGCGCCGCAGCTGGAGAAAACCCACGAGATGCCCCCGTCATCGCGAGATGAGGGCCTTTTTTTCCTGCATGGCCAGGAAAACAATCCCGAGTCATCTCCAAACTCCATAGGAGGCTTCACTCCCTTTACGCCACGCAGTGGGCTCCAAGAGATACCCGTCGCGACTCGACAGGAGAGCGGAGTCCTTTTTTTCCCCTCAAGACGAGGCCTGACTCTCCGGGTGAGTCGAGAATGCAACCCTGAGATCCCTGTTGGCCCAGTTCTGGAACACTAGGTCCTGGACACAAGCGTAGATGAGGTCTATTTTGCCCTGCAGTGACTGGAGAGCAATCCCCAGTTCTAACTTGCAACTCGAATGGAATACTGGATTTTCCTGGCGCCATACAAGAGGCTCCCTGAGATCCCCGTGGTACTTCATGAGACACCCCACACTGGCGCCGCAGCTCGAGAAAACCCACGAGACGCCACCGTCATCTCGAGATGAGGGCCTTCTTTTCCTGCATGGCCTGGAGTCCAATCCCGAGTCCTCTCTCCAAACTCCACAGGAGGCTTGACTCCCTTTAGTACACACAGTGGGCTCCAAGAGATACTCATCGCGACTCGAGACGAGAGCGGAATTCTTTGCTTACCCTCGAGGTGAGAACTGACTCCCCGGATGAGTCTGGAATGCAAACCCGAGATCCCTGTCGCCCCTGGAGAGCAACGTTAGATCCTGGACACAAGCCTAGATTAGGTCTCTTTTGCCCTGCAGTGACTCTAGCGCAATCCCCAGCTCCCCCTCGCAACCCGAATGGAAGATTGGATTTCAAGGCCAACAAGAGGAAGCCTAAATTCCCGGTCATAACTCGAGAATCCCGCCGCAACTCGAGCAAAACCACGTGGTTCTCCCGTCATCGCAAGATGAGGCCCTTGCCCGCTACAGCGTTTCAAAAGATGTCCCAGGTTCCGTCTTGAAATGCGAAACGGTACTTGGCACCCTTGATGCGACCCCAAAAGTCCCCCAACACGCCGGTCTCACTCAAGGGGAACACCGAGGTTCCCGGCACCACTTCATTTAAGCCCCTTCTCCCCTCCTGATCGTGACCGGTGGGTCGATTCCCCTGCTTTGTCTGCAAGGGGGCCCCACCTTCCCTGCACAACTCAGGATGAGGCCGGTCTCATGGGGAAATTCGATACGTAGCTTTGTGGGTGGTGCCACTTGCTGAAAGACTCCAATTTCCCGGTCCACTCTTGATAAGAATCCGATGCTCAGACACCTCTTGGAAGGCAGCCTTGAGTATGAAGGTACAACACGAAGGGGCACTAACACACCTGTGCATCATCCGGAAAAACGGGCAGGTTACACACACAGCTCGACAAGTGGCCTGTCACCTCGAGAACAACTCGAGAGGCAAGAGGAGTCCCATCCTCCAGAAAAGACGAGGCCTGACTCTCCTGTACCAACATGCAGGGACCTTGCGATCTGAGTCAGAAATGGAGAGGAACACTGAGGTTCCTGCTTCAACTCGAGATGAGACCCTCTTACATTCCACCAAATGCAGAGGAGTCTCAAGAGGCCCCTCCAAACTGCACAGTATCCCTGACTTCTCAGAGGCACTCTGAGAAGCTCCCTGAGGTCGCAGGCACAAGTCAAGGGAACCCTGGGTTTTATGCAGTGACCCGAGAAAGACCTCGAGAGTCCTTCTTCAACCCGTCTTGAGGCCCGATTACCCTACCATGACTCGAGAGCAATGACGAGCTCCCCCTAGCCATCTCATGGGGACCTGACTTCCCTGGCGCCACACGAGAGGCTCCCTGAGCTCCCTCTCATACCTCGTCATAAACCCAACACTAGCACAGCAGTCTAGAAAACCCACGAGACGCCGCCATCTTCGCGAGATGAGGGCCTTCTTTTCCTGCATGGCCTGGAGAGGAATCCCGAGTCCTCTATCCAAACACCACAGGAGGCTTGACTCCCTTCAGGGCACACAGTGGGCTCCAAGAGATACCCATCGCGACTCAAAAGGACAGCGGAGTTCTTTGCTTCCCCTCGAGACGAGGCCTGATTCCCCGGGTGAGTCTGGTATGCAACCCCAAGATCCCTGTCGCCCCTAGGGACGAGCATTAAGTCCTGGACACAAGCCTAGATGAGGTCTATTTTGCCCTGCAGTGACTCGAGAGCAATCCCCAGCTCTCCCTTTAAACTCGAATGGAAGATAGGACTTCCCTTGCCCAACACATGAGGAAGACTGTATTCCCCGTCGAAACTCGAGAATCCCACCACAACTCGAGAAACGCCACGTGGTTCCCCCGTCATCCCAAGATGAGGCCCTTGCCCCCTACAGCGTCTCAAGAAAAGTCCCACGTTCCGTCTTGAAGTGCGAAACGGTATTGGCACCCCTGATGCGCCCTCAAAAGTTCCTCGACACACCAGTCTGACTCTAGGAGAACACCGAGGTTCCCGGCACCACTACATCTGGGCCCCTTCTCCCCTCCTGATCGCGACAGGAGGGTCGATTCCCCTGTTTTGTCTTGAAGGGGTTCCCACTTTTCCCGGTGCATCTCAGGATGAGGCCGGTCTCACGAGGATATTCGAGACATAGCCACGTGGATGGTGACACATGCCGAAAGACCCCGATTTCCCGGTCCGCTCTTGATAAGATCCTGATGCCCGGACACCTCTTTGAAGATAACCCTTTTGATGAAGGCACAACACTTAGGGGCACTGACACCCCTGGGTATCGTCCGGAGAAACCCGCAGGTACAACACACAGCTCGAGAAGTGACCTGTCACCCCGTGAACAACTGGAGAGGCAAGCAGAGTTCCATTCCTCCACACAAGACGAGGCCTGACTCTCCTGTTCGAACATTGCAGCGAAACTGCGATCCGAGTCAGATCTGGCCCAGGGGAAGTCAGGAGAGGAAACATGAGTTTCCTGCCTCCACTCGAGATGAGGCCCTCTTCCATTGCACCGAACCCACTGGAGTCCCGAGAGACCCCTCCCAACTGCACAGTATCCCTGACTTCTCAGAGGCACCCTTAGACCTTCCTGAGATCACCGGCACAAGTCGAGGGAACCAAGGGTTTCCTGCCCCAACCCGTAAAAGACCTCGAGAGTCCTTCTTCAACGCGTCTTGAGGTGCGATTCCCCTACCATGACTCGAGAGCAATGACGCGCTCCCCCTAGCCACGCGCATAGAAACCTGACTTCCCTGGCGCCACAGGAGAGGCTCCCTGAGCTCCCCATTATACCTCGTGAGCAACACCACACTGGAGCCGCAGCTCGAGAATACCCACGAGACGCCCCAGTCCTCACGAGATGAGGGCCTTCTTTTGCTGTATGGCCTGGAGAGCAATCCTGAGTCCTCTCTCCAAACTCCACAGGAGGCTTGACTCATTTTAGGCCACACAGTGAGCTCCAAGATATACCCGTCGCGACTTGACAGGAGAGCAGTGTCCTTGGCTTCCCCTCGAGACGAGGCCTGAGTCGCCGGGTGAGTCAAGAATGCAATGCTGAGATCGCTTTCGCCCCAGCAGAGGAACATTAGGTCCTGGACACAAGCCTAGATGAGGTCTATTTGGCCCTGCAGTGTCTCGAGAGCAATCCCCAGTTCTAACTCACAATTCGAATGAAAACTGGACTTCCCTGGGCCAGTTGAAGAGGAAGCCTGAATTCCCGGTTGTAACTCGAGAATCCCGCCCCAACTCAAGAAAAAAAACGTGTTTCCCCCGTCATCGAAAGATGAGGCCCTTGCCCGCTACAGCGTCTCAAGAGAAGTCCCACGTTCCATATTGAAGAGCGAAAAGTTACTCGGAACCCTTGATGCAACCCCAAAAGTTCCCCGACATACCAGTCTCACTTGAGGAGAACACCGAGGTTCCCGGCACCACTTCATCTGAGACTCTTCTCCCCTCTTAATCGCGACAGGAGGTTCGATTCCCCTGCTTTGTCTGGAAGGCGTTCCCGACCTTCCTGGCGCACATCAAGATGAGGCCAGTCTCACGAGGAAATTCGAGACATAGCCTCGTGGGTGGTGCGGCATGCCAAAAGACCCCGATTCCCTGGTCCGCTCTTGATAAGAACCCGATGGCAGAACCCAACTCGAAGGCAATCCTGTGGAACAAGGCACAACACGAAGGGGCAGTGACACCCCGGTGCATCGTCCAGAAAAACCTGCAAGTTCCACATACAAATCGACAAGTGGCCTGTCACCCCATGAACAACGCGAGAGTCAAGCGGAGTTCCATTCCTCCACACAAGACGAGGCCTGACTCTCCTGTCCCAACTCTGAAGAGACCCTGCGATCGGAGTCCGAAATGGAGAGGAACCCTGAGGTTCCTGACTCCACTCGAGATGAGGCCCTCTTCCGTTGGGCCAGACCCAGCGGAGTCCCGAGGGGCCCCGCCACCTCCACAGGATCCCTCGCCTCTCAGAGGCACCCTGGGAAGTTCCCTAAGGTCCCTGGCAGAAGGCGAGGGAAACGAGGGTTTCCCGCCGCCCCCCGAGAAAGCCCTCGAGAGTCTTTCTTCAACGCGTCTCGAGGCCCCAGTCCCCTCCCGTGACTCGAGAGCCAGGACGCGCTCCCCCTCGCCACGCGCATGGAGACCTGACTTCCCTGGCGCCGCACGAGAGGCTCCCTGAGATCCTCGTCGTGCCTCGGGAGAAAACCCCCACGGGCGCCGCAGCTCGAGGAAACCCCGGAGACGACCCCGTCCTCGCGAGCTGAGGGCCTTCTTTTCCTGCATGGCCTGGAGAGCGATCCCGGGTCCTCTCTCCAAACGGAAGAGGAGGCTGGACTCCCTTGAGGCCGCTCAGGGGGCTCCAAGAGACCCGCGTCGCGATTCGAGAGGAGAGCGGAGTCCTTGGCTTCCCCTCGAGACGAGGCCTGTCTCCCCGGGGGAGCCTGGTATGCAACCCCGAGATCCCTGCCTTCCCTGGAGAGGAATATTAGGTCCTGGACACACGCCTAGGTGAGGTCTCTTCGGCCCTGCAGTGACTCGAGCGCAACCCCCAGCTTTCCCTCGCAACCCGAGGGGAAGATTGGGTTTCCCAGGGCCAACCCAAGGGGAAGGCTGAGATCCCCGTCGTAACTCGAGAATCCCGCCGCAACTCGAGACAAACCACGTGGTTCCCACCTCTTGACAAGATGAGGCCCTTGCCCGCGACGGCGTCTCAAGGGAAGTCCCCTGTTCCGCCCTGAAGGGCGAAACGGTCCCTGACAGCCTTCCTGCGACCCCCAAAAGTACCCCGACACGCCGGGGTCCCCCGAGGGGAACACAGAGGGTCCCGGCACCGCTTCCTCTGAGCCCCTTCTCCCCTCATGATCGCGACAGGAGAGGCGATTCCCCTGCGTGGTCTGGAAGGGGTTCCCGGCCTCCCCGGCGCACCTCAGGATGAGGCCGGTCTCACGAGGAAATTCGAGACGAGCCACGTGGGTGGGACCACATGCCGAACACCCCCGATTCCCCGGTCCGCTCTTGAGAAGGACCCGAGGCACGGACCCCTCTTCGAAAGCAACCCTGTGGGTGAAGGCACAACACGAAGGGGCACTGCCACCCCCGGGCATCGTCCGCAAAGACCCGCGGGTTCCACACACAGCTCGACGAGGGTCCTGAGACCCCCTGAGCAACTCGAGAGGCCAGCGGGGTTCCTTTCCTCAGACAAGACGAGGCCTGACTCTCCTGTCCCAACTCTGCAGGGACCCTGCGGTCGGAGTCCGAAACGGAGAGGAAGCCTGAGGTTCCTGCCTCCCCTCGAGGTGAGGCCCTCTTCCGTTGCGCCAGACCCAGCGGAGTCCCGAGGGGCCCCGCCACCTCCACAGGATCCCTCGCCTCTCAGAGGAACCCTGGGAAGTTCCCTAAGGTCCCCGGCAGAAGGCGAGGGAAACGAGGGTTTCCCGCCGTCCCCCAACAAAGACCTCGAGAGTCCTTCTTCAACGCGTCTCGAGGCCCTAGTCCCCTCCCGTGACTCGAGAGCCAGGACGCGCTCCCCCTCGCTAGGCGCGTGGAGACCTGACTGCCCTGGCACCGCACGAGAGGCTCCCTGAGATCCTCGTCATGCCTCGGGAGAAAACCCCCACGGGCGCCGCAGCTCAAGGAAACCCCTGAGACGCCCCCGTCCTCACGAGCTGAGGGCCTTCTTTTCCTGCATGGCCTGGAGAGCAATCCCGGGTCCTCTCTCCAAACGGAAGAGGAGGCTGGACTCCCTTGAGGCCCCTCAGGGGGCTCCAAGAGACCCGCGTCGCGACTCGAGAGGAGAGCGGAGTCCTTGGCTTCCCCTCGAGACGAGGCCTGACTCCCCGGGGGAGCCTGGAATGCATCCCCGAGATCCCTGCCTTCCCTGGAGAGGAATATTAGGTCCCGGACACACGCCTAGGTGAGGTCTCTTCGGCCCTGCAGTGACTCGAGCGCAACCCCCAGCTTTCCCTGGCAACCCGTGGGGAAGATTTGGCTTCCTAGGGCCAACCAAAGGGGAAGGCTGAGATCCCCGTCGTAACTCGTGAATCCCGCCGCAACTCGAGACAAACCACGTGGTTCCCACCTCTTGGCAAGATGAGGCCCTTGCCCTCCACCGCGTCTCAAGGGAAGTCCCCTGTTCCTCCCTGAAGGGCGAAACCGTCCCTGACAGCCTTCCTGCGACCCCCAGGAGTCCCCCGACATGCCGGGTTCCCCCGAGGGGAGCATCGAGGGTCCCGGCACCGCTTCCTCTGAGCCCCTTCTCCCCTCCTGATCGCGACAGGAGAGTCGATTCCCCCGCGAGGTCTGGAAGGTGTTCCCGGCCTTCCCGGCGCACCTCAGGATGAGGCCGGTCTCACGAAGAAATTCGAGACGAGCCACGTGGGTGGTGCCACATGCCGAACGCCCCCGATTCCCCGGTCCGCTCTTGAGAAGGACCCGAGGCCCGGACCCCTCTTCGAAGGCAACCCTGTGGGTGAAGGCACAACACGAAGGGGCACTGCCACCCCCGTGCATCGTCCGCAACGACCCGCGGGTTCCACACACAGCTCGACGAGGGGCCTGAGACCCCCTGAGCAACTCGAGAGGCCAGCGGGCTTCCCTTCCTCAGACAAGACGAGGCCTGACTCTCCTGTCCCAACTCTGCAGGGACCCTGCGGTCGGAGTCCGAAACAGAGAGGAATCCTGAGGTTCCTGTCTCCCCTCGAGGTGAGGCCCTCTTTCATTGCACCAAAACCAGATGAGTCTCGTGAGGCCCCTCCCAACTCCGCAGTATCCCTGAATTCTCAGAGGCACCTTGAGAGTCTACCTGAGGTCACCGGCTCAAGTCCAAGGAACCCAGGGTTTCCTGCTGCGACCCGAGAAAGACCTTGAGAGTCCTTCGGCGCGTCTTGAGGCCCGATTCCCCTACCATGACTCGAGAGCAAAGACCCGCTCCCCATCGCCATGCGCATGGAGACCTGACTTCCCTGACTCCTGAAGAGAGTCTCCCTGAGCTCCCCGTCGTACCTCTTCGGAAACCCCATTCAGGCACCGCAGCTCGAGAAAACCCACGATACGCCCCCGTCATCACGAGATGAGGGACTTGTTTCCTGCCTGGCACGGAGAGCAAAACCGAGTCCTCTCTCTAGACTCCACAGAAGGCTTGACTCTCTTTAGGCCTCTCAGTTGGCTCCAAGAGATACCTGTCAGGACCTGAAGGGAGAGTAGAGTCCTTTGCTTCCCCTCGAGATGAGGCCTGACTCCCCTTTTCAGTCTGGAATGCAACCCCGAATTCCTGTCACACCTGGAGAGGAAAACTCGGTCCTGGACACAAGCCTAGATGAGGTCTATTTTGCACTGCAGTTGCTAGAGCGCAATCGCCAGCTCTCCCTCGCAAATCGAATTGAAGACTGGACTTCCCTGGGCCAATACAATTGGAAGCCTGAATTCGACATCGTAACTCGAGAATCCCGCCGAAACTCGAGAAAATCCACGTGGTTCCCCCATCAGCGCTAGATGAGGCCCTTGCCCGCTACAGCGACTCAAGAGAAGTCCCACTTTCTGTCTTGAAGTGCGAAACGGTACTTGGCACCCTTGATGCAACCAAAAAAGTTACCCGACTTTCACTCAAGGAGAGCACCGAGGTTCCCGGCACTACTTCATCTGAGCCCTTTCTCTCCTCCTGATCCCGAAAGTAGGGTCTATTCCCCTGCTTTGTTTGGAAAGGGTTCCTCGACTTTCCTGCGCGCCTCAGGATGAGGCCGGTCTCAAGAGAAAATTCGAGACGTAGCCTAGTGGGTGGTGCAACATGCTGAAAGACCCCAATTTCCCGGTCCGCACTTGAGGAGAACACGATGCCCGGACACCTCTTCAAAGGCAACCCTGTGGATGAAGGCACAACAGGAAGGAGCACTGACGCCCCCGTGCATCTCCGAAAAACCCGCAGGTTCCACACACATCACGAAAAGTGGTGTTATCCTTGAACAACTTGAGATGTAAGCGGAGTTCCATTCCTCCGCAGAACACGAGACCTGACACTCCTGAGCAAACTCAACAGGGACCCTGCGATCTGAGTCAGATCCGGCCTCCAGGAAGTCAGGAGCAGAACCCTGAGGTTCCTGCCTCAACTCGAGATGAGGCCCACTTCCATTGCACCAAACCCAGAGGAGTCCCGAGAGGCCTCTCCCAAATCCACAGTATCCCTGACTTCTCAGAGGCACCCTGAGACGCTCCCTGAGGTCACCGGCACAAGTCAAGGGAACCCAGGGTTTCCTGCCGCAACCCTAGAAAGACATCGAGAGTTCTTTTTCAACCCGTCATGAGGCCCGATTCCCCTACCCTGACTTCAGAGCAAAGACGCGCTCCCCCTGCCCCGCCCATGGAGACCTGACTTCCCTGTTGCCACACGAGAGGCTACCTGAACTCCCCGTCGTACCTCGTGAGAAACCCCACACTGGCGCCGCAGCTCGAGAAAACCCACGAGACGCCCCCGTCATCTCGAGATGTGGGCCTTCTTTTCCTGCATGGCCTGGAGAGCAATCCCGAGTCCTCTCTCCAAACTGAAGAGGAGGGTTGACTCCCTTTAGACCACTCAGTGGGCTCCAAGAGATACGCGTCGCAACTCGAGAGGATAGCCGAGTCCTTTGCTTCCCCTCGAGACGAGGCCTAACTCCCCAGGTGAGTCTGTAATGCAAACCCGAGATCCCTGTCGCCCTTGGAGAGGATCACTGGGTCCTGAACACAAGGCTAGATGAGGTCGCTTTTGCCCTGCAGTAACTCGAGAGCACTCCCCAGCTTTCCCTCGCAACCCAAATGGAAGATTGGACCTCCCTGGGCCAACACAAGAGGAAGCCTGAATTCCCAGTAGTAATTCGAGAATTCCACCTCAACTTGAGAAAAACCACGTGGTTTCCCCGTCATTGCAAGATGAGGCCCTTGCCCGCTCCAGCGTCTCAAGAGTAGTCCCACGTTCTGTCTTCAAGTGCGAAATGATATTTGGCACCCTTAATGCTACCCCAAAAGTTCCCCGACATACGGGTCGCACTAGAGGGGAACACCGAGGTTCCTGGCACCACTTCATCTGAGCCCCTTCTCCCCTCCTGATCGCGAAAGGAGGGTCAATTCCCCTGCTTTGTCTGCAAGGGGTTCCCGACCTTCTCCACGCACCTCAGATGAGGCTGTCTCACGAGGAAATTCGAGACGTAGCCTCGATGGTGGTGCCACATGCCGAAAGACCGCGATTTCCCGATCCGCTCTTGATAAGAACGCGATGCCCAGACACCTATTCGAAGATAGTGTGGATGAAGGCACAACACGAAGGGGCACTGACACCCCCGTGCATCGTCCGGAAAAGACCGCAGGTTACTAATACAGCTCAACAAGTGCCTGTCACCCAGTGAACAACTCGAGAGGCAAGCGGAGGTCCATTCCTGCACACAAGACAAGGCCTGACTCACCTCTCCCAACTATGCAGGGGGCTGCGATCGGAATCAGAAATGGAGAGGAACCCTGAGGTTCCTGCCTCCCCTCGAGATGAGGCCCCCTTCCATTTCACCAAACCCAGTGGAGTCCCGAGAGGTCTTTCCCAACTCCACAGTATCCCTGACTTCTCAGAGGCACCCGGAGAATCTCCCTGAGGTCACCGGCACAAGTCGAGGGAACCCAGGTATTCTTGCCAAGACCCGAGAGAGATCTTGAGAGTCCTTCAACGCGTCTAGAGGCCTGATTCCCCTACCATGACTCGAGAGCAATGACGCGCTCCCCCTCGCCACACGCATCGAGACCTAACTTCCCTGGCGCCACACAAGAGGCTCCCTGAGCTCCCCGTCGTACCTCCTGAGAAACCAACACAGGCGCTGCAGCTCGGTAAAACCACCGAGACCCCCCCACCCCCGTCATCGTGAGATGAGGGCCTTCTTTTCCTGCATGTCCTGGAGTGCAATCCCGAGTCCTCTCTCCAAACTCCAGAGGAGGCTTGACTCCCTTTAGTCCACTCAGTGGGCTCCAAGAAATACCCGTCGCGACTCGAGAAGAGAGAGAAGTCCTTTGTTTCCCCTTGAGAGGACGCCTGACTCCTGGGTGAGTCTAGAATGCAACCCCAAGATCCCAGTCAGCCCTTGAGAGGAACATTAGGTCCTAGACACAAGCCTGGATGAGGTTTCTTTTGCCCTGCAGTGACTCGAGCGCAACCCCCAGCTCTCCCTCGCAACTCGAATGGAAGATTGGGCTTCCCTGGGCCAACACAAGAGGAAGCCAGAAATCCCCTTCGTAACTCGAGAATCCCGCCGCAACTCGAGAAAAACCACGTGTTTCCAACGTCATCCCAAGATGAGGCCCTTGCTGCCATGGCGTCTCAAGAAAAGAACCACGTTCCGTCTTGAAGTGCGAAACGGTACTTTGCACCCTTGATGCGACACCAAATGTTCCCGGACACGCCGGTCTCACTCGACAGGAACACCGAGGTTCCCGCACCACTTCATCTGAGCACCTTCTCCCCTCCTGTTCGAGACAGGAGGGTCTATTCCCCTGCTTTGTTTGGAAGGGGTTCCCCACATTCCCGGCGCACCTCAGGATGAGACCGGTCTCACGAGGAAATTCGAGACGTAGCGTCGTGGGTGGTGTCACATGCCGAAATACCCCGATTTCCCGGCCCACTCTTGAGAAGAACCCGATGCCCGGACACCTCTTCGAAGGCAACCCTGTGGACGAAGGCACAAAACGAAGGGTCACTGACACTCCTGTGCATCATTCGGTAAAAGCCGCAGGTTCCACACACAGCTCGACAAGAGGCCTGTCATCCCATGAACAACTCGAGAGGCAAGCAGAGTTCCATTCCTCCACTCAAGACGAGGCCTGACTCTCCGGTCCCAACTCTGAAGGGACCCTGCGATCGGAGTCCGAAATGGAGAGGAACCCTGAGGTTCCTGACTCCACTCGAGATGAGGCCCTCTTCCATTACACCAAAAACAGTGGAGGCCCGAGAGGCCCCTCCCAAATCCACAGTATCGCGACTTCTCAGAGGCACCCTTAGAAGCTCCCTGAGGTCACTGGCACAAGTCGAGGGAACACAGGGTTTCCTGACGCAACCCGAGAAAGACCTCGAAAATCCTCCTTCAACGCATCTTGAATCCCGATTCCCCTACCATGACTCGAGACCAATGACGCGTTCCCCCTCGCCACTCGCATGGAGACTTGACTTCCCTGGCGCCACACGAGAGGCTCCCTGAGCTCGCCGTCATACCTCGTGAGAAATCCCACACTGGCTCCCCAGCTCGAGAAAACCCACGAGACGCCTCCGTCATCGCGAGATGAAGGCCTTCTTTTCCTGCATGGCCTGGAGAGCAATCTCGAGGCCTCTCTTCAAACTCCACAGGAGGCCTGACTCCCTTTAGGCCACTCTGTGGGCTCCAAGAGATACCCGTTGGGACTCGAGAGGAGAGCGGAATTCTTTGCTTCCCCTATATACCAGGCCTGACTCCTCAGGTGAGTCTGGAATGCAACCCCGAGATCCCTGTCGCCCCTGGAGAGGAACATTAGGTCCTAGACACAAGCATAGATGAGGTCTCATTTGCCCTGAAGTGACTCGAGAGCAATCCCCTGCTCTCCCTCGCACCTCGAATGGAAGAATGGACTTCCCTGGGACAACACAAGAGGAAACCTGAATTCCCCGTCGTATTTCGAAAATCCCGCTGCAACTCGAGGAAAACCACGTGGTTGCCCGTCATCGCAAGATGAGGCCCTTGCCAGCTACAGCGTCTCAGTAGAAGCCCTACGTTCCATCTTGAAGTTTAAAATGATAATTGGCAACCTTGATGTTAGCACAAAAGTTCCCCGACACCCTGGTCTCACTCGAGGGGAACACCAAGGTTCGGTGCACCGCTTGTTCTGAGCCCCTTATCCCCTCCTGATCGCGATGGGAGGGTCGATTACCCTGCTTTGTCTGGAAGGGGTTCTGGACCTTCCCGGAGCACCTCAGGATGAGGCCGGTCTCACGAGGAAATTCGAGACGTAGCCTTGTGGTTGGTGCCACACGCCGAAAGACCCCGATTTCCCTGTCTGCTCTTGATAAGAACCCAATGCTAGGACACCTCTTCGAAGGCAATCCTGTGGACGAAGGCACAAAACGAAGGGGTCTGACACCCTCCTGCATCGTTGGAAAAGCCCGCAAGTTCCACATACAGATCGACAAGTGGCCTGTCACCCCGTGAACAACTCGAGAGGCAAGAGGAGTTCAATTCCTCCACACAAGACGAGGCCTGACTCTCCTGTCCCAACTCTGCATGGACACTGAGATCCGATTCAGAAATGGAGAGGAACCATGAGGTTCCTGCCTCAACTCGAGATAAGGCCCTCTTCTACTGCACCAAACCCAGTGGAGTTCGGAGCGGCCCCTCCCAACTGCACAGTATCCCTGACTTCTCAGAGGCACCCTGAAAAGCTCCCTGAGGTCACGGGCATAAGTCGACGGAACCCAGGGTTTCCTGCCGTAACCTGAGAAAAACCTCGCGAGTCCTTCTTCACGCGTCTTGAGGCCCGATTCCCCTACCATGACTGGAGAAAAATGACGCGCTCCCCCTTGCCACGCGCATGAAGATCTGACTTCCCCGGCACCACATGAGAGGCTCCCTGAGCTCCCCATCGTACCTCGTGAGAAACTCCACACTGGCGCCGCAGCTCGAGAAAACCCACGAGACGCCCCTGTCATGGTGAAATGAGGGCCTTCTTTCCTGCATGACCTGAAGAGCAATCCCGAATCCTCTCTCCAAACTCCAAAGGAGGCTTGACTCCCTTTAGGTCACTCAGTGGGCTCCAAGAGATACCCGTCGATACTCAGGAGGAGAGCGGTGTCCTTTGCTTCCCCTCGAGATGAGGCCTGACTACGAGGGTGAGTCTGGAATGCAACCCTGGATCCCTGTCGCCCCTGGAGAGGAACCTTAGGTCCTGGACAAAAGCCTAGATGAGGTCTCTTTGGCCCTGCAGTGACTCAAGCGCAACCCCTAGCTTTCCCTTGCAACTCGAATGGAAGATTGGCCTTTCTGAGCCAACACAAGAGGAAGCCTGAATTTCCAGTTGTAATTTGAGAAACCCGCCGCAACTCGAGAAAAATCACGTGGTTCCCCGTATTGCAAGATGAGGCCCTTGCCCCCTACAGCGTCTCAAGAGAAGTCTCACATTCCGTCTTGAAGTGCAAAACAGTACTTGGCACCCTTGATGCGACCCCAAAAGTTCCCCTATATACCGATCTCACTAGAGGGGACACTGAAGTTTCCGGCACCACTTCATCTGAGGCCTTTCTCCTCTCCTGATCGCGATAGGAGGGTCGATTCCACTGCTTTGTCTCGAAGGGATTCCCGACCTTCCCGGCACACCTCAGGATGAGGCCGGTCTCACGAGGAAATTCGAGAGGTAGCCTCGAGGGCCATACTACATGCCGAAAGACACCGATTCCATGGTCCACTTTTGATCAAAACCAGACTCCTGGACACCTCTTTGAAGGCAAGCCTGTGGATGAAGGCACAACACGTAGGGGCACTGACACCCCGTGCATCTTCCGGAAAAACCCGCAGGTTCCTCACACAGCTCCACAAGTGGTCTGTCACCTCGTGAACAACTCGAGAAGCAAGCGGAGTTCCATTCCTCCACACAAGACGATGCCTGACTCTCCTGTCACAACTCTAGGGACCTTGCGCACCGAGTCAGAAATGGAGAGGAAGCCTGAGGTTCCTGCCTCCACTCAAGATGAGGCCCTTTTCCATTGCCACAAAACCAGTGGAGTCCCGAGAGGCCCGTCCCAAATCCACAGTATGCCTGACTTCTCAGAGGCACCCTGAGAAGCTCCCTAAGGTCACCGGCAGAAGTGGACGGAACCCAGGGTTTCCTGCCGCAACCCGAGAAAGACCTTGAGAGTCCTGCTTTAACGTGTCTTGAGGCCCGATTCCCGTATCATATCTCGAGAGCAATGACGCGCTCCCCCTTGCCATGCGCATGGAGACCTGAATTCCCTGGTGCCACACGAAAGGCTCCCTGAGCTTCCCGTCGCACCTCGTCAGAAACCGCACACTGGCACCGCAGCTCGAGAAAACCAACAAGACGCCCCTGTCATCGCGAGATGAGGGTCTTCTTTTCCTGCATGGCCTGGAGAGCAATCCTGAGTCCTCTCTCCAAACTCCACAGGGGGCTTGACTCCCTTTAGGCCACTCAGTGGGCTCCAAGAGACACCTGTGGTGACTCAAGAGGAGAGCGGGGTCCTTTGCTTCCCCTTGAGTCGAGCTCCGACTCCCAGGATGCGTCTGGAATGCAACCCCGAGATCGCTGTCGGCCCTGGAGAGGAATATTAGGTCCTGGACACAAGCCTAGATGAGGTCTCTTTTGCCCTGCAGTGACTCAAGTGCAAACCCCAGCTCTCCCTCGAAACTCGAATGGAAGATTGGACTTCCCTGGGCCAACACAAGAGGAAGCCTGAATTCCCCGTCGTAACTCGAGAATCCCGCCGCACCTTGAGAAAAACCACGTGATTCCCCCGTCATCCCAAGATGAGGCCCTTGCCCTCTACAGCGTGTCAAGAGAAGCCCCAAGTCCGTATTGAAGTGCAAAACGGTACTTGGCACCCTTGAAGTGACCCCAAAAGTTTCCCGACACACCGGTCCCACTCGAGGGGAACACTGAGGTTCCCGGCACGACTTCAACTGAGCCCTTTTACTCCTCCTGATCGCAACAAGATGGTCGATTCCCCTGCTTTGTCTGGAAGGGGTTCCCGATCTTCATGGCGCACCTCAGGATGACACCAGTCTAACGAAGAAATTCGAGACGTATCCTCATGGATGGTGCCACGTTCTGAAAGACCCCAATTTCCTGCTCTGCTATTGATAAGAACCCGATGTCCGGACACCTCTTTGAAGGCAACGCTGTGGATGAAGGCACAACACGAAGGGGCACTGACCCCCTCATGCATCTTACGGAAAAAACCGAAGGTTCCACTCACAGCACAACAAATGGTCTGTTATCCTGTGAACAACTCGAGAGGCAAGTGGAGTTCCATTCCTCCACACAAGACGAGGCCTGACTCTCCTGTCCCAACTCTTCAGGGACCCTGTGGTCGGAGTTTTAAATGGAGAGGAACCCTTAGGTTCCTGCCTCAACTCGAGATGAGAACCTTTGCCATTGCACCAAACCCAGTGGAGTTCCGAGAGCGCCTCCCAAGTCCACAGTATGCCTGACTTCTCAGAGGCACCCTGAGAAGCTCACTGAGGTCACCGGTACAAGTCGAGGGAACCCAGGGTTTCCTGCCGCAACCTGAGAAAGACCTCGAGACTCCTTCTTCAACGCATCTTGAGTCCCGATTTCCCTACCATGACTAGAGAGCATTTATGGGCTCCTCCTCATCACACGCATAGACACCTGACTTTCCTGGCGCCACACGAGAGTCTCCCTGAGCTCCCCGTCGTACCTCGTGAGAAAACTCATACTTGCGCTCCAACTCGAGAAAACCCACAAGACGCCCCCGTCATTGCGAGCTGAGGGCCTTCTTTCCTGTATGGCCTGGAGAGCAATCCCGAGTCCTCTCTCCAACTCCACAGGAGGCTTGACTCCCTGGAGGCCACTCAGTGGGCTCCAAGAGATACCTATCGCGACCCAGGAGGATATCAGAATCCTTTGCTTCCCCTCGAGCCGAGGCCTGACTCACTGGGTGAGTCTGGAATGCGTCCCCGTGATCCCTATCGCCCCTGGAGAGGAACATTAGGTCCTGGACACAAGCGTAGATGAGGTCTATTTTGACCTGCCGTGACTCGAGAGCAATTCCCACCCAGCTCTCCCTGGCAACTCGAATGGAAGAATGGACTTCCCTGGGCCAACACAAGAGGAAGCCTGAATTCCCCGTCGTAAGTCAACAATCCCATCGCAACTCGAAAAAAACCACGTGGTTTCCCCTTCATCACAAGATGAGGCCCTTGCCCGCCACAGCGTCTCAAGAGAAGTCCCACGTTTCATCTTGAAGTTTGAAACAGTATTTGTCAAGCTTCGTGAGACCCCAAAAGTTCCCTGACATACCGGTCTCACTCAAGGGGAACACCGAGGTTCCCGGCACCACTTCATCTGAGCCCCTTCTCCCCTCCTGATCGCGACAGTAGGGTCGATTAACCTGCTTTGTCTGGAAGGCTTTCCCGACCTTCCAGGGGCACCTCAGCATGAGGCCCGTCTCACGAGGAAATTCGAGACGTAGCCTCGTGTGTGGTGCCGCATTCCAAAAGACCCCGATTTCCTGGTCCGCTCTTAATAAGAACCCGATGCCCGCACACCACTTCGAAGGCAACCCTGTGGATGAAAGCACATCACGAAGGGGCACTGACACCCCCGTGCATTGTCTGGAAAAAACCGCAGGTTCCACACACAGCTCGACAAGTGGCCTGTCACTCCTTGAACAACTCGAGAGGCAAGCGGAGTTCCATTCCTCCACACAAGACGAGGCCTGACTCTCCTGTCCCAACTCTGCAGGGACCCTGCAATCTGAGTCAGAAATGGAGAGGAACCCTGAGGTTCCTTCCTGATCTCGAGATTAGGCCCTCTTCCATTGCAGCAAACCCAGTGGAGTCCGGAGAGGCCTCTCCCAGCTCCATAGTATCCCTGACTTCTCAGAGGCACCCTGAGAAGCTACCTGAGGTCACAGGCACAAGTCGAGGGAACCCAGGGTTTCCTGCCACAACCCGAGAAAGACCTCGAGCGTCCTTTTTCATTGCGTTGAGCCCTGATTCCACTACCATGACTCGAGAGCAATGACGTGCGCCCCCTCGCCACTCGTATGGAGACTTGACTTCCCTGACACCATACGAGAGGCTCCCTGAGCTCCCGGTCGTACCTTGTGAGAAACCCCACACTGGCACCGCAGCTCCAGAAAAACCACGGGACTCCCCCGACATTGCGAGATGAGGGCCTTCTTTTCCTGCATGGCCTGGAGAGCAATCCTGCGTGCTCTCTCCAAACTCCACAAGAGAGGAGCCAAGATTGCTGAGGAGTAGGACGGGGAGAACTCTTTCCCCCCCAAACAATTTCATCAAAAGAGCATTTAAACGTCGAGTAAATTCCACAATACAACTTATGAATGCTGCCAGAGGACATCAGGCACCCAGAAAAGAACCCAACTCTTGGAAAGTAGGTAGGAAAAAGTATAAAAGACAAAAAAAGAGACAAAAGAGGGAGGGAGGGATTTCCGTCCCGGGAAGATAGTCTTAAAAAGAGAAAAGTTTCCAAACACCAGGAAAGCTTTTCACTGCCAAATCTTTGCCAAGCTTTGGAAGCACAAAAGGCAACATAAGGGGGATAAAAATAAATAAACAATTAAAACTCGCAGATTGCAAGCCCTATGGTAACTCCCCCAGCCGCAAAGCAGTGCAGACGCCTGCTCACACCATTAGCAAGCAGGGGCTGGGCAGGGAGGCGCGGCGCGGGCTGCATCGCTTAGAGTAAGAATCTGGCCTGAATACCCTGAGCACTATCTGAACGAAATAACTTGGGCTAGCAAACCAGACTCTGGGATATCTACCACGCAAAAAGCCAGCCCTAACCTAAGACACCGCCAGGCCCGCACACGGAACAAAGGACTGAACAGAGATAGCCGGCTGCAGACCTTCCCCCTCCAGTGACAGGCAGCCAGAGCCAGAAGGGGGCAATCGCAGCCCCAGAGAGACATTATCTATAAAACTGTAAGCAGCCTTCTTTGCTAACTAAAACTTCTTGGGGATCTGGACGGTCAACATCTGCCTGAGAAGGTGCGCCTGTTTTACACCCAGATAACCGAGTGGCGGGGAGGCGATAAGTCACAACATTGGCGCTCGCCAAACACCTCATCACCTGAGCTGCTCGGACCTGGGAAGAGCACAAAACGCAGGCCCAACCGAGTCTGTGCCTCTGAGGACTACCCGAGTGCCTGAACCTGAGCGGCTTGGACCTGGGAGGTGCATGCAGCCCAGGGCCAGCCTCGGATTGTTCCCGGTGGAACAACCTAGAGCCCGAGCAGTGTGGGCAGGGAGGCTACACGTGCCGTGAGCGGGGGCAGACCCAGTGTGGCTGAGGCACTGCGAGCGCACGCCAGTGTTATTTGTTTGCAGCATCACTCCCTCCCTCCCTCCCCACAGCGCAACTGAACAAGTGAGCCTAAAAAAAAAAAGTGTCCTCCACCATCCCCTTTGTGTCAGGGCGTAAACCAGACACTGAAGAGACCAGCAAACAAAAGAAGCTATAACAGAGGGAAACGCCTTGGAAGCTACAGGCAATAGATTAAAACCCTGTGGTTACTAGGACTACATAGGAAGGCGCCTATAGATCTTGAGAAATATAAGTCGGACCAAGGAACTAGCCAAAAATGAACCGAACCCACGATACTCACAACAAAACCAGAGAAAGTCCTAGATATATTTTTATGATCATTCTTACTTTTTTTTAATTTTTTTAATTTTAAGTTCTCTATTGTTCATTTAATTTTCACTTTTATAACCTATTACTTTGCAAAAAAAAAAAGACCCTATTTTTTTCTTCTTCAGCAAACTTCATATATATATATATATATATATATATATATATATATATATAATAATTTTTTGACCTTGTTTTTTTGTTTTGTTTTTTTTCTTCTTTTCTTTAACATTGTATTTTTGAAATTCCAAACTGTACTCTAGATTTTTAATTTATGCTTTTTGATATTTGATATCAATTTTGTACCTGTAGTTTCTTTATAATTTTTGCGACATTGCTTGTTTTTGTTTGTTTGTTTTCTCTTTAGTTTTCTTCTTCCTTTTTTTTAACATTGTATTTTTGAAATTCCAAACTCTACTCTAGATTTGTAATTTTTGCTTTTTGGTATTAGTTATCAATTTTGTACCTGTATTTTCTTGATAATTTTTGCGACCTTGTTTGTTTTTCTTTGTTCGTTTTTTCTCTCTTTCTTTTCCTTCTTCTTTTCTTTAACATCGTATTTTTGAAATTCCAAACTCTACTCTAGATTTTTAATTTTTGCTTTTATGTATTTGTTACCAATTTTGTACCTTTAAGAACCCAATCTTCAGTACCCATTTTTCACTAGGGAGCGAGATTACTGGCTTGACTGCTCTCTCTCCCTTTGGACTCTCCTTTTTCTCCACCAGGTCGCCTGTGTCTCCTCCCTAACCCCTCTCTACTCTACCCAACTCTGTGAATTTCTGTGTATTCCAGACGGTGGAGAACACTTAGGGAACTGATTACTGGCTGGATCTGTCTCCCTCCTTTTCATTCCCCCCTTTTATCCTTCTGGCCACCTCTGTCTCCTTCCTCCTTCTTCTCATCTCTGTATAACTCTGTGAACATCTCTGAGTGGTCCAGTTGCGGAGTGCACATAAGGAAGTGACTACTGGCCAGCCCACTCTCTCCACTATTGATTCCACCTGATCTCATTTGGGTCACCTCTAACTCCCTCCTCCCTCTTCTCTTCTCCATGTAATGCTGTGAACCTTTCTGAGTGGCCCTCACAGTAGAGAAACTTTTCTTCTTTAACGTAGATGTTTTATCAATGGTGCTGTATAGAAGGAGAAGTTTTGAAACTACTGTAAAAGTAAGACAGATAACTGGAAGCAGGAGGCTTAAGTCCAAACCCTGACTCCAGGGAACTCCTGACTCCAAGGAACATTAATTGACAGGAGCTCATCAAATGCCTCCACACTGACACTGAAATCAAGCACCACACAAGGGCCAACAAGTTCCAGGGCAAGACATACCAAGCAAATTCTCCAGCAACAAAGGAACGCAGCCCTGAGCTTCAAGATACAGGCTGCCCAAAGTCACCCCAAAACCACAAACATCTCATAACTCATTACTGGACACTTCATTGCACTCCAGAGAGAAGAAATACAGCTCCACCCACCAGAACACCAACACAAGCTTCCCTAACCAGGAAACCTTGACAAGACACCTGTACAAACCCACACACAGCGAGGAAATGCCACAGTAAAGAACTCCACAAACTGCCAGAATACAGAAAGGACACCCCAAACTCAGCAATTTAAACAAGATGAGACAGAGGAATACCCAGCAGATAAAGGAACAGGATAAATGCCCACCAAACCAAACAAAAGAGGAAGAGATAGGGAATCTACCTGATAAAGAATTCCGAGTAAGGAGAGTGAAATGGATCTAAAATCTTGAAATTAAAATGGAATCACAGATAAATAGCCTGGAGACAAGGATTGAGAAGATGCAAGAAAGGTTTAACAAGGACCTAGAAGAAATAAAAAAAGAGTCAATATATAATGAATAATGCAATAAATGAAATTAAAAACACTCTGGAGGCAACAAATAGTAGAATAACAGAGGCAGAAGATAGGATTAGTGAATTCGAAGATAGAATGGTAGAAATAAATGAATCAGAGAGGATACATGAAAAACGAATTAAAAGAAATGAGCACAATCTCAGAGACCTCCAGGACAATATTAAACGCTACAACATTCGAATCATAGGGGTCCCAGAAGAAGAAGACAAAAAGAAAGACCGTGAGAAAATACTTGAGGAGATAATAGTTGAAAACTTCCCTAAAATGGGGAAGGAAATACCCACTCAAGTCCAAGAAACCCAGAGAGTCCCAAACAGGATAAAGCCAAGGCGAAACCCCCCAAGACACATATTAATCACATTAACAAAAATCAAACACAAAGAACAAATATGAAAAGCAGCAAGGGAAAAACAACAAATAACACACAAGGGAATTGCCATAAGGATAACAGCTGATCTTTCAATAGAAACTCTTCAAGCAAGGAGGGAATGGCAAGACATACTTAAAATGATGAAAGAAAATAACCTACAGCCCAGATTATTGTACCCAGCAAGGATCTCATTCAAGTATGAATGAGAAATCAAAAGCTTTTCAGACAAGCAAAAGCTGAGAGAATTCTGCACCACCAAACCAGCTCTCCAACAAATACTAAACAGGAAACACAAAAACGGTGTATAAATTCAAACCCCAAACAATAAAGTAAATGGCAATGGGATCATACTTATCAGTAATTACCTTAAACGTAAATGGGTTGAATGCTCCAACCAAAAGACAAAGACTGGCTGAATGGATACAAAAACAAGACCCCTACGTATGTTGTCTACAAGAGACCCACCTCAAAACAGGGGATACATACAGACTGAAAGTGAAGGGCTGGAAAAAGATTGTCCATGCAAATAGGGACCAAAAGAAAGCAGGAGTAGCGATACTCATATCAGATAAAATAGACTTTAAAACAAAGGCTGTGAAAAGAGACAAAGAAGGTCACTACATAATGATCAAAGGATCAATCCAAGAAGAAGATATAACAATTATAAATATATATGCACCCAACGCGGGAGCACCACAGTATGTAAGACAAATGCTAACAAGTATGAAAGGAGAAATTAACACTAACACAATAATAGTTGGAGATTTTAATACCCCACTCACACCTATGGATAGATCAACTAAACAGAAATTTAACAAGGAAACACAAACTTTAAATGATACAATAGACCAGTTAGACCTAATTGATATCTATAGGACATTTCATCCCAAAACAATGAATTTCAACTTTTTCTAAAGTGCACATGGAACCTTCTCCAGGATAGATCACATCCTGGGCCATAAAGCTAGCATTGGTAAATTCAAAAAAATAGAAATCATTCCAAGCATCTTTTCTGACCACAATGCAGTAAGATTAGATCTCAATTACAGGAGAAAAACTATTAAAAATTCCAACATATGGAGGCTGAACAACACGCTGCTGAATAACCAACAAACCACAGAAGAAATCAGAAAAGAAATCAAAATTTGCATAGAAACGGATGAAAATGAAAACACAACAACCCAAAATTTGTGGGACACGGTAAAAGCAGTCCTAAGGGGAAAGTTCATAGCAATACAGGCACACCTCAAGAAACAAGAAAAAAGTCAAATAAATAAACTAACTCTACACCTAAAGCAACTAGAAAAGGAAGAAATGAAGAACCCCAGGGTTAGTAGAAGGAAAGAAATCTTAAAAATTAGAGCAGAAATAAATGCAAAAGAAACAAAAGAGACCATAGCAAAAATCAACAAAACCAAAAGCTGGTTCTTTGAAACGATAAATAAAATTGACAAACCATTAGCCAGACTCATCAAGAAACAAAGGGAGAAAAATCAAATCAATAAAATTAGAAATGAAAATGGAGAGATCACAACAGAAAACACAGAAATACAAAGGATCATAAGAGACTACTATCAACAATTATATGCCAATAAAATGGACAACGTGGAAGAAATGGACAAATTCTTAGAAAAGTACAACTTTCCAAAACTGGACCAGGGAAGAAATAGAAAATCTTAACAGACCCATCACAAGCACGGAAATGGAAACTGTAACCAAAAATCTTCCAGCCAACAAAAGCCCAGGTCCAGACGGCTTCACAGCTGAATTCTACGAAAAATTTAGAGAAGAGCTAACACCTATCCTGCTCAAACTCTTCCAGAAAATTGCAGAGGAAGGTAAACTTCCAAACTCATTCTATGAGGCCACCATCAGCCTAATACCAAAACCTGACAAAGATCCCACAAAAAAAGAAAACTACAGGCCAATATCACTGATGACATAGATGCAAAAATCCTTAACAAAATTCTAGCAATCAGAATCCAACAACACATTAAAAAGATCATACACCATGACCAAGTGGGCTTTATCCCAGGGATGCAAGGATTCTTCAATATCCGCAAATCAATCAATGTAATACACCACCTTAACAAATTGAAAAATAAAAACCATATGATTTTCTCAATAGATGCAGAGAAAGCCTTTGACAAAATTCAACATCCATTTATGATAAAAACTCTCCAGAAAGCAGGAATAGAAGGAACATACCTCAACATAATAAAAGCTATATATGACAAACCCACAGCAAACATTATCCTCAATGGTGAAAAATTGAAAGCATTTCCTCTAAAGTCAGGAACTAGACAAGGGTGCCCACTTTCACCATTACTATTCAACATAGCTTTGGAAGTTTTGGCCACAGCAATCAGAGCAGAAAAAGAAACAAAAGGAATCCAAATTGGAAAAGAAGAAGTAAAACTCTCACTGTTTGCAGATGACATGATCCTCTACATAGAAAACCCTAAAGACTCCACCAGAAAATCACTAGAACTAGTCAAGGACTATAGTAAAGTTGCAGGATATAAAATCAACACAGAGAAATCCCTTGAATTCCTATACACTAATAATGAGAAAACAGAAAGAGAAATTAAGGAAACAATTTCATTCACCATTGCAACGGAAAGAATAAAATACTTAGGAATATACCTACCTAAAGAAACTAAAGACCTATATATAGAAAACTATAAAACACTGGTGAAAGAAATCAAAGAGGACACTAATAGGTGGAGAAATATACCATGTTCATGGATTGGAAGAATCAATATAGTGAAAATGAGTATACTACCCAAGGCAATTTATAGATTCAATGCAATCCCTATCAAGCTACCAACAGTATTCTTCACAGAGCTAGAACAAATAATTTCACAATTTGTATGGAAATACAAAAAACCTCGAATAGCCAAAGCGATCTTGAGAAAGAAGAATGGAACTGGAGGAATCAACCTACCTGATTTCAGGCTCCGCTACAAAGCCACAGTTATCAAGACAGTATGGTACTGGCACAAAGACAGAAATATAGATTAGTGGAACAAAATAGAAAGCCCAGAGATAAATCCACACACATATGGACACCTTATCTTTGACAAAGGAGGCAAAAATATACAATGGATTAAAGACAATCTCTTTAACAAGTGGTGCTGGGAAATCTGGTCAACCACTTGTAAAAGAATGAAACTAGAACACTTTCTAACACAATACACAAAAATAAACTCAAAATGGATTCAAGATCTAAACGTAAGACCAGAAACTATAAAACTCCTAGAGGAGAACATAGGCAAAACACTCTCTGAAATACATCACAGCAGGATCCTCTATGACCCACCTCCCAGAATATTGGAAATAAAAACAAAAATAAACAAATGGGACCTAATTAACCTTAAAAGCTTCTGCACATCAAAGCAAACTATTAGCAAGGTGAAAAGACAGCCTTCGGAATGGGAGAAAATAATAGGAAATGAAGCAACTGACAAACAACTAATCTCAAAAATATACAAGCAACTCCTACAGCTCAACTCCAGAAAAATAAATGACCCAATCAAAAAATGTGCCAAAGAACTAAATAGACATTTCTCCAAAGAAGACATACAGATGGCTAACAAACACATGAAAAGATGCTCAAAATCACTCATTATCATAGAAATGCAAATCAAAACCACTATGAGGTACCATTTCACGCCAGTCAGAATGGCTGCAATCCAAAAGTCTACAAATAATAAATGCTGGAGAGGGTGTGGAGAAAAGGGAACCCTCTTACACTGTTGGTGGGAATGCAAACTAGTACAGCCACTATGGAGAACAGTGTGGAGATTCCTTAAACAACTGGAAATAGAACTGCCTTATGATCCAGCAATCCCACTGCTGGGCATACACACTGAGGAAACCAGAAGGGAAAGAGACACGTGTACCCCAATGTTCATCGCAGCACTGTTTCTAATAGCCAGGACATGGAAGCAACCTAGATGTCCATCAGCAGATGAATGGATAAGAAAGCTGTGGTACATATACACAATGGAGTATTACTCCGCCATTAAAAAGCATAGAATGAATCAATTCTAATGAGGTGGATGAAACTGGAGCCTATTATACAGAGTGAAGTAAGCCAGAAAGAAAAACACCAATACAGTATACTAACACATATATATGGAATTTTGAAAGACGGTAACAATAACCCTGAGTACGAGACAGCAAAAGAGACACTGAGGTATAGAAGAGTCTTATGGACTCTGTGGGAGAGGGAGAAGGTGGGAAGATTTGGGAGAATGGCATTGAAACATGTAAAATATCATGTATGAAAAGAGTTGCCAGTCCAGGTTTGATGCATGATACTGGATGCTTGGGGCTAGTGCACTGGGACGACCCAGAGGGATGCTATGGGGGGGAGGAGGGAGGAGGGTTCAGGATGGGGAGCACATGTATACCTGAGGCGGATTCATTTTGATATTTGGAAAAACTAATACAATTATGTAAAGTTTAAAAATAAAATAAAATTTAAAAAAAAATCCACAGGAGGCTTGACTCCCTTTAGGCCACTCAGTGGTCTCCAAGAAATACCCGTCGGGACTCGAGAGCAGAGCAGAGTCCTTTCCTTCCTCTCGAGATGAGGACTGACTCCTCGGGTGCATCTAAAATGCAACCCTGAGATCTCTGTCGCCCCTGGAGAGGAACATTAGGTCCTGGACGCAATCTTAGATGAGGTCTCTTTTGCCCTGAAGTGACTCGAGAGCAATCCCTAGCTCTCTCTCGCAACTCGAATGGAAGATTGGACTTCCCTGGGCCAACACAAGAGGAAGCCTGAATTCCCCATCGTAACTCGAGAATCCCGCCGAAACTCGAGAAAAACCACATGGTTACCCCGTCATCGCAAGATGAGGCCCTTGCCCGCTACAGAGTCTAAAGAGAAGTCCCAGGTTTCTTCTTGAAGTGTTTTCACACTTCAAGTGTGAAAACTCGGCACCCTTGATGCGATTCCAAATGTTCCCCGACACCCTGGTCTCTCTCGAGGGGAACACCGAGGTTCCCGGTACGACTTCATCTGAGTCACTTCTCCCCTCCTGATTGCGACTGGAGGGTCGACTCCCGTGCTTTGTCTGGAAGGGGTTCCCAACCTTCCCGGCGAACCTCAGGATGAGGCCGGTCTAACGAGAATATTTGAGACGTAGCTTCATGGGTGGTAACACATGCTGAAAGACCCCGATTCCCCGGTCCGCTCTTGATAAGAACCCGATGCCCGGACACCTCTTCAAAGGCAACCCTGTGGAAGAAGGCAAAACACGAAGGGGCACTGACACCCTCGTGCATCGTCTGGAAAAACCCGCAGATTCCAAACACAGTTCGACAAGTTGCCTGTCACCGCGTGAATAACTCGAGAGGCAAGCGTAGTTCCATTCCTCCTTACAAGACGAGGCATGACTCTCCTGTCCCAACTCTGCAGGGACCCTGCGATCAGAGTCAGAAATGGAGACGAACCCTGAGGTTCCTGCCTCCACTCGAGATGAGGCCCTCTTCTATTGCAACAAACCCAGTGGAGCCCCGAGAGGGCCCTCCCAACTCCAGGGCATCCCTGACTTCTCAGAGGCACACTGAGAAGCTCCCTGAGGCCACCGGCACTAGTCGAGGGAACCCAGGGTTTACTGCCGTGACCCAAGAAACACCTTGAAAGTCCTTCTTTAATGGTTCTTGAGGCCCGATACACCTACCATGACTCTAGAGCAATGACGCGCTCCCCCTCGCAATGCGCATGGAGACCTGACTTCCCAAGTGCCACATGAGAGGCTCCTTGAGCTCCCCGTAGTACCTCATGCGAAACCCCACACTGGCGCTGCAGCTCGAGAAAACCCACGAGATGCCCCCTTCATCGCGAGATGATGGCCTTCTTTTCCTGCATGGCCTGGAGAGCAATCCCGAGTCCTCTCTCCAAACTCCACAGGAGGCTTGACTCCCTTTAGGCCACTCAGTGGGCTCCAAGAGATACCCGTCGCAACTCGAGAGGAGAGCCGAGTCCTTTGCTTCCCCTCGAGACAAGGACTGACTCCCCGGGTGCATCAGGAAAGCAACCCCGAGATCCCTGTCCCCCCTGGAGACGAACATTATGTCCTGGACACAAGCCTAGATAAGGTCTCTTTTGCCCTGCAGTGACTCAAGCGCAATCCCTAGCTCTCCCTCGCAACTCGAATGGAAGACTGGACTTCCCTGGGCCAACACAAGAGGAAGCCTGAATTTCCTGACCTAACTCGAGAATCCCGCCACAACTCGAGAAAAACGACGTGGTTAACCCGTCACCACAAGATGAGGCCCTTGCCAGCTACAGCGTCTCAAGAGAAATCTCACGTTCCGTCTTGAAGTTTGAAACGGTACTTAGCACCTTTGATGCGACCCCAAAAGTTCCCCGATATCCCAGTTTTACTCGAGGGGAACATCGAGGTTCCCGGCACCACTTCATCTGAGCCCCTTCTCCCCTCCTGATCGGAACAAGAGGGTCGATTCACTTGCTTTGTCTGAAAGGGTTACCGACTTTCCTGGTGCACCTCAGGTTGAGGTCCGTCTCAAGAAGAAATTCGAGACGTAGGCTTGTGGGTGGTGCCACATGCCGAAAGACCCTGATTTCCTGGTCTGCTCTTGATAAGAACCTGAAGGCTGGATACCTCTTCGAAGGCAACCCTGTGTATGAAGGCAAAAAACAAAGGGGAACTGACACCCCCATGCATCGTCCAGATAAAACCGCAGGTTCCACACACAGCTCGACAAGTGGCCTGTTATCCGGTGAACAACTCGAGAGTCCAGTGGAGTTCCATTCCTCCACACAAGACGAGGCCTGACTCTCCTGTCCTAACTCTGTAGGGAATCTGTGTTCAGAGTCAGAAATGGAGAGCAACCCTGAGGTTCCTGCTTCAAATCGAGATGAGGCCCTCTTCTGACAAGGTCCAGCCTCGGCTGGTCCAGGGTTTTTGAAGGGGAGACAGAGTAGGCGACCTATTGATTTATTTATCAAAGATATAAAGAGTAATAGAATGAGGATATCTCAGTAGGAAAATTTAGTGGAGAAAAGAAGCTGAGTAGCTTGGTTTATGCGGAAAATCAGTATAACCCGTGACACCAGGTTAGCTCTGACCACGGAGGCCGCAGGCTCCCTCTCGAATAGCGAAAAGTGCCCCACCTTAGACACCTTCTCAAGTGGTCATCGAAGCCCAGGCAAATAAATGGTCGCAGAAGATATCCGCGCTCCAGATGGACACTCATCTGAAAATTGAGGGGAAGAATGACATTAGGAGACTAAGCGTTGGCAATCAAGGCCCGTAGCTTTATTTTCAACAGGGGTTTTTTTTACCCTAAGTTACACATAGAGGATAATGGGGATGCAAAGTCAGCAGCCTTTGATCCTTATCAAAAACCAGGGTTTCTTTCCTGCAAATGTATCGTATACAAATGGTTTAGGTGATTTACATCATCTTCTAGCCAGAAGGCCTATTAACATTTTATGACTCTTGACAAAGACTTATCAACCGTAAGACTTATTTTCTCTAAGAGTAATTATTTTAAGGTTTGGCCCCATCTTTCGAAGATAAAATTGCATTCCTATAGGGCAGATGTGTAATGGGCTTACAACAAAGGAAATAATTTATTACCTTAAGGGTCTAAAGTTACCAACATCAAGGCCACTACTTATTTCTTCTACATACCAACTATATTAATTAATACACATTCAAGGATACAATTCAGGGGATGTGGAAACTTGGCAACAAGCATTGGTTCATCAATGAAATCTTTTACTAGTTTTATTCTGACAGTTTCTAACTCTCTGAGAGGCTCTAAGCTATTTGAATATCTTAAGCTTCCCGTGCCTCTCGAGGCTCGGAGACTGTAAACAATTGTATGCATTGCTGTAGGAGACCGGGTAAACTTGTCAGGCGAGTTAGAGAGCCATCTGACGTGTTTGGATTTAAACACTCCTAATTGCCCAGGAACTTTATTAATTGGAGCTGTAAGTTAGCTCTTTGACAGAGAGAGTGAGATGGTGGTGGGGGACAGCCCCCAGTAAAGTCAGAGGGGAGAGCACAAAGCAATAAAGTAGGCAGACTCTGGTTTTGGGGGGTAGATGCTCAAGAATATCCGGGAGGACTCCCGAGGCTCGATCCCGCCTTTGTGTATGCCCAGCCTCCTTCCTCATGACCTTTGTCACGAGTGGAATGTCTCTCGCCGGCTCCCGGCATCTCCCCGTTTTTTATTTCTTAAAACAGCCAGATGTAGCTCAGTCGCGAGCCTCTGAATACTCTGCCGAAGAATCCTGACAATACAAGGAAGAATGATTATGAGAAGCAGAATTAAAGCAGCCACCGCAGCATAGCTAAAGACATTAGACAGAATATTCTTTCCTGAGATGTAGTTAGGGAAAGTATGGAAGAAATCATTTGCTGTTCCAGCAGCAGTAAAATCTAATCGGGAGTGCTCCATGGTTGCTATTTGATAGTGAAGTTTCCCTACGTCTCAACCAATGTCAGAGCTGTTCCAGATACCTGAAATATGGTTTTTAATCTTTTCCCATTCAAAATCTGTCTCATTTACTTTCAGGGGTGTTCCACATATCCACCGATAGTCAGCATGACAAGACAATGCCATTTTCACCTTTAAAGCCTGCAATTCAGTCCCAATATGTATTACTGCTTCCTCTAGGGCGTCTACCCTCATTTCTAATTTTCTCTCTATAGCTTCCTGTGTTGCCAATGTTAAAGAAACATTTTTGGACATAGAATCAACATATTGAGCAGTATGTACTTGTTGAGTCAATGATATTGCTGCCACAGTAACAGAAGTGATTGCACTTATCAAAGCTGCTGTTCCCAAGATAAGTAAGCCCACAAACCGTCGTGTTTGCATTAAATCCTGTAGTTGTTGTAATACAGCAAGACCATAATTCAATAAGTGGTTACATCATAAGATAAGGTGGATGTTGTAGCATTACAAAGGAGCAAACATTATATTGAGGGTTTAAACAAGATGAACCAGGGAGCAGCTGTAGGCGTCAGCCCGGGGGAGCAGTGTCCCCAGCATCAGGAGGCAGAACGCGAGCGGCAGGCTGTGGGCCAAGGCGCCTATGGTGGGCGGAGGGGCAGGGTTCGTGGTTTAGGGCTAGCCGCCACCGCTTGGGCTCAGGGCGGTCCCCTCTCGCCGGTGGGGCCACGCTGGTCTGGACGGCACTCCGTGGGCGCGCTTTCCTCTCTGGCCCTCACTCGCTGCACAGACTTCTTTTCTCTAGGTCACGGGGTGCAGAGAGGTGGCTGCGAGGCGCTGCTGGTGGCGCAGAGGCGAGAGCTGGCTGGGGGAGGGGGAGCGAGCGAGTGCGCGCGCCGCGAACCTGGTCTTTGGGGAATGTGACATGACGAATTTGTCTGAGATCCAAACTGGAGAATCTGCATTCTGTAGAAATATACAAGCATACCCTCTCCCACAAGTTACCAACACATCTTGCCTTTTTCACTCTCCCGTAAGGAGGCCTTTTTACTTGACCAGGGGCCGAGTCGTAGCCTGTAATTCAGGCATCTAGTGTCTCATCATTGTAGTCTGCCCCTGTGTGTTTACGTTTAAGTGATTAATTACAATTGGAACATAACTTCACTATTTGTCTAGCTGTTTCCCTATGGATATGTTAATTGAGGCCTAATGTTTAGTTTAGGTCTCTGTATAAATTTAAGTAATAAATGTATAACCTCCTTATCTCATTTTGGTATACAGGTATACAGATATACCTAAATACAAAATGCATTTATATATGTATTTATATATGGCAACAAGTATAAAGTTATTGACATATAATATATATAAATCAATATACTTGAATTAATCTTTTTAATTAATATATTAATTAATATATATTACAACAATACAACACATACACAGCTAATACCAACCAACACAAACCAATATACTGTAATAATACATGTCACACATTTATAATTATACAGTATATAGAACATATATCATCACAGCACATCAATCCATACCAATTAATATCAGCCACACACACATTATATTACTGCCATATATATTTAATTATACAGTAGATATATATGTGTGTGTATATAGTATACATATTAATTTATATACAAATTAATTAAGTATAGATCTATAAATAGAATTAGGTATACCTTTATTATATTTTATTTATACCCATACCTAATTAGGCAAACTGTAATTAGGCAAATACATTTATATTATGTATTTATAACAATATATAAAGTATTGTTAAATGTACCACCTGTACAGCATCTCCACCCCACATACCACTTTCTCTAATCCCACCAACTCATTTTCAGTATTATGTGTTGGCCAGGAGCTGGGCCAGTCTTTCCCAGCAATGTTAAGAGACGTCTGTTCCTGTGTCTAATAGCCCTGGCGTTTTATTCTCTTGAATTAAAAGATCTTTTAAAGGCCTTGGAACTGTAATTTCCTGCACCCAAAAGGCTAGATCACTAGATCCAAATGTTTTGTGGCTCTTAGATTGAGAAGTCAAGTTTTTCCTTGTCTGATAGTAAGGTAAAAGTAAAAGCTGTGTTACTCTTTGACCTTTATTAATTTGTACAGTTTTGATAGGCAGTGAGATCAAGACTTTAATTTCTCAATATCATCAGAATCTACTACACCATGCACCAGCGAAATTTCTTTTCTTTCTTTTTTTTTTATTTAATTTTTTTTAAAAGAAAGCGAGCTACGCCCCAGGACAAATCTTACAATGTCCTCAGATAGGGGGCCAACCACTCCGGTTGGAATTGGAGTAAGCGGCACATCAGGGGTTAATATTGTTATTAAATCTCCTTGCCTTTTCGCTTTTCTCCTAGCCTGGGTGAGACCCCCCTGAGGGAGTTTTCTCCAAGGAGCACACTCTGCATATTGTGTACTAAAAGCTCCTTTGTTTTAAAAACTTTTTATCTTCCTCAGTCTTAGGCAACACTTTGGGAGGCTTTGGGGGCAAAGTGGGGAACTCCTGGGTCCTGGGAGGCACAATCAAAGGCGGTGGCAGTCGCCTTAAATCAGAAAGTGGTGGATAAGTTTTTTAAAGGTTTGCGCAGAGGGGGAGGGAGCTCGCCAGGGCTCTCAGCCGCAGCGTCCTGTAAGCCCTCTCCTTCCTCGGGAGGTAGACCACTTTCTCCCTCCTTTTTTTTTCCTTCAATGGCAGAAAATATGATCTGTGCAGTAAATGGAGACTCACCACCATCCACCTCTATAGCCTCCCCCATAGTCTATTTAACAGCCTCGTGACGGAGGTCCAGGACATTTCTAATCATATTCCACAGTCAATAAATATTTGTCTATTCTTAGATGCAGAGAAATCCATTTTTAATTTTTTTTTTCATTTTAGAGAATATTTTTATTTATTTTGTAACCTCTTTACCCTGGCTAAACTGCAGAGGGGACTAGAAAAGAAGCCTCAAGGTGAGGATCAAGTTCATCCTTGGGACTAGAGAAAATCCTTCTCCGGGAAACTCCTAGCGGTGGCCCTTTACCCCGACATGGAGGAGGAGGCATAGGGGGATGGGAGCGTCCCGAAGTTTTCCTCTTCTGTTCCGGAGATCCTTTAACTGTTTGGTAACTAAATCTTACGAACTGTCTGATCGGGGATGTTTCCCTCAACCTCCTAGGAGCGGATGGTCTGATTAGGGATGTTTTCTTAAACTTTTAGGAGCATCTTTAGCTTAAAAAAAAAAATCCTCATCAGAATGGCATCGAGCTGCTGTTTCCTCTAAACCTTTTTCAAATTGAGGGGAGAGCTGATCTTTCTTTTCATCCCTATCTTTTACATGCTCATTGGCAGTCATAGCGGCTAGCCATTCATTTAGCTGTCGATAGCTAGGTATAGCCTCTTCATTTTCACTTTTCTTTATAACAGGTACCTTTTCAGATTTGCTTTTTTGTTTAACAGGTACTTTTCCAACTTTACTTTCCTCTTTAACAGGTACCTTTTCAAATTCATGAGCTGGATCTAAAACATCTCTAGTCATATTCCACAGAGGAAAGGTGTAAGTAGGGATTTTTTCCAAACCTTGCTGAGCACAATGAGCTCTTAGCTGTTTTCCTAGTTTTTTCAAGATATCGAGGTTAACAGTGCCTTGTTGTAGAAACCAAGGGCAGTGGTCTTGTACAAATGTAAAAAATGATTGAATGGAAGATTTTTTAACCTTGATTCTTCTTTTACTTAATAACTGTAAAATTACTCCTATAAAGAGCTGTCTTTCATTTGATTCAGTGTTGCCCATGTCAGAAACTTAAGGATAGTAAAAGATTTTGCTTTTAGCTATCTAAAGATTAGGCCTTTTTTGTCAGCCTTTTTAGAAACCGTTTTTTCTCTCTAACTCTTCAACACTTCCCACTCCTCTCGCCCTGTCTATTCTACAGGGGGATCTGCAGCCCCCTAAGTGGGATCCTATCTGTCCCCAAAACTGAACACTGGGGGAATGGGGTTGGGGATTTACCTTCGAAATGCCTGTCTCGGGCGCCACCTGCAGAGGTCCAGCCCCAGCTGATCCAGGGTATTCGAAGGGAAGATGGAGTAGGCGACCTATTTATATATTTATTTATTCATCAAAGATATAAAGAGTAATAGAATGAGGATAGCTCAGTAGGAAAATTCAGTGGAGAAAAGCAGCTGAGTAGCTTGGTTTACGCGGAAAATCAATATAACCCGTGACACCAGGTTAGCTCTGACCACGGAGGCTGCAAGTGCCCTCTAGAATAGAGGAAGGTGCCCCACCTTAGACACCTTATCGAGTGGGTCTTCGAAGCCCAGGCAAATAAATGGTCGCAGAGGATATCCGCGCTCCAGATGGACACTCATCTGAAAATTGAGGGGAATAATGACATGGGGAGACCAAGCGTTGGCGAGCAAGGCCCGTAGCTTTATTTTCAACACAGGTTTTAATACCCTAAGTTACACATAGAGGATAATAGGGGATGCAAAGTCAGCAGTCTTTAATCCTTATCAAAAACCAGGGTTTCTTTTCTGCAGATTTATCGAATGAAAATGGTTTAGATGATTTACATCATCTTCTGGCCAGAAGACCTATTAACATTTTATGACTCTTGACAAAGACTTATCAACCATAAGAGTTATTTTCTCTAAGAGTAATTGTTTAAGGTTTGGCGCCATCTTTCGAAGATAAAATTGCATTCCTATAGGGAGGATGTGTAATGGGTTTACAACAAAGAAAGGAATTTATTACCTTAAGGGTCTAAAGTTACCAACATCAAGGCCACTACTTATTTTTTCTACATACCAACTATATTAATTAGCACACATTCAAGGATACAATTCAGGGGATGTGGAAACTTGGCAAAAAGCATTGGTTCATCAATGAAATCTTTTACTAGTTTTATTCTGACAGTTTCTAACTCTCTGAGAGGCTCTAAGCTATTTGAATATCTTAAACTTCCCGTGCGTCTCGAGGCTGGGAGACTGTACACAATCGTATGCATAGCTGTAGGAGACCGGGTAAACTTGTCAGGCGAGTTAGAAAACCATCTGAGGGGTTTGGATTTAAACACTACTAATTGCCCAGGAACATTATTAGTTGGAGCTGTAAGTTAGCTCTTTGACAGAGAGAGTGAGATGGTGGTGGGGGACATCCCCAGTAATGTCAGAGGTGAGAGAACAAAGCAATAAAGAAGGCAGACTTTGGTTTTTGGGGGTAGATGCTGAAGAATATACGGGGGAACTCCCGGAGGCTCGATCCCGCCTTTGCGTATGCCGAGACTCTTTCCTCATGACATTTGTCATGAGTGGAATATCTCTCGCTGGCTCCCGGCAATCTTCCACTGCACCAAACGCAGTGGAGTCCCGAGAGGCCCCTCCCAACACCACAGTAGCAGTGTCTTCTCAGAGGCACCCTGAGCAACTCCCTGAGTTCACCGGCACAAGTCGAGGGAACACAGGGTATCCTGCCGCAACCCGAGAAAGACCTCAAGAGTCCGTCTTCAACGCGTCTTGAGGCCGGATTCCCCTACCATGACTCGAGAGCAATGACACGCTCCCCCTCGCCATGCGCATGGACACCTGACTTCCCTGGCGCCACATGAGAGGCTCCCTGAGCTCCCCGTCATACCTCGTGAGAAACCCCACACTGGCACCACAGCTCGGGAAAACCCACGAGACGCCACCGTCATCGCGAGATTGGGGACATCTTTTCCTGCCTGACCTGGAGAGCAATCCCTGGTCCTTTCTCCAAACTTCACAGGAGGCTTTACTCCCTTTAGGCCACTCAATGGGCTCCAAGAGATACCTGTCGCGACTTGAGAGGAGAGCAGAGTACTTTGTTTCCCCTCGAGATGAGGCCTTACCTTGGGTGAGTCTGGAATGCAACCCCGAGATCCCTGTTGCCCCTGGAGAGGAACATTATGTCCTGGACAAAAGCCTAGATGAGGTCTATTTTGCCCTACAGTGACTCGAGAGCAACACCCATCTCTCCCTCGCAATTCGAATGGAAGATTGGTCTTCACTGGGCCAACACAAGAGGAAGTCTGAATTTCCCGTTGTAACTCGAGAATCCCGCCGCAACTCTTAAAAACCACGTGGTTCTCCATTCATCGCAATATGAGGCCTTTGCCCGCTACAGAGTCTCAAGAGAAGTCCCATGTTTCGTCATAAAGTTCGAAATGCTACTTGGCACCCTTGATGCGACCCCAAAAGTTCCCCAATATACCGGTCTCACTCCAAGGGAACACCGAAGTTCCTGGCACCAGTTCATTTGAGCCCCTTCTCCCCTCCTGATCATGGCAGGAAGGTCGATTCCCCTGCTTTGTCTAGAAGGGGTTCCCGACCTTCATGGCGCACCTCAGGATGAGGCCAGTCTCACGAAGAAATTCGAGACGTAGCCTCGTGTTGGTGCCACGTGCCGAAAGACCCCGATTTCTCGGTCTTGCTCTTGATAAGAATCCGATGCCCGGACACCTCTTCTAAGGCAACCCTGTGGATGAAGGCACTACACGAGGGGGCACTGGCAACCCTGTTCATCGTCCGGAAAATCCCACAGGATCCACATACAGCTCCACAACTGGCCTGTCACCCCTTAAACAACGAGAGAGGCAAGCGGAGTTCCCTTCCTCAAACAAGACGAGGCCTGAGTATCCAATCCCAACTCTGCAGGCACGCTTCGATCTGAGTCAGAAATGGAGAGGAAACCTGAGGTTCCTGCCTCAACCCAAGATGAGGCCCTCTTCCATTAAAACAAACCCAGTGGAGTCCCGAGAGGCCACTCCCATCTCCACAGTATCCCTGACTTCTCATAGGCATTCTGAGAAGCTCCTTGAGGCCACCGGCAAACGTCGAGGGAAATAAGGGTTTCCTGCCACAACCAAAGAAAGACCTCGAGAGTCCTTCTTCAACGCGTCTTGAGGTCAGATTCCCCTACCATGGCTCGAGAGCAATAACCCGCTCCCCCTCGCCACGCACATGGAGACCTGACTTCCCTGGCGCCACATTAGAGGCTCCCTGAGCTCCCTGTCGTACCTCGTGTGAAACCCCACACTGGCGCCGCAGCTCGAGAAAACACACAAGACCCCTCCGTCATCGCGAGATGAGGGCCATCTTTTCCTGCATGGCCTGGAGAGCAGTCCCAAGTCCTCTCTCCAAACTTCACAGGAGGCTTGACTCCCTTTAGGCCACAAAGTGGGCTCCAAGAGGTGCCCGTCGCAACTCGAAAGGAGAGCAGAGTCCTTTGCTTCCCTTCGACACGAGGCCTGACTCCCTGGGTGAGTCTGGAATGCAAACCTGAGATGCCTGTGGCCCTTGGAGAGGAACATTAGGTCCTGGACACAAGCCTAGATGAGGTCTCCTTTGCCCTGCAGTGACTCGAGCGCAACCCCCAGCTCTCCCTCGCAACTCGAATGGATGATTGGACTTCCCTGGCCCAACACAAGAGGAAGCCTGAAATCCCCGTCGTAACTCGAGAATCCCGCCGCAACTCGAGAAAAACCACGTGGCTCCCCCGTCATCGCAAGATGAGGCCCTTGGCCGCTACAGCGTATCAAGAGAAGTCCCACGTTCCATCCTGAACTACAAAACGGTACTTGGCACCCTTGATGCGACCCCCAAAGTTCCCTGACATACCGGTCTCACTCGAGGGAAACACCAAAGTTCATGGCACCACTTCCTGTGAGCCCCTTCACCCCTCCTGATCGCACAGGAGGGTCGACTCCCATGCTTTGTCTGCAAGGATTCCCGACGTTCCCCGCAAACCTCCGGATGAGGCCGGTCTCATGAGGAAATTCGAAAAGTAGCCTCATGGTTGGTGCCACATGTTGAAAGATCCCGAATTCCCGGTCCACTCTAGATAAGAACCTGACGCCCGGACATCTCTTCGAAGGCAACCCTGTGGATGAAGGCACAACACGAAGGGACAATGACATCCCCATGCATCATCTGGAAAAACCCGCCGATTCCATTCACAGCTCCAAATGTGGACTGTCACCCCGTGAACAACTCGAGAGGCAAGTGAAGTTGCATTCCTTCACACAAGACGAGGCCTTACCCTCCTGGCCCAACTCTTCAGGGACCCTGCGATCGGAGTCAGAAATGGAGAGGAACCCTGAGGTTCCTACCTCAACTAGAGAAGAGGCCCTCTTCCATTGAACCAAACTCAGTGGTGTCCCGAGAGGCCCCTCCCAACACCACAGTATCGCTGAATTCTCAGAGGCTCCCTGAGAAGCTACCTGAGGTCACTGGCACAAGTCGAGGGAACCCAGAGTTTCCTGAAGTAACCCGAGAAAGACTTGGAGAGTCCTTTTTCAACGTCTCTTGATGCCCGATTCCCCTACCATGACTCCAGAGCAAGGACGTGCTCCCCTCGCCACAAGCAGGAAAACTGACTTCCCTAGTACCACACAAGAGGCTCCCTGAGTACCCCATCATACCTCGTGAGAAAACCCACAGTGGCGCCGCAGTTCGAGAAAAACCACAAGATGCCCCCATCAAGGAGAGATGGGGGCCTTCTTTTCCTGCCTGATCTGGAGAGCAATCCCTGGTCCTCTCTCCAAACTTCACAGGAGGATTGACTCCCTTTAGGCCACTCAGTTGGGTCCAAGAAATACCCGGTGCGACTCGAGAGGAGAGCGGAGTCCTTTGCTTCCCTCGAGACGAGGCCTGACTCCCCGGGTGAGTTTGGAATGCAACCCCGAGATCCCTGTCGCCCCTGGAGTGGAACATTATGTCCTAGACACAAGCCTAGATGAGGTCTATTTTGCCCTACAGTGATCGAGAGCAACCTCCATCTCTCCCTCACAATTTGAATGGAAGATTGGGCTTCCCACGGTCAACACATGAGGAAGTCTGAATATCCCATCGTAATTCGAGAATTCAGCCTCAAGTCTTAAAAACCATGTGGTTCCCCCTTCATCGCAATATGAGGCCCTTGCCAGCTAGAGTCTCAAGAGAAGTCCCACGTTCCATCTTAAAGTTCGAAATGCTACTTGGCACCCTTGATGCGACCCCAAAGTTCCCCAACATACCGGTCTCACTCCAGGGGAACACCGAAATTCCCGGCGTCTCCAGGGAAGTCCCATGTTCTGTCCTTAAGTGCGAAACGGTACTTGACACCCTTGATGCGACCGCAAAAGTTCCCGACACGCTGGGTTCCCTCGAGGGGAACACCAAGGCTCCCGGCACCACTTCATCTGAGCCCCTTCTCCCCTCCTGATTGCGACAGGAGAGTCGATTCCCCTGCTTTCTCTGGAAGGGGTTCCCGGCCTTCTTGGTGCACCTCAGGATGAGGTCGGTCTCAGGAGGAAATTCGAGACCAGCCATGTGTGAAGTGCCACGTGTCGAACGACACCGATTTTCCGGTCCACTCTTGATAAGAACCTGATGCCCGGACACCTCTTCGAAGGCAATCCTGTGAGTGAAGGCACAACACGAAGGGGCACTGACACCCCCGTGCATCATCCGGAAAAACCCGCAGGGTCTACACACAGCTCGACAAGGGGCCTGAGACTCCCGGAACAACTCGAGAGGAAACCAGAATTCCATTCCTCAGACAAGACGAGGCATGACTCTCCTGTCCCAACACTGCAGGGACCCTGCAGTCGGAGTCAGAATTGGAGAGGAAGCCTGAGGTTCCTGCCTCCCCTCGAGATGAGGCCCTCTTCCATTGCGCCGAACCCAGCAGAGTCCCGAGAGGCCCTGCCAACTCCACAGCATTCCTCACCTCTCAGAGGCACCCTGGTAAGTTCCCTATAGTCCCCTGCAGAAGTCGAGGGAAACGAGGGTTTCCCGCCGCCACCCGAGAAAGACCTCGAGAGTCCTTCTTCAACGCCTCTTGAGGCCCTAGTCACTTCCCATGACTCGAGAGTGATGACCAGCTCCCCCTCGCCATGCGCATGGAGACATGAGTTCCCTGGCGCCGCACGAGAGGCTCCCTGAGGTCCTCGTCGTGCCTCGTGAGAAAACCCCCACGGGCGCCACAGCCTAAGGAAACCCATGAGATGCCCCCGTCATCGCGAGATAAGGGCCTTCTTTTCCTGCCTGACCTGGAGAGCAATCCCGAGTCCTCTCTCCAAACTGAAGAGAAGGCTCGACACCCTTGAGTCCACTCAGTGGGCTCCAAGAGATCCGTGTGGCGACTTGAGAGGAAAGTGGAGTCCTCTGCTTCCTCTCGAGGCGAGGCCTGACTCCCTGGGGGAGTCTGGAATGGAAACCCGAGATCTCTGTCTTCCCTTGAGAGGAATATTAGGTCCTGGACACACGCCTCGATGAAGTCTCTTTGGCCCTGTAGCGACTCGAGCAGAACCCCCAGCTTTCCCTCGCAAGTCCAGGGGAAGATTGGGCTTCCCAGGGCCAACCCAAGAGGAAGCCTGAAATCCCCGTCGTTTTCGAGAATCCAGACGCAACTCGAGAAAAACGACGTGGTTCCAACGTCTTCACAGGATGAGGCCCTTGCCCGCTACAGCGTCTCCAGGGAAGTCCCATGTTCCGTCCTGAAGTGGGAAACGGTACTTGGCTCCCTTGATGCGACCCCTAAAGTTCCCTGAAACGCCGGGTTCCCTCGAGTGGAACACCTAGAGTCCCGGCCCACTTCATCTGAGCCCCATCTCCCCTCCTGATCGCGACAGGAGAGTCGATTCCCCTTCTTTGTGTGGAAGGTGTTCCCGGCCTTCCCAGCGCACCTCAGGATGATGCTGGTCTCACGAGGAAATTCGAGATGAGCCACGTGGGTGGTGCCACATGCCGAATGACCCCGATTTCCCGGTCTGCTCTTGAAATGAACCTGATGCTGGACACCTCTTTGAAGGCAACCCTGTGGGGGAAGGCACCAAATGAAGGGGCAATGACACCCCCGTGCATCTTCTGGAAACACCCGCAGGTTCCACACACAGCTCGACAAGGGGCCTGAGACCCACTGAACGACTCGAGAGGCAAGCAGAGTTCCATTACTCAGACAAGACGAGGCCTGACTCTCCTGTCCCAACCCTGCAGGGACCCTGTGGTCGGAGTCAGAAATGGAGAGGAAGCCTGAGGTTCCTGCCTCCAATCGAGATGAGGCCCTCTTTCATTTCGTCAAACCTAGTGGAGTCCCGAGAGGCCCCTCTAACTCCTCAGTATCCCTCACCTCTCAGAGGCACCTGGGAAGTTCCCTAAGGTCCACGGTAGAGGTCGAGGGAAACGAGTGTTTCCCGCCCCAACCCAAGAAAGACCTCGAGAGTCCTTCTTAAATGCGTCTGGAGGCCCTAGTCCCTCCCATGACTCCAGAGCAATGACGCGATCTGCCTGGCCACACGCATGGAGGCCTGACTTCTCTGGCGCCGCACGAGAGGCTCCCTGAGCTCCCCATCATATCTCGTGAGAAACCCCACACTGGCGCCGCAGCTCGAGAAAACCCATGAGACGCTCCCGTCATCACGAGAGGAGGGCCATCTTTAACTGAATGGTATGCAGATCAAGCGTGAACCTTCTGTCCAAGCTACACAGGACGCTTGACTCCCTTTAGGCCACTCATTGGGCTCCAAGAGTTACACGTCGAGACTCGAGAGGATAGTGGAGTCCTTTGCTTCCACTCGAGACGAGGCGAGACCCACCGGGTGAGACTGGAATGCGACCCCGATATCCCTGTTGCCCCTGGAGAGGAACACTACGTCCTGGACCCAAGCCTAGATGAGGACTCTTTGCCCTGAAGTGACTCGAGAGCAACCCACAGCTCTCTCTGACAAGTTGAATGGAAGATTGGACTTCCTGGGCCAACACAAGAGGAAGCCTGAATTCCCCGTCGTAACTCGAGAATCCCGCCGCAACTCGAGAAAAACCACGTGTTTCCCTCGTCATCGCAATATGAGGCCCTTGCCCGCTAGAGCATCTCCAGAGAATTCCCACGTTCCGTCTTGAAGTGCGAAACTGTACTTGGCACCCTTGATGCGACCTCAAAAGTGCCGTGACATACCGGTCTCACTCGAGGGGACCACCGAGGTTCCCGGCACCACTTCATCTGAGCCCCTTCTCCCCTTCTGATCGCGAGCGGTGTGTCGATTCCCCTGCTTTGTCTGCAACGGTTCCCTACCTTCCCGGCGAACCTCAGGATGAGGCCGGTCTCCCGAGGAAATTCGAGACGTAGCCTCGTGGGTGGTATAACATGCTGAAAGACCCCAATTTTCTGGTACGCTCTTGAAAAGAACCCGATGCCCGGACACCTCTTTGAAGGCAACCCTGTGGATGAAGGCACAACACGAAGGGGCACTGACAACCCTGTGCATCGTCCGGAAAAACCCGCAGGTTCCACACACAGCTCAACAAGTGGCCTGTCACTCCGTGAACAACTCGAAAGGCAAGCGGAGATCCATTCCTCCACGGAAGACGAGGCGTGACTCTCTTGTCCGTACTCGGCAGGTACTCTGCGACCCGAGTCAGAAATGGAGAGGACCCCTGAGGTTCCTGCCTCCATTCTAGATGAGGCCCTCATCGATTGCACCAAACCCAGTTGAGTAACGAAAGGCCCCTCCCAAATCCACAGTGTCCCTGACTTCTCAGAGGCACCCTGAGAAGTTGCCTGAGGTCACCGACACAAGTCGAGGGAACCCAGGGTTCCCTGCCGCAACCCGAGAAAGACCTCGAGAGTCCTTCTTCGGTGCGTCTTGAGGCCCAATTCGCCTACTATGACTCGAGAGCAATCACGCACTCCCCTTCACCACACGCACGGAGACCTGACGTCCCTAGCACCACACGAGAGGCTCTCTGAGCTCCCCGTCTTACCTCGTGAGAAATCTGATACTGGCGCCACAGCTGGAGAAAACCCACGAGACGCCCCCGTCATCGCGAGATGAGGGCCTATTTTCCTGCATGGCCAGGAAAACAATCCCGAGTCATCTCTCCAAACTCCATAGGAGGCTTCACTCCCTTTACGCCACGCAGTGGGCTCCAAGAGATACCCGTCGCGACTCGACAGGAGAGCGGAGTCCTTTTTTGCCCCTCAAGACGAGGCCTGACTCTCCGGGTGAGTCGAGAATGCAACCCTGAGATCCCTGTCGGCCCAGTAGTGGAACACTAGGTCCTGGACACAAGCGTAGATGAGGTCTATTTTGCCCTTCAGTGACTGGAGAGCAATCCCCAGTTCTAACTTGCAACTCGAATGGAATACTGGATTTTCCTGGCGCCACACAAGAGGCTCCCTGAAATCCCCGTGGTACTTCATGAGACACCCCACACTGGCGCCGCAGCTCGAGAAAACCCACGAGACGCCACCGTCATCTCGAGATGAGGGCCTTCTTTTCCTGCATGGCCTGGAGTCCAATCCCGAATCCTCTCTCCAAACTCCACAGGAGGCTTGACTCCCTTTAGTACACACATTGGGCTCCAAGAGATACCCATCGCGACTCGAGACGAGAGCGGAATTCTTTGCTTACCCTCGAGGTGAGAACTGACTCCCCGGATGAGTCTGGAATGCAAACCCGAGATCCCTGTCGCCCCTGGAGAGCAACGTTAGATCCTGGACACAAGCCTAGATTAGGTCTCTTTTGCCCTGCAGTGACTCTAGCGCAATCCCCAGCTCCCCCTCGCAACCCGAATGGAAGATTGGATTTCAAGGCCAACAAGAGGAAGCCTAAATTCCCGGTCATAACTCGAGAATCCCGCCGCAACTCGAGCAAAACCACGTGGTTCTCCCGTCATCGCAAGATGAGGCCCTTGCCCGCTACAGCGTTTCAAAAGATGTCCCAGGTTCCGTCTTGAAATGCGAAACGGTACTTGGCACCCTTGATGCGACCCCAAAAGTCCCCCAACACGCCGGTCTCACTCAAGGGGAACACCGAGGTTCCCGGCACCACTTCATTTAAGCCCCTTCTCCCCTCCTGATCGTGACCGGTGGGTCGATTCCCCTGCTTTGTCTGCAAGGGGGCCCGACCTTCCCTGCACAACTCAGGATGAGGCCGGTCTCATGGGGAAATTCGATACGTAGCTTTGTGGGTGGTGCCACTTGCTGAAAGACTCCAATTTCCCGGTCCGCTCTTGATAAGAATCCGATGCTCGGACACCTCTTGGAAGGCAGCCTTGAGTATGAAGGTACAACACGAAGGGGCACTAACACACCTGTGCATCATCCGGAAAAAAGGGCAGGTTACATACACAGCTCGACAAGTGGCCTGTCACCTCGAGAACAACTCGAGAGGCAAGAGGAGTCCCATCCTCCAGAAAAGACGAGGCCTGACTCTCCTGTACCAACATGCAGGGACCTTGTGATCTGAGTCAGAAATGGAGAGGAACACTGAGGTTCCTGCTTCAACTCGAGATGAGTCCCTCTTACATTCCACCAAATGCAGAGGAGTCTCGAGAGGCCCCTCCAAACTGCACAGTATCCCTGACTTCTCAGAGGCACTCTGAGAAGCTCCCTGAGGTCGCAGGCACAAGTCAAGGGAACCCTGGGTTTTATGCAGTGACCCGAGAAAGACCTCGAGAGTCCTTCTTCAACCCGTCTTGAGGCCCAATTACCCTACCATGACTCGAGAGCAATGACGAACTCCCCCTAGCCATCTCATGGGGACCTGACTTCCCTGGCGCCGCACGAGAGGCTCCCTGAGATCCTCGCCGTGCCTCGCGAGAAAACCCCCACGGGCGCTGCAGCTCGAGGAAACCCCTGAGACGCCCCCGTCCTCGCGATGTGAAGGGACTTCTTTTCCTGCATGGCCTGGAGAACAATCCCGAGCCCTCTCTCCAAAATGAAGAGGAGGCTTGACTCCACTGACGCCACTAGGGGGCTCCAAGATATCCGCGTCGAGACTCGGGAGGACAGCAGAGTCCTTTGCTTCCCCTCGAGACGAGGCCTGACACCCAGGGGGATCCTGGAATGCAACCCCGAGATCCCTGCCTTCCCTGGAGAGGAACATTAGGTCCTGGACACAAGCCTAGATGAGGTCTCTTTGGCCCTGCAGTGATTCGAGCGCAACCCCCAGCTTTCCCTCGCCAATCGAATGGAAGTCTGGGCTTCCCAGGGCCAACAGAGGAGGAAGCCTGTAATCCCCATCGTCACTCGAGAATCCCGGCGCAACTCGAGAAAAAACACGTGGTTCCAACGTCTTCGCAAGATGAGGCCCTTGCCCACTACAGCATCTCAGGGGAAGTCCCATGTTCCGCCCTGAAGTGCGAAACAGTACCTGACACCCATCGTGCGACCACCAAAAGCTCCCCGACACGCCGGGTACCCTCGAGGGAACACCGAGAGTCCCGGCACAGCTTCATCTGAGCCCGTTCTCCCCTCCTGATCACTACAGGAGAGTCGATTCCCCTGCGTGGTTCAGAAGGGGTTCCCGGCCTTCCCGGTGCACCTCAGGATGAGGCCAGTCTCACAGGGAAATTCGAGATGAGCCACGTGGGTGGTGCCACATGCCAAATGCCCCCGATTCCCCGCTCCGCTTTTGAGAAGGACCCGAGGCCCGGAACCCTCTTCGAAGGCAACCCTGTGGGTGAAGGCACAACACGAAGGGGCACTGACATCCCCGTGCATCATCCGGAAAGACCCGCGGGTTCCACACACAGCTCGACCAGGGGCCTGAAAACCCCTGACAACTCGAGAGGCAACCGGGGTTCCCTTCCTCAGACAAGACGAGGCCTGACTCTCCTGCCCCAACGCTGCAGGGACACTGCTGTCGGAGTACGAAACGGAGAGGAAGCCTGAGTTCCTGTCTCCCCTCGAGATGAGGCCCTCTTCGATTGCGCCAAACCCAGAGGAGTCCCGAGATGGCCCACCAACTCCACAGCATCCCTCACCTCTAAGAGGAACCCTGGGAAGTTCCCTCAGGTCACCGGGAGAAGTCGAGGGAAACGAGGGTTTCCCGCTGCAAGCCGAGAAAGACCTCGTGAGACCTTTTTCTACACGCCTTGATGCCCTAGTCCCCTCCCAGGACTCGAGAACAATGACGCGCTCCCCCTCGCCACGCTCATGGAGACCTGACTTCCCTGGCGCCGCACGAGAGGCTCCCTGAGAACCTCGTCGTGCCTCGTGAGAAAAGCCCCACGGACGCCGCAGCTCGAGGAAACCCCTGAGAAGCCCCCGTCCTCGCGAGGTGAGGGCCTTCTTTTCCTGCCTTTCCTGGAGAGCAATCCCGAGTCCTCTCTCCAAACTGAAGATTAGGCTTGACTCCCTTGAGGCCACTCAGAGGGCTCCAAGAGATCCGCGTCGTGGCTCAAGAGAAGAGCGGAGTCCTTTGCTTCCCCTCGAGGCGAGGCCTGACTCCACGGGGGACTCTGGAGTGCAACCCCGGGATCCCTGTCTTCCCTTGAGAGTACTACTAGGTCCTGGACACACGCCGAGATGAGGTCTCTTGGGCCCTGCAGTGACTCGAGCGCAACCCCCAGCTTTCCCTAGCAACTCGAATGGAAGATGGGGCTTCCCAGGGCCAACTCAAGAGGAAGCCTGAAATCCCCGTCGTAACTCGAGAATCCCGCCGCAACTCGAGAAAAACCACGTGGTCCCAACGTCTTCGCAAGATGGGGCCCTTGCCTGCTACGGCGTCTCAAGGGAAGTCTCACGTTCCGTCCTGAGTTGCGAAACGGTACCTGACACCCTTCATGCGACCTCCAAAATTTCCCAGACACGCCGGGTTCCCTCGAGGGGAACACCGAGGGTCCTGGCACCCCTTCATCTGAGCCCCTTCTCCCTCCTCATCACGACAGGAGAGTCGATTCCCCTGCGTATTCTGGAAGGGGTTCCCGGCTTTCCCGGCACACCTCAGGATGAGGCCGGCCTCCCGAGGAAATTCGAGATGAGCCCCGTGGGTTGTGCCACATGCCGAACGACCCCGATTTCCCAGTCCGCTCTGGATAAGAACCCGATGCCCGGACACCTCTTCGAAGGCAACCCTGTGGGTGAAGTTACCATTCGAGGGGGCACTGACACCCCCGTGCGTCATCCGGAAAAACCCGCGGTTTCCACACACAGCTTGACGAGGTGCGTGAGACACCCTGAGCAATTCGAGAGGCAAGCGGAGTTCCCTTCCTCAGACAAGACGAGGCCTGACTCTCCTGTCCCAACTCTGCAGGGACCCTGTGGTTGGAGTCCGAAAAGGAGAGGAAGCCTAAGTTTCCTGTCTCCCCTCGAGATGAGGCCCTCTTCCATTGCGCCAAGCCCAGCGGAGTCCCGAGAGGCCCCGCCAACTCCACAGCATCCCTCACCTATCAGAGGCACCATGGGAAGTTCCCTCAGGTCCCCGGCAGAAGTCGAGGGAAACGAGGCTTTCCCGCCGCAACCACAGAAAGACCTCGAGTGTCCTTCTTCAACGCCTCTGGAGGCCCTAGTCCTCTCCCATGACTGGAGAACCATGACGCGCTCCCCCTCGCCACGTGCACAGAGACCTGACTTCCCTGGCACCGCACGAGAGGCTCCCTGAGATCCTCGTCTTGCCTCGTGAGAAAACCCCCACGGGCGCCGCAGCTCGAGGAAACCCCTGAGAAGCCCCCATCCTCGCGAGGTGAGGGCCTTCTTTTCCTGCCTGACCCAGAGCACAATCCCGAGTCCTCTCTCCAAACTGAAGAGAAGGCCTGACTCCCTTGAGGCCACTCAGTGGGCTCCAAGAGATCTGCGTCGCGACTTGAGAGGAGAGCGGCATCCTTGGCTTGCCCTCGAGGCGAGGCCTGACTCCCCGGGGGAGTCTGGAACGCCACCCTGAGATCCCTGTCTTCCCTTGAGAGGAACGTTAAGTCCCGGACACAGGCCTAGATGAGGTCTCTTTGGCCCTGCAGTGACTCGAGTGCAACCCTCAGCTTTCCCTCGCAACTCGAATGGAAGATTAGGCTTCCCGGAGCCAACACAAGAGGAAGCCTGAAATCCACTTCGTAACTCTAGAATTCCGCCGCAACTCGAGAAAATCCACATGGTCCCAACGTCTTCGCAAGATGAGGCCCTTGCCCGCTACGGCGTCTCAAGGGAAGTCCCAGGTTCTGTCCTGAAGTGCGAAACGGTACCTGACTCCTTTCATGCAACCCCCAAAAGTCCCCCACACGCCGGTTTCCCTCGAGGGTAACACCGAGGGTTCCATCCCCACTTCATCTGAGCCCCTTCTCCCCTCCTGATGGCGACAGGAGAGTCGATCCCCCTGCATTGTCTGGAAGTGTCCCCGGCCTTCCCAGCACAACTCAGGATGAAGCCGGCCTCACTAGGAAATTTGAGACTAGCCCCGTGGGTGGTCCCTCATGCCGAAAGACCCTGATTTCCCTGTCCGCTCTTGAAAAGAACCCGAGGCCCGGACACCTCTTCGAAGGAAACCCAGTGGGTGAAGGCACAACACGAAGGGGCACTGTCACCGTCGTGCATTTCCGGAAACACCCGCAGGTTCCACACACAGCTCAACAAGGGGCCTGAGACCCCCTGAGCACCTCGAGAGGCAAGCGGAGTTCCCTTCCTCAGACAAGACAATTCCTGACTCTCCTGTCCCAACTCTGCAGGGACCCTGTGGTCGGAGTCTGAAACGGAGAGGAAGCCTGAGGTTCCTGCCTTCCCTGGAGATGAGGCCCTCTTCCATTGCGCCAAACCCAGCGGAGTCCTGAGAGGCCCCGCCAACTCCACAGCATCCCTCATCTGTCAGAAGCACACTGGGAAGTTCCCTAAGGTCACCGGTAAACTTTTATTGCACAAGGTCCCCATGAAAAGGCCCACGCAGCAGGACAGCCACAGATTCTGTCTGCCATTAAAGGGCAGTAAGGTGCCCTCCCCCCTTCTTTGCTGCCTCGGCGGCCACCAGGGTACAATTCGCGTACCCTTCCCTTTCCCATCCTAGCAGGTGCTCCAGGGCCCGCTGGCCTACAAAGTGCCAGAAGCAGGGCTGGGCCAGCCGGCCAGAATTCAGGGTTCTGTCCCTTGGACTTCCAGCGGACACTAGGCTGCTTGGGAAAACCGCGCAGACTCTGAGGTTTTTCAGCAGAGGGGTGGAGCGGTAAAGGCCTTGACCCCAAAGACGAGGCCTTTCTGCGACCGCCAGGTTGGGGAGCTCTGAGACTGTGCCAACACAGGGCGGAATACATGGTTCCCTGCTCCACGCAGTCCCCGTTCCCTTACCTGTGTTCCGCACCCCTCCGCTGTGGCCAATGGATGCCGATCCTTGGGGATCCAGGAGTTCACGAAATGGGCATTCCCAGCCGCAATGGCGACCCCCAACAGCACATCTGGAAAGCCCTCCCCCACCCCCGCCAGGAGCCGACCCCCACTGCGAACGGAACCCCACCCCGCCCCGCACCGCCAGGTTTCGCCCCGGCCCTGCCGGGCTCCCGGTGGGTTCCCAGCAATATTGGCAACCCCCGGGAGCACAACAGGGACCGACCCCCCACCCACAGTGAGCGGAATCTCGACCTGTTCAGCCCAGGTTTACCCCACCCTGGCTGCGCTCCCGGCGCGTTTCCAGCTGCAGTGGCCATCTCCGAGAGCACAACTGGGAAGCCCTCCCCTACCCCCGCCAGGAGCCGACACCCGCCCTGCGCCGCCCGGGTTCGCCCCGCCCCTGCCGCGCTCCAGGGGCGCTGCCCACCTTCACCAGTGGCTCTCGGTGAGCCCCGTCCCCACGCCCGGTTCCAGGAGAGGCTCTCGGACCTCGCTGCTGCCGCCAGGTCAAACATGAGGACAATACATACACCCCACAGAGACAATCCAAGCTGTCTATGATTTAGGGATAAAACGAGGACTACAGAAAGGCAAGATGACCTGACCTAGGAGGGCCATGATATTCTATAGAACCAGACAAAGTTGGTTACCAAGGAAACTTTTTTCCTTGGAACCCGGAAAGCTGGTTCTTTGCATATGCAATGACCAACAATTAGCTTGTTACCCAAGCCTGCCTTACTGCCACCCCCATCCCCCCACTCCCCAGAAGACTGGCTCAAAGAAATATTTTAAATCTCAGGCGGAAACCTGGAAGATGTCTTGTCTGTCTGTTTGGATTAAGGTATGTGTCAGTCTGAGCCCTGTGTTTTTTGATAATATTGCTCAAGTTCTGAGTTCTGATTTCAATGGTCTCAAGACAAGGCAGCCCTTCCAAATCAAACTGCTGGAAATACAAGAAAACATTGACCTAAATGAATGTCAGAGTCCCGTGAACTGGGAACTAATCAATATTAAATATCTAGTATTTTTGGTTTTGCTCCTCCATTATAGACATGTCTAAGAGTCAACAACATTAAGCACAACATGTTCATAGTGCCTAGGTTTCTTTTGAGGTAAAAATTGCTCTATTGTTATATCTGTCACAAGCTTGTCAGCAAGAAACTACCTGGAAACAACAACAACAAAAGTAAAAAATGTAAATGTGATATGAGCTTTTAGACAAACTCTTTACAATAATTATACTCTAAAATATCTGCCTCTCATAGTCTTGATTGAAGGCAGAGGAGAAGGGGATGACAGAGGATAAGATGGTTGGATGGCATCACTGACTCGATGGACATGAGTTTGAGCAAGCCCCTGGAGCTGGTGACGGACACGGAAGCCTGGCGTCCTTCAGGCCACGGGGTCCCAAAGAGTCAGACACGACTGAGCAACTGAACTGAACTGAACTAACAAACGTTTCTCCAGGTGTTTTGGTTACCCGAGTTTCTATCCTTGTGACGACAGTGTATTGAATAGCTAGGTCATTTCCAAATAAATGAAAGTTCTGAAACATTCACGACTTGAAAGGACCTCCCTTTTACACAGAAACAAAAGAGATTTTTGACTCTCCATGAATAGTGTCTGGCACCATCCTGACATGTTAAATGTAAGAAAGCAATTGTTTTGTTTTGTTTTGTTCTGTTCTTGGGGGTGGGGGGAGGGGGGCGGGCTATAGCGAATGCCAATATAAAAGTCAGTTCTTGGTTGCTGAAGGGAAATGTATGACTTGTTATTACAAGAAAGTATGTGGAATGCAATGGCACTTGAGGAAGGAAAACCAAGTAGTTCTGTCTTACAGGTGGCCATTTCAGGATGGGAGAAGCAAAGGAATGGGTACAGAATGGGATGAGGAGGTTGTAGGGAAAGTGGACCCCCAGAAAAGAGTTCTGTGCCTAGCACAAGTTTTCTTGAGATGTCGAAATGCCTTTGCTAATGGAGTTTAAGTTTCTTTACCTCTTAAGTGATCTCTTCTAGGTTGACCTAGAACAGAAATCTTTTGTTAGCTTTGGCTAAGTGGAGAAGTAGTGTTTCACGGTGACATATGTGATCCTTCCTGACTGTTTGCAGCCCTTTTGATATCGATGCACTGCTTCTGCTGCTGCTGCCGCCGCTGCTGCTGCTAAGTCGTTTCAGTCGTGTCCGACTCTGTGCGACCCCATAGACGGCAGCCCACGAGGCCCCGCAGTCCCTGGGGTTCTCTAGGCAAGAACACTGGAGTGGGTTGCCATTTCCTCCTCCCATGCATGAAAGTGAAAAGTGAACGTGAAGTCGCTCAGTGGTGTCCGAATCTTAGCGACCCCATGGACTGCAGCCTACCAGGCTCCTCCATCCATGGGATTTTCCACGCAAGAGTAATGGAGTGGGGTGCCATTGCCTTCTCCCATATCTATGCACAAGCCTGCCTAAATCATTGACTTCTAGCTAGCTTTGGGATGCCAATGACCATCCACCCTTACAAGGCAACAGAGAAGAGAAAAACACTTACCACAGGAGGTCCTGGTAAGGAACGAGGAACTAACAAGCTCCCGCCAACCAGGATTCTGCAGAGGTCAACAAGAGGTCAGTAAGAGATGGAAGACTCTAGTCCAGAGGTCCTAGCAACTTCCATCTTGCAGCAGAGACCCAGCATAGTCAAAACGAATTCAATGTTGCAAAAAATAAGTAAACAAATAAAGGACAGAAGTTCTTTGAACACATGACTGAGATTAGGGGTGAGGCAGTACATGTACAGTGCCCGGAAAATCTTAAAGTATGAGAAAGGAAAGAAATTAAAGACAACTATCAAGCTGTCCAAACTGATAAAAACGAAAGATTACACAGTTTTTTCTGTATATATTACCAGATAATAATCTGAAAAGGAATTAAAAAAAATTCCCTTTCAATAATGTCAACATGAATACAACACTTTGCCATGGATGTAACGAGGATGACAAGACTGGCACACTGGAACTTATACACCCTGGCTGAAAACTATCCTGAATACATGGACAGGTATTCCCTAACAATGGAAAGACTTAAGATGGCAATACCATGGAATGCATCTTCAATCTGAAATGAAGATTTGATATGATTTGATCGCTCAGAGCTTTTGTGTCATCAATTGTTATTAAAGTATAAATGAGATAGAGAAAACTGCTGACTTAGACTTGAGGCGGGGTGTACGCCCTGCTGGTCTCTAGCCAGATATTCTACAGGCACTAGCAGTCAGCTAAGGAAAGAAAGGCACTGTCTCAGGAAATGGCACCAGGCCCATCCCCCAAGCCATGCCTTGAGGTCACATTGGCAGCAGGTGAGTCATCCTGGGCCAAAAACTGATTGACATGAATCTTGAAGAAAGGCAGTATTCCAGGCAAATATATCATTTCCTTAACATAGATTAGGAGAACAAGGTACGAGGAAAACATACTGTTTTGTTCAAGTCGCTTCTGAGCCTATTGGGGGAACCGACCTGAAGCCAGAGTCCAGCAGATATACATAGGATATTTACATCGCTTAAGACAAACATTTCCTCAGGAACAAATGCATTGCTTAGCTCAAGGTTTGTCTGCGAAATTCTTACACATCAGGAGATGGCTCCGAGCTGGGTTTCTACACACAAGAACATGAATGCAAAGGACAAGCCTGCACAGCCCATCTGCCCCCCTCCCCCACAGCCAGCAGCATTTCCAAGTGACCTCCTAAGGCCTTCCCCAAAATACAGGGGCACCTCTGGGTTTCCTGTTTCCCTCACTTCGAACACTTTTCTTAAAAAAAAAAAAAAATCCTGCACACTTCTTGATAGAATGCCACAGTGCAAGGAAAACAGGCCTTCAATACTTAAACCTCCCTGTGCCAAACACTTGGGGCTTGGTTCTGTTTTGTTTTGTTTTTTAATTACACCACCACATAATTTAAACTTTTTACAATTTCTAATTATTCAGTACCAAAACACCAAACTTTTATTGCACAAGGTCCCCATGAAAAGGCCCACGCATGAAAACAGCCACAGATTCTGCCATGAAAGGGCAGCAAGGTGCCCTCCCCCCTTCTTTGCTGCCTGGGCGGCCACCAGGGTTTGAAATCCATGCACCCTACTAAGTTTCTAGGGTGCAATCCGTGGACCCTTCCCTTTCCCATCCCAGCAGGTGCTCAAGGGCCCGCTGGCTTACAAAGTGCCAGAAGCAGGGCTGGGCCAGCCGGCCAGAGTTCAGTGTTCTGTCCCTTGGACTTCCAGGGGACACTAGGCTGCTTGGGAAAACCGTGCAGACTGAGATTTTTCAGCAAAGGGGTGGAGCGGTAAAGGCCTTGACACCAAGGGCGAGGCCTTTCTGCGACCGCCAGGTTGGGGAGCTCCGAGAATGTGCCAACAGAGGGCGGAATACTTGGTTCCCTGCTCCAAGCAGTCCCAGTTCCCTGACCTGTGGCCCGCAGCCCTCCGCTGCACCCACTAGATGTGGATCCTTGGGGACACAGGAGCATAGGAAATGGGCGTTCCTAGCCGCAGTGGCGACCCCTGAGAGCACAACTGGGACCGAACCCCCACCCACAGCCATCTAAATCTCGACCCACGCAGCCCAGGTTTACCCCGCCCCGGGTGCGCTCCCGGCACGTTTCCAGCTGCAGTGGCCACCACCGAGAGCACAACTGGGAAGCCCTCCCCCACCCCCGCCAGGAGCCGAACCCTGCCCCGTGCCACGCGGGTTCACCCCGCCCCTGCCGCACTCCCAGCGCGTTTCCAGCTGCAGTGGGGACCCCCGAGAGCACAACTGTTACCGCCCCCCACCCCCTCCCGACCAGAACCCCGACCCGCGCCGCCCGGGATCGCCCCGCCCCTGGCGCGCTCCCGGGGCATTGCCCACTTCCACCAGGGGCTCCTGGTGAGCCCCGTCCCCACGCCCGGTTCCAGGAGAGGATCTCGGACCTCGCTACTGCCGCCAGGTCAAACACGAGGACAATACATCCACCCCACAGAGACAATCCAAGCTGTCTATGATTTAGGGATAAAATGAGGACTACAGAAAGGAAAGATGTCCTGACCTAAGAGGGCCATGAGAGTCTATAGATCCAAACAAAATTGGGTACCAAGGAAACTTTTTTCCTTGGAACCCGGAAAGCTGGTTCTTTGCATATGCAATGACCAACAATTAGCTTGTTACCCAAGCCTGCCTCGCTGCCACCCCCACTACCCCCCCCCCACTCCCCAGGAAAACGGCTCAAAGAAATATTTTAAATCTCAGGCGGAAAACTGGAAGATGTCTTGTCTGTCTGTCTGGATTAAGGTATGTGTCAGTGTGAGCCTTGTGTTCTTTGATAATATTGCACAAGTTCTGAGTTCTGATTTCAATGGTCTCAAGACAAGGCAGCCCTTCCAAATCAAACTGCTGGAAATACAAGAAAACATTGACCTAAATGAATGTCAGAGTCCCGTGAACTGGGAACTAGTCAATATTAAATATCTAGTATTTTTGGTTTTGCTCCTCCACTATAGACATGTCTAAGAGTCAGCAACATTAAGCACAACATGTTCATAGTGCCTAGGTTTCTTTTGAGGTAAAAATTGCTCTATTGTTATATGTGTCACAAGCTTGTCAGCAAGAAAGTACCTGGAAACAGCAACAACCAATGTAAAATATGTAAATGTGATATGAGCTTTTAGATAAACTCTTAACAATAATTATACTCTAAAATATCTGCCTCTCATAGTCTTGATTGAAGGCAGAGGAGAAGGGGATGACAGAGGATAAGATGGTTGGATGGCATCACTGACTCGATGGACATGAGTTTGAGCAAGCCCCTGGAGTTGGTGATGGACACGGAAGCCTGGCGTCCTGCAGGCCACGGGGTCCCAAAGAGTCAGACTCGACTGAGCAACTGAACTGAACTGAACTTACAATCGTTCCTCCAGGTGTTTTGGTTACCTGAGTTTCTATCCTGGTGCTAAACTAAGTGACGACAGTGTATTGAATAGCTAGGTCACTTCCAAATAAATGAAACTTCTTAAACATTCACGACTTGAAAGGACCTCCCTTTTACACAGAAACAAAAGAGATTTTTGACTCTGCATGAATAGTGACTGGCACCATCCGAACATATTAAATGTAAGAAAGCAATTTTTTTGTTTTGTTTTGTTTTGTTCTGTTCTTGCAGGAAGCGGGGTGGGCGCTATTATCACTGATAGGTATGCTCACCAATCTATCAAATGCCAATATAAGAGTGAGTTTTTGGTTGCTGAAGGGAAATGTATGACTTGTTATTACAAGAATGTATGGAATGCAATCACACTTTAAGAAGGAAAACGAAGTAGTTCTGTCTTACAGGTGGCATTTTCAGGACGGGAGAAGCAAAGGAATGGGTACAGAATGGGATAAGGAGGTTGTAGGGAAAGTAGGCCCCCAGAAAAGAGTTCTGTGCCTAGCACAAGTTTTCTTGAGATGTTGAACTGCCTTTGCTAATGGAGTTTAAGTTTCTTTACCTCTTAAGTGATCTCTTCTAGGTTGACCTAGAACAGAAATCTTTTGTTAGCTTTGGCTAAGAGGAGAAGTATTGTTTCACGGTGACATATGTGATCCTACCTGACTGTTCTCATCCCCTTTGATATCTATGCACTGCTGCTGCTGCTGCTGCAGCTGCTAAGTGGTTCAGTTGAGGCCGACCCTGTGCCACGCCATAGATGGCAGCCCACCAGGCCCCGCAGTCCCTGGGGTTCTCTAGGCAAGAACACTGGAGTGGGTTGCCATTTCCTCCTCCTATGCATGAAAGTGAAAAGTGAAAATGAAGTCGCTCAGTGGTGTCCGACTCTTAGCCACCCCATGGACTGCAGCCTACCAGGCTCCTCCGTCCTTGGGATTTTCCAGGAGTGGGGTGCCATTGCCTTCTCCCATATCTATGCACAAGCCTGCCTAAATAATTGACTTCTAGCCAACTTTGGGATGCCCATGACCACCCACCCTTACCAGGCAACAGAGAAGAGAAAAACACTTACCGCAGGAGGTTCTGATAAGGAACAAGGAACTAACAAGCTCCCACCTACCAGGAATCTGCAGAGGTCAACAAGAGGTCAACAAGAGATGAGAGACTGCAGTCCAGAGGTCCTAGCTACTTCCATTTAGCAACAAACACCCAGCATAGTCAAAACGATTTCAATGTTAAAGAATAAATAAATAAATAAAAGGACAGAAGTTCTTTGAACACATGTCTGAATTTAGGGGTGAGGCATTACATATGTGTCCCAGGATAATCTTAAAGTGTCAGAAAGTAAAGAAATTAAAGACAACTATCAAGCTGTCCAAACTGATAAAAATGAATGATTACACAGTTTTATCTGTATACATTAGCAGATAATAATCTGAAAAGGAATTTTAAAAAATTCCCTTTCAATAATATCAACATGAATAAAACACTTTGCCATGGATGTAACGAGGATGACAAGACTGGCACACTGGAAATTATACACCCTGGCTGAAAACTATCCTGAATACATGGACAGATATTCCATAACGATGGAAAGACTTAAGATGGCAATACCATGGAATGCATCTTCAATCTGAAATGAAGATTTGATATGATTTGATCGCTCAGAGCTTTTGTGTCATCAAGTGTTATTAAAGTATTAAAGAGATAGAGAAAGCTGCTGACTTAGACTTGAGGCGGGGTGGGGGGGGTAGTAAGAGTACCCCCTGCTGGTCTTTAGCCAGATATTCTAAAGGCACTAGCAGTCAGCTAAGGAAAGAAAGGAACTGTTTCAGGGAATGGCACCAGGCCCCTCCCCCACGACATGCATTGAGATAATATTGGCAGCAGGTGAGTCATCCCGGGCCAAAACTTGATTGACATGAATCTTGAAGAAAGGCAGTATTGCAGGCAAATATATCATTTCCTTAACATAGATAAGGAGAACAAGCTAGGAGGAAAACATACTGTTTTGTTCAAATCGCTTCTGAGCCTTTTGGGGGAACCGACCTGAAGCCAGAGTCTAGCGGAAATACATAGGATATTTACATCGCTTAAGACAAACATTTTCTTAGGAAAAAATGCATTGCTTAGCTCAAGGTTTGTCTGCGAAATTCTTACACATCAGGAGATGGCTCCAAGCTGGGTTTCCACACACAAGAACATCCATGCAAAGGACAAGCCTGCACAGCCCATCTGCCCCCCTCCCCCACAGCCAGCAGCATTTCCAAGTGACCTCCTAAGGCCTTCCCCAAAATACAGGGGCACCACTGGGTTTCCTGTTTCCCTCACTTCGAACACTTTTCTTAAAAAAAAAAAAAAATCCTGCACACTTCTTGATAGAATGCCACAGTGCAAGGAATACAGTCCTTCAATATTTAAACCTCCATTTGCAAAACACTTGGAGCTTGGTTTTGTTTTGTTTTGTTTTTTAATTACACCACCACATAATTTAAAGCTTTTACACGTTCTAATTATTCAGTTCCAAAACACCAAACTTTTATTGCACAGGGTCCTCATGAAAAGGCCCACGCAGCTGGACAACCACAGATTCTGCCATGAAAGGGCAGCAAGGTGCCCTCCCCCCTTCTTTGCTGCCTGGGCGGCCACCAGGGTTTGAAATCCATGCACCCTACTAAGTTTCTAGGGTGCAATCCGTGGACCCTTCCCTTTCCCATCCCAGCAGGTGCTCAAGGGCCCGCTGGCTTATAAAGTGCCAGAAGCAGGGCTGGGCCAGCCGGCCAGAATTCAGTGTTCTGTCCCTTGGACTTCCAGCAGACACTAGGCTGCTTGGAAGAACCGCGCAGACTCGGAGATTTTTCAGCAGAGGGGTGGAGCGGTAAAGGCCTTGACCCCAAAGGCAAGGCCTTTCTGCGACCGCCAGGTTGGGGAGCTCCGAGAATGTGCCAACAGACGGCGGAATACTTGGTTCCCTGCTCCACGCAGTCCCAGTTCCCTTACCTGTGGTCCGCAGACCTCCACTGCACCCACGGGATGGCGATCCTTGGGGACCCAGGAGCAGACGAAATGGGCGTTCCCAGCCGCAGTTGCAACCCCCGAGAGCGCAACTGGGAACCCCTCCCCATCCCCCCCATGAGCCGACCCCCGCCCCGCGCCCCCAGGGTTAGCCCCGCCCCTGCCGCGCTCCCGGCGCGTTCCCAGCCGCAGTGGCGACCCCCAGGAGCACAACTGGGACCGACCCCCACCCAAAGCCATCGGAATCTCGACCCGCGCAGCCCGGGTTTACCCAGTCCCGGGTGCACTCCCGGCGCATTTTCAGCCTCAGTGTCCACCTCCGAGAGCACAACTGGGAAGCCCGCCCCCACCCCCGCCAGAAGTCGACCCCCGCCCCACGCCGCCCGCGTTCGCCCCGCCCCTGCACGGTCCAGGTGCCTTCCCAGCTTCTAGCGTTCACGCCCGGGTAGGAGCAGGATGTAGGAGTATGGGAGATGTGTCTGGAGCCTGACAGCCTCAGCTCCGCTCTGGCCTGCCCTTTGGACCTAGGAGCCAGGCCAACTTGCAGAGGGCTTAGGGCCCCATTGTATGCAAACTACCAAGGCCTACCGCAAGGAGAGCTCTGTCCGAGGGAAGGGAAGCGCCCCAGGCTGCATTCCCAAGCTGTTGTTTAGCCGCCCAGACTCAGCGCTGCACAGGGGTAATCAGGCTCTCTGTGCCCGCAGCTTCACACACAGGTGTGTCTCCGTAGGAATCAAGAAAGATCCTGACAGAGTGAGGTTCATTAGAGCTATACTAAAGAGCAAAGGCTTGTCCATGTGGTCTTGCCTTCCCCTGTGCCTTTGGGTCTCCAGGCTCGGCCCCAGCTCCGTGGAAACAACCCCTGAGAAAATATCTTCAAGATCCACTTTTCCCAGTGTCTGGGAACCGGGGTTCGTAGGAGGAGAGAAAAGCACGCCTCCATAGGGAACGAAAACGCAGCCCACCTGCCTGTGTTTTGAAGCCTCTATTTGGAAGGAATGGGTTAGCTTCTCCTAAAGGAGACCTCCAGATCTGCTCAGAAGTCGGTAATTCCAGAGGCAGGGTACTGGTTCCTGACTGCCCTTTGCTAGCCTTGCAAAGATATTCCTAGATTCTAGAGTTATTTTCCATGAAGGAGCAGGCTTCAGGAATGTGTCAGACGGGACTGGCTCCTTATTGACCTCAGCTCAGCTATTGCCTTTCCATTCAAACTAGGACAAGGCCCTACTTTATGAAGGGTTAGGGTCTTCTTCTTTGCAAACTGCCAAGGGCTACAGCAATGAGACCTCTGTCAAGGTGAGGGAAGCCTAAGAGGATGGATTCTCAAGCAGGTGCTTTGCCACAAAGCATCAGCACCCCGCGGAGAGAATCAAGCTCCCTGTGCACCAATGTTGGGAGTGTAGATTCACACACAGAGTTGTCTCTATAGGAGCCAAGAATGTTCCTGAGAGATTAGGTTCACTAAACCTCTCCTACAGAGCATAGACCTGTCCATGTGGTTTTGCCTTCCCCTGTGAGTTGGGTCCTCGAGGTCTGCCACACCTCCGGGGAAACTGTCCCTGAGAAAAGATCTCCAGGAACCGCTTCGCCGAGGCTGGGAAATGCTGTTCACATGAAGTAAGGCAAGCGAATCTCCTGCAGAGTAAAAGAGGCCTTACAGTCCCTGGAGGAGCAGGCTGCCAGAATGTGTGAAACCTGACTGTTGCCTTACTGGCCTCAGCTCCACCATTGCCTGTTCATCCGAGCTAGCACCCAGGCCTACTTGGAAAAGCGTTTGGGTGCAGATTTCTACAAAGTACCAAGGGCTACAGCAGTGAGAATTCTCTCAGCGGTAAGGGAGAGCATTTTATGGATTCTCAAGCTGTTTTCTGAATGACAGCGTCAAAATGAACAGAGAGAATCAGGCTCTCTCTGCCCCTATGTTAGGTACGCAGCTTCACACACAGAGGTGTCTCTGTAGGAGCCAAGAATGCTCCTGAGAGATGAGGTTCACTAGAGGTCTGCTACAGAGCATAGACCTGTCCATGTGGTCTTGCCTTCCCCTGTGAATTTGGGCCCCGGGCTCGGCCCCAGCTCCGTGGAAACAACCCCTGAGAAAATATCTTCAAGATACGCTTTTCCCAGAGGCTGGGAACTGGGGTTCATAGGAGGAGAGAAAAGCAAGCCTCCTTCGGGCACGAAAGGCAGCCAACCTGCCTGTGTTTTGAAGCCTCTATTTGGAAGGAATGGGTTAGCTTCTCCTAAAGGAGACCTCCAGATCTGCTCAGAAGTCGGTAATTCCAGAGGCAGGGTGCTGGTTCCTGACTGCCCTTTGCCAGCCTTGCAAAGACATTCCAACATTCTAGAGTTATATTCCATGAAGGAGCAGGCTTCGGGAATGTGTCAGAGGGGACTGGCTCCTTATTGGCCTCAGCTCAGCTATTGCCTTTCCATTCAAACTAGGACAAGGGCCTACTTTATGAAGGGTAAGGGTCTTCTTCTTTGAAACTGCCAAGGGCTACAGCAATGAGACCTCTGTCAAAGCGAGGGAAGCCTAAGAGGATGGATTCTCAAGCAGGTGCTTTACTACAAAGCATCAGCACCCCACGGAGAAAACCAAGATCCCTGTTCCCCAATGTTGGGAGTGTAGCTTCACACACAGAGTTGTCTCTATAGGAGCCAAGAATGTTCCTGAGAGATTAGGTTCACTAAACCTCTCCTACAGAGCATAGACCTGTCCATGTGGTTTTTCCTTCCCCTGTGAGTTGGGTCCCCGAGGTCCGCCACACCTCCGGGGAAACTGTCCCTGAGAAAAGATCTCCAGGAACCGCTTCACTGAGGCTGGGAAACGCTGTTCACAGGAAGTAAGGCAAGCGAATCTCCTGCAGAGAAAAAGAGGCCTTACTGTCCCTGGAGGAGCAGGCTGCCAGAGTGTGTGAAACCTGACTGTTGCCTTACTGGCCTCAGTTCCACCATTGCCTGTTCCTCCGAACTAGGACCCAGGCCTATTTGGAGAAGCGTTTGGCTGCGGATTTCTACAAAGTGCCAAGGGCTACAGCAGTGAGAATTCTCTCAGCGGTAAGGGAGAGCATTTTATGGATTCTCAAGCTGTTTTCTGAACGACAGGGTCAAAATGAACTGAGAGAATCAGGCTCTCTGTGCCCCTATGTTAGGTACGCAGCTTCACACACAGAAGTGTCTCTATAGGAGCCAAGAATGTTCCTGAGAGATGAGGTTCACTAGAAGTCTGCTACAGAGCATAGACCTGTCCATATGGTTTTGCCTTGCCCTGTGAATTGGGTCCCCGAGGTCCGCCCCAGCTCAGGGGAAGGAGCCCCTGAGAAAAGATCTCCAGGGACCGCTATTCCCCCAGGCTGGCAAACGCAGTTCACAGGAGGTAACACAAGCGAGCCTCCTGCAAGGCACAACAGGCCTTAGTCTCCCTGGACGATCAGGCTGCCAGAGTGTGTGAGACCTGACTGGTGCCTTACTGGCCTCAGCTCCGCCATTGCGTGTTCCTCCGAACTAGGACCCAGGCCTACTAGGAGAAGGGTTTGGGTATGGATTTCTAAATACTGCCAAGGGGTATAGCAATGAGAACTGTGTCACGGGTAAGGAAGAGCAGTGTATGGATTTTCAAGCTGTTGTTTGAACGACAGCTTCAAAGCTGCACAGAGAGAATCAGACTCTGTGTCTCCATGTTCGGTACACAGCTTCACAGACAGGGGTGTCTCCATAGGAAACAAGAACGTTCCTGACAGAGTGAAGTTCACTAGAGCTCTCCTAGAGAGCAAAGACTTGTCCATGTGGTTTTTCTTCCCCTGTGCGTTTGGGGCTCCAGGCTCGGCCCCAGCTCCGTGGAAACAACCCCTGAGAAAAGATCTTCAAGATCCGCTTTTCCCAGAGGCTGGGATGTGGGGTTCATAGGAGGCGGGAAAAGCAGGCCTCCTTCAGAGAGCAAGAGGCAGCCAAGCGGCCTGCGTTTGGAAGCCTCTATTTGGAAGAATGGGTTAGCTTCCCCTAAGGGAGACCTCCAGATCTGTTCAGAAGTCGGTAATTCCAGAGGCAGGGTGCAGGCTCCTGACTGCCCTTTGCCAGCCTTGCAGAGACATTCCTAGATTACAGCGTTATTTTCCATGAAGGAGCAGGCTTCGGGATTATGTCAGACTTGACTGGCGCCTTATTGGCCTCAGCTCAGCTTTTGCCTTTCCTTTCAAACTAGGACAAGGGCCCACTTTATGAAAGGTAAGGGTCCTCTTCTTTCCAAACTCCCAAGGGCTACAGCAATCAGACCTCTGTCAAGGCGAGGGAAGCGTAAGCTGATGGATTCTCAAGCAGGTGCTTTGCCACAAAGCATCAGCACCCCACGGAAAGAATCTGGCTCCCTTTGCCCCTACGTTGCGTGTGTAGCTACACGCACAGAGGTGTCTCAATAGGAGCCAAGAATGTTCCTGAGAGAGGAGGTTCACTGTTGGGGGCCAGAGTGAGGCACTCTGCCCATGGCAAAGGTCATGAGGAAGGAGGCTCGACATACGCAAAGGCTGGATCGAGCCTCAGGAGTCCCCCTGGAAATCCTCGAGCATCTACCCCCATAACCAGAGCCTGCCTACCTTACTACTTTGTGCTCTCACCTACACCTCTGACTTTACGGGGGCTGTCCCCCACCACCTCTTTCGGAGAAGGAGTTAACCTAGAGCTCCAGTTGATAAAAACCCCTGGGTGTGACAAGAGTGTTTTAACCTACAAACTCCTCTGAAGGTTCTCTAGCCTGCCTGACAGGCTTGTCCGGCCACATGTGATTGCTCACAGCCTCCCAACCATGAGAGGCACGAGATGCTTTAAACCTTCTAAAAACAGGTTCCTTAGAAAAGTTAGAAAATTATTAGTATAAGTATAATGGGCTGATTAGAAATCATATTGGTGAAGGGTTTTTCATTTGTTGAGCTGATGTTTACTGCTAAGTCTCCACATCCCCTGCCCTTATACACATTAATGAATATATAGAAGAAATAAGTATTAACCTTTGATATAAATCACGTTAGACCTTAGGCTAAGTAAATTCTTTCCTTAACTAAAACCCACTACACCCTCACCCTATAAGAATGTAACTTTATTTGGGTGGCGTCTGTTTTAAGAATAATCACCCCTGGAGAAATAAGTGTCCTGGTTGACTGACCGCTGTCACAAGGAGAGGGTCGTAAATTGTCAGCAGGCCCCCCGGCCACAAGATGATGTAACACCCCTAAGACCTCTGTATACTTTTGTATGAAGCACCTGACTTTGATAAAAGTCAGGAATGCTGACCCCACGTGACTTCTGCATAACATCTCAGTGTATAAAAGTAGACCATGGAAAATAAAGAATTGGGATCAGTTTCTCGAAATACTGGTCTCCCCATGTCTCTCTCTCTCTCTCACTCTGGTTGAGTCTCCATCTGGAGCGCGGAACCCACCAAGCTTACTAATTTTGCCTGGGCTTCTAAGATCCGACCGGGGAGGCCTCAGTGTCTCCTCTCCTTCGGGAGAACGGAAGGACGCCTGCGGCCTATGTAAGTGGTGCAAGCTTCTTGTCTTGAAGTTTTATTGGTCCCCCGCGTAAACCAAGCTACTCAGCCTCTTTTCTCCACTGAATTTTCCTACTGAGCTATCCTCATTTTATTACTCTTTATATCCTTAATTAACGTTTAATTAAGCAGTTGTTCCCTGACCCTCGCCTACGCCGTCTCTGCTTCAAATACCCTGGATCAGCTGGGGCTGGACCCCGGCAGTTCACTAGAGATCTCCTACAGAGCATAGACCTGTCCATTTGGTTTTGCCTTCCCCTGTGAGTTGGGTCCCCGAGGTCCGCCCCAACTCCGGGGAAACAGCCCCTGAGAAAAGATCTCCAGGAACTGCTTTCCGCCCAGGCTGGGAAACGCTGTTCACAGGAAGTAAGGCAAGCGAGCCTCCTGAAGGGAAATAGAGGCCTTACTGTCCCTGGAGGAGCAGGCTGCCAGAGTGTGTGACACCTGACTGGTGCCTTACTGGCCTCAGCTCCGCTATTGCATGTTCATCTGAACTTGAACCCAGGCCTACTTGGAGAAGTGTTTGTGTGCCGATTTCCAGAAACTGCGAAGGGCTACAGCAATGATAACTCTCTCAGTGGTAAGGGAGAGCATTGTGTGGATTCTCAATTTGTTGTTTGAACGACAGCGTCAAAGCTGCACAGAGAGAATCAGGTCTCTGTGTCTCTATGTTGGCAATGCAGCTTCCCACACAGAGATGTCCCCGTTGGAGCCAAGAACATTCCCCATAGACTGAGGTTCACTAGAGCACTCCTAGAGAGCAAAGACTTATCCATGCGGTTTTCCCTTCCCCTGTGCGTGCGGGTCTCTGGGATCAGCCCCTGCTCCTTGGAAACAGCCTCTGAGAAAAGATCTCCAAGAACCTCTTATCACCCAGGCTGGGAAGTGGAGTTCACAGGAGATGGGATAAGCAAGCTTCCTTCGGCAAGAAGAGACAGCCAACCGGCCTGTGTTTGGAAGCCTATATTTGCAAGGAATGGGTTAGTTTCTCCTGACCGAGACCGCCAGATGTGCTGAGAAGATAGAAATTCCAGAGGCAGGGTCGAGGTTCCTGACTGCCCTTTGCCAGCCTTGCAAAGACATTCCCAGATTCTAACGTTATTTTCCATGAAGGAGCAGGCATCGGGAATATGTCAGACTTGACTGGCGCCTTACTGGCCTCAGCTCAGCTACTGCCTTTCCATTCAAACAAGGACAAGGGCCTACTTGGTGAAGAGTAAGGGTCTGCTTCTTTCCAAACTGCCAAGGACTACAGCAATGAGACCTCTGTCAAGGTGAGGGAAGCCTATGCGGATGGATTCTTAGCAGGTGCTTTGCCACAAAGCATCAGCACCCACGGAGAGAATCAGACTCCCTTTGCCACTATGTTGGGTGTGTAGCTTCATGCACAGAGGTGTCTCTGTAGAAGCCAAGAATGTTCCTGAGAGATGAGGTTCACTAGAGCTCTCCTACAGAGCATAGACCTGTCCATGTGGTTTTGTCTTCCCCTGTGAGTTGGGCCCCCGAGGTCCGACCCAGCTCCAGGGAAACAGCCCCTGAGAAAAAATCTCCAGGAACAGCTTTGCGCCCAGGCTGGGAAATGCAGTTCACAGGAGGCAAGGCAAGCGAGCCTCCTACAGGGAAAAAGAGGCCTTACTGCTCCTGGACGATCAGGCTGCAAGAGTGTGTGAGACCTCACTTGTGCCTTACTGGCCTCAGCTCCGCCGTTGCCTGTTATTCCGAGCTAGGACCCAGGCCTACTTGGAGAAGGGTTAGGGTGCGGATTTCTACAAACTGTCAAGGACGACAGCAATGAGAATTCTCTTAGCAGTAAGGGAGAGCATTGTATGGATTCTCAAGCTGTTGTTTGAATGACAGCTTCAAAGCTACACAGAGAGAATCAGGCTCTCTGTTCCCCTATTTTGGCTGTGCAGCTTCACACACAGAATTTGACTCTGTTGGAGCCAGAAATATTCCTGAAAGACTTAGGCTCACCAAAGCTGTCCTCCAGAGCAAAGACATTGGATGTGGTTTTGCCTTCCCTTGTCAGTATGGGTCCCCTAGCTTGGCCCCAGCTCCGGGGATACAGCCTCTGAAAAAAATCTTCCAAGAAGCGATTTTCCTCCAGGCTGTTAAGCGGAATTCGCAGTTTGCAAGTTAAGGAAGCCTGCTTCGTGGAAGAGCAAGCAGCCAACTGGCCCTGTGTTAGGAAGCCTGTATTTGAAAGGAATGGGTTAGCTTCTACAGCGGGAGAACCTCAGATCTGCTCAGGGGACTGAAATACTAGAGTCAGGGTCGAGGTTCTCCCTTGTCCTTTGCGCACCTTGCAAAGACATTCCTAGCTTCTAGCGTTAGTGTCCCTGTAGTAGCAGGCTGCAGGAGCGTGTGATAAATGACTGCCGCGTTCCTGTCCTCAGCTCCGCTATTGACTTTCTATTCGAACTAGAACCCAGGCCTACTTTGAGAGGGGTTAGGGTCCAGTGTTTTCAAACTGCCAAGGGCTACGGCAATGCGAGCTCTGTCAGAGGTAAGAAAAGAGCAATTGGTTGGATTCTTCAGCTGCTGCGAGGCTGCACAGCTTCCGCGCCGCATGGAGAGCATGAGGCTCCTTGTGGCCCTATTTTGGGTATGCAGCAACATGCACACAGAATGTCTGTGTTCACTTATGTACAGGCTTATGAACACTAGAGCTCTCCTACAGAGCAAAGACCACTCAGTGGGCTCCAAGAGATACCTGTCGCGACTCGAGAAGAGAGTGGAGTCCTTTGCTTCCCCTCGAGATGAGGCCTGACTCCCCGGGTGAGTATGGAATGCAACCCCAAATCCCTGTCGCCTATGGAGAGGAACATTAAGTCCTGGATACAAGCCTAGATGAGGTCTAGTTTGCCCTTCAGTGAATGGAGCCCAATCCCCAGCTCTCCCTGGCAACTCGAATGGAAGATTAGACTTCCTGGGCCAACACAAGAGGAAGCCTGAATTCCCCGTCGTAACTCGAGAATCCCACCACAACTCGAGAAAAACCACGTGCTTCCCTCGTCATCGCAAGATGAGGCCCTTTGTCCGCTACAGCATCTCAAGAGAACTCCCACGTTCCATCCTGAAGTGCGAAACGGTACTTGGCACCCTTGATGCGACCCCAAAAGTTCCGCGACATACCAGACTCACTCAAGGGGAACACCGAGGTTCCCGGCACCACTTCATCTGAGCCCCTTCTCCTCTCCTGATTGCGACAGGAGGGTCGACTCCCCTTCTCTGTCTGCAAGGGGTTCCCGACCTTCCGGGCGCACCTCAGGATGAGGCCGGTCTCATGAGGAAGTTCGAGACGTAGCCTCGTGGGTGGTGCCACATGTCGAAAGACCCCAATTTCACGGTCCACTCTTGAAAAGAACCCGATGCCAGCACACCTCTTTGAAGGAAAACCTGTGGATGAAGGCACAACACGAAGGGGCACTGACACCCGTGTGCATCGTCCAGAAAAACCCGCAGGTCCCACAGACATTTCGACAAGTGGCCTGTCACCCTGTAAACAACTCGAAAGGCAAACGAAGGTCCATTCCTCAACAGAAGACTAGGTGTGACTCTCTTGTCCCTACTCTGCAGGGACCATGGGATCCGAGTCAGAAACAGAGAGGAAGCCTGAGGTTCCTGCGTCCACTCGAGATGAAGCCCTCTTCCATTGCACCACAACCAGTGGAGTCCCGAGAGGCCCCTACCAACTCCACAGTATCCCTGAGTTCTCAGAGGCACAATGAGAAGCTCCCTGAGGTCACAGGCACAAGTTGAGGGAACCCTGGGTTTTCTGCCGTGACTCGAGAAAGACCTCGAGAGTGCTTCAAAATGTGTTGAGTCGCGACTCCCCTACCATGACTCGAGAGCCATGACACGCTCCCCCTCGCCAGGCGCATGGACACCTGACTAACCTGGCACTGCACGAGAGGCTCCATGAGTTCCTCATAGTACCTGGTGAGGAAACCCACACTGGCGCGGCGGCTCGAGGAAACACATGAGACACCCCGGTCATCGCGAGATGAGGGCCTTATTTTCCTGCATGGCCTGGAGACCAATCACGGGTCCTCTCTCCAAACTGAAGAGGAGGCTGGACTCCCTTGAGGCCGCTCAGGGGGCTCCAAGAGATCCGCGTCGCAACTCGAGAGGAGAGCGGAGTCCTTGGCTTCCCCTCGAGATGAGGCCTGACTCCCCGGGGGAGCCTGGAATGGAACCCCGAGATCCCAGCCTTCCCTGGAGAGGAATATTAGGTCCCGGACACAGCCTAGGTGAGATCTCTTGGCCCCTGCAGTGACTCGAGCGCAACCCCCAGCTTTCCCTCGAAACTCGAGGGGAAGATTGGGCTTCCCAGGGAAAACCCAAGAGGAAGCCTGAGACCCCGTCGTAACTCGAGAATCCCGCCGCAACTCGAGAAAAACCACGTGGTTCCCTCCTCTTGGCAAGATGAGGCCCTTGCCCTCCACAGCGTCTCAAGGGAAGTCCCCTGTTCCGCCCTGAAGGGCGAAACGGTCCCTGACAGCCTTCCTGCGACCCCCAAAAGTCCCCCGACACGCCGGGTTCCCCCGAGGACAACACAGAGGGTCCCGGCACCGCTTCCTCTGAGCCCCTTCTCCCCTCCTGATCGCGACAGGAGAGGTGATTCCACTGCGTGGTCTGGAAGGGGTTCCCGGCCTTCCCGGCGCACCTCAGGATGAGGCCGGTCTCACGAGGAAATTCGAGACGAGCCACGTGGGTGGGGCCACATGCCGAATGCCCCCGATTCCCCGGTCCGCTATTGAGAAGGACCCGAGGCCCGGACCCCTCTTCGAAGGAAACACTGTGGGTGAAGGCACAACACGAAGGGGCACTGCCACCCCCGTGCATCGTCCGCAAAGACCCGCGGGTTCCACACACAGCTCGACGAGGGGCCTGAGACCCCCTGAGCAACTCGAGAGGCCAGCGGGGTTCCCTTCCTCAGACAAGACGAGGCCTGACTCTCCTGTCCCAACTCTGCAGGGACCCTGCGGTCGGAGTCCGAAACGGAGAGAAAGCCTGAGGTTCCTGCCTCCCCTCGAGGTGAGGCCCTCTTCCGTTGCACCAGACCAGCGGAGTCCTGAGGGGCCCCGCCACCTCCACAGGATCCCTCGCCTCTCAGAGGCACCCTGGGAAGTTCCCTAAGGTCCCCGGCAGAAGGCGAGGGACACGAGGGTTTCCCGCCGCCTCCCGAGAAAGACCTCGAGAGTCCTTCTTCAACGCGTCTCGAGGCCCTACTCCCCTCCCGTGACTCGAGAGCCAGGACGCGCTCCCCCTCGCCACGCGCATGGAGACCTGCCTTCCCTGGCGCCGCACGAGAGGCTCCCTGAGATCCTAGTCGTGCCTCGGGAGAAAACCCCCCCGGGGGCCGCAGCTCGAGGAAACCCCTGAGACGCCCCCGTCCTCGCGAGCTGAGGGCCTTCTTTTCCTGCATGGCCTGGAGAGCAATCCCGGGTCCTCTCTCCAAACGGAAGAGGAGGCTGGACTCCCTTGAGGCCGCTCAGGGGGCTCCAAGAGACCCGCGTCGCGACTCGAGAGGAGAGCGGAGTCCTTGGCTTCCGCTCGAGACGAGGCCTGACTCCCCAGGGGAGCCTGGAATGCAACCCCGAGATCCCTGCCTTCCCTGGAGAGGAATATTACGTCCCGGACACACGCCTAGGTGAGGTCTCTTCGGCCCTTCAGTGACTCGAGCGCAACCCCCAGCTTTCCCTCGCAACCCGAGGGGAAGATTGGGCTTCCCAGGGCCAACCCAAGGGGAAGGCTGAGATCCCCGTCATAATTCTAGAATCCCGCTGCAACTGATGAAAAACCACGTGGTTCCCACCTCTTGGCAAGATGAGGCCCTTGTCCGCGACGGCGTCTCAAGGGAAGTCCCCTGTTCCGCCCTGAAGGGCGAAACGGTCCCTGACAGCCTTCCTGCGAACCCCAAGTGTCCCGTGACACGCCGGGTTCCCCCGAGGGGAACACCGAGGGTCCCAGCACCGCTTCCTCTGAGCCCCTTCTCCCCTCCTGATCGCGACAGGAGAGGCGATTCCCCTGCGTGGTCTGGAAGGGGTTCCCTGCATTCCCGGCACACCTCAGGATGAGGCCGGTCTCACGAGGAAATTCGAGACCAGCCACGTGGGTGGTGACACATGCCGAACGCCCCCGATTCCCCGGTCCGCTCTTGAGAAGGACCCGAGGCCCGGACCCCTCTTCGAAGGCAACACTGTGGGTGAAGGCACAACACGAGGGGCACTGCAACCCCCGTGCATCGTCCGCAAAGACCCGCGGGTTCCACACACAGCTCTACGAGGGGCCTGAGACCCCCTGAGCAACTGGAGAGGCCAGCGGCGTTCCCTTCCTCAGACAAGACGAGGCCTGACTCTTGTGTCCCAACTCTGCAGGGACGCTGCGGTCGGAGTCCGAAACGGAGAGGAAGCCTGAGGTTCCTGCCTCCCCTCGAGGTGAGGCCCTCTTCCGTTGCGCCAGACCCAGCGGAGTCCCGAGGGGCCCCGCCACCTCCACAGGATCCCTCGCATCTCAGAGGCACCCTGGGAAGTTCCCTAAGGGCCCCGGCAGAAGGCGAGGGAAACGAGGGTTTCCCGCCGCCCCCCGAGAAAGACCTCGAGAGTCCTTCAATGCGTCTCGAGGCCCTAGTCCCCTCCCATGACTCGAGAGCCAGGACGCGCTCCCCCTCGCCACGCGCATGGAGACCTGACTTCCCTGGCGCCGCACGAGAGGCTCCCTGAGATCCTCGTCGTGACTCGGGAGAAAACCCCCACGGGCGCCGCAGCTCGAGGAAACCCTTGAGACGCCCCCGTCCTTGCGAGCTGAGGGCCTTCTTTTCCTGCATGGCCTGGAGAGCAATCCCGGGTCCTCTCTCCAAACGGAAGAGGAGGCTGTACTCCCTTGAGGCCGCTCAGGGGGCTCCCAGAGACCCGCGTCGCGACTCGAGAGGAGGGCGGAGTCCTTGGCTTCCCCTCGAGACGAGGCCTGACTCCCCAGGGGAGCCTGGAATGCAACCCCGAGATCCCTGCCTTCCCTGGAGAGGATTATTAGGTTCTGGACACACGCCTAAGTGAGGTCTCTTCGGCCCTGCAGTGACTCGAGCGCAACCCCCAGCTTTCCCTCTCACTCCAGGGGAAGATTGGGCTTCCCAGGGCCAACCCAAGAGGAAGCCTGAGATCCCCGTCGTAACTCGAGAATCCCGCCGCAACTCGAGGAAAACCACGTGGTTCCAACGTCTTTGCAAGATGAGCCTCTTGCCCGCTATGCGTCTCAAGGGAAGTCCCAGTTTCCGTCCTGAAGTGCGAAACAGTACCTGACACCTTTCATGCGACCCCCAGAAGTTCCCCGACACACCGGGTTCCCTCGAGGGAAACACTGAGGGTCCCGACACCACTTCATCTGAGCCCCTTCTCCCCTCCTGTTGGCGACAGGAGTGTCGATTCCCCTGCGTGGTCTGGAAGGGATTCCCGGCCTTCCCGGCGCATCTCAGGATGAGGCCGTCCGCGCGAGGAAATTCGAGATGAGCCACGGGGGTGGTGCCACATGCCTATCGACCTCGATTTCCCGGTCCACTCTTGAGAAGAACCTGTTGCACGGACACCTCTTCGAAGGCAACCCTGTGGGTGAAGGCACAACACGAAGGGGTACTGACACTCCCGTGCATCGTCCAGAAACACCCTTGGGTTCCACACACAGCTCGAAGAGGGGCCTGAGACCCCCTGAGCAACTCGAGAGGCAAGCGGAGTTCCCTTCCTCAGACAAGACGAGGCCTAACTCTCCGCTCCCATCTCTGCAGGGACCCTGAGGTCGGAGGGTCGGAGTCAGAAACAGAGAGGAAGCCTGAGGTTCCTGCCTCCCCTCGAGATGAGGCCCTCTTCCATTGCGCCAACCACAGCGGAGTCCCGAGAGGCCCCGCTAACTCCACAGCATCCCTCACCTCTCAGGGGCACCCTGGGAAGTTCCCTCAGGTCCCCTGCAGAAGTCGAGGGAAATGAGGGTTTCATGCCACCACTCGAGAAAGACCTCAATAGTCCTTCTTCAAAGTGTCTTGAGGCCCTTGTCCCCTCTCTGGACTAGAGAGCAATGATGCGCTCCCCCTCGCCTCGCGCATGCAGACCTGGCTTCCCTGGCGCCGCACGAGAGGCTCCCTGAGGTCCTCGTCGTGCCTCGGGAGAAAACCCCCACAGGCGCCGCAGCTCGAGGAAACCCCTGAGACGCCCCCGTCCTCGCGAGCTGAGGGACTTCTTTTCCTGCCTGGCCTGGAGAGCAATCCCGAGTCCTCTCTCCAAACTGAAGAGTAGGATGGATTCCCTTGAGGCGACTCAGTGGGCTCCAAGAGATCCGCGTCGCGGCTCGAGAGGAGAGCGGAGTCCTTGGCTTCCCCTCGAGGCGAGGCCTGACTCCCCGGGGGAGTCTGGAGTGCAATCCCGAGATCCTTGTCTTCCCTTGAGAGGACTATTAGGTCCTGGACACACGCCTAGATGAGGTCTCTTTGGCCTTGCATTGATTCGAGCACAACATCCAGCTTTCCCTCGCAACTCGAAGGGAAGTTTGGGCTTCCCATGGCCAACACAAGAGGAAGCCTGATATCCACGTCGTAACTCGAGAATCCCGCCGCAACTCGAGAAAAACCACGTGGTTCCATCGTCTTCGCAGCATGAGGCCCTTGCCCGCCACAGCGTCTCAAAAGAAGTCCCACGTTCCTACTGAAGTGCAAATCGGTACTTGGCACCCATGATGGCACCCCCAAAGTTCCCCAACATACAGGCCTCACTCGAGGGTAACACCCATGTTCCCCGCACCACATCATTTGAGCCCCTTCTCCCCTCCTGATTGCAACAGGAGTGTCTTTTCTCCTGCTTTGTGTGGAAGGGGCTACCGATCTTCCCAGCGCACATCAGGATGAGGCCTGTCTCACGAGGAAATTGGAGATGTAGCCTCGTGGGTGGTGCCACATGCGGAAATACCCCATTTCCTGGTCAGCTATTAATAAGAACCCGATGCCCGTACACGTCTTGGAATGCATCCCGTAGGATGAAGGCACAACAAGGAGGGACCCTGAACACCCGTGCATCTTTTGGAAAATTCTGCAGGTTCCACATACAGCTCGACAAGTGACGTGTTACCTCGTGAACAACTCGAGAGGCAAGCTAAGTTTCATTTCTCCACAGAATACGAGGCCTGACTCTCCTGTCCCAACTCTGCAGGAATCCTGAGATCGGAGTCTGAAATGGAGAGGAACCCTGAGGTTCCTTCCTCAACACGAGGTGAGGCCCTCTTGTATTATACCACACCCAGTGGAGTCCCGAGAGGCCCCTCCCAAATCCACAGTATCAGTGTCTTCTCAGAGGCACCCTGAGCAACTCCCTGAGGTCACCGGCACAAGTCGAGGGAACACAGGGTATCCTGCCGCAACGCGAGAAAGACCTCAAGAGTCCGTCTTCAACGCGTCTTGAGGCCGGATTCCCCTACCATGACTCGAGAGCAATGACACGCTCCCCCTCGCCATGCGCATGGACACCTGACTTCCCTGGCGCCACATGAGAGGCTCCGTGAGCTCCCCGTCATACCTCGTGAGAAACCCCACACTGGCGCCGCAGCTCGGGAAAACCCACCGTCATCGCGAGATTGGGGACTTCTTTTCCTGCCTGACCTGGAGAGCAATCCCTGGTCTTTTCTCCAAACTTCACAGGAGGCTTTACTCCCTTTAGGCCACTCAATGGGCTCCAAGAGATACCTGTCGCGACTTGAGAGGAGAGCAGAGTACTTTGTTTCCCCTCGAGACGAGGCCTTACCTCGGGTGAGTCTGGAATGCAACCCCGAGATCCCTGTTGCCCCTGGAGAGGAACATTATGTCCTGGACAAAAGCCTAGATGAGGTCTATTTTGCCCTACAGTGACTCGAGAGCAACACCCATCTCTCCCTCGCAATTCGAATGGAAGATTGGTCTTCATTGGGCCAACACAAGAGGAAGTCTGAATTTCCCGTTGTAACTCGAGAATCCCACCGCAACTCTTAAAAACCACGTGGTTCCCCATTCATCGCAATATGAGGCCTTTGCCCGCTACAGAGTCTCAAAAGAAGTCCCATGTTTCGTCATAAAGTTCGAAATGCTACTTGGCACCCTTGATGCGACCCCAAAAGTTCCCCAATATACCGGTCTCACTCCAAGGGAACACCGAAGTTCCTGGCACCACTTCATTTGTGCCCCTTCTCCCCTCCTGATCACGGCAGGAAGGTCGATCCCCATGCTTTGTCTAGAAGGCGTTCCCGACCTTCATGGTGCACCTCAGGATGAGGCCAGTCTCACGAAGAAATTCGAGACGTAGCCTCGTGTTGGTGCCACGTGCCAAAAGACCCCGATTTCTCGGTCTTGCTCTTGATAAGGACCCGATGCCCAAACACCTCTTCTAAGGCAACCCTGTGGATGAAGGCACTACACGAGGGGGCACTGGCAACCCTGTTCATCATCCGGAAAACCCTGCAGGATCCACATACAGCTCCACAACTGGCCTGTCACCCCTTAAACAATGAGAGAGGAAAGCGGAGTTCCCTTCCTCAGACAAGACGAGGCCTGAGTATCCAATCCCAACTCTGCAGGCACGCTTCGATCTGAGTCAGAAATGGAGAGGAAACCTGAGGTTCCTGCCTCAACCCGAGATGAGGCCCTCTTCCATTAAAACAAACCCAGTGGAGTCCCGAGAGGCCCCTCCCATCTCCACAGTATCCCTGACTTCTCATAGGCATTCTGACAAGCTCCTTGAGGCCATCGGCAAAAGTCGAGGGAAATAAGGGTTTCCTGCCACAACCGAAGAAAGACCTTGAGAGTCCTTCTTCAATGTGTCTTGAGGTCAGATTCCCCTACCATAGCTCGAGAGCAATAATGCGCTCCCCCTTGCCACGCACATGGAGACCTGACTTCCCTGGCGCCACACGAGAGGCTCCCTGAGCTCCCCGTCATACCTCGTGTGAAACCCCACACTGGTGCCGGAGCTCGAGAAAACCCACAAGATCCCTCCGTCATCGCGAGATGAGGGCCATCTTTTCCTGCATGGCCTGGAGAGCAGTCCCAAGTCCTCTCTCCAAACTTCACAGGAGGCTTGACTCCCTTTAGGCCACAAAGTGGGCTCCAAGAGGTGCCCGTCGCGACTCGAAAGGAGAGCGGAGTCCTTTGCTTCCCTTCGACATGAGGCCTGACTCCCTGGGTGAGTCTGGAATGCAAACCTGAGATCCCTGTGGCCCTTGGAGAGGAACATTAGGTCGTGGACACAAGCCTAGATGAGGTCTCTTTGCCCTGCAGTGACTCGAGCGCAACCCCCAGCTCTCCCTCGCAACTCGAATGGATGATTGGACTTCCCTGGCCCAACACAAGAGGAAGCCTGAAATCCCCGTCGTAACTCGAGAATCCCGCCGCAACTCGAGAAAAACCACGTGGCTCCCCCGTCATCGCAAGATGAGGCCCTTGGCCGCTACCGCATATCAAGAGAAGTCCCACGTTCCATCCTGAAGTACAAAACGGTACTTGGCACCCTTGATGCGACCCCCAAAGTTCCCTGACATACCGGTCTCACTCGAGGGAAACACCAAAGTTCATGGCACCACTTCCTGTGAGCCCCTTCACCCCTCCTGATCACGACAGAAGGGTCGATTCCCATGTTTTGTCTGCAAGGGGTTCCCGACGTTCCCCGCGAACCTCTGGATGAGGCCGGTCTCATGAGGAAATTCGAAAAGTAGCCTCATGGTTGGTGCCATATGCTGAAAGATCCCGAATTCCCGGTCCACTCTAGATAAGAACCTGACGCCCGGACATCTCTTCGAAGGCAACCCTGTGGATGAAGGCACAACACGAAGGGACACTGACATCCCCATGCATCGTCTGGAAAAACCCGCAGATTCCACTCACAGCTCCAAATGTGGACTGTCACCTCGTGAACAACTCGAGAGGCAAGTGAAGTTGCATTCCTTCACACAAGACGAGGCCTTACTCTCCTGTCCCAACTCTTCAGGGACCCTGCAATTGGAGTCAGAAATGGAGAGGAACCCTGAGGTTCCTGCCTCAACTAGAGAAGAGGCCCTCTTCCATTGAACCAAACTCAGTGGTGTCCCGAGAGGCCCCTCCCAACACCACAGTATCCCTGAATTCTCAGAGGCTCCCTGAGAAGCTAACTGAGGTCACTGGCACAAGTCGAGGGAACCCAGAGTTTCCTGAAGTAACCCGAGAAAGACTTGGAGAGTCCTTTTTCAACGTCTCTTGATGCCCGATTCCCCTACCATGACTCCAGAGCAAGGACGCGCTCCCCTCGCCACAAGCAGGAAAACTGACTTCCCTAGTACCACACAAGAGGCTCCCTGAGTACCCCATCGTACCTCGTGAGAAAACCCACACTGGCGCCGCAGTTCGAGAAAAACCACAAGATGCCCCCGTCAAGGAGAGATGGGGGCCTTCTTTTCCTGCCTGACCTGGAGAGCAATTCCTGGTCCTCTCTCCAAACTTCACAGGAGGATTGACTCCCTTTAGGCCACTCAGTTGGGTCCTAGAAATACCCGGTGCGACTCGAGAGGAGAGCGGAGTCCTTTGCTTCCCTGGAGATGAGGCCTGACTCCCCGGGTGAGTTTGGAATGCAACCCCGAGATCCCTGTCGCCCCTGGAGTGGAACATTATGTCCTAGACACAAGCCTAGATGAGGTCTATTTTGCCCTACAGTGACTCGAGAGCAACCTCCATCTCTCCCTCACAATTTGAATGGAAGATTGGTCTTCCCACGGTCAACACAAGAGGAAGTCTAAATTTCCCATCGTAATTCGAGAATTCAACCTCAAGTCTTAAAAACCATGTGGTTCCCCCTTCATCGCAATATGAGGCCCTTGCCAGCTAGAGTCACAAGAGAAGTCCCACGTTCCATATTAAAGTTCGAAATGCTACTTGGCACCCTTGATGCGACCCCAAAGTTCCCCAACATACCGGTCTCACTCCAGGGGAACACCGAAGTTCCCGGTGTCTCCAGGGAAGTCCCATGTTCCGCCCTGAAGGGCGAAACGGTACTTGACACCCTTGATGCGACCACAAAAGTTCCCCGACACGCTGGGTTCCCTCGAGGGGAACACCGAGGGTCCCGGCACCACTTCATCTGAGCCCCTTCTCCCTTCCTGATCGCGACAGGAGAGTCGATTCCCCTGCGTGGTCTGGAAGGGGTTCCCGGGCTTCCTGGCGCACCTCAGGATGAGGCCGGTCTCAGGAGGAAATTCGAGACTAGCCACGTGTGAGGTGCCACGTGCCGAACGACCCCGATTTTCCGGTCCGCTCTTGATAAGAACCCGATGCCCAGACACGTCTTCGAAGGCAACCCTGTGGGTGAAGGCACAACACGAAGGGGCACTGACACCCCCGTGCATCATCCGGAAAAACCCGCAGGGTCTACACACAGCTCGACAAGGGGCCTGAGACTCCCGGAACAACTCGAGAGGCAACCAGAATTCCATTCCTCAGACAAGACGAGGCATGACTCTCCTGTCCCAACACTGCAGGGACCGTGCAGTCGGAGTCCGAAACCGAGAGGAAGCCTGAGGTTCCTGCCTCCCCTCGAGATGAGGCCCTCTTCCATTGCGCCGAACCCAGCAGAGTCCCGAGAGGCCCTGCCAACTACACAGCATCCCTCATCTCTAAGAGGCACCCTGGGAAGTTCCCTAAGGTTCCCTGCAGAAGTCGAGGGAAACGAGGGTTTCCCACCGCAACCCGAGAAAGACCTCGAGAGTCCTTCTTCAACGCCTCTTGAGGACCTAGCTGCTTCCCATGACTCGAGAGTGATGACCAGCTCCCCCTCGCGATGCGTATGGAGACCTGACTTCCCTGGCGCTGCACAAGAGGCTCCCTGAGGTCCTCGTCGTGCCTCGTGAGAAAACCCCCATGGGCGCAGCAGCCTGAGGAAACCCATGAGACGCCCCCGTCATCGCGAGATGAGGGCCTTCTTTTCCTGCCTGGCCTGGAGAGCAATCCCGAGTCCTCTCTCCAAACTGAAGAGGAGGCTCGACACCCTTGAGTCCACTCAGTGGGCTCCAAGAGATCCGTGTCGCGACTTGAGAGGAAAGCGGAGTCCTTTGCTTCCCCTCCAGGCCAGTCCTGACTCCCCGGGGGAGTCTGGAATGGAAACCCGGGATCCCTGTCTTCCCTTGAGAGGAATATTAGGTCCTGGACACACGCCTCGATGAGGTCTCTTTGGCCCTGTAGTGACTTGAGCAGAACCCCCAGCTTTCCATCGCAACTCGAATTGAAGATTGGGCTTCCCAGGGCCAACCCAAGAGAGACCTGAAATTCCTGTCATTTTCGAGAATCCCGATGCAACTCAAGAAAAACGACGTGGTTCCAACGTCTTCACAGGATGAGGCCCTTGCCCGCTACAGCGTCTCCAGGGAAGTCCCATGTTCCGTCCTGAAGTGGGAAACGGTACTTGGCTCCCTTGATGCGACCCCTAAAGTTCCCTGAAACTCCGGGTTCCCTCGAGTGGAAGACCGAGGGTCCAGGCACCACTTCATCTGAGCCCCATCTCCCCTCCTGATCGCGACAGGAGAATCCATTCCCCTACTTTGTGTGGAAGGGGTTCCCGGCCTTCCCAGCGCACCTCAGGATGATGCTGGTCTCACGAGGAAATTCGAGATGAGCCACGTGGGTGGTGCCACATGCAGAATGACCCCGATTTCCCGGTCCGCTCTTGAAATGAACCCAATGCCCGGACACCTCTTTGAAGGCAACCCTGTGGGGGAAGGCACAAAACGAAGGGGCACTGACACGCCCATGCATCTTCTGGAAACACCCGCAGGTTCCACACACAGCTTGTCAAGGGCCCTGAGACCCCCTGAACGACTCGAGAGGCAAGCAGAGTTCCGTTACTCAGACAAGACGAGGCCTGACTCTCCTGTCCCAACTCTGCAGGGACCCTGCGGTCGGAGTCAGAAATGGAGAGGAAGCCTGAGGTTCCTGCCTCCAATCGAGATGAGGCCCTCTTTCATTTCGTCAAACCTAGTGGAGTCCCGAGAGGCCCCTCTAACTCCTCAGTATCCCTCACCTCTCAGAGGCACCTGGGAAGTTCCCTAAGGTCCCCTGTAGAGGTCGAGGGAAACCAGTGTTTCCCGCCCCAACCCAAGAAAGAACTTGAGAGTCCTTCTTAAATGCCTCTTGAGGCCCTAGTCCCTCCCATGACTCGAGAGCAATGACGCGATCTGCCTGGCCACACGCATGGAGTCAGGCTTCTCTGGCGCTGCACAAGAGGATCCCTGAACTCCCCATCATATCTCGTGAGAAACCCCACACTGGCGCCGCAGCTCGAGAAAACCCATGAGACGCCCCCGTCATCACGAGAGGAGGGCCATCTTTAACTGCATGGTATGCAGATCAAGCGTGAACCTTCTGTCCAAGCTACACAGGACGCTTGACTCCCTTTAGGCCACTCATTGGGCTCCAAGAGTTACGTGTCGCGACTCGAGAGGATAGTGGAGTCCTTTGCTTCCACTCGAGACGAGGCGTGACCCACCGGGTGAGACTGGAATGCGACCTCGATATCCCTGTCGCCCCTGGAGAGGAATATTACGTCCTGGACCCAAGCCTAGATGAGGACTCTTTGCCCTGAAGTGACTCGAGAACAACCCCCAGCTCTCTCTGACAAGTTGAATGGAAGATTGGACTTCCTGGGCCAACACAAGAGGAAGCCTGAATTCCCCGTTGTAACTCGAGAATCCCGCCTCAACTCGAGAAAAACCACGTGTTTCCCTCGTCATCGCAATATGAGGCCCTTGCCCGCTACAGCATCTCCAGAGAATTCCCACGTTCCGTCTTGAAGTGCAAAACTGTACTTGGCACCCTTGATGCGACCTCAAAAGTGCCGTGACATACCGGTCTCACTCGAGGGGACCACCGAGGTTCCCGGCACCACTTCATCTGAGCCCCTTCTCCCCTTCTGATCGCGAGCGGTGGGTCGATTCCCCTGCTTTGTCTGCAAGGGGTTCCCGACCTTCCCGGCGCACCTCAGGATGAAGCCGGTCTCCCGAGGAAATTCGAGACGTAGCCTCGTGGGTGGTACCACATGCTGAAAGACCCCAATATTCCGGTACGCTCTTGAAAACAACCCGATGCCCGGAAACCTCTTTGAAGGCAACCCTGTGGATGAAGGCACAACACGAAGGGGCACTGACACCCCCGTGCATCGTCTGGAAAAACCCGCAGGTTCCACACTCAGCTCAACAAGTGGCCTGTCACTCCGTGAACAACTCGAAAGGCAAGGGGAAATCCATTCCTCCACAGAAGACGAGGCGTGACTCTCTTCTCCATACTCTGCAGGTACCCTGCGACCCGAGTCAGAAATGGAGAGGATCCCTGACGTTCCTGCCTCCATTCGAGATGAGGCCCTCTTCGATTGCACCAAACCCAGTTGAGTAACGAAGGGCCCCTCCCAAATCCACAGTGTCCCTGACTTCTCAGAGGCACCCTTAGAAGTTGCCTGAGGTCACCAACACAAATCAAGGGAACCCAGGGTTCCCTGCCGCAACCCGAGAAAGACCTCAAGAGTCCTTCTTCAATGCGTCTTGAGGCCCGATTCGCCTACTATGACTCGAGAGCAATCACGCACTCCCCTTCACCACACGCACGGAGACCTGACGTCCCTAGCACCACACGAGAGGCTCTCTGAGCTCCCCGTTGTACCTCGTGAGAAATCTGATACGGGCGCCGCAGCTGGAGAAAACCCACGAGATGCCCCCGTCATCGCGAGATGAGGGCCTTTTTTCCTGCATGGCCAGGAAAACAATCCCGAGTCATCTCTCCAAACTCCATAGGAGGCTTCACTCCCTTTACGCCACGCATTGGGCTCCAAGAGATACCCGTCGCGACTCGACAGGAGAGCGGAGTCCTTTTTTTCCCCTCAAGACGAGGCCTGACTCTCCGGGTGAGTCGAGAATGCAACCCTGAGATCCCTGTTGGCCCAGTAGTGGAACACTAGGTCCTGGACACAAGCGTAGATGAGGTCTATTTTGCCCTGCAGTGACTGGAGAGCAATCCCCAGTTCTAACTTGCAACTCGAATGGAATACTGGATTTTCCTGGCTCCACACAAGAGGCTCACTGAGATCCCCGTGGTACTTCATGAGACACCCCACACTGGCGCCGCAGCTCGAGAAAACCCACGAGACGCCACCGTCATCTCGAGATGAGGGCCTTCTTTTCCTGCATGGCCTGGAGTCCAATCCCGAGTCCTCTCTCCAAACTCCACAGGAGGCTTGACTCCCTTTAGTACACACAGTGGGCTCCAAGAGATACCCATCACGACTCGAGACGAGAGCGGAATTCTTTGCTTACCCTCGAGGTGAGAACTGACTCCCCGGATGAGTCTGGAATGCAAACCCGAGATCCCTGTCGCCCCTGGAGAGCAACGTTAGATCCTGGACACAAGCCTAGATTAGGTCTCTTTTGCCCTGCAGTGACTCTAGCGCAATCCCCAGCTCCCCCTCGCAACCCGAATGGAAGATTGGATTTCAAGGCCAACAAGAGGAAGCCTAAATTCCCAGTCATAACTCGAGAATCCCGCCGCAACTCGAGCAAAACCACGTGGTTCTCCCGTCATCGCAAGATGAGGCCCTTGCCCGCTACAGCGTTTCAAAAGATGTCCCAGGTTCCGTCTTGAAATGCGAAACGGTACTTGGCACCCTTGATGCGACCCCAAAAGTCCCCCAACACGCCGGTCTCACTCAAGGGGAACACCGAGGTTCCCGGCACCACTTCATTTAGGCCCCTTCTCCCCTCCTGATCGTGACCGCTGGGTCGATTCCCCTGCTTTGTCTGCAAGGGGGCCCGACCTTCCCTGCACAACTCAGGATGAGGCCGGTCTCATGGGGAAATTCGATACGTAGCTTTGTGGGCGGTGCCACTTGCTGAAAGACTCCAATTTCCCGGTCCGCTCTTGATAAGAATCCGATGCTCGGACACCTCTTGGAAGGCAGCCTTGAGTATGAAGGTACAACACGAAGGGGCACTAACACACCTCTGCATCATCCGGAAAAACGGGCAGGTTACACACACAGCTCGACAAGTGGCCTGTCACCTCGAGAACAACTCGAGAGGCAAGAGGAGTCCCATCCTCCAGAAAAGACGACGCCTGACTCTCCTGTACCAACATGCAGGGACCTTGCGATCTGAGTCAGAAATGGAGAGGAACACTGAGGTTCCTGCTTCAACTCGAGATGAGTCCCTCTTACATTCCACCAAATGCAGAGGAGTCTCGAGAGGCCCCTCCAAACTGCACAGTATCCCTGACTTCTCAGAGGCACTCTGAGAAGCTCCCTGAGGTCGCAGGCACAAGTCAAGGGAACCCTGGGTTTTATGCAGTGACCCGAGAAAGACCTCGAGAGTCCTTCTTCAACCCGTCTTGAGGCCCGATTACCCTACCATGACTCGAGAGCAATGACGAGCTCCCCCTAGCCATCTCATGGGGACCTGACTTCCCTGGCGCCACACGACAGGCTCCCTGAGCTCCCCGTCATACTTCGTGTGAAACCCCACACTGGCGCCGCAGCTCGAGAAAACCCACAAGATCCCTCCGTCATCGCGAGATGAGGGCCATCTTTTCCTGCATGGCCTGGAGAGCAGTCCCAAGTCCTCTCTCCAAACTTCACAGGAGGCTTGACTCCCTTTAGGCCACAAAGTGGGCTCCAAGAGGTGCCCGTCGCGACTCGAAAGGAGAGCGGAGTCCTTTGCTTCCCTTCGACATGAGGCCTGACTCCCTGGGTGAGTCTGGAATGCAAACCTGAGATGCCTGTGGCCCTTGGAGAGGAACATTAGGTCCTGGACACAAGCCTAGATGAGGTCTCCTTTGCCCTGCAGTGACTCGAGCGCAACCCCCAGCTCTCCCTCGCAACTCGAATGGATGATTGGACTTCCCTGGCCCAACACAAGAGGAAGCCTGAAATCCCCGTCGTAACTCGAGAATCCCGCCGCAACTCGAGAAAAACCACGTGGCTCCCCCGTTATCACAAGATGAGGCCCTTGGCCGCTACAGCATATCAAGAGAAGTCCCACGTTCCATCCTGAAGTACAAAACGGTACTTGGCACCCTTGATGCGACCCCCAAAGTTCCCTGACATACCGGTCTCACTCGAGGGCAACAACAAAGTTCACGGCACCACTTCCTGTGAGCCCCTTCACCCCTCCTGATCACGACAGAAGGGTCGATTCCCATGTTTTGTCTGCAAGGGGTTCCCGACGTTCCCCGCGAACCTCCGGATGAGGCCGGTCTCATGAGGAAATTCGAAAAGTAGCCTCATGGTTGGTGCCATATGCTGAAAGATCCCGAATTCCCGGTCCACTCTAGATAAGAACCTGACACCTGGACATCTCTTCGAAGGCAACCCTGTGGATGAAGGCACAACACGAAGGGACACTGACATCCCCATGCATCGTCTGGAAAAACCCGCAGATTCCACTCACAGCTCCAAATGTGGACTGTCACCTCGTGAACAACTCGAGAGGCAAGTGAAGTTGCATTCCTTCACACAAGACGAGGCCTTACTCTCCTGTCCCAACTCTTCAGGGACCCTGCAATTGGAGTCAGAAATGGAGAGGAACCCTGAGGTTCCTGCCTCAACTAGAGAAGAGGCCCTCTTCCATTGAACCAAACTCAGTGGTGTCCCGAGAGGCCCCTCCCAACACCACCGTATCCCTGAATTCTCAGAGGCTCCGTGAGAAGCTACCTGAGGTCACTGGCACAAGTCGAGGGAACCCAGAGTTTCCTGAAGTAACCCGAGAAAGACTTGGAGAGTCCTTTTTCAACGTCTCTTGATGCCCGATTCCCCTACCATGACTCCAGAGCAAGGACGCGCTCCCCTCGCCACAAGCAGGAAAACTGACTTCCCTAGTACCACACAAGAGGCTCCCTGAGTACCCCATCGTACCTTGTGAGAAAACCCACAGTGGCGCCGCAGTTCGAGAAAAACCACAAGATGCCCCCGTCAAGGAGACATGGGGGCCTTCTTTTCCTGCCTGACCTGGAGAGCAATTCCTGGTCCTCTCTCCAAACTTCACAGGAGTATTGACTCCCTTTAGGCCACTCAGTTGGGTCCAAGAAATACCCGGTGCGACTCGAGAGGAGAGTGGAGTCCTTTGCTTCCCTGGAGACGAGGCCTGACTCCCCGGGTGAGTTTGGAATGCAACCCCGAGATCCATGTCACCCCTGGAGTGGAACATTATGTCCTAGACACAAGCCTAGATGAGGTCTATTTTGCCCTACAGTGACTCGAGCAACCTCCATCTCTCCCTCACAATTTGAATGGAAGATTGGTCTTCCCACGGTCAACACAAGAGGAAGTCTGAATTTCCCATCGTAATTCGAGAATTCAGCCTCAAGTCTTAAAAACCATGTGGTTCCCCCTTCATCTCAATATGAGGCCCTTGCCAGCTAGAGTCTCAAGAGAAGTCCCACGTTCCATCTTAAAGTTCGAAATGCTACTTGGTACCCTTGATGTGACCCCAAAGTTCCCCAACATACCGGTCTCACTCCAGGGGAACACCGAAGTTCCCGGTGTCTCCAGGGAAGTCCCATGTTCCGCCCTGAAGGGCGAAACGGTACTTGACACCCTTGATGCGACCGCAAAAGTTTCCCGACACGCTGGGTTCCCTCGAGGGGAACACCGAGGGTCCCGGCACCACTTCACCTGAGCCCCTTCTCCCCTCCTGATTGCGACAGGAGAGTCGATTCCCCTGCTTTGTCTGGAAGGGGTTCCCGGCCTTCCTGGCGCACCTCAGGATGAGGCCGGTCTCAGGAGGAAATTCGAGACTAGCCACGTGTGAGGTGCCACGTGCCGAACGACCCCGATTTTCCGGTCCGCTCTTGATAAGAACCCGATGCCCGGACACCTCTTCGAAGGCAAACCTGTGGGTGAAGGCACAACACGAAGGGGCACTGACACCCCCTTGCATCATCCGGAAAACCCCGCAGGGTCTACACACAGCTCGACAAGGGGCCTGAGACTCCCGGAACAACTCGAGAGGCAACCAGAATTCCATTCCTCAGACAAGACGAGGCATGACTCTCCTTTCCCAACACTGCAGGTACCGTGCAGTCGGAGTCCGAATCCGAGAGGAAGCCTGAGGTTCCTGCCTCCCCTCGAGTTGAGGCCCTCTTCCATTGCGCCGAACCCAGCAGAGTCCCGAGAGGCCCTGCCAACTACACAGCATCCCTCACCTCTCAGAGGCACCGTGGGAAGTTCCCTAAGGTCCCCTGCAGAAGTCGAGGGAAACGAGGGTTTCCCACCACAACCCGAGAAAGACCTCGAGAGTCCTTCTTCAACGCCTCTTGAGGACCTAGCCGTTTCCCATGACTCGAGAGTGATGACCAGCTCCCCCTCGCCATGCGCATGGAGACCTGACTTGCCTGGCGCCGCACGAGAGGCTCCCTGAGGTCCTCATCGTGCCTCGTGAGAAAACCCCCATGGGCGCAGCAGCCTGAGGAAACCCATGAGACGCCCCCGTCATCGTGAGATGAGGGCCTTCTTTTCCTGCCTGGCCTGGAGAGCAATCCCGAGTCCTCTCTCCAAACTGAAGAGGAGGCTCGACACCCTTGAGTCCACTCAGTGGGCTCCAAGAGATCCGTGTCGCGACTCGAGAGGAGAGCGGAGTCTTTGCTTCCCCTCCAGGCGAGTCCTGACCCCTCGGGGGAGTCTGGAATGGAAACCTGTGATCCCTGTCTTCCCTTGAGAGGAATATTAGGTCCTGGACTCACGCCTCGATGAGGTCTCTTTGGCCCTGTAGTGACTCGAGCAGAACCCCCAGCTTTCCATCGCAACTCGAATTGAAGATTGGGCTTCCCAGGGCCAACCCAAGAGGAAGCCTGAAATTACTGTCGTTTTTGAGAATCCCAATGCAACTCGAGAAAACCGACGTGGTTCCAATGTCTTCACAGGATGAGGCCCTTGCCCGCTACAGCGTCTCCAGGGAAGTCCCATGTTCCGTCCTGAAGTGGGAAAGGGTACTTTGATCCCTTGAGGCGACCCCTAAAGTTCCCTGAAACGCCGGGTTCCCTCGAGTGGAACACCGAGGGTCCCGGCACCACTTCATCTGAGCCCCATCTCCCCTCCTGATCGCGACAGGAGAATCGATTCCCCTACTTTGTGTGGAAGATGTTCCCGGCCTTCCCGGCGCACCTCAGGATGATGCTGGTCTCACGAGGAAATTCGAGATGAGCCACGTGGGTGGTGCCACATGCCGAATGACCCCGATTTCCCGGTCCACTCTTGAAATGAACCCGATGCCCGGACACCTCTTTGAAGGCAACCCTGTGGGGGAAGGCACCAAACGAAGGGGCACTGACACCCCCATGCATCTTCTGGAAACACCCGCAGGTTCCACACACAGCTTGTCAAGGGCCCTGAGACCCCCTGAACGACTCGAGAGGCAAGCAGAGTTCCGTTACTCAGACAAGACGAGGCCTGACTCTCCTGTCCCAACTCTGCAGGGACCCTGCGGTCGGAGTCAGAAATGGAGAGGAAGCCTGAGGTTCCTGCCTCCAATCGAGATGAGGCCCTCTTTCATTTCGTCAAACCTAGTGGAGTCCCGAGAGTCGCCTCTAACTCCTCAGTATCCCTCACCTCTCAGAGGCACCTGGGAAGTTCCCTAAGGTCCCCTGTAGAGGTCGATGGAAACGAGTGTTTCCCGCCCCAACCCAAGAAAGACCTTGAGAGTCCTTCTTAAATGCCTCTTGAGGCCCTAGTCTCTCCCATGACTCGAGAGCAATGACGCGATCTGCCTGGCCACACGCATGGAGTCAGGCTTCTCTGGTGCCGCACGAGAGGCTCCCTGAACTCCCCATCATATCTCGTGAGAAACCCCACACTGGCGCCCCAGCTCGAGAAAACCCATGAGACGCCCCCGTCATCACGAGAGGAGGGCCATCTTTAACTGCATGGTATGCAGATCAAGCGTGAACCTTCTGTCCAAGCTACACAGGACGCTTGACTCCCTTTAGGCCACTCATTGGGCTCCAAGAGTTACGCGTCCCGACTCGAGAGGATAGTGGAGCCCTTTGCTTCCACTCGAGACGAGGTGTGACCCACCGGGTGAGACTGGAATGCGACCCCGATATCCCTGTCGCCCCTGGAGAGGAACATTACGTCCTGGACCCAAGCCTAGATGAGGACTCTTTGCCCTGAAGTGACTCGAGAGCAACCCCCAGCTCTCTCTGACAAGTTGAATGGAAGATTGGACTTCCTGGGCCAACACAAGAGGAAGCCTGAATTCCCCGTTGTAACTCGAGAATCCCGCCTCAACTCGAGAAAAACCACGTGTTTCCCTCGTCATCGCAATATGAGGCCCTTGCCCGCTACAGCATCTCCAGAGAATTCCCACGTTCCATCTTGAAGTGCGAAACTGTACTTGGCACCCTTGATGCGACCTCAAAAGTGCCGTGACATACCGGTCTCACTCGAGGGGACCACCGAGGTTCACAGCACCACTTCATCTGAGCCCCTTCTCCCCTTCTGATCGCGACCAGTGGGTCGATTCCCCTGCTTTGTCTGCAAGGGGTTCCCGACCTTCCCGGCGCACCTCAGGATGAGGCCAGTCTCCCGAGGAAATTCGAGACGTAGCCTCGTGGGTGGTACCACATGCTGAAAGACCCCAATTTTCCGGTACGCTCTTGAAAAGAATCCGATGCCCGGAAACCTCTTTGAAGGCAACCCTGTGGATGAAGGCACAACACGAAGGGGCACTGACACCCCCGTGCATCGTCCGGAAAAACCCGCAGGTTCCACACTCAGCTCAACAAGTGGCCTGTCACTCCGTGAACAACTCGAAAGGCAAGGGGAAATCCATTCCTCCACAGAAGACGAGGCGTGACTCTCTTGTCCATACTCTGCAGGTACCCTGCGACTCGAGTCAGATATGGAGAGAACCCCTGAGGTTCCTGCCTCCATTCGAGATGAGGCCCTCTTCGATTGCACCAAACCCAGTTGAGTAACGAAGGGCCCCTCACAAATCCACAGTGTCCCTGACTTCTCAGAGGCACCCTTAGAAGTTGCCTGAGGTCACCGACACAAATCAAGGGAACCCAGGGTTCCCTGCCGCAACCCAAGAAAGACCTCAAGAGTCCTTCTTCAATGTGTCTTGAGGCCAGATTCGCCTACTATGACTCGAGAGCAATCACGCACTCCCCTTCACCACACGCAGGGAGACCTGACGTCCCTAGCACCACACTAGAGGCTCTCTGAGCTCCCCGTTGTACCTCGTGAGAAATCTGATACTGGTGCCGCAGCTGGAGAAAACCCACGAGATGCCCCCATCATCGCGAGATGAGGGCCTTTTTTCCTGCATGGCCAGGAAAACAAACCCGAGTCATCTCCAAACTCCATAGGAGGCTTCACTCCCTTTACGCCACGCAGTGGGCTCAAAGAGATACCCGTCGCGACTCGACAGGAGAGCGGAGTCCTTTTTTTCCCCTCAAGACGAGGCCTGACTCTCCGGGTGAGTCGAGAATGCAACCCTGAGATCCCTGTTGGCCCAGTAGTGGAACACTAGGTCCTGGACACAAGCGTAGATGAGGTCTATTTTGCCCTGCAGTGACTGGAGAGCAATCCCCAGTTCTAACTTGCAACTCGAATGGAATACTGGATTTTCCTGGCGCCACACAAGAGGCTCCCTGAGATCCCAGTGGTACTTCATGAGACACCCCACACTGGCGCCGCAGCTCGAGAAAACCCACGAGACGCCTCCGTCATCTCGAGATGAGGGACTTCTTTTCCTGCATGGCCTGGAGTCCAATCCCGAGTCCTCTCTCCAAACTCCACAGGAGGCTTGACTCCCTTTAGTACACACAGTGGGCTCCAAGAGATACCCATCGCGACTCGAGACGAGAGCGGAATTCTTTGCTTACCCTCGAGGTGAGAACTGACTCCCCAGATGAGTCTGGAATGCAAACCCGAGATCCCTGTCGCCCCTGGAGAGCAACGTTAGATCCTGGACACAAGCCTAGATTAGGTCTCTTTTGCCCTGCAGTGACTCTAGCGCAATCCCCAGCTCCCCCTCGCAACCCGAATGGAAGATTGGATTTCAAGGCCAACAAGAGGAAGCCTAAATTCCCGGTCATAACTCGAGAATCCCGCCGCAACTCGAGCAAAACCACGTGGTTCTCCCGTCATCACAAGATGAGGCCCTTGCCCGCTACAGCGTTTCAAAAGATGTCCCAGGTTCCGTCTTGAAATGCGAAACGGTACTTGGCACCCTTGATGCGACCCCAAAAGTCCCCCAACACGCCGGTCTCACTCAAGGGGAACACCGAGGTTCCCGGCACCACTTCATTTAAGCTCCTTCTCCCCTCCTGATCGTGACCGGTGGGTCGATTCCCCTGCTTTGTCTGCAAGGGGGCCCGACCTTCCCTGCACAACTCAGGATGAGGCCGGTCTCATGGGGAAATTCGATACGTAGCAATGTGGGTGGTGCCACTTGCTGAAAGACTCCAATTTCCCGGTCCGCTCTTGATAAGAATCCGATGCTCGGACACCTCTTGGAAGGCAGCCTTGAGTATGAAGGTACAACACGAAGGGGCACTAACACACCTCTGCATCATCCGGAAAAACGGGCAGGTTACACACACAGCTCGACAAGTGGCCTGTCACCTCGAGAACAACTCGAGAGGCAAGAGGAGTCCCATCCTCCAGAAAAGACGAGGCCTGACTCTCCTGTACCAACATGCAGGGACTTTGCGATCTGAGTCAGAAATGGAGAGGAACACTGAGGTTCCTGCTTCAACTCGAGATGAGTCCCTCTTACATTCCACCAAATGCAGAGGAGTCTCGAGAGGCGCCTCCAAACTGCACAGTATCCCTGACTTCTCAGAGGCACTCTGAGAAGCTCCCTGAGGTCGCAGGCACAAGTCAAGGGAACCCTGGGTTTTATGCAGTGACCCGAGAAAGACCTCGAGAGTCCTTCTTCAACCCGTCTTGAGGCCCGATTACCCTACCTTGACTCGAGAGCGATGACGAGCTCCCCCTAGTCATCTCATGGGGACTTGACTTCCCTGGCGCCACACGAAAGGCTCCCTGAGCTCCCTCTCGTACCTCGTCAGAATCCCGGCACTAGCGCAGCAGTCTAGAAAACCCACGAGACGCCGAAATCATCGCGAGATGAGGGCCTTCTTTTCCTGCATGGCCTGGAGAGGAATCCCGAGTCCTCTATCCAAACGGAAGAGGAGGCTGGACTCCCTTGAGGCCGCTCAGGGGGCTCCAAGAGACTCGCGTCGCGACTCGAGAGGAGAGCGGAGTCCTTGGCTTCCCCTCGAGACGAGGCCTGACTCCCCGGGGGAGCCTGGAATGCAACCCCGAGATCCATGCCTTCCCTGGAGAGGAATATTAGGTCCCGGACACACGCCTAGGTGAGGTCTCTTCGGCCCTGCAGTGACTCGAGCGCAACCCCCAGCTTTCCCTCGCAACCCGAGGGGAAGATTGGGGTTCCCAGGGCCAACCCAAGGGGAAGGCTGAGATCCCCGTTGTAACTCGAGAATCCCGCCGCAACTCGAGAAAAACCACGTGGTTCCCACCTCTTGGCAAGATGAGTCCCTTGCCCGCGACGGCGTCTCAAGGGAAGTCCCCTGTTCCGCCCTGAAGGGCGAAACGGTCCCTGACAGCCTTCCTGCGACCCCCAAAAGTCCCCCGACATGCCGGGTTCCCCGAGGGGAACACCGAGGGTCCCGGTACCGATTCTTCTGAGCCCCTTCTCCCCTCCTGATCACGACAGGAGAGGCGACTCCCCTGCGTGGTCTAGAAGGGGTTCCCGGCCTTCCCGGCGCACCTCAGGAGGAGGCCGGTCTCACGAGGAAATTCGAGACGAGCCACGTGGGTGGGGCCACATGCCGAACGCCCCCGATTCCCCGGTCTGCCCTTGAGAAGGACCCGAGGCCCGGACCCCTCTTCGAAGGCAACCCTGTGGGTGAAGGCACAACACGAAGGGGCACTGCCACCCCCGTGTATCGTCCGCAAAGACCCGCGGGTTCCACACACAGCTCGACGAGGGGTCTGAGACCCCCTGAGCAACTGGAGAGGCCAACTGGGTTCCCTTCCTCAGACAAGACGAGGCCTGACTCTCCTGTCCCAACTCTGCAGGGACCCTGCGGTCGGAGTCCGAAACGGAGAGGAAGCCTGAGGTTCCTGTCTCCCCTCGAGGGGAGGCGCTCTTCCGTTGCGCCAGACCCAGCGGAGTCCCAAGGGGCCCCGCCACCTCCACAATATCCCTCGCCTCTCAGAGGCACCCTGGGAAGTTCCCTAAGGTCCCCGGCAGAAGGCGAGGGACACGAGGGTTTCCCGCCGCCCCCCGAGAAAGACCTCGAGAGTCCTTCTTCAACGCGTCTCGAGGCCCTAGTCCCCTCCCGTGACTCGAGAGCCAGGACGCGCTCCCCCTCGCCACGCGCATGGAGACCTGACTTCCCTGGCGCCGCACGAGAGGCTCCCTGAGATCCTCGTCGTGCCTCGGGAGAAAACCCCCACGGGCCCCGCAGCTCGAGGAAACCCCAGAGACGCCCCCGTCCTCGCGAGCTGAGTGCCTTCTTTTCCTGCATGGCCTGGAAAGCAATGCCGGGTCCTCTCTCCAAACGGAAGAGGAGGCTAGACTCCTTTGAGGCCGCTCAGGGGGCTCCAAGAGACCCGCGTCGCGACTCGAGAGGACAGCGGAATCCTTGGCTTCCCCTCGAAACGAGGCCTGACTCCCCAGGGGAGCCTGGAATGCAACCCCGAGATCCCTGCCTTCCCTGGAGAGGAATATTAGGTCCCGGACACACGCCTAGGTGAGGTCTCTTCGGCCCTGCAGTGACTCGAGCGCAACCCCCAGCTTTCCCTCGCAACCCGAGGGGAAGATTGGGCTTCCCAGGGCCAACCCAAGGGGAAGGCTGAGATCCCCGTCGTAACTCGAGAATGCCGCCGCAACTCGAGAAAAACCACGTGGTTCCCACCTCTTGGCAAGATGAGTCCCTTGCCCGCAACGGCGTCTCAAGGGAAGTCCCCTGTTCCGCCCTGAAGGGCGAAACGGTCCCTGACAGCCTTCCTGCGACCCCCAAAAGTCCCCCGACATGCCGGGTTCCCCGAGGGGAACACCGAGGGTCCCGGCACCGCTTCTTCTGAGCCCCTTCTCCCCTCCTGATCGCGATAGGAGAGGCGACTCCCCTGCGTGGTCTGGAAGGGGTTCCCGGCCTTCACGGCGCACCTCAGGATGAGGCCGGTCTCACGAGGAAATTCGAGACGAGCCACGTGGGTGGGGCCACATGCCGAACGCCCCCGATTCCCCGGTCCGCTCTTGAGAAGGACCCGAGGCCCGGACCCCTCTTCGAAGGCAACCCTGTGGGTGAAGGCACAACACGAAGGGGCACTGCCACCCCCGTGCATCGTCCACAAAGACCCGCGGGTTCCACACACAGCTCGACGAGGGGCCTGAGACCCCTGAGCAACTCGAGAGGCCAACGGGGTTCCCTTCCTCAGACAAGACGAGGCCTGACTCTCCTGTCCCAACTCTGCAGGGACCCTGCGGTCGGAGGCCGAAACGGAGAGGAAGCCTGACGTTCCTGCCTCCCCTCGAGGTGAGGCCCTCTTCCGTTGCGCCAGACCCAGCGGAGTCCCGAGGGGCCCCGCCACCTCCACAGGATCCCTCGCCTCTCAGAGGCACCCTGGGAAGTTCCCTAAGGTCCCCGGCAGAAGGCGAGGGAAACGAGGGTTTCCTGCCGCCCCCCGAGAAAGACCTCGAGAGTCCTTCTTCAACGCGTCTCGAGGACCTAGAACCCTCCAGTGACTCGAGAGCCAGGACGCGCTCCCCCTCGCCATGCGCATGGAGACCTGACTTCCCGGCGCCGCACGAGAGGCTCCCTGAGATCCTCGTCGTGCCTCGGGAGAAAACCCCCAAGGGTGCCGCAGCTCAAGGAAACACCTGAGACGCCCCCGTCCTCGCGAGCTGAGGGCCTTCTTTTCCTGCATGGCCTGGAGAGCAATCCCGGGTCCTCTCTCCAAACGGAAGAGGAGGCTGGACTCCCTTGAGGCCGCTCAGGGGGCTCCAAGAGACACGCGTCGCGACTCGAGAGGAGAGCGCAGTCCTTGGCTTCCCCTCGAGACGAGGCCTGACTCCCCGGGGGAGCCTGGAATGCAACCCCGAGATCCCTGCCTTCCATGGAGAGGAATATTAGGTCCCGGACACACGCCTAGGTGAGGTCTCTTCGGCCCTGCAGTGACTCGAGCGCAACCCCCAGCTTTCCCTCGCAACCCGAGGGGAAGATTGGGCTTTCCAGGGCCAACCCAAGGGGAAGGCTGAGATCCCGTCGTAACTCGAGAAAACCGCCGCAATTCGAGAAAAACCACGTGGTTCCCACCTCTTGGCAAGATGAGGCCCTTGCCCGCCACGGCGTCTCAAGGGAAGTCCCCTGTTCCGCCCTGAAGGGCGAAACGGTCCCTGACAGCCTTCCTGAGACCCCCAAAAGTCCCCCGACACGCTGGGTTCCCTCGAGGGGAACACCGAGGGTCCCGGCACCGCTTCCTCTGAGCCCCTTCTCCCCTCCTGATCGCGACAGGAGAGGCGATTCCCCTGCGTGGTCTGGAAGGGGTTCCCGGCCTTCCCGGCGCACCTCAGGATGAGGCCGGTCTCACGAGGAAATTCGAGACGAGCCACGTTGGTGGTGCCACATGCCGAACGCCCCCGATTCCCCTGTCCGCCCTTGAGAAGGACCCGAGGCCCGGACCCCTCTTCGAAGGCAACCAAGTGGGTGAAGGCACAACACGAAGGGGCACTGCCACCCCCGTGCTCCGTCCGCAAAGACCCGCGGGTTCCACACACAGCTCGACGAGGGGCCTGAGACCCCCTGAGCAACTCGAGAGGCCAGCGGGGTTCCCTTCCTCAGACAAGACGAGGCCTGACTCTCCTGTCCCAACTCTGCAGGGACCCTGCGGTCGGAGTCCGAAACGGAGAGGAAGCCTGAGGTTCCTGCCTCCCCTCGAGGCGAGGCCCTCTTCCGTTGCGCCAGACCCAGCGGAGTCCCGAGGGGCCCCGCCACCTACACAGGATCCCTCGCCTCTCAGAGGCACCCTGGGAAGTTCCCTAAGGTCCCCGGCAGAAGGCGAGGGACACGAGGGTTTCCCGCCGCGCCCCGAGAAAGACCTCGAGAGTCCTTCTTCATCGCATCTCGAGGCCCTAGTCCCCTCCCGTGACTCGAGAGCCAGGACGCGCTCCCCCTCGCCACGCGCATGGAGACCTGACTTCCCTGGCGCCGCACGAGAGGCTCCCTGAGATCCTCGTCGTGCCTCGGGAGAAAACCCCCATGGGCGCCGCAGCTCGAGGAAAGCCCTGAGACACCCCCGTCCTCGCGAGCTGAGGGCCTTCTTTTCCTGCATGGCCTGGAGAGCAATCCCGAGTCCTCTCTCCAAACGGAAGAGGAGTCTGGACTCCCTTGAGGCCGCTCAGGGGGCTCCAAGAGACCCGCGTCGCGACTCGAGAGGAGAGCGGAGTCCTTGGCTTCCCCTCGAGACGAGGCCTGACTCCCCGGGGGAGCCTGGAATGCAACCCCGAGATCCCTGCCTTCCCTGGAGAGGAATATTAGGTCCCGGACACACGCCTAGGTGAGGTCTCTTCGGCCCTGCAGTGACTCGAGCGCAACCCCCAGCTTTCCCTCGCAACCCGAGGGGAAGATTGGGCTTCCCAGGGCCAACCCAAGGGGAAGGCTGAGATCCCCGTCGTAACTCGAGAATCCCGCCGCAACTCTTAAAAACCACGTGGTTCCCCATTCATCACAATATCAGGCCTTTGCCCGCTACAGAGTCTCAAGAGAAGTCCCATGTTTCGTCGTAAAGTTCGAAATGCTACTTGGCACCCTTGATGCGTCCCCAAAAGTTCCCCAGTATACCGGTCTCACTCCAAGGGAACACCGAAGTTCCTGGCACCACTTCATTTGAGCCCCTTCTCCCCTCCTGATCACGGCAGGAAGGTCGATTCCCCTGCTTTGTCTAGAATGAGATCCCGACCTTCATGGCGCACCTCAGGATGAGGCCAGTCTCACGAAGAAATTCGAGACGTAGCCTCGTGTTGGTGCCACGTGCCGAAAGACCCCGATTTCTCGGTCTTGCTCTTGATAAGAACCCGGTGCCCGGACACCTCTTCTAAGGCAACCCTGTGGATGAAGGCACTACACGAGGGGGCACTGGCAACCCTGTTCATCATCCGGAAAATCCCACAGGATCCACATACAGCTCCACAACTGGCCTGTCTCCCCTTAAACAACGAGAGAGGCAAGCGGAGTTCCCTTCCTCAGACAAGACGAGGCCTGAGTATCCAATCCCAACTCTGCAGGCACGCTTCGATCTGAGTCAGAAATGGAGAGGAAACCTGAGGTTCCTGCCTCAACACGAGATGAGGCCCTCTTCCATTAAAACAAACCCAGTGGAGTCCCGAGAGGCCACTCCCATCTCCACAGTATCCCTGACTTCTCATAGGCATTCTGAGAAGCTCCTTGAGGCCACCGGCAAACGTCGAGGGAAATAAAGGTTTCCTGCCACAACCGAAGAAAGACCTCGAGAGTCCTTCTTCAACGCGTCTTGAGGTCAGATTCCCCTACCATGGCTCGAGAGCAATAACGCGCTCCCTCTCGCCACGCCCATGGAGACCTGACTTCCCTGGCGCCACATGAGAGGCTCCCTGAGCTCCCTGTCGTACCTCGTGTGAAACCCCACACTGGCGCCGCAGCTCGAAAAAACACACAAGACCCCTCCGTCATCGCGAGATGAGGGCCATCTTTTCCTGCATGGCCTGGAGAGCAGTCCCAAGTCCTCTCTCCAAACTTCACAGGAGGCTTGACTCCCTTTAGGCCACAAAGTGGGCTCCAAGAGGTGCCCGTCGCAACTCGAAAGGAGAGAGGAGTCCTTTGCTTCCCTTCGACACGAGGCCTGACTCCCTGGGTGAGTCTGGAATGCAAACCTGAGATCCCTGTGGCCCTTGGAGTGGAAAATTAGGTCCTGGACACAAGCCTAGATGAGATCGCCTTTGCCCTGCAGTGACTCGAGCGCAACCCCCAGCTCTCCCTCGCAACTCGAATGGATGATTGGGCTTCCTAGTGCCAACCCAAGAGGAAGCCTGAGATCCCCGTCGTAACTCGAGAATCCCGCCGCAACTCGAGAAAAACCACGTGGTTCCCACCTCTTGGCAAGATGAGGCCCTTGCCCGCTACAGCTTCTCAAGAAAAGTCCCACGTTCCATCTTGAAGTGCGAAACGATACTTGACACCCTTGATGTGACCCCAAAAGTTCCTCGAAATATCGGTCTCACTCGAGGTGAACACCGAGGTTCCCTGCACCAGTTTATCTGAGCCCCTTCTCCCCTCCTGTTCGTGATAGGAGGTTCACTTCCCCTGCTTTGTTTGTAAGGGGTTCCCTACCTTCACGGGGCACTTCAGGATGAGGCCGGTCTCAGGAGGAAATTCGAGACGTAGCTTGCGGGCGGTGCCACATGCCAAAAGACTATGATTTCCCGGTACGCTCTTCATAAGAACCTCATGCCTCTACACCTCTTCGAAGGCAACCCTGTGGATGAAGGCACAACACAAAGGGGCACTGAGACCCTCGTGCATCGTCCGGAAAAACCCGCAGGTTCCACATACAGCTCAACAAGTGGCTTGTCACCCCTGAAGAACTCGAGAGGCAAGTGGGGTTTCATTCCTCTACACAAGACGAGGCCTGACCCTCCTGTCCCAACTCTGCAGGGACTTTGCAATCTGATTCAGACCAGCGCCAGTGAAGTCACGAGAGGAACGCTGAGGTTCCTGCCTCCACTCGAGATTAGGACCTCTTCCATTGCATGAAACCCAGTGGAGTCCCGAGAGACGCATCCCAGCTCCGCAGTATCCCTGACTTCTCAGAGGCACCCTGAGAAGCTCCCTGAGGCCACCAGCACAATTCGAGTGAACCCAGGGTTTACTGCCGCTACCATAGAAAGAACTCAAGAGTCCTTCTTCAACGCGTTTTGAGGCCTGATTCCCCTACCATGACTCGAGGGCAATGACGCGCTCCCTCTGCTACACTCATGAAGCCCTGACTTCCCTGGCGCCACACGAGAGGCTCCCTGAGCTCTCCGTCATACCTCGTGAGAAACCCCACACTGGCGCCACAGATAGAGAAAACCCAAGAGACGCCCCCGTTTTCGCGACATGACGGCCTTCTTTTCTAGCATGGCCTGGAGAGCAATCCCGAGTCCTCTCTCCAAACTCCACAGTAGGCTTGACTCCCTTTTGGTCACTCAGTGGACTCCAAGACATACCCGTCGCGACTCGAGAGGAGAGCGGAGTCTTTTCCTTCCCCTCGAGGCGAGGCCTGACTCCTCTGGTGAGTCTGATATGCGAACCGGAGATCCCTGTCGCCCCTGGAGAGAAACATTAGATCCTAGACACAAGCCTAGATGAGGTCTCTTTTTTCCTGCAGTGACTCGAGAGCAATCCCCAACTCTCTCTCGGAACTCGAATGGAAGACTGGACTTCCCTGGGCCAACAGAAGAGGAAGCCTGAATTTCCCGTTGTAACTCAAGAATCCCGCCACAACTCGAGAAAAACCACGTCATTCCCTCTTCACCGCAAGATGCGGCCATTGCCGCTACAGCGTCTCAAAAGAAGTCTTACGTTCCATCTTGAAGTGCGATACGGTACTTGGCACCTTTGATGTGACACCAAAAGTTCCCCTACACACTGGTCTCACTGGAGGGGAACACCGAGGTTCCCGGCATCACCTCATCTGTGCCCCTTCTCCCCTCCTGATCGAGACAGGAGGGTCGATTCCCCTGCTTTGTCTGCAAGGGGTTCCGACCTTCCCGGCGCACCTCAGGTTGAGGCCGGTCTCACTAGGAAATTCGAGACGTAGCCTGGTGGGTGGTGCCACATGCGGAAAGACCCCGATTTCCCGGTCCGCTCTTAATAACCCAATGCCCGGACACCTCTTCGAAAGCAAACCTGTGGAGGAATGCACAACACAAAGGGGTACTGACATCCCCATGCATAATACGGAAAAACACGCAGATTCCAAACACAGATCGACAAGTGTCCTGTCATCCCTTGAAGAACTAGAGAGGCATGCGGAGTTCCATTCCTCCACACAAGAGAAGGCCTGACTCTCATTTCCCAACTCTGCAGGGACCGTGCGATCGGAGTCAGAAATGTAGATGAAACCTGACGTTCCTGCATCAACTCGAAATGAGGCCCTCTTCCATTGCGCCATACCCAGTGGAGTCCCGAGAGGCCCCTCCCAACTCCACAGTATCCCTGACTTCTCAGAGGCACCCTCAGAAGCTCTCTGCGGTCACTGGCACAAGTCGAGTGAACCCAGGGTTTCCTGCTGCATTCTGAGAAAGACCTCGAGAGTCCCTCTTTACCGCGTCTTGAGGCCCGATACCCTACCATGACTGGAGAGCAATGACGCATTCCCCTCGCCACGCCCATGGAAACCCAACTTCCCTGGTGCCACACGAGAGGCTCCCTGCGCTCCCCGTCCTACCTCATGAAAACCTCACACTGGCACCGCCGCTCGAGAAAACTCACGAGACGCCCCCGTCATCGTAAGATGAGGGCCTTCTTTTCCTACATGACCTAGAGAGCAATCCCGAGTCCACTCTCCAAACTCCACTGGAGGCCTGACTCCCTTTAGGCCACTCAGTAGCCTCCAAGAGATACACGTCGCTACTCTAGAGGAGAGCGGAGTCTGTTGCTTCCCCTCGAGCCGAGGCCTGACTACTTGGGTGAGTCTGGAATGGGATCCCGAGATCCGTGTCGCCCCTGTAGAGGAAAACTCGGTCCTGGAAACAAGCCTAAATGAGGTCTTTTTTGTCCTGCATTGACTCAAGTGCAATCCCCAGCTCTCCCTCACAACTCGAATGGATGATTGGACTTCGCTGGGCCAACACAAGAGGAAGCCTGTATTCCCCGTTGTAACTCGAGAATCCCGTGGCAACTGGAGAAAAACAACGTGGTTCCTCTGTCATCGAAATATGAGCCCCTGTCAGCTATAGCGTCTCCAGGGAAGTCCCATGTTCCGTCTTGAAGTGTGAAGCGGTACTTGGCACCCTTGATGCGACCCCCAAATTTCCCTCACACCCCGGTCTCACTCGAGGAGAACATGGAGGTTCCCAGCACCGCTTCAGCTGAGCCTCTTCTCCCCTCCTGATGGCGACAGGAGGGTCAATTCCCCTGCTTTGTCTGGAAGGGGTTCCCAGACTTCCCGGCGAACCTCAGGATGAGGCCAGTCTCACGAGGGAATTTGAGACGTAGCCTCGTGGGTTGTGCCACATGCCGAAAGACCCCGATTTCCTGGTCCGCTATTGATAAGATCCCGATGCCTGGTCACCTCTTTGAAGGTAACCCTGTGGATGAAGGCACAACACGAAGGGGCACTGACACCCCTGTGCATCGTCCCCCAAAACCACAGGTTCCACATACAACTCGATAGGTGGCCTGTCATCCCGTGAACAACTCGAGAGGCAAGCAGAGTTCCACTACTCCACACAAGACGAGGTCTGACTCTCCTGTCCCAACTCTGCAGGGACCCTGCTATCCGAGTCAGAAATGGAGAGGAACCCTGACGTTACTGCCTCAATCCGAGATTAGGTCCTCTTCAATTGCACCAGTCCCTGTGATGTCCTGAGAAGCCCCTCTCTACTCCACAGTATAACTGACTTCTCAGAGGAACCCCGCTAAGCTCCCTGAGGTCATGGGCACAAGTCGAGGGAACCCAGGGTTTCCTGCCACACCCCGAGAAAGACCTCGAGAGTTCTTCTTCGAAGCGTCTTGAGGCTCGATTCCCCTACCATGACTCAAGAGCAATGAGGCGCTCCCCCTCGCCATGTCCATGGAGACCTGACTTCCGTGGCACCACAGGAGTCTCCCTGAGCTCCCCGTCCTATCTCGTGAGAAACCCCAACCAGGCACTGCACCTTGAGAAAACCCACGAGACGCCCCGTCATCGCGAGATGAGGGCCTTCTTTTCCTGTATGGCCTAGAGAGCAATCCCGAGTCCTCTGTCCAAACTCCACAGGAGGCTTAACTCCATTTAGGCCACTCTTGGGCTCCAAAGGATACCCGTCGCGACTCGAGAGGAGAGCGGAGTCCATTCATTCCCTTCGAGATGAGGCCTGACTCCCCGGGTGAGTCTGGAATGCAACCCCGAGATCCCTGTCGCCCCTGGAGAGAAAAACTCGGTCCTGGACACAAACCTAGATGAGCTCTATTTTGCCCTGCAGTGACTCGAGAGCAATCTCCAGCTCTCACTTGCAACTCGAATGGAAGATTGGACTTCCCTGGGCCAACACAAGAGGAAACCTGTATTCCCCGTCGTAACTCAAGAATCCTGCCGCAACTCGAGAAAAAACACGTGGGTCCCTCGTCAGCGCTAGATGAGGCCCTTGCCCACTACAGCGTCTCAAGAGAAGTCCCAGGTTCTGTCTTGAAGTGCGAAACGGTACTTGGCACCCTTGATGCAACCCGAAAAGTTACCCGACTTGCCAGTTTCACTCAAGGGGAGCACCGAGGTTCCTGGCACTACTTCATCTGAGCCCTTTCTCTCCTCCTGATCCCGAAAGGAGGGTCGATTCCCCTGCTTTGTCTGGAAAGGGTTCCCGGACTTTCCTGCGCGCCTCAGGATGAGGCCGGTCTCACGAGGAAATTCGAGACGTAGCCTCGTGGGTGGTGCAACATGCTGAAAGACCCCGATTTCCCGGTCCGCACTTGAGGAGATCCCGATGCCCGGACAACTCTTCGAAGGCAACCCTGTGGATGAAGGCACTACAGGAAGGAGCACTGACGCCCCCGTGCATCTCCGAAATACCCGCAGGTTCCACACACATCAAGAAAAGTGGTGTCATCCTTGAACAACTTGAGATGTAAGCGGAGTTCCATTCCTCCGCAGAACACGAGACCTGACACTCCTGAGCAAACTCAGCAGGGACCCTGCGATCTGAGTCAGATCCGGCTCCAGGAAGTCAGGAGCAGAACCCTGAGGTTCCTGCCTCAACTCGAGATGAGGCCCTCTTCCATTGCACCAAACCCATAGGAGTCCCGAGAGGCCTCTCCCAAATCCACAGTATCCCTGACTTCTCAGAGGCACCCTGAGACGCTCCCTGAGGTCACCAGCACAAGTCAAGGGAACCCAGGGTTTCCTGCCGCAACCCTAGAAAGACATCAAGAGTCCTTTTTCAACCCGTCATGAGGCCCGATTCCCCTACCCTGACTTGAGAGCAATGACGCGCTCCCCCTTGCCCCGCCCATGGAGACCTGACTTCCCTGTTGCCACACGAGAGGCTACCTGAACTCCCCGTCGTACCTCGTGAGAAACCCCACACTGGCGCCACAGCTCGAGAAAACCCACGAGACGCCCCCATCATCTCGAAATGTGGGCCTTCTTTTCCTGCATGGCCTGGAGAGCAATACCGAGTCCTCTCTCCAAACTGAAGAGGAGGCTTGACTCCCTTTAGACCAGTCAGTGGGCTCCAAGAGATACACGTCGCAACTCGAGAGGAGAGCCGAGTCCTTTGCTTCCCCTCGATACGAGGCCTAACTCCCCGGGTGAGTCTGTAATGCAAACCCGAGATCCCTGTCGCCCTTGGAGAGGATCATTGGGTCCTGAACACAAGGCTAGATGAGGTCGCTTTTGCCCTGCAGTAACTCGAGAGCACTCCCCAGCTTTCCCTCGCAACCCAAATGGAAGATTGGACCTCCCTGGGCCAACACAAGAGGAAGCCTGAATTCCCAGTAGTAATTCGAGAATTCCACCTCAACTTGAGAAAAACCACGTGGTTTCCCCGTCATTGCAAGATGAGGCCCTTGCCCGCTCCAGCATCTCAAGAGTAGTCCCACGTTCCGTCTTGAAGTGCGAAATGATATTTGGCACCCTTAATGCTACCCCAAAAGTTCCCCGACATATGGGTCGCACTCGAGGGGAACACCGAGGTTCCTGGCACCACTTCATCTGAGCCCCTTCTCCCCTCCTGATCGCGAAAGGAGGGTCGATTCCCCTGCTTTGTCTGCAAGGGGTTCCCGACCTTCTCCGCGCACCTCAGATGAGGCTGTCTCACGAGGAAATTCGAGACGTAGCCTCGATGGTGGTGCCACATGCCGAAAGACCGCGATTTCGCGATCTGCTCTTGATAAGAACGCGATGCCCAGACACCTATTCGAAGATAGTGTGGATGAAGGCACAACACGAAGGGGCACTGACACCCCCGTGCATCGTCCGGAAAAGACCGCAGGTTACTCATACAGCTCAACAAGTGCCTGTCACCCAGTGAACAACTCGAGAGGCAAGCGGAGGTCCATTCCTGCACACAAGACGAGGCCTGACTCACCTCTCCCAACTATGCAGGGGGCTGCGATTGGAATCAGAAAGGGAGAGGAACCCTGAGGTTCCTGCCTCCCCTCGAGATGAGGCCCCCTTCCATTTCACCAAACCCAGTGGAGTCCCGAGAGGTCTTTCCCAACTCCATAATATCCCTGACTTCTCAGAGGCACCCGGAGAATCTCCCTGAGGTCACCGGCACAAGTCGAGGGAACCCAGGTATTCTTGCCAAGACCTGAGAGAGATCTTGAGAGTCCTTCTTCAACGCGTCTAGAGGCCTGATTCCCCTACCATGACTCGAGAGCAATGACGCGCTCCCCCTCGCCACACGCATCGAGACCTAACTTCCCTGGCGCCACACAAGAGGCTCCCTGAGCTCCCCGTCGTACCCCCTGAGAAACCAACACAGGCGCTGCCGCTCGGTAAAACCACCGAGACCCCCCTGTCTTCGTGAGATGAGGGCCTTCTTTTCCTGCATGTCCTGGAGTGCAATCCCGAGTCCTCTCTCCAAACTCCAGAGGAGGCTTGACTCCCTTTAGTCCACTCAGTGGGCTCCAAGAAATACCCGTCGCGACTCGAGAAGAGAGAGAAGGCCTTTGTTTCCCCTCGAGACGACGCCTGACTCCTGGGTGAGTCTGGAATGCAACCCCAAGTTCCCAGTCATCCCTTGAGAGGAACATTAGGCCCTAGACACAAGCCTGGATGAGGTCTCTTTTGCCCTGCAGTGACTCGAGCGCAACCCCCAGCTATCCCTCGCAACTCGAATGGAAGGTTGGACTTCCCTGGGCTAACACAAGAGGAAGCCTGAATTCCCCGTCATAACTCGAGAATCCTGCCGCACCTTGAGAAAAACCACGTGATTCCCCTATCATCCCAAGATGAGGCCCTTGCCCTCTACAGCGTCTCAAGAGAAGCCCCAAGTCCGTCTTGAAGTGCAAAACGGTACTTGGCACCCTTGAAGTGACCCGAAAAGTTTCCCGACACACCGGTCCCACTCGAGGGGAACACCGAGGTTCCCGGCACGACTTCAACTGAGCCCTTTCACTCCTCCTGATCGCGACAAGATGGTCGATTCCCCTGCTTTGTCTGGAAGGGGTTCCCGATCTTCATGGTGCACCTCAGGATGACACCAGTCTAACGAAGAAATTCGAGACGTAGCCTCATGGATGGTGCCACGTTCTGAAAGACCCCGATTTCCTGCTCTGCTATTGATAAGAACCCGATGTCCGGACACCTCTTTGAAGGCAACCCTGTGGATGAACGCACAACACGAAGGGGCACTGACTCCCTCATGCATCTTACGGAAAAAACCGAAGATTCCACTCACAGCTCGACAAATGGTCTGTTATCCTGTGAACAACTCGAGAGGCAAGCGGAGTTCCATTCCTCCACACAAGACGAGGCCTGACTCTCCTGTCCCAACTCTTCAGGGACCCTGTGGTCGGAGTTTGAAATGGAGAGGAACCCTTAGGTTCCTGCCTCAACTCGAGATGAGAACCTTTGCCATTGCACCAAACCCAGTGGAGTTCTGAGAGCCCCTCCCAAGTCCACAGTATACCTGACTTCTCAGAGGCACCCTGAGAAGCTCCCTGAGGTCACCGGTACAAGTCGAGGGAACCCAGGGTTTCCTGCCACAACCTGAGAAAGACCTCGAGACTCCTTCTTCAACGCGTCTTGAGTCCCGATTTCCCTACCATGACTCGAGAACATTTATGGGCTCCCCCTCGTCACACACATAGAGACCTGACTTTCCTGGCGCCACACGAGAGGCTTCCTGAGCTCCCCGTCGTACCTCGTGAGAAAACTCATAATTGCGCCCCAACTCGAGAAAACCCACAAGACGCCCCCGTCATTGCGAGCTGAGGGCCTTCTCTTCCTGCATGGCCTGGAGAGCAATCCCGAGTCCTCTCTCCAACTCCACAGGAGGCTTTACTCCGAGTAGGCCACTCAGTGGGCTCCAAGACATACCCGACGCGACTCGAGAGGAGAGTGGAGTCCTTTGCTTTCCTTCGAGAAGAGGCCTGACTCCCTGTGTGAGTCTGGAATGCAACTCCGAGATCCCTGTCACCCCTGGAGAGGAAAATTAAGTCCTGGGCACAGGCCTAGATGAAGTATATTTTGCCCTGCAGTGACTCGAGAGAAATCCCAGCTCTCCCTCGAAACTCGAATGGAAGATTGGACTTCCCTGGACCAACACAAGAGGAAGCCCGAATTCCCCGTTGTAACGCGAGAATCCTGCTGCAACTCGAAGGAAACCACGTAGTTCCCCCCTCATCTCAAGATGAAGCCCTTTCACGTTAGAGCGTCTCAAGAAAAGTCTCACGTTCATGTTGAAGTTTGAAACATTACTTGGCACCCTTCATCAGACTCCAAAAGTTCCCTGACATACCGGTCTCACTCGAGGGGAACCCCGAGGTTCCCAGCACCACTTTATCTGAGCCCCTTCTCCCCTCCTGATCGCGACAGGAGGGTCGATTAACCTGCTTTGTCTGGAAGGCTTTCTCGACCTTCCCAGCGCACCTCAGGATGAGCCCAGTCTCAAGAGAAATTCGAGAGGTAGCCTCGTGTGTGGTGCCACATGCCAAAAGACCCCGATTCTCTGGTCCTCTCTTCATAAGAACCCATGCCCGGACACCTCTTCGAAGGCAACCCTGTGGATGAAGTCACAACACGAAGGGGCATTGACAACCCCGTGCATCATCTGGAAAAACCCACAGGTTCCACATACAGCTCGACAAGTGGCCTGTCACCTCGTGAACAACTTGGGAGGCAAGCAGAGTTCCATTCCTCCACACAGCACGAGCCCTGAGTCTCCTGTCCCAACTCAGCAGGGACGCAGCAATCGGTGTCTGAAATGGAGAGAAACAGTAAGGTTCCTGCATCAACTCTAAATGAGGCCCTCTTCCATTGCACCAAACCCAGTGGAGTCCCGAGAGGCCCCTCCCAACTCCACAGTATCCCTGACTTCTCAGAGGCAACCTGAGTAGCTCTCTGAGGTCACCGGCAGAAGTCGAGGGAACCCAGCGTTTCCTGCCACAACCCCAGAAAGACCTCGAAAGATCTTCTTCAACGCGTCTTGAGGCCGGATTCCCCTAACATGACTCGAGAGCAATTACCCGCTCCCCCTCACCACGGGCATGGAGACCTGACTTCCATGGTGCTGCACGAGAGGCCCCCTGAGCTCTCCATCGTACCTCGTGAGAAACACAACGTGGCGCCCCAGCTGGATTAAACCCACGAGACGTCCACGTCATCGCGAGATGTGGGCTTTCTTTTATTGCATACCCTGGAGAGCAATCCGGAGTCCTCTCTCCAAACTCCACAGGAGGCTTGACTCCCTGGAGGCCACTCAGTGGGCTCCAAGAGATACCTATCGCGACCCAGGAGGATATCAGAATCCTTTGCTTCCCCTCGAGCCGAGGCCTGACTCACTGGGTGAGTCTGGAATGCGTCCCCGTGATCCCTATCGCCCCTGGAGAGGAACATTAGGTCCTGGACACAAGCCTAGATGAGGTCTATTTTGACCTGCCGTGACTCGAGAGCAATTCCCACCCAGCTCTCCCTGGCGACTCGAATGGAAGAATGGACTTCCCTGGGCCAACAGAAGAGGAAGCCTGAATTCCCCGTCGTAAGTCAACAATCCCATCGCAACTCGAGAAAAACCACGTGGTTTCCCCTTCATCACAAGATGAGGCCCTTGCCCACCACAGCGTCTCAAGAGAAGTCCCACGCTTCGTCTTGAAGTTTGAAACAGTATTTGGCAAGCTTCATGAGACCCCAAAAGTTCCCTGACATACCGGTCTCACTCGAGGGGAACACCGAGGTTCCCGGCACCACTTCATCTGAGCCCCTTCTCCCCTCCTGATCACGACAGTAGGGTCGATTAACCTGCTTTGTCTGGAAGGCTTTCCCGACCTTCCAGGGACACCTCAGCATGAGGCCCGTCTCACGAGGAAGTTCGAGACGTAGCCTCGTGTGTGGTGCCGCATTCCAAAAGACCCCGATTTCCTGGTCCGCTCTTGATAAGAACCCGATGCCCGCACACCACTTCGAAGGCAACCCTGTGGATGAAAGCACATCACGAAGGGGCACTGACACCGCCGTGCATTGTCTGGAAAAAACCACAGGTTCCACACACAGCTCGACAAGTGGCCTGTCACTCCTTGAACAACTCGAGAGGCAAGCGGAGTTCCATTCCTCCACACAAGACGAGGCCTGACTCTCCTGTCCCAACTCTGCAGGGACCCTGCGATCTGAGTCAGAAATGGAGAGGAACCCTGAGGTTCCTTCCTGATCTCGAGATTAGGCCCTCTTCCATTGCAGCAAACCCAGTGGAGTCCCAAGAGGCCTCTCCCAGCTCCATAGTATCCCTGACTTCTCAGAGGCACCCTGAGAAGCTACCTGAGGTCACAGGCACAAGTCGAGGGAACCCAGGATTTCCTGCCGCAACCCGAGAAAGACCTCGAGCGTCCTTTTTCATTGTGTTGAGCCCTGATTCCACTACCATGACTCGAGAGCAATGACGTGCGCCCCCTCGCCACTCGTATGGAGACTTGACTTCCCTGACACCACACGAGAGGCTCCCTGAGCTCCCGGTCGTACCTTGTGAGAAACCCCACACTGGCACCGCAGCTCCAGAAAAACCACGAGACTCCCCCGACATCGCGAGATGAGGGCCTTCTTTTCCTGCATGGCCTGGAGAGCAATCCCGCGTGCTCTCTCCAAACTCCACAAGAGAGGAGCCAAGATTGCTGAGGAGTAGGACGGGGAGAACTCTTTTCCCCCCCAAACAATTTCATCAAAAGAGCATTTAAACGTCGAGTAAATTCCACAATACAACTTATGAATACTGCCAGAGGACATCAGGCACCCAGAAAAGCAACCCAACTCTTGGAAAGTAGGTAGGAAAAAGTATAAAAGACAAAAAAAAGAGACAAAAGAGGGAGGGAGGGATTTCCGTCCCGGGAAGATAGTCTTAAAAAGAGAAAAGTTTCCAAACACCAGGAAAGCTTTTCACTGCCAAATCTTTGCCAAGCTTTGGAAGCACAAAGGGCAACATAAGGGGGATAAAAATAAATAAACAATTAAAACTCGCAGATTGCAAGCCCTACGGTAACTCCCCCAGCCGCGAAGCAGTGCAGACGCCTGCTCACACCATTAGCAAGCAGGGGCTGGGCAGGGAGGCGCGGCGCGGGCTGCATCGCTTAGAGTAAGAATCTGGCCTGAATACCCTGAGCGCTATCTGAACGAAATAACTTGGGCTAGCAAACCAGACTCTGGGATATCTACCACGCAAAAAGCCAGCCCTAACCTAAGACACCGCCAGGCCCGCGCACGGAACAAAGGACTGAACAGAGATAGCCGGCTGCAGACCTTCCCCCTCTGGTGACAGGCAGCCAGAGCCGGAAGGGGGCAATCGTAGCCCCAGAGAGACATTATCTATAAAACTGTAAGCAGGCTTCTTTGCTAACTAAAACTTCTTGGGGATCTGGACGGTCAACATCTGCCTGAGAAGGTGCGCCTGTTTTACACCCAGATAACCGAGTGGCAGGGAGGCGATAAGTCACAACATTGGCGCTCGCCAAACATCTCATTACCTGAGCTGCTCGGACCTGGGAAGAGCACAAAACGCAGGCCCAACCGAGCCTGTGCCTCTGAGGACTACCCGAGTGCCTGAACCTGAGTGGCTTGGACCTGGGAGGTGCATGCAGCCCAGGGCCAGCCTCGGATTGTTCCCGGTGGAACAACCTAGAGCCAGAGCAGTGTGGGCAGGGAGGCTACACGTGCCGTGAGCGGGGGCAGACCCAGTGTGGCTGAGGCACTGTGACCGCACGCCAGTGTTATTTGTTTGCAGCATCCCTCCCTCCCTCCCCACAGTGCAACTGAACAAGTGAGCCTAAAAAAAAAAGTGTCCTCCACCGTCCCCTTTGTGTCAGGGCGTAAACCAGACACTGAAGAGACCAGCAAACAAAAGAAGCTATAACAGAGGGAATCGCCTTGGAAGCTACAGGCAATAGATTAAAACCCTGTGGTTACTAGGACTACATAGGAAGGTGCCTATAGATCTTGAGAAATATAAGTCGGACCAAGGAACTAGCCAAAAATGAACTGAACCCACGATACTCACAACAAAACCAGAGAAAGTCCTAGATATATTTTTATGATCATTCTTTCTTTTTTTTAATTTTTTTAATTTTAAGTCCTCTATTGTTCCGTTAATTTTCACTTTTATAACCTATTACTTTGCAAAAAAAAAAAAGACCCTATTTTTTTCTTCTTCAGCAAACTTCATATATATATATATATATATATATATATATAATAATTTTTTGACCTTGTTTTTTTGTTTTGTTTTTTTTTTTCTTCTTTTAACATTGTATTTTTGAAATTCCAAACTCTACTCTAGATTTCTAATTTATGCTTTTTGGTATTTGATATCAATTTTGTACCTGTAGTTTCTTTATAATTTTTGCGACATTGCTTGTTTTTGTTTGTTTGTTTTCTCTTTAGTTTTCTTCTTCCTTTTTTTTAACATTGTATTTTTGAAATTCCAAACTCTACTCTAGATTTTTAATTTTTGCTTTTTGATATTAGTTATCAATTTTGTACCTGTATTTTCTTGATAATTTTTGCGACCTTGTTTGTTTTTCTTTGTTCGTTTTTTCTCTCTTTCTTTTCCTTCTTCTTTTCTTTAACATCGTATTTTTGAAATTCCAAACTCTACTCTAGATTTTTAATTTTTGCTTTTATGTATTTGTTACCAATTTTGTACCTTTAAGAACCCAATCTTCAGTACCCATTTTTCACTAGGGAGCGAGATTACTGGCTTGACTGCTCTCTCTCCCTTTGGATTCTCCTTTTTCTCCACCGGGTCGCCTGTGTCTCCTCCCTAACTCCTCTCTACTCTACCCAACTCTGTGAATTTCTGTGTATTCCAGACGGTGGAGAACACTTAGGGAACTGATTACTGGCTGGATCTGTCTCCCTCCTTTTCATTCCCCCTTTTATCCTTCTGGCCACCTCTGTCTCCTTCCTCCTTCTTCTCGTCTCTATATAATTCTGTGAACATCTCTGAGCGGTCCAGTTGCGGAGTGCACATAAGGAAGTGACGACTGGCCAGCCCACTCTCTCCACTATTGATTCCACCTGATCTCATTTGGGTCACCTCTAACTCCCTCCTCCCTCTTCTCTTCTCCATGTAACGCTGTGAACCATTCTGAGTGGCCCTCACAGTAGAGAAACTTTTCTTCTTTAACGTAGATGTTTTATCAATGGTGCTGTATAGAAGGAGAAGTTTTGAAACTACTGTAAAAGTAAGACAGATAACTGGAAGCAGGAGGCTTATGTCCAAACCCTGACTCCAGGGAACTCCTGACTCCAAGGAACATTAATTGACAGGAGCTCATCAAATGCCTCCATACCGACACTGAAATCAAGCACCACACAAGGGCCAACAAGTTCCAGGGCAAGACATACCAAGCAAATTCTCCAGCAACAAAGGAACGCAGCCTTGAGCTTCAAGATACAGGCTGCCCAAAGTCACCCCAAAACCACAGACATCTCATAACTCATTACTGGACACTTCATTGCACTCCAGAGAGAAGAAATACAGCTCCACCCACCAGAACACGGACACAAGCTTCCCTAACCAGGAAATCTTGACAAGACACCTGTACAAACCCACACACAGCGAGGAAATGCCACAGTAAAGAACTCCACAAACTGCCAGAATACAGAAAGGACACCCCAAACTCAGCAATTTAAACAAGATGAGACAGAGGAATACCCAGCAGATAAAGGAACAGGATAAATGCCCACCAAACCAAACAAAAGAGGAAGAGATAGGGAATCTACCTGATAAAGAATTCCGAATAAGGAGAGTGAAATGGATCTAAAATCTTGAAATTAAAATGGAATCACAGATAAATAGCCTGGAGACAAGGATTGAGAAGATGCAAGAAAGGTTTAACAAGGACCTAGAAGAAAAAAAAAAAGAGTCAATATATAACGAATAATGCAATAAATGAAATTAAAAACACTCTGGAGGCAACAAATAGTAGAATAACAGAGGCAGAAGATAGGATTAGTGAATTCGAAGATAGAATGGTAGAAATAAATGAATGAGAGAGGATAAATGAAAAACGAATTAAAAGAAATGAGCACAATCTCAGAGACCTCCAGGACAATATTAAACGCTACAACATTCGAATCATAGGGGTCCCAGAAGAAGAAGACAAAAAGAAAGACCGTGAGAAAATACTTGAGGAGATAATAGTTGAAAACTTCCCTAAAATGGGGAAGGAAATACTCACTCAAGTCCAAGAAACCCAGAGAGTCCCAAACAGGATAAAGCCAAGGCGAAACCCCCCAAGACACATATTAATCACATTAACAAAAATCAAACACAAAGAACAAATATGAAAAGCAGCAAGGGAAAAACAACAAATAACACACAAGGGAATTGCCATAAGGATAACAGCTGATCTTTCAATAGAAACTCTTCAAGCAAGGAGGGAATGGCAAGACATACTTAAAATGATGAAAGAAAATAACCTACAGCCCAGATTATTGTACCCAGCAAGGATCTCATTCAAGTATGAATGAGAAATCAAAAGCTTTTCAGACAAGCAAAAGCTGAGAGAATTCTGCACCACCAAACCAGCTCTCCAACAAATACTAAACAGGAAACACAAAAACGGTGTATAAATTCGAACCCCAAACAATAAAGTAAATGGCAATGGGATCATACTTATCAGTAATTACCTTAAACGTAAATGGGTTGAATGCTCCAACCAAAAGACAAAGACTGGCTGAATGGATACAAAAACAAGACCCCTACATATGTTGTCTACAAGAGACCCACCTCAAAACAGGGGATACATACAGACTGAAAGTGAAGGGCTGGAAAAAGATTTTCCATGCAAATAGGAACCAAAAGAAAGCAGGAGTAGCGATACTCATATCAGATAAAATAGACTTTAAAACAAAGGCTGTGAAAAGAGACAAAGAAGGTCACTACATAATGATCAAAGGATCAATCCAAGAAGAAGATATAACAATTATAAATATATATGCACCCAACGCGGGAGCACCACAGTATGTAAGACAAATGCTAACAAGTATGAAAGGAGAAATTAACACTAACACAATAATAGTTGGAGATTTTAATACCCCACTCACACCTATGGATAGATCAACTAAACAGAAATTTAACAAGGAAACACAAACTTTAAATGATACAATAGACCAGTTAGACCTAATTGATATCTATAGGACATTTCATCCCAAAACAATGAATTTCACCTTTTTCTAAAGTGCACATGGAACCTTCTCCAGGATAGATCACATCCTGGGCCATAAAGCTAGCATTGGTAAATTCAAAAAAATAGAAATCATTCCAAGCATCTTTTCTGACCACAATGCAGTAAGATTAGATCTCAATTACAGGAGAAAAACTATTAAAAATTCCAACATATGGAGGCTGAACAACACGCTGCTGAATAACCAACAAATCACAGAAGAAATCAAAAAAGAAATAAATATTTGCATAGAAACGGATGAAAATGAAAACACAACAACCCAAAACCTGTGGGACACGGTAAAAGCAGTCCTAAGGGGAAAGTTCATAGCAATACAGGCACACCTCAAGAAACAAGAAAAAAGTCAAATAAATAACCTAACTCTACACCTAAAGCAACTAGAAAAGGAAGAAATGAAGAACCCCAGGGTTAGTAGAAGGAAAGAAATCTTAAAAATTAGAGCAGAAATAAATGCAAAAGAAACAAAAGAGACCATAGCAAAAATCAACAAAACCAAAAGCTGGTTCTTTGAAACGATAAATAAAATTGACAAACCATTAGCCAGACTCATCAAGAAACAAAGGGAGAAAAATCAAATCAATAAAATTAGAAATGAAAATGGAGAGATCACAACAGAAAACACAGAAATACAAAGGATCATAAGAGACTACTATCAACAATTATATGCCAATAAAATGGACAACGTGGAAGAAATGGACAAATTCTTAGAAAAGTACAACTTTCCAAAACTGGACCAGGGAAGAAATAGAAAATCTTAACAGACCCATCACAAGCACGGAAATTGAAACTGTAATCAAAAATCTTCCAGCCAACAAAAGCCCAGGTCCAGACGGCTTCACAGCTGAATTCTACGAAAAATTTAGAGAAGAGCTAACACCTATCCTGCTCAAACTCTTCCAGAAAATTGCAGAGGAAGGTAAACTTCCAAACTCATTCTATGAGGCCACCATCAGCCTAATACCAAAACCTGCCCAAGATCCCACAAAAAAAGAAAACTACAGGCCAATATCACTGATGAACATAGATGCAAAAATCCTTAACAAAATTCTAGCAATCAGAATCCAACAACACATTAAAAAGATCATACACCATGACCAAGTGGGCTTTATCCCAGGGATGCAAGGATTCTTCAATATCCGCAAATCAATCAATGTAATACACCACCTTAACAAATTGAAAAATAAAAACCATATGATTTTCTCAATAGATGCAGAGAAAGCCTTTGACAAAATTCAACATCCATTTATGATAAAAACTCTCCAGAAAGCAGGAATAGAAGGAACATACCTCAACATAATAAAAGCTATATATGACAAACCCACAGCAAACATTATCCTCAATGGTGAAAAATTGGAAGCATTTCCTCTAAAGTCAGGAACAAGACAAGGGTGCCCACTTTCACCATTACTATTCAACATAGCTTTGGAAGTTTTGGCCACAGCAATCAGAGCAGAAAAAGAAACAAAAGGAATCCAAATTGGAAAAGAAGAAGTAAAACTCTCACTGTTTGCAGATGACATGATCCACTACATAGAAAACCCTAAAGACTCCACCAGAAAATTACTAGAACTAGTCAATGACCATAGTAAAGTTGCAGGATATAAAATCAACACACAGAAATCCCTTGAATTCCTATACACTAATAATGAGAAAACAGAAAGTGAAATTAAGGAAACAATTTCATTCACCATTGAAATGGAAAGAATAAAATACTTAGGAATATACCTACCTAAAGAAACTAAATACCTATACATAGAAAACTATAAAACACTGGTGAAAGAAATCAAAGAGGACACTAATAGATGGAGAAATATACCATGTTCATGGATTGGAAGAATCAATATAGTGAAAATGAGTATACGACCCAAGGCAATTTATAGATTCAATGCAATCCCTATCAAGCTACCAAAAGTATTCTTCACAGAGCTAGAACAAATAATTTCACAATTTGTATGGAAATACAAAAAACCTCGAATAGCCAAAGCGATCTTGAGAAAGAAGAATGGAACTGGAGGAATCAACCTACCTGATTTCAGGCTCCACTACAAAGCCACAGTTATCAAGACAGTATGGTACTGGCACAAAGACAGAAATATAGATTAGTGGAACAAAATAGAAAGCCCAGAGATGAATCCACACACATATGGACACCTTATCTTTGACAAAGGAGGCAAAAATATACAATGGATTAAAGACAATCTCTTTAACAAGTGGTGCTGGGAAATCTGGTCAACCACTTGTAAAAGAATGAAACTAGAACACTTTCTAACACAATACACAAAAATAAACTCAAAATGGATTAAAGATCTAAACGTAAGACCAGAAACTATAAAACTCCTAGAGGAGAACATAGGCAAAACACTCTCTGAAATACATCACAGCAGGATCCTCTATGACCCACCTCCCAGAATATTGGAAATAAAAACAAAAATAAACAAATGGGACCTAATTAACCTTAAAAGCTTCTGCACATCAAAGCAAACTATTAGCAAGGTGAAAAGACAGCCTTCAGAATGAGAGAAAATAATAGGAAATGAAGCAACTGACAAACAACTAATCTCAAAAATATACAAGCAACTCCTACAGCTCAACTCCAGAAAAATAAATGACCCAATCAAAAAATGTGCCAAAGAACTAAATAGACATTTCTCCAAAGAAGACATACAGATGGCTAACAAACACATGAAAAGATGCTCAAAATCACTCATTATCATAGAAATGCAAATCAAAACCACTATGAGGTACCATTTCACGCCAGTCAGAATGGCTGCAATCCAAAAGTCTACAAATAATAAATGCTGGAGAGGGTGTGGAGAAAAGGGAACCCTCTTACACTGTTGGTGGGAATGCAAACTAGTACAGCCACTATGGAGAACAGTGTGGAGATTCCTTAAACAACTGGAAATAGAACTGCCTTATGATCCAGCAATCCCACTGCTGGGCATACACACTGAGGAAACCAGAAGGGAAAGAGACACGTGTACCCCAATGTTCATCGCAGCACTGTTTCTAATAGCCAGGACATGGAAGCAACCTAGATGTCCATCAGCAGATGAATGGATAAGAAAGCTGTGGTACATATACACAATGGAGTATTACTCCGCCATTAAAAAGCATAGAATGAATCAATTCTAATGAGGTGGATGAAACTGGAGCCTATTATACAGAGTGAAGTAAGCCAGAAAGAAAAACACCAATACAGTATACTAACACATATATATGGAATTTTGAAAGACGTTAACAATAACCCTGAGTACGAGACAGCAAAAGAGACACTGAGGTATAGAAGAGTCTTATGGACTCTGTGGGAGAGGGAGAAGGTGGGAAGATTTGGGAGAATGGCATTGAAACATGTAAAATATCATGTATGAAAAGAGTTGCCAGTCCAGGTTTGATGCATGATACTGGATGCTTGGGGCTAGTGCACTGGGACGACCCAGAGGGATGCTATGGGGGGGAGGAGGGAGGAGGGTTCAGGATGGGGAGCACATGTATACCTGAGGCGGATTCATTTTGATATTTGGAAAAACTAATACAATTATGTAAAGTTTAAAAATAAAATAAAATTTAAAAAAAAATCCACAGGAGGCTTGACTCCCTTTAGGCCACTCAGTGGTCTCCAAGAAATACCCGTCGGGACTCGAGAGCAGAGCAGAGTCCTTTCCTTCCTCTCGAGATGAGGACTGACTCCTCGGGTGCATCTAAAATGCAACCCTGAGATCTCTGTCGCCCCTGGAGAGGAACATTAGGTCCTGGACGCAATCTTAGATGAGGTCTCTTTTGCCCTGAAGTGACTCGAGAGCAATCCCTAGCTCTCTCTCGCAACTCGAATGGAAGATTGGACTTCCCTGGGCCAACACAAGAGGAAGCCTGAATTCCCCATCGTAACTCGAGAATCCCGCCGAAACTCGAGAAAAACCACATGGTTACCCCGTCATCGCAAGATGAGGCCCTTGCCCGCTACAGAGTCTAAAGAGAAGTCCCAGGTTTCTTCTTGAAGTGTTTTCACACTTCAAGTGTGAAAACTCGGCACCCTTGATGCGATTCCAAATGTTCCCCGACACCCTGGTCTCTCTCGAGGGGAACACCGAGGTTCCCGGTACGACTTCATCTGAGTCACTTCTCCCCTCCTGATTGCGACTGGAGGGTCGACTCCCGTGCTTTGTCTGGAAGGGGTTCCCAACCTTCCCGGCGAACCTCAGGATGAGGCCTGTCTAACGAGAATATTTGAGACGTAGCTTCATGGGTGGTAACACATGCTGAAAGACCCCGATTCCCCGGTCCGCTCTTGATAAGAACCCGATGCCCGGACACCTCTTCAAAGGCAACCCTGTGGAAGAAGGCAAAACACGAAGGGGCACTGACACCCTCGTGCATCGTCTGGAAAAACCCGCAGATTCCAAACACAGTTCGACAAGTTGCCTGTCACCGCGTGAATAACTCGAGAGGCAAGCGTAGTTCCATTCCTCCTTACAAGACGAGGCATGACTCTCCTGTCCCAACTCTGCAGGGACCCTGCGATCAGAGTCAGAAATGGAGACGAACCCTGAGGTTCCTGCCTCCACTCGAGATGAGGCCCTCTTCTATTGCAACAAACCCAGTGGAGCCCCGAGAGGGCCCTCCCAACTCCAGGGCATCCCTGACTTCTCAGAGGCACACTGAGAAGCTCCCTGAGGCCACCGGCACTAGTCGAGGGAACCCAGGGTTTACTGCCGTGACCCAAGAAACACCTTGAAAGTCCTTCTTTAACGGTTCTTGAGGCCCGATACACCTACCATGACTCTAGAGCAATGACGCGCTCCCCCTCGCAATGCGCATGGAGACCTGACTTCCCAAGTGCCACATGAGAGGCTCCTTGAGCTCCCCGTAGTACCTCATGCGAAACCCCACACTGGCGCTGCAGCTCGAGAAAACCCACGAGATGCCCCCTTCATCGCGAGATGATGGCCTTCTTTTCCTGCATGGCCTGGAGAGCAATCCCGAGTCCTCTCTCCAAACTCCACAGGAGGCTTGACTCCCTTTAGGCCACTCAGTGGGCTCCAAGAGATACCCGTCGCAACTCGAGAGGAGAGCCGAGTCCTTTGCTTCCCCTCGAGACAAGGACTGACTCCCCGGGTGCATCAGGAAAGCAACCCCGAGATCCCTGTCCCCCCTGGAGACGAACATTATGTCCTGGACACAAGCCTAGATAAGGTCTCTTTTGCCCTGCAGTGACTCAAGCGCAATCCCTAGCTCTCCCTCGCAACTCGAATGGAAGACTGGACTTCCCTGGGCCAACACAAGAGGAAGCCTGAATTTCCTGACCTAACTCGAGAATCCCGCCACAACTCGAGAAAAACGACGTGGTTAACCCGTCACCACAAGATGAGGCCCTTGCCAGCTACAGCGTCTCAAGAGAAATCTCACGTTCCGTCTTGAAGTTTGAAACGGTACTTAGCACCTTTGATGCGACCCCAAAAGTTCCCCGATACCCCAGTTTTACTCGAGGGGAACATCGAGGTTCCCGGCACCACTTCATCTGAGCCCCTTCTCCCCTCCTGATCGGAACAAGAGGGTCGATTCACTTGCTTTGTCTGAAAGGGTTACCGACTTTCCTGGTGCACCTCAGGTTGAGGTCCGTCTCAAGAAGAAATTCGAGACGTAGGCTTGTGGGTGGTGCCACATGCCGAAAGACCCTGATTTCCTGGTCTGCTCTTGATAAGAACCTGAAGGCTGGATACCTCTTCGAAGGCAACCCTGTGTATGAAGGCAAAAAACAAAGGGGAACTGACACCCCCATGCATCGTCCGGATAAAACCGCAGGTTCCACACACAGCTCGACAAGTGGCCTGTTATCCGGTGAACAACTCGAGAGTCCAGTGGAGTTCCATTCCTCCACACAAGACGAGGCCTGACTCTCCTGTCCTAACTCTGAAGGGAATCTGTGTTCAGAGTCAGAAATGGAGAGCAACCCTGAGGTTCCTGCTTCAAATCGAGATGAGGCCCTCTTCTGACAAGGTCCAGCCTCGGCTGGTCCAGGGTTTTTGAAGGGGAGACAGAGTAGGCGACCTATTGATTTATTTATCAAAGATATAAAGAGTAATAGAATGAGGATATCTCAGTAGGAAAATTTAGTGGAGAAAAGAAGCTGAGTAGCTTGGTTTATGCGGAAAATCAGTATAACCCGTGACACCAGGTTAGCTCTGACCACGGAGGCCGCAGGCTCCCTCTCGAATAGCGAAAAGTGCCCCACCTTAGACACCTTCTCAAGTGGTCATCGAAGCCCAGGCAAATAAATGGTCGCAGAAGATATCCGCGCTCCAGATGGACACTCATCTGAAAATTGAGGGGAAGAATGACATTAGGAGACTAAGCGTTGGCAATCAAGGCCCGTAGCTTTATTTTCAACAGGGGTTTTTTTTACCCTAAGTTACACATAGAGGATAATGGGGATGCAAAGTCAGCAGCCTTTGATCCTTATCAAAAACCAGGGTTTCTTTCCTGCAAATGTATCGTATACAAATGGTTTAGGTGATTTACATCATCTTCTAGCCAGAAGGCCTATTAACATTTTATGACTCTTGACAAAGACTTATCAACCGTAAGACTTATTTTCTCTAAGAGTAATTATTTTAAGGTTTGGCCCCATCTTTCGAAGATAAAATTGCATTCCTATAGGGCGGATGTGTAATGGGTTTACAACAAAGGAAAGAATTTATTACCTTAAGGGTCTAAAGTTAGTAACACCAAGGCCACTAGTTATTTCTTCTACATACCAACTATATTAATTAATACACATTCAAGGATACAATTCAGGGGATGTGGAAACTTGGCAACAAGCATTGGTTCATCAATGAAATCTTTTACTAGTTTTATTCTGACAGTTTCTAACTCTCTGAGAGGCTCTAAGCTATTTGAATATCTTAAGCTTCCCGTGCCTCTCGAGGCTCGGAGACTGTAAACAATTGTATGCCTTGCTGTAGGAGACTGGGTAAACTTGTCAGGAGAGTTAGAGAGCCATCTGACGTGTTTGGATTTAAACACTCCTAATTGCCCAGGAACTTTATTAATTGGAGCTGTAAGTTAGCTCTTTGACAGAAAGAGGGAGATGGTGGTGGGGGACAGCCCCCAGGAAAGTCAGAGGTGAGAGCACAAAGCAATAAAGTAGGCAGACTCTGGTTTTGGGGGGTAGATGCTCAAGAATATCCGGGAGGACTCCCGAGGCTCGATCCCGCCTTTGTGTATGCCCAGCCTCCTTCCTCATGACCTTTGTCACGAGTGGAATGTCTCTCGCCGGCTCCCGGCATCTCCCCGTTTTTTATTTCTTAAAACAGCCAGATGTAGCTCAGTCGCGAACCTCTGAATACTCTGCTGAAGAATCCTGACAATACAAGGAAGAATGATTATGAGAAGCAGAATTAAAGCAGCCACCCCAGCATAGCTAAAGACATTAGACAGAATATTCTTTCCTGAGATGTAGTTAGGGAAAGTATGGAAGAAATCATTTGCTGTTCCAGCAGCAGTAAAATCTAATTGGGAGTGCTCCATGGTTGCTATTTGATAGTGAAGTTTCCCTACGTCTCAACCAATGTCAGAGCTGTTCCAGATACCTGAAATATGGTTTTTAATCTTTTCCCATTCAAAATCTGTCTCATTTACTTTCAGGGGTGTTACACATATCCACCGATAGTCAGCATGACAAGACAATGCCATTTTCACCTTTAAAGCCTGCAATTCAGTCCCAATATGTATTACTGCTTCCTCTAGGGCATCTACCCTCATTTCTAATTTTCTCTCTATAGCTTTCTGTGTTGCCAATGTTAAAGAAACATTTTTGGACATAGAATCAACATATTGAGCAGTATGTACTTGTTGAGTCAATGATATTGCTGCCACAGTAACAGAAGTGATTGCACTTATCAAAGCTGCTGTTCCCAAGATAAGTAAGCCCACAAACCGTCGTGTTTGCATTAAATCCTGTAGTTGTTGTAATACAGCAAGACCATAATTCAATAAGTGGTTACATCATAAGATAAGGTGGATGTTGTAGCATTACAAAGGAGCAAACATTATATTGAGGGTTTAAACAAGATGAACCAGGGAGCAGCTGTAGGCGTCGGCCCGGGGGAGCAGTGTCCCCAGCATCAGGAGGCAGAACGCGAGCGGCAGGCTGTGGGCCAAGGCGCCTATGGTGGGCGGAGGGGCAGGGTTCATGGTTTAGGGCTAGCCGCCACCGCTTGGGCTCAAGGCGGTCCCCTCTTGCCAGTGGGGCCACGCTGGTCTGGATGGCACTCCGCAGGCGCGCTTTCCTCTCTGGCCCTCACTCGCTGCACAGACTTCTTTGCTCTAGGTCACGGGGTGCAGCGAGGAGGGTGCGAGGCGCTGCTGGTGGCATGGAGGCGAGAGCTGGCTGGGGGAGGGGGAGCAAGTGAGTGCGCACGCCGCGAACCTGGTCTTTGGGGAATGTGACATGACGAATTTGTCTGACATCCAAACCGGAGAATCTGCATTCTGTAGAAATATACAAGCATACCCTCTCCCACAAGTTAGCAACACATCTGGCTTTTTCACTCTCCCGTAAGGAGGCCTTTTTACTTGACCAGGGGCCAAGTCGTAGCCTGTAATTCAGGCATCTAGTGTCTCATCATTGTAGTCTGTCCCTGTGTGTTTACGTTTAAGTGATTAATTACAATTGGAACATAACTTCACTATTTGTCTAGCTGTTTCCCTATGGATATGTTAATTTAGGTCTAATGTTTAGTTTAGGTCTCTGTATAAATTAAAGTAATAAATGTATAACCTCCTTATCTCATTTTGGTATACAGGTATACAGATAGACCTAAATGCAAAATGCATTTATATATGTATTTATATATGGCAACAAGTATAAAGTTATTGACATATAATATATATAAATCAATATACTTGAATTAATCTTTATAATTAATATATTAATTAATATATATTACAGCAATACAACACATACACAGCTAATACCAACCAACACAAACCAATATACTGTAATAATACATGTCACACATTTATAATTATACAGTATATAGAACATATATCATCACAGCACATCAATCCATACCAATTAATATCAGCCACACACACATTATATTACTGCCATATATATTTAATTATACAGTATATATATATGTGTGTGTATATAGTATACATATTAATTTATATACAAATTAATTAAGTATAGATCTATAAATAGAATTAGGTATACCTTTATTATATTTTATTTATACCCATACCTAATTAGGCAAACTGTAATTAGGCAAATATATTTATATTATGTATTTATAAAAATATATAATGTATTGTTAAGTGTACCACCTGTACAGCATCTCCACCCCACATACCACTTTCTCTAATCCCACCAACTCATTTTCAGTATTATGTGTTGGCCAGGAGCTGGGCCAGTCTTTCCCAGCAATGTTAAGAGACGTCTGTTCCTGTGTCTAATAGCCCTGGCGTTTTATTCTCTTGAAGTAAAAGATCTTTTAAAGGCCTTGGAACTGTAATTTCCTGCACCCAAAAGGCTAGATCACTACATCCAAATGTTTTGTGGCTCTTAGCTTGAGAAGTCAAGTTTTTCCTTGTCTGATAGTAAGGTAAAAGTAAAAGCTGTGTTACTCTTTGACCTTTATTAATTTGTACATTTTTGATAGGCAGTGAGATCAAGACTTTAATTTCTCAATATCATCAGAATCTACTACACCATGCACCAGCGAAATTTCTTTTCTTTCTTTTTTTTTTTGTTTAATTTTTTTTTTAAAAGAAAGCGAGCTACGCCCCAGGACAAATCTTACAATGTCCTCAGATAGGGGGCCAGCCACTCCGGTTGGAATTGGAGTAAGCGGCACATCAGGGGTTAATATTGTTATTAAATCTCCTTGCCTTTTCGCTTTTCTCCTAGCCTGGGTGAGACCCCCCTGAGGGAGTTTTCTCCAAGGAGCACGCTCTGAATATTGTGTACTAAAAGATCCTTTGTTTAAAAAACTTTTTATCTTCCTCAGTCTTAGGCAACACTTTGGGAGGCATTTGGGGCAAAGTGGGGAACTCCTGGGTCCTGGGAGGCACAATCGAAGGTGGTGGCGGTCTCCTTAAATCAGAAAGTGGTGGATAAGTTTTTTAAAGGTTTGCGCAGAGGGGGAGGGAGCTCGCCAGGGCTCTCGGCCGCAGCGTCCTGTAAGCCCTCTCCTTCCTCGTGAGGTAGACCACTTTCTCCCTCCTTTTTTTTTTTTCAATGGCAGAAAATATGATCTGTGCAGTAAATGGAGACTCACTACCATCCACCTCTATAGCCTCCCCCATAGGCTATTTAACAGCCTCGTGACGGAGGTCCAGGACATTTCTAATCATATTCCACAGTCAATAAATATTTGTCTATTCTTTGATGCAGAGAAATCCATTTTTAATTTTTTTTTTAATTTTAGAGAATATTTTTATTTATTTTGTAACCTCTTTACCCTGGCTAAACTGCAGAGGGGACTAGAAAATAAGCCTCAAGGTGAGGATCAAGTTCATCCTTGGGACTAGAGAAAATCCTTCTCCGGGAAACTCCTAGCGGTGGCCCTTTACCCTGACATGGAGGAGGAGGCATAGGGGGATGGGAGCGTCCTGAAGTTTTCCTCTTCTGTTCCGGAGATCCTTTAACTGTTTGGTAACTAAATCTTACGAACTGTCTGATCGGGGATGTTTCCCTCAACCTCCTAGGAGCGGATGGTCTGATTAGGGATGTTTTCTTAAACTTTTAGGAGCATCTTTAGCTAAAAAAAAAAAAACAATCCTCATCAGAATGGCATCGAGCTGCTCTTTCCTCTAAACCTTTTTCAAATTGAGGGGAGAGCTGATCTTTCTTTTCATCCCTATCTTTTACATGCTCATTGGCAGTCATAGCGGCTAGCCATTCATTTAGCTGTCGATAGCTAGGTATAGCCTCTTCATTTTCACTTTTCTTTATAACAGGTACCTTTTCAGATTTGCTTTTTTGTTTAACAGGTACTTTTCCAACTTTACTTTCCTCTTTAACAGGTACCTTTTCAAATTCATGAGCTGGATCTAAAATATCTCTAGTCATATTCCACAGAGGAAAGGTGTAAGTAGGGATTTTTTCCAAACCTTGCTGAGCACAATAAGCTCTTAGCTGTCTTCCTAGTTTTTTCAAGATACCTAGGTTAACAGTGCCTTGTTGTAGAAACCAAGGGCAGTGGTCTTGTACAAATTTAAAAAATGATTGAATGGAAGATGTTTTAACCTTGATTCTTCTTTTACTTAATAACTGTAAAATTACTCCTATAAAGAGCTGTCTTTCATTTGATTCAGTGTTGCCCATGTCAGAAAATTAAGGATAGTAAAAGATTTTGCTTTTAGCTATCTAAAGATTAGGCCTTTTTTGTCAGCCTTTTTAGAAACCGTTTTTTCTCTCTAACTCTTCAACACTTCCCACTCCTCTCGCCCTGTCTATTCTACAGGGGGATCTGCAGCCCCCTAAGTGGGATCCTATCTGTCCCCAAAACTGAACACTGGGGGAATGGGGTTGGGGATTTACCTTCGAAATGCCTGTCTCGGGCGCCACCTGCAGAGGTCCAGCCCCAGCTGATCCAGGGTATTCGAAGGGAAGATGGAGTAGGCGACCTATGTATTTATTTATTTATTCATCAAAGATATAAAGAGTAATAGAATGAGGATAGCTCAGTAGGAAAATTCAGTGGAGAAAAGCAGCTGAGTAGCTTGGTTTACGCGGAAAATCAATATAACCCGTGACACCAGGTTAGCTCTGACCACGGAGGCTGCAAGTGCCCTCTAGAATAGAGGAAGGTGCCCCACCTTAGACACCTTATCGAGTGGGTCTTCGAAGCCCAGGCAAATAAATGGTCGCAGAGGATATCCGCGCTCCAGATGGACACTCATCTGAAAATTGAGGGGAATAATGACATGGGGAGACCAAGCGTTGGCGAGCAAGGCCCGTAGCTTTATTTTCAACACAGGTTTTAATACCCTAAGTTACACACAGAGGATAATAGGGGATGCAAAGTCAGCAGTCTTTAATCCTTATCAAAAACCAGGGTTTCTTTTCTGCAGATTTATCGTATAAAAATGGTTTAGATGATTTACATCATCTTCTGGCCAGAAGACCTATTAACATTTTATGACTCTTGACAAAGACTTATCAACCATAAGAGTTATTTTCTCTAAGAGTAATTGTTTAAGGTTTGGCGCCATCTTTCGAAGATAAAATTGCATTCCTATAGGGAGGATGTGTAATGGGTTTACAACAAAGAAAAGAATTTATTACCTTAAGGGTCTAAAGTTACCAACATCAAGGCCACTACTTATTTTTTCTACATACCAACTATATTAATTAACACACATTCCAGGATACAATTCAGGGGATGCGGAAACTTGGCAAAAAGCATTGGTTCATCAATGAAATCTTTTACTAGATTTATTCTGACAGTTTCTAACTCTCTGAGAGGCTCTAAGCTATTTGAATATCTTAAACTTCCCGTGCGTCTCGAGGCTGGGAGACTGTACACAATCGTATGCATAGCTGTAGGAGACCGGGTAAACTTGTCAGGCGAGTTAGAAAACCATCTGAGGGGTTTGGATTTAAACACTACTAATTGCACAGGAACATTATTAGTTGGAGCTGTAAGTTAGCTCTTTGACAGAGAGTGAGATGGTGGTGGGAGACATCCCCAGTAATGTCAGAGGTGAGAGAACAAAGCAATAAAGAAGGCAGACTTTGGTTTTTGGGGGTAGATGCTCAAGAATATACGGGGGAACTCCCGGAGGCTCGATCCCGCCTTTGCGTATGCCGAGACTCTTTCCTCATGACATTTGTCATGAGTGGAATGTCTCTCGCTGGCTCCCGGCAATCTTCCATTGCACCAAACGCAGTGGAGTCCCGAGAGGCCCCTCCTAACACCACAGTATCAGTGTCTTCTCAGAGGCACCCTGAGAAACTCCCTGAGGTAACCGGCACAAGTCGAGGGAACACAGGGTCTCCTGCCGCAACCCGAGAAAGACCTCAAGAGTCCGTCTTCAACGCGTCTTGAGGCCGGATTCCCCTACCATGACTCGAGAGCAATGACACGCTCCCCCTCGCCATGCGCATGGACACCTGACTTCCCTGGCGCCACATGAGAGGCTCCCTGAGCTCCCCGTCATACCTCGTGAGAAACCCCACACTGGCGCCGCAGCTCGGGAAAACCCACGAGATGCCACCGTCATCGCGAGATTGGGGACTTCTTTTCCTGCCTGACCTGGAGAGCAATCCCTGGTCCTTTCTCCAAACTTCACAGAAGGCTTTACTCCCTTTAGGCCACTCAATGGGCTCCAAGAGATACCTGTCGCGACTTGAGAGGAGAGCAGAGTACTTTGTTTCCCCTCGAGATGAGGCCTTACCTCGGGTGAGTCTGGAATGCAACCCCGAGATCCCTGTTGCCCCTGGAGAGGAACATTATGTCCTGGACAAAAGCCTAGATGAGGTCTATTTTGCCCTAGAGTGACTCGAGAGCAACACCCATCTCTCCCTCGCAATTCGAATGGAAGATTGGTCTTCACTGGGCCAACACAAGAGGAAGTCTGAATTTCCCGTTGTAACTCGAGAATCCCGCCGCAACTCTTAAAAACCACGTGGTTCCCCATTCATCGCAATATGAGGCCTTTGCCCGCTACAGAATCTCAAGAGAAGTCCCATGTTTCGTCATAAAGTTCGAAATGCTACTTGGCACCCTTGATGCGAACCCAAAAGTTCCCCAATATACCGGTCTCACTCCAAGGGAACACCAAAGTTCCTGGCACCACTTCATTTGAGCCCCTTCTCCCCTCCTGATCACGGCAGGAAGGTCGATTCCCCTGCTTTGTCTAGAAGGGGTTCACAACCTTCATGGCGCACCTCAGGATGAGGCCAGTCTCACGAAGAAATTCGAGATGTAGCCTCATGTTGGTGCCACGTGCCGAAAGACCCCGATTTCTCGGTCTTGCTCTTGATAAGAACCCGATGCCCGGACACCTCTTCTAAGGCAACCCTGTGGATGAAGGCACTACACGAGGGGGACTGGCAACCCTGTTCATCGTCCGGAAAATCCCGCAGGATCCACATACAGCTCCACAACTGGCCTGTCACCCCTTAAACAACGAGAGAGGCAAGCGGAGTTCCCTTCCTCAGACAAGACGAGGCCTGAGTATCCAATCCCAACTCTGCAGGCACGCTTCGATCTGAGTCAGAAATGGAGAGGAAACCTGAGGTGCCTGCCTCAACCCAAGATGAGGCCCTCTTCCATTAAAACAAACCCAGTGGAGTCCCGAGAGGCCACTCCCATCGCCACAGTATCCCTGACTTCTCCTAGGCATTCTGAGAAGCTCCTTGAGGCCACCGGCAAAAGTCGAGGGAAATAAGGGTTTCCTGCCACAACCGAAGAAAGACCTCGAGAGTCCTTCTTCAATGCGTCTTGAGGTCAGATTCCCCTACCATGGCTCGAGAGCAATAACCCGCTCCCCCTCGCCACGCACAAGGAGACCTGACTTCCCTGGCGCCACACGAGAGGCTCCCTGAGCTCCCTGTCGTACCTCGTTTGAAACCCCACACTGGTGCCGCAGCTCGAGAAAACCCACAAGACCCCTCCGTCATAGCGAGATGAGGGCCATCTTTTCCTGCATGGCCTGGAGAGCAGTCCCAAGTCCTCTCTCCAAACTTCACAGGAGGCTTGACTCCCTTTAGGCCACAAAGTGGGTTCCAAGAGGTGCCCGTCGCGACTCGAAAGGAGAGCGGAGTCCTTTGCTGACCTTCGACACGAGGCCTGACTCCCTGGGTGAGTCTGGAATGCAAACCTGAGATCCCTGTGGCCCTTGGAGAGGAACATTAGGTCCTGGACACAAGCCTATATGAGGTCTCCTTTGCCCTGCAGTGACTCGAGCGCAACCCCCAGCTCTCCCTCGCAACTCGAATGGATGATTGGACTTCCCTGGCCCAACACAAGAGGAAGCCTGAAATCCCCGTCGTAACTCGAGAATCCCGACACAACTCGAGAAAAACCACATGGCTCCCCCGTCATCGCAAGATGAGGCCCTTGGCCGCTACAGCGTATCAAGAGAAGTCCCACGTTCCATCCTGAAGTACAAAACGGTACTTGGCACCCTTGATGCGACCCCCAAAGTTCCCTGACATACCAGTCTCACTCGAGGGAAACACCAAAGTTCACGGCACCACTCCCTGTGAGCCCCTTCACCCCTCCTGATCGTGACAGGAGGGTCGATTCCCATGCTTTGTCTGCAAGGGGTTCCCGACGTTCCCCGTGAACCTCCGGATGAGGCCGGTCTCATGAGGAAATTCGAAAAGTAGCCTCATGGTTGGTGCCACATGCTGAAAGATCCCGAATTCCCAGTCCACTCTAGATAAGAACCTGACGCCCGGACATCTCTTCGAAGGCAACCCTGTGGATGAAGGCACAACATGAAGGGACACTGACATCCCCATGCATCGTCTGGAAAAACCGGCCGATTCCACTCACAGCTCCAAATGTGGACTGTCACCCCGTGAACAACTCGAGAGGCAAGTGAAGTTGCATTCCTTCACACAAGACGAGGCCTTACTCTCCTGTCCCAACTCTTCAGGGACCCTGCGATCGGAGTCAGAAATGGAAAGGAACCCTGAGGTTCCTGCCTCCAATCAAGATGAGGCCCTCTTTCATTTCGTCAAACCTAGCGGAGTCCCAAGAGGCCCCTCTAACTCCTCAGTATCCCTCACCTCTCAGAGGCACCTGGAAAGTTCCCTAAGGTCCCCGGTAGAGGTCGAGGGAAACGAGTGTTTCCCACCCCAACCCAAGAAAAACCTGGAGAGTCCTTCTTAAATGCGTCTTGAGGTCCTAGTCCCTCCCATGACTCGAGAGCAATGACGCGATCTGCCTGGCCACACGCATGGAGGCCTGACTTCTCTGGCGCCGCACGAGAGGCTCCCTGAGCTCCCCATCATATATTGTGAGAAACCCCACACTGGCGCCGCAGCTCGAGAAAACCCATGAGACGCCCCCGTCATCACGAGAGGAGGGCCATCTTTAACTGCATGGTATGCAGATCAAGCGTGAACCTTCTGTCCAAGCTACACAGGCCGCTTGAATCCCTTTAGGCCACTCATATGGCTCCAAGAGTTACGCGTCGGGACTCGAGAGGATAGTGGAGTCCTTTGCTTCCACTCGAGACGAGGCATAACCCACCCGGTGAGACTGGAATGCGACTCCGACATCCCTGTCGCCCCTGGAGAGGAACATTACGTCCTGGACCCAAGTCTAGATGAGGACTCTTTGCCTTGAAGTGACTCGAGAGCAACCCCCAGCTCTCTCTGACAAGTTGAATGGAAGATTGGACTTCCTGGGCCAACACAAGAGGAAGCCTGAATTCCCCGTCGTAACTCGAGAATCCCGCCTCAACTCGAGAAAAACCACGTGTTTCCCTCGTCATCACAATATGAGGCCCTTGCCCGCTAGAGCATCTCCAGAGAATTCCCACGTTCCGTCTTGAAGTGCGAAACTGTACTTGGCACCCTTGATGCGACCTCAAAAGTGCCGTGACATACAGGTCTCACACGAGGGGACCACCGAGGTTCCCGGCACCACTTCATCTGAGCCCCTTCTCCCCTTCTGATCGCGAGCGGTGGGTCGATTCCCCTACTTTGTCTGCAAGGGGTTCCCAACCTTCCCGGCGCACCTCAGGATGAGGCCGGTCTCCCGAGGAAATTCGAGACATAGCCTCGTGGTTTGTACCACATGCTGAAAGACCCCAATTTTCTGGTACGCTCTTGAAAAGAACCCGATGCCCAGACACCTCTTTGAAGGCAACCCTTTGGATGAAGGCACAACACGAAGGGGCACTGACACCCCCGTGCATCGTCCGGAAAAACCCGCAGGTTCCAAACACAGCTCAACAAGTGGCCTGTCACTCCGTGAACAACTCGAAAGGCAAGCGGAGATCCATTCCTCCACAGAAGACGAGGCGTGACTCTCTTGTCCATACTCTGCAGGTAGCCTGCGACCCCAGTCAGAAATGGAGAGGACCCCTGAGGCTCCTGCCTCCATTCGAGATGAGGCCCTCTTCGATTGCACCAAACCCAGTTGAGTAACGAAAGGCCCCTCCCAAATCCACAGTGTACCTGACTTCTCAGAGGCACCCTGAGAAGTTGCCTGAGGTCACCGACACAAGTCGAGGGAACCCAGGGTTCCCTGCCACAACCCGAGAAAGACCTCAAGAGTCCTTCTTCAATGCGTCTTGAGGCCCGATTCACCTACTATGACTCGAGAGCAATCACGCATTCCCCTTAACCACACACACGGAGACCTGACGTCCCTAGCACCACACGAGAGGCTCTCTGAGCTCCCCGTCATACCTCGTGAGAAATCTGATACTGGCGCCACAGCTGGAGAAAACCCACGAGACGCCCCCGTCATCGCGAGATGAGGGCCTTTTTTCCTGCATGGCCAGGAAAACAATCCCGAGTCATCTCTCCAAACTCCTTAGGAGGCTTCACTCCCTTTACGCCACGCAGTGGGCTCCAAGAGATACCCGTCGCGACTCGACAGGAGAGCGGAGTCCTTTTTTTCCCCTCAAGACGAGGCCTGACTCTCCGGGTGAGTCGAGAATGCAACCCTGAGATCCCTGTCAGCCCAGTAGTGGAACACTAGGTCCTGGACACAAGCGTAGATGAGGTCTATTTTGCCCTGCAGTGACTGGAGAGCAATCCCCAGTTCTAACTTGAAACTCGAATGGAATACTCGATTTTCCTGGCGCCACACAAGAGGCTCCCTAAGATCCCCGTGGTAATTCCCGAGACACCCCACACTGGCGCCACAGCTCGAGAAAACCCACGAGACGCCACCGTCATCTCGAGATGAGGGCCTTCTTTTCCTGCATGGCCTGGAGTTCAATCCCGAGTCCTCTCTCCAAATTCCACAGGAGGCTTGACTCCCTTTAGTACACACAGTGGGCTCCAAGAGATACCCATCGCGACTCGAGACGAGAGCGGAATTCTTTGCTTACCCTCGAGGTGAGAACCGACTCCCCGGATGAGTCTGGAATGCAAACCCGAGATCCCTGTCCCCCCCTGGAGAGCAACGTTAGATCCTGGACACAAGCCTAGATTAGGTCTCTTTTGCCCTGCAGTGACTCTAGCGCAATCCCCAACTCCCCCTCGCAACCTGAATGGAAGATTGGATTTCAAGGCCAACAAGAGGAAGCCTAAATTCCCGGTCATGACTCGAGAATCCCGATGCAACTCGAGCAAAACCACGTGGTTCTCCCGTCATCGCAAGATGAGGCCCTTGCCCGCTACAGCGTTTCAAAAGATGTCCCAGGTTCCGTCTTGAAATGCGAAATGGTACTTGGCACCCTTGATGCGACCCCAAAAGTCCCCCAACATGCCGGTCTCACTCAAGGGGAACACCGAGGTTCCCGGCACCACTTTCATTTAAGCCCCTTCTCCCCTCCTGATCGTGACCGGTGGGTCGATTCCCCTGCTTTGTCTGCAAGGGGGCCCGACCTTCCCTGCACAACTCAGGATGAGGCCGGTCTCATGGGGAAATTTGATACGTAGCTTTGTGGGTGGTGCCACTTGCTGAAAGACTCCAATTTCCCGGTCCGCTCTTGATAAGAATCCGATGCTCGGACACCTCTTGGAAGGCAGCCTTGAGTATGAAGGTACAACACGAAGGGGCACTAACACACCTCTGCATCATCTGGAAAAATGGGCAGGTTACACACACAGCTCGGCAAGTGGCCTGTCACCTCGAGAACAACTCGAGAGGCAAGAGGAGTCCCATCCTCCAGAAAAGACGAGGCCTGACTCTCCTGTACCAACATGCAGGGACCTTGCGATCTGAGTCAGAAATGGAGAGGAACACTGAGGTTCCTGCTTCAACTCGAGATGAGTCCCTCTTACATTCCACCAAATGCAGAGGAGTCTCGAGAGGCCCCTCCAAACTGCACAGTATCCCTGACTTCGCAGAGGCACTCTGAGAAGCTCCCTGAGGTCGCAGGCACAAGTCAAGGGAACCCTGGGTTTTATGCAGTGACCCGAGAAAGACCTCGAGAGTCCTTCTTCAACCCGTCTTGAGGCCCGATTACCCTACCATGACTCGAGAGCAATGACGAGCTCCCCCTAGCCATCTCATGGGGACCTGACTTCCCTGGCGCCACACGAGAGGCTCCCTGAGCTCCCTCTCGTACCTCGTCAGAAACCCGGCACTAGCGCAGCAGTCTAGAAAACCCACGAGACGCCGCCATCATCGCGAGATGAGGGCCTTCTTTTCCTGCATGGCCTGGAGAGGAATCCCGAGTCCTCTATCCAAACACCACAGGAGGCTTTACTCCCTTTAGGGCACACAGTGGGCTCCAAGAGATACCCATCGCGACACAAAAGGACAGCGGAGTTCTTTGCTTCCCTCGAGACGAGGCCTGATTCCCCGGGTGAGTCTGGTATGCAAGCCCGAGATCCCTGTCGCCCCTAGGGACGAACATTAAGTGCTAGACACAAGCCTAGATGAGGTCTATTTGGCCCTGCAGTGTCTCGAGAGCAATCCCCAGTTCTAACTCGCAATTCGAATGAAAACTGGACTTTCCTGGGCCAGTTGAAGAGGAAGCCTGAATTCCCCATCGTAACTTGAGAATCCCGCCGCAACTCAAGAAAAACCACGTGGTTCCCCCGTCATCGAAAGATGAGGCCCTTGCCCGCTACAGCGTCTCAAGAGAAGTCCCACGTTCCATATTGAAGAGCGAAAAGTTACTTGGAACCCTTGATGCGACCCCAAAAGTTCCCCGACATACCAGTCTCACTTGAGGAGAACACCGAGGTTCCTGGCACCACTTCATCTGAGACTCTTCTCCCCTCTTGATCGCGACAGGAGGTTCGATTCCCCTGCTTTGTCTGGAAGGCGTTCCCGACCTTCCTGGCGCACATCAAGATGAGGCCAGTCTCACGAGGAAATTCGAGACATAGCCTCGTGGGTGGTGCGACATGCCAAAAGACCCCGATTCCCTGGTCCGCTCTTGATAAGAACCCGATGGCAGAACACAACTCGAAGGCAATCCTGTGGATCAAGGCACAACACGAAGGGGCAGTGACACCCCGGTGCATCGGCCAGAAAAACCTGCAAGTTCCACATACAAATCGACAAGTGACCTGTCACCCCATGAACAACGCGAGAGTCAGGCAGAGTTCCATTGCTCCACACAAGACGAGGCCTGACTCTCCTGTCCCAACTCTGCAGGGACTCTGCGATCCGAGTCAGATCCGGCGCATTCGAAGCCAGGAGAGGAACCCTGTGGTTCCTGCCTCAACTTGTCATGAGGCCCTCTTCCATTGCACCAAACCCAGTGGAGTTCCGAGAGGCCCCTCCCAACTCCACAGTGACCCTGACTTCTCAGAGGCACGCTGAGAAGCTTCCTGAGGTCACTGGCACAAGTCGATGGAACCCAGGGTTTCCTGCTGCAACCCAAGAAAGACCTCGAGAGTCCTTCTTTAACACGTCTTCAGGCCCAATTCCCCTACCATGACTCGAGAACAATGACGGGCTCCCTCTCACCACGCGCATAGAGACCTGACTGCCCTGGCAGCACGTGAGAGGCTCACTGAGCTCCCAGTCTTACTTCGTGAGAAACCCCACACTAGCGCCACAGCTCGAGAAAACCTACGAGACGCCCCAGTCATCGGGAGATGAGGGCCTTCATTTCCTGCATTGCCTGGAGAGCAATCCCGTGTCCTCCCTCCAAACACCAGAGGAGGTTTGACTCCCTTTAAGCCACTCAGTGGGCTCCAAGACATACCCGTCCGACTCGAGAGGAGAGCAGAGTCCTTTGCTTCCCCTCGAGACGAGGCCTGACTCCAAGGCGAGTCTGGAATGCAACCCCGAGATTCCTGTCGCCCCTTGACATGAACATTAGGTCCTGCACACAAGCCTTGGTGGGGTCTCTTTTGCCTTCAGTGACTAGAGCGCACCTCCAGATCTTCCTCGAATCTCGAATGGAAGATAAGACTTTTGTGGGCCAACACAAGAGGAAGCATGAATTCGCTGTGGTAACTCAAATATCCCACCGCAACTCGAGAAAAACCAAGTGGTTCCCCAGTCATTCCAAGATGAGGCCCTTGCCCGCTGGAGCACCCCAAGAGAAGTCCCACGTTCAATTTTGAAGAGCGAAACGGTACTTGGAACGGTTTATGCGACCCCAAAAGTTACCCGACATACCTGTCTCACTTGAGGGAAACACCGAGGTTCCCAGCAGCACATCATCTGAGCCACTTCTTCCCTGCTGATCGCCACAGGAGGGTCGATTCCTCTGCTTTGTCTGGAAGGGTTTCATGACCTTCGCGGCACAACTCAGGATGAGGCCGGTTTCATAAGGAAATTCGAGACGAGCCACGGGGGTGGGGCCACATGCCGAACGCCCCCGATTCCCCGGTCCGCTCTTGAGAAGGACCCGAGTCCTGGAACCATCTTCGAAGGCAACCCTGTGGGTGAAGGCACAACACGAAAGGGCACTGCCACCCCCGTGCATCGTCCGCAAAGACCCGCGGGTTCCACACACAGCTCGACGAGGGGCCTGAGACCCCCTGAGCAACTCGAGAGGCCAGCGGTGTTCCCTTCCTCAGACAAGACGAGGCCTGACTCTCCTGTCCCAACTCTGCAGGGACCCTGCGGTCGGAGTCCGAAACGGAGAGGAAGCCTGAGGTTCCTGCCTCCCCTCGAGGTGAGGCCCTCTTCCGTTGCGCCAGACCCAGCGGAGTCCCGAGGGGCCCCGCCAGCTCCACAGGATCCCTCGCCTCTCAGAGGCACCGTGGGAAGTTCCCTAAGGTCCCCGGCAGAAGGCGAGGGAAACGAGGGTTTCCCGCCGCCTCCCGAGAAAGACCTCGAGAGTCCTTCTTCAACGCGTCTCGAGGCCCTAGTCCCCTCCCGTGACTCGAGAGCCATGAGGCGCTCCCCCTCGCCACGCGCATGGAGACCTGACTTCCCTGGCGCCGCACGAGAGGCTCCCTGAGTTCCTCGTCGTGCCTCGGGAGAAAACCCCCACGGGCGCCGCAGCTCGAGGAAAGACCTGAGACGCCCCCGTCCTCGCGAGCTGAGGGCCTTCTTTTCCTGCATGGCCTGGAGAGCAATCCCGGGTCCTCTCTCCAAACGGAAGAGGAGGCTGGACTCCCTTGAGGCCGCTCAGAGGGTTCCAAGAGACCTGCGTCGCGTCTCGAGAGGAGAGCGGAGTCCTTGGCTTCCCCTCGAGACGAGGCCTGACTCCCCGGGGGAGCCTGGAATGCAACCCCGAGATCCCTGCCTTCCCTGGAGAGGAATATTAGGTCCCGGACACACGCCTAGGTGAGGTCTCTTCGGCCCTGCAGTGACCCGAGCGCAACCCCCAGCTTTCCCTCGCAATTCGAGGGGAAGATTGGGCTTCCCAGGGCCAACCCAAGGGGAAGCCTGAGATCCCCGTCATAACTCGAGAATCCCGCCGCAACTCGAGAAAAACCACGTGGTTCCCACCTCTTGGCAAGATGAGGCCCTTTCCCGTGACGGCGTCTCAAGGGAAGTCCCCTGTTCCGCCCTGAAGGGCGAAACAATCCCTGACAGCCTTCCTGCGACCCCCAAAAGTTCCCCGACACGCCGGGTTCCCTCGAGGGGAACACCGAGGGTCCAGGCACCACTTCATCTTAGCCCCTTCTCCCCTCCTGATCGCGACAGGAGAGTCGATTCCCCTGCGTGGTCCGGAAGATGTTCCCAGCCTTCCCGGTGCACCTCAGGATGAGGCCGGTCTCACGAGGAAATTCGAGACGAGCCACGTGGGTGGTGCCAAATGCCGAACGCCCCCGATTCCCCGGTCCGCTCTTAATAAGAACACGATGCCCGGGCACCTCTTCGAAAGCAAACCTGTGGATGAATGCACAACACGAAGGAGTACTGACATCCCCATGCATAGTACGGAAAAACACGCAGATTCCAAACACAGATCGACAAGTGTCCTGTCATCCCTTGAAGAACTAGAGCGGCATGCGGAGTTCCGTTCCTCCACACAAGAGAAGGCCTGACTCTCCTTTCCCAACTCTGCAGGGACCGTGCGATCGGAGTCAGAAATGTAGATGAAACCTGACGTTCCTGCATCAACTCGAAATGAGGCCCTCTTCCATTGCGCCATACCCAGTGGAGTCCCGAGAGGCCCCTCCCAACTCCCCAGTATCCCTGACTTCTCAGAGGCACCCTCAGAAGCTCTCTGCGGTCACTGGCACAAGTCGAGTGAACCCAGGGTTTCCTGCTGCATTCTGAGAAAAACCTCGAGAGTCCTTCTTTACCGCGTCTTGAGGCCCAATACCCTACCATGACTGGAGAGCAATGACGCATTTCCCTCGCCACGCCCATTGAAACCTAACTTCCCTGGCGCCACACGAGAGGCTCCCTGCGCTCCCCGTCCTACCTCATGAAAACCCCACACTGGCACCTCCGCTCGAGAAAACACATGAGACGCCCCCGTCATCGTAATATGAGGGCCTTCTTTTCCTACATGACCTAGAGAGCAATCCCGAGTCCACTCTCCAAACTCCACTGGAGGCCTGTCTCCCTTTAGGCCACTCAGTAGCCTCCAAGAGATACACGTCGCTACTCTAGAGGAGAGCGGAGTCCGTTGCTTCCCCTCGAGCAGAGGCCTGACTACTTGGATGAGTCTGGAATGGGATCCCGAGATCCGTGTCGCCCCTGTAGAGGAAAACTCGGTCCTGGACACAAGCCTAAATGAGGTCTTTTTTGTCCTGCATTGACTCAAGTGCAATCCCCAGCTCTCCCTCGCAACTCGAATGGATGATTGGACTTCCCTGGGCCAACACAAGAGGAAGACTGTATTTCCCGTTGTAATTCGAGAATCCCGCGGCAACTGGAGAAAAACAACGTGGCTCCTCCGTCATCGAAATATGAGGCCCCTGTCAGCTATAGCGTCTCCAGGGAAGTCCCATGTTCCGTCTTGAAGTGTGAAACGGTACTTGGCACCCTTGATGCGACCTCCAAATTTCCCTGACACCCCGGTCTCACTCGAGAAGAACATGGAGGTTCCCAGCACTGCTTCAGCTGAGCTTCTTCTCCCCTCCTGATGGCGACAGGAGGGTCGATTCCCCTGCTTTGTCTGGAAGGGGTTCCCAGACTTCCCGGCGAACCTCAGGATGAGGCCAGTCTCACAAGGGAATTCGGGATGTAGCCTCGTGTGTTGTGCCACATGCTGAAAGACCCCGATTTCCTGGTCCACTATTGATAAGATCCCGATGCCCGGTCACCTCTTCGAAGGTAACCCTGTGGATGAAGGCACAACATGAAGGGGCACTGACACCCCTGTGCATCGTCCCCCAAAACCGCAGGTTCCACATACAACTCGACAGGTGGCCTGTCATCCCGTGAACAACTCGAGAGGCAAGCGGAGTTCCATTACTCCACACAAGACGAGGTCTGACTCTCCTGTCACAACTCTGCAGGGACCCTGCTCTCCGAGTCAGAAATGGAGAGGAACCCTGACATTACTGCCTCAATCCGAGATTAGGTCCTCTTCAATTGCACCAGTCCCTGTGAAGTTCCGAGAAGCCCCTCTCAACTCCACAGTATCCCTGACTTCTCAGAGGAACCCCGCTAAGCTCCCTGAGGTCATGGGCACAAGTCGAGGGAACCCAGGGTTTCCTGCCACACCCCGAGAAAGACCTCGAGAGTTCTTCTTCGAAGCGTCTTGAGGCTCTATTCCCCTACCATGACTCGAGAGCAATGAGGGGCTCCCCCTCGCCACGTCCATGGAGACCTGACTTCCGTGGCACCACAGGAGTCTCCCTGAGCTCCCCGTCCTATCTTGTGAGAAACCCCAACCAGGCACTGCACCTTGAGAAAACCCACGAGACGCCCCCGTCATCGCGAGATGAGGGCCTTCTTTTCCTGCATGGCCTAGAGAGCAATCCCGAGTCCTCTCTACAAACTCCACAGGAGGCTTAACTCCATTTAGGCCATTCTTGGGCTCCAAGGGATACCCGTCGTGACTCGAGGGGAGAGCGGAGTCCATTCATTCCCTTCGAGATGAGGCCTGACTCCCCGGGTGAGTCTGGAATGCAACCCCGAGATCCCTGTCGCCCCTGGAGAGAAAAACTCGGTCCTGGACACAAACCTAGATGAGCTCTATTTTGCCCTGCAGTGACTCGAGAGAAATCTCCAGCTCTCACTTGCAACTCGAATGGAAGATTGGACTTCCCTGGGCCAACACAAGAGGAAACCTGTATTCCCCGTTGTAACTCAAGAATCCTGCCGCAACTCGAGAAAAAACACGTGGGTCCCCCGTCAGCGCTAGATGAGGCCCTTGCCCACTACAGCATCTCAAGAAAAGACCCAGGTTCCGTCTTGAAGTGCGAAACGGTACTTGGCACCCTTGATGCAACCCGAAAAGTTACCCGACTTACCAGTTTCACTCAAGGGGAGCACCGAGGTTCCCGGCACTACTTCATCTGAGCCCTTTCTCTCCTCCTGATCCCGAAAGGAGGGTCGATTCCCCTGCTTTGTCTGGAAAGGGTTAACGGACTTTCCTGCGCGCCTCAGGATGAGGCCGATCTCACGAGGAAATTCGAGACGTAGCCTCGTGGGTGGTGCAACATGCTGAACGACCCCGATTTCCCGGTCCGCACTTGAGGAGAACCCGATGCCCGGACACCTCTTCGAAGGCAACCCTGTGGATGAAGGCACAACAGGAAGGAGCACTGACACCCCCGTGCATCTCCGAAAAACCCACAGGTTCCACACACATCAAGAAAAGTGGTGTAATCATTGAACAACTTGAGATGTAAGCGGAGTTCCATTCCTCCGCAGAACACGAGACCTGACACTCCTGAGCAAACTCAGCAGGGACCCTGCAATCTGAGTCAGATCCGGCTCCAGGAAGTCAGGAGCAGAACCCTGAGGTTCCTGCCTCAACTCGAGATGAGGCTCTCTTCCATTGCACCAAACCCAGAGGAGTCCCGAGAGGCCTCTCCCAAATCCACAGTATCCCTGATTTCTCAGAGGCACCCTGAGAAGCTCCCTGAGGTCACCGGCACAAGTCAAGGGAACCCAGGGTTTCCTGCCGCAACCCTAGAAAGACATCGAGAGTCCTTTTTCAACCCGTCATGAGGCCCGATTCCCCTACCCTGACTTGAGAGCAATGATGCGCTCCCCCTTGCCCCGCCCATGGAGACCTGACTTCCCTGTTGCCACACGAGAGGCTACCTGAACTCCCCGTCGTACCTCGTGAGAAACCCCACACTGGCGCCACAGCTCGAGAAAACCCACGAGACGCCCCCGTCATCTCAAGATGTGGGCTTTCTTTTCCTGCATGGCCTGGAGAGCAATCCAGAGTCCTCTCTCCAAACTGAAGAGGAGGGTTGACTCCTTTTAGACCACTCAGTGGGCTCCAAGAGATATGCGTCGCAACTCGAGAAGAGAGCCGAGTCCTTTGCTTCCCCTCGAGACGAGGCCTAACTCCCCGGGTGAGTCTGTAATGCAAACCCGAGATCCCTGTCGCCCTTGGAGAGGATCATTGGGTCCTGAACACAAGGCTAGCTGAGGTCGCTTTTGCCCTGCAGTAACTCGAGAGCACTCCCCAGCTTTCCCTCGCAACGCAAATGGAAGATGGACCTCCCTGGGCCAACACAAGAGGAAGCCTGAATTCCCAGTAGTAATTCGAGAATTCCGCCTCAACTTGAGAAAAACCACGTGGTTCCCCCGTCATTGCAAGATGAGGCCCTTGCCCGCTCCAGCGTCTCAAGAGTAGTCCCACGTTCTGTCTTGAAGTGCGAAATGATATTTGGCACCCTTAATGCTACCCCAAAAGTTCCCCGACATATGGGTCGCACTCGAGGGGAACACCGAGATTCCTGGCACCACTTCATCTGAGCCCCTTCTCCCCTCCTGATCGCGAAAGGAGGGTCGATTCCCCTGCTTTGTCTGCAAGGGGTTCCCGACCTTCTCCGTGCACCTCAGATGAGGCTGTCTCATGAGGAAATTCGAGACGTAGCCTCGATGGTGGTGCTACATGCCGAAAGACCGCGATTTCCCGATCCGCTCTTGATAAGAACGCGATGCCCAGACACCTATAAGAAGATAGTGTGGATGAAGGCACAACACGAAGGGGCACTGACAACCCCGTGCATCGTCCAGAAAAGACCGCAGGTTACTCTTACAGCTCAACAAGTGCCTGTCACCCAGTGAACAACTCGAGAGGCAAGCGGAGGTCCATTCCTGCACACAAGACGAGGCCTGACTCACCTCTCCCAACTCTGAAGGGACCCTGCGATCGGAGTCCGAAATGGAGAGGAACCCTGAGGTTCCTGACTCCACTCGAGATGAGGCCCTCTTCCATTACACCAAAAACAGTGGAGGCCCGAGAGGCCCCTCCCAAATCCACAGTATCCCGACTTCTCAGAGGCACCCTTAGAAGCTCCCTGAGGTCACCGGTACAAGTCGAGGGAACACAGGGTTTCCTGACGCAACCCGAGAAAGACCTCGAAAATCCTCCTTCAACGCGTCTTGAATCCCGATTCCCCTACCATGACTCAAGAGCAATGACGCGTTCCCCCTCGCCACTTGCATGGAGACTTGACTTCCCTGGCGCCACACGAGAGGCTCCCTGAGCTCCCCGTCATACCTCGTGAGAAATCCCACACTGGCTCCCCAGCTCGAGAAAACCCACGAGACGCCTCCGTCATCGCGAGATGAAGGCCTTCTTTTCCTGCATGGCCTGGAGAGCATCTCGAGGCCTCTCTTCAAACTCCACAGGAGGCCTGACTCCCTTTAGGCCACTCTGTGGGCTCAAGAGATACCCGTTGGGACTCAAGAGGAGAGCGGAATTCTTTGCTTCCCCTATATACCAGGCCTGACTCCTCAGGTGAGTCTGGAATGCAACCCCGAGATCCCTGTCGCCCCTGGAGAGGAACATTAGGTCCTAGACACAAGCATAGATGAGGTCTCATTTGCCCTGAAGTGACACGAGAGCAATCCCCTGCTCTCCCTCGCACCTCGAATGGAAGAATGGACTTCCCTGGGACAACACAAGAGGAAGCCTGAATTCCCCGTCGTAATTCGAAAATCCCGCCGCAACTCGAGAAAAACCACGTGGTTCCCCCGTCATCGCAAGATGAGGCCCTTGCCAGCTACAGCGTCTCAGGAGAAGCCCCACGTTCCATCTTGAAGTTTAAAACGATAATTGGCAACCTTGATGTTACCACAAAAGTTCCCCGACACCCTGGTCTCACTCTAGGGGAACACCAAGTTTCGGTGCACCGCTTGTTCTGAGCCCCTTATCCCCTCCTGATCACGACGGGAGGGTCGATTACCCTGCTTTGTCTGGAAGGGGTTCCGGACCTTCCCGGCGCACCTCAGGATGAGGCCGGTCTCACGAGGAAATTCGAGACGTAGCCTTGTGGTTGGTGCCACACGCCGAAAGACCCCGATTTCCGTGTCTGCTCTTGATAAGAACCCAATGCTAGGACACCTCTTCGAAGGCAATCCTGTGGACGAAGGCACAAAACGAAGGGGTCTGACACCCTCCTGCATCGTTGGAAAAGCCCGCAAGTTCCACATACAGATCGACAAGTGGCCTGTCACCCCGTGAACAACTCGAGAGGCAAGAGGAGTTAAATTCCTCCACACAAGACGAGGCCTGACTCTCCTGTCCCAACTCTGCATGGACACTGAGATCCGATTCAGAAATGGAGAGGAACACTGAGGTTCCTGCCTCAACTCGAGATAAGGCCCTCTTCTACTGCACCAAACCCAGTGGAGTTCGGAGCGGCCCCTCCCAACTGCACAGTATCCCTGACTTCTCAGAGGCACCCTGAGAAGCTCCCTGAGGTCACGGGCATAAGTCGAGGGAACCCAGGGTTTCCTGCCATAACCTGAGAAAAACCTCGAGAGTCCTTCTTCACGCGTCTTGATGCCCGATTCCCCTACCATGACTGGAGAAAAATGACGCGCTCCCCCTCGCCACGCGCATGAAGATCTGACTTCCCCGGCACCACATGAGAGGCTCCCTGAGCTCCCCATCGTACCTCGTGAGAAACCCCACACTGGCGCCGCAGCTCGAGAAAACCCACGAGACGCCCCTGTCATGGTGAAATGAGGGCCTTCTTTCCTGCATGACCTGAAGAGCAATCCCGAATCCTCTCTCCAAACTCCAAAGGAGGCTTGACTCCCTTTAGGTCACTCAGTGGGCTCCAAGAGATACTCGTCGATACTCAGGAGGAGAGCGGTGTCCTTTGATTCCCCTCGAGATGAGGCCTGACTACGATGGTGAGTCTGGAATGCAACCCTGGATCACTGTCGCCCCTGGAGAGGAACCTTAGGTCCTGGACAAAAGCCTAGAGGAGGTCTCTTTGGCCTTGCAGTGACTCAAGTGCAACCCCTAGCTTTCCCTTGCAACTCGAAGAGAAGATTGGCCTTTCTGGGCCAACACAAGAAGAAGCCTGAATTTCCTGTCGTAATGCGAGAAACCCGCCGCAAATCGAGAAAAATCATGTGGTTCCCCGTATTGCAAGATGAGGCCCTTGCCCCCTACAGCATCTCAAGAGAAGTCTCACATTCCGTCTTGAAGTGCAAAACAGTATTTGGCACCCTTGATGCGACCCCAAAAGTTCCCCTATATACCGATCTCACTAGAGGGGACACTGAAGTTCCCGGCACCACTTCATCTGAGGCCTTTCTCCTCTCCTGATCGCGACAGGAGGGTCGATTCCCATGCTTTGTCTGCAAGGGGTTCCCGACGTTCCCCTCGAACCTCCGGATGAGGCTGGTCTCATGAGGAAATTCGAAAAGTAGCCTCATGATTGGTGCCACATGCTGAAAGATCCCGAATTCCCGGTCCACTCTAGATAAGAACCTGACGCCCGGACATCTCTTCGAAGGCAACCCTGTGGATGAAGGCACAACACGAAGGGACACTGACATCCCCATGCATCGTCTGGAAAAACCGGCCGATTCCACTCACAGCTCCAAATGTGGACTGTCACCCCGTGAAAAACTCGAGAGGCAAGTGAAGTTGCATTCCTTCACACAAGACGAGGCCTTACTCTCCTGGCCCAACTCTTCAGGGACCCTGCGATCGGAGTCAGAAATGGAGAGGAACCCTGAGGTTCCTGCCTCAACTAGAGAAGAGGCCCTCTTCCATTGAACCAAACTCAGTGGTGTCCCGAGAGGCCCCTCCCAACACCACAGTATCCCTGAATTCTCAGAGGCTCCCTGAGAAGCTACCTGAGGTCACTGGCACAAGTCGAGGGAACCCAGAGTTTCCTGAAGTAACCCGAGAAAGACTTGGAGAGTCCTTTTTCAACGTCTCTTGATGCCCGATTCCCCTACCATGTCTCCAGAGCAAGGACGCGCTCCCCTCGCCACAAGCACGAAAACTGACTTCCCTAGTACCACACAAGAGGCTCCCTGAGTACCCCATCGTACCTCGTGAGAAAACCCACAGTGGCGCCGCAGTTCGAGAAAAACCACAAGATGCCCCCATCAAGGAGAGATGCGGGCCTTCTTTTCCTGCCTGACCTGGAGAGCAATCCCTGGTCCTCTCTCCAAACTTCACAGGAGGATTGACTCCCTTTAGGCCACTCAGTTGGGACCAAGAAATACCCGGTGCGACTCGAGAGGAGAGCGGAGTCCTTTGCTTCCCTCGAGACGAGGCCTGACTCCCCGGGTGAGTTTGGAATGCAACCCCGAGATCCCTGTCGCCCCTGGAGTGGAACATTATGTCCTAGACACAAGCCTAGATGAGGTCTATTTTGCCCTACAGTGACTCGAGAGCAACCTCCATCTCTCCCTCACAATTTGAATGGAAGATTGGTCTTCCCAAGGTCAACACAAGAGGAAGTCTGAATTTCCCATCGTAATTCGAGAATTCAGCCTCAAGTCTTAAAAACCATGTGGTTCCCCCTTCATCGCAATATGAGGCCCTTGCCAGCTAGAGTCTCAAGAGAAGTCCCACGTTCCATCTTAAAGTTCGAAATGCTACTTGGCACCCTTGATGCGACCCAAAAGTTCCCCAACATACCGGTCTCACTCCAGGGGAACACCGAAATTCCCGGAGTCTCCAGAGAAGTCCCATGTTCCGTCCTTAAGTGCGAAACGGTAATTGACACCCTTGATGCGACCGCAAAAGTTCGCCGACACGCTGGGTTCCCTCGAGGGGAACACCGAGGGTCCCGGCACCACTTCATCTGAGCCCCTTCTCCCCTCCTGATCGCGACAGGAGAGTTGATTCCCCTGCTTTCTCTGGAAGGGGTTCCCGGCCTTCCTGGTGCACCTCAGGATGAGGCCAGTCTCAGGAGGAAATTCGAGACTAGCCATGTGTGAGGTGCCACGTGCCGAACAACCCCGATTTTCCGGTCCGCTCTTGATAAGAACTCGATGCCTGGACACCTCTTCGAAGGCAACCCTGTGAGTGAAGGCACAACACGAAGGGGCACTGACACCCCCTTGCATCATCCGGAAAACCCCGCAGGGTCTACACACAGCTCGACAAGGGGCCTGAGACTCCCGGAACAACTCGAGAGGCAACCAGAATTCCATTCCTCAGACAAGACGAGGCATGACTCTCCTGTCCCAACACTGCAGGGACCGTGCAGTCGGAGTCAGAATCGGAGAGGAAGCCTGAGGTTCCTGCCTCCCCTCGAGATGAGGCCCTCTTCCATTGGGACGAACCCAGCAGAGTCCCGAGAGGCCCCGCCAACTCCACAGCATCCCTCACCTCTCAGAGGCACCCTGGGAAGTTCCCTATAGTCCCCTGCAGAAGTCGAGGGAAACGAGGGTTTCCCGCCGCCACCAGAGAAAGATCTCGAGAGTCCTTCTTCAACGCGTCTTGAGGCCCTAGTCGCTTCCCATGACTCGAGAGTGATGACCAGCTCCCCCTCGCCATGCGCATGGAGACATGAGTTCCCTGGCGACGCACGAGAGGCTCCCTGAGGTCCTCGTCATGCCTCGTGAGAAAACCCCCACGGGCGCTGCAGCCTGAGGAAACCCATGAGACGCCGCCGTCATCGCGAGATGAGGGCCTTCTTTTCCTGCCTGGCCTGGAGAGCAATCCCGAGTCCTCTCTCCAAACTGAAGAGGAGGCTCGACACCCTTGAGTCCACTCATTGGGCTCCAAGAGATCCATGTCGCGACTTGAGAGGAAAGCGGAGTCCTCTGCTTCCCCTCGAGGCGAGGCCTGACTCCCCGGGGGAGTCTGGAATGCAAACCCGAGATCTTTGTCTTCCCTTGAGAGGAATATTAGGTCCTGGACACACGCCTCGATGAGGTCTCTTTGGCCCTGTAGTGACTCGAGCAGAACCCCCAGCTTTCCCTCGCAACTCCAGGGGAAGATTGGGCTTCCCAGGGCCAACCCAAGAGGAAACCTGAAATCCCCGTCGTTTTAGAGAATCCAGACGCAACTCGAGAAAAACGACGTGGTTCCAACGTCTTCACAGGATGAGGCCCTTGCCCGCTACAGCGTCTCCAGGGAAGTCCCATGTTCCGTCCTGAAGTGGGAAACGGTACTTGGCTCCCTTGATGCGACCCCTAAAGTTCCCTGAAACGCCGGGTTCCCTCGAGTGGAACACCTAGAGTCCCGGCCCCACTTCATCTGAGCCCCATCTCCCCTCCTGATCGCGACAGGAGATTCGATTCCCGTGCTTTGTGTGGAAGGTGTTCCCGGCCTTCCCGGCGCACCTCAGGATGATGCTGGTCTCACGAGGAAATTCGAGATGAGCCACGTGTGTGGTGCCACATGCCGAACGACCCCGATTTCCCGGTCCGCTCTTGAAATGAACCCGATACCCGGACACCTCTTTGAAGGCAACCCTTTGGGGGAAGACACAAAATGAAGGGGCAATGACACCCCCGTGCATCTTCTGGAAACACCCGCAGGTTCCACACACAGCTCGACAAGGGGCCTGAGACCCACTGAACGACTCGAGAGGCAAGCAGAGTTCCATTACTCAGACAAGATGAGGCCTGACTCTCCTGTCCCAACCCTGCAGGGACCCTGCGGTCGGAGTCAGAAATGGAGAGGAAGCTGAGGTTCCTGCCTCCAATCGAGATGAGGCCCTCTTTCATTTTGTCAAACCTAGTGGAGTCCCGAGAGGCCCCTCTAACTCCTCAGTATCCCTCACCTCTCAGAGGCACCTGGGAAGTTCACTAAGGTCCCCGGTAGAGGTCGAGGGAAACGAGTGTTTCCCATCCCAACCCAAGAAAGACCTCGAGAGTCCTTCTTAAATGCGTCTTGAGGCCCTAGTCCCTCCCATGACTCCAGAGCAATCACGCGATCTGCCTGGCCACACGCATGGAGGCCTGACTTCTCTGGCGCTGCACGAGAGGCTCCCTGATCTCCCCATCATATCTCGTGAGAAACCCCACACTGGCGCCGCAGCTCGAGAAAACCCATGAGACACTCCCGTCATCACGAGAGGAGGGCCATCTTTAACTGCATGGTATGCAGATCAAGCGTGAACCTTCTGTCCAAGCTACACAGGACGCTTGACTCCCTTTAGGCCACTCATTTGGCTCCAAGAGTTACATGTCGCGACTCGAGAGGATAGTGGAGTCCTTTGCTTCCACTCGAGACGAGGCGTGACCCACCGGGTGAGGCTGGAATGCGACCCCGATATCCCTGTTGCCCCTGGAGAGCAATACTACATCCTGGACCCAAGCCTAGATGAGGACTCTTTGCCCTGAAGAGACTCGAGAGCAACCCACAGCTCTCTCTGACAAGTTGAATGGAAGATTGGACTTCCTGGGCCAACACAAGAGGAAGCCTGAATTCCCCGTCGTAACTCGAGAATCCCGCCGCAACTCGAGAAAAACCACGTGTTTCCCTCGTCATCACAATATGAGGCCCTTGCCCGCTAGAGCATCTCCAGAGAATTCCCACGTTCCGTCTTGAAGTGCGAAACTGTACTTGGCACCCTTGATGCGACCTCAAAAGTGCCGTGACATACCGGTCTCACTCGAGGGGACCACCGAAGTTCCCGGCACCACTTCATCTGAGCCCCTTCTCCCCTTCTGATCGCGACCGGTAGGTCGATTCCCCTGCTTTGTCTGCAAGGGTTCCCTACCTTCCCGGCGAACCTCAGGATGAGGCCGGTCTCCTGAGGAAATTCGAGATGTAGCCTCGTGGGTGGTACCACATGCTGAAAGACCCCAATTTTCTAGTACGCTCTTGAAAAGAACCCGATGCCTGGACACCTCTTTGAAGGCAACCCTGTGGATGAAGGCACAACACGAAGGGGCACTGACACCCCTCTGCATCATCCGGAAAAACCCACAGGTTCCACACACAGCTCAACAAGAGGCCTGTCACTCCATGAACAACTCGCAAGGAAAGCGGAGATCCATTCCTCCACAGAAGATCAGGCGTGACTCTATTGTCCATACTCTGCAGGTACTCTGCGACCCGAGTCAGAAATGGAGAGGACCCCTGAGGTTCCTGCCTCCATTCGAGATGAGGCCCTCTTCAATTGCACCAAACCCAGTTGAGTAACGAAAGGCCCCTCCCAAATCCACAGTGTCCCTGACTTCTCAGAGGCACCCTTAGAAGTTGCCTGAGGTCACCGACACAAGTCGAGGGAACCCAGGGTTCCCTGCCGCAACCCGAGAAAGACCTCGAGAGTCCTTCTTCAATGCGTCTTGAGGCCCGATTCGCCTACTATGACTCGAGAGCAATCACGCACTCCCCTTCACCACACGCACGGAGACCTGACGTCCCTAGCACCACACGAGAGGCTCTCTGAGCTCCCCGTCGTACCTCGTAAGAAATCTGATACTGGCGCCACAGCTGGAGAAAACCCACGAGACGCCCCCGTCATCGCAAGATGAGGGCCTTTTTTCCTGCATGGCCAGGAAAACAATCCCGAGTCATCTCTCCAAACTCCATAGGAGGCTTCACTCCCTTTACGCCACGCAGTGGGCTCCAAGAGATACCCGTCGCGACTCGACAGGAGAGCGGAGTCCTTTTTTTCCCCTCAAGATGAGGCCTGACTCTCCGGGTGAGTCGAGAATGCAACCCTGAGATCCCTGTCGGCCCAGTAGTGGAACAATAGGTCCCGGACACAAGCGTAGATGATGTCTATTTTGCCCTGCAGTGACTGGAGAGCAATCCCCAGTTCTAACTCGCAACTCGAATGGAATACTCGATTTTCCTGGCACCACACAAGAGGCTCTCTAAGATCCCCGTGGTACTTCATGAGACACCCCACACTGGCGCCGCAGCTCGAGAAAACCCACGAGACGCCACCGTCATCTCGAGATGAGGGCCTTCTTTTCCTGCATGGCCTGGAGTCCAATCCCGAGTCCTCTCTCCAAACTCCACAGGAGGCTTGACTCCCTTTAGTACACACAGTGGGCTCCAAGAGATACCCATCGCGACTCGAGACGAGAGCGGAATTCTTTGCTTACCCTCGAGGTGAGAACTGACTCCCCGGATGAGTCTGGAATGCAAACCCGAGATCCCTGTCGCCCCTGGAAAGCAACATTAGATCCTGGACACAAGCCTAGATTAGGTCTCTTTTGCCCTGCAGTGACTCTAGCGCAATCCCCAGCTCCCCCTCGCAACCCGAATGGAAGATTGGATTTCAAGGCCAACAAGAGGAAGCCTAAATTCCCGGTCATAACTCGAGAATCCCGCCGCATCTTGAGCAAAACCACGTGGTTCTCCCGTCATCGCAAGATGAGGCCCTTGCCCGCTACAGCGTTTCAAAAGATGTCCCAGGTTCCGTCTTGAAATGCGAAACGGTACTTGGCACACTTGATGCGACCCCAAAAGTCCCCCAACATGCCGGTCTCACTCAAGGGGAACACCGAGGTTCCCGGCACCACTTCATTTAAGCCCCTTTTCCCCTCCTGATCGTGACTGGTGGGTCGATTCCCCTGCTTTGTCTGCAAGGGGGCCCGACCTTCCCTGCACAACTCAGGATGAGGCCGGTCTCATGGGGAAATTCGATACGTAGCTTTGTGGGTGGTGCCACTTGCTGAAAGACTCCAATTTCCCGGTCCGCTCTTGATAAGAATCCGATGCTCGGACACCTCTTGGAAGGCAGCCTTGAGTATGAAGGTACAACACGAAGGGGCACTAACACACCTGTGCATCATCCGGAAAAACGGGCAGGTTACATACACAGCTCGACAAGTGGCCTGTCACCTCGAGAACAACTCGAGAGGCAAGAGGAGTCCCATCCTCCAGAAAAGACGAGGCCTGACTCTCCTGTACCAACATGCAGGGACCTTGCGATCTGAGTCAGAAATGGAGAGGAACACTGAGGTTCCTGCTTCAACTCGAGATGAGTCCCTCTTACATTCCACCAAATGCAGAGGAGTCTCGAGAGGCCCCTCCAAACTGCACAGTATCCCTGACTTCTCAGAGGCACTCTGAGAAGCTCCCTGAGGTCGCAGGCACAAGTCAAGGGAACCCTGGGTTTTATGCAGTGACCCGAGAAAGACCTCGAGAGTCCTTCTTCAACCCGTCTTGAGGCCCGATTACCCTACCATGACTCGAGAGCAATGACGATCTCCCCCTAGCCATCTCATGGGGACCTGACTTCCCTGGCGCCACACGAGAGGCTCCCTGAGCTCCCTCTTGTACCTCGTCAGAAACCCGGCACTAGCGCGGCAGTCTAGAAAACCCATGAGACGCCGCCGTCATCGTGAGATGAGGGCCTTCTTTTCCTGCATGGCCTGGAGAGGAATCCCGAGTCCTCTATCCAAACACCACAGGAGGCTTGACTCCCTTTAGGGCACACAGTGGGCTCCAAGAGATACCCATCGCGACCCAAAAGGACAGCAGAGTTCTTTGCTTCCCCTTGAGATGATACCTGATTCCCCGGGTGAGTCTGGTATGCAAGCCCGAGATCCTTGTCGCCCCTAGGGACGAACATTAAGTCCTGGACACAAGCCTAGATGAGGTCTATTTTGCCCTGCAGTGACTCGAGGGCAATACCCAGCTCTCCCTTGAAACTCGAAAGGAAGATAGGACTTCCCTGGGCCAACACATGAGGAAGACTGTATTCCCTGTCGAAACTCGAGAATCCCGCCACAACTCGAGAAACGCCACGTGGTTCCCCCGTCATCGCAAGATGAGGCCCTTGCCCCCTACAGCATCTCAAGAGAAGTCCCACGTTCCGTCTTGAAGTGCGAAACGGTATTGGCACCCTTGATGCGACCTCAAAAGTTCCTCGCCACACCAGTCTGACTCAAGGTGAACACCGAGGTTCCCAGCACCACTACATCTGGGCCCCTTCTCCCCTCCTGATCGCGACAGGAGGGTCGATTCCCCTGTTTTGTCTTGAAGGGGTTCCCACCTTTCCCGGTGCATCTCAGGATGAGGCCGGTCTCACGAGGATATTCGAGACATAGCCTCGTGGATGGTGACACATGCTGAAAGACCCCGATTTCCCAGTCCGCTCTTGATAAGATCCCAATGCCCGGACACCTCTTTGAAGATAAACCTTTTGATGAAGGCACAACACGAAGGGGCACTGACACCCCCGGGTATCATCCACAGAAACCCTCAGGTACCACACACAGCTCGAGAAGTGACCTGTCACCCTGTGAACAACTGGAGAGGCAAGCAGAGTTCCATTCCTCCACACAAGACGAGGCCTGACTCTCCTGTTCGAACTCTGCAGCGAAACTGCGATCCGAGTCAGATCTGGCCCAGGAGAAGTCAGGAGAGGAAACATGAGTTTCCTGCCTCCACTCGAGATGAGGCCCTCTTCCATTGCACCAAACCCAGTGGAGTCCCGAGAGGCCCCTCCCAACTGCACAGTATCCCTGACTTCTCAGAGGCACCCTTAGACCTTCCTGAGATCACCGGCACAAGTCGAGGGAACCAAGGGTTTCCCGCCCCAACCCGTAAAAGACCTCGAGAGTCCTTCTTCAACGCGTCTTGAGGTGCGATTCCCCTACCATGACTCGAGAGCAATGACGCGCTCCCCCTAGCCACGCGCATGGAAACCTGACTTCCCTGGCGCCACAGGAGAGGCTCCCTGAGCTCCCCATTATACCTCGTGAGCAACACCACACTGGAGCCGCAGCTCGAGAATACCCACGAGACACCCCAGTCCTCACGAGATGAGGGCCTTCTTTTGCTGTATGGCCTGGAGAGCAATCCTGAGTCCTCTCTCCAAACTCCACAGGAGGCTTGACTTTTTTAGGCCACACAGTGAGCTCCAAGATATACCCGTCGCAACTTCACAGGAGAGCGGTGTCCTTGGCTTCCCCTCGAGACGAGGCCTGATTCCCCGGGTGAGTCGAGAATGCAATGCCGAGATAGCTGTCGCCCCAGCAGAGGAACATTAGGTCCTGGACACAAGCCTAGATGAGATCTATTTGGCCCTGCAGTGTCTCGAGAGCAATCCCCAGTTCTAACTCGCAATTCGAATGAAAACTGGACTTCCCTGGGCCAGTTGAAGAGGAAGCCTGAATTCCCCGTCGTCACTCGACAATCCCGCCGCAACTCGAGAAAAAACACGTGGTTCCAACGTCTTCGCAAGATGAGGCCCTGGCCCACTACGGCGTCTCAAGGGAAGTCCATTGTTCCGCCCTGAAGTGCGAAACGGTACCTGACACCCTTCGTGAGAACCCCAAAAGTTCCCCGACACCCCGGGTTCCCTCGAAGGGAACACCGAGAGTCCCGGCACCGCTTCATCTGAGCCCCTTCTCCCCTCCTGATCACGACAGGAGAGTCGATTCCCCTGCGTGGTCCGGAAGGGGTTCCCGGCCCTCCTGGCGCACCTCAGGATGAGGCCCGTCTCACGAGGAAATTCGAGACGAGCCACGTGGGTGGGGCCACATGCCGAACGCCCCCGATTCCCCGGTCCGCTTTTGAGAAGGACCCGAGGCCCGGACCCCTCTTCGAAGGCAACCCTGTGGGTGAAGGCACAACACGAAGGGGCACTGACACCCCCGTGCATCGTCCGCAAAGACCCGCGGGTTCCACACACAGCTCGACGAGGGGCCTGAGTCCTCCTGAACAACTCGAGAGGCAAGCGGGGTTTCCTTCCTCAGACAAGACGAGGCCTGACTCTCCTGTCCCAACTCTGCAGGGACCCTGCGGTCGGAGTCCGAAACGGAGAGGAAGCCTCAGGTGCCTGCCTCCCCTCTAGGTGAGGCCCTCTTCCGTTGCGCTAGACCCAGCGGAGTCCTGAGAGGCCCCGACAACTCCACAGGATCCCTCACCTCTCAGAGGCACCCTGGGAAGTTCCCTAAGGTCCCCTGCAGAAGGCGAGGGAAACGAGGGTTTCCTGCCGCCACCCGAGAAAGACCTCGAGAGTCCTTCTTCAACGCGTCTCGAGGCCCTAGTCCCCTCCCGTGACTCGAGAGCCATGACGTGCTCCCCCTCGCCACGCGCATGGAGACCTGACTTCCCTGGCGCCGCACGAGAGGCTCCCTGAGATTCTCGTCGTGCCTCGGGAGAAAACCCCCACGGGCGCCGCAGCTCGAGGAAACCCCTGAGATGCCCCCGTCCTCGCGAGCTGAGGGCCTTCTGTTCCTGCATGGCCTGGAGAGCAATCCCGGGTCCTCTCTCCAAACGGAAGAGGAGGCTGGACTCCCTTGAGGCCGCTCAGGGGGCTCCAAGAGATCCGGGTCGCGACTCAAGGGGAGAGCGGAGTCCTTGGCTTCCCCTCGAGACGAGGCCTGACTCCCCGGGGTAACCTGGAATGCAACCCCGAGATCCCTGCCTTCCCTGGAGAGGAATATTAGGTCCCGGACACACGCCTAGGTGAGGTGTCTTGGGCCCTGCAGTGACTCGAGCGCAACCCCCAGCTTTCCCTCGCAACTCGAGGGGAAGATTGGGCTTCGCAGGGCCAACCCAAGAGGAAGCCTGAGATCCCTGTCGTAACTTGAGATTCCCGCCGCATCTCGAGAAAAACCACGTGGTTCCCACGTCTTCGCAAGATGATGCCCTTGCCCACGACGGCGTCTGAAGGAAAGTCCCCTGTTCCGCCCTGAAGGGCGAAAAGGTCCCTGACAGCCTTCATGCGACCCCCAAAAGTTCCTCGACACGCCGGGTTCCCTCGAGGGTAACACCGAGGGTTCTGGCCCCACTTCATCTGAGCCCCTTCTCCCCTCCTGATGGCGACAGGAGAGTCGATCCCCCTGCGTTGTCTGGAAGGCTCCCTGGCCTTCCCGGCATACCTCAGGATGTAGCCGGCCTCACTAGGAAATTTGAGACTAGCCCCGTGGGTGGTCCCACATGCCGAAAGACCCCGATTTCCCTGTCCGCTCTTGAAAAGAACCCGAGGCCCGGACACCTCTTCGAAGGCAACCCAGTGGGTGAAGGCACAACACGAAGGGGCACTGTCACCGTCGTGCATCATCCGGAAACACCCGCAGGTTCCACACACAGCTGAAAAAGGGGCCTGAGACCCCCTGAACACCTCGACAGGCAAGCGGAGTTCCCTTCCTCAGACAAGACGATTCCTGACTCTCCTGTCCCAACTCTGCAGGGACCCTGCGGTCGGAGTCCGAAACGGAGAGGAAGCCTGAGGTTCCTGCCTTCCCTGGAGATGAGGCCCTCTTCCATTGCGCCAAACCCAGCGTAGTCCTGAGAGGCCCCTCCAACTCCACAGCATCCCTCATCTGTCAGAAGCACACTGGGAAGTTCCCTAAGGTCACCGGTAAACTTTTATTGCACAAGGTCCACATGAAAAGGCCCACGCAGCAGGACAGCCACAGAATTCTGTCTGCCATTAAAGGGCAGTAAGGTGCCCTCCCCTCTTCTTTGCTGCCTCGGCGGCCACCAGGGTGCAATTCGCGTACCCTTCCCTTTCCCATCCTAGCAGGTGCTCCAGGGCCCGCTGGCCTACAAAGTGCCAGAAGCAGGGCTGGGCCAGCCGGCCAGAATTCAGGGTTCTGTCCCTTGGACTTCCAGCGGACACTAGGCTGCTTGGGAAAACCGCGCAGACTCTGAGGTTTTTCAGCAGAGGGGTGGAGTGGTAAAGGCCTTGACCCCAAAGACGAGGCCTTCCTGTGACCGCCAGGTTGGGGAGCTCTGAGACTGTGCCAACACAGGGCGGAATACATGGTTCCCTGCTCCACGCAGTCCCCGTTCCCTTACCTGTGTTCCGCACCCTTCCGCTGTGGCCAATGGATGCCGATCCTTGGGGATCCAGGAGTTCACGAAATGGGCATTCCCAGCCGCAATGGCGACCCCCAACAGCACATCTGGAAAGCCCTCCCCCACCCCCGCCAGGAGCCGACCCCCGCTGCGAACGGACCCCCACCCCGCCCCGCGCCGCCAGGTTTCGCCCCGGCCCTGCTGGGCTCCCGGCGGGTTCCCAGCCACATTGGCGACCCCTGGGAGCACAACAGGGACCGACCCCCCACCCACAGCGAGCGGAATCTCGACCTGTGCAGCCCAGGTTTACCCACCCTGGCTGCGCTCCTGGCGCGTTTCCAGCCGCAGTGGCCATCTCCGAGAGCACAACTGGGAAGCCCTCCCCTACCCCCGCCAGGAGCCGACATCCGCCCTGCGCCGCCCGGGTTCGCCCTGCCCCTGCCGCGCTCCAGGGGCGCTGCCCACCTTCACCAGCGGCTCTCGGTGAGCCCCGTCCCCACGCCCGGTTCCAGGAGAGGCTCTCGGACCTCGCTGCTGCCGCCAGGTCAAACATGAGGACAATACATACACCCCACAGAGACAATCCAAGCTGTCTATGATTTAGGGATAAAACGAGGACTACAGAAAGGCAAGATGACCTGACCTAGGAGGGCCATGATATTCTATAGAACCAGACAAAGTTGGTTACCCAGGAAACATTTTCCTTGGAACCCGGAAAGCTGGTTCTTTGCATATGCAATGACCAACAATTAGCTTGTTACCCAAGCCTGCCTTACTGCAACCCCCATCCCCCCACTCCCCAGAAGACTGGCTCAAAGAAATATTTTAAATCTCAGGCGGAAACCTGGAAGACGTCTTGTCTGTCTGTTTGGATTAAGGTATGTGTCAGTGTGAGCCTTGTGTTTTTTGATAATATTGCTTAAGTTCTGTGTTCTGATTTCAATGGTCTCAAGACAAGGCAGCCCTTCCAAATCAAACTGCTGGAAATACAAGAAAACATTGACCTAAATGAATGTCAGAGTCCCGTGAACTGGGAACTAGTCAATATTAAATATCTAGTATTTTTGGTTTTGCTCCTCCATTATAGACATATCTAAGAGTCAACAACATTAAGCACAACATGTTCATAGTGCCTAGGTTTCTTTTGAGGTAAAAATTGCTCTATTGTTATATCTGTCACAAGCTTGTCAGCAAGAAACTACCTGGAAATGACAACAACAAAAGTAAAAAATGTAAATGTGATATGAGCTTTTAGACAAACTCTTTACAATAATTATACTCTAAAATATCTGCCTCTCATAGTCATGATTGAAGGCAGAGGAGAAGGGGATGACAGAGGATACTACGGTTGTATGGCATCACTGACTCGATGGACATGAGTTTGAGAAAGCCCCTGGAGTTGGTGACGGACACGGAAGCCTAGCGTCCTTCAGGCCACGGGGTCCCAAAGAGTCAGACACGCCTGAGCAACTGAACTGAACTGAACTAACAAACGTTTCTCCAGGTGTTTTGGTTACCCGAGTTTCTATCCTTGTGACGACAGTGTATTGAATAGCTAGGTCATTTCCAAATAAATGAAAGTTCTGAAACATTCACGACTTGAAAGGACCTCCCTTTTACACAGAAACAAAAGAGATTTTTGACTCTCCATGAATAGTGTCTGGCACCATCCTGACATGTTAAATGTAAGAAAGCAATTGTTTTGTTTTGTTTTGTTCTGTTCTTGGGGGTGGGGGGAGGGGGGCGGGCTATAGCCAATGCCAATATAAAAGTCAGTTCTTGGTTGCTGAAGGGAAATGTATGACTTGTTATATCAAGAAAGTATGTGGAATGCAATGGCACTTGAGGAAGGAAAACGAAGTAGTTCTGTCTTACAGGTGGCAGTTTCAGGATGGGAGAAGCAAAGGAATGGGTACAGAATGGGATAAGGAGGTTGTAGGGAAAGTGAACCCCCAGAAAAGAGTTCTGTGCCTAGCACAAGTTTTCTTGAGATGTCGAACTGCCTTTGCTAATGGAGTTTAAGTTTCTTTACCTCTTAAGTGATCTCTTCTAGGTTGACTTAGAACAGAAATCTTTGGTTAGCTTTGGCTAAGTGGAGAAGTAGTGTTTCACGGTGACATATGTGATCCTTCCTGACTGTTTGCAGCCCTTTTGATATCAATGCCTTGCTTCTGCTGCTGCTGCCGCCGTCGCTGCTGCTAAGTCGTTTCAGTCGTGTCCGACTCTGTGCGACCCCATAGACGGCAGCCCACGAGGCCCCGCAGTCCCTGGGGTTCTCTAGGCAAGAACACTGGAGTGGGTTGCCATTTCCTCCTCCCATGCATGAAAGGGAAAAGTGAACGTGAAGTCGCTCAGTGGTGTCCGACTCTTAACCACCCCATGGACTGCAGCCTACCAGGCTCCTCCGTCCATGGGATTTTCCACGCAAGAGTACTGGAGTGGGGTGCCATTGCCTTCTCCCATATCTATGCACAAGCCTGCCTAAATAATTGACTTCTAGCTAGCTTCGGGATGCCAATGACCATCCACCCTTACCAGGCAACAGAGAAGAGAAAAACACTTACCACAGGAGGTCCTGGTAAGGAACAAGGAACTAACAAGCTCCCGCCAACCAGGATTCTGCAGAGGTCAACAAGAGGTCAGTAAGAGATGGAAGACTGCAGTCCAGAGGTCCTAGCAACTTCCATCTTGCAGCAGAGACCCAGCATAGTCAAAACGAATTCAATGTTGCAAAAAATAAGTAAACAAATAAAGGACAGAAGTTCTTTGAACACATGACTGAGATTAGGGGTGAGGCAGTACATGTATGGTGCCCGGAAAATCTTAAAGTATGAGAAAGGAAAGAAATTAAAGACAACTATCAAGCTGTCCAAACTGATAAAAACGAAAGATTACACGGTTTTTTCTGTATATATTAGCAGATAATAATCTGAAAAGGAATTAAAAAAAATTCCCTTTCAATAATGTCAACATGAATACAACACTTTGCCATGGATGTAACGAGGATGACAAGACTGGCACACTGGAAATTATACACCCTGGCTGAAAACTATCCTGAATACATGGACAGATATTCCATAACAATGGAAAGACTTAAGATGGCAATACCATGGAATGCATCTTCAATCTGAAATGAAGATTTGATATGATTTGATCGCTCAGAGCTTTTGTGTCATCAATTGTTATTAAAGTATAAATGAGATAGAGAAAGCTGCTGACTTAGACTTGAGGCGGGGTGTACGCCCTGCTGGTCTCTAGCCAGATATTCTACAGGCACTACAAGTCAGCTAAGGAAGGAAAGGCACTGTCTCAGGGAATGGCACCAGGCCCCTCCCCCACGACATGCCTTGAGGTCACATTGGCAGCAGGTGAGTCATCCTGGGCCAAAAACTGATTGACATGAATCTTGAAGAAAGGCAGTATTCCAGGCAAATATATCATTTCCTTAACATAGATTAGGAGAACAAGGTACGAGGAAAACATACTGTTTTGTTCAAGTCGCTTCTGAGCCTATTGGGGGAACCGACCTGAAGCCAGAGTCCAGCGGATATACATAGGATATTTACATCGCTTAAGACAAACATTTCCTCAGGAACAAATGCATTGCTTAGCTCAAGGTTTGTCTGCGAAATTCTTACACATCAGGAGATGGCTCCGAGCTGGGTTTCTACACACAAGAACATGAATGCAAAGGACAAGACTGCACGGCCCATCTGCCCCCCTTCCCCACAGCCAGCAGAATTTCCAAGTGACCTCCTAAGGCCTTCCCCAAAATACAGGGGCACCTCTGGGTTTCCTGTTTCCCTCACTTCGAACACTTTTCTTAAAAAAAAAAAAAAATCCTGCACACTTCTTGATAGAATGCCACAGTGCAAGGAAAACAGGCCTTCAATACTTAAACCTCCCTGTGCCAAACACTTGGGGCTTGGTTTTGTTTTGTTTTGTTTTTTAATTACACCACCACATAATTTAAACTTTTTACAATTTCTAATTATTCAGTACCAAAACACCAAACTTTTATTGCACAAGGTCCCCATGAAAAGGCCCACGCATCAGGACAGCCACAGATTCTGCCATGAAAGGGCAGCAAGGTGCCCTCCCCCCTTCTTTGCTGCCTGGGCGGACACCAGGGTTTGAAATCCATGCACCCTACTAACTTTCTAGGGTGCAATTCGCGGACCCTTCCCTTTCTCATCCTAGCAGGTGCTCCAGGGCCCGCTGGCCTACAAAGTGCCAGAAGCAGGGCTGGGCCAGCCGGCCAGAGTTCAGGGTTCTGTCCCTTGGACTTCCAGGGGACACTAGGCTGCTTGGGAAAACCGTGCAGACTGAGATTCTTCAGCAAAGGGCTGGAGCGGTAAAGGCCTTGACACCAAGGGCAAGGCCTTTCTGCAACCGCCAGGTTGGGGAGCTCCAAGAATGTGCCAACAGGGGGCGGAATACGTGGTTCCCTGCTCCAAGCAGTCCCAGTTCCCTGACCTGTGGCCCACAGCCCTCCACTGCACCCACTAGATGTGGATCCTTGGGGACACAGGAGCGTAGGAAATGGGCGTTCCTAGCCGCAGTGTCGACCCCCGAGAGCACAACTAGGACCAACCCCCCACCCACAGCCATCGAAATCTCGACCCTCGCAGCCCAGGTTTACCCCGCCCCGGGTGCGCTCCCGGCGCATTTCCAGCCGCAGTGGCCACCACCAAGAGCACAACTGGGAAGCCCTCCCCTACCCCCGCCAGGAGCCGAACCCCGCCCCGCGCCACCCGGGTTCACCCCGCCCCTGCCGCACTCCCAGCGCGTTTCCAGCTGCAGTGGGGACCCCCGAGAGCACAACTGTTTCCGCCCCCCACCCCCTCCCGACCGGAACCACGACCCGCGCCGCCCGGGATCGCCCCACCCCTGGCGCGCTCCCGGCGCGTTGCCCACTTCCACCAGGGGCTCCTGGTGAGCCCCGTCCCCAAGCCCGGTTCCAGGAGAGGCTCTCGGACCTCGCTTCTGCCGCCAGGTCAAACACAAGGACAATACATCCACCCCACAGAGACAATTCAAGCTGTCTATGATTTAGGGATAAAACGAGGACTACAAAAAGGAAAGATGTCCTGACCTAGGAGGGCCATGAGAGTCTATAGATCCAAACAAAATTGGGTACCAAGGAAACTTTTTTCCTTGGAACCCGGAAAGCTGGTTCTTTGCATATGCAATGACCAACAATTAGCTTGTTACCCAAGCCTGCCTCGCTGCCACCAACACTCCCCCCCCCCACCACCACCACTTCCCAGGAAAACGGCTCAAAGAAATATTTTAAATCTCAGGCGGAAAACTGGAAGATGTCTTGTCTGTCTGTCTGGATTAAGGTATATGTCAGTGTGAGCCTTGTGTTTTTTGATAATATTGCTCAAGTTCTGAGTTCTGATTTCAATGGTCTCAAGACAAGGCAGCCCTTCCAAATCAAACTGCTGGAAATACAAGAAAACATTGACCTAAATGAATGTCAGAGTCCCGTGAACTGGGAACTAGTCAATATTAAATATCTAGTATTTTTGGTTTTGCTCCTCCACTATAGACATGTCTAAGAGTCAACAACATTAAGCACAACATGTTCATAGTGCCTAGGTTTCTTTTGAGGTAAAAATTGCTCTATTGTTATATGTGTCACAAGCTTGTCAGCAAGAAACTACCTGGAAACGACAACAACAAAAGTAAAAAATGTAAATGTGATATGAGCTTTTAGACAAACTCTTTACAATAATTATACTCTAAAATATCTGCCTCTCATAGTCTTGATTGAAGGCAGAGGAGAAGGGGATGACAGAGGATAAGATGGTTGGATGGCATCACTGACTCGATGGACATGAGTTTGAGCAAGCCCCTGGAGCTGGTGATGGACACGGAAGCCTGGCGTCCTTCAGGCCACGGGGTCCCAAAGAGTCAGACACGACTGAGCAACTGAACTGAACTGAACTAACAAACGTTTCTCCAAGTGTTTTGGTTACCCGCGTTTCTATCCTTGTGACGACAGTGTATTGAATAGCTAGGTAATTTCCAAATAAATGAAAGTTCTGAAACATTCACGACTTGAAAGGACCTCCCTTTTACACAGAAACAAAAGAGATTTTTGACTCTCCATGAATAGTGTCTGGCACCATCCTGACATGTTAAATGTAAGAAAGCAATTGTTTTGTTTTGTTTTGTTCTGTTCTTGGGGGTGGGGGGAGGGGGGCGGGCTATAGCGAATGCCAATATAAAAGTCAGTTCTTGGTTGCTGAAGGGAAATGTATGACTTGTTATTACAAGAAAGTATGTGGAATGCAATGGCACTTGAGGAAGGAAAACAAAGTAGTTCTGTCTTACAGGTGGCCGTTTCAGGATGGGAGAAGCAAAGGAATGGGTACAGAATGGGATAAGGAGGTTGTAGGGAAAGTGGACCCCCAGAAAAGAGTTCTGTGCCTAGCACAAGTTTTCTTGAGATGTCGAAATGCCTTTGCTAATGGAGTTTAAGTTTCTTTACCTCTTAAGTGATCTCTTCTAGGTTGACCTAGAACAGAAATCTTTTGTTAGCTTTGGCTAAGTGGAGAAGTAGTGTTTCACGGTGACAAATGTGATCCTTCCTGACTGTTTGCAGCCCTTTTGATATCGATGCACTGCTTCTGCTGCTGCTGCCGCCGCTGCTGCTGCTAAGTCGTTTCAGTCGTGTCCGACTCTGTGCGACCCCATAGACGGCAGCCCACGAGGCCCCGCAGTCCCTGGGGTTCTCTAGGCAAGAACACTGGAGTGGGTTGCCATTTCCTCCTCCCATGCATGAAAGGGAAAAGTGAACGTGAAGTCGCTCAGTGGTGTCCGACTCTTAGCGACCCCATGGACTGCAGCCTACCAGGCTCCTCCATCCATGGGATTTTCCACGCAAGAGTACTGGAGTGGGGTGCCATTGCCTTCTCCCATATCTATGCACAAGCCTGCCTAAATCATTGACTTCTAGCTAGCTTTGGGATGCCAATGACCATCCACCCTTACCAGGCAACAGAGAAGAGAAAAACACTTACCACAGGAGGTCCTGGTAAGGAACGAGGAACTAACAAGCTCCCGCCAACCAGGATTCTGCAGAGGTCAACAAGAGGTCAGTAAGAGATGGAAGACTGCAGTCCAGAGGTCCTAGCAACTTCCATCTTGCAGCAGAGACCCAGCATAGTCAAAACGAATTCAATGTTGCAAAAAATAAGTAAACAAATAAAGGACAGAAGTTCTTTGAACACATGACTGAGATTAGGGGTGAGGCAGTACATGTACAGTGCCCGGAAAATCTTAAAGTATGAGAAAGGAAAGAAATTAAAGACAACTATCAAGCTGTCCAAACTGATAAAAACGAAAGATTACACAGTTTTTTCTGTATATATTACCAGATAATAATCTGAAAAGGAATTAAAAAAAATTCCCTTTCAATAATGTCAACATGAACACAACACTTTGCCATGGATGTAACGAGGATGACAAGACTGGCACACTGGAACTTATACACCCTGGCTGAAAACTATCCTGAATACATGGACAGATATTCCATAACAATGGAAAGACTTAAGATGGCAATACCATGGAATGCATCTTCAATCTGAAATGAAGATTTGATATGATTTGATTGCTCAGAGCTTTTGTGTCATCAATTGTTATTAAAGTATAAATGAGATAGAGAAAACTGCTGACTTAGACTTGAGGCGGGGTGTACGCCCTGCTGGTCTCTAGTCAGATATTCTACAGGCACTAGCAGTCAGCTAAGGAAAGAAAGGCACTGTCTCAGGGAATGGCACCAGGCCCCTCCCCCACGACATGCCTTGAGGTCACATTGGCAGCAGGTGAGTCATCCTGGGCCAAAAACTGATTGACATGAATCTTGAAGAAAGGCAGTATTCCAGGCAAATATATCATTTCCTTAACATAGATTAGGAGAACAAGGTACGAGGAAAACATACTGTTTTGTTCAAGTCGCTTCTGAGCCTATTGGGGGAACCGACCTGAAGCCAGAGTCCAGCAGATATACATAGGATATTTACATCGCTTAAGACAAACATTTCCTCAGGAACAAATGCATTGCTTAGCTCAAGGTTTGTCTGCGAAATTCTTACACATCAGGAGATGGCTCCGAGCTGGGTTTCTACACACAAGAACATGAATGCAAAGGACAAGCCTGCACAGCCCATCTGCCCCCCTCCCCCACAGCCAGCAGCATTTCCAAGTGACCTCCTAAGGCCTTCCCCAAAATACAGGGGCACCTCTGGGTTTCCTGTTTCCCTCACTTCGAACACTTTTCTTAAAAAAAAAAAAAAAATCCTGCATACTTCTTGATAGAATGCCACAGTGCAAGGAAAACAGGCCTTCGATACTTAAACCTCCCTGTGCCAAACACTTGGGGCTTGGTTCTGTTTTGTTTTGTTTTTTAATTACACCACCACATAATTTAAACTTTTTACAATTTCTAATTATTCAGTACCAAAACACCAAACTTTTATTGCACAAGGTCCCCATGAAAAGGCCCACGCATGAGGACAGCCACAGATTCTGCCATGAAAGGGCAGCAAGGTGCCCTCCCCCCTTCTTTGCTGCCTGGGCGGCCACCAGGGTTTGAAATCCATGCACCCTACTAAGTTTCTAGGGTGCAATCCGTGGACCCTTCCCTTTCCCATCCCAGCGGGTGCTCAAGGGCCCGCTGGCTTACAAAGTGCCAGAAGCAGGGCTGGGCCAGCCGGCCAGAGTTCAGTGTTCTGTCCCTTGGACTTCCAGGGGACACTAGGCTGCTTGGGAAAACCGTGCAGACTGAGATTTTTCAGCAAAGGGGTGGAGCGGTAAAGGCCTTGACACCAAGGGCGAGGCCTTTCTGCGACCGCCAGGTTGGGGAGCTCCGAGAATGTGCCAACAGAGGGCGGAATACTTGGTTCCCTGCTCCAAGCAGTCCCAGTTCCCTGACCTGTGGCCCGCAGCCCTCCGCTGCACCCACTAGATGTGGATCCTTGGGGACACAGGAGCATAGGAAATGGGCGTTCCTAGCCGCAGTGGCGACCCCCGAGAGCACAACTGGGACCGAACCCCCACCCACAGCCATCTAAATCTCGACCCGCGCAGCCCAGGTTTACCCCGCCCCAGGTGCGCTCCCGGCGCGTTTCCAGCCGCAGTGGCCACCACCGAGAGCACAACTGGGAAGCCCTCCCCCACCCCCGCCAGGAGCCAAACCCCGCCCCGCGCCACCCGGGTTCACCCCGCCCCTGCCGCACTCCCAGCGTGTTTCCAGCTGCAGTGGGGACCCCCGAGAGCACAACTGTTACCGCCCCCCACCCCCTCCCGACCAGAACCCCGACCCGCGCCGCCCGGGATCGCCCCGCCCCTGGCGCGCTCCCGGGGCGTTGCCCACTTCCACCAGGGGCTCCTGGTGAGCCCCGTCCCCACGCCCGGTTCCAGGAGAGGATCTCGGACCTCGCTACTGCCGCCAGGTCAAACACGAGGACAATACATCCACCCCACAGAGACAATCCAAGCTGTCTATGATTTAGGGATAAAATGAGGACTACAGAAAGGAAAGATGTCCTGACCTAGGAGGGCCATGAGAGTCTATAGATCCAAACAAAATTGGGTACCAAGGAAACTTTTTTCCTTGGAACCCGGAAAGCTGGTTCTTTGCATATGCAATGACCAACAATTAGCTTGTTACCCAAGCCTGCCTCGCTGCCACCAACACTCCCCCCCCCCACTTCCCAGGAAAACGGCTCAAAGAAATATTTTAAATCTCAGGCGGAAAACTGGAAGATGTCTTGTCTGTCTGTCTGGATTAAGGTATGTGTCAGTGTGAGCCTTGTGTTTTTTGATAATATTGCTCAAGTTCTGAGTTCTGATTTCAATGGTCTCAAGACAAGGCAGCCCTTCCAAATCAAACTGCTGGAAATACAAGAAAACATTGACCTAAATGAATGTCAGAGTCCCGTGAACTGGGAACTAGTCAATATTAAATATCTAGTATGTTTGGTTTTGCTCCTCCACTATAGACATGTCTAAGAGTCAACAACATTAAGCACAACACGTTCATAGTGCCTAGGTTTCTTTTGAGGTAAAAATTGCTCTATTGTTATATGTGTCACAAGCTTGTCAGCAAGAAAGTACCTGGAAACAGCAACAACCAATGTAAAAAATGTAAATGTGATATGAGCTTTTAGATAAACTCTTAACAATAATTATACTCTAAAATATCTGCCTCTCATAGTCTTGATTGAAGGCAGAGGAGAAGGGGATGACAGAGGATAAGATGGTTGGATGGCATCACTGACTCGATGGACATGAGTTTGAGCAAGCCCCTGGAGTTGGTGATGGACACGGAAGCCTGGCGTCCTGCAGGCCACGGGGTCCCAAAGAGTCAGACTCGACTGAGCAACTGAACTGAACTGAACTTACAATCGTTCCTCCAGGTGTTTTGGTTACCTGAGTTTCTATCCTGGTGCTAAACTAAGTGACGACAGTGTATTGAATAGCTAGGTCACTTCCAAATAAATGAAACTTCTTAAACATTCACGACTTGAAAGGACCTCCCTTTTACACAGAAACAAAAGAGATTTTTGACTCTGCATGAATAGTGACTGGCACCATCCGAACATATTAAATGTAAGAAAGCAATTTTTTTGTTTTGTTTTGTTTTGTTCTGTTCTTGCAGGAAGCGGGGTGGGTGCTATTATCACTGATAGGTATGCTCACCAATCTATCAAATGCCAAAATAAGAGTCAGTTCTTGGTTGCTGAAGGGAAATGTATGACTTGTTATTACAAGAATGTATGGAATGCAATCACACTTTAAGAAGGAAAACGAAGTAGTTCTGTCTTACAGGTGGCATTTTCAGGACGGGAGAAGCAAAGGAATGGGTACAGAATGGGATAAGGAGGTTGTAGGGAAAGTAGGCCCCCAGAAAAGAGTTTTGTGCCGAGCACAAGTTTTCTTGAGATGTTGAACTGCCTTTGCTAATGGAGTTTAAGTTTCTTTACCTCTTAAGTGATGTCTTCTAGGTTGACCTAGAACAGAAATCTTTTGTTAGCTTTGGCTAAGAGGAGAAGTATTGTTTCACGGTGACATATGTGATCCTACCTGACTGTTCTCATCCCCTTTGATATCTATGCACTGCTGCTGCTGCTGCTGCAGCTGCTAAGTGGTTCAGTTGAGGCCGACCCTGTGCCACGCCATAGATGGCAGCCCACCAGGCCCCACAGTCCCTGGGGTTCTCTAGGCAAGAACACTGGAGTGGGTTGCCATTTCCTCCTCCTATGCATGAAAGTGAAAAGTGAAAATGAAGTCGCTCAGTGGTGTCCGACTCTTAGCCACCCCATGGACTGCAGCCTACCAGCCTCCTCCGTCCTTGGGATTTTCCAGGAGTGGGGTGCCATTGCCTTCTCCCATATCTATGCACAAGCCTGCCTAAATCATTGACTTCTAGCCAACTTTGGGATGCCCATGACCACCCACCCTTACCAGGCAACAGAGAAGAGAAAAACACCACAGGAGGTTCTGATAAGGAACAAGGAACTAACAAGCTCCCACCTACCAGGAATCTGCAGAGGTCAACAAGAGGTCAGCAAGAGATGAGAGACTGCAGTCCAGAGGTCCTAGCTACTTCCATTTAGCAACAAACACCCAGCATAGTCAAAACGATTTCAATGTTAAAGAATAAATAAATAAATAAATAAAAGGACAGAAGTTCTTTGAACACATGTCTGAATTTAGGGGTGAGGCATTACATATGTGTCCCAGGATAATCTTAAAGTGTCAGAAAGTAAAGAAATTAAAGACAACTATCAAGCTGTCCAAACTGATAAAAATGAATGATTACACAGTTTTATCTGTATACATTAGCAGATAATAATCTGAAAAGGAATTTTAAAAAAATTCCCTTTCAATAATATCAACATGAATAAAACACTTTGCCATGGATGTAACGAGGATGACAAGACTGGCACACTGGAAATTATACACCCTGGCTGAAAACTATCCTGAATACATGGACAGATATTCCATAACGATGGAAAGACTTAAGATGGCAATACCATGGAATGCATCTTCAATCTGAAATGAAGATTTGATATGATTTGATCGCTCAGAGCTTTTGTGTCATCAAGTGTTATTAAAGTATTAAAGAGATAGAGAAAGCTGCTGACTTAGACTTGAGGCGGGGTGGGGGGGGTAGTAAGAGTACCCCCTGCTGGTCTTTAGCCAGATATTCTACAGCACTAGCAGTCAGCTAAGGAAAGAAAGGAACTGTTTCAGGGAATGGCACCAGGCCCTTCCCCCACGACATGCATTGAGATAATATTGGCAGCAGGTGAGTCATCCCGGGCCAAAACTTGATTGACATGAATCTTGAAGAAAGGCAGTATTGCAGGCAAATATATCATTTCCTTAACATAGATAAGGAGAACAAGCTAGGAGGAAAACATGCTGTTTTGTTCAAATCGCTTCTGAGCCTTTTGGGGGAACCGACCTGAAGCCAGAGTCTAGCGGAAATACATAGGATATTTACATCGCTTAAGACAAACATTTTCTTAGGAAAAAATGCATTGCTTAGCTCAAGGTTTGTCTGCGAAATTCTTACACATCAGGAGATGGCTCCGAGCTGGGTTTCCACACACAAGAACATCCATGCAAAGGACAAGCCTGCACAGCCCATCTGCCCTGCTCCCGCACAGCCAGCAGCATTTCCAAGTGACCTCCTAAGGCCTTCCCCAAAATACAGGGGCACCTCTGGGTTTCCTGTTTCCCTCACTTCGAACACTTTTCTTAAAAAAAAAAAAAAAATCCTGCACACTTCTTGATAGAATGCCACAGTGCAAGGAATACAGTCCTTCAATATTTAAACCTCCATTTGCAAAACACTTGGAGCTTGGTTTTGTTTTGTTTTGTTTTTTAATTACACCACCACATAATTTAAAGCTTTTACACGTTCTAATTATTCAGTTCCAAAACACCAAACTTTTATTGCACAGGGTCCTCATGAAAAGGCCCACGCAGCTGGACAGCCACAGATTCTGCCATGAAAGGGCAGCAAGGTGCCCTCCCCCCTTCTTTGCTGCCTGGGCGGCCACCAGGGTTTGAAATCCATGCACCCTACTAAGTTTCTAGGGTGCAATCCGTGGACCCTTCCCTTTCCCATCCCAGCAGGTGCTCAAGGGCCCGCTGGCTTACAAAGTGCCAGAAGCAGGGCTGGGCCAGCCGGCCAGAGTTCAGTGTTCTGTCCCTTGGACTTCCAGGGGACACTAGGCTGCTTGGAAGAACCGCGCAGACTCGGAGATTTTTCAGCAGAGGGGTGGAGCGGTAAAGGCCTTGACCCCAAAGGCAAGGCCTTTCTGCGACCGCCAGGTTGGGGAGCTCCGAGAATGTGCCAACAGAGGGCGGAATACTTGGTTCCCTGCTCCAAGCAGTCCCAGTTCCCTTACCTGTGGTCCGCAGCCCTCCACTGCACCCACGGGATGGCGATCCTTGGGGACCCAGGAGCGGACGAAATGGGCGTTCCCAGCCGCAGTTGCAACCCCCGAGAGCGCAACTGGGAACCCCTCCCCATCCCCCCCCATGAGCCGACCCCCGCCCCGCGCCCTCAGGGTTAGCCCCGCCACTGCCGCGCTCCCGGCGCGTTCCCAGCCTCAGTGGCGACCCCCGGGAGCACAACTGGGACCGACCCCCACCCAAAGCCATCGGAATCTCGACCCGCGCAGCCCGGGTTTACCCAGTCCCGGGTGCACTCCCGGCGCGTTTGCAGCCTCAGTGTCCACCTCTGAGAGCACAACTGGGAAGCCCGCCCCCACCCCCGCCAGAAGCCGACCCCCGCCCCACGCCGCCCGCGTTCGCCCCGCCCCTGCACGGTCCAGGTACCTTCCCAGCTTCTAGCGTTCACGCCCAGGTAGGAGCAGGATGTAGGAGTATGGGAGATGTGTCTGGAGCCTGACAGCCTCAGCTCCGCTCTGGCCTGCCCTTTGGACCTAGGAGCCAGGCCAACTTGCAGAGGGCTTAGGGCCCCATTGTATGCAAACTACCAAGGCCTACCGCAAGGAGAGCTCTGTCCGAGGGAAGGGAAGCTCCCCAGGCTGCATTCCCAAGCTGTTGTTTAGCCGCCCAGACTCAGCGCTGCACAGGGGTAATCAGGCTCTCTGTGCCCGCAGCTTCACACACAGGTGTGTCTCCGTAGGAATCAAGAAAGATCCTGACAGAGTGAGGTTCATTAGAGCTATACTAAAGAGCAAAGGCTTGTCCATGTGGTCTTGCCTTCCCCTGTGCCTTTGGGTCTCCAGGCTCGGCCCCAGCTCCGTGGAAACAACCCCTGAGAAAATATCTTCAAGATCCACTTTTCCCAGTGTCTGGGAACCGGGGTTCATAGGAGGAGAGAAAAGCACGCCTCCATAGGGAACGAAAAGGCAGCCCACCTGCCTGTGTTTTGAAGCCTCTATTTGGAAGGAATGGGTTAGCTTCTCCTAAAGGAGACCTCCAGATCTGCTCAGAAGTCGGTAATTCCAGAGGCAGGGTACTGATTCCTGACTGCCCTTTGCTAGCCTTGCAAAGATATTCCTAGATTCTAGAGTTATTTTCCATGAAGGAGCAGGCTTCGGGAATGTGTCAGACGGGACTGGCTCCTTATTGACCTCAGCTCAGCTATTGCCTTTCCATTCAAACTAGAACAAGGCCCTACTTTATGAAGGGTAAGGGTCTTCTTCTTTGCAAACTGCCAAGGGCTACAGCAATGAGACCTCTGTCAAGGTGAGGGAAGCCTAAGAGGATGGATTCTCAAGCAGGTGCTTTGCCACAAAGCATCAGCACCCCACGGAGAGAATCAAGCTCCCTGTGCACCAATGTTGGGAGTGTAGCTTCACACACAGAGTTGTCTCTATAGGAGCCAACAATGCTCCTGAGAGATTAGGTTCACTAAACCTCTCCTACAGAGCATAGACCTGTCCGTGTGGTTTTGCCTTCCCCTGTGATTTGGGTCCTCAAGGTCTTCCACACCTCCGGGGAAACAGTCCCTGAGAAAAGATCTCCAGGAACCGCTTCTCCGAGGCTGGGAAATGCTGTTCACATGAAGTAAGGCAAGCGAATCTCCTGCAGAGTAAAAGAGGCCTTACAGTCCCTGGAGGAGCAGGCTGCCAGAATGTGTGAAACCTGACTGTTGCCTTACTGGCCTCAGCTCCACCATTGCCTGTTCATCCGAGCTAGCACCCAGGCCTACTTGGAAAAGCGTTTGGGTGCAGATTTCTACAAAGTGCCAAGGGCTACAGCAGTGAGAATTCTCTCAGTGGTAAGGGAGAGCATTTTATGGATTCTCAAGCTGTTTTCTGAATGACAGCGTCAAAATGAACAGAGAGAATCAGGCTCTCTCTGCCCCTATGTTAGGTACGCAGCTTCACACACAGAGGTGTCTCTGTAGGAGCCAAGAATACTCCTGAGAGATGGGGTTCACTAGAGGTCTGCTACAGAGCATAGACCTGTCCATGTGGTCTTGCCTTCCCCTGTGCCTTTGGGCCCCGGGCTCGGCCCCAGCTCCGTGGAAACAACCCCTGAGAAAATATCTTCAAGATACGCTTTTCCCAGAGGCTGGGAACTGGGGTTCATAGGAGGAGAGAAAAGCAAGCCTCCTTCGGGCACGAAAGGCAGCCAACCTGCCTGTGTTTTGAAGCCTCTATTTGGAAGGAATGGGTTAGCTTCTCCTAAAGGAGACCTCCAGATCTGCTCAGAAGTCGGTAATTCCAGAGGCAGGGTGCTGGTTCCTGACTGCCCTTTGCCAGCCTTGCAAAGACATTCCAACATTCTAGAGTTATATTCCATGAAGGAGCAGGCTTCGGGAATGTGTCAGAGGGGACTGGCTCCTTATTGGCCTCAGCTCAGCTATTGCCTTTCCATTCAAACTAGGACAAGGGCCTACTTTATGAAGGGTAAGGGTCTTCTTCTTTGAAACTGCCAAGGGCTACAGCAATGAGACCTCTGTCAAAGCGAGGGAAGCCTAAGAGGATGGATTCTCAAGCAGCTGCTTTACTACAAAGCATCAGCACCCCACGGAGAGAACCAAGATCCCTGTTCCCCAATGTTGGGAGTGTAGCTTCACACACAGAGTTGTCTCTATAGGAGCCAAGAATGTTCCTGAGAGATTAGGTTCACTAAACCTCTCCTACAGAGCATAGACCTGTCCATGTGGTTTTTCCTTCCCCTGTGAGTTGGGTCCCAGAGGTCCGCCACACCTCCGGGGAAACTGTCCCTGAGAAAAGATCTCCAGGAACCGCTTCGCTGAGGCTGGGAAACGCTGTTCACAGGAAGTAAGGCAAGCGAATCTCCTGCAAAGAAAAAGAGGCCTTACTGTCCCTGGAGGAGCAGGCTGCCAGAGTGTGTGAAACCTGACTGTTGCCTTACTGGCCTCAGTTCCACCATTGCCTGTTCCTCCGAACTAGGACCCAGGCCTATTTGGAGAAGCGTTTGGCTGCGGATTTCTACAAAGTGCCAAGGGCTACAGCAGTGAGAATTCTCTCAGCGGTAAGGGAGAGCATTTTATGGATTCTCAAGCTGTTTTCTGAACGACAGGGTCAAAATGAACTGAGAGAATCAGGCTCTCTGTGCCCCTATGTTAGGTACGCAGCTTCACACACAGAAGTGTCTCTATAGGAGCCAAGAATGTTCCTGAGAGATGAGGTTCACTAGAAGTCTGCTACAGAGCATAGACCTGTCCATATGGTTTTGCCTTGCCCTGTGAGTTGGGTCCCCGAGGTCCGCCCCAGCTCAGGGGAAGGAGTCCCTGAGAAAAGATCTCCAGGGACCGCTATTCCCCCAGGCTGGCAAACGCAGTTCACAGGAGGTAACACAAGCGAGCCTCCTGCAAGGCAAAACAGGCCTTAGTCTCCCTGGACGATCAGGCTGCCAGAGTGTGTGAGACCTGACTGGTGCCTTACTGGCCTCAGCTCCGCCATTGCGTGTTTCTCCGAACTAGGACCCAGGCCTACTAGGAGAAGGGTTTGGGTATGGATTTCTAAATACTGCCAAGGGGTATAGCAATGAGAACTGTGTCACGGGTAAGGAAGAGCATTGTATGGATTTTCAAGCTGTTGTTTGAACGACAGCTTCAAAGCTGCACAGAGAGAATCAGACTCTGTGTCTCCATGTTCGGTACACAGCTTCACAGACAGGGGTGTCTCCATAGGAAACAAGAACGTTCCTGACAGAGTGAGGTTCACTAGAGCTCTCCTAGAGAGCAAAGACTTGTCCATGTGGTTTTTCTTGCCCTGTGCGTTTGGGGCTCCAGGCTCGGCCCCAGCTCCGTGGAAACAACCCCTGAGAAAAGATCTTCAAGATCCGCTTTTCCCAGAGGCTGGGATGTGGGGTTCATAGGAGGCGGGAAAAGCAGGCCTCCTTCAGAGAGCAAGAGGCAGCCAAGCGGCCTGCGTTTGGAAGCCTCTATTTGGAAGAATGGGTTAGCTTCCCCTAAGGGAGACCTCCAGATCTGTTCAGAAGTCGGTAATTCCAGAGGCAGGGTGCAGGCTCCTGACTGCCCTTTGCCAGCCTTGCAGAGACATTCCTAGATTCCAGCGTTATTTTCCATGAAGGAGCAGGCTTCGGGAATATGTCAGACTTGACTGGCGCCTTATTGGCCTCAGCTCAGCTCTTGCCTTTCCTTTCAAACTAGGACAAGGGCCCACTTTATGAAAGGTAAGGGTCCTCTTCTTTCCAAACTGCCAAGGGCTACAGCAATGAGACCTCTGTCAAGGCCAGGGAAGCGTAAGCTGATGGATTCTCAAGCAGGTGCTTTGCCACAAAGCATCAGCACCCCACGGAAAGAATCTGGCTCCCTTTGCCCCTACGTTGCGTGTGTAGCTACACGCACAGAGGTGTCTCGATAGGAGCCAAGAATGTTCCTGAGAGAGGAGGTTCACTGTTGGGGGCCAGAGTGAGGCACTCCGCCCATGGCAAAGGTCATGAGGAAGGAGGCTCGACATACGCAAAGGCGGGATCGAGCCTCAGGAGTCCCCCTGGAAATCCTCGAGCATCTACCCCCATAACCAGAGCCTGCCTACCTTACTACTTTGTGCTCTCACCTACACCTCTGACTTTACGGGGGGCTGTCCCCCACCACCTCTTTCGGAGAAGGAGTTAACCTAGAGCTCCAGTTGATAAAAACCCCTGGGTGTGACAAGAGTGTTTTAACCTACAAACTCCTCTGAAGGTTCCCTAGCCTGCCTGACAGGCTTGTCCGGCCACATGTGATTGCTCACAGCCTCCCAACCATGAGAGGCACGAGATGCTTTAAACCTTCTAAAAACAGGTTCCTTAGAAAAGTTAGAAAAGTATTAGTATAAGTATAATGGGCTGATTAGAAATCATATTGGTGAAGGGTTTTTCATTTGTTGAGCCAATGTTTACTGCTAAGTCTCCACATCCCCTGCCCTTATACACATTAATGAATATATAGAAGAAATAAGTATTAACCTTTGATATAAATCACGTTAGACCTTAGGCTAAGTAAATTCTTTCCTTAACTAAAACCCACTACACCCTCACCCTATAGGAATGTAACTTTATTTGGGTGGCGTCTGTTTTAAGAATAATCACCCCTGGAGAAATAAGTGTCCTGGTTGACTGACTGCTGTCACAAGGAGAGGGTCGTAAATTGTCAGCAGGCCCCCCGGCCAGAAGATGATGTAACACCCCTAAGACCTCTGTATACTTTTGTATGAAGCACCTGACTTTGATAAAAGTCAGGACTGCTGACCCCACGTGACTTTTGCATAACACCTCAGTGTATAAAAGTAGACCATGGAAAATAAAGAATTGGGATCAGTTTCTCGAAATACTGGTCTCCCCATGTCTCTCTCTCTCTCTCACTCTGGTTGAGTCTCCATCTGGAGCACGGAACCCACCAAGCTTACTAATTTTGCCTGGGCTTCTAAGATCCGACCGGGGAGGCCTCAGTGTCTCCTCTCCTTCGGGAGAACGGAAGGACGCCTGCAGCCTACGTAAGTGGTGCAAGCTTCTTGTCTTGAAGTTTTATTGGTCCCCCGCGTAAACCAAGCTACTCAGCCTCTTTTCTCCACTGAATTTTCCTACTGAGCTATCCTCATTTTATTACTCTTTATATCCTTAATTAACGTTTAATTAAGCAGTTGTTCCCTGACCCTCGCCTACGCCGTCTCTGCTTCAAATACCCTGGATCAGCTGGGGCTGGACCCCGGCAGTTCACTAGAGATCTCCTACAGAGCATAGACCTGTCCATTTGGTTTTGCCTTCCCCTGTGAGTTGGGTCCCCGAGGTCCGCCCCAACTCCGGGGAAAGAGCCCCTGAGAAAAGATCTCCAGGAACTGCTTTCCGCCCAGGCTGGGAAACGCTGTTCACAGGAAGTAAGGCAAGCGAGCCTCCTGAAGGGAAATAGAGGCCTTACTGTCCCTGGAGGAGCAGGCTGCCAGAGTGTGTGACACCTGACTGGTGCCTTACTGGCCTCAGCTCCGCTATTGCATGTTCATCTGAACTTGAACCCAGGCCTACTTGGAGAAGTGTTTGTGTGCCGATTTCCAGAAACTGCGAAGGGCTACAGCAATGATAACTCTCTCAGTGGTAAGGGAGAGCATTGTGTGGATTCTCAATTTGTTGTTTGAACGACAGCGTTAAAGCTGCACAGAGAGAATCAGGTCTCTGTGTCTCTATGTTGGCTATGCAGCTTCCCACACAGAGATGTCCCCGTTGGAGCCAAGAACATTCCCCATAGACTGAGGTTCACTAGAGCACTCCTAGAGAGCAAAGACTTATCCATGCGGTTTTCCCTTCCCCTGTGCGTGTGGGTCTCTGGGATCAGCCCCTGCTCCTTGGAAACAGCCTCTGAGAAAAGATCTCCAAGAACCTCTTATCCCCCAGGCTGGGAAGCGGAGTTCGCAGGAGGTGGGATAAGCAAGCTTCCTTCGGCAAGAAGAGACAGCCAACCGGCCTGTGTTTGGAAGCCTATATTTGCAAGGAATGGGTTAGTTTCTCCTGACCGAGACCGCCAGATGTGCTGAGAAGATAGAAATTCCAGAGGCAGGGTCGAGGTTCCTGACTGCCCTTTGCCAGCCTTGCAAAGACATTCCCAGATTCTAACGTTATTTTCCATGAAGGAGCAGGCATCGGGAATATGTCAGACTTGACTGGCGCCTTACTGGCCTCAGCTCAGCTACTGCCTTTCCATTCAAACAAGGACAAGGGCCTACTTGGTGAAGGGTAAGGGTCTGCTTCTTTCCAAACTGCCAAGGACTACAGCAATGAGACCTCTGTCAAGGTGAGGGAAGCCTATGCGGATGGATTCTTAGCAGGTGCTTTGCCACAAAGCATCAGCACCCACGGAGAGAATCAGACTCCCTTTGCCACTATGTTGGGTGTGTAGCTTCATGCACAGAGGTGTCTCTGTAGAAGCCAAGAATGTTCCTGAGAGATGAGGTTCACTAGAGCTCTCCTACAGAGCATAGACCTGTCCATGTGGTTTTTTCTTCCCTTGTGAGTTGGGCCCCCGAGGTCCGACCCAGCTCCAGGGAAACAGCCCCTGAGAAAAAATCTCCAGGAACAGCTTTGCGCCCAGGCTGGGAAATACAGTTCACAGGAGGCAAGGCAAGCGAGCCTCCTACAGGGAAAAAGAGGCCTTACTGCTCCTGGACGATCAGGCTGCAAGAGTGTGTGAGACCTCACTTGTGCCTTACTGGCCTCAGCTCCGCCGTTGCCTGTTGTTCCGAGCTAGGACCCAGGCCTACTTGGAGAAGGGTTAGGGTGCGGATTTCTACAAACTGTCAAGGACGACAGCAATGAGAATTCTCTTAGCAGTAAGGGAGAGCATTGTATGGATTCTCAAGCTGTTGTTTGAATGACAGCTTCAAAGCTACACAGAGAGAATCAGGCTCTCTGTTCCCCTATTTTGGCTGTGCAGCTTCACACACAGAATTTGACTCTGTTGGAGCCAGAAATATTCCTGAAAGACTTAGGCTCACCAAAGCTGTCCTCCAGAGCAAAGACATTGGATGTGGTTTTGCCTTCCCTTGTCAGTATGGGTCCCCTAGCTTGGCCCCAGCTCCGGGGATACAGCCTCTGAAAAAAATCTTCCAAGAAGCGATTTTCCTCCAGGCTGTTAAGCGGAATTCGCAGTTTGCAAGTTAAGGAAGCCTGCTTCGTGGAAGAGCAAGCAGCCAACTGGCCCTGTGTTAGGAAGCCTGTATTTGAAAGGAATGGGTTAGCTTCTACAGCGGGAGAACGTCAGATCCGCTCAGGGGACTGAAATACTAGAGTCAGGGTCGAGGTTCTCCCTTGTCCTTTGCGCACCTTGCAAAGACATTCCTAGCTTCTAGCGTTAGTGTCCCTGTAGTAGCAGGCTGCAGGAGCGTGTGATAAATGACTGCCGCGTTCCTGTCCTCAGCTCCGCTATTGACTTTCTATTCGAACTAGAACCCAGGCCTACTTTGAGAGGGGTTAGGGTCCAGTGTTTTCAAACTGCCAAGGGCTACGGCAATGCGAGCTCTGTCAGAGGTAAGAAAAGAGCAATTGGTTGGATTCTTCAGCTGCTGCGTGGCTGCACAGCTTCCGCGCCGCATGGAGAGCATGAGGCTCCTTGTGGCCCTATTTTGGGTATGCAGCAACATGCACACAGAATGTCTGTGTTCACTTATGTACAGGCTTATGAACACTAGAGCTCTCCTACAGAGCAAAGACCACTCAGTTGGCTCCAAGAGATACCTGTCGCGACTCGAGAAGAGAGTGGAGTCCTTTGCTTCCCCTCGAGATGAGGCCTGACTCCCCGGGTGAGTATGGAATGCAACCCCAAATCCCTGTTGCCTATGGAGAGGAACATTAAGTCCTGGATACAAGCCTAGATGAGGTCTAGTTTGCCCTTCAGTGAATGGAGCCCAATCCACAGCTCTCCCTGGCAACTCGAATGGAAGATTAGACTTCCTGGGCCAACACAAGAGGAAGCCTGAATTCCCCGTCGTAACTCGAGAATCCCACCGCAACTCGAGAAAAACCACGTGCTTCCCTCGTCATCGCAAGATGAGGCCCTTTGTCCGCTACAGCATCTCAAGAGAAGTCCCACGTTCCATCCTGAAGTGCGAAACGGTACTTGGCACCCTTGATGCGACCCCAAAAGTTCCGCGACATACCAGACTCACTCAAGGGTGTTGGGGGCCGGCATGAGGCACTCCGCCCATGGCAAAGGTCATGAGGAAGGAGGCTCGGCATACGCAAAGGCGGGATCGAGCCTCAGGAGTCCCCCTGGAAATCCTCGAGCATCTACCCCCATCACCAGAGCCTGCCTACCTTACTACTTTGTGCTCTCACCTACACCTCTGACTTTATGGGGGGCTGTCCCCCACCACCTCTTTCGGAGAAGGAGTTAACCTAGAGCTCCAGTTGATAAAAACCCCTGGGCGTGACAAGAGTGTTTTAACCTACAAACTCCTCTGAAGGTTCTCTAGCCTGCCTGACAGGCTTGTCAGGCCACATGTGATTGCTCACAGCCTCCCAACCATGAGAGGCACGAGATGCTTTAAACCTTCTAAAAACAGGTTCCTTAGAAAAGTTAGAAAATTATTAGTATAAGTATAATGGGCTGATTAGAAATCGTATTGGTGAAGGGTTTTTCATTTGTTGAGCCAATGTTTACTGCTAAGTCTCCACATCCCCTGCCCTTATACACATTAATGAATATATAGAAGACATAAGTATTAACCTTTGATATTAATCACGTTAGACCTTAGGCTAAGTAAATTCTTTCCTTAACTAAAACCCACTACACCCTCACCCTATAGGAATGTAACTTTATTTGGGTGGCGTCTGTTTTAAGAATAATCACCCCTGGAGAAATAAGTGTCCTGGTTGACTGACCGCTGTCACAAGGAGAGGGTCGTAAATTGTCAGCAGGCCCCCTGGCCAGAAGATGATGTAACACCCCTAAGACCTCTGTATACATTTGTATGAAGCACCTGACTTTGATAAAAGTCAGGACTGCTGACCCCGCGTGACTTTTGCATAACACCTCAGTGTATAAAAGTAGACCATGGAAAATAAAGAATTGGGATCAGTTCCTCGAAAGACTGGTCTCCCCATGTCTCTCTCTCTCTCTCACTCTGGTTGAGTCTCCATCTGGAGCGCGGAACCCACCATGCTTACTAATTATGCCTGGGCTTCTAAGATCCGACCGGGGAGGCCTCAGTGTCTCCTCTCCTTCGGGAGAATGGAAGGACGCCTGCGGCCTACGTAAGTGGTGCAAGCTTCTTGTCTTGAAGTTTTATTGGTCCCCCGCGTAAACCAAGCTACTCAGCCTCTTTTCTCCACTGAATTTTCCTACTGAGCTATCCTTATTCCATTACTCTTTATATCCTTAATTAACGTTTAATTAAGCAGTTGTTCCCCGACCCTCGCCTAGCCGTCTCTCCTTCGAATACCCTGGATCAGCTGGGGCTGGACCCCGGCAGGTGGCGCCCGAGACAGGATATTCCAAGGTAAGCTCCCTGCAATTAGGGTCATCAGCTCTATTGCTCCCCCATTCTCGGAACAACTGGGTCATCAGCTCTCTTGTTCCCCCACGGAGCAGTTTGGGTCATCAGCTCTACTGCTCCTCCCTCGGAACAGTTTGGGTCATCAGCCTTCTGTTCCCCCCCCCGGGACAATCTGGGTCATCAGCCCAATTGTTCTTCCAGTTCGGGACGGCTAGGACCCCACTCAAGGGTGCCGCGGACCCCCCTGTAGGATAGACAGGGCGAGAGGAGTGGGAAGTGTTGAAAGTGCTGAAGAGTTAGAGAGAAAAAACGGTTTCTAAAAAGGCTGACAAGAAAGGCCTGATCTTTTGATAGCTAAAAGCAAAATTGTCTATTATACTTAACTTTCTGACATGGTTAACACTGAAACTAAGAATGGCAACTCTTTATACAAGTAATCTTGAAACTTAAAGAGGGTACTGTTAATTTAGATACTTGGGTGAAGGTAAAAAAAAAAAACAACTAAAAACTTATCCTATAAATATGATTAAAAATGTTCTGGACCCTCGTCATGAGGCTGTGGGATAACCTATGGGAGAGGCTATCGCGGTGGATGATAGTGGGTCTCCACCTTCTGTGCAGATCATATTTTCTGCCATTGATGAGGAAAAGGAGGGAGACTGTGCTCTACCTCCCGAGGAGTGAGAGAGCTTACAGGACGCTGCGGCCGGGCGCCCTGGTGAGCCCCCTCTCCCTCTACACAAACCTTTAAAAATTTATCCAACAATTTCTGATTTAAGGCGACTACTCCACCTCCGCTTGCACCTCCCAGGGCCTAAGAATTCCCCAGTTTACATCCAAAGCCTCCCAGAGCATTGCCTAAGGTTGAACAAGATTAAAAGTTTTCTTTTAAACAAAGGAGCTTTTAAAGAATACACAATATACAGAGCCTGCTCCTTGCAAAAAACCCCCTCAGGGGGGCCTCACCCAAGCAAAAAAAAAAAAAAAAAGAGAAAAAGAAAAAAGTGAAAAAGAAAAAAGGAAAGAAAACAGAGAAAGATCTAAAGATAAAAAAAGAACTAAAGAGTGAAAAGGAGAGAGGAACGGAGAAATAAGGAATCAGGGAATGCAGCAAGATAGAAAAAGGAAAAAAGGAAGTTAGAAAAAGAGATACAGAGAGAAAGAGAGGGGGAGAGAGAGAAATAAAGTAAGAAGGAAAAAGGGGGAATGAAAGAGGGAAACAGGAAGGAAATGATAGAAAGTAAAAGAGAAGAGAAGAGGAAGGAAAAAAGATAGAGTGAGGGAAAGAAAACTTGAGAAAGATTTAGAGAAGAAGGAAAAAAAAAAAAAATCAGCAGAGGAGAGAGGAGAGGACTTAGAGGACACTGTGGCCTGACGCCCTGGCGAGCTACCTCCCCCTCTGCGCAAACTTTAAAAAAAAACTTATCCACCACTTTCTGATTTGGGGCGATAGCCGCCGCCTCCGTTTGCGCCTTCCAGGGCCCAAGAGTTCCCCACTTTGCCCCCAAAGCCTCTCAAAGTGTTGCCTAAGCCTGAAAAAGATAAAAAGTTTTTTAAACAGTGGAGCTTTTAAAACAGACTGCATGCACAATATGCAAAGGTGCTCCTTGGAGAAAACCCCCTCAGGGGGGTATCACCCAGGCTAAGAGAAAAGCAGAAAGGTAAGGGGATTTAGCAACAATATTAACCCTTGACAAGCCGGTTACTCCAATTCCAATGGGAGTGGCTGGCCCCCTACCTGAGGGCATTGTAGGACTTGTGCTAGGGCGTAGCTCGCTTTCTTTTCAAAAAATTTCGGTGGTGCACGGTGTAGTAGATTCTGATTATATTGAGAAATTAAAATTTTGACCCCACCGCCTACTAAAACTGTGCAAATTAATAAAGGTCAAACATTAACACAGCTTTTGCTTTTACCTTAGTATCAGACAGGAAAAAACTTGACTTCTCAGGGTAGGAGCCACAGAGTATTTGGATTTAGTGATCTAGCTTTTTGGGTGCAGGAAATTACAGCTCCAAGGCCTTTAAAAGATCTTTTAATTCAAGAAAATAAAATGTCAGGGCTATTAGACACAAGAACAGACATCTCTTAACATTGCTGGAAAAAACTGGCCCAGTTCCTGGCCCACGTATACTACTGAAAATGAGTTGGTGAGATTAGAGAAAGTGGTATGCAGGGTGGGAATGCTGTAGAAAAAAGGGTGAGGGAGAGTTTAAAACCTTGAGGAGTAGTGAGTTCCCCATTGCTGGAAGTATTCAAGCAAAGATTAGATGGTTGCTTGTCATATAAAAAGCTATTGACCAGATTTAGTTTACAAAACGATAATTGGAGAAGCTTATAAAGATGTTGTACAACACCTCTTTACTTGCTTCTCATATTTAAGTCTGCCAAAAGTTTTAAAAACTGCCCCTTTGAAGCGGAGAGATTGTTTACTAACTTTAAATGATTTCCAAAAATTATTAGGGGACATTAATTGGATACGCCCACATTTAAAACTGACTACTGCAGATTTAAAGCCTTTGTTTGATTACTTAAAAAGCGATCCTAATTCCAGTTCTAAGAAAAAGTTGACTAACGAGACAGAGACAGCTCTTGTTAAAGTAGATGAGACTTTAAATGATCAGTTAATTAGGATTAATAATACCAAAAGATGAGATTAAATTATTCTTGCCACAAAACATACACCTACAGGGTGCTTGTGACAAAAAGGCCTGTTGGTTCCATCTACCAGTGACCCCAAGAAAAATAGTTTTATCTTATCCCAGCTTGGTGGCACAATTAATTATAAAAGGAGGAAAAAAGAAGTGTGGAACTTTTTACAAAAAGAAGTAACAAATATAGTAATTCCATTCAATAAGGATCAACTGCAAGTCTTTTACAAAATAGTGATGATTGGCAAGTTGCCCTGATAGATTTCACGGGTCAAATTTTGTTTCATTTGCCCTCAAGCCCCCATAGTAGTTAAAAGTTCAAAAATGTTAGATTGGCAGTTTAAAGATACCTGTGAAACTTTCCAACCCTATGTAGTTCCTATGCTCTCCTTTACCCTATGGGAGAGGGACGTGCTGTCTCAAATAGGAAATACTCAGAGAAGGGTTTTCTCAATTTCTTAGTTATCAACAGGCGGGTACAATTAACAATACTATATATATTATTATTATAAATACATAATATAAATATATTTGCCTAATTGCAGTTTGCCTAATTAGATATGGGTATACATAATTCTATTTATAGATCTATACTTAACTAATTTGTATATAAATTAAAATGTATACTATATATGCATATTATATATATACTGTATAATTAAATGTATATTGCAGTAATATAATGTGTGTGTGGCTGATATTAATTGGTATGGATTGATGCTGTGATGATATATGTTCTATATACTGTATAATTATATTATATATGTGTGACATATATTATTGCAGTACATTGGTTTGTGTTGGTATTAGCTGTGTACGTATTGTATTGCTTTAATATATATTAATTAATAATTATAAAGATTAATTCAAGTATATTGATTTATATATATTAGATGTCAATAAGTTTATACTTGTTGCCATATATAAATACATATATAAATACATTTTGCATTTAGGCATATCTATATACCAAAATGAGATAAGGAGTTTATACATTTGTTATTTAAATTTATACAGAGACCTAAACTAAACATTAGACCTAAATTAACATATCCCTAAATTTATGTTGTTAAAATGTAAATTTTAAAAATTTAAAAAATTAAATTGACAACTGCTTGACAATTCTTTTACCATAAAACCCCCATAGGTGTAATTGGGGTAGCCAGACAAAAAATTGGTTTTATGGCAAAACGGCCCCCCTAGAGTGGGTCCATCTTCCCGCTCAAACTAAAAAAGTAGTGGCTTCTTATCCAGGATTGATAGCTACTTTGATATTAAAAGAAAAAAGCGGAACATTAAATTATTTGGTAAAGAGACATCAGAAATTGTAATTCCATATAATAAGAAACAACTTGATGCTCTTCTAATGTTTGAAAATTGGCAGATTGCTATAGGAAACTATTTTGGTCAAATTTTTGCATCATTTACCTTCACATGTTTTGTTGAATTTTATATCCAGACATCCAGTTATTTTTCCTGTCAGATGTAAACAATCTCCTATTCCAAATGCCCAGATAGTTTTTACTGATGGGTCAGCAAATGGTAAAGCCTCCATAGTCACTAAAAATCACCAAAAGGTTTTAGAAACATGGGAAACTTCAGGTCAAAGAGCTGAAATAACAGCAGTCATAGAGGCTTTTGCTATGTTTGCAGATGAGGAATTTAATCTTTACTCTGATTCTCAGTATATTGTCAGGTTGTTTCCACACATTGAAACAGCAGTTTTGCCTGAAAATAAAACTACCATATTTCATTTGTTAAGTAATTTACAGCAACAAATTTAGAAAAGAAAGAAAATATTTTTTATTGGACACATTTGGGCTCATTCCGGTTTGCCCGGCCCTTTAAATGCCTTTAATGATTTGGCTGACTTGTTAACCAGAAATACAGTGGCTACTGTGATTGAGGAGGCCAGAGCCTCTCACTCACTTCATCATCAATATGCTACTGCTTTAAGATATCAATTCCAAATTCCCAGAGAAACTGCTAGGGAGATTGTGCGCTCTTGCTTACACTGCCCCACTGTTTATAATAGTTTACCTATGGGAGTTAATCCTTGCGGTCTCAAACCTAACGTACTCTGGCAAATGGATGTTAACTCATGTCTCTTCATTTGGAAAACTGTCCTTTGTTCATGTAACTGTAGATACCTTTTCTCACGTTATTATTGCAACTGCTCGTACAGGGGAAGTAGTTAAAGATGTGATACAACATCTCTTTACTTGTTTTTCATATTTGGGCCTGCCAAAAGCTCTAAAAAACTGACAACGCTCCTGCTTACACTTCTAAGTCTTTTCAGGAATTTTGTATAAAGTTTCAAATTAAACATAATACTGTCATCCCTTATAATCCCCAGGGACAGGCCATTGTTGAAAGAGCGCATCAAACATTAAAAATCCAAATTCAAAAACTAAAAGAAGGGGAGTTTAAGTATAGCTCTTCCCATCAAATCTCCCCATCAAACATGCTCTTTTCGTAATAAATATTCTAAATACTAATCTGGCTGGAACTACTGCAATGCTTCGTCATTGGTGCCTAGAGCAATTAAATGCAAAACCATTATTCAAATGGAAGGACCTCTTCTCAGGACAATGGGAGGGTCCTGACCCATTATTAACTAGCGGTCGAGGATGTGCTTGTATTTTTCCAGAGGACGCAGATTCACCAATTTGGGTTCCAGACAGGCCAGGTTCGAGGCACGCGCTTGCTCGCCCCGCCCACCAGGCAGCTCTCGCCTCCGCACTTCCAGCCTCGCCCTGCACCCTCCTCGCTGCACCCCACGACCTAGAGCAAAGAAGTTTGTGCAGCAAGTGAGGGCCAGAGAGGAGAGCGCACCCGCAAAGTGCCATCCAGACCAGCGCGGCGCCCGCCAGCAGGGGAGACAAGATAAACATCGAGATCCCAGCGAGACTGACAGGGCTGCTGCAGCGTGAACTCCAACCAAAAAATAATTCTACTTATTCTGTTTTAGCTTGTCTACCCTCGCCTTATGTTTTCCTTTTTACTAATGACTCCAACAAACTTAATGTATTCATGAATTATTCAGGTGGACCTAACGTGGTAACTTGTGAACAATGTATGCTTTCATCTTGTTTAAACCCTCAATGTAATGTTTGCTCCTTTGTGGTGTTACAATGCCCATCCTATCTTATGGTGCCTATATAATAGCTATGGTCTTGCCGTGTTACAGCAACTACAGGATTTAATGCGATCGCGACGGTTTGTGGGCCTACTTATTTTAGGAATATCAGCTTTAATAGCAGCAATTAGTTCTGTTACTGCGGCAGCAATATCATTGACTCAACAAGTGCATACTGCCCAATATGTTGATACTATGTCTAAAAATGTCTCTTTAACTCTAGCAACTCAGGAAGCTATAGATAGGAAATTAGAGATGAGAGTAGACGCCTTAGAAGAAGCAATTATGCATATTGGGACTGAGTTACAGGCTTTAAAGGTGAAGATGGCTTTGACATGCCACACTGATTACAGGTGGATATGCGTGACATCTTTGAAGGTAAACGAGACAGATTATGAATGGGAAAAGATTAAAAATCATATCTCAGGTGTTTGGAATAGTTCTGATATTGGCCTGGACTTAGGGAAACTTCATAATCAAATACAGACCTTGGAACACTCTCGACTGGATTTTACCACCGCTGGAGCAGCTAATGACTTTTTTCACACCTTCTCTAACTTAATTTCTGGAAAAAACATTCTGTCTAATCTTCTCATAATCATTCTTCCTTGTATTGTCAGGATTCTTCGGCAGAACATTCAGAAGCTCGCGACTGAGCTGCATCTGGCTGTTTTAAGAAATAAAAAAGGGGGAGATGTTGGGGGCCGGCATGAGGCACTCCGCCCATGGCAAAGGTCATGAGGAAGGAGGCTCGGCATACGCAAAGGCGGGATCGAGCCTCAGGAGTCCCCCTGGAAATCCTCGAGCATCTACCCCCATAACCAGAGCCTGCCTACTTTACTACTTTGTGCTCTCACCTACACCTCTGACTTTACGGGGGGCTGTCCCCCACCACCTCTTTCGGAGAAGGAGTTAACTTAAAGCTCCAGTTGATAAAAACCCCTGGGCGTGACAAGAGTGTTTTAACCTACAAACTCCTCTGAAGTTTCTCTAGCCTGCCTGACAGGCTTGTCCGGCCACATGTGATTGCTCACAGCCTCCCAACCATGAGAGGCACGAGATGCTTTAAACCTTCTAAAAACAGGTTCCTTAGAAAAGTTAGAAAATTATTAGTATAAGTATAATGGGCTGATTAGAAATCGTATTGGTGAAGGGTTTTTCATTTGTTGAGCCAATGTTTACTGCTAAGTCTCCACATCCCCTGCCCTTATACACATTAATGAATATATAGAAGACATAAGTATTAACCTTTGATATAAATCACGTTAGACCTTAGGCTAAGTAAATTCTTTCCTTAACTAAAACCCACTACACCCTCACCCTATAGGAATGTAACTTTATTTGGGTGGCGTCTGTTTTAAGAATAATCACCCCTGGAGAAATAAGTGTCCTGGTTGACTGACCGCTGTCACAAGGAGAGGGTCGTAAATTGTCAGCAGGCCCCCTGGCCAGAAGATGATGTAACACCCCTAAGACCTCTGTATACATTTGTATGAAGCACCTGACTTTGATAAAAGTCAGGACTGCTGACCCCGCGTGACTTTTGCATAACACCTCAGTGTATAAAAGTAGACCATGGAAAATAAAGAATTGGGATCAGTTCCTCGAAAGACTGGTCTCCCCATGTCTCTCTCTCTCTCTCACTCTGGTTGAGTCTCCATCTGGAGCGCGGAACCCACCATGCTTACTAATTATGCCTGGGCTTCTAAGATCCGACCGGGGAGGCCTCAGTGTCTCCTCTCCTTCGGGAGAACGGAAGGACGCCTGCGGCCTACGTAAGTGGTGCAAGCTTCTTGTCTTGAAGTTTTATTGGTCCCCCGCGTAAACCAAGCTACTCAGCCTCTTTTCTCCACTGAATTTTCCTACTGAGCTATCCTTATTCCATTACTCTTTATATCCTTAATTAACGTTTAATTAAGCAGTTGTTCCCCGACCCTCGCCTAGCCGTCTCTCCTTCGAATACCCTGGATCAGCTGGGGCTGGACCCCGGCACAAGGGGAACACCGAGGTTCCCGGCACCACTTCATCTGAGACCCTTCTCCTCTCCTGATTGCGACAGGAGGGTCGACTCCCCTTCTCTGTCTGCAAGGGGTTCCCGACCTTCCGGGCGCACCTCAGGATGAGGCCGGTCTCATGAGGAAGTTCGAGACATAGCCTCGTGGGTGGTGCCACATGTCGAAAGACCCCAATTTCACGGTCCACTCTTGAAAAGAAACCGATGCCAGCACACCTCTTTGAAGGCAAACCTGTGGATGAAGGCACAACACGAAGGGGCACTGACACCCGCGTGCATCGTCCAGAAAAACCCGCAGGTCCCACAGACATTTCGACAAGTGGCCTGTCACCCTGTAAACAACTCGAAAGGCAAACGAAGGTCCATTCCTCAACAGAAGACTAGGTGTGACTCTCTTGTCCCTATTCTGCAGGGACCATGGGATCCGAGTCAGAAACGGAGAGCAAGCCTGAGGTTCCTGCGTCCACTCGAGACGAAGCCCTCTTCCATTGCACCACAACCAGTGGAGTCCCGACAGGCCCCTACCAACTCCACAGTATCCCTGAGTTCTCAGAGGCACAAAAAGAAGCTCCGTGAGGTCACAGGCACAAGTCGAGGGACCCCTGGGTTTTCTGCCGTGACTCGAGAAAGATCTCGAGAGTGCCTCAAAATGTGTTGAGTCGCGATTCCCCTACCATGACTCGAGAGCCATGACACGCTCCCCCTCGCCACGCGCATGGAGACCTGACTAACCTGGCACTGCACGAGAGGCTCCATGAGTTCCTCATCGTACCTCGTGAGGAAATCCACACTGGCGCGGCAGCTCGAGGAAACACATGAGAAACCCTGGTCATCGCGAGATGAGGGCCTTATTTGCCTGCATGGCATGGAGACCAATCACGAGTCCTCTCTCCAAACTGAAGAGGAGGCTGGACTCCCTTGAAGCCGCTCAGGGGGCTCCAAGAGATCCGCGTCGCGACTCGAGAGGAGAGCGGAGTCATTGGCTTCCCCTCGAGACGAGGCCTGACTCCCCGGGGGAGCCTGGAATGCAACCCCGAGATCCCCGCCTATCCTGGAGAGGAATATTAGGTCCCGGACACACGCCTAGGTGAGGTCTCTTGGCCCCTGCAATGACTCGAGCGCAACCCCCAGCTTTCCCTCGCAACTCGAGGGGAAGATTGGGCTTCCCAGGGCCAACACAAGAGGAAGGCTGAGATCCCCATCGTAACTCGAGAATCCCGCTGCAACTCGAGAAAAACCACGTGGTTCCCACCTCTTGGCAAGATGAGGCCCTTGCCCGGGACGGCGTCTCAATGGAAGTCCCCTGTTCCGCCCTGAAGGGTGAAACGGTCCTTGACAGCCTACCTGCGACACCCAAAAGTTCCTCGACACGCCGTGTTCCCTCGAGGGGAACACCGAGTGTCCCGGCACTGCTTCATCTGAGACCCTTCTCCCCTCCGGAACGCGACAGGAGAGTCGATTCCCCTGCGTGGTCTAGAAGGGGTTCCTGGCCTTCCCGGCACACCTCAGGATGAGGCCGGTCTCACGAGGAAATTCGAGACCAGCCACGTGGGTGGGGCCACATGCCGAACGCCCCCGATTCCCCAGTCCGCTCTTGAGAAGGACCCGAGGCCCAGACCCCTCTTCGAAGGCAAACCTGTGGGTGAAGGCACAACACGAAGGGGCACTGCCACCCCCGTGCATCGTCCGCAAAGACCCGCGGGTTCCACACACAGCTCGTCGAGGGGCCTGAGACCCCCTGAGCAACTCGAGAGGCCAGCGGGGTTCCCTTCCTCAGACAAGACGAGGCCTGACTCTCCTGTCCCAACTCTGCAGGGACGCTGCGGTCGGAGTCCGAAATGGAGAGGAAGCCTGAGGTTCCTGCCTTCCCTCGAGGTGAGGCCCTCTTCCGTTGCGCCAGACCCAGCGGAGTTCCGAGGGGCCCCGCCACCTCCACAGGATCCCTCGCCTCTCAGAGGCACCCTGGGAAGTTCCCTAAGGTCCCCGGCAGAAGGCGAGGGAAACGAGGGTTTCCCGCCGCCCCCCGAGAAAGACCTCGAGAGTCCTTCTTCAACGCGTCTCGAGGCCCTAGTCCCCTCCCGTGACTCGAGAGCCAGGACGCGCTCCCCCTCGCCACGCGCATGGAGACCTGACTTCCCTGGTGCCGCAAGAGAGGCTCCCTGAGATCCTCGTCGTGCCTCGGGATAAAACCCCCACGGGCGCCGAATCTCGAGGAAACCCCTGAGACGCCCCCGTCCTCGCGAGCTGAGGGCCTTCTTTTCCTGCATGGCCTGGAGAGCAATCCCGGGTCCTCTCTCCAAACTGAAGAGGAGGCTGGACTCCCTTGAGGCCGCTCAGGGGGCTCCAAGAGACCCGCGTCGCGACTCGAGAGGAGAGCGGAGTCCTTGGCTTCCCCTCGAGACGAGGCCTGACTCCCCGGGGGAGCCTGGAATGCAAACCCGAGATCCCTGCCTTCCCTGGAGAGGAATATTAGGTCCCGAACACACGCCTAGGTGAGGTCTCTTCGGCCCTGCAGTGACTCTAGCGCAACCCCCAGCTTTCCCTCGCAACCCGAGGGGAAGATTGGGCTTCCCAGGGCCAACCCAAGGGGAAGGCTGAGATCCCCGTCGTAACTCGAGAATCGTGCCGCAACTCGAGAAAAACCACGTGGTTCCCACCTCTTGGCAAGATGAGGCCCTTGCCGGCGATGGCGTCTCAATTAAAGTCCCCTGTTGCGCACTGAAGGGCGAAACCGTCCCTGACAGCCTTCCTGCGACCCTCAAAAGTCCCCCGACACGCCGGGTTCCCCCGAGGGGAACACCGAGGGTCCCGGCACCGCTTCCTCTGAGCCCCTTCTCCCCTCCTGATCGCGACAGGAGAGGCGATTCCCCTGCGTGGTCTGGAAGGGGTTCCCGGCCTTCCCGGCGCACCTCAGGATGAGGCCGGTCTCACGAGGAAATTCGAGACGAGCCACGTGTGTGGTGCCACATGCCGAACGCCCCCGATTCCCCGGTCCGCCCTTGAGAAGGACCCGAGGCCCGGACCCCTCTTCGAAGGCAACCCTGTGGGTGAAGGCACAACACGAAGGGGCACTGCCACCCCCGTGCATCGTCCGCAAAGACCCGCGGGTTCCACACACAGCTCGACGAGGGGCCTGAGACCCCCTGAGCAACTCGAGAGGCCAGCGGGGTTCCCTTCCTCAGACAAGACGAGGCCTGACTCTCCTGTCCCAACTCTGCAGGGACCCTGCGGTCGGAGTCCGAAACGGAGAGGAAGCCTGAGGTTCCTGCCTCCCCTCGAGGTGAGGCCCTCTTCCGTTGCGCCAGACTCGGCGGAGTCCCGAGGGGCCCCGCCACCTCCACAGGATCCCTCGCCTCTCAGAGGCACCCTGGGAAGTTCCGTAAGGTCCCCGGCAGAAGGCGAGGGAAACGAGGGTTTCCCGCCGCCCCCCGAAAAAGACCTCGAGAGTCCTTCTTCAACGCGTCTCGAGGCCCTATTCCCCTCCCGTGACTCGAGAGCCATGACTCGATCCCCATCGCCACCGCATGGAGACCTGACTTCCCTGGCGCCGCACGAGAGGCTCCCTGAGATCCTCGTCGTGCCTCGGGAGAAACCTCCCATGGGCACCGCAGCTCGAGGAAACCCCTGAGACGCCCCCATCCTCGCGAGCTGAGGGCCTTCTTTTCCTGCATGGCCTGCAGAGCAATCCCGGGTCCTCTCTCCAAACTGAAGAGAAGGCTGGACTCCCTTGAGGCCGCTCAGGGGGCTTCCAGAGACCCGCGTCGCGACTCGAGAGGAGGGCGGAGTCCTTGGCTTCCCCTCGAGACAAGGCCTGACTCCCCAGGGGAGCCTGGAATGCAACCCCGAGATCCCTGCCTTCCCTGGAGAGGAATATTAGGTTCCGGACACACGCCTAAGTGAGGTCTCTTCAGCCCTGCAGTGACTCGAGCGCAACCCCCAGCTTTCCCTCTCACTCGAGGGGAAGATTGAGCTTCCCAGGGCCAACCCAAGAGGAAGCCTGAGATCCCCGTCGTAACTCGAGAATCCCGCCGCAACTCGAGGAAAACCACGTGGTTCCAACGTCTTTCCAAGATGAGCCTCTTGCCCGCTATGGCGTCTCAAGGGAAGTCCCAGTTTCAGTCCTGAAGTGCAAAACAGTACCTGACACCTTTCATGCGACCCCCAGAAGTTCCCCGACACACCGGGTTCCCTCGAGGGAAACACTGAGGGTCCCGACACCGCTTCATCTGAGCCCCTTCTCCCCTCCTGATGGCGACAGGAGTGTCGATTCCCCTGGGTGGTCTGGAAGGGATTCCCGGCCTTCCCGGCGCATCTCAGGATGAGGCCGTCCGCACGAGGAAATTCGAGATGAGCCACGGGGGTGGTGCCACATGCCTATCGACCTCGATTTCCCGGTCCACTCTTGAGAAGAACCCGTTGCACGGACACCTCTTCGAAGGCAACCCTGCGGGTGAAGGCACAACACGAAGGGGCACTGACACTCCCGTGCATCGTCCAGAAACACCCGTGGGTTCCACACACAGCTCGAAGAGGGGCCTGAGACACCCTGAGCAACTCGAGAGGCAAGCGGAGTTCCCTTCCTCAGACAAGACGAGGCCTAACTCTCCGCTCCCATGTCTGCAGGGACCCTGAGGTCGGAGGGTCGGAGTCAGAAACAGAGAGGAAGCCTGAGGTTCCTGCCTCCCCTAGAGATGAGGCCCTCTTCCATTGCGCCAACCACAGCGGAGTCCCGAGAGGCCCCTGCTGATCCAGGGTATTCGAAGGAGAGACGGCTAGGCGAGGGTCAGGGAATAACTGCTTAATTACACTTAATTAAGGATACAAAGAGTAATAGAATAAGGATAGCTCAGTGAGGAAATTCAGTGGAGAAAAGCGGCTGAAATAAGGATAGCTCAGTAGGAAAATTCAGTGGAGAAAAGAAGCTGAGTGGCTTGGTTTACACGGAAAATCAATATAACCCATGACACCAGGTTAGCTCTGACCACGGAGGCCGCAGGCGCCCTCTCGAATAGCCGAAGGTGCCCCACCTTAGACACCCTCTCGAGTGGGTCTTAGAAGCCCAGGCAAATAAATGGTCGCAGAGGACATCTGCGCTCCAGATGGACGCTCAGCTGGAATTTGGGAGAGAGAGTGACATGGGGAGACCAAGTTTCATGAACAAGGCCCGCACTTTATTTTCCAAAGTAGTTTTTATACCTTAAGGTATGCATAGAGGATAATGGGGGAAGGGGTAGAGTCATGCAGCAAGCCAGGCTTTCTTCCTGCAAACTTATCATATGCAAAAGTTCAGGTGATTGACATCATCTTCTGGCCCGGAGGCCTGTTAACATTTTAAGAAACTTATCTTTCTCTAAAGGTGATTATTCCAAAGTCAGGCGCCAGCCTTCCAAAAAGCATTGGACAAAGCTGCATTTTACATTTCTATACACCCATTATATCAATCAATACACTGCCAAGGACACAGTAGGTAAGGAGTATGAAGACTTAGCAGCAAACTGGCTCAACAAGTGAAAAAACCCTTCACCAATACAATTTCTAATTAATCTTTTAACTACTCAAAGGAATCTGTGTTTAGGCAGTTTAGAACATCTCCTGCCTCTCACAGTTGGGAGGCTCTGAACAATCACATGTGGCCGGAAAAACCCATTCAGGCAGGCTAGAGGATTTCCAAAGGAGTTTGTAGGTTAAACACTGTCACACCCAGGAATTATTAACTGGAGCTGTAAGCTAACTCTTTTTCCAGAGAGAGGTAGTGGGAGACAGCCCCCCGTAAAGTCAGAGGTGTAGGTGAAAGCACAAAGCAGAAAGTAGGCAGACTCTGGTTTGGGGGTAGATGCTCGAGAATTTCCAGGGGGACTCCTGAGGCTCGATCCCGCCTTTGCGTATGCCGAGCCTCCTTCCTCATGACCTTTGTCATGGGCGGAGTGCCTCACGCTGGCTCCCGGCAGTGATAGAATTCCAGTTGAGCTATTCCAGATCCTCACTCAATATGCAATATGCCGGCTCCCAGCATCTCCCCCTTTTTTATTTCTTAAAACAGCCAGATGCAGCTCAGTCGCGAGCTTCTGAATGTTCTGCCGAAGAATCCTGACAACACAAGGAAGAATGATTATGAGAAGATTAGACAGAATGTTTTTTCCAGAAATAAAAGTTAGAGAAGGTGTGAAAAAAGTCATTAGCTGCTCCAGCGGCGGTAAAATCCAGTCGAGAGTGTTTCAGGGTCTGGATTTGATTATGAAGTTTCCCTAAGTCCAGGCCAATGTCAGAGCTGTTCCAAACACCTGAGATATGATTTTTTATTTTTTCCCATTCATAATCTGTCTCATTTACCTTTAAAGATGTCACGCATATCCACCGGTAATCAGCGTGGCAAGACAAAGCCATTTTCAGTTTTAAAGCCTGTAAATCAGTCCCAATATGCATTATTGCCTCTTCTAAGGCACCTACTCTCATCTCTAATTTCTTATCTATAGCTTCCTGTGTTGTTAGAGTTAGTGAAACATTTTTAGACATGGTATCAACATATTGGGCAGTATGCACTTGTTGAGTCAATGATATTGCTGCCACAGTAACAGAAGTAATTGCGGTTATTAAAGCTGATATTCCTAAAATAAGTAAGCCCACAAATCGTCGCAATCGCATTAAATCCTGAAGTTGTTGTAACACGGCAAGACTATAGTTATATCAATAAGTGGTTACATTATAAGATAAGGTGGACGTTGTAACACTTACAAAGGAGCAAACATTATATTGAGGGTTTAAACAAGATGAGAGCATACATTATTCACAGGTCACTACATTGGGTCCACCAGTGGCCCCGCTAACTCCACAGCATCCCTCACCTCTCAGGGGCACCCTGGGAAGTTCCCTCAGGTCCCCTGCAGAAGTCGAGGGAAATGAGGGTTTCCTGCCACCACTCGAGAAAGACCTCGAGAGTCCTTCTTCAAAGTGTCTTGAGGCCCTTGTCCCCTCTCTGGACTAGAGAGCAATGATGCGCTCCCCCTCACCTCGTGCATGCAGACCTGGCTTCCCTGGCGCCGCACGAGAGGCTCCCTGAGGTCCTCGTCGTGCCTCGGGAGAAAACCCCCACAGGCGCCGCAGCTCGAGGAAACCCCTGAGACGCCCCCGTCCTCGCGAGCTGAGGGACTTCTTTTCCTGCCTGGCCTGGAGAGCAATCCCGAGTCCTCTCTCCAAACTGAAGAGTAGGATGGATTCCCTTGAGGCGACTCAGTGGGCTCCAAGAGATCTGCGTCGCGGCTCAAGAGGAGAGCGCAGTCCTTTGCTTCCCCTCGAGGCGAGGCCTGACTCCCCGGGGGAGTCTGGAGTGCAATCCCGAGATCCTTGTCTTCCCTTGAGAGGACTATTAGGTCCTGGACACACGCCTAGATGAGGTCTCTTTGGCCTTGCAGTGATTCGAGCACAACATCCAGCTTTCCCTCGCAACTCGAAGGGAAGTTTGGGCTTCCCAGGGCTAACACAAGAGGAAGCCTGAGATCCACGTCGTAACTCGAGAATCCCGCCGCAACTCGAGAAAAACCACGTGGTTCCATCGTCTTCGCAGCATGAGGCCCTTGCCCGCCACAGCATCTCAAAAGAAATCCCACGTTCCTACTGAAGTGCAAAACGGTACTTGGCACCCATGATGGCACCCCCAAAGTTCCCCAACATACAGGCCTCACTCGAGGGTAACACCCATGTTCCTCGCACCACATCATTTGAGCCCCTTCTCCCCTCCTGATTGCAACAGGAGTGTCTTTTCTCCTGCTTTGTGTGGAAGGGGTTACCGATCTTCCCAGCGCACATCAGGATGAGGCCTGTCTCACGAGGAAATTGGAGATGTAGCCTCGTGGGTGGTGCCACATGCGGAAAGACCCCATATCCCGGTCAGCTATTAATAAGAACCCGATGCCCGTACACGTCTTGGAATGCATCCCGTAGGATGAAGCCACAACAAGGAGGGACCCTGAACACCCGTGCATCTTTTGGAAAATTCTGCAGGTTCCACATACAGCTCGACAAGTGACCTGTTACCTCGTGAACAACTCGAGAGGCAAGCTAAGTTTCATTTCTCCACAGAATACGAGGCCTGACTCTCCTGTGCCAACTCTGCAGGAATCCTGAGATCGGAGTCTGAAATGGAGAGGAACCCTGAGGTTCCTTCCTCAACATGAGATGAGGCCCTCTTGTATTATACCACACCCAGTGGAGTCCCGAGAGGCCCCTCCCAACTCCACAGTATCAGTGTCTTCTCAGAGGCACCCTGAGCAACTCCCTGAGGTCACCGGCACAAGTCGAGGGAACACAGGGTATCCTGCCGCAACCCGAGAAAGACCTCAAGAGTCCGTCTTCAACGCGTCTTGAGGACGGATTCCCCTACCATGACTCGAGAGCAATGACACGCTCCCCCTCGCCATGTGCATGGACACCTGGCTTCCCTGGCGCCACATGAGAGGCTCCCTGAGCTCCCCGTCATACCTCGTGAGAAACCCCACACTGGCGCCGCAGCTCGGGAAAACCCACCGTCATCGCGAGATTGGGGACTTCTTTTCCTGCCTGACCTGGAGAGCAATCCCTGGTCTTTTCTCCAAACTTCACAGGAGGCTTTACTCTCTTTAGGCCACTCAATGGGCTCCAAGAGATACCTGTCGCGACTTGAGAGGAGAGCAGAGTACTTTGTTTCCCCTCGAGATGAGGCCTTACCTCGGGTGAGTCTGGAATGCAACCCCGAGATCCCTGTTGCCCCTGGAGAGGAACATTATGTCCTGGACAAAAGCCTAGATGAGGTCTATTTTGCCCTACAGTGACTCGAGAGCAACACCCATCTCTCCCTTGCAATTCGAATGGAAGATTGGTCTTCACTGGGCCAACACAAGAGGAAGTCTGAATTTCCCGTTGTAACTCGAGAATCCCACCGCAACTCTTAAAAACCACGTGGTTCCCCATTCATCGCAATATGAGGCCTTTGCCTGCTACAGAGTCTCAAGAGAAGTCCCATGTTTCGTCATAAAGTTCGAAATGCTACTTGGCACCCTTGATGCGACTCCAAAAGTTCCCCAATATACCGGTCTCACTCCAAGGGAACACCGAAGTTCCTGGCACCACTTCATTTGAACCCTTTCTCCGCTCCTGATCACGGCAGGAAGGTCGATCCCCCTGCTTTGTCTAGAAGGCGTTCCCGACCTTCATGGCGCACCTCAGGATGAGGCCAGTCTCACGAAGAAATTCGAGACCTAGCCTCGTGTTGGTGCCACGTGCCAAAAGACCCCGATTTCTCGGTCTTGCTCTTGATAAGAACCCGATGCCCGGACACCTCTTCTAAGGCAACCCTGTGGATGAAGGCACTACACGAGGGGGCACTGGCAACCCTGTTCATCATCCGGAAAACCCTGCAGGATCCACATACAGCTCCACAACTGGCCTGTCACCCCTTAAACAATGAGAGAGGAAAGCGGAGTTCCCTTCCTCAGACAAGACGAGGCCTGAGTATCCAATCCCAACTCTGCAGGCACGCTTCGATCTGAGTCAGAAATGGAGAGGAAACCTGAGGTTCCTGCCTCAACCCGAGATGAGGCCCTCTTCCATTAAAACAAACCCAGTGGAGTCCCGAGAGGCCCCTCCCATCTCCACAGTATCCCTGACTTCTCATAGGCATTCTGAGAAGCTCCTTGAGGCCATCGGCAAAAGTCGAGGGAAATAAGGGTTTCCTGCCACAACCAAAGAAAGACCTCGAGAGTCCTTCTTCAATGTGTCTTGAGGTCAGATTCCCCTACCATAGCTCGAGAGCAATAATGCACTCCCCCTCGCCACCCACATGGAGACCTGACTTCCCTGGCGCCACACGAGAGGCTCCCTGAGCTCCCCGTCGTACCTCGTGTGAAACCCCACACTGGTGCCGCAGCTCGAGAAAACCCACAAGATCCCTCCGTCATCGCGAGATGAGGGCCATCTTTTCCTGCATGGCCTGGAGAGCAGTCCCAAGTCCTCTCTCCAAACTTCACAGGAGGCTTGACTCCCTTTAGGCCACAAAGTGGGCTCCAAGAGGTGCCTGTCGCGACTCGAAAGGAGAGCGGTGTCCTTGGCTTCCCCTCGAGACGAGGCCTGACTCCCCGGGTGAGTCGAGAATGCAATGCTGAGATCGCTTTCGCCCCAGCAGAGGAACATTAGGTCCTGGACACAAGCCTAGATGAGGTCTATTTGGCCCTGCACTGTCTTGAGAGCAATCCCCAGTTCTAACTCACAATTCGAATGAAAACTGGACTTCCCTGGGCCAGTTGAAGAGGAAGCCTGAATTCCCGGTTGTAACTCGAGAATCCCGCCCCAACTCAAGAAAAACCACGTGGTTCCCACGTCATCGAAAGATGAGGCCCTTGCCCGCTACAGCGTCTCAAGAGAAGTCCCACGTTCCGTATTGAAGAGTGAAAAGTTACTTGGAACCCTTGATGCGACCCCAAAAGTTCCCCGACATACCAGTCTCACTTGAGGAGAACACCGAGGTTCCCGGCACCACTTCATCTGAGACTCTTCTCCCCTTTTGATCGCGACAGGAGGTTCGATTCCCCTGCTTTGTCTGGAAGGCGTTCCCGACCTTCCTGGCGCACATCAAGATGAGGCCAATCTCACGAGGAAATTCGAGACATAGCCTCGTGGGTGGTGCGGCATGCCAAAAGACCCCGATTCCCTGGTCCGCTCTTGATAAGAACCCGGTGGCAGAACCCAACTCGAAGGCAATCCTGTGGAACAAGGCACAACACGAAGGGGCAGTGACACCCCGGTGCATCGTCCAGAAAAACCCGCAAGTTCCACATACAAATCGACAAGTGGCCTGTCACCCCATGAACAACGCGAGAGTCAAGCGGAGTTCCAGTCCTCCACACAAGACGAGGCCTGACTCTCCCGTCCCAACTCTGCAGGGACTCTGCGATCCGAGTCAGATCTGGCGCATTCGAAGCCAGGAGAGGAACCCTGTGGTTCCTGCCTCAACTTGTCATGAGGCCCTCTTCCATTGCACCAAACCCAGTGGAGTTCCGAGAGGCCCCTCCCAACTCCACAGTGACCCTGACTTCTCAGAGGCACGCTGAGAAGCTTCCTGAGGTCACTGGCACAAGTCGATGGAACCCAGGGTTTCCTGCTGCAACCCAGGAAAGACCTCGAGAGTCCTTCTTTAACACGTTTTCAGGCCCAATTCCCCTACCATGACTCGAGAACAATGACGGGCTCCCTCTCACCACGTGCATAGAGACCTGACTGCCCTGGCACCACATGAGAGGCTCACTGAGCTCCCAGTCTTACTTCGTGAGAAACCCCACACTAGCGCCACAGCTCGAGAAAACCTACGAGACGCCCCAGTCATCGGGAGATGAGGGCCTTCATTTCCTGCATTGCCTGGAGAGCAATCTCGTGTCCTCCCTCCAAACACCAGAGGAGGTTTGACTCCCTTTAAGCCACTCAGTGGGCTCCAAGACATTCCCGTCCGACTCGAGAGGAGAGCAGAGTCCTTTGCTTCCCCTCGAGACGAGGCCTGACTCCAGGGTGAGTCTGGAATGCAACCCCGAGATTCCTGTCGCCCCTTGACATGAACATTAGGTCCTGCACACAAGCCTTGGTGGGGTCTCTTTTGCCTTCAGTGACTAGAGCGAACCTCCAGCTTTTCCTCGAATCTCGAATGGAAGATAAGACTTTTGTGGGCCAACACAAGAGGAAGCATGAATTCCCTGTGGTAACTCAAATATCCCACCGCAACTAGAGAAAAACCAAGTGGTTCCCCAGTCATTCCAAGATGAGGCCCTTGCCCGCTGGAGCACCCCAAGAGAAGTCCCACGTTCCAATTTGAAGAGCGAAACGGTACTTGGAACGCGTTATGTGACCCCAAAAGTTACCCGACATACATGTCTCACTTGAGGGAAACACCGAGGTTCCCAGCAGCACTTCATCTGAGCCACTTCTCCCCTCCTGATCGCCACAGGAGGGTCGAATCCTCTGCTTTGTCTGGAAGGGTTTCATGACCTTCGCGGCACACCTCAGGATGAGGCCGGTTTCATGAGGAAATTCGAGACTAGCCACGTGGGTGGTGCCAAATGCTGAACGACCCTGATTTCCCAGTCCGCACTTCATAAGAACACGATGCCCGGACACCTCTTCGAAGGCAACCCTGTGGATGAAGACACAAAACGAAGGGTCACTGACAGCCCCATGCATCATCTGGAAAAACCTGAAGATTCCACACACAGTTTGACAAGGGGCCTGAAACCCCATGAACAACTCGAGAGGCAAGCGGAGTTCCATTCCTCAGAAAAGACATAGCCTGACTCTCCTGTCCCAACTCTGCAGGAACACTACGATCAGAGTCAGAATTGGAGAGGAAGCCTGAGGTTCCTGCCTCCACTCGAGATGAGGCCCTCTTCCATTGCGACAAATCCAGTGGAGTCCCGAGAGGTCCCACCAACTCCACAGCGATTCTCACTTCTCTGAGGCACCATGGGAAGTTCCCTCAGGCCCCGGAAGAAGTCGGGGGAAACGAGGGTTTCCCGCTGCAACCCAAGAAAGACATCGAGAGTCCTTCTTCAACGCGTCTTGAGGCCCTAGTCCCCTCCCATGACTCGAGAAAAATGACGCGCTCCTTCTCGCCACGTGCAAGGAGACATGACTTCCCTGGCGCCGCACGAGAGGCTCCCTGAGATCCTCGTCGTGCCTCGGGAGAAAACCCGCACGGGTGCCGCAGCTCGAGGAAACCCCTGAGATGCCCCCGTCCTCGCGAGCAGAAGGCCTTCTTTTCCTGCCTGGCCTGGAGAGCAATCACGAGTCCTCTCTCAAAAGTGAAGAGGAGGCTGGACTCCTTTGAGGCCACTCAGGGGGCTCCAAGAGACCCGCGTCGCGACTCGAGAGGAAAGTGGAGTCCTTTGTTTCCCCTCGAGGCGAGGCCTGAATCCCCGGGGGAGCATGGAATGCAACCCCGAGATCCCTGCCTTCCCTGGAGAGGAATATTAGGTCCCGGACACACGCCTAGGTGAGGTCTCTTCGGCCCTGCAGTGACTCGAGCGCCACCCCCAGCTTTCCCTCGCAACCCGAGGAGAAGATTGGGCTTCCCAGGGCCAACCCAAGGGGAAGGCTGAGATCCCCTTCGTAACTCGAGAATGCCGCCGCAACTCGAGAAAAACCACGTGGTTCCCACCTCTTGGCAAGATGAGGCCCTTGCCCGCTACGGCGTCTCAAGGGAAGTCCCCTGTTCCGCCCTGAAGGGCGAAACGTTACCTGACAGCCTTCCTGCGACCCCCAAAATTCCCCCGACACGCCGGGGTCCCTCGAGGGGAACACCGAGGGTCCCGGCACCGCTTCCTCTGAGCCCCTTCTCCCCTCCTTATCGCGACAGGAGAGGCGATTCCCCTGCGTGGTCTGGAAGGGGTTCCCGGCCTTCCCGGCGCACCTCAGGATGAGGCCGGTCTCACGAGGAAATTCGAGACGAGCCACGTGGGTGGGGCCACATGCCGAACGCCCCCGATTCCCCGGTACGCCCTTGAGAAGGACCCGAGGCCCGGACCCCTCTTCGAAGGCAACCCTGTGGGTGAAGGCACAACACGAAGGGGCACTGCCACCCCCGTGCATCGTCCGCAAAGACCCGCGGGTTCCATACACAGCTCGACGAGGGGCCTGAGACCCCCTGAGCAACTCGAGAGGCCAGCGGGGTTCCCTTCCTCAGACAAGACGAGGCCTGACTCTCCTGTCCCAACTCTGCAGGGACACTGCGGTCGGAGTCCGAAACGGAGAGGAAGCCCGAGGTTGCTGCCTCCCCTCGAGGTGAGGACCTCTTCCGTTGCCGCAGACCCAGCGGAGTCCCGAGGGGCCCCGCCACCTCCACAGGATCCCTCGCCTCTCAGAGGCACCCTGGGAAGTTCCCTAAGGTCCCCGGCAGAAGGCGAGGGAAACGAGGGTTTCCCGCCGCCCCCCGACAAAGACCTCGAGAGTCCTTCTTCAACGCGTCTCGAGGCCCTAGTCCCCTCCCGTGACTCGAGAGCCTGGACGCGCTCCCCCTCGCCACGCGCATGGAGACCTGACTTCCCTGGCGCCGCACGTGAGGCTCCCTGAGATCCTCGTCGTGCCTCGGGAGAAAACCCCCACGGGCGCCGCAGCTCGAGGAAACCCCTGAGACGCCCCCGTCCTCGCGAGCTGAGGGCCTTCTTTTCCTGCATGGCCTGGAGAGCAATCCCGGGTCCTCTCTCCAAACGGAAGAGGAGGCTGGACTCCCTTGAGGCCGCTCAGGGGGCTCCAAGAGACCCGCGTCGCGACTCGAGAGGAGAGCGGAGTCCTTGGCTCCCCCTCGAGACGAGGCCTGACTCCCCGAGGGAGCCTGGAATGCAACCCCGAGATCCCTGCCTTCCCTGGAGAGGAATAGTAGGTCCCGGACACACGCCTAGGTGAGGTCTCTTCGGCCCTGCAGTGACTCGAGCCCAACCCCCAGCTTTCCCTCGCAACCCGAGGGGAAGATTGGGCTTCCCAGGGCCAACCCAAGGGGAAGGCTGAGATCCCTGTCGTAACTCGAGAATCCCGCTGCAACTCGAGAAAAACCACGTAGTTCCCACCTCTTGGCAAGATGAGGCCCTTTCCCGGGACGGCGTCTCAAGGGAAGTCCCCTGTTCCGCCCTAAAGGGCGAAACGGTCCCTGACAGCCTTCCTGCGACCCCCAAAGGTCCCCCGACACGCCGGGTTCCCTCGAGGGGAACACCGAGGTTCCCAGCACCGCTTCCTCTGAGCCCCTTCTCCCCTCCTGATCGCGACAGGAGAGGCATTCCCCTGCGTGGTCTGGAAGGGGTTCCCGGCCTTCCCGGCCCACCTCAGGATGAGGCCGGTCTCACGAGGAAATTCGAGACGAGCCACGTGGGTGGGGCCACATGCCGAACGCCCCCGATTCCCCCGTCCGCCCTTGAGAAGGACCCGAGGCCCGGACCCCTCTTCGAAGGCAACCCTGTGGGTGAAGGCAAAACACGAAGGGGCACTGCCACCCCCGTGCATCGTCCGCAAAGACCCGCGGGTTCCACACACAGCTCGACGAGGGGCCTAAGACCCCCTGAGCAACTCGAGAGGCCAGCGGGGTTCCCTTCCTCAGACAAGACGAGGCCTGACTCTCCTGTCCCAACTCTACAGGGACCCTGCGGGCGGAGTCCGAAACGGAGAGGAAGCCTGAGGTTCCTGCCTCCCCTCGAGGTGAGGCCCTCTTCCGTTGCGCCCGACCCAGCGGAGTCCCGAGGGGCCCCGCCACCTCCACAGGATCCCTCGCCTCTCAGAGGCACCCTGGGAAGTTCCCTAAGGTCCCCGGCAGAAGGCGAGGGACACGAGGGTTTCCCGCCGCCCCCCGACAAAGACCTCGAGAGTCCTACTTCAACGCGTCTCGAGGCCCTAGTCCCCTCCCGTGACTCGAGAGCCAGGACGCGCTCCCCCTCGCCACGCGCATGGAGACCTGACTTCCCTGGCGCCGCACGAGAGGCTCCCTGAGATCCTCGTCGTGCCTCGGGAGAAAACCCCCACGGGCGCCGCAGCTCGTGGAAACCCCTGAGACGCCCCCGTCCTCGCGAGCTCAGGGCCTTCTTTTCCTGCATGGCCTGGAGAGCAATCCCGGGTCCTCTCTCCAAACGGAAGAGGAGGCTGGACTCCCTTGAGGCCGCTCAGGGGGCTCCAAGAGACCCGTGTCGCGACTCGAGAGGAGAGCGGAGTCCTTGGCTTCCCCTCGAGATGAGGCCTGACTCCCCGGGGGAGCCTGGAATGCAACCCCGAGATCCCTGCCTTCCCTGGAGAGGAATAGTAGGTCCCGGACACACGCCTAGGTGAGGTCTCTTTGGCCCTGCAGTGACTCGAGCGCAACCCCCAGCTTTCCCTCGCAACCCGAGGGGAAGATTGGGCTTCCCAGGGCCAACCCAAGGGGAAGGCTGAGATCCCCGTCGTAACTCGAGAATGCCACCGCAACTCGAGAAAAACCACGTGGTTCCCACCTCTTGGCAAGATGAGGCCCTTGCCCGCCACGGCGTCTCAAGGGAAGTCCCCTGTTCCGCCCTGAAGGGCGAAACGGTCCCTGACAGCCTTCCTGCGACACCCAAAGGTCCCCCGACACGCCAGGCTCCCGCGAGGGGAACTCCGAGGGTCCCGGCACTGCTTCCTCTGAGCCCCTTCTCCCCTCCTGATCGCTACAGGAGAGGCGATTCCACTGCGTGGTCTGGAAGGGGTTCCCGGCCTTCCCGGCGCACCTCAGGATGAGGCCGGTCTCACGAGGAAATTCGAGACGAGCCACGTGGGTGGGGCCACATGCCGAACGCCCCCGATTCCCCGGTCCGCCCTTGAGAAGGACCCGAGGCCCGGACCCCTCTTCGAAGGCAACCCTGTGGGTGAAGGCACAACACGAAGGGGCACTGCCACCCCCGTGCATCGTCCGCAAAGACCCGCGGGTTACACACACAGCTCGACGAGGGGCCTGAGACTCCCTGAGCAACGCGAGAGGCCAGCGGGGTTCCCTTCCTCAGACAAGACGAGGCCTGACTCTCCTGTCCCTACTCTGCAGGGACCCTGCGGTCGGAGTCCGAAACGTAGAGGAAGCCTGAGGTCCCTGCCTCCCCTCGAGGTGAGGCCCTCTTCCGTTGCGCCAGACCCAGCGGAGTCCCGAGGGGCCCCGCCACCTCCACAGGATCCCTTGCCTCTCAGAGGCACCCTGGGAAGTTCCCTAAGGTCCCCGGCAGAAGGCGAGGGACACCAGGGTTTCCCGCCACCCCCCGAGAAAGACCTCGAGAGTCCTTCTTCAACGCGTCTCGAGCCCCTAGTCCCCTCCCGTGACTCGAGAGCCAGGACGCGCTCCCCCTCGCCACGCGCATGGAGACCTGACTTCCCTGGCGCCGCACGAGAGGCTCCCTGAGATCCTCGTCGTGCCTCGGGAGAAAACCCCCACGGGCGTCGCAGCTCGAGGAAACCCCTGAGACGCCCGCGTCCTCGCGAGCTGAGGGCCTTCTTTTCCTGCATGGCCTGGAGAGCAATCCCGGGTCCTCTCTCCAAACGGAAGAGGAGGCTGGACTCCCTTGAGGCCGCTCAGGGGGCTCCAAGAGACCCACGTCGCGACTCGAGAGGAGAGCGGAGTCCTTGGCTTCCCCTCGAGACGAGGCCTGACTCCCCGGGGGAGCCTGGAATGCAACCCCGAGATCCCTGCCTTCCCTGGAGAGGAATATTAGGTCCCGGACACACGCCTAGGTGAGGTCTCTTCGGCCCTGCAGTGACTCGAGCGCAACCCCCAGCTTTCCCTAGCAACCCGAGGGGACGATTGGGCTTCAAGGGGCCAACACAAGGGGAAGGCTGAGATCCCCGTCGTAACTCGAGAATCCCGCCGCAACTCGAGAAAAACCACATGGTTCCCACCTCTTGGCAAGATGAGGCTCTTGCCCGCCACAGCGTCTCAAGTGAAGTCCCCTGTTCCGCTTTGAAGGGCGAAACGGTCCCTGACAGCCTTCCTGCGATCCCCAAAAGTCCCCCGACTCGCCGGGGTCCCCTGAAGGGAACACCGGGGGTCCCGGCACCGCTTCCTCTGAGCCCCTTCTCCCCTCCTGATCGCGACAGGAGAATCAATTCCCCTACTTTGTGTGGAAGGTGTTCACGGCCTTCCCAGCGCACCTCAGGATGATGCTGGTCTCACGAGGAAATTCGAGATTAGCCACGTGGGTGGTGCCACATGCAGAATGACCCCGATTTCCTGGTCCGCTCTTGAAATGAACCCGATGCCCGGACACCTCTTTGAAGGCAACCCTGTGGGGGAAGGCACAAAACGAAGGGGCACTGACACCCCCATGCATCTTCTGGAAACACCCGCAGGTTCCACACACAGCTTGTCAAGGGCCCTGAGACCCCCTGAACGACTCGAGAGGCAAGCAGAGTTCCGTTACTCAGACAAGATGAGGCCTGACTCTCCTGTCCCAACTCTGCAGGGACCCTGCGGTCGGAGTCAGAAATGGAGAGGAAGCCTGAGGTTCCTGCCTCCAATCGAGATGAGGCCCTCTTTCATTTCATCAAACCTAGTGGAGTCCCGAGAGGCCCCTCTAACTCCTCAGTATCCCTCACCTCTCAGAGGCACCTGGGAAGTTCCCTAAAGTCCCCTGTAGAGGTCGATGGAAACGAGTGTTTCCCGCCCCAACCCAAGAAAGACCTTGAGAGTCCTTCTTAAATGCCTCTTGAGGCCCTAGTCCCTCCCATGACTCGAGAGCAATGACGCGATCTGCCTGGCCACACGCATGGAGTCAGGCTTCTCTGGCGCCGCACGAGAGGCTCCCTGAACTCCCCATCATATCTCGTGAGAAACCCCACACTGGCGCCGCAGCTCGAGAAAACCCATGAGACACCCCCGTCATCACGAGAGGAGGGCCATCTTTAACTGCATGGTATGCAGATCAAGCGTGAACCTTCTGTCCAAGCTACACAGGACGCTTGACTCCCTTTAGGCCACTCATTGGGCTCCAAGAGTTACGCGTCCCGACTCGAGAGGATAGTGGAGTCCTTTGCTTCCACTCGAGACGAGGCGTGACCCACCGGGTGAGACTGGAATGCGACCCCGATATCCCTGTCGCCCCTGGAGAGGAACATTACATCCTGGACCCAAGCCTAGATGAGGACTCTTTGCCCTGAAGTGACTCGAGAGCAACCCCCAGCTCTCTCTGACAAGTTGAATGGAAGATTGGACTTCCTGGGCCAACACAAGAGGAAGCCTGAATTCCCCGTTGTAACTCGAGAATCCCGCCTCAACTCGAGAAAAACCACGTGTTTCGCTCGTCATCGCAATATGAGGCCCTTGCCCGCTACAGCATCTCCAGAGAATTCCCACGTTCCGTCTTGAAGTGCGAAACTGAACTTGGCACCCTTGATGCGACCTCAAAAGTGCCGTGACATACCGGTCTCACTCGAGGGGACCACCGAGGTTCCCAGCACCACTTCATCTGAGCCCCTTCGCCCCTTCTGATCGCGACCGGTGGGTCGATTCCCATGCTTTGTCTGCAAGGGGTTCCCGAGCTTCCCGGCGCACCTCAGGATGAGGCCGGTCTCCCGAGGAAATTCGAGACGTAGCCTCGTGGGTGGTACCACATGCTGAAAGACCCCAATTTTCCAGTACGCTCTTGAAAAGAACCCGATGCCCGGACACCTCTTTGAAGGCAACCCTGTGGATGAAGGCACAACACGAAGGGGCACTGACACCCCCGTGCATCGTCCGGAAAAACCCGCGGGTTCCACACTCAGCTCAACAAGTGGCCTGTCACTCCGTGAACAACTCGAAAGGCAAGGGGAAATCCATTCCTCCACAGAAGACGAGGCGTGACTCTCTTGTCCATACTCTGCAGGTACCCTGCGACCCGAGTCAGATATGGAGAGGACCCCTGAGGTTCCTGCCTTCATTCGAGATGAGGCCCTCTTCGATTGCACCAAACCCAGTTGAGTAACGAAAGGCCCCTCCCAAATCCACAGTGTCCCTGACTTCTCAGAGGCACCCTTAGAAGTTGCCTGAGGTCACCGACACAAATCGAGGGAACCCAGGGTTCCCTGCCGCAACCCGAGAAAGCCCTCAAGAGTCCTTCTTCAATGCGTCTTGAGGCCCGATTCGCCTACTATGACTCGAGAGCAATCACGCACTCCCCTTCACCACACGCACGGAGACCTGACGTCCCTAGCACCACACGAGAGGCTCTCTGAGCTCCCCGTTGTACCTCGTGAGAAATCTGATACTGGCGCCGCAGCTGGAGAAAACCCACGAGATGCCCCCGTCATCGTGAGATGAGGGCCTTTTTTCCTGCATGGCCAGGAAAACAATCCCGAATCATCTCCAAACTCCACAGGAGGCTTCACTCCCTTTACGCCACGCAGTGGGCTCCAAGAGATACCCGTCGCGACTCGACAGGAGAGCGGAGTCCTTTTTTTCCCCTCAAGATGAGGCCTGACTCTCCGGGTGAGTCGAGAATGCAACCCTGAGATCCCTGTTGGCCCAGTTCTTGAACACTAGGTCCTGGACACAAGCGTAGATGAGGTCTATTTTGCCCTGCAGTGACTGGAGAGCAATCCCCAGTTCTAACTTGCAACTCGAATGGAATACTGGATTTTCCTGGCGCCACACAAGAGGCTCCCTGAGATCCCCGTGGTACTTCATGAGACACCCCACACTGGCGCCGCAGCTCGAGAAAACCCACGAGACGCCACCGTCATCTCGAGATGAGGGCCTTCTTTTCCTGCATGGCCTGGAGTCCAATCCCGAGTCCTCTCTCCAAACTCCACAGGAGGCTTGACTCCCTTTAGTACACACAGTGGGCTCCAAGAGATACCCATCGCAACTCGAGACGAGAGCGGAATTCTTTGCTTACCCTCGAGGTGAGAACTGACTCCCCGGATGAGTCTGGAATGCAAACCCGAGATCCCTGTCGCCCCTGGAGAGCAACGTTAGATCCTGGACACAAGCCTAGATTAGGTCTCTTTTGCCCTGCAGTGACTCTAGCGCAATCCCCAGCTCCCCCTCGCAACCCGAATGGAAGATTGGATTTCAAGGCCAACAAGAGGAAGCCTAAATTCCCGGTCATAACTCGAGAATCCCGCCGCAACTCGAGCAAAACCACGTGGTTCTCCCGTCATCGCAAGATGAGGCCCTTGCCCGCTACAGCGTTTCAAAAGATGTCCCAGGTTCCGTCTTGAAATGCGAAACGGTACTTGGCACCCTTGATGCGACCCCAAAAGTCCCCCAACACGCCGGTCTCACTCAAGGGGAACACCGAGGTTCCCGGCACCACTTCATTTAAGCCCCTTCTCCCCTCCTGATCGTGACCGGTGGGTCGATTCCCCTGCTTTGTCTGCAAGGGGGCCCGACCTTCCCTGCACAACTCAGGATGAGGCCGGTCTCATGGGGAAATTCGATACGTAGCTTTGTGGGTGGTGCCACTTGCTGAAAGACTCCAATTTCCCGGTCCGCTCTTGATAAGAATCCGATGCTCGGACACCTCTTGGAAGGCAGGCTTGAGTATGAAGGTGCAACACGAAGGGGCACTAACACACCTGTGCATCATCCGGAAAAACGGGCAGGTTACACACACAGCTCGACAAGTGGCCTGTCACCTCGAGAACAACTCGAGAGGCAAGAGGAGTCCCATCCTCCCGAAAAGACGAGGCCTGACTCTCCTATACTAACATGCAGGGACCTTGCGATCTGAGTCAGAAATGGAGAGGAACACTGAGGTTCCTGCTTCAACTCGAGATGAGTCCCTCTTACATTCCACCAAATGCAGAGGAGTCTCGAGAGGCCCCTCCAAACTGCACAGTATCCCTGACTTCTCAGAGGCACTCTGAGAAGCTCCCTGAGGTCGCAGGCACAAGTCAAGGGAACCCTGGGTTTTATGCAGTGACCCGAGAAAGACCTCGAGAGTCCTTCTTCAACCCGTCTTGAGGCCCGATTACCCTACCATGACTCGAGAGCAATGACGAGCTCCCCCTAGCCATCTCATGGGGACCTGACTTCCCTGGCGCCACACGAGAGGCTCCCTGAGCTCCCTCTCGTACCTCGTCAGAAACCCGGCACTAGCGCAGCAGTCTAGAAAACCCACGAGACGCCGCCATCATCGCGAGATGAGGGCCTTCTTTTCCTGCATGGCCTGGAGAGGAATCCCGAGTCCTCTATCCAAACACCACAGGAGGCTTGACTCCCTTTAGGGCACACAGTGGGCTCCAAGAGATACCCATCGCGACTCAAAAGGACAGCGGAGTTCTTTGCTTCCCCTCGAGACGAGGCCTGATTCCCCGGGTGAGTCTGGTATGCAACCCCAAGATCCCTGTCGCCCCTAGGGACGAACATTAAGTCCTGGACACAAGCCTAGATGAGGTCTATTTTGCCCTGCAGTGACTCAAGAGCAATCCCCAGCTCTCCCTTTAAACTCAAATGGAAGATAGGACTTCCCTGGCTCAACACATGAGGAAGACTGTATTCCCCGTCGAAACTCGAGAATCCCGCCACAACTCGAGAAACGCCACGTGGTTCCCCCGTCATCCCAAGATGAGGCCCTTGCCCCCTACAGCGTCTCAAGAGAAGTCCCACGTTCCGTCTTGAAGTGCGAAACGGTATTGGCACCCTTGATGCGACCTCAAAAGTTCCTCGACACACCAGTCTGACTCGAGGAGAACACCGAGGTTCCCGGCACCACTACATCTGGGCCCCTTCTCCCCTCCTGATCGCGACAGGAGGGTCGATTCCCCTGTTTTGTCTTGAAGGGGTTCCCACCTTTCCCGGTGCATCTCAGGATGAGGCCGGTCTCACGAGGATATTCGAGACATAGCCACGTGGATGGTGACACATGCCGAAAGACCCCGATTTCCCGGTCCGCTCTTGATAAGATCCTGATGCCCGGACACCTCTTTGAAGATAACCCTTTTGATGAAGGCACAACACTTAGGGGCACTGACACCCCTGGGTATCGTCTGGAGAAACCCGCAGGTACCACACACAGCTCGAGAAGTGACCTGTCACCCCGTGAACAACTGGAGAGGCAAGCAGAGTTCCATTCCTCCACACAAGAAGAGGCCTGACTCTCCTGTTCGAACTCTGCAGCGAAACTGCGATCCGAGTCAGATCTGGCCCAGGGGAAGTCAGGAGAGGAAACATGAGTTTCCTGCCTCCACTCGAGATGAGGCCCTTTTCCATTGCACCGAACCCAGTGGAGTCCCGAGAGACCCCTCCCAACTGCTCAGTATCCCTGACTTCTCAGAGGCACCCTTAGACCTTCCTGAGATCACCGGCACAAGTCGAGGGAACCAAGGGTTTCCTGCCCCAACCCGTAAAAGACCTCGAGAGTCCTTCTTCAACGCGTCTTGAGGTGCGATTCCCCTACCATGACTCGAGAGCAATGACGCGCTCCCCCTAGCCACGCGCATAGAAACCTGACTTCCCTGGCGCCACAGGAGAGGCTCCCTGAGCTCCCCATTATACCTCGTGAGCAACACCACACTGGAGCCGCAGCTCGAGAATACCCACGAGACGCCCCAGTCCTCACGAGATGAGGGCCTTCTTTTGCTGTATGGCCTGGAGAGCAATCCTGAGTCCTCTCTCCAAACTCCACAGGAGGCTTGACTCATTTTAGGCCACACAGTGAGCTCCAAGATATACCCGTCGCGACTTGACAGGAGAGCGGTGTCCTTGGCTTCCCCTCGAGACGAGGCCTGACTCCCTGGGTGAGTCGAGAATGCAATGCTGAGATCGCTTTCGCCCCAGCAGAGGAACATTAGGTCCTGGACACAAGCCTAGATGAGGTCTATTTGGCCCTGCAGTGTCTCGAGAGCAATCCCCAGTTCTAACTCACAATTCGAATGAAAACTGGACTTCCCTGGGCCAGTTGAAGAGGAAGCCTGAATTCCCGGTTGTAACTCGAGAATCCCGCTGCAACTCAAGAAAAACCACGTGGTTCCCCCGTCATCGAAAGATGAGGCCCTTGCCCGCTACAGCGTCTCAAGAGAAGTCCCACGTTCCGTATTGAAGAGCGAAAAGTTACTTGGAACCCTTGATGCGACCCCAAAAGTTCCCCGACATACCAGTCTCACTTGAGGAGAACACCGAGGTTCCCGGCACCACTTCATCTGAGACTCTTCTCCCCTCTTGATGGCGACAGGAGGTTCGATTCCCCTGCTTTGTCTGGAAGGCGTTCCCGACCTTCCTGGCGCACATCAAGATGAGGCCAGTCTCACGAGGAAATTCGAGACATAGCCTCGTGGGTGGTGCGGCATGACAAAAGACCCCGATTCCCTGGTCCGCTCTTGATAAGAACCCGATGGCAGAACCCAACTCGAAGGCAATCCTGTGGAACAAGGCACAACACGAAGGGGCAGTGACACCCCAGTGCATCGTCCAGAAAAACCCGCAAGTTCCACATACAAATCGACAAGTGGCCTGTCACCCCATGAACAACGCGAGAGTCAAGCGGAGTTCCATTCCTCCACACAAGACGAGGCCTGACTCTCCTGTCCCAACTCTGCAGGGACTCTGCGATCCGAGTCAGATCCGGCGCATTCGAAGCAAGGAGAGGAACCCTGTGGTTCCTGCTTCAACTTGTCATGAAGCCCTCTTCCATTGCACCAAACCCAGTGGAGTTCTGAGAGGCCCCTCCCAACTCCACAGTGACCCTGACTTCTCAGAGGCACGCTGAGAAGCTTCCTGAGGTCACTGGCACAAGTCGATGGAACCCAGGGTTTCCTGCTGCAACCCAAAAAAGACCTCGAGAGTCCTTCTTTAACACGTTTTCAGGCCCAATTCCCCTACCATGACTCGAGAACAATGACGGGCTCCCTCTCACCACGTGCATAGACCTGACTGCCCTGGCACCACATGAGAGGCTCACTGAGCTCCCAGTCTTACTTCGTGAGAAACCCCACACTAGCGCCACAGCTCGAGAAAACCTACGAGACGCCCCAGTCATCGGGAGATGAGGGCCTTCATTTCCTGCATTGCCTGGAGAGCAATCCCGTGTCCTCCCTCCAAACACCAGAGGAGGTTTGACTCCCTTTAAGCCACTCAGTGGGCTCCAAGACATACCCGTCCGACTCGAGAGGAGAGCAGAGTCCTTTGCTTCCCCTCGAGACGAGGCCTGACTCCAGGGTGAGTCTGGAATGCAACCCCGAGATTCCTGTCGACCCTTGACATGAACATTAGGTCCTGCACACAAGCCTTGGTGGGGTCTCTTTTGCCTTCAGTGACTAGAGCGCACCTCCAGCTCTTCCTCGAATCTCGAATGGAAGATAAGACTTTTGTGGGCCAACACAAGAGGAAGCATGAATTCCCTGTGGTAACTCAAATATCCCACCGCAACTAGAGAAAAACCAAGTGGTTCCCCAGTCATTCCAAGATGAGGCCCTTGCCCGCTGGAGCACCCTAAGAGAAGTCCCACGTTCCAATTGGAAGAGCGAAACGGTACTTGGAACGCGTTATGCGACCCCAAAAGTTACCCGACATAGCTGTCTCACTTGAGGGAAACACCGAGGTTCCCAGCAGCACTTCATCTGAGCCACTTCTCCCCTCCTGATCGCCACAGGAGGGTCGAATCCTCTGCTTTGTCTGGAAGGGTTTCATGACCTTCGCGGCACAACTCAGGATGAGGCCGGTTTCATGAGGAAATTCGAGACTAGCCACGTGGGTGGTGCCAAATGCTGAACGACCCCAATTCCCCAGTCCGCTCTTCATAAGAACACGATGCCCGGACACCTCTTCGAAGGCAACCCTGTGGATGAAGACACAAAACGAAGGGTCACTGACACCCCCGTGCATCGTCTGGAAAAACCTGCAGATTCCACACACAGTGTGACAAGGGGCCTGAAACCCCATGAACAACTCGAGAGGCAAGCGGAGTTCCATTCCTCAGAAAAGACATAGCCTGACTCTCCTGTCCCAACTCTGCAGGGACACTACGATCAGAGTCAGAATTGGAGAGGAAGCCTGAGGTTCCTGCCTCCACTCGAGATGAGGCCCTCTTCCATTGCGACAAACCCAGTGGAGTGCCGAGAGGGCCCACCAACTCCACAGCGTCCCTCACCTCTCAGAGGCACCCTGGGAAGTTCCCTCAGGTCCCCGGCAGAAGTCGGGGGAAACGAGGGTTTCCCGCTGCAACCCGAGAAAGACATCGAGAGTCCTTATTCAACGCGTCTTGAGGCCCTAGTCCCCTCCCATGACTCGAGAACAATGACGCGCTCCTTCTCGCCACGTGCATGGAGACATGACTTCCCTGGAGCCGCACGAGAGGCTCCCTGAGATCCTCGTCGTGCCTCGGGAGAAAATCCCCACGGGTGCCGCAGCTCGAGGAAACCCCTGAGATGCCCCCGTCCTCGCGAGGTGAGGGCCTTCTTTTAGTGCCTGGCCTGGAGAGCAATCACGAGTCCTCTCTCAAAAGTGAAGAGGAGGCTGGACTCCCTTGAGGCCGCTCAGGGGGCTACCAGAGACTCGCGTCGCGACTTGAGAGGAGAGCGGAGTCCTTAGCTTCCCCTCTAGACGAGGTCTGACTCCCCGGGGGAGCCTGGAATGCAACCCCGAGAACCCTGCCTTCCCTGGAGAGGAATATTAGGTCCCGGACACACGCCGTGGTGAGGTCTCTTGGGCCCTGCAGTGACTCGAGCGCAACCCCAAGCTTTCCCTCGCAACCCGAGGGGAAGATTGGGCTTCCCAGGGCCAACCCAAGAGGAAGCCTGAGATCCCCGTCGTAACTCGAGAATCCCGCCGCAACTCGAGAAAAACCACGTGGTTCCCACCTCTTCGCAAGATGAGGCCCTTGCCCGCCACGGCATCTCAAGGGAAGTCCTAGGTTCTGTCCTGAAGTGCGAAACAGTACCTGACACCTTTCATGCATCCCCCAAAATTCGCTCACACGCCGGTTTCCCTCGAGGGGAACACCGAGGGTCCCGGCACCACTTCATCTGAGCCCCATCTCCCCTCCTGATCGCGACAGGAGAATCGATTCCCCTACTTTGTGTGGAAGGTGTTTCCGGCCTTCCCGGCGCACCTCAGGATGATGCTGGTCTCACGAGGAAATTCGAGATTAGCCACGTGGGTGGTGCCACATGCAGAATGACCCCGATTTCCTGGTCCGCTCTTGAAATGAACCCGATGCCCGGACACCTCTTTGAAGGCAACCCTGTGGGGGAAGGCACAAAACGAAGGGGCACTGACACCCCCATGCATCTTCTGGAAACACCCGCAGGTTCCACACACAGCTTGTCAAGGGCCCTGAGACCCCCTGAACGACTCGAGAGGCAAGCAGAGTTCCGTTACTCAGACAAGATGAGGCCTGACTCTCCTGTCCCAACTCTGCAGGGACCCTGCGGTCGGAGTCAGAAATGGAGAGGAAGCCTGAGGTTCCTGCCTCCAATCGAGATGAGGCCCTCTTTCATTTCGTCAAACCTAGTGGAGTCCCGAGAGGCCCCTCTAACTCCTCAGTATCCCTCACCTCTCAGAGGCACCTGGGAAGTTCCCTAAAGTCCCCTGTAGAGGTCGATGGAAACGAGTGTTTCCCGCCCCAACCCAAGAAAGACCTTGAGAGTCCTTCTTAAATGCCTCTTGAGGCCCTAGTCCCTCCCATGACTCGAGAGCAATGACGCGATCTGCCTGGCCACACGCATGGAGTCAGGCTTCTCTGGCGCCGCACGAGAGGCTCCCTGAACTCCCCATCATATCTCGTGAGAAACCCCACACTGGCGCCGCAGCTCGAGAAAACCCATGAGATGCCCCCGTCATCACGAGAGGAGGGCCATCTTTAACTGCATGGTATGCAGATCAAGCGTGAACCTTCTGTCCAAGCTACACAGGACGCTTGACTCCCTTTAGGCCACTCATTGGGCTCCAAGAGTTACGCGTCCCGACTCGAGAGGATAGTGGAGTCCTTTGCTTCCACTCGAGACGAGGCGTGACCCACCGGGTGAGACTGGAATGCGACCCCGATATCCCTGTCGCCCCTGGAGAGGAACATTACGTCCTGGACCCAAGCCTAGATGAGGACTCTTTGCCCTGAAGTGACTCGAGAGCAACCCCCAGCTCTCTCTGACAAGTTGAATGGAAGATTGGACTTCCTGGGCCAACACAAGAGGAAGCCTGAATTCCCCGTTGTAACTCGAGAATCCCGCCTCAACTCGAGAAAAACCACGTGTTTCGCTCGTCATCGCAATATGAGGCCCTTGCCCGCTACAGCATCTCCAGAGAATTCCCACGTTCCGTCTTGAAGTGCGAAACTGTACTTGGCACCCTTGATGCGACCTCAAAAGTGCCGTGACATACCGGTCTCACTCGAGGGGACCACCGAGGTTCCCAGCACCACTTCATCTGAGCCCCTTCGCCCCTTCTGATCGCGACCGGTGGGTCGATTCCCATGCTTTGTCTGCAAGGGGTTCCCGAGCTTCCCGGCACACCTCAGGATGAGGCCGGTCTCCCGAGGAAATTCGAGACGTAGCCTCGTGGGTGGTACCACATGCTGAAAGACCCCAATTTTCCAGTACGCTCTTGAAAAGAACCCGATGCCCGGACACCTCTTTGAAGGCAACCCTGTGGATGAAGGCACAACACGAAGGGGCACTGACACCCCCGTGCATCGTCCGGAAAAACCCGCAGGTTCCACACTCAGCTCAACAAGTGGCCTGTCACTCCGTGAACAACTCGAAAGGCAAGGGGAAATCCATTCCTCCACAGAAGACGAGGCGTGACTCTCTTGTCCATACTCTGCAGGTACCCTGCGACCCGAGTCAGATATGGAGAGGACCCCTGAGGTTCCTGCCTCCATTCGAGATGAGGCCCTCTTCGATTGCACCAAACCCAGTTGAGTAACGAAAGGCCCCTCCCAAATCCACAGTGTCCCTGACTTCTCAGAGGCACCCTTAGAAGTTGCCTGAGGTCACCGACACAAATCGAGGGAACCCAGGGTTCCCTGCCGCAACCCGAGAAAGCCCTCAAGAGTCCTTCTTCAATGCGTCTTGAGGCCCGATTCGCCTACTATGACTCGAGAGCAATCACGCACTCCCCTTCACCACACGCACGGAGACCTGACGTCCCTAGCACCACACGAGAGGCTCTCTGAGCTCCCCGTTGTACCTCGTGAGAAATCTGATACTGGCGCCGCAGCTGGAGAAAACCCACGAGATGCCCCCGTCATCATGAGATGAGGGCCTTTTTTCCTGCATGGCCAGGAAAACAATCCCGAATCATCTCCAAACTCCACAGGAGGCTTCACTCCCTTTACGCCACGCAGTGGGCTCCAAGAGATACCCGTCGCGACTCGACAGGAGAGCGGAGTCCTTTTTTTCCCCTCAAGACGAGGCCTGACTCTCCGGGTGAGTCGAGAATGCAACCCTGAGATCCCTGTTGGCCCAGTTCTGGAACACTAGGTCCTGGACACAAGCGTAGATGAGGTCTATTTTGCCCTGCAGTGACTGGAGAGCAATCCCCAGTTCTAACTTGCAACTCGAATGGAATACTGGATTTTCCTGGCGCCACACAAGAGGCTCCCTGAGATCCCCGTGGTACTTCATGAGACACCCCACACTGGCGCCGCAGCTCGAGAAAACCCACGAGACGCCACCGTCATCTCGAGATGAGGGCCTTCTTTTCCTGCATGGCCTGGAGTCCAATCCCGAGTCCTCTCTCCAAACTCCACAGGAGGCTTGACTCCCTTTAGTACACACAGTGGGCTCCAAGAGATACCCATCGCGACTCGAGACGAGAGCGGAATTCTTTGCTTACCCTCGAGGTGAGAACTGACTCCCCGGATGAGTCTGGAATGCAAACCCGAGATCCCTGTCGCCCCTGGAGAGCAACGTTAGATCCTGGACACAAGCCTAGATTAGGTCTCTTTTGCCCTGCAGTGACTCTAGCGCAATCCCCAGCTCCCCCTCGCAACCCGAATGGAAGATTGGATTTCAAGGCCAACAAGAGGAAGCCTAAATTCCCGGTCATAACTCGAGAATCCCGCCGCAACTCGAGCAAAACCACGTGGTTCTCCCGTCATCGCAAGATGAGGCCCTTGCCCGCTACAGCGTTTCAAAAGATGTCCCAGGTTCCGTCTTGAAATGCGAAACGGTACTTGGCACCCTTGATGCGACCCCAAAAGTCCCCCAACACGCCGGTCTCACTCAAGGGGAACACCGAGGTTCCCGGCACCACTTCATTTAAGCCCCTTCTCCCCTCCTGATCGTGACCGGTGGGTCGATTCCCCTGCTTTGTCTGCAAGGGGGCCCGACCTTCCCTGCACAACTCAGGATGAGGCCGGTCTCATGGGGAAATTCGATACGTAGCTTTGTGGGTGGTGCCACTTGCTGAAAGACTCCAATTTCCCGGTCCGCTCTTGATAAGAATCCGATGCTCGGACACCTCTTGGAAGGCAGGCTTGAGTATGAAGGTGCAACACGAAGGGGCACTAACACACCTGTGCATCATCCGGAAAAACGGGCAGGTTACACACACAGCTCGACAAGTGGCCTGTCACCTCGAGAACAACTCGAGAGGCAAGAGGAGTCCCATCCTCCCGAAAAGACGAGGCCTGACTCTCCTATACTAACATGCAGGGACCTTGCGATCTGAGTCAGAAATGGAGAGGAACACTGAGGTTCCTGCTTCAACTCGAGATGAGTCCCTCTTACATTCCACCAAATGCAGAGGAGTCTCGAGAGGCCCCTCCAAACTGCACAGTATCCCTGACTTCTCAGAGGCACTCTGAGAAGCTCCCTGAGGTCGCAGGCACAAGTCAAGGGAACCCTGGGTTTTATGCAGTGACCCGAGAAAGACCTCGAGAGTCCTTCTTCAACCCGTCTTGAGGCCCGATTACCCTACCATGACTCGAGAGCAATGACGAGCTCCCCCTAGCCATCTCATGGGGACCTGACTTCCCTGGCGCCACACGAGAGGCTCCCTGAGCTCCCTCTCGTACCTCGTCAGAAACCCGGCACTAGCGCAGCAGTCTAGAAAACCCACGAGACGCCGCCATCATCGCGAGATGAGGGCCTTCTTTTCCTGCATGGCCTGGAGAGGAATCCCGAGTCCTCTATCCAAACACCACAGGAGGCTTGACTCCCTTTAGGGCACACAGTGGGCTCCAAGAGATACCCATCGCGACTCAAAAGGACAGCGGAGTTCTTTGCTTCCCCTCGAGACGAGGCCTGATTCCCCGGGTGAGTCTGGTATGCAACCCCAAGATCCCTGTCGCCCCTAGGGACGAACATTAAGTCCTGGACACAAGCCTAGATGAGGTCTATTTTGCCCTGCAGTGACTCAAGAGCAATCCCCAGCTCTCCCTTTAAACTCAAATGGAAGATAGGACTTCCCTGGCTCAACACATGAGGAAGACTGTATTCCCCGTCGAAACTCGAGAATCCCGCCACAACTCGAGAAACGCCACGTGGTTCCCCCGTCATCCCAAGATGAGGCCCTTGCCCCCTACAGCGTCTCAAGAGAAGTCCCACGTTCCGTCTTGAAGTGCGAAACGGTATTGGCACCCTTGATGCGACCTCAAAAGTTCCTCGACACACCAGTCTGACTCGAGGAGAACACCGAGGTTCCCGGCACCACTACATCTGGGCCCCTTCTCCCCTCCTGATCGCAACAGGAGGGTCGATTCCCCTGTTTTGTCTTGAAGGGGTTCCCACCTTTCCCGGTGCATCTCAGGATGAGGCCGGTCTCACGAGGATATTCGAGACATAGCCACGTGGATGGTGACACATGCCGAAAGACCCCGATTTCCCGGTCCGCTCTTGATAAGATCCTGATGCCCGGACACCTCTTTGAAGATAACCCTTTTGATGAAGGCACAACACTTAGGGGCACTGACACCCCTGGGTATCGTCTGGAGAAACCCGCAGGTACCACACACAGCTCGAGAAGTGACCTGTCACCCCGTGAACAACTGGAGAGGCAAGCAGAGTTCCATTCCTCCACACAAGAAGAGGCCTGACTCTCCTGTTCGAACTCTGCAGCGAAACTGCGATCCGAGTCAGATCTGGCCCAGGGGAAGTCAGGAGAGGAAACATGAGTTTCCTGCCTCCACTCGAGATGAGGCCCTTTTCCATTGCACCGAACCCAGTGGAGTCCCGAGAGACCCCTCCCAACTGCTCAGTATCCCTGACTTCTCAGAGGCACCCTTAGACCTTCCTGAGATCACCGGCACAAGTCGAGGGAACCAAGGGTTTCCTGCCCCAACCCGTAAAAGACCTCGAGAGTCCTTCTTCAACGCGTCTTGAGGTGCGATTCCCCTACCATGACTCGAGAGCAATGACGCGCTCCCCCTAGCCACGCGCATAGAAACCTGACTTCCCTGGCGCCACAGGAGAGGCTCCCTGAGCTCCCCATTATACCTCGTGAGCAACACCACACTGGAGCCGCAGCTCGAGAATACCCACGAGACGCCCCAGTCCTCACGAGATGAGGGCCTTCTTTTGCTGTATGGCCTGGAGAGCAATCCTGAGTCCTCTCTCCAAACTCCACAGGAGGCTTGACTCATTTTAGGCCACACAGTGAGCTCCAAGATATACCCGTCGCGACTTGACAGGAGAGCGGTGTCCTTGGCTTCCCCTCGAGACGAGGCCTGACTCCCTGGGTGAGTCGAGAATGCAATGCTGAGATCGCTTTCGCCCCAGCAGAGGAACATTAGGTCCTGGACACAAGCCTAGATGAGGTCTATTTGGCCCTGCAGTGTCTCGAGAGCAATCCCCAGTTCTAACTCACAATTCGAATGAAAACTGGACTTCCCTGGGCCAGTTGAAGAGGAAGCCTGAATTCCCGGTTGTAACTCGAGAATCCCGCTGCAACTCAAGAAAAACCACGTGGTTCCCCCGTCATCGAAAGATGAGGCCCTTGCCCGCTACAGCGTCTCAAGAGAAGTCCCACGTTCCGTATTGAAGAGCGAAAAGTTACTTGGAACCCTTGATGCGACCCCAAAAGTTCCCCGACATACCAGTCTCACTTGAGGAGAACACCGAGGTTCCCGGCACCACTTCATCTGAGACTCTTCTCCCCTCTTGATGGCGACAGGAGGTTCGATTCCCCTGCTTTGTCTGGAAGGCGTTCCCGACCTTCCTGGCGCACATCAAGATGAGGCCAGTCTCACGAGGAAATTCGAGACATAGCCTCGTGGGTGGTGCGGCATGACAAAAGACCCCGATTCCCTGGTCCGCTCTTGATAAGAACCCGATGGCAGAACCCAACTCGAAGGCAATCCTGTGGAACAAGGCACAACACGAAGGGGCAGTGACACCCCAGTGCATCGTCCAGAAAAACCCGCAAGTTCCACATACAAATCGACAAGTGGCCTGTCACCCCATGAACAACGCGAGAGTCAAGCGGAGTTCCATTCCTCCACACAAGACGAGGCCTGACTCTCCTGTCCCAACTCTGCAGGGACTCTGCGATCCGAGTCAGATCCGGCGCATTCGAAGCAAGGAGAGGAACCCTGTGGTTCCTGCTTCAACTTGTCATGAGGCCCTCTTCCATTGCACCAAACCCAGTGGAGTTCTGAGAGGCCCCTCCCAACTCCACAGTGACCCTGACTTCTCAGAGGCACGCTGAGAAGCTTCCTGAGGTCACTGGCACAAGTCGATGGAACCCAGGGTTTCCTGCTGCAACCCAAAAAAGACCTCGAGAGTCCTTCTTTAACACGTTTTCAGGCCCAATTCCCCTACCATGACTCGAGAACAATGACGGGCTCCCTCTCACCACGTGCATAGACCTGACTGCCCTGGCACCACATGAGAGGCTCACTGAGCTCCCAGTCTTACTTCGTGAGAAACCCCACACTAGCGCCACAGCTCGAGAAAACCTACGAGACGCCCCAGTCATCGGGAGATGAGGGCCTTCATTTCCTGCATTGCCTGGAGAGCAATCCCGTGTCCTCCCTCCAAACACCAGAGGAGGTTTGACTCCCTTTAAGCCACTCAGTGGGCTCCAAGACATACCCGTCCGACTCGAGAGGAGAGCAGAGTCCTTTGCTTCCCCTCGAGACGAGGCCTGACTCCAGGGTGAGTCTGGAATGCAACCCCGAGATTCCTGTCGACCCTTGACATGAACATTAGGTCCTGCACACAAGCCTTGGTGGGGTCTCTTTTGCCTTCAGTGACTAGAGCGCACCTCCAGCTCTTCCTCGAATCTCGAATGGAAGATAAGACTTTTGTGGGCCAACACAAGAGGAAGCATGAATTCCCTGTGGTAACTCAAATATCCCACCGCAACTAGAGAAAAACCAAGTGGTTCCCCAGTCATTCCAAGATGAGGCCCTTGCCCGCTGGAGCACCCTAAGAGAAGTCCCACGTTCCAATTGGAAGAGCGAAACGGTACTTGGAACGCGTTATGCGACCCCAAAAGTTACCCGACATAGCTGTCTCACTTGAGGGAAACACCGAGGTTCCCAGCAGCACTTCATCTGAGCCACTTCTCCCCTCCTGATCGCCACAGGAGGGTCGAATCCTCTGCTTTGTCTGGAAGGGTTTCATGACCTTCGCGGCACAACTCAGGATGAGGCCGGTTTCATGAGGAAATTCGAGACTAGCCACGTGGGTGGTGCCAAATGCTGAACGACCCCAATTCCCCAGTCCGCTCTTCATAAGAACACGATGCCCGGACACCTCTTCGAAGGCAACCCTGTGGATGAAGACACAAAACGAAGGGTCACTGACACCCCCGTGCATCGTCTGGAAAAACCTGCAGATTCCACACACAGTGTGACAAGGGGCCTGAAACCCCATGAACAACTCGAGAGGCAAGCGGAGTTCCATTCCTCAGAAAAGACATAGCCTGACTCTCCTGTCCCAACTCTGCAGGGACACTACGATCAGAGTCAGAATTGGAGAGGAAGCCTGAGGTTCCTGCCTCCACTCGAGATGAGGCCCTCTTCCATTGCGACAAACCCAGTGGAGTGCCGAGAGGGCCCACCAACTCCACAGCGTCCCTCACCTCTCAGAGGCACCCTGGGAAGTTCCCTCAGGTCCCCGGCAGAAGTCGGGGGAAACGAGGGTTTCCCGCTGCAACCCGAGAAAGACATCGAGAGTCCTTATTCAACGCGTCTTGAGGCCCTAGTCCCCTCCCATGACTCGAGAACAATGACGCGCTCCTTCTCGCCACGTGCATGGAGACATGACTTCCCTGGAGCCGCACGAGAGGCTCCCTGAGATCCTCGTCGTGCCTCGGGAGAAAATCCCCACGGGTGCCGCAGCTCGAGGAAACCCCTGAGATGCCCCCGTCCTCGCGAGGTGAGGGCCTTCTTTTAGTGCCTGGCCTGGAGAGCAATCACGAGTCCTCTCTCAAAAGTGAAGAGGAGGCTGGACTCCCTTGAGGCCGCTCAGGGGGCTACCAGAGACTCGCGTCGCGACTTGAGAGGAGAGCGGAGTCCTTAGCTTCCCCTCGAGACGAGGTCTGACTCCCCGGGGGAGCCTGGAATGCAACCCCGAGAACCCTGCCTTCCCTGGAGAGGAATATTAGGTCCCGGACACACGCCGTGGTGAGGTCTCTTGGGCCCTGCAGTGACTCGAGCGCAACCCCAAGCTTTCCCTCGCAACCCGAGGGGAAGATTGGGCTTCCCAGGGCCAACCCAAGAGGAAGCCTGAGATCCCCGTCGTAACTCGAGAATCCCGCCGCAACTCGAGAAAAACCACGTGGTTCCCACCTCTTCGCAAGATGAGGCCCTTGCCCGCCACGGCATCTCAAGGGAAGTCCTAGGTTCTGTCCTGAAGTGCGAAACAGTACCTGACACCTTTCATGCATCCCCCAAAATTCGCTCACACGCCGGTTTCCCTCGAGGGGAACACCGAGGGTCCCGGCACCACTTCATCTGAGCCCCATCTCCCCTCCTGATCGCGACAGGAGAATCGATTCCCCTACTTTGTGTGGAAGGTGTTTCCGGCCTTCCCGGCGCACCTCAGGATGATGCTGGTCTCACGAGGAAATTCGAGATTAGCCACGTGGGTGGTGCCACATGCAGAATGACCCCGATTTCCTGGTCCGCTCTTGAAATGAACCCGATGCCCGGACACCTCTTTGAAGGCAACCCTGTGGGGGAAGGCACAAAACGAAGGGGCACTGACACCCCCATGCATCTTCTGGAAACACCCGCAGGTTCCACACACAGCTTGTCAAGGGCCCTGAGACCCCCTGAACGACTCGAGAGGCAAGCAGAGTTCCGTTACTCAGACAAGATGAGGCCTGACTCTCCTGTCCCAACTCTGCAGGGACCCTGCGGTCGGAGTCAGAAATGGAGAGGAAGCCTGAGGTTCCTGCCTCCAATCGAGATGAGGCCCTCTTTCATTTCGTCAAACCTAGTGGAGTCCCGAGAGGCCCCTCTAACTCCTCAGTATCCCTCACCTCTCAGAGGCACCTGGGAAGTTCCCTAAAGTCCCCTGTAGAGGTCGATGGAAACGAGTGTTTCCCGCCCCAACCCAAGAAAGACCTTGAGAGTCCTTCTTAAATGCCTCTTGAGGCCCTAGTCCCTCCCATGACTCGAGAGCAATGACGCGATCTGCCTGGCCACACGCATGGAGTCAGGCTTCTCTGGCGCCGCACGAGAGGCTCCCTGAACTCCCCATCATATCTCGTGAGAAACCCCACACTGGCGCCGCAGCTCGAGAAAACCCATGAGATGCCCCCGTCATCACGAGAGGAGGGCCATCTTTAACTGCATGGTATGCAGATCAAGCGTGAACCTTCTGTCCAAGCTACACAGGACGCTTGACTCCCTTTAGGCCACTCATTGGGCTCCAAGAGTTACGCGTCCCGACTCGAGAGGATAGTGGAGTCCTTTGCTTCCACTCGAGACGAGGCGTGACCCACCGGGTGAGACTGGAATGCGACCCCGATATCCCTGTCGCCCCTGGAGAGGAACATTACGTCCTGGACCCAAGCCTAGATGAGGACTCTTTGCCCTGAAGTGACTCGAGAGCAACCCCCAGCTCTCTCTGACAAGTTGAATGGAAGATTGGACTTCCTGGGCCAACACAAGAGGAAGCCTGAATTCCCCGTTGTAACTCGAGAATCCCGCCTCAACTCGAGAAAAACCACGTGTTTCGCTCGTCATCGCAATATGAGGCCCTTGCCCGCTACAGCATCTCCAGAGAATTCCCACGTTCCGTCTTGAAGTGCGAAACTGTACTTGGCACCCTTGATGCGACCTCAAAAGTGCCGTGACATACCGGTCTCACTCGAGGGGACCACCGAGGTTCCCAGCACCACTTCATCTGAGCCCCTTCGCCCCTTCTGATCGCGACCGGTGGGTCGATTCCCATGCTTTGTCTGCAAGGGGTTCCCGAGCTTCCCGGCGCACCTCAGGATGAGGCCGGTCTCCCGAGGAAATTCGAGACGTAGCCTCGTGGGTGGTACCACATGCTGAAAGACCCCAATTTTCCGGTACGCTCTTGAAAAGAACCCGATGCCCGGACACCTCTTTGAAGGCAACCCTGTGGATGAAGGCACAACACGAAGGGGCACTGACACCCCCGTGCATCGTCCGGAAAAACCCGCGGGTTCCACACTCAGCTCAACAAGTGGCCTGTCACTCCGTGAACAACTCGAAAGGCAAGGGGAAATCCATTCCTCCACAGAAGACGAGGCGTGACTCTCTTGTCCATACTCTGCAGGTACCCTGCGACCCGAGTCAGATATGGAGAGGACCCCTGAGGTTCCTGCCTCCATTCGAGATGAGGCCCTCTTCGATTGCACCAAACCCAGTTGAGTAACGAAAGGCCCCTCCCAAATCCACAGTGTCCCTGACTTCTCAGAGGCACCCTTAGAAGTTGCCTGAGGTCACCGACACAAATCGAGGGAACCCAGGGTTCCCTGCCGCAACCCGAGAAAGCCCTCAAGAGTCCTTCTTCAATGCGTCTTGAGGCCCGATTCGCCTACTATGACTCGAGAGCAATCACGCACTCCCCTTCACCACACGCACGGAGACCTGACGTCCCTAGCACCACACGAGAGGCTCTCTGAGCTCCCCGTTGTACCTCGTGAGAAATCTGATACTGGCGCCGCAGCTGGAGAAAACCCACGAGATGCCCCCGTCATCATGAGATGAGGGCCTTTTTTCCTGCATGGCCAGGAAAACAATCCCGAATCATCTCCAAACTCCACAGGAGGCTTCACTCCCTTTACGCCATGCAGTGGGCTCCAAGAGATACCCGTCGCGACTCGACAGGAGAGCGGAGTCCTTTTTTTCCCCTCAAGACGAGGCCTGACTCTCCGGGTGAGTCGAGAATGCAACCCTGAGATCCCTGTTGGCCCAGTTCTGGAACACTAGGTCCTGGACACAAGCGTAGATGAGGTCTATTTTGCCCTGCAGTGACTGGAGAGCAATCCCCAGTTCTAACTTGCAACTCGAATGGAATACTGGATTTTCCTGGCGCCACACAAGAGGCTCCCTGAGATCCCCGTGGTACTTCATGAGACACCCCACACTGGCGCCGCAGCTCGAGAAAACCCACGAGACGCCACCGTCATCTCGAGATGAGGGCCTTCTTTTCCTGCATGGCCTGGAGTCCAATCCCGAGTCCTCTCTCCAAACTCCACAGGAGGCTTGACTCCCTTTAGTACACACAGTGGGCTCCAAGAGATACCCATCGCGACTCGAGACGAGAGCGGAATTCTTTGCTTACCCTCGAGGTGAGAACTGACTCCCCGGATGAGTCTGGAATGCAAACCCGAGATCCCTGTCGCCCCTGGAGAGCAACGTTAGATCCTGGACACAAGCCTAGATTAGGTCTCTTTTGCCCTGCAGTGACTCTAGCGCAATCCCCAGCTCCCCCTCGCAACCCGAATGGAAGATTGGATTTCAAGGCCAACAAGAGGAAGCCTAAATTCCCGGTCATAACTCGAGAATCCCGCCGCAACTCGAGCAAAACCACGTGGTTCTCCCGTCATCGCAAGATGAGGCCCTTGCCCGCTACAGCGTTTCAAAAGATGTCCCAGGTTCCGTCTTGAAATGCGAAACGGTACTTGGCACCCTTGATGCGACCCCAAAAGTCCCCCAACACGCCGGTCTCACTCAAGGGGAACACCGAGGTTCCCGGCACCACTTCATTTAAGCCCCTTCTCCCCTCCTGATCGTGACCGGTGGGTCGATTCCCCTGCTTTGTCTGCAAGGGGGCCCGACCTTCCCTGCACAACTCAGGATGAGGCCGGTCTCATGGGGAAATTCGATACGTAGCTTTGTGGGTGGTGCCACTTGCTGAAAGACTCCAATTTCCCGGTCCGCTCTTGATAAGAATCCGATGCTCGGACACCTCTTGGAAGGCAGGCTTGAGTATGAAGGTGCAACACGAAGGGGCACTAACACACCTGTGCATCATCCGGAAAAACGGGCAGGTTACACACACAGCTCGACAAGTGGCCTGTCACCTCGAGAACAACTCGAGAGGCAAGAGGAGTCCCATCCTCCCGAAAAGACGAGGCCTGACTCTCCTATACTAACATGCAGGGACCTTGCAATCTGAGTCAGAAATGGAGAGGAACACTGAGGTTCCTGCTTCAACTCGAGATGAGTCCCTCTTACATTCCACCAAATGCAGAGGAGTCTCGAGAGGCCCCTCCAAACTGCACAGTATCCCTGACTTCTCAGAGGCACTCTGAGAAGCTCCCTGAGGTCGCAGGCACAAGTCAAGGGAACCCTGGGTTTTATGCAGTGACCCGAGAAAGACCTCGAGAGTCCTTCTTCAACCCGTCTTGAGGCCCGATTACCCTACCATGACTCGAGAGCAATGACGATCTCCCCCTAGCCATCTCATGGGGACCTGACTTCCCTGGCGCCACACGAGAGGCTCCCTGAGCTCCCTCTCGTACCTCGTCAGAAACCCGGCACTAGCGCAGCAGTCTAGAAAACCCACGAGACGCCGCCATCATCGCGAGATGAGGGCCTTCTTTTCCTGCATGGCCTGGAGAGGAATCCCGAGTCCTCTATCCAAACACCACAGGAGGCTTGACTCCCTTTAGGGCACACAGTGGGCTCCAAGAGATACCCATCGCGACTCAAAAGGACAGCGGAGTTCTTTGCTTCCCCTCGAGGCCTGATTCCCCGGGTGAGTCTGGTATGCAACCCCAAGATCCCTGTCGCCCCTAGGGACGAACATTAAGTCCTGGACACAAGCCTAGATGAGGTCTATTTTGCCCTGCAGTGACTCAAGAGCAATCCCCAGCTCTCCCTTTAAACTCAAATGGAAGATAGGACTTCCCTGGCTCAACACATGAGGAAGACTGTATTCCCCGTCGAAACTCGAGAATCCCGCCACAACTCGAGAAACGCCACGTGGTTCCCCCGTCATCCCAAGATGAGGCCCTTGCCCCCTACAGCGTCTCAAGAGAAGTCCCACGTTCCGTCTTGAAGTGCGAAACGGTATTGGCACCCTTGATGCGACCTCAAAAGTTCCTCGACACACCAGTCTGACTCGAGGAGAACACCGAGGTTCCCGGCACCACTACATCTGGGAACCTTCTCCCCTCCTGATCGCGACAGGAGGGTCGATTCCCCTGTTTTGTCTTGAAGGGGTTCCCACCTTTCCCGGTGCATCTCAGGATGAGGCCGGTCTCACGAGGATATTCGAGACATAGCCACGTGGATGGTGACACATGCCGAAAGACCCCGATTTCCCGGTCCGCTCTTGATAAGATCCTGATGCCCGGACACCTCTTTGAAGATAACCCTTTTGATGAAGGCACAACACTTAGGGGCACTGACACCCCTGGGTATCGTCTGGAGAAACCCGCAGGTACCACACACAGCTCGAGAAGTGACCTGTCACCCCGTGAACAACTGGAGAGGCAAGCAGAGTTCCATTCCTCCACACAAGAAGAGGCCTGACTCTCCTGTTCGAACTCTGCAGCGAAACTGCGATCCGAGTCAGATCTGGCCCAGGGGAAGTCAGGAGAGGAAACATGAGCTTCCTGCCTCCACTCGAGATGAGGCCCTTTTCCATTGCACCGAACCCAGTGGAGTCCCGAGAGACCCCTCCCAACTGCTCAGTATCCCTGACTTCTCAGAGGCACCCTTAGACCTTCCTGAGATCACCGGCACAAGTCGAGGGAACCAAGGGTTTCCTGCCCCAACCCGTAAAAGACCTCGAGAGTCCTTCTTCAACGCGTCTTGAGGTGCGATTCCCCTACCATGACTCGAGAGCAATGACGCGCTCCCCCTAGCCACGCGCATAGAAACCTGACTTCCCTGGCGCCACAGGAGAGGCTCCCTGAGCTCCCCATTATACCTCGTGAGCAACACCACACTGGAGCCGCAGCTCGAGAATACCCACGAGACGCCCCAGTCCTCACGAGATGAGGGCCTTCTTTTGCTGTATGGCCTGGAGAGCAATCCTGAGTCCTCTCTCCAAACTCCACAGGAGGCTTGACTCATTTTAGGCCACACAGTGAGCTCCAAGATATACCCGTCGCGACTTGACAGGAGAGCGGTGTCCTTGGCTTCCCCTCGAGACGAGGCCTGACTCCCTGGGTGAGTCGAGAATGCAATGCTGAGATCGCTTTCGCCCCAGCAGAGGAACATTAGGTCCTGGACACAAGCCTAGATGAGGTCTATTTGGCCCTGCAGTGTCTCGAGAGCAATCCCCAGTCCTAACTCACAATTCGAATGAAAACTGGACTTCCCTGGGCCAGTTGAAGAGGAAGCCTGAATTCCCGGTTGTAACTCGAGAATCCCGCTGCAACTCAAGAAAAACCACGTGGTTCCCCCGTCATCGAAAGATGAGGCCCTTGCACGCTACAGCGTCTCAAGAGAAGTCCCACGTTCCGTATTGAAGAGCGAAAAGTTAATTGGAACCCTTGATGCGACCCCAAAAGTTCCCCGACATACCAGTCTCACTTGAGGAGAACACCGAGGTTCCCGGCACCACTTCATCTGAGACTCTTCTCCCCTCTTGATGGCGACAGGAGGTTCGATTCCCCTGCTTTGTCTGGAAGGCGTTCCCGACCTTCCTGGCGCACATCAAGATGAGGCCAGTCTCACGAGGAAATTCGAGACATAGCCTCGTGGGTGGTGCGGCATGACAAAAGACCCCGATTCCCTGGTCCGCTCTTGATAAGAACCCGATGGCAGAACCCAACTCGAAGGCAATCCTGTGGAACAAGGCACAACACGAAGGGGCAGTGACACCCCAGTGCATCGTCCAGAAAAACCCGCAAGTTCCACATACAAATCGACAAGTGGCCTGTCACCCCATGAACAACGTGAGAGTCAAGCGGAGTTCCATTCCTCCACACAAGACGAGGCCTGACTCTCCTGTCCCAACTCTGCAGGGACTCTGCGATCCGAGTCAGATCCGGCGCATTCGAAGCAAGGAGAGGAACCCTGTGGTTCCTGCTTCAACTTGTCATGAGGCCCTCTTCCATTGCACCAAACCCAGTGGTGTTCCGAGAGGCCCCTCCCAACTCCACAGTGACCCTGACAACTCAGAGGCACGCTGAGAAGCTTCCTGAGGTCACTGGCACAAGTCGATGGAACCCAGGGTTTCCTGCTGCAACCCAAGAAAGACCTCGAGAGTCCTTCTTTAACACGTTTTCAGGCCCAATTCCCCTACCATGACTCGAGAACAATGACGGGCTCCCTCTCACCACGTGCATAGACCTGACTGCCCTGGCACCACATGAGAGGCTCACTGAGCTCCCAGTCTTACTTCGTGAGAAACCCCACACTAGCGCCACAGCTCGAGAAAACCTACGAGACGCCCCAGTCATCGGGAGATGAGGGCCTTCATTTCCTGCATTGCCTGGAGAGCAATCCCGTGTCCTCCCTCCAAACACCAGAGGAGGTTTGACTCCCTTTAAGCCACTCAGTGGGCTCCAAGACATACCCGTCCGACTCGAGAGGAGAGCAGAGTCCTTTGCTTCCCCTCGAGACGAGGCCTGACTCCAGGGTGAGTCTGGAATGCAACCCCGAGATTCCTGTCGACCCTTGACATGAACATTAGGTCCTGCACACAAGCCTTGGTGGGGTCTCTTTTGCCTTCAGTGACTAGAGCGCACCTCCAGCTCTTCCTCGAATCTCGAATGGAAGATAAGACTTTTGTGGGCCAACACAAGAGGAAGCATGAATTCCCTGTGGTAACTCAAATATCCCACCGCAACTAGAGAAAAACCAAGTGGTTCCCCAGTCATTCCAAGATGAGGCCCTTGCCCGCTGGAGCACCCTAAGAGAAGTCCCACGTTCCAATTTGAAGAGCGAAACGGTACTTGGAACGCGTTATGCGACCCCAAAAGTTACCCGACATAGCTGTCTCACTTGAGGGAAACACCGAGGTTCCCAGCAGCACTTCATCTGAGCCACTTCTCCCCTCCTGATCGCCACAGGAGGGTCGAATCCTCTGCTTTGTCTGGAAGGGTTTCATGACCTTCGCGGCACACCTCAGGATGAGGCCGGTTTCATGAGGAAATTCGAGACTAGCCACGTGGGTGGTGCCAAATGCTGAACGACCCCAATTTCCCAGTCCGCTCTTCATAAGAACACGATGCCCGGACACCTCTTCGAAGGCAACCCTGTGGATGAAGACACAAAACGAAGGGTCACTGACACCCCCGTGCATCGTCTGGAAAAACCTGCAGATTCCACACACAGTTTGACAAGGGGCCTGAAACCCCATGAACAACTCGAGAGGCAAGCGGAGTTCCATTCCTCAGAAAAGACATAGCCTGACTCTCCTGTCCCAACTCTGCAGGGACACTACGATCAGAGTCAGAATTGGAGAGGAAGCCTGAGGTTCCTGCCTCCACTCGAGATGAGGCCCTCTTCCATTGTGACAAACCCAGTGGAGTGCCGAGAGGCCCCACCAACTCCACAGCATCCCTCACCTCTCAGAGGCACCCTGGGAAGTTCCCTCAGGTCCCCGGCAGAAGTCGGGGGAAACGAGGGTTTCCCGCTGCAACCCGAGAAAGACATCGAGAGTCCTTATTCAATGCGTCTTGAGGCCCTAGTCCCCTCCCATGACTCGAGAACAATGACGCGCTCCTTCTTGCCACGTGCATGGAGACATGACTTCCCTGGAGCCGCACGAGAGGCTCCCTGAGATCCTCGTCGTGCCTCGGGAGAAAACCCCCACGGGTGCCGCAGCTCGAGGAAACCCCTGAGATGCCCCCGTCCTCGCGAGGTGAGGGCCTTCTTTTAGTGCCTGGCCTGGAGAGCAATCACGAGTCCTCTCTCAAAAGTGAAGAGGAGGCTGGACTCCCTTGAGGCCGCTCAGGGGGCTACCAGAGACTCGCGTCGCGACTTGAGAGGAGAGCGGAGTCCTTAACTTCCCCTCGAGACGAGGTCTGACTCCCCGGGGGAGCATGGAATGCAACCCCGAGAACCCTGCCTTCCCTGGAGAGGAATATTAGGTCCCGGACACACGCCGTGGTGAGGTATCTTGGGCCCTGCAGTGACTCGAGCGCAACCCCAAGCTTTCCCTCGCAACCCGAGGGGAAGATTGGGCTTCCCAGGGCCAACCCAAGAGGAAGCCTGAGATCCCCGTCGTAGCTCGAGAATCCCGCCGCAACTCGAGAAAAACCACATGGTTCCCACCTCTTCGCAAGATGAGGCCCTTGCCCGCCACGGCGTCTCAAGGGAAGTCCCTTGTTCCGCCCTGAAGGGCGAAACGGTCCCTGACAGCCTTCCTGCTATCCCCAAAAGTTCCCTGACACGCCGGGTTCCCTCGAGGGGAACACCGAGGGTCCCGGCACCGCTTCCTCTGAGCCCCTTCTCCCCTCCTGATCGCGACAGGAGAGGCGATTCCCCTGCGTGGTCTGGAAGGGGTTCCCGGCCTTCCCGGCGCACCTCAGGATGGGGCCGGTCTCACGAGGAAATTCGAGACGAGCCACGTGGGTGGGGCCACATGCCGAACGCCCCCGATTCCCCGGTCCGCTCTTGAGAAGGACCCGAGGCCCGGACCCCTCTTCGAAGGCAACCCTGTGGGTGAAGGCACAACACGAAGGGGCACTGCCACCCCCGTGCATCGTCCGCAAAGACCCGCGGGTTCCACACACAGCTCGACGAGGGGCCTGAGACCCCCTGAACAACTCGAGAGGCAAGCGGGGTTCCCTTCCTCAGACAAGACGAGACCTGACTCTCCTGTCCCAACTCTGCAGGGACCCTGCGGTCGGAGTCCGAAACGGAGAGAAAGCCTGAGGTTCCAGCCTCCCCTCGAGGTGAGGCTCTCTTCCGTTACGCAAGACCCAGCGGAGTCCCGAGAGGCCCCGCCACCTCCACAGGATGCCTCGCCTCTCAGAGGCACCCTGGGAAATTCCCTAACGTCTCCGGCAGAAGGCGAGGGAAACGAGTGTTTCCCGCCGCCCCCTGAGAAAGACCTCGAGAGTCCTTCTTCAACGCGTCTCATGGCCCTAGTCCCCTCCCGTGACTCGAGAGCCATGACGCGCTCCCCCTCGCCTCGGGCACGGAGACCTGACTTCCCTGGCACCGCACGAGAGGCTCCCTGAGATCCCCGTCTTGCCTCGTGAGAAAACCCCCACGGGCGCCGCAGCTCGAGGAAACCCCTGAGAAGCCCCCGTCCTTGGGAGGTGAGGGCCTTCTTTTCCTGACTTACCCAGAGCGCAATCCCGAGTTCTCTCTCCAAACTGAAGAGGAGGCCTGACTCCCTGGAGGCCACTCAGTGTGCTCCAAGAGATCTGCGTCGCGACTTGAGAGGAGAGCGGCATACTTTGCTTGCCCTCGAGACGAGGCCTGACTCCCCGGGGGAGTCTGGAACGCCACCCTGAGATCCCTGTCTTCCCTTGAGAGGAACGTTAAGTCCCAGACACAGACCTAGATGAGGTCTCTTTGGCCCTGCAGTGACTCGAGTGCAACCCCCTGCTTTCCCTCGCAACTCGAATGGAAGATTAGGCTTCTCGGGGCCAATACAAGAGGAAGCCTGAAATCCCCGTCATAACTCTAGAATCACGCCGCAACTCGAGAAAATCCACATGGTTCCAACGTGTTCGCAAGATGAGGCCCTTGCCCGCTATGGCGTCTCAAGGGAAGTCCTAGGTTCTGTCCTGAAGTGCGAAACGGTACCTAACACCTTTCATGCATCCCCCAAAAGTCGTTCACACGCCGGTTTCCCTCGAGGGTAACACCGAGGGTTCCGGCCCCACTTCATCCGAGCCCCTTCTCCCCTCCTGACCGCGCCAGGAGAGGCGATCCCCCTGCGTTGTCTTGAAGGGTCCCCGGCCTTCCCGGCACACCTCAGGAGGAAGCCGGCCTCACTAGGAAATTTGAGACTAGCCCCGTGGGTGGTCCCACATGCCGAAAGACCCCAACTTCCCTGTCTGCTCTTGAAAAGAACCCGAGGCCCGGACACCTCTTCGAAGGCAAGCCAGTGGGTGAAGGCACAACACGAAGGGGCACTGTCACTGTCGTGCATCTTCTGGAAACACCCGCAGCTTCCACACACAGCTCAACAAGGGGCCTGAGACCCCCTGAGCACCTCGAGAGGCAAGCGGAGTTCCCTTCCTCAGACAAGACGATTCCTGACTCTCTTGTCCCAACTCTGCAGGGACCCTGCGGTCGGAGTCCGAAACGGAGAGGAAGCCTGAGGTTCCTGCCTTCCCTGGAGATGAGGCCCTCTTCCATTGCGCCAAACCCAGCGGAGTCCTGAGAGGCCCCTCCAACTCCACAGCATCCCTCATCTGTCAGAAGCACACTGGGAAGTTCCCTAAGGTCACCGGTAAACTGTTATTGCACAAGGTCCCCATGAAAAGGCCCACGCAGCAGGACATCCACAGATTCTGTCTGCCATTAAAGGGCAGTAAGGTGCCCTCCCCACTTCTTTGCTGCCTCAGCGGCCACCAGGGTGCAATTCGCGTACCCTTCCCTTTCCCATCCTAGCAGGTGCTCCAGGGCCCGCTGGCCTACAAAGTGCCAGAAGCAGGGCTGGGCCAGCGGGCCAGAATTCAGGGTTCTGTCCCTTGGACTTCCAGCGGACACTAGGCTGCTTGGGAAAACCGCGCAGACTCTGAGGTTTTTCAGCAGAGGGGAGGAGCGGTAAAGGCCTTGACCCCAAAGACGAGGCCTTTCTGCGACCGTCAGGTTTGGGAGCTCTGAGACTGTGCCAACACAGGGCGGAATACATGGTTCCCTGCTCCAGGCAGTCCCCGTTCCCTTACCTGTGTTCCGCACCCCTCCGCTGTGGCCAATGGATGCCGATCCTTGGGGATCCAGGAGTTCACGAAATGGGCATTCCCAGCCGCAATGGCGACCCCCAACAGCACATCTGGAAAGCCCTCCCCCACCCCCGCCAGGAGCCGACCCCCGCTGAGAACGGACCCCCCACCCCGCCCCGCGCCGCCAGGTTTCGCCCAGGCCCTGCTGGGCTGCCGGCGGGTTCCCAGCCACATTGGCGACCCCCGGGAGCACAACAGGGACCGACCCCCCACCCACAGCGAGCGGAATCTCGACCTGTGCAGTCCAGGTTTACCCCGCCCTTTGTGCGCTCCCGGAGCGTTTCCAGCCACAGTGGCCATCTCCGAGAGCACAACTGGGAAGCCCTCCCCCACCCCCGCCAGGAGCCGACACCCGCCCTGCGCCGCCCGGGTTCGCCCCGCCCCTGCCGCGCTCCAGGGGCGCTGCCCACCTTCACCAGTGGCTCCCGGTGAGCCCCGTCCCCACGCCCGGTTCCAGGAGAGGCTCTCAGACCTCGCTGCTGCCGCCAGGTCAAACATGAGGACAATACATACACCCCACAGAGACAATCCAAGCTGTCTATGACTTAGGGATAAAACGAGGACTACAGAAAGGCAAGATGACCTGACCTAGGAGGGCCATGATATTCTATAGAACCAGACAAAGTTGGTTACCAAGGAAACTTTTTTCCTTGGAACCCGGAAAGCTGGTTCTTTGCATATGCAATGACTAACAATTAGCTTGCTACCCAAGCCTGCCTCACTGCCACCCCCATCCCCCCACTCCCCAGAAGACTGGCTCAAAGAAATATTTTAAATCTCAGGCGGAAACCTGGAAGATGTCTTGTCTGTCTGTTTGGATTAAGGTATGTGTCAGTGTGAGCCTTGTGTTTTTTGATAATATTGCTCAAGTTCTGTGTTCTGATATCAATGGTCTCAAGACAAGGCAGCCCTTCCAAATCAAACTGCTGGAAATACAAGAAAACATTGACCTAAATGAATGTCAGAGTCCCGTGAACTGGGAACTAGTCAATATTAAATATCTAGTATTTTTGGTTTTGCTCCTCCACTATAGACATGTCTAAGAGTCAACAACATTAAGCACAACATGTTCATAGTGCCTAGGTTTATTCTAAGGTAAAAATTGCTCTATTGTTATATGTGTCACAAGCTTGTCAGCAAGAAAGTACCTGGAAACAGCAACAACCAATGTAAAAAATGTAAATGTGATATGAGCTTTTAGATAAACTCTTAACAATAATTATACTCTAAAATATCCGCCTCTCATAGTCTTGATTGAAGGCAGAGGAGAAGGGGATGACAGAGGATAAGATGGTTGGATGGCATCACTGACTCGATGGACATGAGTTTGAGCAAGCCCCTGGAGTTGGTGATGGACACGGAAGCCTGGCGTCCTGCAGGCCACGGGGTCACAAAGAGTCAGACTCGACTGAGCAACTGAACTGAACTGAACTTACAATCGTTCCTCCAGGTGTTTTGGTTACCTGAGTTTCTATCCTGGTGCTAAACTAAGTGACGACAGTGTATTGAATAGCTAGGTCACTTCCAAATAAATGAAACTTCTTAAACATTCACGACTTGAAAGGACCTCCCTTTTACACAGAAACAAAAGAGATTTTTGACTCTGCATGAATAGTGACTGGCACCATCCGAACATATTAAATGTAAGAAAGCAATTTTTTTGTTTTGTTTTGTTTTGTTCTGTTCTTGCAGGAAGCGGGGTGGGCGCTATTATCACTGATAGCTATGCTCACCAATCTATCAAATGCCAATATAAGAGTGAGTTCTTGGTTGCTGAAGGGAAATGTATGTCTTGTTATTACAAGAATGTATGGAATGCAATCACACTTTAAGATGGAAAACGAAGTAGTTCTGTCTTACAGGTGGCATTTTCAGGACGGGAGAAGCAAAGGAATGGGTACAGAATGGGATAAGGAGGTTGTAGGGAAAGTAGGCCCCCAGAAAAGAGTTTTGTGCCTAGCACAAGTTTTCTTGAGATGTCGAACTGCCTTTGCTAATGGAGTTTAAGTTTATTTACCTCTTAAGTGATGTCTTCTAGGTTGACCTAGAACAGAAATCTTTTGTTAGCTTTGGCTAAGAGGAGAAGTATTGTTTCACGGTGACATATGTGATCCTACCTGACTGTTCTCATCCCCTTTGATATCTATGCACTGCTGCTGCTGCTGCTGCAGCTGCTAAGTGGTTCAGTTGAGGTCGACCCTGTGCGACGCCATAGATGGCAGCCCACCAGGCCCCACAGTCCCTGGGGTTCTCTAGGCAAGAACACTGGAGTGGGTTGCCATTTCCTCCTCCTATGCATGAAAGTGAAAAGTGAAAATGAAGTCGCTCAGTGGTGTCCGACTCTTAGCCACCCTATGGACTGCAGCCTACCAGGCTCCTCCGTCCTTGGGATTTTCCAGGAGTGGGGTGCCATTGCCTTCTCCCATATCTATGCACAAGCCTGCCTAAATAATTGACTTCTAGCCAACTTTGGGATGCCCATGACCACCCACCCTTACCAGGCAACAGAGAAGAGAAAAACACTTACCACAGGAGGTTCTGTTAAGGAACAAGGAACTAACAAGCTCCCACCTACCAGGATTCTGCAGAGGTCAACAGGAGGTCAGCAAGAGATGAGAGACTGCAGTCCAGAGGTCCTAGCTACTTCCATCTAGCAACAAACACCCAGCATAGTCAAAACGATTTCAATGTTAAAGAATAAATAAATAAATAAATAAAAGGACAGAAGTTCTTTGAACACATGTCTGAATTTAGGGGTGAGGCATTACATATGTGTCCCAGGATAATCTTAAAGTGTCAGAAAGTAAAGAAATTAAAGACAACTATCAAGCTGTCCAAACTGATCAAAATGAATGATTACACAGTTTTATCTGTATACATTAGCAGATAATAATCTGAAAAGGAATTTTAAAAAATTCCCTTTCAATAATATCAACATGAATAAAACACTTTGCCATGGATGTAACGAGGATGACAAGACTGGCACACTGGAAATTATACACCCTGGCTGAAAACTATCCTGAATACATGGACAGATATTCCATAACGATGGAAAGACTTAAGATGGCAATACCATGGAATGCATCTTCAATCTGAAATGAAGATTTGATATGATTTGACCGCTCAGAGCTTTTGTGTCATCAAGTGTTATTAAAGTATTAAAGAGATAGAGAAAGCTGCTGACTTAGACTTGAGGCGGGGTGGGGGGGGTAGTAACAGTACCCCCTGCTGGTCTTTAGCCAGATATTCTACAGGCACTAGCAGTCAGCTAAGGAAAGAAAGGAACTGTTTCAGGGAATGGCACCAGGCCCTTCCCCCACGACATGCATTGAGATAATATTGGCAGCAGGTGAGTCATCCCGGGCCAAAACTTGATTGACATGAATCTTGAAGAAAGGCAGTATTGCAGGCAAATATATCATTTCCTTAACATAGATAAGGAGAACAAGCTAGGAGGAAAACATGCTGTTTTGTTCAAATCGCTTCTGAGCCTTTTGGGGGAACCGACCTGAAGCCAGAGTCTAGCGGAAATACATAGGATATTTACATCGCTTAAGACAAACATTTTCTTAGGAAAAAATGCATTGCTTAGCTCAAGGTTTGTCTGCGAAATTCTTACACATCAGGAGATGGCTCCGAGCTGGGTTTCCACACACAAGAACATCCATGCAAAGGACAAGCCTGCACAGCCCATCTGCCGCCCTCCCGCACAGCCAGCAGCATTTCCAAGTGACCTCCTAAGGCCTTCCCCAAAATACAGGGGCACCTCTGGGTTTCCTGTTTCCCTCACTTCGAACACTTTTCTTAAAAAAAAAAAAAAATCCTGCACACTTCTTGATAGAATGCCACAGTGCAAGGAATACAGTCCTTCAATATTTAAACCTCCATTTGCAAAATACTTGGAGCTTGGATTTGTTTTGTTTTGTTTTTTAATTACACCACCACATAATTTAAAGCTTTTACACGTTCTAATTATTCAGTTCCAAAACACCAAACTTTTATTGCACAGGGTCCTCATGAAAAGGCCCACGCAGCTGGACAACCACAGATTCTGCCATGAAAGGGCAGCAAGGTGCCCTCCCCCCTTCTTTGCTGCCTGGGCGGCCACCAGGGTTTGAAATCCATGCACCCTACTAAGTTTCTAGGCTGCAATCCGTGGACCCTTCCCTTTCCCATCCCAGCAGGTGCTCAAGGGCCCGCTGGCTTACAAAGTGCCAGAAGCAGGGCTGGACCAGCCGGCCAGAGTTCAGTGTTCTGTCCCTTGGACTTCCAGGGGACACTAGGCTGCTTGGAAGAACCGCGCAGACTCTGAGATTTTTCAGCAGAGGGGTGGAGCGGTAAAGGCCTTGACCCCAAAGGCAAGGCTTTTCTGCGACCACCAGGTTGGGGAGCTCCGAGAATGTGCCAACAGACGGCGGAATACTTGGTTCCCTGCTCCACGCAGTCCCAGTTCCCTTACCTGTGGTCCGCAGCCCTCCGCTGCACCCACGGGATGGCGATCCTTGGGGACCCAGGAGCGGACGAAATGGGCGTTCCCAGCCGCAGTTGCAACCCCCGAGAGCACAACTGGGAACCCCTCCCCATCCCCCCCATGAGCCGACCCCCGCCCCGCGCCACCAGGTTTAGCCCCGCCCCTGCCGCGCTCCCTGCGCGTTCCCAGCCGCAGTGGCGACCCCCGGGAGCACAACTGGGACCGACCCCCACCTAAAGCCATCGGAATCTCGACCCGCGCAGCCCGGGTTTACCCAGTCCCGGGTGCACTCCCGGGGCGTTTTCAGCCTCAGTGTCCACCTCCGAGAGCACAACTGGGAAGCCCGCCCCCACCCCCGCCAGAAGCCGACCCCCGCCCCACGCCGCCAGCGTTCGCCCCGCCTCTGCACGGTCCAGGTACCTTCCCAGCTTCTAGCGTTCACGCCCGGGTAGGAGCAGGATGTAGGAGTATGGGAGATGTGTCTGGAGCCTGACAGCCTCAGCTCCGCTCTGGCCTGCCCTTTGGACCTAGGAGCCAGGCCAACTTGCAGAGGGCTTAGGGCCCCATTGTATGCAAACTACCAAGGCCTACCGCAAGGAGAGCTCTGTCCGAGGGAAGGGAAGCGCCCCAGGCTGCGTTCCCAAGCTGTTGCTTGGCAGTGCAGACTCAGCGGTAAACGGAGGGAATCAGGGTCCTAGTGCCCCTGTCTTGGGGAGGAAGCTCCACAGCCAGAGTGTTCCTCCCTTTGTGCCCAGAAAGCGCCTGCCAGACTGGGCTTCCCCGGAGCTCTGTTGCAGAGCAGAGACGTGTGGATCTGTTTTGGGGCCTTGCCATGTGCGTTTGGGCTCCCTAGCACAGCCCCAGCGTAGGGGAACCAGCCCCTGAGCAAAGAGCTCCAGGCAGTGCTTTGTGCCAGGCCTGGATGCCCAGTCCCAGCACGCGGGAGAGATGAGTTAGGCTGCCGGCGGGTCCTTGCAAGCCTGTATTGGAAAGGACCGAGTGAGCTTCCACACCGGCGGAGCTGCAGACCTGCGCCCAGGTGCGATAGGACAGAGACCCTGTCGAGAGGCTGCTCTGCCTGGGCGAGCCTCGCCAAGCCCTTCCCAGCTTCTAGCGTTTGCGCCTGCAAAGGAGCAGGCTGCGGGAGTGTGGGCGACATGACTGGCTCCTGACTGGCCTCAGCTCCACTCTTGCCTTCCCTTTGGACCTAGGAGCCAGGCCTCCTTGCAGACGGCTTAGGGCACGGGGGTGTGCAAACTGCGAAAGCCTCCCGCAAGGAGACCTCTGTCTGAGGGAAGGGAAATGCCCCAGGTTGCATTCCCAAGCTGTTGCTTGGTAGCCCAGACTCAGCGCTGAACGGAGGGAATCAGGGTCCCAGTGCCCCTGTCATGGGGAGGGAGCTCCACAGCCAGAGTGTTCCTCCGTTTGTGTTCAGAAACCGCCTTACAGACTGAGCTTCCCCGGAGCTCAGCTCCAGAGCAGAGTCGTGTGCATGTGGTTTGGGGCCTTCCCCTGTGCCTTTGGGCTCCCTAGCACAGTCCCAGTGCAGGGGAACCAGCCCCTGAGCAGAGAGCTCCAGGCAGTGCTCTGTGCCCTGGATTGGAAGCCCACTCCCAGCACGCGGGAGAATAGAGTCAGGCCGCCGTCGGGTGCTTGCAAGCCTGTATTGGGAAGGACCGAATGAGCTTCCACTCCGGCGGAGCTCCAGATCTGCGCCCAGGCGCGATATCCCAGAGCCCCGGCCTAGAGGCTGCTCTGCCTGGGCGAGCCTCGCCAAGCCCTTCCCAGCTTCTAGCTTTCGCGCAGGGGAAGGAACAGACTGCGGAAGTGGGGGAGACGTGACTGGCGGGCGCCTTACTGGCCTCAGCTCCGCTCTTCCCTTCCCTTTGCACCTATGATCCATGCCTCCTTGCAGAGGGCTTAGGGCCCAAAGGAGAGCTCTGTCAGAGGGAAGGGAAGCGCCCCAGGCTGCATTCCCAAGCTGTTGTTTAGCCGCCCAGACTCAGCGCTGCACAGGGGTAATCAGGCTCTCTGTGGCCGCAGCTTCACACACAGGTGTGTCTCCGTAGGAATCAAGAAAGATCCTGACAGAGTGAGGTTCATTAGAGTTATACTAAAGAGCAAAGTCTTGTCCATGTGGTCTTGCCTTCCCCTGTGCCTTTGGGTCTCCAGGCTCGGCCCCAGCTCCGTGGAAACAACCCCTGAGAAAATATCTTCAAGATCCGCTTTTCCCAGTGTCTGGGAACCGGGGTTTGTAGGAGGAGAGAAAAGCACGCCTCCATCAGGAACGAAAAGGCAGCCAACCTGCCTGTGTTTTGAAGCCTCTATTTGGAAGGAATGGGTTAGCTTCTCCTAAAGGAGGCCTCCAGATCTGCTCAGAAGTCGGTAATTCCAGAGGCAGGGTACTGGTTCCTGACTGCCCTTTGCCAGCCTTGCAAAGACATTCCAAGATTCTAGAGTTATATTCCATGAAGGAGCAGGCTTCGGGAAAGTGTCAGAGGGGACTGGCTCCTTATTGGCCTCAGCTCAGCTATTGCCTTTCCATCCAAACTAGACAAGGGCCTACTTTATGAAGGGTAAGGGTCTTCTTCTTTGAAACTGCCAAGGGCTACAGCAATGAGACCTCTGTCAAGGCGAGGGAAGCCTAAGAGGACGGATTCTCAAGCAGGTGCTTTACTACAAAGCATCAGCACCCCACGGAGAGAACCAAGATCCCTGTTCCCCAATGTTGGGAGTGTAGTTTCACACACAGAGTTGTCTCTATAGGAGCCAAGAATGTTCCTGAGAGATTAGGTTCACTAAACCTCTCCTACAGAGCATAGACCTGTCCATGTGGTTTTTCCTTCCCCTGTGAGTTGGGTCCCCGAGGTCCGCCACACCTCCGGGGAAACTGTCCCTGAGAAAAGATCTCCAGGAACCGCTTCGCTGAGGCTGGGAAACGCTGTTCACAGGAAGTAAGGCAAGCGAATCTCCTGCAGAGAAAAAGAGGCCTTACTGTCCCTGGAGGAGCAGGCTGCCAGAGTGTGTGAAACCTGACTGTTGCCTTACTGGCCTCAGTTCCACCATTGCCTGTTCCTCCGAACTAGGACCCAGGCCTATTTGGAGAAGCGTTTGGCTGCGGATTTCTACAAAGTGCCAAGGGCTACAGCAGTGAGAATTCTCTCAGCGGTAAGGGAGAGCATTTTATGGATTCTCAAGCTGTTTTCTGAACGACAGCGTCAAAATGAACTGAGAGAATCAGGCTCTCTGTGCCCCTATGTTAGGTACGCCGCTTCACACACAGAAGTGTCTCTATAGGAGCCAAGAATGTTCCTGAGAGATGAGGTTCACTAGAAGTCTGCTACAGAGCATAGACCTGTCCATATGGTTTTGCCTTGCCCTGTGAGTTGGGTCCCCGAGGTCCGCCCCAGCTCAGGGGAAGGAGCCCCTGAGAAAAGATCTCCAGGGACCGCTATTCCCCCAGGCTGGCAAACGCAGTTCACAGGAGGTAACGCAAGCGAGCCTCCTGCAAGGCACAACAGGCCTTAGTGTCCCTGGACGATCAGGCTGCCAGAGTGTGTGAGACCTGACTGGTGCCTTACTGGCCTCAGCTCCGCCATTGCGTGTTCCTCCGAACTAGGACCCAGGCCTACTAGGAGAAGGGTTTGGGTATGGATTTCTAAATACTGCCAAGGGGTATAGCAATGAGAACTGTGTCACGGGTAAGGAAGAGCATTGTATGGATTTTCAAGCTGTTGTTTGAACGACAGCTTCAAAGCTGCACAGAGAGAATCAGACTCTGTGTCTCCATGTTCGGTACACAGCTTCACAGACAGGGGTGTCTCCATAGGAAACAAGAACGTTCCTGACAGAGTGAGGTTCACTAGAGCTCTCCTAGAGAGCAAAGACTTGTCCATGTGGTTTTTCTTCCCCTGTGCGTTTGGGGCTCCAGGCTCGGCCCCAGCTCCGTGGAAACAACCCCTGAGAAAAGATCTTCAAGATCCGCTTTTCCCAGAGGCTGGGATGTGGGGTTCATAGGAGGCGGGAAAAGCAGGCCTCCTTCAGAGAGCAAGAGGCAGCCAAGCGGCCTGCGTTTGGAAGCCTCTATTTGGAAGAATGGGTTAGCTTCCCCTAAGGGAGACCTCCAGATCTGTTCAGAAGTCGGTAATTCCAGAGGCAGTGTGCAGGGTGCTGACTGCCCTTTGCCAGCCTTGCAAAGACATTCCTAGATTCTACAGTTATCTTCCTGAAGAAGCAGGCTTTGGGAATATGTCAGACTTGACTGGCGCCTTATTGGCCTCAGCTCAGCTATTGCCTTTCCATTCAAAGTAGGACAAGGCCCTACTTTATGAAGGGTAAGGGTCTTCTTCTTTCCAAACTGCCGAGGGCTACAGCAATGAGACCTCCGTAAATGCGAGGGAAGCATAAGCGGATGGATTATCAGGAAGGTTCTTTGCCACCAAGCATCAGCACCCCACGGAGAGAATCAGGCTCCCTTTGCCCCTATGTGGGGTGTGTAGATTCACACACAGTGGTGTCTCTACAGGAGCCAAGAATGTTCCTGAGAGATGAGGCTCACAAGAGCTCTCCTACAGAGTGCTCACCTGTACATGTGGTTTCGCCTTCCCCTGTGAGTTGGGTGCCCGAGGTCCGCCCCAGCTCCGAGAAAACAGCCTCTGAGAAAAGATCTCCAGGAACCGCTTTTCGCCCAGGCTGGGAAAAGCTGTTCACAGGAAGTAAGGCAAGTGAGCCTCCTGCAGAGAAAAAGAAGCCTTACTGTCCCTGGAGGAGCAGGCTGCCAGAGTGTGTGAAAACTGACTGGTGCCATACTGGTCTTAGCTCCGCCATTGCTTGTTCCTCCGAACTGGGACTCAGGCCTACTTGGAGAAGGGTTTAGGTGCAGATTTCTACAAACTGCCAAGGGCTACTGCAATGAGAACTCTCTCAGAGGTAAGGGCGAGAATTGTATGGATTCTCAAGCTGTTTTCTGAACGACAGCATTAAACCTGCACAGAGAGAATCAGGCTCTCTGCCGCCATGTTGGGTACGCAGTTTCACACACAGAGGTGTCCGCATAGGAGCCAAGAACGTTCGTCAAAGACTGAGGTTCACTAGAGCTCTCTTAGAGAGCAAAGACTTGTTCATGTGGTTTTGCCTTCCCCTGTATGTGTGGGTCTCTGGGCACAACCCCAGCTCCGTGGAAAAAACCCCTGAGCAAAGATCTCCAAGAATCTGCTTTTCCCCCATGCTGGGAACCAGGGATCATAGGAGGCAGGAAAAGCAAGCCTCCTTCAGGCAAGAAGAGGCAGCCAACCGGCCTGTGTTTGGAAGCCTCTATTTACAAGGAATGGGTTAGCTTCTCCAGAAGGAGACCTCCAGATCTGCTCAGAAGATAGATATTCCAGAGGCAGGGTCGAGGTTCCTGACTGCCCTTTGCCAGCCTTGCAAAGACATTCCTAGATTCTAGCAATATTTTCCATGAAGGAGCAGGCATCGGGAATATGTCAGAGTTGACAGGTGCCTTACTGGCCTCAGCTCAGCTATTGCCTTTCCTTTCAAACTAGGATCAGGGCCTACTTGGTGAAGGGTAAGGGTCTGCTTCTTTCCAAAGTGCCAAGAGACACAGCAATGAGACCTCTGTCAAGGCGAGGGAAGCCTAAGAGGACGGATTCTCAAGCAGGTGCTTTACTACAAAGCATCAGCACCCCACGGAGAGAACCAAGATCCCTGTTCCCCAATGTTGGGAGTGTAGCTTCACACACAGAGTTGTCTCTATAGGAGCCAAGAATGTTCCTGAGAGATTAGGTTCACTAAACCTCTCCTACAGAGCATAGACCTGTCCATGTGGTTTTTCCTTCCCCTGTGAGTTGGGTCCCCGAGGTCCGCCACACCTCCGGGGAAACTGTCCCTGAGAAAAGATCTCCAGGAACCGCTTCGCTGAGGCTGGGAAACGCTGTTCACAGGAAGTAAGGCAAGCGAATCTCCTGCAGAGAAAAAGAGGCCTTACTGTCCCTGGAGGAGCAGGCTGCCAGAGTGTGTGAAACCTGACTGTTGCCTTACTGGCCTCAGTTCCACCATTGCCTGTTCCTCCGAACTAGGACCCAGGCCTATTTGGAGAAGCGTTTGGCTGCGGATTTCTACAAAGTGCCAAGGGCTACAGCAGTGAGAATTCTCTCAGCGGTAAGGGAGAGCATTTTATGGATTCTCAAGCTGTTTTCTGAACGACAGCGTCAAAATGAACTGAGAGAATCAGGCTCTCTGTGCCCCTATGTTAGGTACGCCGCTTCACACACAGAAGTGTCTCTATAGGAGCCAAGAATGTTCCTGAGAGATGAGGTTCACTAGAAGTCTGCTACAGAGCATAGACCTGTCCATATGGTTTTGCCTTGCCCTGTGAGTTGGGTCCCCGAGGTCCGCCCCAGCTCAGGGGAAGGAGCCCCTGAGAAAAGATCTCCAGGGACCGCTATTCCCCCAGGCTGGCAAACGCAGTTCACAGGAGGTAACGCAAGCGAGCCTCCTGCAAGGCACAACAGGCCTTAGTGTCCCTGGACGATCAGGCTGCCAGAGTGTGTGAGACCTGACTGGTGCCTTACTGGCCTCAGCTCCGCCATTGCGTGTTCCTCCGAACTAGGACCCAGGCCTACTAGGAGAAGGGTTTGGGTATGGATTTCTAAATACTGCCAAGGGGTATAGCAATGAGAACTGTGTCACGGGTAAGGAAGAGCATTGTATGGATTTTCAAGCTGTTGTTTGAACGACAGCTTCAAAGCTGCACAGAGAGAATCAGACTCTGTGTCTCCATGTTCGGTACACAGCTTCACAGACAGGGGTGTCTCCATAGGAAACAAGAACGTTCCTGACAGAGTGAGGTTCACTAGAGCTCTCCTAGAGAGCAAAGACTTGTCCATGTGGTTTTTCTTCCCCTGTGCGTTTGGGGCTCCAGGCTCGGCCCCAGCTCCGTGGAAACAACCCCTGAGAAAAGATCTTCAAGATCCGCTTTTCCCAGAGGCTGGGATGTGGGGTTCATAGGAGGCGGGAAAAGCAGGCCTCCTTCAGAGAGCAAGAGGCAGCCAAGCGGCCTGCGTTTGGAAGCCTCTATTTGGAAGAATGGGTTAGCTTCCCCTAAGGGAGACCTCCAGATCTGTTCAGAAGTCGGTAATTCCAGAGGCAGTGTGCAGGGTGCTGACTGCCCTTTGCCAGCCTTGCAAAGACATTCCTAGATTCTACAGTTATCGTCCTGAAGAAGCAGGCTTTGGGAATATGTCAGACTTGACTGGCGCCTTATTGGCCTCAGCTCAGCTATTGCCTTTCCATTCAAAGTAGGACAAGGCCCTACTTTATGAAGGGTAAGGGTCTTCTTCTTTCCAAACTGCCGAGGGCTACAGCAATGAGACCTCCGTAAATGCGAGGGAAGCATAAGCGGATGGATTATCAGGAAGGTTCTTTGCCACCAAGCATCAGCACCCCACGGAGAGAATCAGGCTCCCTTTGCCCCTATGTGGGGTGTGTAGATTCACACACAGTGGTGTCTCTACAGGAGCCAAGAATGTTCCTGAGAGATGAGGCTCACAAGAGCTCTCCTACAGAGTGCTCACCTGTACATGTGGTTTCGCCTTCCCCTGTGAGTTGGGTGCCCGAGGTCCGCCCCAGCTCCGAGAAAACAGCCTCTGAGAAAAGATCTCCAGGAACCGCTTTTCGCCCAGGCTGGGAAAAGCTGTTCACAGGAAGTAAGGCAAGTGAGCCTCCTGCAGAGAAAAAGAAGCCTTACTGTCCCTGGAGGAGCAGGCTGCCAGAGTGTGTGAAAACTGACTGGTGCCATACTGGTCTTAGCTCCGCCATTGCTTGTTCCTCCGAACTGGGACTCAGGCCTACTTGGAGAAGGGTTTAGGTGCAGATTTCTACAAACTGCCAAGGGCTACTGCAATGAGAACTCTCTCAGAGGTAAGGGCGAGAATTGTATGGATTCTCAAGCTGTTTTCTGAACGACAGCATTAAACCTGCACAGAGAGAATCAGGCTCTCTGCCGCCATGTTGGGTACGCAGTTTCACACACAGAGGTGTCCGCATAGGAGCCAAGAACGTTCGTCAAAGACTGAGGTTCACTAGAGCTCTCTTAGAGAGCAAAGACTTGTTCATGTGGTTTTGCCTTCCCCTGTATGTGTGGGTCTCTGGGCACAACCCCAGCTCCGTGGAAAAAACCCCTGAGCAAAGATCTCCAAGAATCTGCTTTTCCCCCATGCTGGGAACCAGGGATCATAGGAGGCAGGAAAAGCAAGCCTCCTTCAGGCAAGAAGAGGCAGCCAACCGGCCTGTGTTTGGAAGCCTCTATTTACAAGGAATGGGTTAGCTTCTCCAGAAGGAGACCTCCAGATCTGCTCAGAAGATAGATATTCCAGAGGCAGGGTCGAGGTTCCTGACTGCCCTTTGCCAGCCTTGCAAAGACATTCCTAGATTCTAGCAATATTTTCCATGAAGCAGCAGGCATCGGGAATATGTCAGAGTTGACAGGTGCCTTACTGGCCTCAGCTCAGCTATTGCCTTTCCTTTCAAACTAGGATCAGGGCCTACTTGGTGAAGGGTAAGGGTCTGCTTCTTTCCAAAGTGCCAAGAGACACAGCAATGAGACCTCTGTCAAGGCGAGGGAAGCGTAAGCGGATGGATTCTCAAACAAGTGCTTTGCCACAAAGCATCAGCACCCCACAGAGAGAATCAGTCTCCCTGTGCCCCTATGTTCGGTGTGTAGCTTTACACACAGAGGTGTCTCTGTACGAGCCAAGAATGTTCCTAAGAGATGAGACACACTAACGTCTCCTACAGAGCATAGACCTGTCCATGTGGTTTTTCCTTCCCCTGTGAGATGGGTCCCCGAGGTCCACCGCAGCTCTGGGGATAGAGCCCCTGAGAAAAGATCTCCAGGAACCGCTTTTTGCCCAGGCTGGGAAACGCAGTTCACAGGAGGCAAGGCAAGCGAGCCTCCCGCAGGGAAAAATAGGCCTTACTGTCCCTGGAGGAGCAGGCTGCCAGAGTGTGTGACACCTGACTGGTGCCTTACTGACCTCAGCTCCGCCATTGCATGGCCATCCAAACCAGGACCCAGGCCTACTTGGAGAAGGGTTTGGGTGCGGATTTGTAAAAACTGCCAAAGGCTACTGCAATGAGAAGTCTCTCAGAGGTAAGGGAGAGCATTGTATGGATTCTCAAGCTGTTGTTTGAACGACAGCTTCAAAGCTGCAAAGAGAGAATCAGGCCCTGTGTGCCCCCTTGTTGGGTACGCAGCTCCACACACAGAGGTATCCCCGTAGAATCCAAGACTTTCCTCACATACTGAGGTTAACTAGAGTTCTCCTACAGAGCAAGACTTGTCCATGTGGTTTTGTCTTCCTCTGTGCATGTGGGTCTCCGGGCTCGGCTCCAACTCCGTTGAAATAGCCCCTGAAAAAAGATCTCCAAGAACCACTTTTCCCCCAGGCGGGAAGCGGAGTTCACAGGAAGCGGAACAAGCAAGCCTCCTTCGGGCAAGTAGAGGCAGCCAACTAGCCTGTGTTTGGAAGCCTCTCTTTGGAAGGAATGGTTAGCTTCTCCAAAAGAAGACCTCCAGATCTGCTCAGAAGACGGAAATTCCAGAGGCAGGGTCGAGGTTCCTGACTGTCCTTTGCCAGCCTTGCAAAGACATTTCTAGATTCTAGCGTTATTTTCCATGAAGGAGCAGGCTTCAGGAATATGTCAGACTTCACTGGCGCCTTACTGGCCTCAGCTCAGCTATCGCCTTTCCGTTCAAACTAGGACAAGGGCCTACTTGGTGAAGGGTAAGGCTCTGCTTCTTTCCAAACTGCCAAAGGCTACAGCAAAGAGACCTCTGTCAAAGAGAGGGAAGTGGAAGCGGATGGACTCTCAAACAGGTGCTTTGCCACAAAGCATCTGCACCCCACGGAGAGAATCAGGCTGCATTTGCCCCTATGTTGGGTGTGTAGCTTCAAACACAGAGGTGTCTCTATAGGAGCAAAGAATGTTCCTGGGAGATGAGGTTCACTAGAGCTCTGCTACAGAGCATAGACCTGTCCATATGGTTTTGCCTTCCCCTGTTAGTTGGGTTCCCGATGTTTGCCCCAGCTCCGAGGAAGAAACCCCTGAGAAAACACCTCCAGGAACTGCTTTTCGTCCAGACTGGGAAACGCAGTTCACAGGAGGCAAGGCAAGCGAGCCTCCTGCAGAGAAAAAGAGGCCTTACTGCCCCTTGGAGGAGCAGGCTGCAAGAGTGTGTGAGACCTGACTGGTGCCTTACTGGCCTCAGCTCCGCCATTGCATGTTCCTCCGAACTAGGACCCAGGCCTACTAGGAGAAGGGTTTGGGTGCGGATTTCTAAAAAACTGCCAAGGGCTACAGCAATGAGAACTCTCTCAGAGGTAAGGGAGAGCATTGTATGGATTCTCAAGCTGTTGTTTGAATGACAGCTTCAAAGCTGCAAAGAGAGAATCAGTCTCTCTGTGCCCCCTTGTTGGGTACGCAGCTTCACACACAGGGGTGTCTCCATAGGAGTCAAGAACGTTCCTGACACAGTAAGTTTCACTTAGAGGTCTCCTGGAGAGCAAAGACTTGTCCATGTGGTTTTCCTTGCCCTGTGCGATTGGGTCTCTGGTCTCAGCCCCAGCTCCATGGAAACAACCCCTGAGAAAATATCTTCAAGATCCGCTTTTCCCAGAGGCTGGGAACAGGGCTTCATAGGATGCGAGAAAAGCAGGCCTCCTTCGGGCACGAAGAGGCAGCCAACCGGCCTGTTTGGAAGCCTCTACTTGGAAAGAATGGGTTAGCTTCTCCTAAAGGAGACCTCCAGATCTGCTCAGAAGTCGGTAATTCCAGAGGCAGGGTGCTGGTTCCTGACTGCCCTTTGCCAGCCTTGCAAAGACATTCCCAGATTCTAGAGTTATTTTCCATGAAGGTGAAGGCTACGGGAGTATGTCAGACTTGGCAGGCACCTTATTGGCCTCAGCTCAGCTATTACCTTTCCATTCAAACTAGGACAAAGGCCTACTTTATGAAGGGTAAGGGTCTTCTTCTTTCCAAACTGCCAAGGGCTACAGCAATGGGACCTCTGTCAAGGCGAGGGAAGCCTAAGTGGATGGATTCTCAAGCACGTGCTTTGCCACAAAGCATCAGCACCCCACGGAGAGAATCAGGCTCCATTTGCCCCTATGTTGGGTGTGTAGCTTCACATACAGAGGTGTCTCTATAGGAGGCCAGAATGTTCCTGAGAGATGAGGTTCACTAGAGCTCTCCTACAGAGCATAGACCTGTCCATGTGCTTTTGCCTTCCCCTGTGAGTTGGGTCCTCGAGGTCCTCCCCAGCTCCGGGGAAGGAGCCCCTGAGAAAAGATCTCCAGGGACCCCTTTTCCCCCAGGCTGGGAAATGCAGCTCACAGGAGGGAAGTCAAGTGAGCCTCCTGCAGGGAAAAAGAGGGCTTACTGTCCCTGGACGATCAGGCTGCCAGAGTGTGTGAGACCTGACTGGTGCCTTATTGGCCTCAGCTCTGCCATTGCATGTTCCTCCGAACTAGGACCCAGGACTACTTGGAGAAGGGTTTGGGTGCGGATTTCTAAAAACTGCCAAGGGCTACAGCAATGACAACTCTGTCACGGGTAAGGAAGAGCATTGTATGGATTTTCAAGGTGTTTTTTGAACGACATCTTTAAAGCGACACAGAGAGAATCAGGCTCTCTGTGCCCCCATGTTGGGTACGCAGCTTCGCACACAGGGGTGTCTCCATATGAATCAAGAATATTCGTGACAGAGTGAAGTTCACTAGAGCTCTCCTAGAGAGCAAAGACTTGTCCATGTGGTTTTTCTTCCCCTGTGAGTTTGGGTCTCCAGGCTTAGCCCCAGCTCCGTGGAAACAACCCCTGAGAAAAGATCTTCAAGATCCGCTTTTCCCAGAGCCTGGGAAGCTGGGTTCATAGGAGGCAGGAAAAGCAAGCCTCCTTCGGGCATGAAGAGGCAGCTGACCGGCCTGTTTTTGGAAGTCTCAATATGGAAGGAATGAGTTAGATTCTCCTAAAGTAGACCTCCAGATCTGCTCAGAAATCGGTAATTCCAGAGGCAGGGTGCAGGCTCCTGACTGCCCTTTGCCAGCCTTGCAGAGACATTCCTAGATTCCAGCGTTATTTTCCATGAAGGAGCAGGCTTCGGGAATATGTCAGACTTGACTGGCGCCTTATTGGCCTCAGCTCAGCTCTTGCCTTTCCTTTCAAACTAGGACAAGGGCCCACTTTATGAAAGGTAAGGGTCCTCTTCTTTCCAAACTGCCAAGGGCTACAGCAATGAGACCTCTGTCAAGGCGAGGGAAGCGTAAGCTGATGGATTCTCAAGCAGGTGCTTTGCCACAAAGCATCAGCACCCCACGGAGAGAATCTGGCTCCCTTTGCCCCTACGTTGCGTGTGTAGCTACACACACAGAGGTGTCTCGATAGGAGCCAAGAATGTTCCTGAGAGAGGAGGTTCACTGTTGGGGGCCAGAGTGAGGCACTCCGCCCATGGCAAAGGTCATGAGGAAGGAGGCTCGACATACGCAAAGGTGGGATCGAGCCTCAGGAGTCCCCCTGGAAATCCTCGAGCATCTACCCCCATCACCAGAGCCTGCCTACCTTACTATTTTGTGCTCTCACCTACACCTCTGACTTTACGGGGGGCTGTCCCCCACCACCTCTTTCGGAGAAGGAGTTAACCTAGAGCTCCAGTTGATAAAAACCCCTGGGTGTGACAAGAGTGTTTTAACCTACAAACTCCTCTGAAGGTTCTCTAGCCTGCCTGACAGGCTTGTCCGGCCACATGTGATTGCTCACAGCCTCCCAACCATGAGAGGCACGAGATGCTTTAAACCTTCTAAAAACAGGTTCCTTAGAAAAGTTAGAAAAGTATTAGTATAAGTATAATGGGCTGATTAGAAATCATATTGGTGAAGGGTTTTTCATTTGTTGAGCTGATGTTTACTGCTAAGTCTCCACATCCCCTGCCCTTATACACATTAATGAATATATAGAAGAAATAAGTATTAACCTTTGATATAAATCACGTTAGACCTTAGGCTAAGTAAATTCTTTCCTTAACTAAAACCCACTACACCCTCACCCTATAGGAATGTAACTTTATTTGGGTGGCGTCTGTTTTAAGAATAATCACCCCTGGAGAAATAAGTGTCCTGGTTGACTGACCGCTGTCACAAGGAGAGGGTCGTAAATTGTCAGCAGGCCCCCCGGCCAGAAGATGATGTAACACCCCTAAGACCTCTGTATACTTTGGTATGAAGCACCTGACTTTGATAAAAGTCAGGACTGCTGACCCCACGTGACTTTTGCATAACATCTCAGTGTATAAAAGTAGACCATGGAAAATAAAGAATTGGGATCAGTTTCTCGAAATACTGGTCTCCCCATGTCTCTCTCTCTCTCTCTCTCACTCTGGTTGAGTCTCCATCTGGAGCGCGGCACCCACCAAGCTTACTAATTTTGCCTGGGCTTCTAAGATCCGACCGGGGAGGCCTCAGTGTCTCCTCTCCTTCGGGAGAACGGAAGGACGCCTGCGGCCTACGTAAGTGGTGCAAGCTTCTTGTCTTGAAGTTTTATTGGTCCCCCGCATAAACCAAGCTACTCAGCCTCTTTTCTCCACTGAATTTTCCTACTGAGCTATCCTCATTTTATTACTCTTTATATCCTTAATTAACGTTTAATTAAGCAGTTGTTCCCTGACCCTCGCCTACGCCGTCTCTGCTTCGAATACCCTGGATCAGCTGGGGCTGGACCCCGGCAGTTCACTAGAGATCTCCTACAGAGCATAGACCTGTCCATTTGGTTTTGCCTTCCCCTGTGAGTTGGGTCCCCGAGGTCCGCCCCAACTCTGGGGAAACAGCCCCTGAGAAAAGATCTCCAGGAACTGCTTTCCGCCCAGGCTGGGAAATGCTGTTCACAGGAAGTAAGGCAAGCGAGCCTCCTGAAGGGAAATAGAGGCCTTACTGTCCCTGGAGGAGCAGGCTGCCAGAGTGTGTGACACCTGACTGGTGCCTTACTGGCCTTAGCTCCGCTATTGCATGTTCATCTGAACTTGAACCCAGGCCTACTTGGAGAAGTGTTTGTGTGCCGATTTCCAGAAACTGCGAAGGGCTACAGCAATGATAACTCTCTCAGTGGTAAGGGAGAGCATTGTGTGGATTCTCAATTTGTTGTTTGAACGACAGCGTCAAAGCTGCACAGAGAGAATCAGGTCTCTGTGTCTCTATGTTGGCTATGCAGCTTCCCACACAGAGATGTCCCCGTTGGAGCCAAGAACATTCCCCATAGACTGAGGTTCACTAGAGCACTCCTAGAGAGCAAAGACTTATCCATGCGGTTTTCCCTTCCCCTGTGCGTGTGGGGCTCCGGGATCGGCCCCTGCTCCGTGGAAACAGCCTCTGAGAAAAGATCTCCAAGAACCTCTTATCCCCCAGGCTGGGAAGCGGAGTTCGCAGGAGGTGGGATAAGCAAGCTTCCTTCGGCAAGAAGAGACAGCCAACCGGCCTGTGTTTGGAAGCCTATATTTGCAAGGAATGGGTTAGTTTCTCCTGACCGAGACCGCCAGATGTGCTGAGAAGATAGAAATTCCAGAGGCAGGGTCGAGGTTCCTGACTGCCCTTTGCCAGCCTTGCAAAGACATTCCCAGATTCTAACGTTATTTTCCATGAAGGAGCAGGCATCGGGAATATGTCAGACTTGACTGGCGCCTTACTGGCCTCAGCTCAGCTACTGCCTTTCCATTCAAACAAGGACAAGGGCCTACTTGGTGAAGGGTAAGGGTCTGCTTCTTTCCAAACTGCCAAGGACTACAGCAATGAGACCTCTGTCAAGGTGAGGGAAGCCTATGCGGATGGATTCTTAGCAGGTGCTTTGCCACAAAGCATCAGCACCCACGGAGAGAATCAGACTCCCTTTGCCACTATGTTGGGTGTGTAGCTTCATGCACAGAGGTGTCTCTGTAGAAGCCAAGAATGTTCCTGAGAGATGAGGTTCACTAGAGCTCTCCTACAGAGCATAGACCTGTCCATGTGGTTTTGTCTTCCCCTGTGAGTTGGGCCCCCGAGGTCCGACCCAGCTCCAGGGAAACAGCCCCTGAGAAAAAATCTCCAGGAACAGCTTTGCGCCCAGGCTGGGAAATGCAGTTCACAGGAGGCAAGGCAAGCGAGCCTCCTACAGGGAAAAAGAGGCCTTACTGCTCCTGGACGATCAGGCTGCAAGAGTGTGTGAGACCTCACTTGTGCCTTACTGGCCTCAGCTCCGCCGTTGCCTGTTGTTCCGAGCTAGGACCCAGGCCTACTTGGAGAAGGGTTAGGGTGCGGATTTCTACAAACTGTCAAGGACGACAGCAATGAGAATTCTCTTAGCAGTAAGGGAGAGCATTGTATGGATTCTCAAGCTGTTGTTTGAATGACAGCTTCAAAGCTACACAGAGAGAATCAGGCTCTCTGTTCCCCTATTTTGGCTGTGCAGCTTCACACACAGAATTTGACTCTGTTGGAGCCAGAAATATTCCTGAAAGACTTAGGCTCACCAAAGCTGTCCTCCAGAGCAAAGACATTGGATGTGGTTTTGCCTTCCCTTGTCAGTATGGGTCCCCTAGCTTGGCCCCAGCTCCGGGGATACAGCCTCTGAAAAAAATCTTCCAAGAAGCGATTTTCCTCCAGGCTGTTAAGCGGAATTCGCAGTTTGCAAGTTAAGGAAGCCTGCTTCGTGGAAGAGCAAGCAGCCAACTGGCCCTGTGTTAGGAAGCCTGTATTTGAAAGGAATGGGTTAGCTTCTACAGCGGGAGAACCTCAGATCTGCTCAGGGGACTGAAATACTAGAGTCAGGGTCGAGGTTCTCCCTTGTCCTTTGCGCACCTTGCAAAGACATTCCTAGCTTCTAGCGTTAGTGTCCCTGTAGTAGCAGGCTGCAGGAGCGTGTGATAAATGACTGCCGCGTTCCTGTCCTCAGCTCCGCTATTGACTTTCTATTCGAACTAGAACCCAGGCCTACTTTGAGAGGGGTTAGGGTCCAGTGTTTCCAAACTGCCAAGGGCTATGGCAATGCGAGCTCTGTCAGAGGTAAGAAAAGAGCAATTGGTTGGATTCTTCAGCTGCTGCGTGGCTGCACAGCTTCCGCGCCGCATGGAGAGCATGAGGCTCCTTGTGGCCCTATTTTGGGTACGCAGCAACATGCACACAGAGTGTCTGTGTTCACTTATGTACAGGCTTATGTACACTAGAGCTCTCCTACAGAGCAAAGACCACTCAGTGGGCTCCAAGAGATACCTGTCGCGACTCGAGAAGAGAGTGGAGTCCTTTGATTCCCCTCGAGATGAGGCCTGACTCCCCGGGTGAGTATGGAATGCAACCCCAAATCCCTGTCGCCTATGGAGAGGAACATTAAGTCCCGGATACAAGCCTAGATGAGGTCTAGTTTGCACTTCAGTGAATGGAGCCCAATCCCCAGCTCTCCCTGGCAACTCAAATGGAAGATTAGACTTCCTGGGCCAACACAAGAGGAAGCCTGAATTCCCCGTCGTAACTCGAGAATCCCACCGCCACTCGAGAAAAACCACGTGCTTCCCTCGTCATCGCAAGATGAGGCCCTTTTTCCACTACAGCATCTCAAGAGAAGTCCCACGTTCCATCCTGAAGTGCGAAACGGTACTTGGCACCCTTGATGCGACCCCAAAAGTTCCGCGACATACCAGACTCACTCAAAGGGAACACCGAGGTTCCCGGCACCACTTCATCTGAGCCCCTTCTCCTCTCCTGATTGCGACAGGAGGGTCGACTCCCCTTCTCTGTCTGCAAGGGGTTCCCGACCTTCCGGGCGCACCTCAGGATGAGGCCGGTCTCATGAGGAAGTTCGAGACGTAGCCTCGTGGGTGGTGCCACATGCCGAAAGACCCCAATTTCACGGTCCACTCTTGAAAAGAACCCGATACCAGCACACCTCTCTGAAGGAAAACCTGTGGATGAAGGCACAAGACGAAGGGGCACTGACACCCGCGTGCATCATCCAGAAAAACCCGCAGGTCCCACAGACATTTCGACAAGTGGCCTGTCAACCTGTAAACAACTCGAAAGGCAAACGAAGGTCCATTCCTCAACAGAAGACTAGGTGTGACTCTCTTGTACCTACTCTGCAGGGACCATGGGATCCGAGTCAGAAATGGAGAGGAAGCCTGAGGTTCCTGCGTCCGCTCGAGATGAGGCCCTCTTCCATTGCACCACACCCAGTGGAGTCCCGAGAGGCCCCTACCAACTCCACAGCATCCCTGAGTTCTCAGAGGCACAATGAGAAGCTCCCTGAGGTCACAGGCACAAGTTGAGGGAACCCTGGGTTTTCTGCCGCAACTCGAGAAAGACCTCGAGAGTGCTTCAAAATGTCTTGAGTCGCGATTCCCCTACCATGACTCAAGAGCCATCACGCTCCCCCTCGCCACGCGCATGGAGACCTGACTAACCTGGCACTGCACGAGAGGCTCCCTGAGATCCTCATTGTACCTCGTGAGGAAACCCACACTGGCGCGGCAGCTCAAGGAAACACATGAGACACCCTGGTCATCGCGAGCTGAGGGCCTTCTTTTCCTGCATGGCCTGGAGAGCAATCCCGGGTCCTCTCTCCAAACGGAAGAGGAGGCTGGACTCCCTTGAGGCCGCTCAGGAGGCTCCAAGAGATCCGCGTCGCGACTCGAGAGGAGAGCGGAGTCCTTGGCTTCCCCTCGAGACGAGGCCTGACTCCCCGGGGGAGCCTGGAATGCAACCCCGAGATCCCTGCCTTCCCTGGAGAGAAATATTAGGTCCCGGACACAGGCCTAGGTGAGGTCTCTTCGGCCCTGCAGTGACTCGAGCGCAAACCCAAGCTTTCCCTCACAACTCTAGGGGAAGGTTGGGCTTCCCAGGGCCAACCCAAGAGGAAGGCTGAGATAACCGTCGAAACTCGAGAATCCCACCGCACCTCGAGAAAAAACACGTGGTTTCCACCTCTTGGCAAGATGAGGCCCTTGCCTGCGACGGCGTCTCAAGGGAAGTCCCCTGTTCCGCCCTGAAGGGCGAAACGGTCCCTGACAGCCTTCATGCGACCCCCAAAAAGTCCCCGAGAGGAAGGGTTCCCTCGAGGGGAACACCGAGGGTCCCGGCACCGCTTCATCTGAGCCCCTTCTCCCCTCCTGATCGCGACAGGAGAGTCGATTCCCCTGCGTGGTCTGAAAGGGGTTCCCGGCCTTCCCAACGCACCTCAGGAGGAGGCCGGCCTCACGAGGAAATTTGAGACGAGCAACGTGGGTGGTGCCACATGCCGAACGACCCCGATTCCCCGGTCCGCTCTTGAGAAGGACCCGAGGCCCGGACCCCTCTTCGAAGACAACCCTGTGGGTCAAGGCAGAACACGAAGGGGCACTGCCACCCCCGTGCATTGTCTGCAAAGACCCGCGGGTTCCACACAGCTCGACGAGGGGCCTGAGACCCCCTGAGCACCTCGAGAGGCAAGCGGGCTTCCCTTCCTCAGACAAGACGAGGCCTGACTCTCCTGTCCCAACTCTGCAGGGACCCTGAGGTCAGAGTCCGAAACGGAGAGGAAGCCTGAGGTTCCTAACTACCCTCGAGGTGAGGCCCTCTTCCGTTGCGCCAGACCCAGCGGAGTCCCGAGGGGCCCCGCCACCTCCACAGGATCCCTCGCCTCTCAGAGGCACCCTGGGAAGTTCCCTAAGGTCCCCGGCAGAAGGCGAGGGAAACGAGGGTTTCCCGCCGCCCCCCGAGAAAGGCCCCGAGAGTCCTTCTTCAACGCGTCTCGAGGCCCTAGTCCCCTCCTGTGACTCGAGAGCCATGACGCGCTCCCCCTCGCCACGCGCATGGAGACCTGACTTCCCTGGCGCCGCACGAGAGGCTCCCTGAGATCCTCGTCGTGCCTCGGGAGAAAACCCCCACGGGCGCCGCAGCTCGAGGAAACCCCTGAGACGCCCCCGTCCTCGCGAGCTGAGGGCCTTCTTTTCCTGCATGGCCTGGAGAGCAATCCCGGGTCCTCTCTCCAAACGCAAGAGGAGGCTGGACTCCCTTGAGGCCGCTCAGGGGGCTCCCAGAGACCCGCGTCGCGACTCGAGCGGAGAGCGGAGTCCTTGGCTTCCCCTCGAGACGAGGCCTGACTCCCCGGGGGAGCCTGGAATGCCACCCCGAGATCCCTGCCTTCCCTGGAGTGGAATATTAGGTCCCGGACACACGCCTAGGTGAGGTCTTTTGGGCCCTGCAGTGACTCGAGCGCAACCCCCAGCTTTCCCTCACAACTCGAGGGGAAGATTGGGCTTCCCAGGGCCAACCCAAGAGGAAGCCTGAGATCCCAGTTGTAGCTCGAGTATCCCGCCGCAACTCGAGGAAAACCACGTGGTTCCCACCTTTTGGCAAGATGAGGCCCTTGCCTGCTACAGCTTCTCAAGAAAAGTCCCACGTTCCGTCTTGAAGTGCGAAACGATACTTGACACCCTTGATGTGACCCCAAAAGTTCCTCGAAATATCGGTCTCACTCGAGGTGAACACCGAGGTTCCCGGCACCAGTTTATCTGAGCCCCTTCTCCCCTCCTGTTCGTGATAGGAGGGTCACTTTCCCTGCTTTGTTTGTAAGGGGTTCCCGACCATCACGGGGCACTTCAGGATGAGGCCAGTCTCACGAGGAAATTCGAGACGTAGCTCGCGGGTGGTACCACATGCCAAAAGACTATGATTTCCCGGTACGCTCTTCATAAGAACCTCATGCCTGGACACCTCTTCGAAGGCAACCCTGTGGATGAAGGCACAACACAAAGGGGCACTGAGACCCTCGTGCATCGTCCGGAAAAACCCGCAGGTTCCACATTCAGCTCAACAAGTGGCTTGTCACCCCTGAAGAACTCGAGAGGCAAGTGGGGTTTCATTCCTCTACACAAGACGAGGCCTGACCCTCCTGTCCCAACTCTGCAGGGACTTTGCAATCTGATTCAGACCAGCGCCAGTGAAGTCACGAGAGGAACGCTGAGGTTCCTGCCTCCACTCGAGATTAGGACCTCTTCCATTGCACGAAACCCAGTGGAGTCCCGAGAGACGCGTCCCAGCTCCACAGTATCCCTGACTTCTCAGAGGCACCCTGAGAAGCTCCCTGAGGCCACCAGCACAATTCGAGTGAACCCAGGGTTTACTGCCGCTACCATAGAAAGAACTCAAGAGTCCTTCTTCAACGCGTTTTGAGGCCTGATTCCCCTACCATGACTCGAGGGCAATGATGCACCCTCTGCTACACTCATGAAGCCCTGACTTCCCTGGCGCCACACGAGAGGCTCCCTGAGCTCCCCGTCATACCTCGTGAGAAACCCCACACTGGCGCCGCAGATAGAGAAAACCCACGAGACGCCCCCGTTTTCGCGACATGACGGCCTCTTTACCGTGTCTTGAGGCCCGATACCCTACGATGACTGGAGAGCAATGACGCATTCCCCTCGCCACGCCCATTGAAACCTAATTTCCCTGGTGCCACACGAGAGGCTCCCTGCGCTCCCCGTCCTACCTCATGAAAACCTCACACTGGCACCGCCGCTCGAGAAAACTCACGAGACGCCCCCGTCATCGTAAGATGAGGGCCTTCTTTTCCTACATGACCTAGAGAGCAATCCCGAGTCCACTCTCCAAACTCCACTGGAGGCCTGACTCCCTTTAGGCCACTCAGTAGCCTCCAAGAGATACACGTCGCTACTCTAGAGGAGAGCGGAGTCTGTTGCTTCCCCTCGAGCCGAGGCATGACTACTTGGGTGAGTCTGGAATGGGATCCCGAGATCCGTGTCGCCCCTGTAGAGGAAAACTCGTTCCTGGAAACAAGCCTAAATGAGGTCTTTTTTGTCCTGCATTGACTCAAGTGCAATCCCCAGCTCTCCCTCGCAACTCGAATGGATGATTGGACTTCGCTGGGCCAACACAAGAGGAAGCCTGTATTCCCCGTTGTAATTCGAGAATCCCGTGGCAACTGGAGAAAAACAACGTGGTTCCTCTGTCATCGAAATATGAGGCCCCTGTCAGCTATAGCGTCTCCAGGGAAGTCCCATGTTCCGTCTTGAAGTGTGAAACGGTACTTGGCACCCTTGGTGCGACCCCCAAATTTCCCTGACACCCCGGTCTCACTCGAGGAGAACATGGAGGTTCCAAGCACAGCTTCAGCTGAGCCTCTTCTCCCCTCCTGATGGCGACAGGAGGGTCAATTCCCCTGCTTTGTCTGGAAGGGGTTCCCAGACTTCCCGGCGAACCTCAGGATGAGGCCAGTCTCACGAGGGAATTCGAGACGTAGCCTCGTGGGTTGTGCCGCATGCCGAAAGACCCGATTTCCTGGTCCGCTATTGATAAGATCCCGATGCCTGGTCACCTCTTTGAAGGTAACCCTGTGGATGAAGGCACAAAACGAAGGGGCACTGACACCCCTGTGCATCGTCCCCCAAAACCGCAGGTTCCACATACAACTTGATAGGTGGCCTGTCATCCCGTGAACAACTCGAGAGGCAAGCAGAGTTCCACTACTCCACACAAGACGAGGTCTGACTCTCCTGTCCCAACTCTGCAGGGACCCTGCTATCCGAGTCAGAAATGGAGAGGAACCCTGACGTTACTGCCTCAATCCGAGATTAGGTCCTCTTCAATTGCACCAGTCCCTGTGATGTCCCGAGAAGCCCCTCTCAACTCCACAGTATCCCTGACTTCTCAGAGGAACCCCGCTAAGCTCCCTGAGGTCATGGGCACAAGTCGAGGGAACCCAGGTTTTCCTGCCACTCCCCGAGAAAGACCTCGAGAGTTCTTCTTTGAAGCGTCTTGAGGCTCGATTCCCCTACCATGACTCGAGAGCAATGAGGCGCTCCCCCTCGCCATGTCCATGGAGACCTGACTTCCGTGGCACCACAGGAGTCTCCCTGAGCTCCCCGTCCTATCTCGTGAGAAACCCCAACCAGGCACTGCACCTTGAGAAAACCCACGAGACGCCCCGTCATCGCGAGATGAGGGCCTTCTTTTCCTGTATGGCCTAGAGAGCAAACCCGAGTCCTCTCTCCAAATTCCACAGGAGGCTTAACTCCATTTAGGCCACTCTTGGGCTCCAAAGGATACCCGTCGCGACTCGAGAGGAGAGCGGAGTCCATTCATTCCCTTCGAAATGAGGCCTGACTCCCCGGGTGAGTCTGGAATGCAACCCCGAGATCCCTGTCGCCCCTGGAGAGAAAAACTCAGTCCTGGACACAAACCTAGATGAGCTCTATTTTGCCCTGCAGTGACTCGAGAGCAATCTCCAGCTCTCACTTGCAACTCGAATGGAAGATTGGACTTCCCTGGGCCAACACAAGAGGAAACCTGTATTCCCCGTCGTAACTCAAGAATCCTGCCCCAACTCGAGAAAAACACGTGGGTCCCTCGTCAGCGCTAGATGAGGCCCTTGCCCACTACAGCGTCTCAAGAGAAGTCCCAGGTTCCGTCTTGAAGTGCGAAACGGTACTTGGCACCCTTGATGCAACCCGAAAAGTTACCCGACTTACCAGTTTCACTCAAGGGGAGCACCGAGGTTCCTGGCACTACTTCATCTGAGCCCTTTCTCTCCTCCTGATCCCGAAAGGAGGGTCGATTCCCCTGCTTTGTCTGGAAAGGGTTCCCGGACTTTCCTGCGCGCCTCAGGATGAGGCCGGTCTCACGAGGAAATTTGAGACGTAGCCTCGTGGGTGGTGCAACATGCTGAAAGACCCCGATTTCCCGGTCCGCACTTGAGGAGATCCCGATGCCCGGACAACGCTTCGAAGGCAACCCTGTGGATGAAGGCACAACACGAAGGAGCACTGACGCCCCCGTGCATCTCCGAAATACCCGCAGGTTCCACACACATCAAGAAAAGTGGTGTCATCCTTGAACAACTTGAGATGTAAGCGGAGTTCCATTCCTCCGCAGAACACGAGACCTGACACTCCTCAGCAAACTCAGCAGGGACCCTGCGATCTGAGTCAGATCCGGCTCCAGGAAGTCAGGAGCAGAACCCTGAGGTTCCTGCCTCAACTCGAGATGAGGCCCTCTTCCATTGCACCAAACCCAGAGGAGTCCCGAGAGGCCTCTCCCAAATCCACAGTATCCCTGACTTCTCAGAGGCACCCTGAGAAGCTCCCTGAGGTCACCGGCACAAGTCCAGGGAACCCAGGGTTTCCTGCCGCAACCCTAGAAAGACATCGAGAGTCCTTTTTCAACCCGTCATGAGGCCCGATTCCCCTACCCTGACTTGAGAGCAATGACGCGCTCCCCCTTGCCCCACCCATGGAGACCTGACTTCCCTGTTGCCACACGAGAGGCTACCTGAACTCCCCGTCGTACCTCGTGAGAAACCCCACACTGGCGCCACAGCTCGAGAAAACCCACGAGACGCCCCCGTCATCTCGAGATGTGGGCCTTCTTTTCCTGCATGGCCTGGAGAGCAATACCGAGTCCTCTCTCCAAACTGAAGAGGAGGCTTGACTCCCTTTAGACCAGTCATTGGGCTCCAAGAGATACACGTCGCAACTCGAGAGGAGAGCCGAGTCCTTTGCTTCCCCTCGAGACGAGGCCTAACTCCCCGGGTGAGTCTGTAATGCAAACCCGAGATCCCTGTCACCCTTGGAGAGGATCATTGGGTCCTGAACACAAGGCTAGATGAGGTCGCTTTTGCCCTGCAGTAACTCGAGAGCACTCCCCAGCTTTCCCTCGCAACCCGAATGGAAGTTTGGACCTCCCTGGGCCAACACAAGAGGAAGCCTGAATTCCCAGTAGTAATTCGAGAATTCCGCCTCAACTTGAGAAAAACCACGTGGTTCCCCCGTCATTGCAAGATGAGGCTCTTGCCCGCTCCAGCGTCTCAAGAGTAGTCCCACGTTCCGTCTTGAAGTGCGAAATGATATTTGGCACCCTTAATGCTACCCCAAAAGTTCCCCGACATATGGGTCACACTCGAGGGGAACACCGAGGTTCCTGGCACCACTTCATCTGAGCCCCTTCTCCCCTCCTGATCGCGAAAGGAGGGTCGATTCCCCTGCTTTGTCTGCAAGGGGTTCCCGACCTTCTCCACACACCTCAGATGAGGCTGTCTCACGAGGAAATTCGAGACGTAGCCTCGATGGTGGTGCCACATGCCGAAAGACCGCGATTTCGCGATCTGCTCTTGATAAGAACGCGATGCCCAGACACCTATTCGAAGATAGTGTGGATGAAGGCACAACACGAAGGGGCACTGACACCCCCGTGCATCGTCCGGAAAAGACCGCAGGTTACTCATACAGCTCAACAAGTGCCTGTCACCCAGTGAACAACTCGAGAGGCAAGCGGAGGTCCATTCCTGCACACAAGACGAGGAGTGACTCACCTCTCCCAACTATGCAGGGGGCTGCGATCAGAATCAGAAATGGAGAGGAACCCTGAGGTTCCTGCCTCCCCTCGAGATGAGGCCCCCTTCCATTTCACCAAACCCAGTGGAGTCCCGAGAGGTCTTTCCCAACTCCATAGTATCCCTGACTTCTCAGAGGCACCCGGAGAATCTCCCTGAGGTCACCGGCACAAGTCGAGGGAACCCAGGTATTCTTGCCAAGACCTGAGAGAGATCTTGAGAGTCCTTCTTCAACGCGTCTAGAGGCCTGATTCCCCTACCATGACTCGAGAGCAATGACGCGCTCCCCCTCGCCACACGCATCCAGACCTAACTTCCCTGGCGCCACACAAGAGGCTCCCTGAGCTCCCCGTCGTACCCCCTGAGAAACCAACACAGGCGCTGCAGCTCGGTAAAACCACCGAGACCCCCCTGTCTTCGTGAGATGAGGGCCTTCTTTTCCTGCATGTCCTGGAGTGCAATCCCGAGTCCTCTCTCCAAACTCCAGAGGAGGCTTGACTCCCTTTAGTCCACTCAGTGGGCTCCAAGAAATACCCGTCGCGACTCGAAAAGAGAGAGAAGGCCTTTGTTTCCCTTCGAGACGACGCCTGACTCCCGGGTGAGTCTGGAATGCAACCCCAAGTTCCCAGTCATCCCTTGAGAGGAACATTAGGTCCTAGACACAAGCCTGGATGAGGTCTCTTTTGCCCTGCAGTGACTCGAGCGCAACCCCCAGCTATCCCTCGCAACTCGAATGGAAGGTTGGACTTCCCTGGGCTAACACAAGAGGAAGCCTGAATTCCCCGTCATAACTCGAGAATCCCGCCGCACCTTGAGAAAAACCACGTGATTCCCCCATCATCCCAAGATGAGGCCCTTGCCCTCTACAGCGTCTCAAGAGAAGCCCCAAGTCCGTCTTGAAGTGCAAAACGGTGCTTTGTCTGGAAAGGGTTCCCGGACTTTCCTGCGCGCCTCAGGATGAGGCCGGTCTCACGAGGAAATTTGAGACGTAGCCTCGTGTGTGGTGCCACATGCCAAAAGACCCCGATTCTCTGGTCCTCTCTTCATAAGAACCCATGCCCGGACACCTCTTCGAAGGCAACCCTGTGGATGAAGTCACAACACGAAGGGGCATTGACAACCCCGTGCATCATCTGGAAAAACCCACAGGTTCCACATACAGCTCGACAAGTGGCCTGTCACCTCGTGAACAACTTGGGAGGCAAGCAGAGATCCATTCCTCCACACAGCACGAGCCCTGAGTCTCCTGTCCCAACTCAGCAGGGACGCTGCAATCGGTGTCTGAAATGGAGAGAAACAGTAAGGTTCCTGCATCAACTCTAAATGAGGCCCTCTTCCATTGCACCAAACCCAGTGGAGTCCCGAGAGGCCCCTCCCAACTCCACAGTATCCCTGACTTCTCAGAGGCAACCTGAGTAGCTCTCTGAGGTCACCGGCAGAAGTCGAGGGAACCCAGCGTTTCCTGCCACAACCCCAGAAAGACCTCGAAAGATCTTCTTCAACGCGTCTTGAGGCCGGATTCCCCTAACATGACTCGAGAGCAATTACCCGCTCCCCCTCACCACGGGCATGGAGACCTGACTTCCCTGGTGCTGCAGGAAAGGCCCCCTGAGCTCTCCATCGTACCTCGTGAGAAACACAACGTGGCGCCCCAGCTGGATTAAACCCATGAGACGTCCACATCATCGCGAGATGTGGGCTTTCTTTTATTGCATACCCTGGAGAGCAATCCGGAGTCCTCTCTCCAAACTCCACAGGAGGCTTGACTCCCTGGAGGCCACTCAGTGGGCTCCAAGAGATACCTATCGTGACCCAGGAGGATATCAGAATCCTTTGCTTCCCCTCGAGCTGAGGCCTGACTCACTGGGTGAGTCTGGAATGCGTCCCCGTGATCCCTATCGCCCCTGGAGAGGAACATTAGGTCCTGGACACAAGCCTAGATGAGGTCTATTTTGACCTGCCGTGACTCGAGAGCAATTCCCACCCAGCTCTCCCTGGCAACTCGAATGGAAGAATGGACTTCCCTGGGCCAACACAAGAGGAAGCCTGAATTCCCCGTCGTAAGTCAACAATCCCATCGCAACTCGAGAAAAACCACGTGGTTTCCCCTTCATCACAAGATGAGGCCCTTGCCCACCACAGCGTCTCAAGAGAAGTCCCACGTTTCGTCTTGAAGTTTGAAACAGTATTTGGCAAGCTTCATGAGACCCCAAAAGTTCCCTGACATACCGGTCTCACTCGAGGGGAACACCGAGGTTCCCGGCACCACTTCATCTGAGCCCCTTCTCCCCTTCTGATCACAAGAGTAGGGTCGATTAACCTGCTTTGTCTGGAAGGCTTTCCCGACCTTCCAGGGACACCTCAGCATGAGGCCCGTCTCACGAGGAAATTCGAGACGTAGCCTCGTGTGTGGTGCCGCATTCCAAAAGACCCCGATTTCCCGGTCCGCTCTTGATAAGAACCCGATGCCCGCACACCACTTCGAAGGCAACCCTGTGGATGAAAGCACATCACGAAGGGGCACTGACACCGCCGTGCATTGTCTGGAAAAAACCGCAGGTTCCACACACAGCTCGACAAGTGGCCTGTCACTCCTTGAACAACTCGAGAGGCAAGCGGAGTTCCATTCCTCCACACAAGACGAGGCCTGACTCTCCTGTCCCAACTCTGCAGGGACCCTGCGATCTGAGTCAGAAATGGAGAGGAACCCTGAGGTTCCTTCCTGATCTCGAGATTAGGCCCTCTTCCATTGCAGCAAACCCAGTGGAGTCCCGAGAGGCCTCTCCCAGCTCCATAGTATCCCTGACTTCTCAGAGGCACCCTGAGAAGCTACCTGAGGTCACAGGCACAAGTCGAGGGAACACAGGGTTTCCTGCCGCAACCCGAGAAAGACCTCGAGCGTCCTTTTTCATTGTGTTGAGCCCTGATTCCACTACGATGACTCGAGAGCAATGACGTGCGCCCCCTCGCCACTCGTATGGAGACTTGACTTCCCTGACACCACACGAGAGGCTCCCTGAGCTCCCGGTCGTACCTTGTGAGAAACCCCACACTGGCACCGCAGCTCCAGAAAAACCACGAGACGCCCCCGTCCTCGCGAGCTGAGGGCCTTCTTTTCCTGCATGGCCTGGAGAGCAATCCCGCGTGCTCTCTCCAAACTCCACAAGAGAGGAGCCAAGATTGCTGAGGAGTAGGACGGGGAGAACTCTTTTCCCCCCCAAACAATTTCATCAAAAGAGCATTTAAACGTCGAGTAAATTCCACAATACAACTTATGAATGCTGCCAGAGGACATCAGGCACCCAGAAAAGCAACCCAACTCTTGGAAAGTAGGTAGGAAAAAGTATAAAAGACAAAAAAAGAGACAAAAGAGGGAGGGAGGGATTTCCGTCCCGGGAAGATAGTCTTAAAAAGAGAAAAGTTTCCAAACACCAGGAAAGCTTTTCACTGCCAAATCTTTGCCAAGCTTTGGAAGCACAAAGGGCAACATAAGGGGGATAAAAATAAATAAACAATTAAAACTCGCAGATTGCAAGCCCTACGGTAACTCCCCCAGCCACGAAGCAGTGCAGACGCCTGCTCACACCATTAGCAAGCAGGGGCTGGGCAGGGAGGCGCGGCGTGGGCTGCATCGCTTAGAGTAAGAATCTGGCCTGAATACCCTGAGCGCTATCTGAACGAAATAACTTGGGCTAGCAAACCAGACTCTGGGATATCTACCACGCAAAAAGCCAGCCCTAACCGAAGACACCGCCAGGCCCGCGCACGGAACAAAGGACTGAACAGAGATAGCCGGCTGCAGACCTTCCCCCTCCGGTGACAGGCAGCCAGAGCCGGAAGGGGGCAATCGCAGCCCCAGAGAGACATTATCTATAAAACTGTAAGCAGGCTTCTTTGCTAACTAAAACTTCTTGGGGATCTGGACGGTCAACATCTGCCTGAGAAGGTGCGCCTGTTTTACACCCAGATAACCGAGTGGCGGGGAGGCGATAAGTCACAACATTGGCGCTCGCCAAACATCTCATCACCTGAGCTGCTCGGACCTGGGAAGAGCACAAAACGCAGGCCCAACCGAGCCTGTGCCTCTGAGGACTACCCGAGTGCCTGAACCTGAGTGGCTTGGACCTGGGAGGTGCATGCAGCCCAGGGCCAGCCTCGGATTGTTCCCGGTGGAACAACCTAGAGCCAGAGCAGTGTGGGCAGGGAGGCTACACGCGCCGTGAGCGGGGGCAGACCCAGTGTGGCTGAGGCACTGTGACCGCACGCCAGTGTTATTTGTTTGCAGCATCCCTCCCTCCCTCCCCACAGTGCAACTGAACAAGTGAGCCTAAAAAAAAAAGTGTCCTCCACCGTCCCCTTTGTGTCAGGGCGTAAACCAGACACTGAAGAGACCAGCAAACAAAAGAAGCTATAACAGAGGGAATCGCCTTGGAAGCTACAGGCAATAGATTAAAACCCTGTGGTTACTAGGACTACATAGGAAGGTGCCTATAGATCTTGAGAAATATAAGTCGGACCAAGGAACTAGCCAAAAATGAACTGAACCCACGATACTCACAACAAAACCAGAGAAAGTCCTAGATATATTTTTATGATCATTCTTTCTTTTTTTTAATTTTTTAAATTTAAGTCCTCTATTGTTCCTTTAATTTTCACTTTTATAACCTATTACTTTGCAAAAAAAAAGACCCTATTTTTTTCTTCTTCAGCAAACTTCATATATATATATATATATATATATATATATATATATATATATATATAATTTTTTGACCTTGTTTTTTTGTTTTGTTTTTTTTTTTTCTTCTTTTAACATTGTATTTTTGAAATTCCAAACTCTACTCTAGATTTCTAATTTATGCTTTTTGGTATGTGATATCAATTTTGTACCTGTAGTTTCTTTATAATTTTTGCGACATTGCTTGTTTTTGTTTGTTTGTTTTCTCTTTAGTTTTCTTCTTCCTTTTTTTTAACATTGTATTTTTGAAATTCCAAACTCTACTCTAGATTTTTAATTTTTGCTTTTTGATATTAGTTATCAATTTTGTACCTGTATTTTCTTGATAATTTTTGCGACCTTGTTTGTTTTTCTTTGTTCGTTTTTTCTCTCTTTCTTTTCCTTCTTCTTTTCTTTAACATCGTATTTTTGAAATTCCAAACTCTACTCTAGATTTTTAATTTTTGCTTTTATGTATTTGTTACCAATTTTGTACCTTTAAGAACCCAATCTTCAGTACCCATTTTTCACTAGGGAGCGAGATTACTGGCTTGACTGCTCTCTCTCCCTTTGGACTCTCCTTTTTCTCCACCGGGTCGCCTGTGTCTCCTCCCTAACTCCTCTCTACTCTACCCAAGTCTGTGAATTTCTGTGTATTCCAGACGGTGGAGAACACTTAGGGAACTGATTACTGGCTGGATCTGTCTCCCTCCTTTTCATTCCCCCCTTTTATCCTTCTGGCCACCTCTGTCTCCTTCCTCCTTCTTCTCGTCTCTGTATAACTCTGTGAACATCTCTGAGCGGTCCAGTTGTGGAGTGCACATAAGGAAGTGACGACTGGCCAGCCCACTCTCTCCACTATTGATTCCACCTGATCTCATTTGGGTCACCTCTAACTCCCTCCTCCCTCTTCTCTTCTCCATGTAACGCTGTGAACCATTCTGAGTGGGCCTCACAGTAGAGAAACTTTTCTTCTTTAACGTAGATGTTTTATCAATGGTGCTGTATAGAAGGAGAAGTTTTGAAACTACTGTAAAAGTAAGACAGATAACTGGAAGCAGGAGGCTTATGTCCAAACCCTGACTCCAGGGAACTCCTGACTCCAAGGAACATTAATTGACAGGAGCTCATCAAATGCCTCCATACCGACACTGAAATCAAGCACCACACAAGAGCCAACAAGTTCCAGGGCAAGACATACCAAGCAAATTCTCCAGCAACAAAGGAACACAGCCTTGAGCTTCAAGATACAGGCTGCCCAAAGTCACCCCAAAACCACAGACATCTCATAACTCATTACTGGACACTTCATTGCACTCCAGAGAGAAGAAATACAGCTCCACCCACCAGAACACGGACACAAGCTTCCCTAACCAGGAAACCTTGACAAGACACCTGTACAAACCCACACACAGCGAGGAAATGCCACAGTAAAGAACTCCACAAACTGCCAGAATACAGAAAGGACACCCCAAACTCAGCAATTTAAACAAGATGAGACAGAGGAATACCCAGCAGATAAAGGAACAGGATAAATGCCCACCAAACCAAACAAAAGAGGAAGAGATAGGGAATCTACCTGATAAAGAATTCCGAATAAGGATAGTGAAATGGATCTAAAATCTTGAAATTAAAATGGAATCACAGATAAATAGTCTGGAGACAAGGATTGAGAAGATGCAAGAAAGGTTTAACAAGGACCTAGAAGAAAAAAAAAAGAGTCAATATATAACGAATAATGCAATAAATGAAATTAAAAACACTCTGGAGGCAACAAATAGTAGAATAACAGAGGCAGAAGATAGGATTAGTGAATTCGAAGATAGAATGGTAGAAATAAATGAATGAGAGAGGATAAATGAAAAACGAATTAAAAGAAATGAGCACAATCTCAGAGACCTCCAGGACAATATTAAACGCTACAACATTCGAATCATAGGGGTCCCAGAAGAAGAAGACAAAAAGAAAGACCGTGAGAAAATACTTGAGGAGATAATAGTTGAAAACTTCCCTAAAATGGGGAAGGAAATACTCACTCAAGTCCAAGAAACCCAGAGAGTCCCAAACAGGATAAAGCCAAGGCGAAACCCCCCAAGACACATATTAATCACATTAACAAAAATCAAACACAAAGAACAAATATGAAAAGCAGCAAGGGAAAAACAACAAATAACACACAAGGGAATTGCCATAAGGATAACAGCTGATCTTTCAATAGAAACTCTTCAAGCAAGGAGGGAATGGCAAGACATACTTAAAATGATGAAAGAAAATAACCTACAGCCCAGATTATTGTACCCAGCAAGGATCTCATTCAAGTATGAATGAGAAATCAAAAGCTTTTCAGACAAGCAAAAGCTGAGAGAATTCTGCACCACCAAACCAGCTCTCCAACAAATACTAAACAGGAAACACAAAAACGGTGTATAAATTCGAACCCCAAACAATAAAGTAAATGGCAATGGGATCATACTTATCAGTAATTACCTTAAACGTAAATGGGTTGAATGCTCCAACCAAAAGACAAAGACTGGCTGAATGGATACAAAAACAAGACCCCTACATATGTTGTCTACAAGAGACCCACCTCAAAACAGGGGATACATACAGACTGAAAGTGAAGGGCTGGAAAAAGATTTTCCATGCAAATAGGGACCAAAAGAAAGCAGGAGTAGCGATACTCATATCAGATAAAATAGACTTTAAAACAAAGGCTGTGAAAAGAGACAAAGAACGTCACTACATAATGATCAAAGGATCAATCCAAGAAGAAGATATAACAATTATAAATATATATGCACCCAACGCGGGAGCACCACAGTATGTAAGACAAATGCTAACAAGTATGAAAGGAGAAATTAACACTAACACAATAATAGTTGGAGATTTTAATACCCCACTCACACCTATGGATAGATCAACTAAACAGAAATTTAACAAGGAAACACAAACTTTAAATGATACAATAGACCAGTTAGACCTAAGTGATATCTATAGGACATTTCATCCCAAAACAATGAATTTCACCTTTTTCTAAAGTGCACATGGAACCTTCTCCAGGATAGATCACATCCTGGGCCATAAAGCTAGCCTTGGTAAATTCAAAAAAATAGAAATCATTCCAAGCATCTTTTCTGACCACAATGCAGTAAGATTAGATCTCAATTACAGGAGAAAAACTATTAAAAATTCCAACATATGGAGGCTAAACAACACGCTGCTGAATAACCAACAAATCACAGAAGAAATCAAAAAAGAAATAAAAATTTGCATAGAAACGGATGAAAATGAAAACACAACAACCCAAAACCTGTGGGACACGGTAAAAGCAGTCCTAAGGGGAAAGTTCATAGCAATACAGGCACACCTCAAGAAACAAGAAAAAAGTCAAATAAGTAACCTAACTCTACACCTAAAGCAACTAGAAAAGGAAGAAATGAAGAACCCCAGGGTTAGTAGAAGGAAAGAAATCTTAAAAATTAGAGCAGAAATAAATGCAAAAGAAACAAAGGAGACCATAGCAAAAATCAACAAAACCAAAAGCTGGTTCTTTGAAACGATAAATAAAATTGACAAACCATTAGCCAGACTCATCAAGAAACAAAGGGAGAAAAATCAAATCAATACAATTAGAAATGAAAATGGAGAGATCACAACAGAAAACACAGAAATACAAAGGATCATAAGAGACTACTATCAACAACTATATGCCAATAAAATGGACAACGTGGAAGAAATGGACAAATTCTTAGAAAAGTACAACTTTCCAAAACTGGACCAGGGAAGAAATAGAAAATCTTAACAGACCCATCACAAGCACGGAAATTGAAACTGTAATCAAAAATCTTCCAGCCAACAAAAGCCCAGGTCCAGACGGCTTCACAGCTGAATTCTACGAAAAATTTAGAGAAGAGCTAACACCTATCCTGCTCAAACTCTTCCAGAAAATTGCAGAGGAAGGTAAACTTCCAAACTCATTCTATGAGGCCACCATCAGCCTAATACCAAAACCTGCCCAAGATCCCACAAAAAAAGAAAACTACAGGCCAATATCACTGATGAACATAGATGCAAAAATCCTTAACAAAATTCTAGCAATCAGAATCCAACAACACATTAAAAAGATCATACACCATGACCAAGTGGGCTTTATCCCAGGGATGCAAGGATTCTTCAATATCCGCAAATCAATCAATGTAATACACCACTTTAACAAATTGAAAAATAAAAACCATATGATTTTCTCAATAGATGCAGAGAAAGCCTTTGACAAAATTCAACATCCATTTATGATAAAAACTCTCCAGAAAGCAGGAATAGAAGGAACATACCTCAACATAATAAAAGCTATATATGACAAACCCACAGCAAACATTATCCTCAATGGTGAAAAATTGGAAGCATTTCCTCTAAAGTCAGGAACTAGACAAGGGTGCCCACTTTCACCATTACTATTCAACATAGCTTTGGAAGTTTTGGCCACAGCAATCAGAGCAGAAAAAGAAACAAAAGGAATCCAAATTGGAAAAGAAGAAGTAAAACTCTCACTGTTTGCAGATGACATGATCCTCTACATAGAAAACCCTAAAGACTCCACCAGAAAATTACTAGAACTAGTCAATGACTATAGTAAAGTTGCAGGATATAAAATCAACACACAGAAATCCCTTGAATTCCTATACACTAATAATGAGAAAACAGAAAGTGAAATTAAGGAAACAATTTCATTCACCATTGAAATGGAAAGAATAAAATACTTAGGAATATACCTACCTAAAGAAACTAAAGACCTATACATAGAAAACTATAAAACACTAGTGAAAGAAATCAAAGAGGACACTAATAGATGGAGAAATATACCATGTTCATGGATTGGAAGAATCAATATAGTGAAAATGAGTATACGACCCAAGGCAATTTATAGATTCAATGCAATCCCTATCAAGCTACCCACAGTATTCTTCACAGAGCTAGAACAAATAATTTCACAATTTGTATGGAAATACAAAAAACCTCGAATAGCCAAAGCAAACTTGAGAAAGAAGAATGGAACTGGGGGAATCAACCTACCTGATTTCAGGCTCCACTACAAAGCCACAGTTATCAAGACAGTATGGTACTGGCACAAAGACAGAAATATAGATTAGTGGAACAAAATAGAAAGCCCAGAGATAAATCCACACACATATGGACACCTTATCTTTGACAAAGGAGGCAAAAATATACAATGGATTAAAGACAATCTCTTTAACAAGTGGTGCTGGGAAATCTGGTCAACCACTTGTAAAAGAATGAAACTAGAACACTTTCTAACACAATACACAAAAATAAACTCAAAATGGATTAAAGATCTAAACGTAAGACCAGAAACTATAAAACTCCTAGAGGAGAACATAGGCAAAACACTCTCTGAAATACATCACAGCAGGATCCTCTATGACCCACCTCCCAGAATATTGGAAATAAAAACAAAAATAAACAAATGGGACCTAATTAACCTTAAAAGCTTCTGCACATCAAAGCAAACTATTAGCAAGGTGAAAAGACAGCCTTCAGAATGAGAGAAAATAATAGGAAATGAAGCAACTGACAAACAACTAATCTCAAAAATATACAAGCAACACCTACAGCTCAACTCCAGAAAAATAAATGACCCAATCAAAAAATGGGCCAAAGAACTAAATAGACATTTCTCCAAAGAAGACATACAGATGGCTAACAAACACATGAAAAGATGCTCAAAATCACTCATTATCATAGAAATGCAAATCAAAACCACTATGAGGTACCATTTCACGCCAGTCAGAATGGCTGCAATGCAAAAGTCTACAAATAATAAATGCTGGAGAGGGTGTGGAGAAAAGGGAACCCTCTTACACTGTTGGTGGGAATGCAAACTAGTACAGCCACTATAGAGAACAGTGTGGAGATTCCTTAAACAACTGGAAATAGAACTGCCTTATGATCCAGCAATCCCACTGCTGGGCATACACACTGAGGAAACCAGAAGGGAAAGAGACACGTGTACCCCAATGTTCATCGCAGCACTGTTTCTAATAGCCAGGACATGGAAGCAACCTAGATGTCCATCAGCAGATGAATGGATAAGAAAGCTGTGGTACATACACACAATGGAGTATTACTCCGCCATTAAAAAGAATAGAATGAATCAGTTCTAATGAGGTGGATGAAACTGGAGCCTATTATACAGAGTGAAGTAAGCCAGAAAGAAAAACACCAGTACAGTATACTAACGCATATATATGGAATTTTGAAAGACGGTAACAATAACCCTGAGTACGAGACAGCAAAAGAGACACTGATGTATAGAAGAGTCTTATGGACTCTGTGGGAGAGGGAGAAGGTGGGAAGATTTGGGAGAATGGCATTGAAACATGTAAAATATCATGTATGAAAAGAGTTGCCAGTCCAGGTTTGATGCATGATACTGGATGCTTGGGGCTAGTGCACTGGGACGACCCAGAGGGATGCTATGGGGGGGAGGAGGGAGGAGGGTTCAGGATGGGGAGCACATGTATACCTGAGGCGGATTCATTTTGATATTTGGAAAAACTAATACAATTATGTAAAGTTTAAAAATAAAATAAAATTAAAAAAAAATCCACAGGAGGCTTGACTCCCTTTAGGCCACTCAGTGGTCTCCAAGAAATACCCGTCGGGACTCGAGAGCAGAGCAGAGTCCTTTCCTTCCTCTCGAGATGAGGCCTGACTCCTCGGGTGCGTCTAAAATGCAACCCCGAGATCTCTGTCGCCCCTGGAGAGGAACATTAGGTCCTGGACACAAGCTTAGATGAGGTCTCTTTTGCCCTGAAGTGACTCGAGAGCAATCCCTAGCTCTCTCTCGCAACTCGAATGGAAGATTGGACTTCCCTGGGCCAACACAAGAGGAAGCCTGAATTCCCCATCGTAACTCGAGAATCCCGCCGAAACTCGAGAAAAACCACATGGTTACCCTGTCATCGCAAGATGAGGCCCTTGCCCGCTACAGCGTCTAAAGAGAAGTCCCACGTTTCTTCTTGAAGTGTTTTCACACTTCAAGTGTGAAAACTCGCACCCTTGATGCGATTCCAAAAGTTCCCCGACACCCTGGTCTCTCTCGAGGGGAACACCGAGGTTCCCGGTACGACTTCATCTGAGCCACTTCTCCCCTCCTGATTGCGACTGGAGGGTCGACTCCCGTGCTTTGTCTGGAAGGGGTTCCCAACCTTCCCGGCGCACCTCAGGATGAGGCCGGTCTAACGAGAATATTTGAGACGTAGCTTCATGGGTGGTAACACATGCTGAAAGACCCCGATTCCCCGGTCCGCTCTTGATAAGAACCCGATGCCCGGACACCTCTTCAAAGGCAACCCTGTGGAAGAAGGCACAACACGAAGGGGCACTGACACCCTCGTGCATCGTCTGGAAAAACCCGCAGATTCCAAACACAGTTCGACAAGTTGCCTGTCACCGCGTGAATAACTCGAGAGGCAAGCGTAGTTCCATTCCTCCTTACAAGACGAGGCATGACTCTCCTGTCCCAACTCTGCAGGGACCCTGCGATCAGAGTCAGAAATGGAGACGAATCCTGAGGTTCCTGCCTCCACTCGAGATGAGGCCCTCTTCTATTGCACCAAACCCAGTGGAGTCCCGAGAGGGCCCTCCCAACTCCAGGGTATCCCTGACTTCTCAGAGGCACACTGAGAAGCTCCCTGAGGCCACCGGCACTAGTCGAGGGAACCCAGGGTTTACTGCCGTGACCCAAGAAACACCTTGAAAGTCCTTCTTTAACGGTTCTTGAGGCCCGATACACCTACCATGACTCTAGAGCAATGACGCGCTCCCCCTCGCAATGCGCATGGAGACCTGACTTCCCAAGCGCCACATGAGAGGCTCCTTGAGCTCCCCGTAGTACCTCATGAGAAACCCCACACTGGCACTGCAGCTCGAGAAAACCCACGAGATGCCCCCTTCATCGCGAGATGATGGCCTTCTTTTCCTGCATGGCCTGGAGAGCAATCCCGAGTCCTCTCTCCAAACTCCACAGGAGGCTTGACTCCCTTTAGGCCACTCAGTGGGCTCCAAGAGATACCCGTCGCAACTCGAGAGGAGAGCAGAGTCCTTCGCTTCCCCTCGAGTCAAGGACTGACTCCCCGGGTGCATCAGGAAAGCAACCCCGAGATCCCTGTCCCCCCTGGAGACGAACATTATGTCCTGGACACAAGCCTAGATAAGGTCTCTTTTGCCCTGCAGTAACTCAAGCGCAATCCCTAGCTCTCCCTCGCAACTCGAATGGAAGACTGGACTTCCCTGGGCCAACACAAGAGGAAGCCTGAATTTCCTGACCTAACTCGAGAATCCCGCCACAACTCGAGAAAAACGACGTGGTTAACCCGTCACCACAAGATGAGGCCCTTGCCAGCTACAGCGTCTCAAGAGAACTCTCACGTTCCGTCTTGAAGTTTGAAACGGTACTTAGCACCTTTGATGCGACCCCAAAAGTTCCCCGATATCCCAGTTTTACTCGAGGGGAACATCGAGGTTCCCGGCACCACTTCATCTGAGCCCCTTCTCCCCTCCTGATCGGGACAAGAGGGTCGATTCACTTGCTTTGTCTGAAAGGGTTACCGACTTTCCTGGTGCACCTCAGGTTGAGGTCCGTCTCAAGAAGAAATTCGAGACGTAGGCTTGTGGGTGGTGCCACATGCCGAAAGACCCTGATTTCCTGGTCTGCTCTTGATAAGAACCTGAAGGCTGGATACCTCTTCGAAGGCAACCCTGTGTATGAAGGCAAAAAACAAAGGGGAACTGACACCCCCATGCATCGTCTGGATAAAACCGCAGGTTCCACACACAGCTCGACAAGTGGCCTGTTATCCGGTGAACAACTCGAGAGTCCAGCGGAGTTCCATTCCTCCACACAAGACGAGGCCTGACTCTCCTGTCCTAACTTTGTAGGGACTCTGTGTTCAGAGTCAGAAATGGAGAGCAACCCTGAGGTTCCTGCTTCAAATCGAGATGAGGCCCTCTTCTGACAAGGTCCAGCCTCGGCTGGTCCAGGGTTTTTGAAGGGGAGACAGAGTAGGCGACCTATTGATTTATTTATCAAAGATATAAAGAGTAATAGAATGAGGATATCTCAGTAGGAAAATTTAGTGGAGAAAAGAAGCTGAGTAGCTTGGTTTATGCGGAAAATCAGTATAACCCATGACACCAGGTTAGCTCTGACCACGGAGGCCGCAGGCTCCCTCTCGAATAGCGAAAAGTGCCCCACCTTAGACACCTTCTCAAGTGGTCATCGAAGCCCAGGCAAATAAATGGTCGCAGAGGATATCTGCGCTCCAGATGGACACTCATCTGAAAATCGAGGGGAAGAATGACATTAGGAGACTAAGCGTTGGCAATCAAGGCCCGTAGCTTTATTTTCAACAGGTTTTTTTTTTACCCTAAGTTACACATAGAGGATAATGGGGATGCAAAGTCAGCAGCCTTTGATCCTTATCAAAAACCAGGGTTTCTTTCCTGCAAATGTATCGTATACAAATGGTTTAGGTGATTTACATCATCTTCTAGCCAGAAGACCTATTAACATTTTATGACTCTTGACAAAGACTTATCAACCGTAAGACTTATTTTCTCTAAGAGTAATTATTTTAAGGTTTGGCCCCATCTTTCGAAGATAAAATTGCATTCCTATAGGGCGGATGTGTAATGGGTTTACAACAAAGGAAAGAATTTATTACCTTAAGGGTCTAAAGTTAGTAACACCAAGGCCACTACTTATTTCTTCTACATACCAACTATATTAATTAATACACATTCAAGGATACAATTCAGGGGATGTGGAAACTTGGCAACAAGCATTGGTTCATCAATGAAATCTTTTACTAGTTTTATTCTGACAGTTTCTAACTCTCTGAGAGGCTCTAAGCTATTTGAATATCTTAAGCTTCCCGTGCCTCTCGAGGCTCGGAGACTGTAAACAATTGTATGCCTTGCTGTAGGAGACCGGGTAAACTTGTCAGGCGAGTTAGAGAGCCATCTGACGTGTTTGGATTTAAACACTCCTAATTGCCCAGGAACTTTATTAATTGGAGCTGTAAGTTAGCTCTTTGACAGAAAGAGTGAGATGGTGGTGGGGGACAGCCCCCAGGAAAGTCAGAGGTGAGAGCACAAAGCAATAAAGTAGGCAGACTCTGGTTTTGGGGGGTAGATGCTCAAGAATATCCGGGAGGACTCCCGAGGCTCGATCCCGCCTTTGTGTATGCCCAGCCTCCTTCCTCATGACCTTTGTCACGAGTGGAATGTCTCTCGCCGGCTCCCAGCATCTCCCCGTTTTTTATTTCTTAAAACAGCCAGATGTAGCTCAGTCGCGAACCTCTGAATACTCTGCTGAAGAATCCTGACAATACAAGGAAGAATGATTATGAGAAGCAGAATTAAAGCAGCCACCGCAGCATAGCTAAAGACATTAGACAGAATATTCTTTCCTGAGATGTAGTTAGGGAAAGTATGGAAGAAATCATTTGCTGTTCCAGCAGCAGTAAAATCTAATCGGGAGTGCTCCATGGTTGCTATTTGATAGTGAAGTTTCCCTACGTCTCAACCAATGTCAGAGCTGTTCCAGATACCTGAAATATGGTTTTTAATCTTTTCCCATTCAAAATCTGTCTCATTTACTTTCAGGGGTGTTCCACATATCCACCGATAGTCAGCATGACAAGACAATGCCATTTTCACCTTTAAAGCCTGCAATTCAGTCCCAATATGTATTACTGCTTCCTCTAGGGCATCTACCCTCATTTCTAATTTTCTCTCTATAGCTTCCTGTGTTGCCAATGTTAAAGAAACATTTTTGGACATAGAATCAACATATTGAGCAGTATGTACTTGTTGAGTCAATGATATTGCTGCCACAGTAACAGAAGTGATTGCACTTATCAAAGCTGCTGTTCCCAAGATAAGTAAGCCCACAAACCGTCGTGTTTGCATTAAATCCTGTAGTTGTTGTAATACAGCAAGACCATAATTCAATAAGTGGTTACATCATAAGATAAGGTGGATGTTGTAGCATTACAAAGGAGCAAACATTATATTGAGGGTTTAAACAAGATGAACCAGGGAGCAGCTGTAGGCGTCGGCCCGGGGGAGCAGTGTCCCCAGCATCAGGAGGCAGAACGCGAGCGGCAGGCTGTGGGCCAAGGCGCCTATGGCGGGCGGAGGGGCAGGGTTCATGGTTTAGGGCTAGCCGCCACCGCTTGGGCTCAAGGCGGTCCCCTCTTGCCAGTGGGGCCACGCTGGTCTGGATGGCACTCCGCAGGCGCGCTTTCCTCTCTGGCCCTCACTCGCTGCACAGACTTCTTTGCTCTAGGTCACAGGGTGCAGCGAGGAGGGTGCGAGGCGCTGCTGGTGGCATGGAGGCGAGAGCTGGCTGGGGGAGGGGGAGCAAGTGAGTGCGCACGCCGTGAACCTGGTCTTTGGGGAATGTGACATGACGAATTTGTCTGAGATCCAAACCGGAGAATCTGCATTCTGTAGAAATATACAAGCATACCCTCTCCCACAAGTTAGCAACACATCTGGCTTTTTCACTCTCCCGTAAGGAGGCCTTTTTACTTGACCAGGGGCCGAGTCGTAGCCTGTAATTCAGGCATCTAGTGTCTCATCATTGTAGTCTGCCCCTGTGTGTTTACGTTTAAGTGATTAATTACAATTGGAACATAACTTCACTATTTGTCTAGCTGTTTCCCTATGGATATGTTAATTGAGGTCTAATGTTTAGTTTAGGTCTCTGTATAAATTAAAGTAATAAATGTATAACCTCCTTATCTCATTTTGGTATACAGGTATACAGATATACCTAAATGCAAAATGCATTTATATATGTATTTATATATGGCAACAAGTATAAAGTTATTGACATATAATATATATAAATCAATATACTTGAATTAATCTTTATAATTAATATATTAATTAATATATATTACAGCAATACAACACATACACAGCTAATACCAACCAACACAAACCAATATACTGTAATAATACATGTCACACATTTATAATTATACAGTATATAGAACATATATCATCACAGCACATCAATCCATACCAATCCATACCACACACACATTATATTACTGCCATATATATTTAATTATACAGTATATATATATATGTGTGTGTATATAGTATACATATTAATTTATATACAAATTAATTAAGTATAGATCTATAAATAGAATTAGGTATACCTTTATTATATTTTATTTATACCCATACCTAATTAGGCAAACTGTAATTAGGCAAATATATTTATATTATGTATTTATAACAATATATAAAGTATTGTTAAGTGTACCACCTGTACAGCATCTCCACCCCACATACCACTTTCTCTAATCCCACCAACTCATTTTCAGTATTATGTGTTGGCCAGGAGCTGGGCCAGTCTTTCCCAGCAATGTTAAGAGACGTCTGTTCCTGTGTCTAATAGCCCTGGCGTTTTATTCTCTTGAATTAAAAGATCTTTTAAAGGCCTTGGAACTGTAATTTCCTGCACCCAAAAGGCTAGATCACTACATCCAAATGTTTTGTGGCTCTTAGCTTGAGAAGTCAAGTTTTTCCTTGTCTGATAGTAAGGTAAAAGTAAAAGCTGTGTTACTCTTTGACCTTTATTAATTTGTACAGTTTTGATAGGCAGTGAGATCAAGACTTTAATTTCTCAATATCATCAGAATCTACTACACCATGCACCAGCGAAATTTCTTTTCTTTCTTTTTTTTTTTTTTGTTTAATTTTTTTTTTTAAAGAAAGCGAGCTACGCCCCAGGACAAATCTTACAATGTCCTCAGATAGGGGGCCAGCCACTCCGGTTGGAATTGGAGTAAGCGGCACATCAGGGGTTAATATTGTTATTAAATCTCCTTGCCTTTTCGCTTTTCTCCTAGCCTGGGTGAGACCCCCCTGAGGGAGTTTTCTCCAAGGAGCACGCTCTGAATATTGTGTACTAAAAGCTCCTTTGTTTAAAAAACTTTTTATCTTCCTCAGTCTTAGGCAACACTTTGGGAGGCATTTGGGGCAAAGTGGGGAACTCCTGGGTCCTGGGAGGCACAATCGAATGCGGTGGCGGTCTCCTTAAATCAGAAAGTGGTGGATAAGTTTTTTAAAGGTTTGCACAGAGGGGGAGGGAGGTCGCCAGGGCTCTCGGCCGCAGCGTCCTGTAAGCCCTCTCCTTCCTCGGGAGGTAGACCACTTTCTCCCTCCTTTTTTTTTTTTTTTCAATGGCAGAAAATATGATCTGTGCAGTAAATGGAGACTCACCACCATCCACCTCTATAGCCTCCCCCATAGGCTATTTAACAGCCTCGTGACGGAGGTCCAGGACATTTCTAATCATATTCCACAGTCAATAAATATTTGTCTATTCTTTGATGCAGAGAAATCCATTTTTAATTTTTTTTTTAATTTTAGAGAATATTTTTATTTATTTTGTAACCTCTTTACCCTGGCTAAACTGCAGAGGGGACTAGAAAAGAAGCCTCAAGTTGAGGATCAAGTTCATCCTTGGGACTAGAGAAAATCCTTCTCCGGGAAACTCCTAGCGGTGGCCCTTTACCCCGACATGGAGGAGGAGGCATAGGGGGATGGGAGCGTCCCGAAGTTTTCCTCTTCTCTTCCGGAGATCCTTTAACTGTTTGGTAACTAAATCTTACGAACTGTCTGATCGGGGATGTTTCCCTCAACCTCCTAGGAGCGGATGGTCTGATTAGGGATGTTTTCTTAAACTTTTAGGAGCATCTTTAGCTAAAAAAAAACCAATCCTCATCAGAATGGCATCGAGCTGCTCTTTCCTCTAAACCTTTTTCAAATTGAGGGGAGAGCTGATCTTTCTTTTCATCCCTATCTTTTACATGCTCATTGGCAGTCATAGCGGCTAGCCATTCATTTAGCTGTCGATAGCTAGGTATAGCCTCTTCATTTTCACTTTTCTTTATAACAGGTACCTTTTCAGATTTGCTTTTTTGTTTAACAGGTACTTTTCCAACTTTACTTTCCTCTTTAACAGGTACCTTTTCAAATTCATGAGCTGGATCTAAAACATCTCTAGTCATATTCCACAGAGGAAAGTTGTAAGTAGGGATTTTTTCCAAACCTTGCTGAGCACAATAAGCTCTTGGCTGTCTTCCTAGTTTTTTCAAGATACCTAGGTTAACAGTGCCTTGTTGTAGAAACCAAGGGCAGTGGTCTTGTACAAATGTAAAAAATGATTGAATGGAAGATGTTTTAACCTTGATTTTTCTTTTACTTAATAACTGTAAAATTACTCCTATAAAGAGCTGTCTTTCATTTGATTCAGTGTTGCCCATGTCAGAAAATTAAGGATAGTAAAAGATTTTGCTTTTAGCTATCTAAAGATTAGGCCTTTTTTGTCAGCCTTTTTAGAAACCGTTTTTTCTCTCTAACTCTTCAACACTTCCCACTCCTCTCGCCCTGTCTATTCTACAGGGGGATCTGCAGCCCCCTAAGTGGGATCCTATCTGTCCCCAAAACTGAACACTGGGGGAATGGGGTTGGGGATTTACCTTCGAAATGCCTGTCTCGGGCACCACCTGCAGAGGTCCAGCCCCAGCTGATCCAGGGTATTCGAAGGGAAGATGGAGTAGGCGACCTATGTATTTATTTATTTATTCATCAAAGATATAAAGAGTAATAGAATGAGGATAGCTCAGTAGGAAAATTCAGTGGAGAAAAGCAGCTGAGTAGCTTGGTTTACGCGGAAAATCAATATAACCCGTGACACCAGGTTAGCTCTGACCACGGAGGCTGCAAGTGCCCTCTAGAATAGAGGAAGGTGCCCCACCTTAGACACCTTATCGAGTGGGTCTTCGAAGCCCAGGCAAATAAATGGTCACAGAGGATATCCGCGCTCCAGATGGACACTCATCTGAAAATTGAGGGGAAGAATGACATGGGGAGACCAAGCGTTGGCGAGCAAGGCCCGTAGCTTTATTTTCAACACAGGTTTTAATACCCTAAGTTACACATAGAGGATAATAGGGGATGCAAAGTCAGCAGTCTTTAATCCTTATCAAAAACCAGGGTTTCTTTTCTGCAGATTTATCGTATAAAAATGGTTTAGATGATTTACATCATCTTCTGGCCAGAAGACCTATTAACATTTTATGACTCTTGACAAAGACTTATCAACCATAAGAGTTATTTTCTCTAAGAGTAATTGTTTAAGGTTTGGCGCCATCTTTCGAAGATAAAATTGCATTCCTATAGGGCGGATGTGTAATGGGTTTACAACAAAGAAAAGAATTTATTACCTTAAGGGTCTAAAGTTACCAACATCAAGGCCACTACTTATTTTTTCTACATACCAACTATATTAATTAACACACATTCAAGGATACAATTCAGGGGATGCGGAAACTTGGCAAAAAGCATTGGTTCATCAATGAAATCTTTTACTAGTTTTATTCTGACAGTTTCTAACTCTCTGAGGGGCTCTAAGCTATTTGAATATCTTAAACTTCCCGTGCGTCTCGAGGCTGGGAGACTGTACACAATCGTATGCATAGCTGTAGGAGACCGGGTAAACTTGTCAGGCGAGTTAGAAAACCATCTGAGGGGTTTGGATTTAAACACTACTAATTGCCCAGGAACATTATTAGTTGGAGCTGTAAGTTAGCTCTTTGACAGAGAGAGTGAGATGGTGGTAGGGGACATCCCCAGTAATGTCAGAGGTGAGAGAACAAAGCCATAAAAAAGGCAGACTTTGGTTTTTGGGGGTAGATGCTGAAGAATATACGGGGGAACTCCCGGAGGCTCGATCCCGCCTTTGCGTATGCCGAGACTCTTTCCTCATGACATTTGTCATGAGTGGAATGTCTCTCGCTGGCTCCCGGCAATCTTCCATTGCACCAAACGCAGTGGAGTCCCGAGAGGCCCCTCCCAACACCACAGTATCAGTGTCTTCTCAGAGGCACCCTGAGCAACTCCCTGAGGTCACCGGCACAAGTCGAGGGAACACAGGGTGTCCTGCCGCAACCCGAGAAAGACCTCAAGAGTCCGTCTTCAACGCGTCTTGAGGCCGGATTCCCCTACCATGACTCGAGAGCAATGACACGCTCCCCCTCGCCATGCGCATGGACACCTGACTTCCCTGGCGCCACATGAGAGGCTCCCTGAGCTCCCCGTCATACCTCGTGAGAAACCCCACACTGGCGCCACAGCTCGGGAAAACCCACGAGACGCCACCGTCATCGCGAGATTGGGGACTTCTTTTCCTGCCTGACCTGGAGAGCAATCCCTGGTCCTTTCTCCAAACTTCACAGGAGGCTTTACTCCCTTTAGGCCACTCAATGGGCTCCAAGAGATACCTGTCACGACTTGAGAGGAGAGCAGAGTACTTTGTTTCCCCTCGAGATGAGGCCTTACCTCGGGTGAGTCTGGAATGCAACCCCGAGATCCCTGTTGCCCCTGGAGAGTAACATTGTGTCCTGGACAAAAGCCTAGATGAGGTCTATTTTGCCCTACAGTGACTCGAGAGCAACACCCATCTCTCCCTCGCAATTCGAATGGAAGATTGGTCTTCACTGGGCCAACACAAGAGGAAGTCTGAATTTCCCGTTGTAACTCGAGAATCCCGCCGCTACTCTTAAAAACCACGTGGTTCCCCATTCATCGCAATATGAGGCCTTTGCCCGCTACAGAATCTCAAGAGAAGTCCCATGTTTCGTCATAAAGTTCGAAATGCTACTTGGCACCCTTGATGCGACCCCAAAAGTTCCCCAATATACCGGTCTCACTCCAAGGGAACACCGAAGTTCCTGGCACCACTTCATTTGAGCCCCTTCTCCCCTCCTGATCACGGCAGGAAGGTCGATTCCCCTGCTTTGTCTAGAAGAGGTTCACAACCTTCATGGCGCACCTCAGGATGAGGCCAGTCTCACGAAGAAATTCGAGATGTAGCCTCATGTTGGTGCCACGTGCCGAAAGACCCCGATTTCTCGGTCTTGCTCTTGATAAGAACCTGATGCCCGGACACCTCTTCTAAGGCAACCCTGTGGATGAAGGCACTACACGAGGGGGCACTGGCAACCCTGTTCATCGTCCGGAAAATCCCGCAGGATCCACATACAGCTCCACAACTGGCCTGTCACCCCTTAAACAACGAGAGAGGCAAGCGGAGTTCCCTTCCTCAGACAAGACGAGGCCTGAGTATCCAATCCCAACTCTGCAGGCATGCTTCGATCTGAGTCAGAAATGGAGAGGAAACCTGAGGTTCCTGCCTCAACCCAAGATGAGGCCCTCTTCCATTAAAACAAACCCAGTGGAGTCCCGAGAGACCCCTCCCATCTCCACAGTATCCCTGACTTCTCCTAGGCATTCTGAGAAGCTCCTTGAGGCCACCGGCAAAAGTTGAGGGAAATAAGGGTTTCCTGCCACAACCGAAGAAAGACCTCGAGAGTCCTTCTTCAATGCGTCTTGTGGTCAGATTCCCCTACCATGGCTCGAGAGCAATAACCCGCTCCCCCTCGCCACGTACATGGAGACCTGACTTCCCTGGCGCCACACGAGAGGCTCCCTGAGCTCCCTGTCGTACCTCGTGTGAAACCCCACACTGGCGCCGCAGCTCCAGAAAACCCACAAGACCCCTCCGTCATTGCGAGATGAGGGCCATCTTTTCCTGCATGGCCTGGAGAGCAGTCCCAAGTCCTCTCTCCAAACTTCACAGGAGGCTTGACTCCTTTTAGGCCACAAAGTGGGTTCCAAGAGGTGCCCGTCGCGACTCGAAAGGAGAGCGGAGTCCTTTGCTTCCCTTCGACATGAGGCCTGACTCCCTGGGTGAGTCTGGAATGCAAACCTGAGATCCCTGTGGCCCTTGGAGAGGAACATTAGGTCCTGGACACAAGCCTAGATGAGGTCTCCTTTGCCCTGCAGTGACTCGAGCGCAACCCCCAGCTCTCCCTCACAACTCGAATGGATGATTGGACTTCCCTGGCCCAACACAAGAGGAAGCCTGAAATCCCCGTCGTAACTCGAGAATCCCGCCACAACTCGAGAAAAACCACGTGGCTCCCCCGTCATCGCAAGATGTGGCCCTTGCCCGCTACAGTGTCTCAAGAGAAGTCCCACGTTCCATCCTGAAGTACAAAACGGTACTTGGCACCCTTGATGCGACCCCCAAAGTTCCCTGACATACCAGTCTCACTCGAGGGAAACACCAAAGTTCACGGCACCACTTCCTGTGAGCCCCTTCACCCCTCCTGATCGCGACAGGAGGGTCGATTCCCATGCTTTGTCTGCAAGGGGTTCCCGACGTTCCCCGTGAACCTCCGGATGAGGCCGGTCTCATGAGGAAATTCGAAAAGTAGCCTCATGGTTGGTGCCACATGCTGAAAGATCCCGAATTCCCAGTCCACTCTAGATAAGAACCTGACGCCCGGACATCTCTTCGAAGGCAACCCTGTGGATGAAGGCACAACATGAAGGGACACTGACATCCCCATGCATCGTCTGGAAAAACCCGCCGATTCCACTCACAGCTCCAAATGTGGACTGTCACCCCGTGAACAACTCGAGAGGCAAGTGAAGTTGCATTCCTTCACACAAGACGAGGCCTTACTCTCCTGTCCCAACTCTTCAGGGACCCTGCGATCGGAGTCAGAAATGGAAAGGAACCCTGAGGTTCCTGCCTCCAATCAAGATGAGGCCCTCTTTCATTTCGTCAAACCTAGCAGAGCCCCGAGAGGCCCCTCTAACTCCTCAGTATCCCTCACCACTCAGAGGCACCTGGAAAGTTCCCTAAGGTCCCCGGTAGAGGTCGAGGGAAACGAGTGTTTCCCGCCCCAACCGAAGAAAAACCTGGAGAGTCCTTCTTAAATGCGTCTTGAGGTCCTAGTCCCTCCCATGACTCGAGAGGAATGACGCGATCTGCCTGGCCACACGCATGGAGGCCTGACTTCTCTGGCGCTGCACGAGAGGCTCCCTGAGCTCCCCATCATATATCGTGAGAAACCCCACACTGGCGCCGCAGCTCGAGAAAACCCATGAGACGCCCCCGTCATCACGAGAGGAGGGCCATCTTTAACTGCATGGTATGCAGAACAAGCATGAACCTTCTGTCCAAGCTACACAGGACGCTTGAATCCCTTTAGGCCACTCATATGGCTCCAAGAGTTACGCGTCGGGACTCGAGAGGATAGTGGAGTCCTTTGCTTCCACTCGAGACAAGGCGTGACCCACCGGGTGAGACTGGAATGCGACCCCGATATCCCTGTCGCCCCTGGAGAGGAACATTACGTCCTGGACCCAAGCCTAGATGAGGACTCTTTGCCTTGAAGTGACTCGAGAGCAACCCCCAGCTCTCTCTGACAAGTTGAATGGAAGATTGGACTTCCTGGGCCAACACAAGAGGAAGCCTGAATTCCCCATCGTAACTCGAGAATTCCGCCTCAACTCGAGAAAAACCACGTGTTTCCCTCGTCATCGCAATATGAGGCCCTTGCCCGCTAGAGCATCTCCAGAGAATTCCCACGTTCCGTCTTGAAGTGCGAAACTGTACTTGGCACCCTTGATGCGACCTCAAAAGTGCCGTGACATACCGGTCTCACACGAGGGGACCACCGAGGTTCCCGGCACCACTTCATCTGAGCCCCTTCTCCCCTTCTGATCGCGACCGGTGGGTCGATTCCCCTGCTTTGTCTGCAAGGGGTTCCCTACCTTCCCGGCGCACCTCAGGATGAGGCCGGTCTCCCGAGGAAATTCGAGACATAGCCTCGTGGGTGGTACCACATGCTGAAAGACACCAATTTTCTGGTACGCTCTTGAAAAGAAGCCGATGCCCAGACACCTCTTTGAAGGCAACCCTTTGGATGAAGGCACAACACAAAGGGGCACTGACACCCCCGTGCATCGTCCGGAAAAACCCGCAGGTTCCAAACACAGCTCAACAAGTGGCCCGTCACTCCGTGAACAACTCGAAAGGCAAGCGGAGATCCATTCCTCCACAGAAGACGAGGCGTGACTCTCTTGTCCATACTCTGCAGGTAGCCTGCGACCCGAGTCAGAAATGGAGAGGACCCATGAGGTTCATGCCTCCATTCGAGATGAGGCCCTCTTCGATTGCACCAAACCCAGTTGAGTAACGAAAGGCCCCTCCCAAATCCACAGTGTCCCTGACTTCTCAGAGGCACCCTGAGAAGTTGCCTGAGGTCACCGACACAAGTCGAGGGAACCCAGGGTTCCCTGCCGCAACCCGAGAAAGACCTCGAGAGTCCTTCTTCAATGCGTCTTGAGGCCCGACTCGCCTACTATGACTCGAGAGCAATCACGCACTCCCCTTCACCACACGCACGGAGACCTGACGTCCCTAGCACCACACGAGAGGCTCTCTGAGCTCCCTGTCATACCTCGTGAGAAATCTGATACTGGCGCCACAGCTGGAGAAAACCCACGAGACGCCCCCGTCATCGCGAGATGAGGGCCTTTTTTCCTGCATGGCCAGGAAAACAATCCCGAGTCATCTCTCCAAACTCCATAGGAGACTTCACTCCCTTTACGCCACGCAGTGGGCTCCAAGAGATACCCGTCGCGACTCGACAGGAGAGCGGAGTCCTTTTTTTCCCCTCAAGATGAGGCCTGACTCTCCGGGTGAGTTGAGAATGCAACCCTGAGATCCCTGTCGGCCCAGTAGTGGAACACTAGGTCCTGGACACAAGCGTAGATGATGTCTATTTTGCCCTGCAGTGACTGGAGAGCAATCCCCAGTTCTAACTTGCAACTCGAATGGAATACTGGATTTTCCTGGCGCCACACAAGAGGCTCCCTGCGATCCCCATGGTACTTCATGAGACACCCCACACTGGCGCCGCAGCTCGAGAAAACCCATGAGACGCCACCGTCATCTCGAGATGAGGGCCTTCTTTTCCTGCGTTGCCTGGAGTCCAATCCCGAGTCCTCTCTCCAAACTCCACAGGAGGCTTGACTCCCTTTAGTACACACATTGGGCTCCAAGAGATACCCATCGTGACTCGAGACGAGAGCGGAATTCTTTGCTTACCCTCGAGGTGAGAACTGACTCCCCGGATGAGTCTGGAATGCAAACCCGAGATCCCTGTCGCCCCTGGAGAGCAATGTTAGATCCTGGACACAAGCCTAGATTAGGTCTCTTTTGCCCTGCAGTGACTCTAGCGCAATCCCCAACTCCCCCTCGAAACCTGAATGGAAGATTGGATTTCAAGGCCAACAAGAGGAAGCCTAAATTCCCGGTCATGACTCGAGAATCCCGACGCAACTCGAGCAAAACCACGTGGTTCTCCCGTCATCGCAAGATGAGGCCCTTGCCCGCTACAGCGTTTCAAAAGATGTCCCAGGTTCCGTCTTGAAATGCGAAACGGTACTTGGCACCCTTGATGCGACCCCAAAAGTCCCCCACCACGTCGGTCTCACTCAAGGGGAACACCGAGGTTCCCGGCACCACTTTCATTTAAGCCCCTTCTCCCCTCCTGATCGTGACCGGTGGGTCTATTCCCCTGCTTTGTCTGCAAGGGGGCCCGACCTTCCCTGCAGAACTCAGGATGAGGCCGGTCTCATGGGGAAATTTGATACGTAGCTTTGTGGGTGGTGCCACTTGCCGAAAGACTCCAATTTCCCGGTCCGCTCTTGATAAGAATCCGATGCTCGGACACCTCTTGGAAGGCAGCCTTGAGTATGAAGGTACAACACGAAGGGGCACTAACACACCTGTGCATCATCCGGAAAAATGGGCAGGTTACACACACAGCTCGGCAAGTGGCCTGTCACCTCGAGAACAACTCGAGAGGCAAGAGGAGTCCCATCCTCCAGAAAAGACGAGGCCTGACTCTCCTGTACCAACATGCAGGGACCTTGCGATCTGAGTCAGAAATGGAGAGGAACACTGAGGTTCCTGCTTCAACTCGAGATGAGTCCCTCTTACATTCCACCAAATGCAGAGGAGTCTCGAGAGGCCCCTCCCAACTCCACAGTGACCCTGACTTCTCAGAGGCACTCTGAGAAGCTCCCTGAGGTCACAGGCACAAGTCAAGGGAACCCTGGGTTTCCTGCTGCAACCCAAGAAAGACCTCGAGAGTCCTTCTTTAACATGTCTTCAGGCCCAATTCCCCTACCATGACTCGAGAACAATGACGGGCTCCCTCTCACCACGTGCATAGAGACCTGACTGCCCTGGCACCACGTGAGAGGCTCACTGAGCTCCCATTCTTACTTTGTGAGAAACCCCACACTAGCGCCACAGCTCGAGAAAACCTACGAGACGCCCCAGTCATCGGGAGATGAGGGCCTTCATTTCCTGCATTGTCTGGAGAGCAAACCCGTGTCCTCCCTCCAAACACCAGAGGAGGTTTGACTCCCTTTAAGCCACTCAGTGGGCTCCAAGACATACCCGTCTGACTCGAGAGGAGAGCAGAGTCCTTTGCTTCCCCTCGAGACGAGGCCTGACTCCAAGGTGAGTCTGGAATGCAACCCCGAGATTCCTGTCACCCCTTGACATGAACATTAGGTCCTGCACACAAGCCTTGGTAGGGTCTCTTTTGCCTTCAGTGACTAGAGCGCACCTCCAGATCTTCCTCGAATCTCGAATGGAAGATAAGACTTTTGTGGGCCAACACAAGAGGAAGCATAAATTCGCTGTGGTAACTCAAATATCCCACCGCAACTCGAGAAAAACCAAGTGGTTCCCCAGTCATTCCAAGATGAGGCCCTTGTCCGCTGGAGCACCCCAAGAGAAGCCCCACGTTCCATTTTGAAGAGCGAAACGGTACTTGGAACGGTTTATGCGACCCCAAAAGTTACCCGACATACCTGTCTCACTTGAGGGAAACACCGAGGTTCCCAGCAGCACATCATCTGAGCCACTTCTCCCCTCCTGATCGCCACAGGAGGGTCGATTCCTCTGCTTTGTCTGGAAGGGTTTCATGACCTTCGCGGCACACTTCAGGATGAGGCCGGTTTCATGAGGAAATTCGAGACTAGCCACGTGGGTGGTGCCAAATCCTGAACGACCTCGATTTCCCGGTCTGCTCTTCATAAGAACTCGATGCCCGGACAGCTCTTCGAAGGCAACCCTGTGGATGAAGACAAAAACGAAGGGTCACTGACACCCCCGTGCATGGTCTGGAAAAACCTGCAGATTCCACACACAGTTTTACAAGGGGCCTGAAACACCATGAACAACTCGAGAGGCAAGCGGAGTTCCATTCCTCAGAAAAGACGTAGCCTGACTCTCCTGTCCCAACTCTGCAGGGACCCTGCGGTCGGAGTCCGAAACGGGGAGGAAGCCTGAGGTTCCTGCCTCCCCTCGAGGTGAGGCCCTCTTCCGTTGCGCCAGACCCAGCGGAGTCCCGAGGGGCCCCGCCACCTCCACAGGATCCGTCGCCTCTCAGAGGCACCCTGGGAAGTTCCCTAAGGTCCCCGGCAGAAGGCGAGGGACACGAGGGTTTCCCGCCGCCCCCCGAGAAAGACCTCGAGAGTCCTTCTTCAACGCGTCTCGAGGCCCTAGTCCCCTCCCGTGACTCGAGAGCCAGGACGCGCTCCCCCTCGCCACGCGCATGGAGACCTGACTTCCCTGGCGCTGCACGAGAGGCTCCCTGAGATCCTCGTCGTGCCTCGGGAGAAAACCCCCACGGGCGCCGCAGCTCGAGGAAACCCCTGAGACGGCCCCGTCCTCGCGAGCTGAGGGCCTTCTTTTCCTGCATGGCCTGGAGAGCAATCCCGGGTCCTCTCTCCAAACGGAAGAGGAGGCTGGACTCCATTGAGGCCGCTCAGGGGGCTCCAAGAGACCCGCGTCGCGACTCGAGAGGAGAGCGGAGTCTGGCTCCCCGTCGAGACGAGGCCTGACTCCCCGGGGGAGCCTGGAATGCAACCCCGAGATCCCTGCCTTCCCTGGAGAGGAATATTAGGTCCTGGACATACGCCTAGGTGAGGTCTCTTCGGCCCTGCAGTGACCCGAGCGCAACCCCCAGCTTTCCCTCGCAACTCGAGGGGAAGATTGGGCTTCCCAGGGCCAACCCAAGAGGGAGCCTGAGATCCCCGTCGTAACTCGAGAATCCCGCCGCAACTCGAGAAAAACCATGTGGTTCCCACCTCATGGCAAGATGAGGCTCTTGCCCGCGACCGCGTCTCAAGGGAAGTCCCCTGTTCAGCCCTGAATGGCGAAACGGTCCCTGACAGCCTTCCTGCGACCCCCAAAATTTCCCCGACACGCCGGGTTCCCTCGAGGGGAACACCGAGGTTCCCGGCATCACCTCATCTGTGCCCCTTCTCCCCTCCTGATCGAGACAGGAGGGTCGATTCCCCTGCTTTGTCTGCAAGGGGTTCCGACCTTCCCGGCGCACCTCAGGATGAGGCCGGTCTCACTAGGAAATTCGAGACGTAGCCTGGTGGGTGGTGCCACATGCGGAAAGACCCCGATTTCCCGGTCCGCTCTTAATAAGAACACGATGCCCGGGCACCTCTTTGAAAGCAAACCTGTGGATGAATGCACAACACGAAGTAGTACTGACATCCCCATGCATAGTACGGAAAAACACGCAGATTCCAAACACAGATCGACAAGTGTCCTGTCATCCCTTGAAGAACTAGAGCGGCATGCGGAGTTCCGTTCCTCCACACAAGAGAAGGCCTGACTCTCCTTTCCCAACTCTGCAGGGACCGTGCGATCGGAGTCAGAAATGTAGATGAAACCTGACGTTCCTGCATCAACTCGAAATGAGGCCCTCTTCCATTGCGCCATACCCAGTGGAGTCCCGAGAGGCCCCTCCCAACTCCACAGTATCCCTGACTTCTCAGAGGCACCCTCAGAAGCTCTCTGCGGTCACTGGCACAAGTCGAGTGAACCCAGGGTTTCCTGCTGCATTCTGAGAAAGACCTCGAGAGTCCTTCTTTACCGCGTCTTGAGGCCCGATACCCTACCATGACTGGAGAGCAATGACGCATTTCCCTCGCCACGCCCATTGAAACCTAACTTCCCTGGCGCCACACGAGAGGCTCCCTGCGCTCCCCGTCCTACCTCATGAAAACCCCACACTGGCACCTCCGCTCGAGAAAACACATGAGACGCCCCCGTCATCGTAAGATGAGGGCCTTCTTTTCCTACATGACCTAGAGAGCAATCCCGAGTCCACTCTCCAAACTCCACTGGAGGCCTGTCTCCCTTTAGGCCACTCAGTAGCCTCCAAGAGATACACGTCGCTACTCTAGAGGAGAGCGGAGTCCGTTGCTTCCCCTCGAGCTGAGGCCTGACTACTTGGATGAGTCTGGAATGGGATCCCGAGATCCGTGTCGCCCCTGTAGAGGAAAACTCGGTCCTGGACACAAGCCTAAATGAGGTCTTTTTTGTCCTGCATTGACTCAAGTGCAATCCCCAGCTCTCCCTCGCAACTCGAATGGATGATTGGACTTCCCTGGGCCAACACAAGAGGAAGCCTGTATTTCCCGTTGTAATTCGAGAATCCCGCGGCAACTGGAGAAAAACAACGTGGCTCCTCCGTCATCGAAATATGAGGCCCCTGTCAGCTATAGCGTCTCCAGGGAAGTCCCATGTTCCGTCTTGAAGTGTGAAACGGTACTTGGCACCCTTGATGCGACCCCCAAATTTCCCTGACACCCCGGTCTCACTCGAGAAGAACATGGAGGTTCCCAGCACTGCTTCAGCTGAGCCTCTTCTCCCCTCCTGATGGCGACAGGAGGGTCGATTCCCCTGCTTTGTCTGGAAGGGGTTTCCAGACTTCCCGGCGAACCTCAGGATGAGGCCAGTCTCACGAGGGAATTTGGGACGTAGCCTCGTGTGTTGTGCCACATGCTGAAAGACCCCGATTTCCTGGTCCGCTATTGATAAGATCCCGATGCCCGGTCACCTCTTCGAAGGTAACCCTGTGGATGAAGGCACAAAACGAAGGGGCACTGACACCCCTGTGCATCGTCCCCCAAAACCGCAGGTTCCACATACAACTCGACAGGTGGCCTGTCATCCCGTGAACAACTCGAGAGGCAAGCGGAGTTCCATTACTCCACACAAGACGAGGTCTGACTCTCCTGTCCCAACTCTGCAGGGACCCTGCTCTCCGAGTCAGAAATGGAGAGGAACCCTGATATTACTGCCTCAATCCGAGATTAGGTCCTCTTCAATTGCACCAGTCCCTGTGAAGTTCCGAGAAGCCCCTCTCAACTCCACAGTATCCCTGACTTCTCAGAGGAACCCCACTAAGCTCCCTGAGGTTATGGGCACAAGTCAAGGGAACCCACGGTTTCCTGCCACACCCCAAGAAAGACCTCGAGAGTTCTTCTTCGAAGCGTCTTGAGGCTCGATTCCCCTACCATGACTCGAGAGCAATGAGGCGCTCCCCCTCGCCATGTCCATGGAGACCTGACTTCCGTGGCACCACAGGAGTCTCCCTGAGCTCCCCGTCCTATCTTGTGAGAAACCCCAACCAGGCACGGCACCTTGAGAAAACCCACGAGATGCCCCCGTCATCGCGAGATGAGGGCCTTCTTTTCCTGCATGGCCTAGAGAGCAATCCCGAGTCCTCTGTCCAAACTCCACAGGAGGCTTAACTCCATTTAGGCCATTCTTGGGCTCCAAGGGATACCCGTCGTGACTCGAGGGGAGAGCGGAGTCCATTCATTCCCTTCGAGACGAGGCCTGACTCCCCGGGTGAGTCTGGAATGCAACCCTGAGATCCCTGTCGCCCCTGGAGAGAAAAACTCGGTCCTGGACACAAATCTAGATGAGCTCTATTTTGCCCTGCAGTGACTCGAGAGCAATCTCCAGCTCTCACTTGCAACTCGAATGGAAGATTGGACTTCCCTGGGCCAACACAAGAGGAAACCTGTATTCCCCGTCGTAACTCAAGAATCCGGCCGCAACTCGAGAAAAAACACGTGGGTCCCCCGTCAGCGCTAGATGAGGCCCTTGCCCACTACAGCGTCTCAAGAGAAGACCCAGGTTCCGTCTTGAAGTGCGAAACGGTACTTGGCACCCTTGATGCAACCCGAAAAGTTACCCGACTTACCAGTTTCACTCAAGGGGAGCACCGAGGTTCCCGGCACTACTTCATCTGAGCCCTTTCTCTCCTCCTGATCCCGAAAGGAGGGTCGATTCCCCTGCTTTGTCTGGAAAGGGTTCCCGGACTTTCCTGCGCGCCTCAAGATGAGGCCGATCTCCCGAGGAAATTCGAGACGTAGCCTCGTGGGTGGTGCAACATGCTGAAAGACCCCGATTTCCCGGTCCGCACTTGAGGAGAACCTGATGCCCGGACACCTCTTCGAAGGCAACAATGTGGATGAAGGCACAACAGGAAGGAGCACTGACACCCCCGTGCATCTCCGAAAAACCCGCAGGTTCCACACACATCACGAAAAGTTGTGTCATCATTGAACAACTTGAGATGTAAGCGGAGTTCCATTCCTCCGCAGAACACGAGACCTGACACTCCTCAGCAAACTCAGCAGGGACCCTGCAATCTGAGTCAGATCCGGCTCCAGGAAGTCAGGAGCAGAACCCTGAGGTTCCTGCCTCAACTCGAGATGAGTCTCTCTTCCATTGCACCAAACCCAGAGGAGTCCCGAGAGGCCTCTCCCAAATCCACAGTATCCCTGATTTCTCAGAGGCACCCTGAGAAGCTCCCTGAGGTCACCGGCACAAGTCAAGGGAACCCAGGGTTTCCTGCTGCAACCCTAGAAAGACATCGAGAGTCCTTTTTCAACCCGTCATGAGGCCCGATTCCCCTACCCTAACTGGAGAGCAATGACGCGCTCCCCCTTGCCCCGCCCATGGAGACCTGACTTCCCTGTTGCCACACGAGAGGCTACCTGAACTCCCCGTCGTACCTCGTGAGAAACCCCACACTGGCGCCACAGCTCGAGAAAACCCACGAGACGCCCCCATCATCTCGAGATGTGGGCCTTCTTTTCCTGCATGGCCTGGAGAGCAATCCCGAGTCCTCTCTCCAAACTGAAGAGGAGGGTTGACTCCCTTTAGACCACTCAGTGGGCTCCAAGAGATATGCGTCGCAACTCGAGAGGAGAGCCGAGTCCTTTGCTTCCCCTCGAGACGAGGCCTAACTCCCTGGGTGAGTCTGTAATGCAAACCCGAGATCCCTGTCGCCCTTGGAGAGGATCATTGGGTCCTGAACACAAGGCTAGATGAGGTCGCTTTTGCCCTGCAGTAACTCGAGAGCACTCCCCAGCTTTCCCTCGCAACCCGAATGGAAGATGGACCTCCCTGGGCCAACACAAGAGGAAGCCTGAATTCCCAGTAGTAATTCGAGAATTCCGCCTCAACTCGAGAAAAACCACGTGGTTCCCCCGTCATTGCAAGATGAGGCCCTTGCCTGCTCCAGCGTCTCAAGAGTAGTCCCACGTTCTGTCTTGAAGTGCGAAATGATATTTGGCACCCTTAATGCTACCCCAAAAGTTCCCCGACATACGGGTCGCACTCGAGGGGAACACCGAGGTTCCTGGCACCACTTCATCTGAGCCCCTTCTCCCCTCCTGATCGCGAAAGGAGGGTCGATTCCCCTGCTTTGTCTGCAAGGGGTTCCCGACCTTCTCCACGCACCTCAGATGAGGCTGTCTCGTGAGGAAATTCGAGACGTAGCCTCGATGGTGGTGCCACATGCCGAAGGACCGCGATTTCCCGATCCGCTCTTTATAAGAACGCAATGCCCAGACACCTATAAGAAGATAGTGTGGATGAAGGCACAACACGAAGGGGCACTGACAACCCCGTGCATCGTCCAGAAAAGACCGCAGGTTACTCTTACAGCTCAACAAGTGCCTGTCACCCAGTGAACAACTCGAGAGGCAAGCGGAGGTCCATTCCTGCACACAAGACGAGGCCTGACTCACCTCTCCCAACTCTGAAGTGACCCTGCGATCGGAGTCCGAAATGGAGAGGAACCCTGAGGTTCCTGACTCCACTCGAGATGAGGCCCTCTTCCATTACACCAAAAACAGTGGAGGCCCGAGAGGCCCCTCCCAAATCCACAGTATCCCGACTTCTCAGAGGCACCCTTAGAAGCTCCCTGAGGTCACCGGCACAAGTCGAGGGAACACAGGGTTTCCTGACGCAACCCGAGAAAGACCTCGAAAATCCTCCTTCAACGCGTCTTGAATCCCGATTCCCCTACCATGACTCAAGAGCAATGACGCGTTCCCCCTCGCCACTCGCATGGAGACTTGACTTCCCTGGCGCCACACGAGAGGCCCCCTGAGCTCCCCGTCATACCTCGTGAGAAATCCCACACTGGCTCCGCAGCTCGAGAAAACCCACGAGACGCCTCCGTCATCGCGAGATGAAGGCCTTCTTTTCCTGCATGGCCTGGAGAGCATCTCGAGGCCTCTCTTCAAACTCCACAGGAGGCCTGACTCCCTTTAGGCCACTCTGTGGGCTCAAGAGATACCCGTTGGGACTCGAGAGGAGAGCGGAATTCTTTGCTTCCCCTATATACCAGGCCTGACTCCTCAGGTGAGTCTGGAATGCAACCCCGAGATCCCTGTCGCCCCTGGAGAGGAACATTAGGTCCTAGACACAAGCATAGATGAGGTCTCATTTGCCCTGAAGTGACTCGAGAGCAATCCCCTGCTCTCCCTCGCACCTCGAATGGAAGAATGGACTTCCCTAGGACAACACAAGAGGAAGCCTGAATTCCCCGTCGTAATTCGAAAATCCCGCCGCAACTCGAGAAAAACCACGTGGTTCCCCCGTCATCGCAGGATGAGGCCCTTGCCAGCTACAGCGTCTCAGGAGAAGCCCCACGTTCCATCTTGAAGTTTAAAACGATAATTGGCAACCTTGATGTGACCACAAAAGTTCCCCGACACCCTGGTCTCACTCGAGGGGAACACCAAGGTTCGGTGCACCGCTTGTTCTGAGCCCCTTATCCCCTCCTGATCACGACGGGAGGGTCGATTATCCTGCTTTGTCTGGAAGGGGTTCTGGACCTTCCCGGCGCACCTCAGGATGAGGCCGGTCTCACGAGGAAATTCGAGACGTAGCCTTGTGGTTGGTGCCACACGCCGAAAGACCCTGATTTCCGTGTCTGCTCTTGATAAGAACCCAATGCTAGGACACCTCTTCGAAGGCAATCCTGTGGACGAAGGCACAAAACGAAGGGGTCTGACTCCCTCGTGCATCGTTGCAAAAGCCCGCAAGTTCCACATACAGATCGACAAGTGGCTTGTCACCCCATGAACAACTCGAGAGGCAAGAGGAGTTCAATTCCTCCACACAAGACGAGGCCTGACTCTCCTGTCCCAACTCTGCATGGACACTGAGATCCGATTCAGAAATGGAGAGGAACCCTGAGGTTCCTGCCTCAACTCGAGATAGGGCCCTCTTCTACTGCACCAAACCCAGTGGAGTTCGGAGCGGCCCCTCCCAACTGCACAGTATCCCTGACTTCTCAGAGGCACCCTGAGAAGCTCCCTGAGGTCACGGGCATAAGTCGAGGGAACCCAGGGTTTCCTGCCATAACCTGAGAAAAACCTCGCGAGTCCTTCTTCATGCGTCTTGATGCCCGATTCCCCTACCATGACTGGAGAAAAATGACGCGCTCCCCCTCGCCACGCGCATGAAGATCTGACTTCCCCGGCACCACATGAGAGGCTCCCTGAGCTCCCCATCGTACCTCGTGAGAAACCCCACACTGGCGCCGCAGCTCGAGAAAACCCACGAGACGCCCCTGTCATGGTGAAATGAGGGCCTTCTTTCCTGCATGACCTGAAGAGCAATCCCGAATCCTCTCTCCAAACTCCAAAGGAGGCTTGACTCCCTTTAGGTCACTCAGTGGGCTCCAAGAGATACCCGTCGATACTCAGGAGGAGAGCGGTGTCCTTTGCTTCCCCTCGAGATGAGGCCTGACTACGAGGGTGAGTCTGGAATGCAACCCTGGATCCCTGTCGCCCCTGGAGAGGAACCTTAGGTCCTGGACAAAAGCCTAGAGGAGGTCTCTTTGGCCTTGCAGTGACTCAAGCGCAACCCCTAGCTTTCCCTTGCAACTCGAACAGAAGATTGGCATTTCTGGGCCAACACAAGAGGAAGCCTGAATTTCCAGTCGTAATGCGAGAAACCCGCCGCAAATCGAGAAAAATCATGTGGTTCCCCGTATTGCAAGATGAGGCCCTTGCCCCCTACAGCATCTCAAGAGAAGTCTCACATTCCGTCTTGAAGTGCAAAACAGTACTTGGCACCCTTGATGCGACCCCAAAAGTTCCCCTATATACCGATCTCACTAGAGGGGACACCGAAGTTCCCGGCACCACTTCATCTGAGGCCTTTCTCCTCTCCTGATCGCGACAGGAGGGTCGATTCCCATGTTTTGTCTGCAAGGGGTTCCCGACGTTTCCCGCGAACCTCCGGATGAGGCCGGTCTCATGAGGAAATTCGAAAAGTAGCCTCATGGTTGGTGCCACATGCTGAAAGATCCCGAATTCCCGGTCCACTCTAGATAAGAACCTGACGCCCGGACATCTCTTCGAAGGCAACCCTGTGGATGAAGGCACAACACGAAGGGACACTGACATCCCCATGCATCGTCTGGAAAAACCCGCCGATTCCACTCACAGCTCCAAATGTGGACTGTCACCCCGTGAACAACTCGAGAGGCAAGTGAAGTTGCATTCCTTCACACAAGACGAGGCCTTACTCTCCTGGCCCAACTCTTCAGGGACCCTGCGATCGGAGTCAGAAATGGAGAGGAACCCTGAGGTTCCTGCCTCAACTAGAGAAGAGGCCCTCTTCCATTGAACCAAACTCAGTGGTGTCCCGAGAGGCCCCTTCCAACACCACAGTATCCCTGAGTTCTCAGAGGCTCCCTGAGAAGCTACCTGAGGTCACTGGCACAAGTCGAGGGAACCCAGAGTTTCCTGAAGTAACCCGAGAAAGACTTGGAGAGTCCTTTTTCAACGTCTCTTGATGCCCGATTCCCCTACCATGTCTCCAGAGCAAGGACGCGCTCCCCTCGCCACAAGCAGGAAAACTGACTTCCCTAGTACCACACAAGAGGCTCCCTGAGTACCCCGTCGTACCTCGTGAGAAAACCCACACTGGCGCCGCAGTTCGAGAAAAACCACAAGATGCCCCCGTCAAGGAGAGATGGGGGCCTTCTTTTCCTGCCTGACCTGGAGAGCAATCCCTGGTCCTCTCTCCAAACTTCACAGGAGGATTGACTCCCTTTAGGCCACTCAGTTGGGTCCAAGAAATACCCGGTGCGACTCGAGAGGAGAGCGGAGTCCTTTGCTTCCCTGGAGACGAGGCCTGACTCCCCGGGTGAGTTTGGAATGCAACCCCGAGATCCCTGTCGCCCCTGGAGTGGAACATTATGTCCTAGACACAAGCCTAGATGAGGTCTATTTTGCCCTACAGTGACTCGAGAGCAACCTCCATCTCTCCCTCACAATTTGAATGGAAGATTGGTCTTCCCAAGGTCAACACAAGAGGAAGTCTGAATTTCCCATCGTAATTCGAGAATTCAGCCTCAAGTCTTAAAAACCATGTGGTTCCCCCTTCATCGCAATATGAGGCCCTTGCCAGCTAGAATCTCAAGAGAAGTCCCACGTTCCATCTTAAAGTTCGAAATGCTACTTGGCATCCTTGATGCGACCCAAAAGTTCCCCAACATACCGGTCTCACTCCAGGGGAACACCGAAGTTCCCGGAGTCTCCAGGGAAGTCCCATGTTCCGTCCTTAAGTGCGAAACGGTAATTGACAACCTTGATGCGACCGCAAAAGTTCGCCGACACACTGGGTTCCCTCGAGGGGAACACCGAGGGTCCTGGAACCACTTCATCTGAGCCCCTTCTCCCCTCCTGATCGCGACAGGAGAGTCGATTCCCCTGCTTTCTCTGGAAGGGGTTCCCAGCCTTCCTGGTGCACCTCAGGATGAGGCCGGTCTCAGGAGGAAATTCGAGACTAGCCATGTGTGAGGTGCCACGTGCCGAACAACCCCGATTTTCCGGTCCGCTCTTGATAAGAACCCAATGCCCGGACACCTCTTCGAAGGCAACCCTGTGAGTGAAGACACAACACGAAGGGGCACTGACACCCCCGTGCATCATCCGGAAAAACCCGCAGGGTCTACACACAGCTCGACAAGGGGCCTGAGACTCCAGGAACAACTCGAGAGGCAACCAGAATTCCATTCCTCAGACAAGACGAGGCATGACTCTCCTGTCCCAACACTGCAGGGACCGTGCAGTCGGAGTCAGAATCGGAGAGGAAGCCTGAGGTTCCTGCCTCCCCTCGAGATGAGGCCCTCTTCCCTTGCGCCGAACCCAGCAGAGTCCCGAGAGGCCCCGCCAACTCCACAGCATCCCTCACCTCTCAGAGGCACCGTGGGAAGTTCCCTAAGGTCCCCTGCAGAAGTCGAGGGAAACGAGGGTTTCCCGCCGCCACCCGAGAAAGACCTCGAGAGTCCTTCTTCAACGCGTCTTGAGGCCCTAGTCGCTTCCCATGACTCGAGAGTGATGACCAGCTCCCCCTCGCCATGCGCATGGAGACATGAGTTCCCTGGCGCCGCACGAGAGGCTCCCTGAGGTCCTCGTCATGCCTCGTGAGAAAACCCCCACAGGCGCTGCAGCCTGAGGAAACCCATGAGACGCCCCCGTCATCGCGAGCTGAGGGCCTTCTTTTCCTGCCTGGCCTGGAGATCAATCCCGAGTCCTCTCTCCAAACTGAAGAGGAGGCTCGACACCCTTGAGTCCACTCATTGGGCTCCAAGAGTCCGTGTCGCGACTTGAGAGGAAAGTGGAGTCCTCTGCTTCCCCTCGAGGTGAGGCCTGACTCCCCGGGGGAGTCTGGAATGCAAACCCGAGATCCCTGTCTTCCCTTGAGAGGAATATTAGGTCCTGGACACACGACTCGATGAGGTCTCTTTGGCCCTGTAGTGACTCGAGCAGAACCCCCAGCTTTCCCTCGAAACTCCAGGGGAAGATTGGGCTTCCCAGGGCCAACCCAAGAGGAAGCCTGAAATCCCCGTCGTTTTCGAGAATCCAGACGCAACTCGAGAAAAACGACGTGGTTCCAACTTCTTCACAGGATGAGGCCCTTGCCCGCTACAGCGTCTCCAGGGAAGTCCCATGTTCCGTCCTGAAGTGGGAAACGGTACTTGGCTCCCTTGATGCGACCTCTAAAGTTCCCTGAAACGCCGGGTTCCCTCGAGTGGAACACCTAGAGTCCCGGCCCCACTTCATCTGAGCCCCATCTCCCCTCCTGATCGCGACAGGAGATTCGATTCCCGTGCTTTGTGTGGAAGGTGTTCCCGGCCTTCCCGGCGCACCTCAGGATGATGCTGGTCTCACGAGGAAATTCGACATGAGCCACGTGTGTGGTGCCACATGCCGAACGACCCCGATTTCCCAGTCTGCTCTTGAAATGAACCCGATACCCGGACACCTCTTTGAAGGCAACCCTGTGGGGAAGACACAAAATGAAAGGGCAATGACACCCCCGTGCATCTTCTGGAAACACCCGCATGTTCCACACACAGCTCGACAAGGGGCCTGAGACCCACTGAACGACTCGAGAGGCAAGCAGAGTTCCATTACTCAGACAAGATGAGGCCTGACTCTCCTGTCCCAACCCTGCAGGGACCCTGCGGTCGGAGTCAGAAATGGAGAGGAACCTGAGGTTCCTGCCTCCAATCGAGATGAGGCCCTCTTTCATTTCGTCAAACCTAGTGGAGTCCCGAGAGGCCCCTCTAACTCCTCAGTATCCCTCACCTCTCAGAGGCACCTGGGAAGTTCACTAAGGTCCCCTGTAGAGGTCGAGGGAAACGAGTGTTTCCCGCCCCAACCCAAGAAAGACCTCGAGAGTCCTTCTTAAATGCGTCTTGAGGCCCTAGTCCCTCCCATGACTCCAGAGCAATGATGCGATCTGCCTGGCCACACGCATGGAGGCCTGACTTCTCTGGCGCTGCACGAGAGGCTCCCTGATCTCCCCATCATATCTCGTGAGAAACCCCACACTGGCGCCGCAGCTCGAGAAAACCCATGAGACACTCCCGTCATCACGAGAGGAGGGCCATCTTTAACTGCATGGTATGCAGATCAAGCGTGAACCTTCTGTCCAAGCTACACAGGATGCTTGACTCCCTTTAGGCCACTCATTGGGCTCCAAGAGTTACATGTCGCGACTCGAGAGGATAGTGGAGTCCTTTGCTTCCACTCGAGACGAGGCGTGACCCACCGGGTGAGACTGGAATGCGACCCCGATATCCCTGTTGCCCCTGGAGAGGAACACTACGTCCTGGACCCAAGCCTAGATGAGGACTCTTTGCCCTGAAGTGACTCGAGAGCAACCCACAGCTCTCTCTGACAAGTTGAATGGAAGATTGGACTTCCTGGGCCAACACAAGAGGAAGCCTGAATTCCCCGTCGTAACTCGAGAATCCCGCCGCAACTCGAGAAAAACCACGTGTTTCCCTCGTCATCGCAATATGAGGCCCTTGCCCGCTAGAGCATCTCCAGAGAATTCCCACGTTCCGTCTTGAAGTGCGAAACTGTACTTGGCACCCTTGATGCGACCTCAAAAGTGCCGTGACATACTGGTCTCACTCGAGGGGACCACCGAAGTTCCCGGCACCACTTCATCTGAGCCCCTTCTCCCCTTCTGATCGCGACCGGTAGGTCGATTCCCCTGCTTTGTCTGCAAGGGGTTCCCCACCTTCCCGGCGAACCTCAGGATGAGGCCGGTCTCCTGAGGAAATTCGAGATGTAGCCTCGTGGGTGGTAACACATGCTGAAAGACCCCAATTTTCCGGTACGCTCTTGAAAAGAACCCGATGCCCGGACACCTCTTTGAAGGCAACCCTGTGGATGAAGGCACAACACGAAGGGGCACTGACACCCCTGTGCATCATCCGGAAAAACCCACAGGTTCCACACACAGCTCAACAAGAGGCCTGTCACTCCATGAACAACTCGCAAGGAAAGCGGAGATCCATTCCTCCACAGAAGATCAGGCGTGACTCTCTTGTCCATACTCTGCAGGTACTCTGCGACCCGAGTCAGAAATGGAGAGGACCCCTGAGGTTCCTGCCTGCATACGAGATGAGGCCCTCTTCAATTGCACCAAACCCAGTTGAGTAACGAAAGGCCCCTCCCAAATCCACAGTGTCCCTGACTTCTCAGAGGCACCCTGAGAAGTTGCCTGAGGTCACCGACACAAGTCGAGGGAGCCCAGGGTTCCCTGCCGCAACCCGAGAAAGACCTCGAGAGTCCTTCTTCAATGCGTCTTGAGGCCCAATTCGCCTACTATGACTCGAGAGCAATCACGCACTACCCTTCACCACACGCACGGAGACCTGACGTCCCTAGCACCACACGAGAGGCTCTCTGAGCTCCCCGTCATACCTCGTGAGAAATCTGATACTGGCGCCACAGCTGGAGAAAACCCACGAGACGCCCCCGTCATCGCGAGATGAGGGCCTTTTTTCCTGCATGGCCAGGAAAACAATCCCGAGTCATCTCTCCAAACTCCATAGGAGGCTTCACTCCCTTTACGCCACGCAGTGGGCTCCAAGAGATACCCGTCGCGACTTGACAGGAGAGCGGAGTCCTTTTTTTCCCCTCAAGACGAGGCCTGACTCTCCGGGTGAGTCGAGAATGCAACCCTGAGATCCCTGTCGGCCCAGCAGTGGAACAATAGGTCCTGGACACAAGCGTAGATGATGTCTATTTTGCCCTGCAGTGACTGGAGAGCAATCCCCAGTTCTAACTCGCAACTAGAATGGAATACTGGATTTTCCTGGCGCCACACAAGAGGCTCCCTGAGATCCCCGTGGTACTTCATGAGACACCCCACACTGGCGCCGCAGCTCGAGAAAACCCACGAGATGCCACCGTCATCTCGAGATGAGGGCCTTCTTTTCCTGCATGGCCTGGAGTCCAATCCCGAGTCCTCTCTCCAAACTCCACAGGAGGCTTGACTCCCTTTAGTACACACATTGGGCTCCAAGAGATACCCATCGCGACTCGAGACGAGAGCGGAATTCTTTGCTTACCCTCGAGGTGAGAACTGACTCCCCGGATGAGTCTGGAATGCAAACCCGAGATCCCTGTCGCCCCTGGAGAGCAACATTAGATCCTGGACACAAGCCTAGATTAGGTCTCTTTTGCCCTGCAGTGACTCTAGCGCAATCCCCAGCCCCCCCTCGCAACCCGAATGGAAGATTGGATTTCAAGGCCAACAAGAGGAAGCCTAAATTCCCGGTCATAACTCGAGAATCCCGCCGCAACTCGAGCAAAACCACGTGGTTCTCCCGTCATCGTAAGATGAGGCCCTTGCCCGCTACAGCGTTTCAAAAGATGTCCCAGGTTCCATCTTGAAATGCGAAACGGTACTTGGCACCCTTGATGCGACCCCAAAAGTCCCCCAACACGCCGGTCTCACTCAAGGGGAACACCGAGGTTCCCGGCACCACTTCATTTAAGCCCCTTCTCCCCTCCTGATCGTGACTGGTGGGTCGATTCCCCTGCTTTGTCTGCAAGGGGGCCCGACCTTCCCTGCACAACTCAGGATGAGGCCGGTCTCATGGGGAAATTCGATACGTAGCTTTGTGGGTGGTGCCGCTTGCTGAAAGACTCCAATTTCCCGGTCCGCTCTTGATAAGAATCCGATGCTCGGACACCTCTTGGAAGGCAGGCTTGAGTATGAAGGTACAACACGAAGGGGCACTAACACACCTGTGCATCATCCGGAAAAACGGGCAGGTTACATACACAGCTCGACAAGTGGCCTGTCACCTCGAGAACAACTCGAGAGGCAAGAGGAGTCCCATCCTCCAGAAAAGACGAGGCCTGACTCTCCTGTACCAACATGCAGGGACCTTGCGATCTGAGTCAGAAATGGAGAGGAACACTGAGGTTCCTGCTTCAACTCGAGATGAGTCCCTCTTACATTCCACCAAATGCGGAGGAGTCTCGAGAGGCCCCTCCAAACTGCACAGTATCCCTGACTTCTCAGAGGCACTCTGAGAAGCTCCCTGAGGTCACAGGCACAAGTCAAGGGAACCCTGGGTTTTATGCAGTAACCCGAGAAAGACCTCGAGAGTCCTTCTTCAACCCGTCTTGAGGCCCGATTACCCTACCATGACTCGAGAGCAATGACGAACTCCCCCTAGACATCTCATGGGGACCTGACTTCCCTGGCGCCACACGAGAGGCTCCCTGAGCTCCCTCTCGTACCTCGTCAGAAACCCGGCACTAGCGCGGCAGTCTAGAAAACCCACGAGATGCCGCCGTCATCGCGAGATGAGGGCCTTCTTTTCCTGCATGGCCTGGAGAGGAATCCCGAGTCCTCCATCCAAACACCACAGGAGGCTTGACTCCCTTTAGGGCACACAGTGGGCTCCAAGAGATACCCATCGCGACCCAAAAGGACAGCAGAGTTCTTTGCTTCCCCTTGAGATGAGGCCTGATTCCCCGGGTGAGTCTGGTATGCAACCCCGAGATCCCTGTCGCCCCTAAGGACGAACATTAAGTCCTGGACACAAGCCTAGATGAGGTCTATTTTGCCCTGCAGTGACTCGAGGGCAATCCCCAGCTCTCCCTTGAAACTCGAATGGAAGATAGGACTTCCCTGGGCAAACACATGAGGAAGACTATATTCCCTGTCGAAACTCGAGAATCCCGCAACAACTCCAGAAACGCCACGTGGTTCCCCCGTCATCGCAAGATGAGGCTCTTGCCCCCTACAGCGTCTCAAGAGAAGTCCCACGTTCCGTCTTGAAGTGCGAAACGGTATTGGCACCCTTGATGCGACCTCAAAAGTTCCTCGCCACACCGGTCTGACTCAAGGTGAACACCGAGGTTCCCAGCACCACTACATCTGGGCCCCTTCTCCCCTCCTGATCGCGACAGGAGGGTCGATTCCCCTGTTTTGTCTTGAAGGGGTTCCCGCCTTTCCTGGTGCATCTCAGGATGAGGCCGGTCTCACGAGGATATTCGAGACATAGCCTCGTGGATGGTGACACATGCCGAAAGACCCCAATTTCCCGGTCCGCTCTTGATAAGATCCCAATGCCCGGACACCTCTTTGAAGATAACCCTTTTGATGAAGGCACAACAGGAAGGGGCACTGACACCCCCGGGTATCGTCCGGAGAAACCCGCAGGTACCACACACAGCTCGAGAAGTGACCTGTCACCCCGTGAACAACTGGAGAGGCAAGCAGAGTTCCATTCCTCCACACAAGACGAGGCCTGACTCTCCTGTTCGAACTCTGCAGCGAAACTGCGATCCGAGTCAGATCTGGCCCACGAGAAGTCAGGAGAGGAAACATGAGTTTCCTGCCTCCACTCGAGATGAGGCCCTCTTCCATTGCACCAAACCCAGTGGAGTCCCGAGAGGCCCCTCCCAACTGCACAGTATCCCTGACTTCTCAGAGGCACCCTTAGACCTTCCTGAGATCACCGGCACAAGTCGAGGGAACAAAGGGTTTCCTGCCCCAACCCGTAAAAGACCTCGAGAGTCCTTCTTCAACGCGTCTTGAGGTGCGATTCCCCTACCATGACTCGAGAGCAATGACGCGCTCCCCCTAGCCACGCGCATAGAAACCTGACTTCCCTGGCGCCACAGGAGAGGCTCCCTGAGCTCCCCATTATACCTCGTGAGCAACACCACACTGGAGCCGCAGCTCGAGAATACCCACGAGACGCCCCAGTCCTCACGAGATGAGGGCCTTCTTTTGCTGTATGGCCTGGAGAGCAATCCTGAGTCCTCTCTCCAAACTCCACAGGAGGCTTGACTCATTTTAGGCCACACAGTGAGCTCCAAGATATACCCGTCGCAACTTCACAGGAGAGCGGTGTCCTTGGCTTCCCCTCGAGATGAGGCCTGATTCCCCGGGTGAGTCGAGAATGCAATGCCGTGATAGCTGTCGCCACAGCAGAGGAACATTAGGTCCTGGACACAAGCCTAGATGAGCTCTATTTGGCCCTGCAGTGTCTCGAGAGCAATCCCCAGTTCTAACTCGCAATTCGAATGAAAACTGGACTTCCCTGGGCCAGTTGAAGAGGAAGCCTGAATTCCCCGTCGTCACTCGACAATCCCGCCGCAACTTGAGAAAAAACACGTGGTTCCAACGTCTTCGCAAGATGAGGCCCTGGCCCACTATGGCATCTCAAGGGAAGTCCATTGTTCCGCCCTGAAGTGGGAAACGGTACCTGACACCCTTCGTGGGAACCCCAAAAGTTCCCCGACACCCCGGGTTCCCTCGAAGGGAACACGGAGAGTCCCGGCACCGCTTCATCTGAGCACCTTCTCCCCTCCTGATCACGACAGGAGAGTCGATTCCCCTGCGTGGTCCGGAAGGGGTTCCCGGCCCTCCCGGCGCACCTCAGGATGAGGCCGGTCTCACGAGGAAATTCGAGACGAGCCACGTGGGTGGGGCCACATGCCGAACGCCCCCGATTCCCCGGTCCGCTCTTGAGAAGGACCCGAGGCCCGGACCCCTCTTCGAAGGCAACCCTGTGGGTGAAGGCACAACACGAAGGGGCACTGACACCCCTGTGCATCGTCCGCAAAGACCCGCGGGTTCCACACACAGCTCGACGAGGGGCCTGAGTCCCCCTGAGCAACTCGAGAGGCAAGTGGGGTTTCCTTCCTCAGACAAGACGAGGCCTGACTCTCCAGTCCCAACTCTGCAGGGACCCTGCGGTCGGAGTCCGAAAAGGAGAGGAAGCCTGAGGTGCCTGCCTCCCCTCTAGGTGAGGCCCTCTTCCGTTGCGCCAGACCCAGCGGAGTCCCGAGAGGCCCCGCCAACTCCACAGGATCCCTCACCTCTCAGAGGCACCCTGGGAAGTTCCCTAAGGTCCCCAGCAGAAGGCGAGGGAAACGAGGGTTTCCTGCCGCCACCCGAGAAAGACCTCGAGAGTCCTTCTTCAACGCGTCTCGAGGCCCTAGTCCCCTCCCGTGACTCGAGAGCCATGACGCGCTCCCCCTCGCCACGCGCATGGAGACCTGACTTCCCTGGCGCAGCGCGAAAGGCTCCCTGAGATCCTCGTCGTGCCTCGGGAGAAAACCCCCACGGGCGCCGCAGCTCGAGGAAACCCCGGAGACGCCCCCGTCCTCGCAAGCTGAGGGCCTTCTGTTCCTGCATGGCCTGGAGAGCAATCCCGGGTCATCTCTCCAAACGGAAGAGGAGGCTGGACTCCCTTGAGGCCGCTCAGGGGGCTCCAAGAGATCCGGGTCGCGACTCAAGGGGAGAGCGGAGTCCTTGGCTTCCCCTCGAGACGAGCCCTGACTCCCCGAGGTAACCTGGAATGCAAACACGAGATCCCTGCCTTCCCTGGAGAGGAATATTAGGTCCCGGACACACGCCTAGATGAGGTGTCTTGGGCCCTGCAGTGACTCGAGCGCAACCCCCAGCTTTCCCTCGCAACTCGAGGGGAAGATTGGGCTTCGCAGGGCCAACCCAAGAGGAAGCCTGAGATCCCCGTCGTAACTCAAGAATCCGCCGCAACTCGAGAAAAACCACGTGGTTCCCACGACTTCGCAAGATGACGCCCTTGCCCGCGACAGCGTCTGAAGGGAAGTCCCCTGTTCTGCCCTGAAGGGCGAAACGGTCCCTGACAGCCTTCATGCGACCCCCAAAAGTTCCTCGACACGCCGGGTTCCCTCGAGGGTAACACCGAGGGTTCTGGCCCCACTTCATCTGAGCCCCTTCTCCCCTCCTGATGGCGACAGGAGAGTAGATCCCCCTGCGTTGTCTGGAAGGCTCCCCGGCCTTCCCGGCATACCTCAGGATGTAGCCGGCCTCACTAGGAAATTTGAGACTAGCCCCGTGGGTGGTCCCACATGCCGAAAGACCCCGATTTCCCTGTCCTCTCTTGAAAAGAACCCGAGGCCCAGACACCTCTTCGAAGGCAACCCAGTGGGTGAAGGCACAACACAAAGGGGCACTGTCACCGTCGTGCATCGTCCGGAAACACCCGCAGGTTCCACACACAGCTGAACAAGGGGCCTGAGACCCCCTGAATACCTCGACAGGCAAGAGGAGTTCCCTTCCTCAGACAAGACGATTCCTGACTCTCCTGTCCCAACTCTGCAGGGACCCTGCGGTCGGAGTCCGAAACGGAGAGGAAGCCTGAGGTTCCTGCCTTCCCTGGAGATGAGGCCCTCTTCCATTGCGCCAAACCCAGCGGAGTCCTGAGAGGCCCCGCCAACTCCACAGCATCCCTCATCTGTCAGAAGCACACTGGGAAGTTCCCTAAGGTCACCGGTAAACTTTTATTGCGCAAGGTCCACATGAAAAGGCCCACGCAGCAGGACAGCCACAGATTCTGTCTGCCATTAAAGGGCAGTAAGGTGCCCTCCCCCCTTCTTTGCTGCCTCAGCGGCCACCAGGGTGCAATTCGCGTACCCTTCCCTTTCCCATCCTAGCAGGTGCTCCAGGGCCCGCTGGCCTACAAAGTGCCAGAAGCAGGGCTGGGCCAGCCAGCCAGAATTCAGGGTTATGTCCCTTGGACTTCCAGCGGACACTAGGCTGCTTGGGAAAACCGCCCAGACTCTGAGGTTTTTCAGCAGAGGGGTGGAGTGGTAAAGGCCTTGACCCCAAAGACGAGGCCTTCCTGCGACCGCCAGGTTGGGGAGCTCTGAGACTGTGCCAACACAGGGCGGAATACATGGTTCCCTGCTCCACGCAGTCCCCGTTCCCTTACCTGTGTTCCGCACCCCTCCGCTGTGGCCAATGGATGCCGATCCTTGGGGATCCAGGAGTTCACGAAATGGGCATTCCCAGCCGCAATGGCGACCCGCAACAGCACATCTGGAAAGCCCTCCCCCACCCCCGCCAGGAGCCGACCCCCGCTGCGAACGGACCCCCATACCGCCCCGCGCCGCCAGGTTTCGCCCCGGCCCTGCTGGGCTCCCGGCGGGTTCCCAGCCACATTGGCGACCCCTGGGAGCACAACAGGGACCGACCCCCCACCCACAGCGAGCGGAATCTCGACCTGTGCAGCCCAGGTTTACCCCACCCTGGCTGTGCTCCCGGCGCGTTTCCAGCCGCAGTGGCCATCTCCGAGAGCACAACTGGGAAGCCCTCCTCTACCCCCGCCAGGAGCCGACACCCGCCCTGTGCTGCCCGGGTTCGCCCCGCCCCTGCCGCACTCCAGGGGCGCTGCCCACCTTCACCAGTGGCTCTCGGTGAGCCCCGTCCCCACGCCCGGTTCCAGGAGAGGCTCTCGGACCTCGCTGCTGCCGCCAGGTCAAACATGAGGACAATACATACACGCCACAGAGACAATCCAAGCTGTCTATGATTTAGGGATAAAACGAGGACTACAGAAAGGCAAGATGACCTGACCTAGGAGGGCCATGATATTCTATAGAACCAGACAAAGTTTGTTACCAAGGAAACTTTTTTCCTTGGAACCCGGAAAGCTGGTTCTTTGCATATCAATGACCAACAATTAGCTTGTTACACAAGCCTGCCTTACTGCCACCCCCATCCCCCCACTCCCCAGAAGACTGGCTCAAAGAAATATTTTAAATCTCAGGCGGAAACGTGGAAGATGTCTTGTCTGTCTGTTTGGATTAAGGTATGTGTCAGTGTGAGCCTTGTGTTTTTTGATAATATTGCTCAAGTTCTGTGTTCTGATTTCAATGGTCTCAAGACAAGGCAGCCCTTCCAAATCAAACTGCTGGAAATACAAGAAAACGTTGACCTAAATGAATGTCAGAGTCCCGTGAACTGGGAACTAGTCAATTTTAAATATCTAGTATTTTTGGTTTTGCTCCTCCATTATAGACATGTCTAAGAGTCAACAACATTAAGCACAACATGTTCATAGTGCCTAGGTTTCTTTTGAGGTAAAAATTGCTCTATTGTTATATCTGTCACAAGCTTGTCAGCAAGAAACTACCTGGAAACGACAACAACAAAAGTAAAAAATGTAAATGTGATATGAGCTTTTAGACAAACTCTTTACAATAATTATACTCTAAAATATCTGCCTCTCATAGTCTTGATTGAAGGCAGAGGAGAAGGGGATGACAGAGGATACGATGATTGGATGGCATCACTGACTCGATGGACATGAGTTTGAGCAAGCCCCTGGAGCTGGTGACGGACACGGAAGCGTGGCGTCCTTCAGGCCACGGGGTCCCAAAGAGTCAGACACGCCTGAGCAACTGAACTGAACTGAACTAACAAACGTTTCTCCAGGTGTTTTGGTTACCCGAGTTTCTATCCTTGTGACGACAGTGTATTGAATAGCTAGGTCATTTCCAAATAAATGAAAGTTCTGAAACATTCACGACTTGAAAGGACCTCCCTTTTACACAGAAACAAAAGAGATTTTTGACTCTCCATGAATAGTGTCTGGCACCATCCTGACATGTTAAATGTAAGAAAGCAATTGTTTTGTTTTGTTTTGTTCTGTTCTTGGGGGTGGGGGGAGGGGGGCGGGCTATAGCCAATGCCAATATAAAAGTCAGTTCTTGGTTGCTGAAGGGAAATGTATGACTTGTTATTACAAGAAAGTATGTGGAATGCAATGGCACTTGAGGAAGGAAAACGAAGTAGTTCTGTCTTACAGGTGGCAGTTTCAGGATGGGAGAAGCAAAGGTACAGAATGGGATAAGGAGGTTGTAGGGAAAGTGGACCCCCAGAAAAGAGTTCTGTGCCTAGCACAAGTTTTCTTGAGATGTCGAACTGCCTTTGCTAATGGAGTTTAAGTTTCTTTACCTCTTAAGTGATCTCTTCTAGGTTGACCTAGAACAGAAATCTTTGGTTAGCTTTGGCTAAGTGGAGAAGTAGTGTTTCACGGTGACATATGTGATCCTTCCTGACTGTTTGCAGCCCTTTTGATATCGATGCACTGCTTCTGCTGCTGCTGCCGCCGCCGCTGCTGCTAAGTCGTTTCAGTCGTGTCCGACTCTGTGCGACCCCATAGACGGCAGCCCACCAGGCCCCGCAGTCCCTGGGGTTCTCTAGGCAAGAACACTGGAGTGGGTTGCCATTTCCTCCTCCCATGCATGAAAGGGAAAAGTGAACGTGAAGTCGCTCAGTGGTGTCCGACTCTTAACCACCCCATGGACTGCAGGCTACCAGGCTCCTCCATCCATGGGATTTTCCACGCAAGAGTACTGGAGTGGGGTGCCATTGCCTTCTCCCATATCTATGCACAAGCCTGCCTAAATAATTGACTTCTAGCTAGCTTTGGGATGCCAATGACCATCCACCCTTACCAGGCAACAGAGAAGAGAAAAACACTTACCACAGGAGGTCCTGGTAAGGAACAAGGAACTAACAAGCTCCCGCCAACCAGGATTCTGCAGAGGTCAACAAGAGGTCAGTAAGAGATGGCAGACTGCAGTCCAGAGGTCCTAGCAACTTCCATCTTGCAGCACAGACCCAGCATACTCAAAACGAATTCAATGTTGCAAAAAATAAGTAAACAAATAAAGGACAGTTCTTTGAACACATGACTGAGATTAGGGGTGAGGCAGTACAAGTATGGTGCCCGGAAAATCTTAAAGTATGAGAAAGGAAAGAAATTAAAGACAACTATCAAGCTGTCCAAACTGATAAAAACGAAAGATTACACGGTTTTTTCTGTATATATTAGCACATAATACTCTGAAAAGGAATTAAAAAAAATTCCCTTTCAATAATGTCAACATGAATACAACACTTTGCCATGGATGTAACGAGGATGACAAGACTGGCACACTGGAAATTATACACCCTGGCTGAAAACTATCCTGAATACATGGACAGATATTCCATAACAATGGAAAGACTTAAGATGGCAATACCATGGAATGCATCTTCAATCTGAAATGAAGATTTGATATGATTTGATCCCTCAGAGCTTTTGTGTCATCAATTGTTATTAAAGTATAAATGAGATAGAGAAAGCTGCTGACTTAGACTTGAGGCGGGGTGTACGCCCTGCTGGTCTCTAGCCAGATATTCTACAGGCACTAGCAGTCAGCTAAGGAAAGAAAGGCACTGTCTCAGGGAATGGCACCAGGCCCCTCCCCCACGACATGCCTTGAGGTCACATTGGCAGCAGGTGAGTCATCCTGGGCCAAAAACTGATTGACATGAATCTTGAAGAAAGGCAGTATTCCAGGCAAATATATCATTTCCTTAACATAGATTAGGAGAACAAGGTACGAGGAAAACATACTGTTTTGTTCAAGTCGCTTCTGAGCCTATTGGGGGAACCGACCTGAAGCCAGAGTCCAGCGGATATACATAGGATATTTACATCGCTTAAGACAAACATTTCCTCAGGAACAAATGCATTGCTTAGCTCAAGGTTTGTCTGCGAAATTCTTACACATCAGGAGATGGCTCCGAGCTGGGTTTCTACACACAAGAACATGAATGCAAAGGACAAGACTGCACAGCCCATCTGCCCCCCTCCCGCACAGCCAGCAGAATTTCCAAGTGACCTCCTAAGGCCTTCCCCAAAATACAGGGGCACCTCTGGGTTTCCTGTTTCCCTCACTTCGAACACTTTTCTTAAAAAAAAAAAAAATCCTGCACACTTCTTGATAGAATGCCACAGTGCAAGGAAAACAGGCCTTCAATACTTAAACCTCCCTGTGCCAAACACTTGGGGCTTGGTTTTGTTTTGTTTTGTTTTTTCATTACACCACCACATAATTTAAACTTTTTACAATTTCTAATTATTCAGTACCAAAACACCAAACTTTTATTGCACAAGGTCCCCATGAAAAGGCCCACGCATCAGGACAGCCACAGATTCTGCCATGAAAGGGCAGCAAGGTGCCCTCCCCACTTCTTTGCTGCCTGGGCGGCCACCAGGGTTTGAAATCCATGCACCCTTCTAACTTTCTAGGGTGCAATTCGCGACCCTTCCCTTTCTCATCCTAGCAGGTGCTCCAGGGCCCGCTGGTCTACAAAGTGCCAGAAGCAGGGCTGGGCCAGCCGGCCAGAGTTCAGGGTTCTGTCCCTTGGACTTCCAGGGGACACTAGGCTGCTTGGGAAAACCGTGCAGACTGAGATTGTTCAGCAAAGGGGTGGAGCGGTAAAGGCCTTGACACCAAGGGCGAGGCCTTTCTGCGACCGCCAGGTTGGGGAGCTCCGAGAATGTGCCAACAGAGGGCGGAATACGTGGTTCCCTGTTCCAAGCAGTCCCAGTTCCCTGACCTGTGGCCCGCAGCCCTCCGCTGCACCCACTAGATGTGGATCCTTGGGGACACAGGAGCGTAGGAAATGGGCGTTCCTAGCCGCAGTGGCGACCCCGGAGAGCACAACTGGGACCGAACCCCCACCCACAGCCATCTAAATCTCGATCCGCGCAGCCCAGGTTTACCCCGCCCCGGGTGTGCTCCCTGCGCGTTTCCAGCCTCAGTGGCCACCACCGAGAGCACAACTGGGAAGCCCTCCCCCACCCCCGCCAGGAGCCGAACCCCGCCCCGCGCCACCAGGGTTCACCTCGCCCCTGCCGCACTCCCAGCGCGTTTCCAGCTGCAGTGGGGACCCCCGAGAGCACAACTGTTACCACCCCCCACTCCCTCCCGACCGGAACCCGGACCCGCGCCGCCTGGGATCGCCCCGCCCCTGGCGCGATCCCGGGGCGTTGCCCACTTCCACCAGGGGCTCCCGGTGAGCCCCGTCCCCACGCCCGGTTCCAGGAGAGGCTCTCGGACCTCGCTACTGCCGCCAGGTCAAACACGAGGACAATACATCCACCCCACAGAGACAATCCAAGCTGTCTATGATTTAGGGTTCAAACGAGGACTACAGAAAGGAAAGATGTCCTGACCTAGGAGGGCCATGAGAGTCTATAGATCCAAACAAAATTGGGTACCAAGGAAGCTTTTTTCCTTGGAACCCGGAAAGCTGGTTCTTTGCATATACAATGACCAACAAATAGCTTGTTACCCAAGCCTGTCTCGCTGCCACCCCCACTCCCCCCCCCCACTTCCCAGGAAAACGGCTCAAAGAAATATTTTAAATCTCAGGCGGAAAACTGGAAGATGTCTTGTCTGTCTGTCTGGATTAAGGTATATGTCAGTGTGAGCCTTGTGTTTTTTGATAATATTGCTCAAGTTCTGAGTTTTGATTTCAATGGTCTCAAGACAAGGCAGCCCTTCCAAATCAAACTGCTGGAAATACAAGAAAACATTGACCTAAATGAATGTCAGAGTCCCGTGAACTGGGAACTAGTCAATATTAAATATCTAGTATTTTTGGTTTTGCTCCTCCACTATAGACATGTCTAAGAGTCAACAACATTAAGCACAACATGTTCATAGTGCCTAGGTTTATTCTAAGGTAAAAATTGCTCTATTGTTATATGTGTCACAAGCTTGTCAGCAAGAAAGTACCTGGAAACAGCAACAACCAATGTAAAAAATGTAAATGTGATATGAGCTTTTAGATAAACTCTTAACAATAATTATACTGTAAAATATCTGCCTCTCATAGTCTTGATTGAAGGCAGAGGAGAAGGGGATGACAGAGGATAAGATGGTTGGATGGCATCACTGACTCGATGGACATGAGTTTGAGCAAGCCCCTGGAGTTGGTGATGGACACGGAAGCCTGGCGTCCTGCAGGCCACGGGGTCCCAAAGAGTCAGACTCGACTGAGCAACTGAACTGAACTGAACTTACAATCGTTCCTCCAGGTGTTTTGGTTACCTGAGTTTCTATCCTGGTGCTAAACTAAGTGACGACAGTGTATTGAATAGCTAGGTCACTTCCAAATAAATGAAACTTCTTAAACATTCACGACTTGAAAGGACCTCCCTTTTACACAGAAACAAAAGAGATTTTTGACTCTGCATGAATAGTGACTGGCACCATCCGAACATATTAAATGTAAGAAAGCAATTTTTTTGTTTTGTTTTGTTTTGTTCTGTTCTTGCAGGAAGCGGGGTGGGCGCTATTATCACTGATAGCTATGCTCACCAATCTATCAAATGCCAAAATAAGAGTCAGTTCTTGGTTGCTGAAGGGAAATGTATGACTTGTTATTACAAGAATGTATGGAATGCAATCACACTTTAAGAAGGAAAACGAAGTAGTTCTGTCTTACAGGTGGCATTTTCAGGACGGGAGAAGCAAAGGAATGGGTACAGAATGGGATAAGGAGGTTGTAGGGAAAGTAGGCCCCCAGAAAAGAGTTTTGTGCCTAGCACAAGTTTTCTTGAGATGTTGAACTGCCTTTGCTAATGGAGTTTAAGTTTCTTTACCTCTTAAGTGATGTCTTCTAGGTTGACCTAGAACAGAAATCTTTCGTTAGCTTTGGCTAAGAGGAGAAGTATTGTTTCACGATGACATATGTGATCCTACCTGACTGTTCTCATCCCCTTTGATATCTATGCACTGCTGCTGCTGCTGCTGCAGCTGCTAAGTGGTTCAGTTGAGGCCGACCCTGTGCCACGCCATAGATGGCAGCCCACCAGGCCCCGCAGTCCCTGTGGTTCTCTAGGCAAGAACACTGGAGTGGGTTGCCATTTCCTCCTCCTATGCATGAAAGTGAAAATGAAGTTGCTCAGTGGTGTCCGACTCTTAGCCACCCCATGGACTGCAGCCTACCAGGCTCCTCCGTCCTTGGGATTTTCCAGGAGTGGGGTGCCATTGCCTTCTCCCATATCTGTGCACAAGCTTGCCTAAATAATTGACTTCTAGCCAACTTTGGGATGCCCATGACCACCCACCCTTACCAGGCAACAGAGAAGAGAAAAACACTTACCACAGGAGGTTCTGATAAGGAACAAGGAACTAACAAGCTCCCACCTACCAGGATTCTGCAGAGGTCAACAAGAGGTCAGCAAGAGATGAGAGACTGCAGTCCAGAGGTCCTAGCTACTTCCATCTAGCAACAAACACCCAGCATAGTCAAAACGATTTCAATGTTAAAGAATAAATAAATAAATAAATAAAAGGACAGAAGTTCTTTGAACACATGTCTGAATTTAGGGGTGAGGCATTACATATGTGTCCCAGGATAATCTTAAAGTGTCAGAAAGTAAAGAAATTAAAGACAACTATCAAGCTGTCCAAACTGATCAAAATGAATGATTACACAGTTTTATCTGTATACATTAGCAGATAATAATCTGAAAAGGAATTTTAAAAAATTCCCTTTCAATAATATCAACATGAATAAAACACTTTGCCATGGATGTAACGAGGATGACAAGACTGGCACACTGGAAATTATACACCCTGGCTGAAAACTATCCTGAATACATGGACAGATATTCCATAACGATGGAAAGACTTAAGATGGCAATACCATGGAATGCATCTTCAATCTGAAATGAAGATTTGATATGATTTGATCGCTCAGAGCTTTTGTGTCATCAAGTGTTATTAAAGTATTAAAGAGATAGAGAAAGCTGCTGACTTAGACTCGAGGCGGGGTGGGGGGGGGTAGTAAGAGTACCCCCTGCTGGTCTTTAGCCAGATATTCTACAGGCACTAGCAGTCAGCTAAGGAAAGAAAGGAACTGTTTCAGGGAATGGCACCAGGCCCCTCCCCCACGACATGCATTGAGATAATATTGGCAGCAGGTGAGTCATCCCGGGCCAAAACTTGATTGACATGAATCTTGAAGAAAGGCAGTATTGCAGGCAAATATATCATTTCCTTAACATAGATAAGGAGAACAAGCTAGGAGGAAAACATGCTGTTTGGTTCAAATCGCTTCTGAGCCTTTTGGGGGAACCGACCTGAAGCCAGAGTCTAGCGGAAATACATAGGATATTTACATCGCTTAAGACAAACATTTTCTTAGGAAAAAATGCATTGCTTAGCTCAAGGTTTGTCTGCGAAATTCTTACACATCAGGAGATGGCTCCGAGCTGGGTTTCCACAAACAAGAACATCCATGCAAAGGACAAGCCTGCACAGCCCATCTGCCCCCCTCCCGCACAGCCAGCAGCATTTCCAAGTGACCTCCTAAGGCCTTCCCCAAAATACAGGGGCACCTCTGGGTTTCCTGTTTCCCTCACTTCGAACACTTTTCTTAAAAAAAAAAAATCCTGCACACTTCTTGATAGAATGCCACAGTGCAAGGAATACAGTCCTTCAATATTTAAACCTCCATTTGCAAAACACTTGGAGCTTGGTTTTGTTTTGTTTTGTTTTTTAATTACACCACCACATAATTTAAAGCTTTTACACGTTCTAATTATTCAGTTCCAAAACACCAAACTTTTATTTCACAGGGTCCTCATGAAAAGGCCCACGCAGCTGGACAACCACAGATTCTGCCATGAAAGGGCAGCAAGGTGCCCTTCCCCCTTCTTTGCTGCCTGGGCGGCCACCAGGTTTTGAAATCCATGCACCCTACTAAGTTTCTAGGGTGCAATCCATGGACCCTTCCCTTTCCCATCCCAGCAGGTGCTCAAGGGCCCGCTGGCTTACAAAGTGCCAGAAGTGGGCTGGGCCAGCCGGCCAGAGTTCAGTGTTCTGTCCCTTGGACTTCCAGGGGACACTAGGCTGCTTGGAAAAACCGCGCAGACTCTGAGATTTTTCAGCAGAGGGGTGGAGCGGTAAAGGCCTTGACCCCAAAGGCAAGGCCTTTCTGCGACCGCCAGGTTGGGGAGCTCCGAGAATGTGCCAACAGACGGCGGAATACTTGGTTCCCTGCTCCACGCAGTCCCAGTTCCCTTACCTGTGGTCCGCAGCCCTCCGCTGCACCCACGGGATGGCGATCCTTGGGGACCCAGGAGCGGACGAAATGGGCGTTCCCAGCCGCAGTTGCAACCCCCGAGAGCGCAACTGGGAACCCCTCCCCATCCCCCCCTTGAGCCTACCCGCCCCGCTCCGCCAGGGTTAGCCCCGCCCCTGCCGCGCTCCCTGCGCGTTCTCAGCCGCAGTGGCGACCCCCGGGAGCACAACTGGGACCGACCCCCACCCAAAGCCATCTGAATCTCGACCCCCGCAGCCCGGGTTTACCCAGTCCCGCGTGCGCTCCCGGCGAGTTTTCAGCCTCAGTGTCCACCTCTGAGAGCACAACTGGGAAGCCCGCCCCCACCCCCGCCAGAAGCCGACCCCCGCCCCACGCCGCCCGCGTTCGCCCCGCCCCTGCACGGTCCAGGTACCTTCCCAGCTTCTAGCGTTCACGCCCGGGTAGGAGCAGGATGTAGGAGTATGGGAGATGTGTCTGGAGCCTGACAGCCTCAGCTCCGCTCTGGCCTGCCCTTTGGACCTAGGAGCCAGGCCAACTTGCAGAGGGCTTAGGGCCCCATTGTATGCAAACTACCAAGGACTACCGCAAGGAGAGCTCTGTCCGAGGGAAGGGAAGCGCCCCAAGCTGCGTTCCCAAGCTGTTGCTTGGCAATGCAGACTCAGCGGTAAACGGAGGGAATCAGGCTCTCTGTAGCCGCAGCTTCACACACAGGTGTGTCTCCGTAGGAATCAAGAAAGATCCTGACAGGGTGAGGTTCATTAGAGCTATACTAAAGAGCAAAGGCTTGTCCATGTGGTCTTGCCTTCCCCTGTGCCTTTGGGTCTCCAGGCTCGGCCCCAGCTCCGTGGAAACAACCCCTGAGAAAATATCTTCAAGATCCACTTTTCCCAGTGTCTGGGAACCGGGGTTCGTAGGAGGAGACAAAAGCACGCCTCCATCGGGAACAAAAAGGCAGCCCACCTGCCTGTGTTTTGAAGCCTCTATTTGGAAGGAATGGGTTAGCTTCTCCTAAAGGAGACCTCCAGATCTGCTCAGAAGTCGGTAATTCCAGAGGCAGGGTACTGGTTCCTGACTGCCCTTTGCTAGCCTTGCAAAGATATTCCTAGATTCTAGAGTTATTTTCCATGAAGGAGCAGGCTTCGGGAATGTGTCAGAGGGGACTGGCTCCTTATTGGCCTCAGCTCAGCTATTGCCTTTCCATTCAAACTAGGACAAGGGCCTACTTTATGAAGTGTAAGGGTCTTCTTCTTTGAAACTGCCAAGGGCTACAGCAATGAGACTTCTGTCAAGGCGAGGGAAGCCTAAGAGGACGGATTCTCAAGCAGGTGCTTTGCTACAAAGCATCAGCACCCCACGGAGAGAACCAAGATCCCTGTTCCCCAATATTGGAAGTGTAGCTTCACATACAGAGTTGTCTCTATAGGAGCCAAGAATGTTCCTGAGAGATTAGGTTCACTAAACCTCTCCTACAGAGCATAGACCTGTCCATGTGGTTTTTCCTTCCCCTGTGAGTTGGGTCCCCGAGGTCCACCACACCTCCGGGGAAACTGTCCCTGAGAAAAGATCTCCAGGAACGGCTTCGCTGAGGCTGGGAAACGCTGTTCACAGGAAGTAAGGCAAGCGAATCTCCTGCAGAGAAAAAGAGGCCTTACTGTCCCTGGAGGAGCAGGCTGCCAGAGTGTGTGAAACCTGACTGTTGCCTTGCTGGCCTCAGTTCCACCATTGCCTGTTCCTCCGAACTAGGACCCAGGCCTATTTGGAGAAGCGTTTGGGTGCGGATTTCTACAAAGTGCCAAGGGCTACAGCAGTGAGAATTCTCTCAGCGGTAAGGGAGAGCATTTTATGGATTCTCAAGCTGTTTTCTGAACGACAGGGTCAAAATGAACTGAGAGAATCAGGCTCTCTGTGCCCCTATGTTAGGTACGCAGCTTCACACACAGAGGTGTCTCTATAGGAGCCAAGAATGCTCCTGAGAGATGAGGTTCACTAGAGGTCTGCTACAGAGCATAGACCTGTCCATGTGGTCTTGCCTTCCCCTGTGCCTTTGGCCCCCGGGCTCGGCCCCAGCTCCGTGGAAACAAGCCCTGAGAAAATATCTTCAAGATACGCTTTTCCCAGAGGCTGGGAACTGGAGTTCATAGGAGGAGAGAAAAGCAAGCCTCCTTCGGGCACGAAAGGCAGCCAACCTGCCTGTGTTTTGAAGCCTCTATTTGGAAGGAATGGGTTAGCTTCTCCTAAAGGAGACCTCCAGATCTGCTCAGAAGTCGGTAATTCCAGAGGCAGGGTGCTGGTTCCTGACTGCCCTTTGCCAGCCTTGCAAAGACATTCCAAGATTCTAGAGTTATATTCCATGAAGGAGCAGGCTTCGGGAATGTGTCAGAGGGGACTGGCTCCTTATTGGCCTCAGCTCAGCTATTGCCTTTCCATTCAAACTAGGACAAGGGCCTACTTTATGAAGGGTAAGGGTCTTCTTCTTTGAAACTGCCAAGGGCTACAGCAATGAGACCTCTGTCAAGGCGAGGGAAGCCTAAGAGGACGGATTCTCAAGCAGGTGCTTTGCTACAAAGCATCAGCACCCCACGGAGAGAACCAAGATCCCTGTTCCCCAATGTTGGGAGTGTAGCTTCACACACAGAGTTGTCCCTGTAGGAGCCAAGAATATTCCTGAGAGATTAGGTTCACTAAACCTCTCCTACAGAGCATAGACCTGTCCATGTGGTTTTTCCTTCCCCTGTGAGTTGGGTCCCCGCGTTCCGCCACACCTCCGGGGAAACTGTCCCTGAGAAAAGATCTCCAGGAACCGCTTCGCTGAGGCTGGGAAACGCTGTTCACAGGAAGTAAGGCAAGCGAATCTCCTGCAGAGAAAAAGAGGCCTTACTGTCCCTGGAGGAGCAGGCTGCCAGAGTGTGTGAAACCTGACTGTTGCCTTACTGGCCTCAGTTCCACCATTGCCTGTTCCTCCGAACTAGGACCCAGGCCTATTTGGAGAAGCGTTTGGGTGCGGATTTCTACAAAGTGCCAAGGGCTACAGCAGTGAGAATTCTCTCAGCGGTAAGGGAGAGCATTTTATGGATTCTCAAGCTGTTTTCTGAATGACAGGGTCAAAATGACTGAGAAAATCAGGCTCTCTGTGCCCCTATGTTAGGTACGCAGCTTCACACACAGAAGTGTCTCTATAGGAGCCAAGAATGATCCTGAGAGATGAGGTTCACTAGAAGTCTGCTACAGAGCATAGACCTGTCCATATGGTTTTGCCTTGCCCTGTGAGTTGGGTCCCCGAGGTCCGCCCCAGCTCAGGGGAAGGAGCCCCTGAGAAAAGATCTCCAGGGACCGCTATTCCCCCAGGCTGGCAAACGCAGTTCACAGGAGGTAACGCAAGCGAGCCTCCTGTAAGGCACAACAGGCCTTAGTGTCCCTGGACGATCAGGCTGCCAGAGTGTGTGAGACCTGACTGGTGCCTTACTGGCCTCAGCTCCGCCATTGCATGTTCCTCCGAACTAGGACCCAGGCCTACTAGGAGAAGGGTTTGGGTATGGATTTCTAAATACTGCCAAGGGGTATAGCAATGAGAACTGTGTCACGGGTAAGGAAGAGCATTGTATGGATTTTCAAGCTGTTGTTTGAACGACAGCTTCAAAGCTGCACAGAGAGAATCAGACTCTGTGTCTCCATGTTCGGTACACAGCTTCACAGACAGGGGTGTGTTTCCATAGGAAACAAGAACGTTCCTGACGGAGTGAGGTTCACTAGAGCTCTCCTAGAGAGCAAAGACTTGTCCATGTGGTTTTTCTTCCCCTGTGCGTTTGGGGCTCCAGGCTCGGCCCCAGCTCCGTGGAAACAACCCCTGAGAAAAGATCTTCAAGATCCGCTTTTCCCAGAGGCTGGGATGTGGGGTTCATAGGAGGCGGGAAAAGCAGGCCTCCTTCAGAAAGCAAGAGGCAGCCAAGCGGCCTGCGTTTGGAAGCCTCTATTTGGAAGAATGGGTTAGCTTCCCCTAAGGGAGACCTCCAGATCTGTTCAGAAGTCGGTAATTCCAGAGGCAGTGTGCAGGGTCCTGACTGCCCTTTGCCAGCCTTGCGAAGACATTCCTAGATTCTACAGTTATCTTCCTGAAGAAGCAGGCTTTGGGAATATGTCAGACTTGACTGGCGCCTTATTGGCCTCAGCTCAGCTATTGCCTTTCCATTCAAAGTAGGACAAGGCCCTACTTTATGAAGGGTAAGGGTCTTCTTCTTTCCAAACTGCCGAGGGCTACAGCAATGAGACCTCCGTAAATGCGAGGGAAGCATAAGCGGATGGATTATCAGGAAGGTTCTTTGCCACCAAGCATCAGCACCCCACGGAGAGAATCAGGCTCCCTTTGCCCCTATGTGGGGTGTGTAGATTCACACACAGTGGTGTCTCTACAGGAGCCAAGAATGTTCCTGAGAGATGAGGCTCACAAGAGCTCTCCTACAGAGTGCTCACCTGTACATGTGGTTTCGCCTTCCCCTGTGAGTTGGGTGCCCGAGGTCCGCCCCAGCTCCGAGAAAACAGCCTCTGAGAAAAGATCTCCAGGAACCGCTTTTCGCCCAGGCTGGGAAAAGCTGTTCACAGGAAGTAAGGCAAGTGAGCCTCCTGCAGAGAAAAAGAAGCCTTACTGTCCCTGGAGGAGCAGGCTGCCAGAGTGTGTGAAAACTGACTGGTGCCATACTGGTCTTAGCTCCGCCATTGCTTGTTCCTCCGAACTGGGACTCAGGCCTACTTGGAGAAGGGTTTAGGTGCAGATTTCTACAAACTGCCAAGGGCTACTGCAATGAGAACTCTCTCAGAGGTAAGGGCGAGAATTGTATGGATTCTCAAGCTGTTTTCTGAACGACAGCATTAAACCTGCACAGAGAGAATCAGGCTCTCTGCCGCCATGTTGGGTACGCAGTTTCACACACAGAGGTGTCCGCATAGGAGCCAAGAACGTTCGTCAAAGACTGAGGTTCACTAGAGCTCTCTTAGAGAGCAAAGACTTGTTCATGTGGTTTTGCCTTCCCCTGTATGTGTGGGTCTCTGGGCACAACCCCAGCTCCGTGGAAACAACACCTGAGCAAAGATCTCCAAGATCTGCTTTTCCCCCATGCTGGGAACCAGGGATCATAGGAGGCAGGAAAAGCAAGCCTCCTTCAGGCAAGAAGAGGCAGCCAACTAGCCTGTGTTTGGAAGCCTCTATTTGCAAGGAATGGGTTAGCTTCTCCAGAAGGAGACCTCCAGATCTGCTCAGAAGATAGATATTCCAGAGGCAGGGTCGAGGTTCCTGACTGCCCTTTGCCAGCCTTGCAAAGACATTCCTAGATTCTAGCAATATTTTCCATGAAGGAGCAGGCATCGGGAATATGTCAGAGTTGACGGGTGCCTTACTGGCCTCAGCTCAGCTATTGCCTTTCCTTTCAAACTAGGATCAGGGCCTACTTGGTGAAGGGTAAGGGTCTGCTTCTTTCCCAACTGCCAAGAGACACAGCAATGAGACCTCTGTCAAGGCGAGGGAAGCATAAGCGGATGGATTCTCAAACAGGTGCTTTGCCACAAAGCATCAGCACCCCACGGAGAGAATCAGGCTCCCTGTGCCCCTATGTTCGGTGTGTAGCTTTACACACAGAGGTGTCTCTGTACGAGCCAAGAATGTTCCTAAGAGATGAGACACACTAACGTCTCCTACAGAGCATAGACCTGTCCATGTGGTTTTTCCTTCCCCTGTGAGATGGGTCCCCGAGGTCCACCCCAGCTCTGGGGATAGAGCCCCTGAGAAAAGATCTCCAGGACCCGCTTTTTGCCCAGGCTGGGAAACGCAGTTCACAGGAGGCAAGGCAAGCGAGCCTCCTGCAGGGAAAAATAGGCCTTACTGTCCCTGGAGGAGCAGGCTGCCAGAGTGTGTGACACCTGACTGGTGCCTTACTGACCTCAGCTCCGCTATTGCATGGCCATCCAAACCAGGACCCAGGCCTACTTGGAGAAGGGTTTGGGTGCGGATTTGTAAAAACTGCCAAAGGCTACAGCAATGAGAAGTCTCTCAGAGGTAAGGGAGAGCATTCTATGGATTCTCAAGCTGTTGTTTGAACGACAGCTTCAAAGCTGCAAAGAGAGAATCAGGCCCTGTGTGCCCCCTTGTTGGGTACACAGCTTCACACACAGGGGTGTCTCCATAGGAGTCAAGAACGTTCCTGACACAGTAAGTTTCACTTAGAAGTCTCCTGGAGAGCAAAGACTTGTCCATGTGGTTTTCCTTCCCCTGTGCGATTGGGTCTCTGGTCTCGGCCCCAGCTCCATGGAAACAACCCCTGAGAAAATATCTTCAAGATCCGCTTTTCCCAGAGGCTGGGAACAGGGCTTCATAGGATGCGAGAAAAGCAGGCCTCCTTCGGGCCCGAAGAGGCAGCCAACTGGCCTGTTTGGAAGCCTCTATTTGGAAAGAATGGGTTAGCTTCTCCTAAAGGAGACCTCCAGATCTGCTCAGAAGTCGGTAATTCCAGAGGCAGGGTGCTGGTTCCTGACTGCCCTTTGCCAGCCTTGCAAAGACATTCCCAGATTCTAAAGTTATTTTCCATGAAGGTGAAGGCTACGGGAGTATGTCAGACTTGGCAGGCACCTTATTGGCCTCAGCTCAGCTATTACCTTTCCATTCAAACTAGGACAAAGGCTACTTTATGAAGGGTAAGGGTCTTCTTCTTTCCAAACTGCCAAGGGCTACAGCAATGGGACCTCTGTCAAGGCGAGGGAAGCCTAAGTGGATGGATTATCAAGCAGGTGCTTTGCCAGAAAGCATCAGCACCCCACGGGGAGAATCAGGATCCATTTGCCCCTATGTTGGGTGTGTAGCTTCACATACAGAGGTGTCTCTATAGGAGGCCAGAATGTTCCTGAGAGATGAGGTTCACTAGAGCTCTCCTACAGAGCATAGACCTGTCCATGTGCTTTTGCCTTCCCCTGTGAGTTGGGTCCTCGAGGTCCTCCCCAGCTCCAGGGAAGGAGCCCCTGAGAAAAGATCTCCAGGGACCTCTTTTCCCCCAGGCTGGGAAATGCAGCTCACAGGAGGGAAGTCAAGTGAGCCTCCTGCAGGGAAAAAGAGGGCTTACTGTCCCTGGACGATCAGGCTGCCAGAGTGTGTGAGACCTGACTGGTGCCTTATTGGCCTCAGCTCTGCCATTGCATGTTCCTCCGAACTAGGACCCAGGACTACTTGGAGAAGGGTTTGGGTGCGGATTTCTAAAAACTGCCAAGGGCTAAAGCAATGAGAACTCTGTCACGGGTAAGGAAGAGCATTGTATGGATTTTCAAGGTGTTTTTTGAACGACATCTTTAAAGCGACACAGAGAGAATCAGGCTCTCTGTGCCCCCATGTTGGGTACGCAGCTTCACACACAGGGGTGTCTCCATATGAATCAAGAATGTTCGTGACAGAGTGAAGTTCACTAGAGCTCTCCTAGAGAGCAAAGACTTGTCCATGTGGTTTTTCTTCCCCTGTGAGTTTGGGTCTCCAGGCTTAGCCCCAGCTCCGTGGAAACAACCCCTGAGAAAAGATCTTCAAGATCCGCTTTTCCCAGAGCCTGGGAAGCTGGGTTCATAGGAGGCAGGAAAAGCAAGCCTCCTTCGGGCACGAAGAGGCAGCCGACCGGCCTGTTTTTGGAAGTCTCAATATGGAAGGAATGAGTTAGATTCTCCTAAAGGAGACCTCCAGATCTGCTCAGAAATCAGTAATTCCAGAGGCAGGGTGCAGGCTCCTGACTGCCCTTTGCCAGCCTTGCAGAGACATTCCTAGATTCCAGCGTTATTTTCCATGAAGGAGCAGGCTTCGGGAATATGTCAGACTTGACTGGCGCCTTATTGGCCTCAGCTCAGCTCTTGCCTTTCCTTTCAAACTAGGACAAGGGCCCACTTTATGAAAGGTAAGGGTCCTCTTCTTTCCAAACTGCCAAGGGCTACAGCAATGAGACCTCTGTCAAGGCGAGGGAAGCGTAAGCTGATGGATTCTTAAGCAGGTGCTTTGCCACAAAGCATCAGCACCCCACGGAAAGAATCTGGCTCCCTTTGCCCCTACGTTGCGTGTGTAGCTACACACACAGAGGTGTCTCGATAGGAGCCAAGAATGTTCCTGAGAGAGGAGGTTCACTGTTGGGGGCCAGAGTGAGGCACTCCGCCCATGGCAAAGGTCATGAGGAAGGAGGCTCGACATACGCAAAGGTGGGATCAAGCCTCAGGAGTCCCCCTGGAAATCCTCGAGCATCTACCCCCATCACCAGAGCCTGCCTACCTTACTACTTTGTGCTCTCACCTACACCTCTGACTTTACGGGGGGCTGTCCCCCACCACCTCTTTCGGAGAAGGAGTTAACCTAGAGCTCCAGTTGATAAAAACCCCTGGGTGTGACAAGAGTGTTTTAACCTACAAACTCCTCTGAAGGTTCTCTAGCCTGCCTGACAGGCTTGTCCGGCCACATGTGATTGCTCACAGCCTCTCAACCATGAGAGGCACGAGATGCTTTAAACCTTCTAAAAACAGGTTCCTTAGAAAAGTTAGAAAATTATTAGTATAAGTATAATGGGCTGATTAGAAATCATATTGGTGAAGGGTTTTTCATTTGTTGAGCTGATGTTTACTGCTAAGTCTCCACATCCCCTGCCCTTATACACATTAATGAATATATAGAAGAAATAAGTATTAACCTTTGATATAAATCACGTTAGACCTTAGGCTAAGTAAATTCTTTCCTTAACTAAAACCCACTACACCCTCACCCTATAGGAATGTAACTTTATTTGGGTGGCGTCTGTTTTAAGAATAATCACCCCTGGAGAAATAAGTGTCCTGGTTGACTGACCGCTGTCACAAGGAGAGGGTCGTAAATTGTCAGCAGGCCCCCCGGCCAGAAGATGATGTAACACCCCTAAGACCTCTGTATACTTTGGTATGAAGCACCTGACTTTGATAAAAGTCAGGACTGCTGACCCCACGTGACTTTTGCATAACATCTCAGTGTATAAAAGTAGACCATGGAAAATAAAGAATTGGGATCAGTTTCTCGAAATACTGGTCTCCCCATGTCTCTCTCTCTCTCTCACTCTGGTTGAGTCTCCATCTGGAGCGCGGAACCCACCAAGCTTACTAATTTTGCCTGGGCTTCTAAGATCCGACCGGGGAGGCCTCAGTGTCTCGTCTCCTTCGGGAGAACGGAAGGACGCCTGCGGCCTACGTAAGTGGTGCAAGCTTCTTGTCTTGAAGTTTTATTGGTCCCCCGCGTAAACCAAGCTACTCAGCCTCTTTTCTCCACTGAATTTTCCTACTGAGCTATCCTCATTTTATTACTCTTTATATCCTTAATTAACGTTTAATTAAGCAGTTGTTCCCTGACCCTCGCCTACACCGTCTCTGCTTCGAATACCCTGGATCAGCTGGGGCTGGACCCCGGCAGTTCACTAGAGATCTCCTACAGAGCATAGACCTGTCCATTTGGTTTTGCCTTCCCCTGTGAGTTGGGTCCCCGAGGTCCGCCCCAACTCCGGGGAAACAGCCCCTGAGAAAAGATCTCCAGGAACTGCTTTCCGCCCAGGCTGGGAAACGCTGTTCACAGGAAGTAAGGCAAGCGAGCCTCCTGAAGGGAAATAGAGGCCTTACTGTCCCTGGAGGAGCAGGCTGCCAGAGTGTGTGACACCTGACTGGTGCCTTACTGGCCTCAGCTCCGCTATTGCATGTTCATCTGAAATTGAACCCAGGCCTACTTGGAGAAGTGTTTGTGTGCCGATTTCCAGAAACTGCGAAGGGCTACAGCAATGATAACTCTCTCAGTGGTAAGGGAGAGCATTGTGTGGATTCTCAATTTGTTGTTTGAACGACAGCGTCAAAGCTGCACAGAGAGAATCAGGTCTCTGTGTCTCTATGTTGGCTATGCAGCTTCCCACACAGAGATGTCCTCGTTGGAGCCAAGAACATTCCGCATAGACTGAGGTTCACTAGAGCACTCCTAGAGAGCAAAGACTTATCCATGCGGTTTTCCCTTCCCCTGTGTGTGTGGGTCTCCGGGATCGGCCCCTGCTCCGTGGAAACAGCCTCTGAGAAAAGATCTCCAAGAACCTTTTATCCCCCAGGCTGGGAAGCGGAGTTCGCAGGAGGTGGGATAAGCAAGCTTCCTTCGGCAAGAAGAGACAGCCAACCGGCCTGTGTTTGGAAGCCTATATTTGCAAGGAATGGGTTAGTTTCTCCTGACCGAGACCTCCGGATGTGCTGAGAAGATAGAAATTCCAGAGGCAGGGTCGAGGTTCCTGACTGCCCTTTGCCAGCCTTGCAAAGACATTCCCAGATTCTAACGTTATTTTCCATGAAGGAGCAGGCATCGGGAATATGTCAGACTTGACTGGCGCCTTACTGGCCTCAGCTCAGCTACTGCCTTTCCATTCAAACAAGGACAAGGGCCTACTTGGTGAAGGGTAAGGGTCTGCTTCTTTCCAAACTGCCAAGGACTACAGCAATGAGACCTCTGTCAAGGTGAGGGAAGCCTATGCGGATGGATTCTTAGCAGGTGCTTTGCCACAAAGCATCAGCACCCACGGAGAGAATCAGACTCCCTTTGCCACTATGTTGGGTGTGTAGCTTCATGCACAGAGGTGTCTCTGTAGAAGCCAAGAATGTTCCTGAGAGATGAGGTTCACTAGAGCTCTCCTACAGAGCATAGCCCTGTCCATGTGGTTTTGTCTTCCCCTGTGAGTTGGGCCCCCGAGGTCCGACCCAGCTCCAGGGAAACAGCCCCTGAGAAAAAATCTCCAGGAACAGCTTTGCGCCCAGGCTGGGAAATGCAGTTCACAGGAGGCAAGGCAAGCGAGCCTCCTGCATCGAAAAAGAGGCCTTACTGCTCCTGGATGATCAGGCTGCAAGAGTGTGTGAGACCTCACTTGTGCCTTACTGGCCTCAGCTCCGCCGTTGCCTGTTGTTCCGAGCTAGGACCCAGGCCTACTTGGAGAAGGGTTAGGGTGCGGATTTCTACAAACTGTCAAGGACGACAGCAATGAGAATTCTCTTAGCAGTAAGGGAGAGCATTGTATGGATTCTCAAGCTGTTGTTTGAATGACAGCTTCAAAGCTACACAGAGAGAATCAGGCTCTCTGTTCCCCTATTTTGGCTGTGCAGCTTCACACACAGAATTTGACTCTGTTGGAGCCAGAAATATTCCTGAAAGACTTAGGCTCACCAAAGCTGTCCTCCAGAGCAAAGACATTGGATGTGGTTTTGCCTTCCCTTGTCAGTATGGGTCCCCTAGCTTGGCCCCAGCTCCGGGGATACAGCCTCTGAAAAAAATCTTCCAAGAAGCGATTTTTCCTCCAGGCTGTTAAGCAGAATTCGCAGTTTGCAAGTTAAGGAAGCCTGCTTCATGGAAGAGCAAGCAGCCAACTGGCCCTGTGTTAGGAAGCCTGTATTTGAAAGGAATGGGTTAGCTTCTACAGGGGAGAACCTCAGATCTGCTCAGGGGGCTGAAATACTAGAGTCAGGGTCGAGGTTCTCCCTTGTCCTTTGCGCACCTTGCAAAGACATTCCTAGCTTCTAGCGTTAGTGTCCCTGTAGTAGCAGGCTGCAGGAGCGTGTGATAAATGACTGCCGCGTTCCTGTCCTCAGCTCCGCTATTGACTTTCTATTCGAACTAGAACCCAGGCCTACTTTGAGAGGGGTTAGAGTCCAGTGTTTCCAAACTGCCAAGGGCTACGGCAATGCGAGCTCTGTCAGAGGTAAGAAAAGAGCAATTGGTTGGATTCTTCAGCTGCTGCATGGCTGCACAGCTTCCGAGCCGCATGGAGAGCATGAGGCTCCTTGTGGCCCTATTTTGGGTACGCAGCAACATGCACACAGAGTGTCTGTGTTCACTTATGTACAGGCTTATGTACACTAGAGCTCTCCTACAGAGCAAAGACCACTCAGTTGGCTCCAAGAGATACCTGTCGCGACTCGAGAAGAGAGTGGAGTCCTTTGCTTCCCCTCGAGATGAGGCCTGACTCCCCGGGTGAGTATGGAATGCAACCCCAAATCCCTGTCGCCTATGGAGAGGAACATTAAGTCCTGGATACAAGCCTAGATGAGGTCTAGTTTGCCCTTCAGTGAATGGAGCCCAATCCCCAGCTCTCCCTGGCAACTCGAATGGAAGATTGGACTTCCTGGGCCAACACAGGAGGAAGCCTGAATTCCCCGTCGTAACTCGAGAATCCCACCGCAACTCGAGAAAAACCACGTGCTTCCCTCGTCATCGCAAGATGAGGCCCTTTGTCCGCTACAGCATCTCAAGAGAAGTCCACGTTCCATGCTGAAGTGCGAAACGGTACTTGGCACCCGTGATACGACCCCAAAAGTTCCGCGACATACCAGACTCACTCAAGGGGAACACCGAGGTTACCGGCACCACTTCATCTGAGCCCCTTCTCCTCTCCTGATTGCGACAGGAGGGTCGACTCCCCTTCTCTGTCTGCAATGGGTTCCCGACCTTCCGGACGCACCTCAGGATGAGGCCGGTCTCATGAGGAAGTTCGAGACGTAGCCTCGTGGGCGGTGCCACATGTCGAAAGACCCCAATTTCACGGTCCACTCTTGAAAAGAACCCGATGCCAGCACACCTCTTTGAAGGAAAACCTGTGGATGAAGGCACAACACGAAGGGGCACTGACACCAGCGTGCATCGTCCAGAAAAACCCGCAGGTCCCACAGACATTTCGAAAAGTGGCGTGTCACCCTGTAAACAACTTGAAAGGCAAACGAAGGTCCATTCCTCAACAGAAGACTAGGTGTGACTCTCTTGTCCCTACTCTGCAGGGACCATGGGATCCAAGTCAGAAACGGAGAGGAAGCCTGAGGTTCCTGCGTCCACTCGAGATGAGGCCCTCTTCCATTGCACCACACCCAGTGGAGTCCCGAGAGGCCCCTACCAACTCCACAGTATCCCTGAGTTCTCAGAGGCACAATGAGAAGCTCCCTGAGGTCACAGGCACAAGACGAGGGAACCTTGGGTTTTCTGCCGCGACTCGAGAAAGACCTCGAGAGTGCTTCAAAATGTCTTGAGTCGTGATTCCCCTACAATGACTCGAGCGCCATGACACGCTCCCCCTCGCCACGCGCATGGAGACCTGACTAACCTGGCACTGCACGAGAGGCTCTCTGAGATCCTCATCGTACCTAGTGAGGAAATCCACAGTGGCGCCGCAGCTCGAGGAAAACCCTGAGACAACCCCGTCCTCGCGAGCTGAGGGCCTTCTTTTCCTGCATGGCCTGGAGAGCAATGCCGGGTCCTCTCTCCAAACGGAAGAGGAGGCTGGACTCCCTTGAGGCCGCTCAGGGGGCTCCAAGAGACCCACGTCGCGACTCGAGAGGAGAGCGGAGTCCTTGGCTTTCCCTCAAGACGAGGCCTGACTCCCCGGGGGAGCCTGCAATGCAACCCCGAGATCCCTGCCTTCCCTGTAGAGGAATATTATGTCCCGGACACACGCCTAGGTGAGGTCTCTTCAGCCCTGCAGTGACCAGAGCGCAACCCCCAGCTTTCCCTCGCAACTCGAGGGGAAGGTAGGGCTTCCCAGGGCCAACCCAAGAGGAAGCCTGAGATCCCCGTCGTAACTCGAGAATCCCGCCGCAACTCGAGTAAAACCACTTGGTTCCCTCCTCTTGGCAAGATGAGGCCCTTGCCCGCGACGGCGTCTCAAGGGAAGTCCCCTGTTCCGCCCTGAAGGGCGAAACGGTCCCTGACAGCCTTCCTGAGACCCCCAAAAGTTCCCCGACATGCCGGGTTCCCTCGAGGGGAACACCGAGGGTCCCGGCACCGCTTCATCTGAGCCCCTTCTCCCCTCCTGATCCCGACAGGAGAGTCGATTCCCCTGCGTGGTCTGGAAGGGGTTCCCGGCCTTCCCGGCGCACCTCAGGAGGAGGCCGGTCTCACGAGGAAATTCGAGACGAGCCACGTGGGTGGGACCACATGCCGAACGCCCCCGATTCCCCTGTCCGCTCTTGAGAAGGACCCGAGGCCCGGACCCCTCTTCGAAGGCAACCCTGTGGGTGAAGGCACAACACAAAGGGGCACTGCCACCCCCGTGCATCGTCCGCAGAGACCCGCGGGTTCCACACACAGCTCGACGAGGGTCCTGAGACCCCCTGAGCAACTCGAGAGGCCAGCGGGGTTCCCTTCCTCAGACAAGACGAGGCCTGACTCTCCTGTCCCAACTCTGCAGGGACCCTGCGGTCGGAGTCCGAAACGCAGAGGAAGCCTGAGGTTCCTGCCTCCCCTCGAGGTGAGGCCCTCTTCCGTTGCGCCAGACCCAGCGGAGTCCCGAGGGGCCCCGCCACTTCCACAGGATCCCTCGCCTCTCAGAGGCACCCTGGGAAGTTCCCTAAGGTCCCCGGCAGAAGGCGAGGGAAACGAGGGTTTCCCGCCGCCCCCCGAGAAAGACATCGAGAGTCCTTCTTCAACGCGTCTCGAGGCCCTAGTCCCCTCCCGTGACTCGAGAGCCATGACGCGCTCCCCCTCGCCACGCGCATGGAGACCTGACTTCCCAGGCGCCGCACAGGAGGCTCCCTGAGATCCTCGTCGTGCCTCGGGAGAAAACCCCCATGGGCGCTGCAGCTGGAGGAAACCCCTGAGACGCCCCCGTCCTCGCGAGCTGAGGGCCTTCTTTTCCTGCATGGCCTGGAGAGCAATCCCGGGTCCTCTCTCCAAACGGAAGAGGAGGCTGGACTCCCTTGAGGCCGCTCAGGGGGCTCCAAGAGACCCGCGTCGCGACTCGAGAGGAGAGCGGAGTCCTTGGCTTCCCCTCGAGACGAGGCCTGACTCCCTGGGGGAGCCTGGAATGCAACCCCGAGATCCCTGCCTTCTCTGGAGAGGAATATTAGGTCCCGGACACACGCCTAGTTGAGGTCTCTTCGGCCCTGCAGTGACCTGAGCGCAACCCCCAGCTTTCCCTCGCAACTCGAGGGGAAGATTGGGCTTCCCAGGGCCAACCCAAAAGGAAGGCTGAGATCCCCGTCGTAACTCGAGAATCCCGCCGCAACTCGAGAAACACCACGTGGTTCCCACCTCTTGGCAAGATGAGGCCCTTGCCCGCGACGGCGTCTCAAGGGAAGTCCCCTGTTCCGCCCTGAAGGGCGAAACGGTCCCTGACAGCCTTCCTGCGACCCCCAAAAGTCACCCGACACGCCGGGTTCCCTCGAGGGGAACACCGAGGGTCCCAGCACCGCTTCCTCTGAGTCCCTTCTCCCCTCCTGATCGCGACAGGAGAGGCGATTCCCGTGCGTGGTCCGGAAGGGGTTCCCGGCCTTCCTGGCGCACCTCAGGATGAGGCCGGTCTCACGAGGAAATTCGAGACGAGCCACGTGGGTGGTGCCACATGCCGAACGCCCCCGATTCCCCGGTCCGCTCTTGAGAAGGACCCGAGGCCCGGACCCCTCTTCGAAGGCAACCCTGTGGGTGAAGGCACAACACGAAGGGGCACTGCCACCCCCGGGCATCGTCTGCAAGACCCGCGGGTTCCACACACAGCTCGACGAGGGGCCTGAGACCCCCTGAGCAACTCGAGAGGCCAGCGGGGTTCCCTTCCTCAGACAAGACGAGGCCTGACTCTCCTGTCCCAACTCTGCAGGGACCCTGCGGTCGGAGTCCGAAACGCAGAGGAAGCCTGAGGTTCCTGCCTCCCCTCGAGGTGAGGCCCTCTTCCGTTGCGCCAGACCCAGCGGAGTCCCGAGGGGCCCCGCCACCTCCACAGGATCCCTCGCCTCTCAGAGGCACCCTGGGAAGTTCCCTAAGGTCCCCGGCAGAAGGCGAGGGAAAAGAGGGTTTCCCGCCGCCCCCCGACAAAGACCTCGAGAGTCCTTCTTCAACGCGTCTCGAGGCCCTAGTCCCCTTCCGTGACTCGAGAGCCAGGACGCGCTCCCCCTCGCCACGCGCATGGAGACCTGACTTCCCTGGCGCCGCACGAGAGGCTCCCTGAGATCTTCGTCGTGCCTCGGGAGAAAACCCCCACGGGCGCCGCAGCTCGAGGAAACCCCTGAGACGCCCCCGTCCTCGCGAGCTGAGGGCCTTCTTTTCCTGCATGGCCTGGAGAGCAATCCCGGGTCTTCTCTCCAAACGGAAGAGGAGGCTGGACTCCCTTGAGGCCACAAAGTGGGCTCCAAGAGGTGCCCGTCGCGACTCGAAAGGAGAGCGGAGTCCTTTGCTTCCCTTCGACATGAGGCCTGACTCCCTGGGTGAGTCTGGAATGCAAACCTGAGATCCCTGTGACCCTTGGAGAGGAACATTAGGTCCTGGACACAAGCCTAGATGAGGTCTCCTTTGCCCTGCCGTGACTCGAGCGCAACCCCCAGTCTCCCTCGCAACTCGAATGGATGATTGGACTTCCCTGGCCCAACAAAAGAGGACGTCTGAAATCCCCGTCGTAACTCGAGAATCCCGCCGCAACTCGAGAAAAACCACGTGGCTCCCCCGTCATCGCAAGATGAGGCCCTTGGCCGCTACAGCGTATCAAGAGAAGTCCCACGTTCCTTCTTGAAGTACAAAACGGTACTTGGCACCCTTGATGCGACCCCCAAAGTTCCCTGACATACCGGTCTCACTCAAGGGTAACACCAAATTTCACGGCACCACTTCCTGTGAGCCCCTTCACCCCTCCTGATCGCGACAGGAGGGTCGACTCCCATGCTTTGTCTGCAAGGGGTTCCCGACGTTCCCCGCGAACCTCCGGATGAGGCCGGTCTCATGAGGAAATTCGAAAAGTAGCCTCATGGTTGGTGCCATATGCTGAAAGATCCCGAATTCCCGGTCCACTCTAGATAAGAACCTGACGCCCGGACATCTCTTCGAAGGCAACCCTGTGGATGAAGGCACAACACGAAGGGACACTGACATCCCCATGCATCGTCTGGAAAAACCCGCCGATTCCACTCACAGCTCCAAATGTGGACTGTCACCCCGTGAACAACTCGAGAGGCAAGTGAAGTTGCATTCCTTCACACAAGACGAGGCCTTACTCTCCTGGCCCAACTCTTCAGGGACCCTGCAATTGGAGTCAGAAATGGAGAGGAACCCTGAGGTTCCTGCCTCAACTAGAGAAGAGGCCCTCTTCCATTGAACCAAACTCAGTGGTGTCCCGAGAGGCCCCTCCCAACACCACAGTATCCCTGAGTTCTCAGAGGCTCCCTGAGAAGCTACCTGATGTCACTGGCACAAGTCGAGGGAACCCAGAGTTTCCTGAGGTAACCTGAGAAAGACTTGGAGAGTCCTTTTTCAACGTCTCTTGATGCCCGATTCCCCTACCATGACTCCAGAGCAAGGACGCGCTCCCCTCGCCACAAGCAGGAAAACTGACTTCCCTAGTACCACACAAGAGGCTCCCTGAGTACTCCATCGTACCTCGTGAGAAAACCCACACTGGAGCCGCAGTTCGAGAAAAACCACAAGATGCCCCCGTCAAGGAGAGATGGGGGCCTTCTTTTCCTGCCTGACCTGGAGAGCAATTCCTGGTCCTCTCTGCAAACTTCACAGGAGTATTGACTCCCTTTAGGCCCCTCAGTTGGGTCCAAGAAATACCCGGTGCGACTCGAGAGGAGAGCGGAGTCCTTTGCTTCCCTCGAGACGAGGCCTGACTCCCCGGGTGAGTTTGGAATGCAACCCCGAGATCCATGTCACCCCTGGAGTGGAACATTATGTCCTAGACACAAGCCTAGATGAGGTCTATTTTGCCCTACAGTGACTCGAGAGCAACCTCCATCTCTCCCTCACAATTTGAATGGAAGATTGGTCTTCCCACGGTCAACACAAGAGGAAGTCTGAATTTCCCATCGTAATTCGAGAATTCAGCCTCAAGTCTTAAAAACCATGTGGTTCCCCCTTCATCGTAATATGAGGCCCTTGCCAGCTAGAGTCTCAAGAGAAGTCCCACGTTCCATCTTAAAGTTCGAAATGCTACTTGGCACCCTTGATGCGACCCCAAAGTTCCCCAACATACCGGTCTCATTCCAGGGGAACACCGAAGTTCCCGGTGTCTCCAGGGAAGTCCCATGTTCCGCCCTGAAGGGTGAAACAGTACTTGACACCCTTGATGCGACCGCAAAAGTTCCCCGACACGCTGGGTTCCCTCGAGGGGAACACCGAGGGTCCCGGCACCACTTCATCTGAGCCCCTTCTCCCCTCCTGATCGCGACAGGAGAGTCGATTCCCCTGCTTTGTCTGGAAGGGGTTCCCGGCCTTCCTGGCGCACCTCAGGATGAGGCCGGTCTCAGGAGGAAATTCGAGACTAGCCACGTGTGAGGTGCCACGTGCCGAACGACTCCGATTTTCCGGTCTGCTCTTGATAAGAACCCGATGCCCGGACACGTCTTCGAAGGCAAACCTGTGGGTGAAGGCACAACAAGAAGGGGCACTGACACCCCCGTGCATCATCCGGAAAAACCCGCAGGGTCTACACACAGCTCGACAAGGGGCCTGAGACTCCCGGAACAACTCGAGAGGCAACCAGAATTCCATTCCTCAGACAAGACGAGGCATGACTCTCCTGTCCCAACCCTGCAGGGATTGTGCAGTCGGAGTCCGAAACCGAGAGGAAGCCTGAGGTTCCTGCCTCCTCTCGAGATGAGGCCTCTTCCATTGCACCGAACCCAGCAGAGTCCCGAGAGGCCCTGCCAACTACACAGCATCCCTCACCTCTCAGAGGCACCGTGGGAAGTTCACTAAGGTCCCCTGCAGAAGTCGAGGGAAACGAGGGCTTCCCGCCGCAACCCGAGAAAGACCTCGAGAGACCTTCTTCAACGCATCTTGAGGACCTAGCCGTTTCCCATGACTCGAGAGTGATGACCAGCTCCCCCTCGCCATGCGCATGGGGACCTGACTTCCCTGGCGCCGCACGAGAGGCTCCCTGAGGTCCTCGTCGTGCCTCGTGAGAAAACCCCCATGGGCGCAGCAGCCTGAGGAAACCCATGAAGTGCCCCCGTCATCGCGAGATGAGGGCCTTCTTTTCCTGCCTGGCCTGGAGAGCAATCCCGGGTCCTCTCTCCAAACTGAAGAGGAGGCTCGACACCCTTGAGTCCACTCAGTGGGCTCCAAGAGAACCGTGTCGCGACTTGAGAGGAAAGCGGAGTCCTTTGCTTCCCCTCCAGGCGAGTCCTGACCCCCCGGGGGAGTCTGGAATGGAAACCTGTGATCCCTGTCTTCCCTTGAGAGGAATATTAGGTCCTGGACACACGCCTCGATGAGGTCTCTTTGGCCCTGTAGTGACTCGAGCAGAACCCCCAGCTTTCCATCGCAACTCGAATTGAAGATTGGGCTTCCCAGGGCCAACCCAAGAGGAAGCCTGAAATTCCTGTCGTTTTCGAGAATCCCGATGCAACTCGAGAAAAACGACGTGGTTCCAACGTCTTCACAGGATGAGGCCCTTGCCCGCTATAGCGTCTCCAGGGAAGTCCCATGTTCCGTCCTGAAGTGGGAAACGGTACTTGGCTCCCTTGATGCGACCCCTAAAGTTCCCTGAAACGCCGGGTTCCCTCGAGTGGAACACCGAGGGTCCCGGCACCACTTCATCTGAGCCCCATCTCCCCTCCTGATCGCGACAGGAGAATCGATTCCCCTACTTTGTGTGGAAGGTGTTCCCGGCCTTCCCGGCGCACCTCAGGATGATGCTGGTCTCACGAGGAAATTCGAGATGAGCCACGTGGGTGGTGCCACATGCCGAATGACCCCGATTTCCCGGTCCGCTCTTGAAATGAACCCGATGCCCGGACACCTCTTTGAAGGAAACCCTGTGGGGGAAGGCACAAAACGAAGGGGCACTGACACCCCCATGCATCTTCTGGAAACACCCGCAGGTTCCACACACAGCTTGTCAAGGGCCCTGAGACCCCCTGAACGACTCGAGAGGCAAGCAGAGTTCCGTTACTCAGACAAGACGAGGCCTGACTCTCCTGTCCCAACTCTGCAGGGACCCTGCGGTCGGAGTCAGAAATGGAGTGGAAGCCTGAGTTTCCTGCCTCCAATCGAGATGAGGCCCTCTTTCATTTCGTCAAACCTAGTGGAGTCCCGAGAGGCCCCTCTAACTCCTCAGTATCCCTCACCTCTCAGAGGCACCTGGGAAGTTCACTAAGGTCCCCTTAGAGGTCGATGGAAACGAGTGTTTCCCGCCCCAACCCAAGAAAGACCTTGAGAGTCCTTCTTAAATGCCTCTTGAGGCCCTAGTCCCTCCCATGACTCGAGAGCAATGACGCGATCTGCCTGGCCACACGCATGGAGTCAGGCTTCTCTGGCGCCGCACGAGAGGCTCCCTGAACTCCCCATCATATCTCGTGAGAAACCCCACACTGGCGCCGCAGCTTGAGAAAACCCATGAGACGCCCCCGTCATCACGAGAGGAGGGCCATCTTTAACTGCATGGTATGCAGATCAAGCGTGAACCTTCTGTCCAAGCTACACAGGACGCTTGACTCCCTTTAGGCCACTCATTGGGCTCCAAGAGTTACGCGTCCCGACTCGAGAGGATAGTGGAGTCCTTTGCTTCCACTCGAGACAAGGCGTGACCCACCGGGTGAGACTGGAATGCTACCCCGATATCCCTGTCGCCCCTGGAGAGGAACATTACGTCCTGGACCCAAGCCTAGATGAGGACTCTTTACCCTGAAATGACTCGAGAGCAACCCCCAGCTCTCTCAGACAAGTTGAATGGAAGATTGGACTTCCTGGGCCAACACAAGAGGAAGCCTGAATTGCCCATTGTAACTCGAGAATCCCGCCTCAACTCGAGAAAAACAACGTGTTTCCCTCGTCATCGCAATATGAGGCCCTTGCCCGCTACAGCATCTCCAGAGAATTCCCACGTTCCGTCTTGAAGTGCGAAACTGTACTTGGCACCCTTGATGCGACCTCAAAAGTGCCGTGACATACCGGTCTCACTCGAGGGGACCACCGAGGTTCCCGGCACCACTTCATCTGAGCCCCTTCTCCCCTTCTGATTGCGACCGGTGGGTCGATTCCCCTGCTTTGTCTGCAAGGGGTTCCCGAGCTTCCCGGCGCACCTCAGGATGAGGCCGGTCTCCCGAGGAAATTCGAGACGTAGCCTCGTGGGTGGTACCACATGCTGAAAGACCCCAATTTTCCGGTACGCTCTTGAAAAGAACCCGATGCCCGGAAACCTCTTTGAAGGCAACCCTGTGGATGAAGGCACAACACGAAGGGGCACTGACACCCCCGTGCATCGTCCGGAAAAACCCGCAGGTTCCACACTCAGCTCAACAAGTGTCCTGTCACTCCGTGAACAACTCGAAAGGCAAGGGGAAATCCATTCCTCCACAGAAGACGAGGCGTGACTCTCTTCTCCATACTCTGCAGGTACCCTGCGACCCGAGTCAGAAATGGAGAGGACCCCTGACGTTCCTGCCTCCATTCGAGATGAGGCCCTCTTCGATTGCACCAAACCCAGTTGAGTAACGAAGGGCCCCTCCCAAATCCACAGTGTCCCTGACTTCTCAGAGGCACCCTGAGAAGTTTCCTGAGGTCACCGACACAAATCAAGGGAACCCAGGGTTCCCTGCCGCAACCCGAGAAAGACCTCAAGAGTCCTTCTTCAATGCGTCTTGAGGCCCGATTCGCCTACTATGACTCGAGAGCAATCACGCACTCCCCTTCACCACACGCACGGAGACCTGACGTCCCTAGCACCACACGAGAGGCTCTCTGAGCTCCCCGTTGTACCTCGTGAGAAATCTGATACTGGCGCCGCAGCTGGAGAAAACCCACGAGATGCCCCCGTCATCGTGAGATGAGGGCCTTTATTCCTGCATGGCCAGGAAAACAATCCCGAGTCATCTCTCCAAACTCCATAGGAGGCTTCACTCCCTTTACGCCACGCAGTGGGCTCCAAGACATACCCGTCGCGACTCGACAGGAGAGCGGAGTCCTTTTTTTCCCCTCAAGATGAGGCCTGACTCTCCGGGTGAATCGAGAATGCAACCCTGAGATCCCTGTTGGCCCAGTAGTGGAACACTAGGTCCTGGACACAAGCGTAGATGAGGTCTATTTTGCCCTGCAGTGACTGGAGAGCAATCCCCAGTTCTAACTTGCAACTCGAATGGAATACTGGATTTTCCTGGCGCCACACAAGAGGCTCCCTGAGATCCCCGTGGTACTTCATGAGACACCCCACACTGGCGCTGTAGCTCGAGAAAACCCACGAGACGCCACCGTCATCTCGAGATGAGGGCCTTCTTTTCCTGCATGGCCTGGAGTCCAATCCCGAGTCCTCTCTCCAAACTCCACAGGAGGCTTGACTCCCTTCAGTACACACAGTGGGCTCCAAGAGATACCCATCGTGACTCGAGACGAGAGCGGAATTCTTTGCTTACCCTCGAGGTGAGAACTGACTCCCCGGATGAGTCTGGAATGCAAACCCGAGATCCCTGTCGCCCCTGGAGAGCAACGTTAGATCCTGGACACAAGCCTAGATTAGGTCTCTTTTGCCCTGCAGTGACTCTAGCGCAATCCCCAGCTCCCCCTCGCAACCCGAATGGAAGATTGGATTTCAAGGCCAAAAGAGGAAGCCTAAATTCCCGGTCATAACTCGAGAATCCCGCTGCAACTCGAGCAAAACCACGTGGTTCTCCCGTCATCGCAAGATGAGGCCCTTGCCCGCTACAGCATTTCAAAAGATGTCCCAGGTTCCGTCTTGAAATGCGAAACGGTACTTGGCACCCTTGATGCGACCCCAAAAGTCCCCCAACACGCTGGTCTCACTCAAGGGGAACACCGAGGTTCCCGGCACCACTTCATTTAAGCTCCTTCTCCCCTCCTGATCGTGACCGGTGGGTCGATTCCCCTGCTTTGTCTGCAAGGGGGCCCGACCTTCCCTGCACAACTCAGGATGAGGCCGGTCTCATGGGGAAATTCGATACGTAGCTTTGTGGGTGGTGCCACTTGCTGAAAGACTCCAATTTCCCGGTCCGCTCTTGATAAGAATCCGATGCTCGGACACCTCTTGGAAGGCAGCCTTGAGTATGAAGGTACAACACGAAGGGGCACTAACACACCTGTGCATCATCTGGAAAAACGGGCAGGTTACACACACAGCTCGACAAGTGGCCTGTCACCTCGAGAACAACTCGAGAGGCAAGAGGAGTCCCATCCTCCAGAAAAGACGAGGCCTGACTCTCCTGTACTAACATGCAGGGACCTTGCGATCTGAGATAGAAATGGAGAGGAACACTGAGGTTCCTGCTTCAACTCGAGATGAGTCCCTCTTACATTCCACCAAATGCAGAGGAGTCTCGAGAGGCCCGTCCAAACTGCACAGAGTCTCGAGAGGCACTCTGAGAAGCTCCCTGAGGTCGCAGGCACAAGTCAAGGGAACCCTTGTTTTTATGCAGTGACCCGAGAAAGACCTCGAGAGTCCTTCTTCAACCCGTCTTGAGGCCCGATTACCCTACCATGACTTGAGAGCAATGACGAGCTCCCCCTAGCCATCTCATGGGGACCTGACTTCCCTGGCGCCACACGAGAGGCTCCCTGAGCTCCCTCTCGTACCTCGTCAGAAACCCGGCACTAGCGCAGCAGTCTAGAAAACCCACGAGACGCCGCCATCATCGCGAGATGAGGGCCTTCTTTTCCTGCATGGCCTGGAGAGGAATCCCGAGTCCTCTATCCAAACACCACAGGAGGCTTGACTCCCTTTAGGGCACACAGTGGGCTCCAAGAGATACCCATCGCGACTCAAAAGGACAGCGGAGTTCTTTGCTTCCCCTCGAGACGAGGCCTGATTCCACGGGTGAGTCTGGTATGCAACCCCAAGATCCCTGTCGCCCCTAGGGACGAGCATTAAGTCCTGGACACAAGCCTAGATGAGGTCTATTTTGCCCTGCAGTGACTCGAGGGCAATCCCCAGCTCTCCCTTTAAACTCGAATGGAAGATAGGACTTCCCTGGCCCAACACATGAGGAAGACTGTATTCCCCGTCGAAACTCGAGAATCCCGCCACAACTCGAGAAACGCCACGTGGTTCCCCCGTCATCCCAAGATGAGGCCCTTGCCCCCTACAGCGTCTCAAGAGAAGTCCCATGTTCCGTCTTGAAGTGCGAAACGGTATTGGCACCCTTGATGCGCCCTCAAAAGTTCCTCGACACACCAGTCTGACTCGAGGAGAACACCGAGGTTCCCGGCACCACTACATCTGGGCCCCTTCTCCCCTCCTGATCGCTACAGGAGGGTCGATTCCCCTGTTTTGTCTTGAAGGGGTTCCCGCCTTTCCCAGTGCATCTCAGGATGAGGCCGGTCTCACGAGGATATTCGACACATAGCCACGTGGATGGTGACACATGCCGAAAGACCCCGATTTCCCGGTCTGCTCTTGATAAGATCCTGATGCCCGGACACCTCTTTGAAGATAACCCTTTTGATGAAGGCACAACACTTAGGGGCACTGACACCCCTGGGTATCGTCCGGAGAAACCCGCAGGTACCACACACAGCTCGAGAAGTGACCTGTCACCCCGTGAACAACTGGAGAGGCAAGCAGAGTTCCATTCCTCCACACAAGACGAGGCCTGACTCTCCTGTTCGAACTCTGCAGCGAAACTGCGATCCGAGTCAGATCTGGCCCAGGGGAAGTCAGGAGAGGAAACATGAGTTTCCTGCCTCCACTCGAGATGAGGCCCTCTTCCATTGCACCGAACCCAGTGGAGTCCCGAGAGACCCCTCCCAACTGCACAGTATCCCTGACTTCTCAGAGGCACCCTTAGACCTTCCTGAGATCACCGGCACAAGTCGAGGGAACCAAGGGTTTCCTGCCCCAACCCGTAAAAGACCTCGAGAGTCCTTCTTCAACGCGTCTTGAGGTGCGATTCCCCTACCATGACTCGAGAGCAATGACGCGCTCCCCCTAGCCACGCGCGTAGAAACCTGACTTCCCTGGCGCCACAGGAGAGGCTCCCTGAGCTCCCCATTATACCTCGTGAGCAACACCACACTGGAGCCGCAGCTCGAGAATACCCACGAGACGCCCCAGTCCTCACGAGATGAGGGCCTTCTTTTGCTGTATGGCCTGGAGAGCAATCCTGAGTCCTCTCTCCAAACTCCACAGGAGGCTTGACTCATTTTAGGCCACACAGTGAGCTCCAAGATATACCCGTCGCGACTTGACAGGAGAGCGGTGTCCTTGGCTTCCCCTCGAGACGAGGCCTGACTCCCCGGGTGAGTCGAGAATGCAATGCTGAGATCGATTTCGCCCCAGCAGAGGAACATTAGGTCCTGGACACAAGACTAGATGAGGTCTATTTGGCCCTGCAGTGTCTCGAGAGCAATCCCCAGTTCTAACTCACAATTCGAATGAAAACTGGACTTCCCTGGGCCAGTTGAAGAGGAAGCCTGAATTCCCAGTTGTAACTCGAGAATCCCGCCCCAACTCAAGAAAAACCACGTGGTTCCCCCGTCATCGAAAGATGAGGCCCTTGCCCGCTACAGCGTCTCAAGAGAAGTCCCACGTTCCGTATTGAAGAGCGAAAAGTTACTTGGAACACTTGATGCGACCCCAAAAGTTCCCCGACATACCAGTCTCACTTGAGGAGAACACCGAGGTTCCCGGCACCACTTCATCTGAGACTCTTCTCCCCTCTTGATCGCGACAGGAGGTTCGATTCCCCTGCTTTGTCTGGAAGGCATTCCCGACCTTCCTGGCGCACATCAAGATGAGGCCAGTCTCACGAGGAAATTCGAGACATAGCCTCGTGGGTGGTGCGGCATGCCAAAAGACCCCGATTCCCTGGTCCGCTCTTGATAAGAACCCGATGGCAGAACCCAACTCGAAGGCAATCCTGTGGAACAAGGCACAACACGAAGGGGCAGTGACACCCCAGTGCATCGTCCAGAAAAACCCGCAAGTTCCACATACAAATCGACAAGTGGCCTGTCACCCCATGAACAACGCGAGAGTCAAGCGGAGTTCCATTCCTCCACACAAGACGAGGCCTGACTCTCCTGTCCCAACTCTGCAGGGACTCTGCGATCCGAGTCAGATCCGGTGCATTCGAAGCCAGGAGAGGAACCCTGTGGTTCCTGCCTCAACTTGTCATGAGGCCCTCTTCCATTGCACCAAACCCAGTGGAGTTCCGAGAGGCCCCTCCCAACTCCACAGTGACCCTGACTTCTCAGAGGCACGCTGAGAAGCTTCCTGAGGTCACTGGCACAAGTCGATGGAACCCAGGGTTTCCTGCTGCAACCCAAGAAAGACCTCGAGAGTCCTTCTTTAACACGTTTTCAGGCCCAATTCCCCTACCATGACTCGAGAACAATGACGGGCTCCCTCTCACCACGTGCATAGACCTGACTGCCCTGGCACCACATGAGAGGCTCACTGAGCTCCCAGTCTTACTTCGTGAGAAACCCCACACTAGCGCCACAGCTCGAGAAAACCTACGAGACGCCCCAGTCATCGGGAGATGAGGGCCTTCATTTCCTGCATTGCCTGGAGAGCAATCCCGTGTCCTCCCTCCAAACACCAGAGGAGGTTTGACTCCCTTTAAGCCACTCAGTGGGCTCCAAGACATACCCGTCCGACTCGAGAGGAGAGCAGAGTCCTTTGCTTCCCCTCGAGACGAGGCCTGACTCCAGGGTGAGTCTGGAATGCAACCCCGAGATTCCTGTCGACCCTTGACATGAACATTAGGTCCTGCACACAAGCCTTGGTGGGGTCTCTTTTGCCTTCAGTGACTAGAGCGCTCCTCCAGCTCTTCCTCGAATCTCGAATGGAAGATAAGACTTTTGTGGGCCAACACAAGAGGAAGCATGAATTCCCTGTGGTAACTCAAATATCCCACCGCAACTCGAGAAAAACCAGGTGGTTCCCCAGTCATTCCAAGATGAGGCCCTTGCCCGCTGGAGCACCCCAAGAGAAGTCCCACGTTCCAATTTGAAGAGCGAAACGGTACTTGGAACGCGTTATGCGACCCCAAAAGTTACCCGACATACCTGTCTCACTTGAGGGAAACACCGAGGTTCCCAGCAGCACTTCATCTGAGCCACTTCTCCCCTCCTGATCGCCACAGGAGGGTCGAATCCTCTGCTTTGTCTGGAAGGGTTTCATGACCTTCGCGGAACACCTCAGGATGAGGCCAGTTTCATGAGGAAATTCGAGACTAGCCACGTGGGTGGTGCCAAATGCTGAACGACCCCGATTTCCCAGTCCCCTCTTCATAAGAACACGATGCCCGGACACCTCTTCGAAGGCAACCCTGTGGATGAAGACACAAAACGAAGGGTCACTGACACCCCCATGCATCGTCTGGAAAAACCTGAAGATTCCACACACAGTTTGACAAGGGGCCTGAAGCCCCATGAACAACTCGAGAGGCAAGAGGAGTTCCATTCCTCAGAAAAGACATAGCCTGACTCTCCTGTCCCAACTCTGCAGGGACACTACGATCAGAGTCCGAAACGGAGAGGAAGCCTGAGGTTCCTGCCTCCCCTCGAGGTGAGGCCCTCTTCCGTTGCGCCAGACCCAGCGGAGTCCAGAGGGGCCCCGCCACCTCCACAGGATCCCTCGCCTCTCAGAGGCACCCTGGGAAGTTCCCTAAGGTCCCCGGCAGAAGGCGAGGGAAACGAGGGTTTCCCGCCGCCCCCCGACAAAGACCTCGAGAGTCCTTCTTCAACGCGTCTCGAGGCCCTAGTGCCCTCCCGTGACTCGAGAGCCATGACGCGCTCCCCCTCGCCACGTGCATGGAGACCTGACTTCCCTGGCGCCGCACGAGAGGCTCCCTGAGATCCTTGTCGTGCCTTGGGAGAAAACCCCCACGGGCGCCGCAGCTCGAGGAAACCCCTGAGATGCCCCCGTCCTCGCGAGCTGAGGGCCTTCTTTTCCTGCATGGCCTGGAGAGCAATCCCGGGTCCTCTCTCCAAACGGAAGAGGAGGCTGGACTCCCTTGAGGCCGCTCAGGGGGCTCCAAGAGACCCGCGTCGCGACTCGAGAGGAGAGCGGAGTCCTTGGCTTCCCCTCGAGACGAGGCCTGACTCCCTGGGGGAGTCTGGAATGCAACCCCGAGATCCCTGCCTTCCCTGAAGAGGAATATTAGGTCCCGGACACACGCCTAGGTGAGGTCTCTTCAGCCCTGCACTGACCTGAGCGCAACCCCCAGCTTTCCCTCGCAACTCGAGGGGAAGATTGGGCTTCCCAGGGCCAACCCAAGAGGAAGCCTGAGATCCCCGTCGTAACTCGAGAATGCCGCCGCAACTCGAGAAACACCACGTGGTTCCCACCTCTTGGCAAGATGAGGCCCTTGCCCGCGATGGCATCTCAAGGGAAGTCCCCTGTTCTGCCCTGAAGGGCGAAACGGTCCCTGACAGCCTTCCTGCGACCCCCAAAATTCCCCAACAAGCCGGGTTCCCTCAAGGGGAACACCGAGGGTCCCGGCACCGCTTCTTCTGTGCCCGTTCTCCCCTCCTGCTCGCGACAGGAGAGGCGATTCCCCTGCGTGGTCTGGAAAGGGTTCCTGGCCTTCCCGGCGCACGTCAGGATGAGGCCGGTCTCACGAGGAAATTCGAGACGAGCCACGTGGGTGGTGCCACATGCCAAACGACCCCGTTTCCCTGGTCCGCTCTTGAGAAGGACCCGAGGCCCGGACCCCTCTTCGAAGTCAACCCTGTGGGTGAAGGCACAACACGAAGGGGCACTGCCACCCCCGTGCATCGTCCGCAAAGACCCGCGGGTTCCACACACAGCTCGACGAGGGGCCTGAGACACCCTGAGCAACTCGAGATGCAAGCGGGTTCCCTTCCTAAGACAAGACGAGGCCTGACTCTCCTGTCCCAACTCTGCAGGGACCCTGCGGTCGGAGTCCGAAATGGAGAGGAAGCCTGAGGTTCCTGCCTCCCCTCGAGGTGAGGCCCTCTTCCGTTGCTCCAGACCCAGCGGTGTCCCGAGGGGCCCCGCCACCTCCACAGCATCCCTCACCTCTCAGAGGCACCCTGGGAAGTTCCCTCAGGTCTCCGGCAGAAGTCGAGAGAAACGACGGTTTCCTGCCGCCATCTGAGAAAGACCTCGAGAGTCCTTCTTCAAAGTGTCTTGAGGCCCTAGTCCCCTCCCTGGACTAGAGAGCAAAGACGCGCTCCCCCTCGCCTCGCCCATGGAGACCTGGCTTCCCTGGTGCCACACGAGAGGCTCCTGAGATCCTCGTCGTGCCTTGTGAGAAAACCCCCACGGGCGCCGCAGCTCGAGGAAACCCCTGAGATGCCCCTGTCCTCTCGAGGTGAGCGCCTTCTTTTCCTGCCTGGCCTGGAGAGCAATCCCGAGTCCTCTCTCCAAACTGAAGAGGAAGCTTGACTCCCTTGAGGCCAATCAGTGGGCTCCAAGAGATCTGTGTCGCTGCTCGAGAGGAGAGCGCAGTCCTTTGCTTCCCCTCGAGGTGAGTCCTGACTCCCCGGGGGAGTCTGGAGTGCGACCCCGAGATCTTTTTCTTCCCATGAGAGGACTATTAGGTCCTGGACACACGCCTAGATGAGGTCTCTTTGGCCCTGCAGTGACTCGAGCACAACCCCCAGCTTTCTCTCGCAACTCGAAGGGAAGTTTGGGCTTCCCAGGGCGAACACAAGAGGAAGCCTGAAATCCCCGTTGTAACTCGAGAATCCCGCCGCAACTCAAGAAAAACCACGTGGTTCCATCGTCTTCGCAGCATGAGCCCCTTGCCCGCCACAGCATCTCAAAAGAAGTCCCACGTTCCCACTGAAGTGCAAAACGATACTTGGCACCCATGATGGCACTCCCAAAGTTCCCCAACATACATGCTTCACTCGAGGGGAACACCCATGTCCCCACACCACATCATTTGAGCCCCTTCTCCCCTCCTGATTGCAACAGGAGTGTCGATTCTCCTGCTTTGTCTGGAAGGGGTTACCGATCTTCCCATTGCACCTCAGGATGAGGCCGGTCTCACGAGGAAATTGGAGATGTAGCCTCGTGGTGGTGCCACATGCGGAAAGACCCCATTTCCTGGTCCGCTATTAATAAGAACCCGATGCCCGTACACTTCTTCGAATGCATCCCGTTGGATGAAGGCACAACAAGGAGGGGCCCTGCACACCCGTGCATCTTTTGGAAAATTCTGCAGGTTCCACATACAGCTCGACAAGTGACCTGTTACCTCGTGAACAACTCGAGAGGCAAGCTAAGTTTCATTTCTCCACAGAATACGAGGCCTGACTCTCCTGTCCCAACTCTGCAGGAATCCTGAGATCGGAGTCTGAAATGGAGAGGAACCCTGAGGTTCCTTCCTCAACACGAGATGAGGCCCTCTTGCATTATACCACACCCAGTGGTGTCCCGAGTGGCCCCTCCCAACTCCACAGAATCCATGACTTCTCAGAGGCACCATGTTAAGCTCCCTGAGGTCACCAGCACAAGTCGAGAAAAACCAGGGTTTCCTGCCGCAACCGGAGAAAGACCTTGAGAGTCGTTCTTCAACGCCTCTTGAGGCCCGATTCCCCTACCATGACTCGAGAGCAATGACGCGCTCCCCCTCCACACGTGCATGGAGACCTGACTTTCCTGTCACCACACGAGAGACTCCCTGAGCTCCCCATCGTATCTTGTGAGAAACCCCATCCTGGCACCACACCTCAAGAAAATGCACAAGACGCCTCCGTCATCATGATATGAGGGCCTTCTTTTCCTGCATGGCCTGGAGAGCAATCCCGAGTCCTCTCTCCAATCTCCACAGGAGGCTTGACTCCCTTTAGGCCACAAAATGGGCTCTAAGAGATACCCGTCGCGACTCAAGTGGAGAGGGGAGTCCATTCATTACCCTCTTTAAGAGGCCTGACTCCTCGGGAGGATCTGGAATGCAACTCCGAGATCCCTGTTGCCCCTTGAAAGGAACATTAGGTCCTAGACACAAGCCTAGATGAGGTCTCTTTTGCCCTGCAATAACTCGAGCCAACCCCCAGCTCTAGCTCTCAACTCGTATGGAAATTTGGACTTCCCTGGGCCAACACAAGAGGAAGCCTGAATTCCCTGCCGCAACTCGAGAAAAACCACGTGGTTCCCCCGTCATCACAAGATGGGGCCCGTGCTCACTACAGCGTCTCAAGAGAAGTCCCACGTTCCGTGTTGAAGTGCGAAACGTTACTTGGCACCCTTAATGCGACCCCAAATGTTCCCCGACACACCGGTTTCATTTGAGGGGAACACCGAGGTTCCCGGCACCACTTCTTTTGAGCCCCTTCTCCCCTCCTGATAGCGACAAGAGGGTCGATTCCCCTGCTTTGACTTAAAGGGGTTCCCGACATTCACGGCGCACCTCAGGATGAAGCCGGACTCATGGGAAATTTCGAGACGTGGCCTCGTGGGGGGTGCCACATGCCGAAAGACCCCGATTTCCCAGTACACTCTTGAGAAGAACCCGATGACCAGACACCTCTTTGAAGACAACCCTGTGGATGAAGGTACAACAAAAGGGGCACTGACACCCCTGTGCATCGTCTGGAAAAACCCGCAGGTTCCACATACAGCTCTACAAGAGGCCTGTCACCCCGTGAACAACTCGAGATGCAAGCGGATTTCCATTCCTCCACACAAGATGAGTCCTGACTCTCCTCTCCCATCTCTGTAGGAACATGCGATCCGAGTCAGAAATGAAGAGGAAACCTGATGTTCCTGCTTTATCTAAAGATGATGCCTTTTTCCATTTCACCAAACCCAGTGGAGTTCCGAGAGGTCACTCCCAACTCCACAGTATCCCTGATTTCTCAGAGGCACCTGAGAAGCTCCCTGATGTAACATGCATGAGTCGAGGGAACCCATGGTTTCCTGCCACAACCTGAGAAAGACTTTGAGAGTCCTTCTTCAATGCGTCTTGAGGTCCAAATCCCCTATCATGACAAGAGAGCAATGACGCACTCCCCCTCGCCACGCGCATGGAGACCTGACTTCCCTGGCGCCACACAAGATGCTCCCTGAGCTCCCAGCATACCACGTGGGAAACACCACACTTGTGCCTCAGCTCGAGAAAACCCACGAGATGCCCCTGTCATCGCGAGATGAGGGCCTTCTTTTTCTGCATGGCCTGGAGAGCAATACCGAGTCCTCTCTCCAAAATCCACAGGAAGCTTGGCTCCCTGTAGGCCACTCAGTGGGCTCCAAGAGATATCCGTCTCGACTTGAGAGGAGAGTGGAGTCATTTGCTTCCCCTCGAGATGAGGCCTGACTCCCCGGGTGAGTCTGGAATGCAAACCTGAGATCCCTGTCGCCCCTGGAGAGGAACATTAGATCCTGGACACAAGCCAAGATGAGGTCTCTTTTTCCGTACAGTGACTCGTGCGCAATCCCCAGCTCTCCCTCGCAGCTCGAATTGAAGATTGGACTTCCCTGGGCCAACACAAGAGGAAGCCTGAAATCCCCGTTGTAACTCTAGAATCCCGCCATAACTCGAGAAAAACCAAGTGGTTCCCCCATCATCGCAATATGAGGCACTTTCCCGCTACAGCGTCTCAAGAGTAGTCCCACGTTCCATCTTGAAGTGCGAAACAGTACTTGGCACCCTTGATGCGACCCCAAAAGTTCCCCAACATACTGGTCTCACTTGAGGGGAACACCGAAGTTCCCGGCACCATTTCTTTTGAGCGCCTTCTCCCCTCCTGATCACGACAGGAGGGTCGATTCCCCTGCTTTGTCTGCAAGGGTTTCCCGACCTTAACGGCGCACCTCAGGATGATGCCGGTCTCACGAGGAAGTTCGAGACGTAGCCTCGTGGGTGGTGCCACATGCCGAAAGACTCCGATTGCCCGGTCCGCTCTTGATAAGAACCCGATGCCTGGACACCCCTTAGAAGGCAACCCTGTGGATGAAGGCACAACACGAAGGGGCACAGACACACCCGTGCATCGTCCGGAAAAACCTACAGGTTCCACACACAGCTCGACACGTGGCCTGTCACCCCGTGCACAACTCGAGAGGCAAGCTGAGTTCCATCCTCCACACAGGACGAGGCCTGACTCTCCTGTCCCAAATCTGCTGGGACCCTGCAATCCGAATCAGAAATGGAGAGGAACCCTGAGGTTCCTGCCTCAACTCGAGATGAGGCCCTCTTCCATAGCACCAAAACCACTGGAGTCCTGAGAGGTCCCTCCAACCCACAGTGTCCCTGACTTCTCAGAGGCACCCTGACAAGCTCTCTGAGATCTCCAGCACAAGTCGATGGAACCCAGGGTTTCCTGCCGCAACCCGAGAAAGACTGGATAGTCCTTCTTTGATGCGTCTTGAGGCCCGATTCCCCTACCATGTCTCAAGAGCAATGAAGCGCTCCCAGTACCCACGCGCATGGAGACTTAACTTCCCTGGCACCTCATGAGAGGCTCCCTGAGGTCCCCGTCGTACCTCGTGAGAAACCCCACACTGGCGCCGCAGCTCGAGAAAACCCATGAGACGCCCCCGTTATCGTGAGAGGAGGGCCATTATTCACTGCATGGCCTGGAGGGCGATCCCGAGTCGTCTCTCCAAACTCCACGGGAGGCTTGACTCACAAAGGCTACTCAGTGCGCTCAATAGGTACCCGTCGCAACTCGAGAGGAAAGCGGAGTACTTTGCTTCCTCTAGAAACAAGGCCGGACTTCCCGGGTGAGTCTGGAATGCCACCCCGAGATCCCTGTCACCCCTGGAGAGGAATATTCGGTCCTGGACACAAGCCTAGATATGGTCTATTTTGCCCCGCAGTGACTCGAGTGGGATCCCAGCTCACCCTCGCAACTCGAATGGAAGATTGGACTTCCATGGGCCAACACAGGAGGAAATCTGAATTCCCCGTCGAAACTCGAGACTCCCGCCGCAATGCGAGCAAAAGCACGTGGTTCACTCGTCATCCCAAGATGAGGCCCTGGCCCGCTACAGCGTCTCAAGTGAAGTCCCACGTTCCGTCTTGAAGTGCGAAATGCTACTTTTCACCCTTGATGTAACCCCAAAAGTTCCCCGACACACCGTTCTCACTGAGGGGAACACCAAAGTTCCCGGCACCACTTCATCTGATGACTTTCTCCCCTCCTGATCACGACAGGAGGGTAAATTCCCCTGCTTTGTCTAGAAGGAGTTCCCGCCCATCCCGGCGCACCTAAAGATGAGGCCTTTCTCAGGAGGAAATTCGAGACGTAGCCTCGTGGGTGGTGCCAGATGCCGAAAGACCCCGATTGTGCGGTCCGCTCTGGATAAGAACCCGATGCCCGGACACCATTTCGAAGGCAACCCTGTGGATGAAGGCACAACAGAAGGGTTACTAAAACTCCCGTGCATCGTCCAGAAAAACCCACAGGTTCTACACACAGCTCGACAAGTGGAATGTCACCCCGTGAACAACTCGATAGGCAAGCGGAGTTCAATTCCTCCACACAAGATGAGGCCTGACTCTCCTGTCCCAACTCTTCAGGGACCCTGCCATCCGAGTTAGAAATGGAGAGGAAACCTGAGGTTCCTGCCTCAACTCGAGATGAGGCCCTCTTCCATTGCACCAAACCCAGATGAGTCGTGAGAGGCCCTTCCCAACTCCACAGTATCCTTGAATTCTCAGAGGCACCTTGAGAATCTACCTGAGGTCACCGGCACAAGTCAAGGGAACCCAGGGTTTCCTGCTGCGACCCGAGAAAGACCTTGAGAGTCCTTCGGCGCGTCTTGAGGCCCGATTCCCCTACCATGACTCGAGAGCAAAGACCCGCTCCCCATCGCCATGCGCATGGAGACCTGACTTCCCTGACGCCTGAAGAGAGTCTCCCTGAGCTCCCCGCCGTACCTCTTCGGAAACCCCATTCAGGCACCGCAGCTCGAGAAAACCCACGATACGCCCCCGTCATCACGAGATGAGGGACTTCTTTCCTGCCTGGCATGGAGAGCAAAACCGAGTCCTCTCTCCAGACTCCACAGGAGGCTTGACTCTCTTTAGGCCTCTCAGTTGGCTCCAAGAGATACCTGTCAGGACTTGAAGGGAGAGCGGAGTCCTTTGCTTCCCCTAGAGACGAGGCCTGACTCCCTGTGTGAGTCTGGAATGCAACCCCGAGTTCCTGTCGCACCTGGAGAGGAAAACTCGGTCCTGGACACAAGTCTAGATGAGGTCTATTTTGCACTGCAGTTACTAGAGAGCAATCGCCAGCTCTCCCTCGCAAATCGAATGGAAGATTGGACTTCCCTGGGCCAATACAATTGGAAGCCTGAATTCGACATCGTAACTCGAGAATCCCGCCGAAACTCGAGAAAATCCACGTGGTTCCCTCATCAGCGCTAGATGAGGCCCTTGCCCACTACAGCGACTCAAGAGAAGTCCCACGTTCTGTCTTGAAGTGCGAAACAGTACTTGGCACCCTTGATGCAATCTCAAAATTCCCCGACATACCGGTCTCACTCGAAAGGAACACCGAGGTTCCCGGAACCACTTCATTTGAGCTCCTTCTCCCCTCGTGATCGCGACAGGAGTGTCGATTCCCCTGCTATGTCTGGAAGGGTTTCCCGACCTTTCCAGCGCGCCTAAGGATGAGGCAGGTCTCACGAGGAAATTCGAGACATAGCCTCGTGGGTGGTGCCACAAGCCGAAAGACCCCGATTTCCCGGTCTACTCTTGATAAGAACGCGATGCCCTGACACCTTTACGAAGGAAAGCCTGTGGATGAAAGCACAACACGAAGGGGCACTGACACCCCCGTTTATCGTCCAGAAAAACACGCAGGTTACAAACACAGTTCAACAAGTGGTCTGTCACCCCGTGAACAACTCGAGAGGCAAGTGGAGTTCCATTCCTCCACACAAGACGAGACCTGATTTTCTGTACCAACTCTGCAGGGAAACTGCGATCCGAGTCAGTACCAGCGCCAGGAAACCCAGGAGAGGAAACATGATGTTCCTGCCTCCACTCGAGATGAGGCTCTCATCCATTGCACCAAACTCAGTGGAGTCCAGAGAGGCCCCTCCCAACTCCACAGTACTCCTGACTTCTCAGAGGCACCCGGAGAAGCTCCATGAGGTCACCGGCACATGTCGAGGGAACCCAGGGTTTCCTGCCACAATGCGAAAAAGACCTCGAGAGTCCTACTTCAACGTGTCTTGAAGCCCGAATCTGCTTCCATGGCTCTATAGAAATGACACGCACCCCCTTGCCACGCACATGGAGACCTGACTTCCCTGGCGCCATAAGAGAGGCTCCCTGAGCTCCCCGTCGTACCTCGTGAGAAACCCCACAATGACGCCGCAGCTCGAGAAAACCCACCATATGCCCCTGTCATCGCGAGATGAGGGCCTTCTTTTCCTGCATGGCCTGGAGAGGAATCCCGAATCCTCTTTCCAAACTCCACAGGAGGCTTGACTCCCTTTAGGCCACTTAGTGGGCTCCAAGAGATACCCGTCGCGACTCGAGAGGAGAATGGAGTCCTTTGCTTCCCCTCGAGACAAGGCCTGACTCACCAGGTGGGTCTGGAATGCAACCCCGAGATCCCTATCTCCCCTGGAGAGGAATATTAGGTCCTGGAAACAAGCCTAGATGAGGTCTCTTTTGCCCTTCTGTAACTCGAGAGCAATCCCCCGCTCTCCCTAACAACTCGAATGGAAGATTGGACTTCCCTGGGCCAACACAAGAGGAAGCCTGAATTCCCCTTCGTAACTCGAGAATCCCGCCACAACTCGAGAAAAAGCACTTGGTTCCCTCGTCATCGCAAGATGAGGCCCTTGCCCGCTACAGCTTCTCAAGAAAAGTCCCACGTTCCGTCTTGAAGTGCGAAACGATACTTGACACCCTTGATGTGACCCCAAAAGTTCCCCGAAATATCGGTCTCACTCGAGGTGAACACCGAGGTTCCCGGCACCAATTTATCTGAGCCCCTTCTCCCTTCCTGTTCGTGATAGGAGGGTCACTTTCCCTGCTTTGTTTGTAAGGGGTTCCCGACCTTCACGGGGCACTTCAGGATGAGGCCGGTCTCACGAGGAAATTCGAGACGTAGCTCGCGGGTGGTGCCACATGCCAAAAGACTATGATTTCTCGGTACGCTCTTGATAAGAACCCGATGCCTGGACACCTCTTCGAAGGCAACCCTGTGGATGAAGGCACAACACAAAGGGGCACTGACACCCTTGTGCATCGTCTGGAAAAACCCGCAGGTTCCACATACAGCTCAACAAGTGGCTTGTCACCACTGAAGAACTCGAGAGGCAAGTGGGGTTTCATTCCTCTACACAAGACGAGGCCTGACTCTCCTGTCCCAACTCTGCAGGGACTTTGCGATCCGAATCAGACCAGTGCCAGTGAAGTCACGAGAGGAACGCTGAGGTTCCTGCCTCCACTCGAGATTAGGACCTCTTCCATTGCACGAAACCCAGTGGAGTCCCGAGAGACGCGTCCCAGCTCCACAGTATCCCTGACTTCTCAGAGGCACCCTGAGAAGCTCCCTGAGGTCACCAGCGCAATTCGAGTGAACCCAGGGTTTATTGCCGCCACCATAGAAAGAACTCAAGTGTCCTTCTTCAACGCGCTTTGAGGCCTGATTCCCCTACCATGACTCGAGGGCAATGACGCACTCCCTCTGCTACACTCATGAAGCCCTGACTTCCCTGGCGCCACACGAGAGGCTCCCTGAGCTCCCCGTCATACCTCGTGAGAAACCCCACACTGGCGCCGCAGATAGAGAAAACCCACGAGACGCCCCCGTTTTCGCGACATGACGGCCTTCTTTTCTAGCATGGCCTGGAGAGCAATCCCGAGTCCTCTCTCCAAACTCCACAGTAGGCTTGACTCCCTTTTGGTCACTCAGTGGAATCCAAGACATACCCGTCGCGACTCGAGAGGAGAGCGGAGTCTTTTCCTTCCCCTCGAGGCGAGGCCTGACTCCTCGGGTGAGTCTGATATGCGAACCGGAGATCCCTGTCGCCTCTGGAGAGAAACATTAGGTCCTGGACACAAGCCTAGATGAGGTCTCTTTTTTCCTGCAGTGACTCGAGAGCAATCCCCAACTCTCCCTCGCAACTCGAATGGAAGACTGGACTTCCCTGGGCCAACAGAAGAGGAGGCCTGAATTTCCCGTTGTAACTCAAGAATCCCGCCACAACTCGAGAAAAACCACGTCGTTCCCTCTTCATCACAAGATGCGGCCATTGCCGCTACAGCGTCTCAAAAGAAGTCTTACGTTCCATCTTGAAGTGCGATACGGTACTTGGCACCTTTGATGCGACCCCAAAAGTTCCCCAACACACTGGTCTCACTGGAGGGGAACACCGAGGTTCCCGGCATCACCTCATCTGTGCCCCTTCTCCCCTCCTGATCGAGACAGGAGGGTCGATTCCCCTGCTTTGTCTGCAAGGGCTTCTGACCTTCCCGGCGCACCTAAGGATGAGGCCGGTCTCACTAGGAAATTCGAGACGTAGCCTGGTGGGTGGTGCCACATGCGGAAAGACCCCAATTTCCTGGTCCGCTCTTAATAAGAACCCGATGCCCGGGCACCTCTTCGAAAGCAAACCTGTGGATGAATGCACAACACGAAGGGGTACTGACATCCCCATGCAAAGTACGGAAAAACACGCAGATTCCAAACACAGATCGACAAGTGTCCTGTCATCCCTTGAAGAACTAGAGAGGCATGCGGAGTTCCGTTCCTCCACACAAGAGAAGGCCTGACTCTCCTTTCCCAACTCTGCAGGGACCGTGCGATCGGAGTCAGAAATGTAGATGAAACCTGACGTTCCTGCATCAACTCGAAATGAGGCCCTCTTCCATTGCGCCATACCCAGTGGAGTCCCGAGAGGCCCCTCCCAACTCCACAGTATCCCTGACTTCTCAGAGGCACCCTCAGAAGCTCTCTGCGGTCACTGGCACAAGTCGAGTGAACCCAGGGTTTCCTGCTGCATTCTGAGAAAGACCTCAAGAGTCCTTCTTTACCGCGTCTTGAGGCCCGATACCCTACCATGACTGGAGAGCAATGACGCATTCCCCTCGCCACGCCCATTGAAACCTAACTTCCCTGGCGCCACACGAGAGGCTCCCTGCGCTCCCCGTCCTACCTCATGAAAACCCCACACTGGCACCTCCGCTCGAGAAAACACATGAGACGCCCCCGTCATCATAAGATGAGGGCCTTCTTTTCCTACATGACCTAGAGAGCAATCCCGAGTCCACTCTCCAAACTCCACTGGAGGCCTTCTCCCTTTAGGCCACTCAGTAGCCTCCAAGAGATACACGTCGCTACTCTAGAGGAGAGCGGAGTCCGTTGCTTCCCCTCGAGCCGAGGCCTGACTACTTGGGTGAGTCTGGAATGGGATCCCGAGATCCGTGTCGCCCCTGTAGAGGAAAACTCGGTCCTGGACACAAGCCTAAATGAGGTCTTTTTTGTCCTGCATTGACTCAAGTGCAATCCCCAGCTCTCCCTCGCAACTCGAATGGATGATTGGACTTCCCTGGGCCAACAAAGAGGAAGACTGTATTTCCCATTGTAATTCGAGAATCCCGCGGCAACTGGAGAAAAACAACGTGGCTCCTCCGTCATCGAAATATGAGGCCCCTGTCAGCTATAGCGTCTCCAGCGAAGTCCCATGTTCCGTCTTGAAGTGTGAAACGGTACTTGACACCCTTGATGCGACCCCCAAATTTCCCTGACACCCCAGTCTCACTCGAGAGGAACATGGAGATTCCCAGCACTGCTTCAGCTGAGCCTCTTCTCCCCTCCTGATGGCGACAGGAGGGTCGATTCCCCTGCTTTGTCTGGAAGGGGTTCCCAGACTTCCCGGCGAACCTCAGGATGAGGCCAGTCTCACGAGGGAATTCGAGACGTAGCCTCGTGTGTTGTGCCACATGCTGAAAGACCCCGATTTCCTGGTCCGCTATTGATAAGATCCCGATGCCCGGTCACCTCTTCGAAGGTAACCCTGTGGATGAAGGCACAACACGAATGGGCACTGACACCCCTGTGCATCGTCCCCCAAAACCGCAGGTTCCACATACAACTCGACAGGTGGCCTGTCATCCCGTGAACAACTCGAGAGGCAAGCGGAGTTCCATTACTCCACACAAGACGAGCTCTGACTCTCCTGTCACAACTCTGCAGGGACCCTGCTATCCGAGTCAGAAATGGAGAGGAACCCTGACGTTACTGCCTCAATCCGAGATTAGGTCCTCTTCAATTGCACCAGTCCCTGTGAAGTTCCGAGAAGCCCCTCTCAACTCCACAGTATCCCTGACTTCTCAGAGGAACCCCGCTAAGCTCCGTGAGGTTATGGACACAAGTCGAGGGAACCCAGGGTTTCCTGCCACACCCCGAGAAAGACCTCGAGAGTTCTTCTTCGAAGCGTCTTGAGGCTCGATTCCCCTACCAGGACTCGAGAGCAATGAGGCGCTCCCCCTCGCCACGTCCATGGAGACCTGACTTCCGTGGCACCACAGGAGTCTCCCTGAGCTCCCCGTCCTATCTCGTGAGAAACCCCAACCAGGCACTGCACCTTGAGAAAACCCACGAGACGCCCCCGTCATCGCGAGATGAGGGCCTTCTTTTCCTGCATGGCCTAGAGAGCAATCCCGAGTCCTCTCTCCAAACTCCACAGGAGGCTTAACTCCATTTAGGCCATTCTTGGGCTCCAAGGGATACCCGTCGTGACTCGAGAGGAGAGCGGAGTCTATTCATTCCCTTCGAGACGAGGCCTGACTCCCCGGGTGAGTCTGGAATGCAACCCCGAGATCCCTGTCGCCCCTGGAGAGAATAACTCGGTCCTGGACACAAACCTAGATGAGCTCTATTTTGCCCTGCAGTGACTCAAGAGCAATCTCCAGCTCTCACTTGCAACTCGAATGGAAGATTGGACTTCCCTGGGCCAACACAAGAGGAAACCTGTATTCCCCGTCGTAACTCAAGAATCCTGCCGCAACTCGAGAAAAAACACGTGGGTCCCCCGTCAGTGCTAGATGAGGCCCTTGCCCACTACAGCGTCTCAAGAGAAGTCCCAGGTTCCGTCTTGAAGTGCGCAACGGTACTTGGCACCCTTGATGCAACCCTAAAAGTTACCCGACTTACCAGTTTCACTCAAGGGGAGCACCGAGGTTCCCGGCACTACTTCATCTGAGCCCTTTCTCTCCTCCTGATCCCGAAAGGAGGGTCGATTCCCCTGCTTTGTCTGGAAAGGGTTCCCGGATTTTCCTGCACGCCTCAGGATGAGGCCGATCTCACGAGGAAATTCGAGACGTAGCCTCGTGGGTGGTGCAACATGCTGAAAGACCCCGATTTCCCGGTCCGCACTTGAGGAGAACCCGATGCCCGGACACCTCTTCGAAGGCAACCCTGTGGATGAAGGCACAACAGGAAGGAGCACTGACACCCACGTACATCTCCGAAAAACCCGCAGGTTCCACACACATCACGAAAAGTGGTGTCATCATTGAACAACTTGAGATGTAAGCGGAGTTCCATTCCTCCGCAGAACACGAGACCTGACACTCCTGAGCAAACTCAGCAGGGACCCTGCGATCTGAGTCAGATCCGGCTCCAGGAAGTCAGGAGCAGAACCCTGAGGTTCCTGCCTCAACTCGAGATGAGGCCCACTTCCATTGCACCAAACCCAGAGGAGTCCCGAGAGGCCTCTCCCAAATCCACAGTATCCCTGATTTCTCAGAGGCACCCTGAGAAGCTCCCTGAGGTCACCGGCACAAGTCAAGGGAACCCAGGGTTTCCTGCTGCAACCCTTGAAAGACATCGAGAGTCCTTTTTCAACCCGTCATGAGGCCCGATTCCCCTACCCTGACTGGAGAGCAATGACGCGCTCCCCCTTGCCCCGCCCATGGAGACCTGACTTCCCTGTTGCCACACGAGAGGCTACCTGAACTCCCCGTCGTACCTCGTGAGAAACCCCACACTGGCGCCACAGCTCGAGAAAACCCACGAGACGCCCCCGTCATCTCGAGATGTGGGCCTTCTCTTCCTGCATGGCCTGGAGAGCAATCCCGAGTCCTCTCTCCAAACTGAAGAGGAGGGTCGACTCCCTTTAGACCACTCAGTGGGCTCCAAGAGATATGCGTCGCAACTCGAGAGGAGAGCCGAGTCTTTTGCTTCCCCTCGAGACGAGCCCTAACTCCCCGGGTGAGTCTGTAATGCAAACCCGAGATCCCTGTCGCCCTTGGAGAGGATCACTGGGTCCTGAACACAAGGCTAGATGAGGTCGCTTTTGCCCTGCAGTAACTCGAGAGCACTCCCCAGCTTTCCCTCGCAACCCGAATGGAAGATGGACCTCCCTGGGCCAACACAAGAGGAAGCCTGAATTCCCAGTAGTAATTCGAGAATTCCGCCTCAACTCGAGAAAAACCACGTGATTCCCCCGTCATTGCAAGATGAGGCCCTTGCCTGCTCCAGCGTCTCAAGAGTAGTCCCACGTTCTGTCTTGAAGTGCGAAATGATATTTGGCACCCTTAATGCTACCCCAAAAGTTCCCCGACATAAGGGTCGCACTCGAGGGGAACACCAAGGTTCCTGGCACCACTTCATCTGAGCCCCTTCTCCCCTCCTGATCGCGAAAGGAGGGTCGATTCCCCTGCTTTGTCTGCAAGGGGTTCCCGACCTTCTCCACGCACCTCAGATGAGGCTGTCTCACGAGGAAATTCGAGACGTAGCCTCGATGGTGGTGCCACATGCCGAAAGACCGCGATTTCCCGATCCGCTCTTGATAAGAACGCGATGCCCAGACACCTATTCGAAGATAGTGTGGATGAAGGCACAACACGAAGGGGCACTGACAACCCCGTGCATCATCCGGAAAAGACCGCAGGTTACGCTTACAGCTCAACAAGTGCCTGTCACCCAGTGAACAACTCGAGAGGCAAGCGGAGATCCATTCCTGCACACAAGACGAGGCCTGACTCACCTCTCCCAACTATGCAGGGGCCTGCGATCGGAATCAGAAATGGAGAGGAACCCTGAGGTTCCTGCCTCCCCTCGAGATGAGGCCCCCTTCCATTTCACCAAACCCAGTGGAGTCCCGAGAGGTCTTTCCCAACTCCACAGTATCCCTGACTTCTCAGAGGCACCCGGAGAATCTCCCTGAGGTCACCGACACAAGTCGAGGGAACCCAGGTATTCTTGCCAAGACCCGAGAGAGATCTTGAGAGTCCTTCTTCAACGCGTCTAGAGGCCTGATTCCCCTACCATGACTCGAGAGCAATGACGCACTCCCCCTCGCCACACGCATCGAGACCTAACTTCCCTGGCGCCACATAAGAGGCTCCCTGAGCTCCCCGTCGTACCTCCTGAGAAACCAACACAGGCGCTGCAGCTCGGTAAAACCACCGAGACCCCCCGTCATCGTGAGATGAGGGCCTTCTTTTCCTGCATGTCCTGGAGTGCAATCCCGAGTCCTCTCTCCAAATTCCAGAGGAGGCTTGACTCCCTTTAGTCCACTCAGTGGGCTCGAAGAAATACCCGTTGCGACTCGAGAAGAGAAAGAAGTCCTTTGTTTCCCCTCGAGATGACGCCTGACTCCCGGGTGAGTCTGGAATGCAACCCCAAGATCCCAGTCATCCCTTGAGAGGAACATTAGGTCCTAGACACAAGCCTGGATGAGGTCTCTTTTGCCCTGCAGTGACTCGAGCGCAACCCCCAGCTCTCCCTCGCAACTCGAATGGAAGATTGGGCTTCCCTGGGCCAACACAAGAGGAAGCCAGAAATCCCCTTCGTAACTCGAGTTTCCCGCCGCAACTCGAGAAAAACCACGTGTTTCCAACGTCATCCCAAGATGAGGCCCTTGCCTGCTATGGCGTCTCAAGAAAAGAACCATGTTCCGTCTTGAAGTGTGAAACGGTATTTTGCACCCTTGATGCGACACCAAATGTTCCCGGACACGCCGGTCTCACTCGACAGGAACACCGAGGTTCCCGCACCACTTCATCTGAGCACCTTCTCCCCTCCTGTTTGCGACAGGAGGGTCTATTCCCCTGCTTTGTTTGGAAGGGGTTCCCCACATTCCCGGCGCACCTCAGGATGAGGCCGGTCTCACGAGGAAATTCGAGACATAGCGTCGTGGGTGGTGTCACATGCCGAAATACCCCGATTTCCCGGCCCACTCTTGAGAAGAACCCGATGCCCGGACACCTCTTCGAAGGCAACCCTGTGGACGAAGGCACAAAACGAAGGGTCACTGACACTCCCGTGCATCATTTGGTAAAAGCCGCAGGTTCCACACACAGCTCAACAAGAGGCCTGTCATCCCATGAACAACACGAGAGGCAAGCAGAGTTCCATTCCTCCACTCAAGACGAGGCCTGACTCTCAGGTCCCAACTCTGAAGGGACCCTGCGATCGGAGTCCGAAATGGAGAGGAACCCTGAGGTTCCTGACTCCACTCGAGATGAGGCCCTCTTCCATTACACCAAAAACAGTGGAGGCCCGAGAGGCCCCTCCCAAATCCACAGTATCCCGACTTCTCAGAGGCACCCTTAGAAGCTCCCTGAGGTCACCGGCACAAGTCGAGGGAACACAGGGTTTCCTGACGCAACCCGAGAAAGACCTCGAAAATCCTCCTTCAACGCGTCTTGAATCCCGATTCCCCTACCATGACTCAAGAGCAATGACGCGTTCGCCCTCGCCACTCGTATGGAGAATTGACTTCCCTGGCGCCACACGAGAGGCTCCCTGAGCTCCCCGTCATACCTCGTGAGAAATCCCACACTGGCTCCCCAGCTCGAGAAAACCCACGAGATGCCTCCGTCGTCGCGAGATGAAGGCCTTCTTTTCCTGCATGGCCTGGAGAGCAATCCCGAGTCCTCTCTCCAAACTGAAGAGGAGGCTCGACACCCTTGAGTCCACTCATTGGGCTCCAAGAGATAGGTGTCGCGAATTGAGAGGAAAGCGGAGTCCTCTGCTTCCCCTCGAGGCGAGGTCTGACTCCCCGGGGGAGTCTGGAATGCAAACCCGAGATCCCTGTCTTCCCTTGAGAGGAATATTAGGTCCTGGACACACGCCTCGATGAGGTCTCTTTGGCCCTGTAGTGACTCGCGCAGAACCCCCAGCTTTCCCTCGCAACTCCAGGGGAAGATTGGGCTTCCCAGGGCCAACCCAAGAGGAAGCCTGAAATCCCCGTCGTTTTCGAGAATCCAGACGCAACTCAAGAAAAACGACGTGGTTCCAACGTCTTCACAGGATGAGGCCCTTGCCCGCTACAGCGTCTCCAGGGAAGTCCCATGTTCCGTCCTGAAGTGGGAAACGGTACTTGGCTCCCTTGATGCGACCCCTAAAGTTCCCTGAAACGCCGGGTTCCCTCGAGTGGAAGACCTAGATTCCCGGCCCCACTTCATCTGAGCCCCATCTCCCCTCCTGATCGCGACAGGAGATTCGATTCCCGTGCTTTGTGTGGAAGGTGTTCCCGGCCTTCCCGGCGCACCTCAGGATGATGCTGGTCTCACGAGGAAATTCGAGATGAGCCACGTGTGTTGTGCCACATGCCGAACGACCCCGATTTCCCCGTCCGCTCTTGAAATGAACCCGATACCCGGACACCTCTTTGAAGGCAACCCTGTGGGGGAAGGCACAAAATGAAGGGGCAATGACACCCCCGTGCATCTTCTGGAAACACCCGCAGGTTCCACACACAGCTCGACAAGGGGCCTGAGACCCACTGAACGACACGAGAGGCAAGCAGAGTTCCATTACTCAGACAAGATGAGGCCTGACTCTCCTGTCCCAACCCTGCAGGGACCCTGCGGTCGGAGTCAGAAATGGAGAGGAAGCTGAGGTTCCTGCCTCCAATCGAGATGAGGCCCTCTTTCATTTCGTCAAACCTAGTGGAGTCCCGAGAGGCCCCTCTAATTCCTCAGTATCCCTCACATCTCAGAGGCACCTGGGAGGTTCACTAAGGTCCCCGGTAGAGGTCGAGGGAAACGAGTGTTTCCCACCCCAACCCAAGAAAGACCTAGAGAGTCCTTCTTAAATGCGTCTTGAGGCCCTAGTCCCTCCCATGACTCCAGAGCAATGACGCGATCTGCCTGGCCACACTCATGGAGGCCTGACTTCTCTGGCGCCGCACGAGAGGCTCCCTGATCTCCCCATCATATCTCGTGAGAAACCCCACACTGGCGCCGCAGCTCGAGAAAACCCATGAGACACTCCCGTCATCACGAGAGGAGGGCCATCTTTAACTGCATGGTATGCAGATCAAGCGTGAACCTTCTGTCCAAGCTACACAGGACGCTTGACTCCCTTTAGGCCACTCATTGGGCTCCAAGAGTTACATGTCGCGACTCGAGAGGATAGTGGAGTCCTTTGCTTCCACTCGAGACGAGGTGTGACCCACCGGGTGAGACTGGAATGCGACCCCGATATCCCTGTTGCCCCTGGAGAGCAATACTACGTCCTGGACCCAAGCCTAGATGAGGACTCTTTGCCCTGAAGTGACTCGAGAGCAACCCACAGCTCTCTCTGACAAGTTGAATGGAAGATTGGACTTCCTGGGCCAACACAAGAGGAAGCCTGAATTCCCCGTCGTAACTCGAGAATCCCGCCGCAACTCGAGTAAAACCACGTGTTTCCCTCGTCATCGCAATATGAGGCCCTTGCCCGCTACAGCATCTCCAGAGAATTCCCACGTTCCGTCTTGAAGTGCGAAACTGTACTTGGCACCCTTGATGCGACCTCAAAAGTGCCGTGACATACCGGTCTCACTCGAGGGGACCACCGAGGTTCCCGGCACCACTTCATCTGAGCCCCTTCTCCCCTTCTGATCGCGACCGGTGGGTCGATTCCCCTGCTTTGTCTGCAAGGGGTTCCCTACCTTCACGGCGAACCTCAGGATGAGGCCGGTCTCCCGAGGAAATTCGAGACGTAGCCTCGTGGGTGGTACCACATGCTGAAAGACCCCAATTTTCTGGTACACTCTTGAAAAGAACCCGATGCCCGGACACCTCTTTGAAGGCAACCCTGTGGATGAAGGCACAACACGAAGGGGCACTGACACCCCTGTGCATCATCCGGAAAAACCCACAGGTTCCACACACAGCTCAACAAGTGGCCTGTCACTCCATGAACAACTCGCAAGGCAAGCGGAGATCCATGCCTCCACAGAAGATGAGGCGTGACTCTCTTGTCCATACTCTGCAGGTACTCTGCGACCCGAGTCAGAAATGGAGAGGACACCTGAGGTTCCTGCCTCCATACGAGATGAGGCCCTCTTCAATTGCACCAAACACAGTTGAGTAACGAAAGGTCCCTCCCAAATCCACAGTGTCCCTGACTTCTCAGAGGCACCCTGAGAAGTTGCCTGAGGTCACCGACACAAGTCGAGGGAACCCAGGGTTCCCTGCCACAACCCGAGAAAGACCTCGAGAGTCCTTCTTCAATGCGTCTTGAGGCCCGATTTGCCTACTGACTCGAGAGCAAACACGCACTCCCCTTCACCACATGCACGGAGACCTGACGTCCCTAGCACCACACGAGAGGCTCTCTGAGCTCCCCGTCGTACCTTGTCAGAAATCTGATACTGGCGCCACAGCTGGAGAAAACCCACGAGACGCCCCCGTCATCGCGAGATGAGGGCCTTTTTTCCTGCATGGCCAGGAAAAAAATCCCGAGTCATCTCTCCAAACTCCATAGGAGGCTTCACTCCCTTTACGCCACACAGTGGGCTCCAAGAGATACCCGTCGCGACTCGACAGGAGAACGGAGTCCTTTTTTTCCCCTCAAGACGAGGCCTGACTCTCCAGGTGAGTTGAGAATGCAACCCTGAGATCCCTGTCGGCCCAGTAGTGGAACACTAGGTCCTGGACACAAGCGTAGATGAGGTCTATTTTGCCCTGCAGTGACTGGAGAGCAATCCCCAGTTCTAACTCGCAACTCGAATGGAATACTGGATTTTCCTGGCGCCACACAAGAGGCTCCCTGAGATCCCCGTGGTACTTCATGAGACACCCCACACTGGCGCCGCAGCTCAAGAAAACCCACGAGATGCCACCGTCATCTCGAGATGAGGGCCTTCTTTTCCTGCATGGCCTGGAGTCCAATCCCGAGTCCTCTCTCCAAACTCCACAGGAGGCTTGACTCCCTTTAGTACACACAGTGGGCTCCAAGAGATACCCATCGCGACTCGAGACGAGAGCGGAATTCTTTGCTTACCCTCGAGGTGAGAACTGACTCCCCGGATGAGTCTGGAATGCAAACCCGAGATCCCTGTCGCCCCTGGAGAGCAACGTTAGATCCTGGACACAAGCCTAGATTAGGTCTCTTTTGCCCTGCAGTGACTCTAGCGCAATCCCCAGCTCCCCCTCGCAACCCGAATGGAAGATTGGATTTCAAGGCCAACAAGAGGAAGTCTAAATTCCCGGTCATGATCCGAGAATCCCGCCGCATCTTGAGCAAAACCACGTGGTTCTCCCGTCATCGCAAGATGGGGCCCTTGCCCGTTACAGCGTTTCAAAAGATGTCCCAGGTTCCGTCTTGAAGTGCGAAACGGTACTTGGCACCCTTGATGCGACCCCAAAAGTCCCCCAACATGCCGGTCTCACTCAAGGGGAACACCGAGTTTCCCGGCACCACTTCATTTAAGCCCCTTCTCCCCTCCTGATCGTGACCGGTGGTTCGATTCCCCTGCTTTGTCTGCAAGGGGGCCCGACCTTCCCTGCACAACTCAGGATGAGGCCGGTCTCATGGGGAAATTCGATACGTAGCTTTGTGGGTGGTGCCACTTGCCGAAAGACTCCAATTTCCCGGTCCGCTCTTGATAAGAATCCGATGCTCGGACACCTCTTGGAAAGCAGCCTTGAGTATGAAGGTACAACACGAAGGGGCACAAACACACCTGTGCATCAACCGGAAAAACGGGCAGGTTACATACACAGCTCGACAAGTGGCCTGTCACCTCGAGAACAACTCGAGATGCAAGAGGAGTCCCATCCTCCAGAAAAGACGAGGCCTGACTCTCCTGTACCAACATGCAGGGACCTTGCGATCTGAGTCAGAAATGGAGAGGAACACTGAGGTTCCTGCTTCAACTCAAGATGAGTCCCTCTTACATTCCACCAAATGCAGAGGAGTCTCGAGAGGCCCCTCCAAACCGCACAGTATCCCTGACTTCTCAGAGGCACTCTGAGAAGCTCCCTGAGGTCGCAGGCACAAGTCAAGGGAACCCTGGGTTTTATGCAGTAACCCGAGAAAGACCTCGAGAGTCCTTCTTCAACCCGTCTTGAGGCCCGATTACCCTACCATGACTCAAGAGCAATGACGAACTCCCCCTAGCCATCTCATGGGGACCTGACTTCCCTGGCACCACACGAGAGGCTCCCTGAGCTCCCTCTCATACCTCGTCAGAAACCTGGCACTAGCGCGGCAGTCTAGAAAACCCACGAGACGCCGCCGTCATCGCGAGATGAGGGCCTTCTTTTCCTGCATGGCCTGCAGAGGAATCCCGAGTCCTCTATCCAAACACCACAGGAGGCTTGACTCCCTTTAGGGCACACAGTGGGCTCCAAGAGAAACCCATCGCCACCCAAAAGGACAGCAGAGTTCTTTGCTTCCCCTTGAGACGAGGCCTGATTCCCCGGGTGAGTCTGGTATGCAAGCCCGTGATCCCTGTCGCCCCTAGGGACGAACATTAAGTCCTGGACACAAGCCTAGATGAGGTCTATTTTGCCCTGCAGTGACTCGAGGGCAATCCCCAGCTCTCCCTTGAAACTCGAATGGAAGATAGGACTTCCCTAGGCCAACACATGAGGAAGACTGTATTCCCTGTCGAAACTCGAGAATCCCGCCACAACTCCAGAAATGCCACGTGGCTCCCCCGTCATCGCAAGATGAGGCCCTTGCCCCCTACAGCATCTCAAGGAAGTCCCACGTTCCGTCTTGAAGTGCAAAACGGTATTGGCACCCTTGATGCGACCTCAAAAGTTCCTCGACACACCGGTCTGACTCGAGGAGAACACCGAGGTTCCCGGCACCACTACATCTGGGCCCCTTCTCCCCTCCTGATCGCGACAGGAGGGTCGATTCCCCTGTTTTGTCTTGAAGGGGTTCCTGCCTTTCCTGGTGCATCTCAGGATGAGGCTGGTCTCACGAGGATATTCGAGACATAGCCTCGTGGATGGTGACACATGCCGAAAGACCCCAATTTCCCGGTCCGCTCTTGATAAGATCCCAATGCCCGGACACCTCTTTGAAGATAACCCTTTTGATGAAGGCACAACACTTAGGGGCACTGACACCCCTGGGTATCGTCCGGAGAAACCCGCAGGTACCACACACAGCTCGAGAAGTGACCTGTCACCCCGTGAACAACTGGAGAGGCAAGCAGAGTTCCATTCCTCCACACAAGACGAGGCCTGACTCTCCTGTTCGAACTCTGCAGCGAAACTGCGATCCGAGTCAGATCTGGCCCAGGGGAAGTCAGGAGAGGAAACATGAGTTTCCTGCCTCCACTCGAGATGAGGCCCTCTTCCATTGCACCGAACCCAGTGGAGTCCCGAGAGACCCCTCCCAACTGCACAGTATCCCTGACTTCTCAGAGGCACCCTTAGACCTTCCTGAGATCACCGGCACAAGTCGAGGGAACCAAGGGTTTCCTGCCCCAACCCGTAAAAGATCTCGAGAGTCCTTCTTCAACGCGTCTTGAGGTGCGATTCCCCTACCATGACTCGAGAGCAATGACGCGCTCCCCCTAGCCACGAGCATAGAAACCTGACTTCCCTGGCACCACAGGAGAGGCTCCCTGAGCTCCCCATTATACCTCGTGAGCAACACCACACTGGAGCCGCAGCTCGAGAATACCCACGAGACACCCCAGTCCTCACGAGATGAGGGCCTTATTTTGCTGTATGGCCTGGAGAGCAATCCTGAGTCCTCTCTCCAAACTCCACAGGAGGCTTGACTCATTTTAGGCCACACAGTGAGCTCCAAGATATACCCGTCGCGACTTGACAGGAGAGCGGTGTCCTTGGCTTCCCCTCGAGACGAGGCCTGATTCCCCGGGTGAGTCGAGAATGCAATGCCGAGATAGCTGTCACCCCAGCAGAGGAACATTAGGTCCTGGACACAAGCCTAGATGAGCTCTATTTGGCCCTGCAGTGTCTCGAGAGCAATCCCCAGTTCTAACTCACAATTCGAAAGAAAACTGGACTTCCCTGGGCCAGTTGAAGAGGAAGCCTGAATTCCCCGTCGTCACTCGACAATCCCGCCGCAACTCGAGAAAAAACACGTGGTTCCAACATCTTCGCAAGATGAGGCCCTTGCCCACTACGGCGTCTCAAGGGAAGTTCCATGTTCTGCCCTGAAGTGAGAAGCGGTACCTGACACCCTTCCTGAGAACCACAAAGGTTCCCCGACACCCTGGGTTCCCTCGATGGGAACACCGAGAGTCCCGGCACCGCTTCATCTGAGCCCCTTCTCCCCTCCTGATCGCGACAGGAGAGTCGATTCCCCTGCGTGGTCCGGAAGGGGTTCCCGGCCATCCCGGCGCACCTCAGGATGAGGCCGGTCTCACGAGGAAATTCGAGACGAGCCACATGGGTGGTGCCACATGCCGAACGCCCCCGATTCCCCGGTCCGCTTTTGAGAAGGACCCGAGGCCCGGACACCTCTTCGAAGGCAACCTTGTGGGTGAAGGCACAACACGAAGGGGCACTGACACCCCCGTGCATCATCCGGAAAAACCCGCGGGTTCCACACACAGCTCGGCGAGGGGCCTGAGTCCCCCTGAACAACTCGAGAGGCAAGCGGGATTTCCTTCCTCAGACAAAACGAGGCCTGACTCTCCTGTCCCAACTCTGCAGGGACCCTGCGGTCGGAGTCCGAAATGGAGAGGAAGCCTGAGGTTCCTGCCTCCCCTCGAGGTGAGGCCCTCTTCCGTTGCGCCAGACCCAGCGGAGTCCCGAGAGGACCCGCCAACTCCACAGGATCCCTCACCTCTCAGAGGCACCCTGGGAAGTTCCCTAAGGTCCCCGGCAGAAGGCGAGGGAAACGAGGGTTTCCTGCCGCCACCCGAGAAAGACCTCGAGAGTCCTTCTTCAACGCGTCTCGAGGCCCTAGTCCCCTCCCGTGACTCAGCCATGACGCGCTCCCCCTCGCCACGCGCATGGAGACCTGACTTCCCTGGCGCCACACGAGAGGCTCCCTGAGATCCTCGTCGTGCCTCGGGAGAAAACCCCCACGGGCGCCGCAGCTCGAGGAAACCCCTGAGACGCCCCCGTCCTCGCGAGCTGAGGGCCTTCTTTTCCTGCATGGCCTGGAGAGCAATCCCGGGTCCTCTCTCCAAACTGAAGAGGAGGCTGGACTCCCTTGAGGCTACTCATGGGGCTCCAAGAGATCCGGGTCACGACTCAAGGGGAGAGCGGAGTCCTTGGCTTCCCCTCGAGACGAGCCCTGACTCCCCGGGGTAACCTGGAATGCAACCCCGAGATCCCTGCCTTCCCTGGAGAGGAATATTAGGTCCCGGACACACGCCTAGATGAGGTGTCTTGGGCCCTGCAGTGACTCGAGCACAACCCCCAGCTTTCCCTCGCAACTCGAGGGGAAGACTGGGCTTCCCAGGGCCAACCCAAGAGGAAGCCTGAGATCCCCGTCGTAACTCGACAATCCCGCCGCAACTCGAGAAAAAACACGTGGTTCCAACATCTTCGCAAGATGAGGCCCTTGCCCACTACGGCGTCTCAAGGGAAGTTCCATGTTCTGCCCTGAAGTGAGAAACGGTACCTGACACCCTTCCTGAGAACCACAAAGGTTCCCCGACACCCTGGGTTCCCTCGATGGGAACACCGAGAGTCCCGGCACCGCTTCATCTGAGCCCCTTCTCCCCTCCTGATCGCGACAGGAGAGTCGATTCCCCTGCGTGGTCCGGAAGGGGTTCCCGGCCCTCCCGGCGCACCTCAGGATGAGGCCGGTCTCACGAGGAAATTCGAGACGAGCCACGTGTGTGGGGCCACATGCCGAACGCCCCCGATTCCCCGGTCCGCCCTTGAGAAGGACCCGAGGCCCGGACCCCTCTTCGAAGGCAACCCTGGGGGGGAAGGCACAACACGAAGGGGCACTGCCACCCCCGTGCATCGTCCGCAAAGACCCGCGGGCTCCACACACAGCTCGACGAGGGGCCTGAGACCCCCTGAGCAACTCGAGAGGCCAGCGGGGTTCCCTTCCTCAGACAAGACGAGGCCTGACTCTCCTGTCCCAACTCTGCAGGGACCCTGCGGGCGGAGTCCGAAACGGAGAGGAAGCCTGAGGTTCCTGCCTTCCCTGGAGATGAGGCCCTCTTCCATTGCGCCAAACCCAGCGGAGTCCTGAGAGGCCCCGCCAACTCCACAGCATCCCTCATCTGTCAGAAGCACACTGGGAAGTTCCCTAAGGTCACCGGTAAACTTTTATTGCACAAGGTCCCCATGAAAAGGCCCACGCAGCAGGACAGCCACAGATTCTGTCTGCCATTAAAGGGCAGTAAGGTGCCCTCCCCCCTTCTTTGCTGCCTCGGCGGCCACCAGGGTGCAATTCGCATACCCTTCCCTTTCACATCCTAGCAGGTGCTCCAGGGCCTGCTGGCCTACAAAGTGCCAGAAGCAGGGCTGGGCCAGCCGGCCAGAATTCAGGGTTCTGTCCCTTGGACTTCCAGCGGACACTAGGCTGCTTGGGAAAACCGCCCAGACTCTGAGGTTTTTCAGCAGAGGGGTGGAGCGGTAAAGGCCTTGACCCCAAAGACGAGGCCTTTCTGCGACCGCCAGGTTGGGGAGCTCTGAGACTGTGCCAACACAGGGTGGAATACATGGTTCCCTGCTCCACACAGTCCCCGTTCCCTTACCTGTGTTCCGCACCCCTCCACTGTGGCCAATGGATGCCGATCCTTGGGGATCCAAGAGTTCACGAAATGGGCATTCCCAGCCGCAATGGCGACCCCCAACAGCACATCTGGAAAGCCCTCCCCCACCCCCGCCAGGAGCCGACCCCCGCTGCGAACGGACCCCCACCCCGCCCCGCGCCGCCAGGTTTCGCCCAGGCCCTGCCGGGCTCCCGGCGGGTTCCCAGCCACATTGGCGACTCCCGGGAGCACAACAGGGACCGACCCCCCACCCACAGCGAGCGGAATCTCGACCTGTGCAGCCCAGGTTTACCCCGCCCTGGGTGTGCTCCCTGCGCATTTCCAGCCGCAGTGGCCATCTCCGAGAGCACAACTGGGAAGCCCTCCACTACCCCCGCCAGGAGCCGACACCCGCCCTGCGCGGCCCGGGTTCGCCCCGCCCCTGCCGCGCTCCAGGGGCGCTGCACACCTTCACCAGTGGCTCCCGGTGAGCCCCGTCCCCACGCCCGGTTCCAGGAGAGGCTCTCGGACCTCGCTGCTGCCGCCAGGTCAAACATGAGGACAATACATACACCCCACAGAGACAATCCAAGCTGTTTATGATTTAGGGATAAAACGAGGACTACAGAAAGGCAAGATGACCTGACCTAGGAGGGCCATGATATTCTATAGAACCAGACAAAGTTGGTTACCAAGGAAACTTTTTTCCTTGGAACCCGGAAAGCTGGTTCTTTGCATATGCAATGACCAACAAATAGCTTGTTACCCAAGCCTGCTTTACTGCCACCCCCATCCCCCCACTCCCCAGAAGACTGGCTCAAAGAAATATTTTAAATCTCAGGCGGAAACCTGGAAGATGTCTTGTCTGTCTGTTTGGATTAAGGTATGTGTCAGTGTGAGCCTTGTGTTTTTTGATAATATTGCTCAAGTTCTGTGTTCTGATTTCAATGGTCTCAAGACAAGGCAGCCCTTCCAAATCAAACTGCTGGAAATACAAGAAAACATTGACCTAAATGAATGTCAGAGTCCCGTGAACTGGGAACTAGTCAATATTAAATATCTAGTATTTTTGGTTTTGCTCCTCCATTATAGACATGTCTAAGAGTCAACAACATTAAGCACAACATGTTCATAGTGCCTAGGTTTCTTTTGAGGTAAAAATTGCTCTATTGTTATATGTGTCACAAGCTTGTCAGCAAGAAACTACCTGGAAACGACAACAACAAAAGTAAAAAATGTAAATGTGATATGAGCTTTTAGACAAACTCTTTACAATAATTATACTCTAAAATATCTGCCTCTCATAGTCTTGATTGAAGGCAGAGGAGAAGGGGATGACAGAGGATAAGATGGTTGGATGGCATCACTGACTCGATGGACATGAGTTTGAGCAAGCCCCTGGAGCTGGTGACGGACACGGAAGCCTAGCGTCCTTCAGGCCACGGGGTCCCAAAGACTCAGACATGACTGAGCAACTGAACTGAACTGAACTAACAAACGTTTCTCCAGGTGTTTTGGTTACCCGCGTTTCTATCCTTGTGACGACAGTGTATTGAATAGCTAGGTCATTTCCAAATAAATGAAAGTTCTGAAACATTCACGACTTGAAAGGACCTCCCTTTTACACAGAAACAAAAGAGATTTTTGACTCTCCATGAATAGTGTCTGGCACCATCCTGACATGTTAAATGTAAGAAAGCAATTGTTTTGTTTTGTTTTGTTCTGTTCTTGGGGGTGGGGGGAGGGGGGCGGGCTATAGCGAATGCCAATATAAAAGTCAGTTCTTGGTTGCTGAAGGGAAATGTATGACTTGTTATTACAAGAAAGTATGTGGAATGCAATGGCACTTGAGGAAGGAAAACGAAGTAGTTCTGTCTTACAGGTGGCCGTTTCAGGATGGGAGAAGCAAAGGAATGGGTACAGAATGGGATAAGGAGGTTGTAGGGAAAGTGGACCCCCAGAAAAGAGTTCTGTGCCTAGCACAAGTTTTCTTGAGATGTCGAACTGCCTTTGCTAATGGAGTTTAAGTGTCTTTACCTCTTAAGTGATCTCTTCTAGGTTGACCTAGAACAGAAATCTTTGGTTAGCTTTGGCTAAGTGGAGAAGTAGTGTTTCACGGTGACATATGTGATCCTTCCTGACTGTTTGCAGCCCTTTTGATATCGATGCACTGCTTCTGCTGCTGCTGCCGCTGCCGCTGCTGCTAAGTCGTTTCAGTCGTGTCCGACTCTGTGCGACCCCATAGATGGCAGCCCACCAGGCCCCGCAGTCCCTGGGGTTCTCTAGGCAAGAACACTGGAGTGGGTTGCCATTTCCTCCTCCCATGCATGAAAGTGAAAAGTGAATGTGAAGTCGCTCAGTGGTGTCCGACTCTTAACCACCCCATGGACTGCAGCCTACCAGGCTCCTCCATCCATGGGATTTTCCACGCAAGAGTACTGGAGTGGGGTGCCATTGCCTTCTCCCATATCTATGCACAAGCCTGCCTAAATCATTGACTTCTAGCTAGCTTTGGGATGCCAATGACCATCCACCCTTACCAGGCAACAGAGAAGAGAAAAACACTTACCACAGGAGGTCCTGGTAAGGAACAAGGAACTAACAAGCTCCCGCCAACCAGGATTCTGCAGAGGTCAACAAGAGGTCAGTAAGAGATGGAAGACTGCAGTCCAGAGGTCCTAGCAACTTCCATCTTGCAGCAGAGACCCAGCATAGTCAAAACGAATTCAATGTTGCAAAAAATAAGTAAACAAATAAAGGACAGAAGTTCTTTGAACACATGACTGAGATTAGGGGTGAGGCAGTACATGTACGGTGCCCGGAAAATCTTAAAGTATGAGAAAGGAAAGAAATTAAAGACAACTATCAAGCTGTCCAAACTGATAAAAACGAAAGATTACACAGTTTTTTCTGTATATATTAGCAGATAATAATCTGAAAAGGAATTAAAAAAAATTCCCTTTCAATAATGTCAACATGAATACAACACTTTGCCATGGATGTAACGAGGATGACAAGACTGGCACACTGGAAATTATACACCCTGGCTGAAAACTATCCTGAATACATGGACAGGAATTCCATAACAATGGAAAGACTTAAGATGGCAATACCATGGAATGCATCTTCAATCTGAAATGAAGATTTGATATGATTTGATCGCTCAGAGCTTTTGTGTCATCAATTGTTATTAAAGTATAAATGAGATAGAGAAAGCTGCTGACTTAGACTCGAGGCGGGGTGGGGGGTGGGTAGTAAGAGTACCCCCTGCTGGTCTTTAGTCAGATATTCTACAGGCACTAGCAGTCAGCTAAGGAAAGAAAGGAACTGTTTCAGGGAATGGCACCAGGCCCCTCCCCCACGACATGCATTGAGATAATATTGGCAGCAGGTGAGTCATCCCGGGCCAAAACTTGATTGACATGAATCTTGAAGAAAGGCAGTATTGCAGGCAAATATATCATTTCCTTAACATAGATAAGGAGAACAAGCTAGGAGGAAAACATGCTGTTTTGTTCAAATCGCTTCTGAGCCTTTTGGGGGAACCGACCTGAAGCCAGAGTCTAGCGGAAATACATAGGATATTTACATCGCTTAAGACAAACATTTTCTTAGGAAAAAATGCATTGCTTAGCTCAAGGTTTGTCTGCGAAATTCTTACACATCAGGAGATGGCTCCGAGCTGGGTTTCCACACACAAGAACATCCATGCAAAGGACAAGCCTGCACAGCCCATCTGCCCCGCTCCCGCACAGCCAGCAGCATTTCCAAGTGACCTCCTAAGGCCTTCCCCAAAATACAGGGGCACCTCTGGGTTTCCTGTTTCCCTCACTTCGAACACTTTTCTTAAAAAAAAAAAATCCTGCACACTTCTTAATAGAATGCCACAGTGCAAGGAAAACAGGCCTTCAATATTTAAACCTCCACTTGCAAAACACTTGGAGCTTGGTTTTGTTTTGTTTTGTTTTTTAATTACACCACCACATAATTTAAAGCTTTTACACGTTCTAATTATTCAGTTCCAAAACACCAAACTTTTATTGCACAGGGTCCTCATGAAAAGGCCCACGCAGCTGGACAACCACAGATTCTGCCATGAAAGGGCAGCAAGGTGCCCTCCCCCCTTCTTTGCTGCCTGGGCGGCCACCAGGGTTTGAAATCCATGCACCCTACTAAGTTTCTAGGGTGCAATCCGTGGACCCTTCCCTTTCCCATCCCAGCAGGTGCTCAAAGCCCCGCTGGCTTACAAAGTGCCAGAAGCAGGGCTGGGCCAGCCGGCCAGGGTTCAGTGTTCTGTCCCTTGGACTTCCAGAGGACACTAGGCTGCTTGGAAAAACCGCGCAGACTCTGAGATTTTTCAGCAGAGGGGTGGAGCGGTTAAGGCCTTGACCCCAAAGGCAAGGCCTTTCTGCGACCGCCAGGTTGGGGAGCTCCGAGAATGTGCCAACAGACGGCGGAATACTTGGTTCCCTGCTCCACGCAGTCCCAGTTCCCTTACCTGTGGTCCGCAGCCCTCCGCTGCACCCACGGGATGGCGATCCTTGGGGACCCAGGAGCGGACGAAATGGGCGTTCCCAGCCGCAGTTGCAACCCCCGAGAGCGCAACTGGGAACCCCTCCCCATCCCCCCCTTGAGCCGACCCCCGCCCCGCGACGCCAGGGTTAGCCCCGCCCCTGCCGCGCTCCCGGTGCGTTCCCAGCCGCAGTGGCGACCCCCGGGAGCACAACTGGGACCGACCCCCACCCAATGCCATCTGAATCTCGACCCCCGCAGCCCGGGTTTACCCAGTCCCGGGTGCGCGCCCGGCGAGTTTTCAGCCTCAGTGTCCACTTCGGAGAGCACAACTGGGAAGCCTGCCCCCAACCCCGCCAGAAGCCGACCTCCGCCCCACGCCGCCCGCGTTCGCCCCGCCCCTGCACGGTCCAGGTACCTTCCCAGCTTCTAGCGTTCACGCCCGGGTAGGAGCAGGATGTAGGAGTATGGGAGATGTGTCTGGAGCCTGACAGCCTCAGCTCCGCTCTGGCCTGCCCTTTGGACCTAGGAGCCAGGCCAACTTGCAGAGGGCTTAGGGCCCCATTGTATGCAAACTACCAAGGCCTACCGCAAGGAGAGCTCTGTCCGAGGGAAGGGAAGCGCCCCAGGCTGCGTTCCAAAGCTGTTGCTTGGCAATGCAGACTCAGCGGTAAACGGAGGGAATCAGGCTCTCTGTAGCCGCAGCTTCACACACAGGTGTGTCTCCGTAGGAATCAAGAAAGATCCTGACAGAGTGAGGTTCATTAGAGCTATACTAAAGAGCAAAGGCTTGTCCATGTGGTCTTACCTTCCCCTGTGACTTTGGGTCTCCAGGCTCGGCCCCAGCTCCGTGGAAACAACCCCTGAGAAAATATCTTCAAGATCCACTTTTCCCAGTGTCTGGGAACCGGGGTTCGTAGGAGGAGAGAAAAGCACGCCTCCATAGGGAACGAAAAGGCAGCCCACCTGCCTGTGTTTTGAAGCCTCTATTTGGAAGGAATGGGTTAGCTTCTCCTAAAGGAGACCTCCAGATCTGCTCAGAAGTCGGTAATTCCAGAGGCAGGGTACTGGTTCCTGACTGCCCTTTGCTAGCCTTGCAAAGATATTCCTAGATTCTAGAGTTATTTTCCATGAAGGAGCAGGCTTCGGGAATGTGTCAGACGGGACTGGCTCCTTATTGACCTCAGCTCAGCTATTGCCTTTCCATTCAAACTAGGACAAGGCCCTACTTTATGAAGGGTAAGGGTCTTCTTCTTTGCAAACTGCCAAGGGCTACAGCAATGAGACCTCTGTCAAGGTGAGGGAAGCCTAAGAGGATGGATTCTCAAGCAGGTGCTTTGCCACAAAGCATCAGCACCCCACGGAGAGAATCAGGCTCCCTGTGCCCCTATGTTCGGTGTGTAGCTTTACACACAGAGGTGTCTCTGTACGAGCCAAGAATGTTCCTAAGACTTGAGATTCACTAAGGTCTCCTACAGAGCATAGACCTGTCCATGTGGTTTTTCCTTCCCCTGTGAGATGGGTCCCCGAGGTCCACCCCAGCTCTGGGGATAGAGCCCCTGAGAAAAGATCTCCAGGAACCGCTTTTTGCCCAGGCTGGGAAACGCAGTTCACAGGAGGCAAGGCAAGCGAGCCTCCTGCAGGGAAAAATAGGCCTTACTGTCCCTGGAGGAGCAGGCTGCCAGAGTGTGTGACACCTGACTGGTGCCTTACTGACCTCAGCTCCGCCATTGCATGGCCATCCAAACCAGGACCCAGGCCTACTTGGAGAAGGGTTTGGGTGCGGATTTGTAAAAACTGCCAAAGGCTACAGCAATGAGAAGTCTCTCAGAGGTAAGGGAGAGCATTCTATGGATTCTCAAGCTGTTGTTTGAACGACAGCTTCAAAGCTGCAAAGAGAGAATCAGGCCCTGTGTGCCCCCTTGTTGGGTACGCAGCTTCACACACAGGGGTGTCTCCATAGGTGTCAAGAACGTTCCTGACACAGTAAGTTTCACTTAGAAGTCTCCTGGAGAGCAAAGACTTGTCCATGTGGTTTTCCTTCCCCTGTGCGATTGGGTCTCTGGTCTCGGCCCCAGCTCCATGGAAACAACCCCTGAGAAAATATCTTCAAGATCCGCTTTTCCCAGAGGCTGGGAACAGGGCTTCATAGGATGCGAGAAAAACAGGCCTCCTTCGGGCGTGAAGAGGCAGCCAACCGGCCTGTTTGGAAGCCTCTATTTGGAAAGAATGGGTTAGCTTCTCCTAAAGGAGACCTCCAGATCTGCTCAGAAGTCGGTAATTCCAGAGGCAGGGTGCTGGTTCCTGACTGCCCTTTGCCAGCCTTGCAAAGACATTCCCAGATTCTAGAGTTATTTTCCATGAAGGTGAAGGCTACGGGAGTATGACAGACTTGGAAGGCACCTTATTGGCCTCAGCTCAGCTATTACCTTTCCATTCAAACTAGGACAAAGGCCTACTTTATGAAGGGTAAGGGTCTTCTTCTTTCCAAACTGCCAAGGGCTACAGCAATGGGACCTCTGTCAAGGCGAGGGAAGCCTAAGTGGATGGATTATCAAGCAGGTGCTTTGCCACAAAGCATCAGCACCACACGGGGAGAATCAGGCTCCATTTGTCCCTATGTTGGGTGTGTAGCTTCACATGCAGAGGTGTCTCTATAGGAGGCCAGAATGTTCCTGAGAGATGAGGTTCACTAGAGCTCTCCTACAGAGCATAGACCTGTCCATGTGCTTTTGCCTTCCCCTGTGAGTTGGGTCCTCGAGGTCCTCCCCAGCTCCGGGGAAGGAGCCCCTGAGAAAAGATCTCCAGGGACCCCTTTTCCCCCAGGCTGGGAAATGCAGCTCACTGGAGGGAAGTCAAGTGAGCCTCCTGCAGGGAAAAAGAGGGCTTACTGTCCCTGGACAATCAGGCTGCCAGAGTGTGTGAGACCTGACTGGTGCCTTACTGGCCTCAGCTCCGCCATTGCATGTTCCTCCGAACTAGGACCCAGGACTACTTGGAGAAGGGTTTGGGTGCGGATTTCTAAAAGCTGCCAAGGGCTACAGCAATGAGAACTCTGTCACGGGTAAGGAAGAGCATTGTATGGATTTTCAAGCTGTTTTTTGAACGACATCTTTAAAGCTACACAGAGAGAATCAGGCTCTCTGTACCCCCATGTTGGGTACGCAGCTTCGCACACAGGGGTGTCTCCATATGAATCAAGAATGTTCGTGACAGAGTGAAGTTCACTAGAGCTCTCCTAGAGAGCAAAGACTTGTCCATGTGGTTTTTCTTCCCCTGTTAGTTTGGGTCTCCAGGCTTAGCCCCAGCTCCGTGGAAACAACCCCCGAGAAAAGATCTTCAAGATCCGCTTTTCCCAGAGCCTGGGAAGCTGGGTTCATAGGAGGCAGGAAAAGCAAGCCTCCTTCGGGCACGAAGAGGCAGCCGACCGGCCTGTTTTTGGAAGTCTCAATATGGAAGGAATGAGTTAGATTCTCCTAAAGGAGACCTCCAGATCTGCTCAGAAATCGGTAATTCCAGAGGCAGGGTGCAGGCTCCTGACTGCCCTTTGCCAGCCTTGCAGAGACATTCCTAGATTCCAGCGTTATTTTCCATGAAGGAGCAGGCTTCGGGAATATGTCAGACTTGACTGGCGCCTTATTGGCCTCAGCTCAGCTCTTGCCTTTCCTTTCAAACTAGGACAAGGGCCCACTTTATGAAAGGTAAGGGTCCTCTTCTTTCCAAACTGCCAAGGGCTACAGCAATGAGACCTCTGTCAAGGCGAGGGAAGCGTAAGCTGATGGATTCTCAAGCAGGTGCTTTGCCACAAAGCATCAGCACCCCACGGAAAGAATCTGGCTCCCTTTGCCCCTACGTTGCATGTGTAGCTACACACACAGAGGTGTCTCGATAGGAGCCAAGAATGTTCCTGAGAGAGGAGGTTCACTGTTGGGGGCCAGAGTGAGGCACTCTGGCAAAGGTCATGAGGAAGGAGGCTCGACATACGCAAAGGTGGGATCAAGCCTCAGGAGTCCCCCTGGAAATCCTCGAGCATCTATCCCCATAACCAGAGCCTGCCTACCTTACTACTTTGTGCTCTCACCTACACCTCTGACTTTACGGGGGGCTGTCCCCCACCACCTCTTTCGGAGAAGGAGTTAACCTAGAGCTCCAGTTGATAAAAACCCCTGGGTGTGACAAGAGTGTTTTAACCTACAAACTCCTCTGAAGTTTCCCTAGCCTGCCTGACAGGCTTGTCCGGCCACATGTGATTGCTCACAGCCTCTCAACCATGAGAGGCACGAGATGCTTTAAACCTTCTAAAAACAGGTTCCTTAGAAAAGTTAGAAAATTATTAGTATAAGTATAATGGGCTGATTAGAAATCATATTGGTGAAGGGTTTTTCATTTGTTGAGCTGATGTTTACTGCTAAGTCTCCACATCCCCTGCCCTTATACACATTAATGAATATATAGAAGAAATAAGTATTAACCTTTGATATAAATCACGTTAGACCTTAGGCTAAGTAAATTCTTTCCTTAACTAAAACCCACTACACCCTCACCCTATAGGAATGTAACTTTATTTGGGTGGCGTCTGTTTTAAGAATAATCACCCCTGGAGAAATAAGTGCCCTGGTTGACTGACCGCTGTCACAAGGAGAGGGTCGTAAATTGTCAGCAGGCCCCCAGGCCAGAAGATGATGTAACACCCCTAAGACCTCTGTATACTTTTGTATGAAGCACCTGACTTTGATAAAAGTCAGGACTGCTGACCCCACATGACTTTTGCATAACATCTCAGTGTATAAAAGGAGACCATGGAAAATAAAGAATTGGGATCAGTTTCTCGAAATACTGGTCTCCCCATGTCTCTCTCTCTCTCTCACTCTGGTTGAGTCTCCATCTGGAGCGCGGAACCCACCAAGCTTACTAATTTTGCCTGGGCTTCTAAGATCCGACCGGGGAGGCCTCAGTGTCTCCTCTCCTTCGGGAGAACGGAAGGACGCCTGCGGCCTACGTAAGTGGTGCAAGCTTCTTGTCTTGAAGTTTTATTGGTCCCCCGTGTAAACCAAGCTACTCAGCCTCTTTTCTCCACTGAATTTTCCTACTGAGCTATCCTCATTTTATTACTCTTTATATCCTTAACTAACGTTTAATTAAGCAGTTGTTCCCTGACCCTCGCCTACGCCGTCTCTGCTTCAAATACCCTGGATCAGCTGGGGCTGGACCCCGGCAGTTCACTAGAGATCTCCTACAGAGCATAGACCTGTCCATTTGGTTTTGCCTTCCCCTGTGAGTTGGGTCCCCGAGGTCCGCCCCAACTCCGGGGAAGCAGCCCCTGAGAAAAGATCTCCAGGAACTGCTTTCCGCCCAGGCTGGGAAACGCTGTTCACAGGAAGTAAGGCAAGCGAGCCTCCTGAAGGGAAATAGAGGCCTTACTGTCCCTGGAGGAGCAGGCTGCCAGAGTGTGTGACACCTGACTGGTGCCTTACTGGCCTCAGCTCCGCTATTGCATGTTCATCTGAACTTGAACCCAGGCCTACTTGCAGAAGTGTTTGTGTGCCGATTTCCAGAAACTGCGAAGGGCTACAGCAATGATAACTCTCTCAGTGGTAAGGGAGAACATTGTGTGGATTCTCAATTTGTTGTTTGAACGACAGCGTCAAAGCTGCACAGAGAGAATCAGGTCTCTGTGTCTCTATGTTGGGTAAGCAGCTTCCCACACAGAGATGTCCCCGTTGGAGCCAAGAACATTCCGCATAGACTGAGGTTCTCTAGAGCACTCCTAGAGAGCAAAGACTTATCCATGCGGTTTTCCCTTCCCCTGTGCGTGTGGGTCTCCGGGATCGGCCCCTGCTCCGTGGAAACAGCCTCTGAGAAAAGATCTCCAAGAACCTCTTATCCCCCAGGCTGGGAAGCGGAGTTCACAGGACGTGGGATAAGCAAGCTTCCTTCGGCAAGAAGAGACAGCCAACCGGCCTGTGTTTGGAAGCCTATATTTGCAAGGAATGGGTTAGTTTCTCTTGACCGAGACCGCCAGATGTGCTGAGAAGATAGAAATTCCAGAGGCAGGGTCGAGGTTCCTGACTGCCCTTTTCCAGCCTTGCAAAGACATTCCCAGATTCTAACGTTATTTTCCATGAAGGAGCAGGCATCGGGAATATGTCAGACTTGACTGGCGCCTTACTGGCCTCAGCTCAGCTACTGCCTTTCCATTCAAACAAGGACAAGGGCCTACTTGGTGAAGGGTAAGGGTCTGCTTCTTTCCAAACTGCCAAGGACTACAGCAATGAGACCTCTGTCAAGGTGAGGGAAGCCTATGCGGATGGATTCTTAGCAGGTGCTTTGCCACAAAGCATCAGCACCCACGGAGAGAATCAGACTCCCTTTGCCACTATGTTGGGTGTGTAGCTTCATGCACAGAGGTGTCTCTGTAGAAGCCAAGAATGTTCCTGAGAGATGAGGTTCACTAGAGCTCTCCTACAGAGCATAGACCTGTCCATGTGGTTTTGTCTTCCCCTGTGAGTTGGGCCCCCGAGGTCCGACCCAGCTCCAGGGAAACAGCCCCTGAGAAAAAATCTCCAGGAACAGCTTTGCGCCCAGGCTGGGAAATGCAGTTCACAGGAGGCAAGGCAAGCGAGCCTCCTGCAGGGAAAAAGAGGCCTTACTGCTCCTGGACGATCAGGCTGCAAGAGTGTGTGAGACCTCACTTGTGCCTTACTGGCCTCAGCTCCGCCGTTGCCTGTTGTTCCGAGCTAGGACCCAGGCCTACTTGGAGAAGGGTTAGGGTGCGGATTTCTACAAACTGTCAAGGACGACAGCAATGAGAATTCTCTTAGCAGTAAGGGAGAGCATTGTATGGATTCTCAAGCTGTTGTTTGAATGACAGCTTCAAAGCTACACAGAGAGAATTAGGCTCTCTGTTCCCCTATTTTGGCTGTGCAGCTTCACACACAGAATTTGACTCTGTTGGAGCCAGAAATATTCCTGAAAGACTTAGGCTCACCAAAGCTGTCCTCCAGAGCAAAGACATTGGATGTGGTTTTGCCTTCCCTTGTCAGTATGGGTCCCCTAGCTTGGCCCCAGCTCCGGGGATACAGCCTCTGAAAAAAATCTTCCAAGAAGCGATTTTTCCTCCAGGCTGTTAAGCGGAATTCGCAGTTTGCAAGTTAAGGAAGCCTGCTTCGTGGAAGAGCAAGCAGCCAACTGGCCCTGTGTTAGGAAGCCTGTATTTGAAAGGAATGGGTTAGCTTCTACAGCGGGAGAACCTCAGATCTGCTCAGGGGACTGAAATACTAGAGTCAGGGTCGAGGTTCTCCCTTGTCCTTTGCGCACCTTGCAAAGACATTCCTAGCTTCTAGCGTTAGTGTACCTGTAGTAGCAGGCTGCAGGAGCGTGTGATAAATGACTGCCCCGTTCCTGTCCTCAGCTCCGCTATTGACTTTCTATTCGAACTAGAACCCAGGCCTACTTTGAGAGGGGTTAGGGTCCAGTGTTTTGAAACTGCCAAGGGCTACGGCAATGCGAGCTCTGTCAGAGGTAAGAAAAGAGCAATTGGTTGGATTCTTCAGCTGCTGCGTGGCTGCACAGCTTCCGCGCCGCATGGAGAGCATGAGGCTCCTTGTGGCCCTATTTTGGGTACGCAGCAACATGCACACAGAGTGTCTGTGTTCACTTATGTACAGGCTTATGTACACTAGAGCTCTCCTACAGAGCAAAGACCACTCAGTGGGCTCCAAGAGATACGTGTCGCGGCTCGAGAAGAGAGTGGAGTCCTTTGCTTCCCCTCGAGATGAGGCCTGACTCCCCGGGTGAGTATGGAATGCAACCCCAAATCCCTGTCGCCTATGGAGAGGAACATTAAGTCCTGGATACAAGCCTAGATGAGGTCTAGTTTGCCCTTCAGTGAATGGAGCCCAATCCACAGCTCTCCCTGGCAACTCGAATGGAAGATTAGACTTCCTGGGCCAACACAAGAGGAAGCCTGAATTCCCCATCGTAACTCGAGAATCCCACCACAACTCGAGAAAAACCACGTGCTTCCCTCGTCATCGCAAGATGAGGCCCTTTGTCCGCTACAGCATCTCAAGAGAAGTCCCACGTTCCATCCTGAAGTGCGAAACGGTACTTGGCACCCTTGATGCGACCCCAAAAGTTCCGCGACATACCAGACTCACTCAAGGGGAACACCGAGGTTCCCGGCACCACTTCATCTGACCCCTTCTCCTCTCCTGATTGCGACAGGAGGGTCGACTCCCCTTCTCTGTCTGCAAGGGGTTCCCGACCTTCCGGGCGCACCTCAGGATGAGGCCAGTCTCATGAGGAAGTTCGAAACGTAGCCTCGTGGGTGGTGCCACATGCCGAAAGACCCCAATTTCACGGTCCACTCTTGAAAAGAACCCGATGCCAGCACACCTCTTTGAAGGAAAACCTGTGGATGAAGGCACAACACGAAGGGGCACTGACACCAGCGTGCATCGTCCAGAAAAACCCGCAGGTCCCACAGACATTTCAACAAGTGGCCTGTCACCCTGTAAACAACTCGAAAGGCAAACGAAGGTCCATTCCTCAACAGAAGACTAGGTGTGACTCTCTTGTCCCTACTCTGCAGGGACCATGGGATCCGAGTCAGAAACGGAGAGGAAGCCTGAGGTTCCTGCGTCCACTCGAGATGAGGCCCTCTTCCATTGCACCACACCCAGTAGAGTCCCGAGAGGCCCCTACCAACTCCACAGTATCCCTGAATTCTCAGAGGCACAATGAGAAGCTCCCTGAGGTCAAAGGCACAAGTCGAGGGAACCCTGTGTTTTCTGCCATGACTCAAGAAAGACCTCGAGAGTGCTTCAAAATGTGTTGAGTCGCGATTCCCCTACCATGACTCGAGAGCCATGACACGCGCCCCCTCTTCACGCGCATGGAGACCTGACTAACCTGGCACTGCACGAGAGGCTCCCTGAGATCCTCATCGTACCTCGTGAGGAAACCCACACTGCTGCGGCAGCTCGAGGAAACCTCTGAGACGCCCCCATACTCGCGAGCTGAGGGCCTTCTTTTCCTGCGTGGCCTGGAGGGCAATCACGGGTCCTCTCTCCAAACGGAAGAGGAGGCTGGACTCCCTTGAGGCTGCTCAGTGGGCTCCAAGAGACCCGCGTCGCGACTCGAGAGGAGAGCAGAGTCCTTGGCTTCCCCTCGAGATGAGGCCTGACTCCCCAGGGGAGCCTGGAATGCAACCCCGAGATCCCTGCCTTCCCTGGAGAGGAATATTAGGTCCCGGACACACGCCTAGGTGAGGTCTCTTCGGCCCTGCAGTGACTCGAGCGAAACCCCCAGCTTTCCCTCGCAACCCGAGGGGAAGATTGGGCTTCCCAGGGCCAACCCAAGGGGAAGGCTGAGATCCCCGTCGTAACTCGAGAATGCCGCCGCAACTCGAGAAAAACCACGTGGTTCCCACCTCTTGGCAAGATGAGGCCCTTGCCCGCCACGGCGTCTCAAGGGAAGTCCCCTGTTCCGCCCTGAAGGGCGAAACGGTCCCTGACAGCCTTCCTGCGATCCCCAAAAGTCCCCCGACATGCCGGGGTCCCCCGAGGGGAACACCGAGGGTCCCGGCACCGCTTCCTCTGAGCCCCTTCTCCCCTCCTGATCGCGACAGGAGAGGCGATTCCCCTGCGTGGTCTGGAAGGGGTTCCCGGCCTCCCGGCGCACCTCAGGATGAGGCCGGTCTCACGAGGAAATTCGAGACGAGCCACGTGGGTGGGGCCACATGCCGAACGCCCCCGATTCCCCGGTCCGCTCTTGAGAAGGACCCGAGGCCCGGACCCCTCTTCGAAGGCAACCCTGTGGGTGAAGGCACAACACGAAGGGGCACTGCCACCCCCGTGCATCGTCCGCAAAGACCCGCGGGTTCCACACACAGCTCGACGAGGGGCCTGAGACCCCCTGAGCAACTCGAGAGGCCAGCGGGGTTCCCTTCCTCAGACAAGACGAGGCCTGACTCTCCTGTCCCAACTCTGCAGGGACCCTGTGGTCGGAGTCCGAAACGGAGAGGAAGCCTGAGGTTCCTGCCTCCCCTCGAGGTGAGGCCCTCTTCCGTTGCGCCAGACCCAGCGGAGTCCCGAGGGGCCCCGCCACCTCCACAGGATCCCTCGCCTCTCAGAGGCACCCTGGGAAGTTCCCTAAGGTCCCCGGCAGAAGGCGAGGGAAACGAGGGTTTCCCGCCGCCCCCCGAGAAAGACCTCGAGAGTCCTTCTTCAACGCGTCTCGAGGCCCTAGTCCCCTCCCGTGACTCGAGAGCCAGGACGCGCTCCCCCTCGCCACGCGCATGGAGACCTGACTTCCCTGGCGCCGCACGAGAGGCTCCCTGAGATCCTCGTCGTGCCTCGGGAGAAAACCCCCACGGGCGCCGCAGCTCGAGGAAACCCCGGAGACGCCCCCGTCCTCGCGAGCTGAGGGCCTTCTTTTCCTGCATGGCCTGGAGAGCAATCCCGGGTCCTCTCTCCAAACGGAAGAGGAGGCTGGACTCCCTTGAGGCCGCTCAGGGGGCTCCAAGAGACCCGCGTCGCGACTCGAGAGGAGAGCGGAGTCCTTGGCTTCCCCTCGAGACGAGGCCTGACTCCCCGGGGGAGCCTGGAATGCAACCCCGAGATCCCTGCCTTCCCTGGAGAGGAATAGTAGGTCCCGGACACACGCCTAGGTGAGGTCTCTTCGGCCCTGCAGTGACTCGAGCGCAACCCCCAGCTTTCCCTCGCAACCCGACGGGAAGATTGGGCTTCCCAGGGCCAACCCAAGGGGAAGGCTGAGATCCCCGTCGTAACTCGAGAATGCCGCCGCAACTCGAGAAAAACCACGTGGTTCCCACCTCTTGGCAAGATGAGGCCCTTGCCCGCGACGGCGTCTCAAGGGAAGTCCCCTGTTCCGCTCTGAAGGGCGAAACGGTCCCTGACAGCCTTCCTGCGACCCCCAAAAGTCCCCCGACACGCCGGGGTCCCCCGAGGGGAACACCGAGGGTCCCGGCACCGCTTCCTCTGAGCCCCTTCTCCCCTCCTGATCGCGACAGGAGAGGCGATTCCCCTGCGTGGTCTGGAAGGGGTTCCCGGCCTTCCCGGCGCACCTCAGGATGAGGCCGGTCTCACGAGGAAATTCGAGACGAGCCACGTGGGTGGGGCCACATGCCGAACGCCCCCGATTCCCCGGTCCGCTCTTGAGAAGGACCCGAGGCCCGGACCCCTCTTCGAAGGCAACCCTGTGGGTGAAGGCACAACACGAAGGGGCACTGCCACCCCCGTGCATCGTCCGCAAAGACCCGCGGGTTCCACACACAGCTCGACGAGGGGCCTGATACCCCCTGAGCAACTCGACAGGTCAGCAGGGTTCCCTTCCTCAGACAAGACGAGGCCTGACTCTCCTGTCCCAACTCTGCAGGGACCCTGCGGTCGGAGTCCGAAACGGAGAGGAATCCTGAGGTTCCTGTCTCCCCTCGAGGTGAGGCCCTCTTCCATTGCACCAAACCCAGATGAGTGGCGAGAGGCCTCTCCCAACTCCACAGTATCCCTGAATTCTCAGAGGCACCTTGAGAATGTACCTGAGGTCACCGGCTCAAGTCCAGGGAACCCAGGGTTTCCTGCTGCGACCCGAGAAAGACCTTGAGAGTCCTTCGGCGCGTCTTGAGGCCCTATTCCCCTACCATGACTCGAGAGCAAAGACCCGCTCCCCATCGCCATGCGCATGGAGACCTGTCTTCCCTGACTCCTGAAGAGAGTCTCCCTGAGCTCCCCGTCGTACCTCTTCGGAAACCCCATTCAGGCACCGCAGCTCGAGAAAACCCACGATACGCCCCCGTCATCACGAGATGAGGGACTTGTTTCCTGCCTGGCATGGAGAGCAAAACCGAGTCCTCTCTCCAGACTCCACAGGAGGCTTGACTCTCTTTAGGCCTCTCAGTTGGCTCCAAGAGATACCTGTCAGGACCTGAATGGAGAGCAGAGTCCTTTGCTTCCCCTCGAGACGAGGCCTGACTCCCCGTGTGAGTCTGGAATGCAACCCCGAGTTCCTGTCACACCTGGAGAGGAAAACTCGGTCCTGGACACAAGCCTAGATGAGGTCTATTTTGCACTGCAGTTACTAGAGAGCAATCGCCAGCTCTCCCTCGCAAATCGAATTGAAGATTGGACTTCCCTGGGCCAATACAATTGGAAGCCTGAATTCGACATCGTAACTCGAGAATCCCGCCGAAACTCGAGAAAATCCACGTGGTTCCCCCATCAGCGCTAGATGAGGCCCTTGCCCGCTACAGCGACTCAAGAGAAGTCCCACTTTCTGTCTTGAAGTGCGAAACGGTACTTGGCACCCTTGATGCAATCTCAAAATTCCCCGACATACCGGTCTCACTCGAAAGGAACACCGAGGTTCCCGGAACCACTTCATTTGAGCTCCTTCTCCCCTCGTGATCGCGACAGGAGTGTCGATTCCCCTGCTATGTCTGGAAGGGTTTCCCGACCTTTCCAGCGCGCCTAAGGATGAGGCAGGTCTCACGAGGAAATTCGAGACATAGCCTCGTGGGTGGTGCCACAAGCCGAAAGACCCCGATTTCCCGGTCTGCTCTTGATAAGAACGTGATGCCCTGACACCTTTATGAAGGAAAACCTGTGGATGAAAGCACAACACGAAGGGGCACTGACACCCCCGTGCATCGTCCAGAAAAACCCGCAGGTTACAAACACAGTTCAACAAGTGGTCTGTCACCCCGTGAACAACTCGACAGGCAAGTGGAGTTCCATTCCTCCACACAAGACGAGACCTGATTTTCTGTACCAACACTGCAGGGAAACTGCGATCCGAGTCAGTACCAGCGACAGGAAACCCAGGAGAGGAAACATGAGGTACCTGCCTCCACTCGAGATGAGGCTCTCATCCATTGCACCAAACCCAGTGGAGTCCAGAGAGGCCCCTCCCAACTCCACAGTACCCCTGACTTCTCAGAGGCACCCGGAGAAGCTCCATGAGGTCACCGGCACATGTCGAGGGAACCCAGGGTTTCCTGCCACAATGGGAAAAAGACCTCGAGAGTCCTACTTCAACGTGTCTTGAAGCCCGAATCTGCTTCCATGACTCTATAGAAATGACACGCACCCCCTCGCCACGCACATGGAGACCTGACTTCCCTGGCGCCATAAGAGAGGCTCCCTGAGCTCCCTGTCGTACCTCGTGAGAAACCCCACACTGACGCCGCAGCTTGAGAAAACTCACCATACGCCCCTGTCATCGCGAGATGAGGGCCTTCTTTTCCTGCATGGCCTGGAGAGGAATCCCGAATCCTCTTTCCAAACTCCACAGGAGGCTTGACTCCCTTTAGGCCACTTAGTGGGCTCCAAGAGATACCCGTCGCGACTCGAGAGGAGAATTGAGTCCTTTGCTTCCCCTCGAGACAAGGCCTGACTCACCAGGTGGGTCTGGAATGCAACCCCGAGATCCCTGTCTCCCCTGGAGAGGAACATTAGGTCCTGGAAACAAGCCTAGATGAGGTCTCTTTTGCCCTTCTGTAACTCGAGAGCAATCCCCCGCTCTCCCTGACAACTCGAATGGAAGATTGGACTTCCCTGGGCCAACACAAGAGGAAGCCTGAATTCCCCTTCGTAACTCGAGAATCCCGCCGCAACTCGAGAAAAAGCACTTGGTTCCCTCGTCATCACAAGATGAGGCCCTTGCCCGCTACAGCTTCTCAAGAAAAGTCCCACGTTCCGTCTTGAAGTGCAAAACGATACTTGACACCCTTGATGTGACCCCAAAAGTTCCCCGAAATATCGGTCTCACTCGAGGTGAACACCGAGGTTCCCGGCACCAGTTTATCTGAGCCCCTTCTCCCCTCCTGTTCGTGATAGGAGGGTCACTTCCCCTGCTTTGTTTGTAAGGGGTTCGCGACCTTCACGGGGCACTTCAGGATGAGGCCAGTCTCACGAGGAAATTCGAGACGTAGCTCGCGGGTGGTACCACATGCCAAAAGACTATGATTTCCCGGTACGCTCTTGATAAGAACCCGATGCCTGGACACCTCTTCGAAGGCAACCCTGTGGATGAAGGCACAACACAAAGGGGCACTGACACCCTCGTGCATCGTCCGGAAAAACCCGCAGGTTCCACATACAGCTCAACAAGTGGCTTGTCACCCCTGAAGAACTCGAGAGGCAAGTGTGGTTTCATTCCTCTACACAAGACGATGCCTGACTCTCCTGTCCCAACTCTGCAGGGACTTTGCGATCCGAATCAGACCAGCGCCAGTGAAGTCACGAGAGGAACGCTGAGGTTCCTGCCTCCACTCGAGATTAGGACCTCTTCCATTGCACGAAACCCAGTGGAGTCCCGAGAGACGCGTCCCAGCTCCACAGTATCCCTGACTTCTCAGAGGCACCCTGAGAAGCTCCCTGAGGTCACCAGCACAATTCGAGTGAACCCAGGGTTTACTGCCGCCACCATAGAAAGAACTCAAGAGTCCTTCTTCAACGCATTTTGAGGCCTGATTCCCCTACCATGACTCGAGGGCAATGACACGCTCCCTCTGCTACACTCATGAAGCCCTGACTTCCCTGGCGCCACACGAGAGGCTCCCTGAGCTCCCCGTCATACCTCGTGAGAAACCAAACACTGGCGCCACAGATAGAGAAAACCCACGAGACGCCCCCATTTTCGCGACATGACGGCCTTCTTTTCTAGCATGGCCTGGAGAGCAATCCCGAGTCCTCTCTCCAAACTCCACAGTAGGCTTGACTCCGTTTTGGTCACTCAGTGGACTCCAAGACATACCCGTCGCGACTCGAGAGGAGAGCGGAGTCTTTTCCTTCCCCTCGAGGCGAGGCCTGACTCCTCGGGTGCGTCTGATATGTGAACCGGAGATCCCTGTCGCCCCTGGAGAGAAACATTAGGTCCTGGACACAAGCCTAGATGAGGTCTCTTTTTTCCTGCAGTGACTCGAGAGCAATCCCCAACTCTCCCTCGCAACTCGAATGGAAGACTGGACTTCCCTGGGCCAACAGAAGAGGAAGCCTGAATTTCCCGTTGTAACTCAAGAATCCCGCCACAACTCGAGAAAAACCACGTCGTTCCCTCTTCATCGCAAGATGCGGCCATTGCCGCTACAGCGTCTCAAAAGAAGTCTTACGTTCCATCTTGAAGTGCGATACGGTACTTGGCACCTTTGATGCGACCCCAAAAGTTCCCCAACACACTGGTCTCACTGGAGGGGAACACCGAGGTTCCCGGCATCACCTCATCTGTGCCCCTTCTCCCCTCCTGATCGAGACAGGAGGGTCGATTCCCCTGCTTTGTCTGCAAGGGCTTCCGACCTTCCCGGCGCACCTCAGGATGAGGCCGGTCTCACTAGGAAATTCGAGACGTAGCCTGGGGGGTGGTGCCACATGCGGAAAGACCCCGATTTCCCGGTCCGCTCTTAATAAGAACCCGATGCCAGGACACCTCTTCGAAAGCAAACCTGTGGATGAATGCACAACACGAAGGGGTACTGACATCCCCACGCATAGTACGGAAAAACACGCAGATTCCAAACACAGATCGACAAGTGTCCTGTCATCCCTTGAAGAACTAGAGAGGCATGCGGAGTTCCGTTCCTCCACACAAGAGAAGGCCTGACTCTCCTTTCCCAACTCTGCAGGGACCGTGCGATCGGAGTCAGAAATGTAGATGAAACCTGACGTTCCTGCATCAACTCGAAATGAGGCCCTCTTCCATTGCGCCATACCCAGTGGAGTCCCGAGAGGCCCCTAAAACTCCACAGTATCCCTGATTCTCAGAGGCACCCTCAGAAGCTCTCTGCGGTCACTGGCACAAGTCGAGTGAACCCAGGGTTTCCTGCTGCATTCTGAGAAAGACCTTGAGAGTCCTTCTTTACCGCGTCTTGAGGCCCGATACCCTACGATGACTGGAGAGCAATGACGCATTCCCCTCGCCACGCCCATTGAAACCTAACTTCCCTGGCGCCACACGAGAGGCTCCCTGCGCTCCCCATCCTACCTCATGAAAACCCCACACTGGCACCGCCGCTCGAGAAAACTCACGAGACGCCCCCGTCATCGTAAGATGAGGGCCTTCTTTTCCTACATGACCTAGAGAGCAATCCCGAGTCCACTCTCCAAACTCCACTGGAGGCCTGACTCCCTTTAGGCCACTCAGTAGCCTCCAAGAGATACACGTCGCTACTCTAGAGGAGAGCAGAGTCCGTTGCTTCCCCTCGAGCCGAGGCCTGACTACTTGGGTGAGTCTGGAATGGGATCCCGAGATCCGTGTTGCCCCTGTAGAGGAAAACTCGGTCCTGGACACAAGCCTAAATGAGGTCTTTTTTGTCCTGCATTGACTCAAGTGCAATCCCCAGCTCTCCCTCGCAACTCGAATGGATGATTGGACTTCCCTGGGCCAACACAAGAGGAAGCCTGTATTCCCCATTGTAATTCGAGAATCCCGCGGCAACTGGAGAAAAACAACGTGGCTCCTCCGTCATCGAAATATGAGGCCCCTGTCAGCTATAGCGTCTCCAGGGAAGTCCCATGTTCCGTCTTGAAGTGTGAAACGGTACTTGGCACCCTTGATGCGACCCCCAAATTTCCCTGACACCCCGGTCTCACTCGAGGAGAACATGGAGGTTCCCAGCACCGCTTCAGCTGAGCCTCTTCTAGCCTCCTGATGGCGACAGGAGGGTCGATTCCCCTGCTTTGTCTGGAAGGGGTTCCCAGACTTCCCGGCGAACCTCAGGATGAGGCCAGTCTCACGAGGGAAGTCGAGACGTAGCCTCGTGGGTTGTGCCACATGCCGAAAGACCCCGATTTCCTGGTCCGCTATTGATAAGATCCCGATGCCCGGTCACCTCTTCGAAGGTAACCCTGTGGATGAAGGCACAACACGAAGGGGCACTGACACCCCTGTGCATCGTCCCCCAAAACCGCAGGTTCCACATACAACTCGACAGGGGGCCTGTCATCCCGTGAACAACTCGAGAGGCAAGCGGAGTTCCATTACTCCACACAAGACGAGGTCTGACTCTCCTGTCCCAACTCTGCAGGGACCCTGCTCTCCGAGTCAGAAATGGAGAGGAACCCTGACGTTACTGCCTCAATCCGAGATTAGGTCCTCTTCAATTGCACCAGTCCCTGTGATGTCCCGAGAAGCCCCTCTCAACTCCACAGTATCCCTGACTTCTCAGAGGAACCCCGCTAAGCTCCCTGAGGTCATGGGCACAAGTCGAGGGAACCCAGGGTTTCCTGCCACACCCCGAGAAAGACCTCGAGAGTTCTTCTTCGAAGCGTCTTGAGGCTTGATTCCCCTACCATGACTCGAGAGCAATGAGGCGCTCCCCCACGCCACGTCCATGGAGACCTGACTTCCGTGGCACCACAGGAGTCTCCCTGAGCTCCCCGTCCTATCTCGTGAGAAACCCCAACCAGGCACTGCACCTTGAGAAAACCCACGAGACGCCCCCGTCATCGCGAGATGAGGGCCTTCTTTTCCTGCATGGCCTAGAGAGCAATCCCGAGTCCTCTCTCCAAACTCCACAGGAGGCTTAACTCCATTTAGGCCACTCTTGGGCTCCAAGGGATACCCGTCGCGACTCGAGAGGAGAGTGGAGTCCATTCATTCCCTTCGAGACGAGGCCTGACTCCCCAGGTGAGTCTGGAATGCAACCCCGAGATCCCTGTCGCCCCTGGAGAGAAAAACTCGGTCCTGGACACAAACCTAGATGAGCTCTATTTTGCCCTGCAGTGACTCGAGAGCAATCTCCAGCTCTCACTTGCAACTCGAATGGAAGATTGGACTTCCCTGGGCCAACACAAGAGGAAACCTGTATTCCCCATCGTAACTCAAGAATCCTGCCGCAACTCGAGAAAAAACACGTGGGTCCCCCGTCAGTGCTAGATGAGGCCCTTGCCCACTACAGCATCTCAAGAGAAGTCCCAGGTTCCGTCTTGAAGTGCGAAACGGTACTTGGCACCCTTGATGCAACCAGAAAAGTTACCCGACTTTCACTCAAGGAGAGCACCGAGGTTCCCGGCACTACTTCATCTGAGCCCTTTCTCTCCTCCTGATCCCGAAAGTAGGGTCGATTCCCCTGCTTTGTTTGGAAAGGGTTCCCGGACTTTCCTGCGCGCCTCAGGATGAGGCCGGTCTTACGAGAAAATTCGAGACGTAGCCTAGTGGGTGGTGCAACATGCTGAAAGACCCCAATTTCCCGGTCCGCACTTGAGGAGAACACGATACCCGGACACCTCTTCGAAGGCAACCTTGTGGATGAAGGCACAACAGGAAGGAGCACTGACGCCCCCGTGCATCTCCGAAAAACCCGCAGGTTCCACACACATCACGAAAAGTGGTGTTATCCTTGAACAACTTGAGATGTAAGCGGAGTTCCATTCCTCCGCAGAACACGAGACCTGACACTCCTGAGCAAACTCAACAGGGACCCTGCGATCTGAGTCACATCCGGCCTCCAGGAAGTCAGGAGCAGAACCCTGAGGTTCCTGCCTCAACTCGAGATGAGGCCCACTTCCATTGCACCAAACCCAAAGGAGTCCCGAGAGGCCTCTCCCAAATCCACAGTATCCCTGATTTCTCAGAGGCACCCTGAGAAGCTCCCTGAGGTCACCGGCACAAGTCAAGGGAACCCAGGGTTTCCTGCTGCAACCCTTGAAAGACATCGAGAGTCCTTTTTCAACCCGTCATGAGGCCCGATTCCCCTACCCTGACTGGAGAGCAATGACGCGCTCCCCCTTGCCCCGCCCATGGAGACCTGACTTCCCTGTTGCCACACGAGAGGCTACCTGAACTCCCCGTCGTACCTCGTGAGAAACCCCACACTGGCGCCGCAGCTCGAGAAAACCCACGAGACGCCCCCGTCATCTCGAGATGTGGGCCTTCTTTTCCTGCATGGCCTGGAGAGCAATCCCGAGTCCTCTCTCCAAACTGAAGAGGAGGGTTGACTCCCTTTAGACCACTCAGTGGGCTCCAAGAGATACGCGTCGCAACTCGAGAGGATAGCCGAGTCCTTTGCTTCCCCTCGAGACGAGGCCTAACTCCCCGGGTGAGTCTGTAATGCAAACCCGAGATCCCTGTCGCCCTTGGAGAGGATCACTGGGTCCTGAACACAAGGCTAGATGAGGTCGCTTTTGCCCTGCAGTAACTCGAGAGCACTCCCCAGCTTTCCCTCGCAACCCGAATGGAAGATTGGACCTCCCTGGGCCAACACAAGAGGAAGCCTGAATTCCCAGTAGTAATTCGAGAATTCCGCCTCAACTTGAGAAAAACCACGTGGTTCCCCCGTCATTGCAAGATGAGGCCCTTGCCCGCTCCAGCGTCTCAAGAGTAGTCCCACGTTCTGTCTTCAAGTGCGAAATGATATTTGGCACCCTTAATGCTACCCCAAAAGTTCCCCGACATACGGGTCGCACTAGAGGGGAACACTGAGGTTCCTGGCACCACTTCATCTGAGCCCCTTCTCCCCTCCTGATCGCGAAAGGAGGGTCAATTCCCCTGCTTTGTCTGCAAGGGGTTCCCGACCTTCTCCACGCACCTCAGATGAGGCTGTCTCACGAGGAAATTCGAGACGTAGCCTCGATGGTGGTGCCACATGCCGAAAGACCGCGATTTCCCGATCCGCTCTTGATAAGAACGCGATGCCCAGACACCTATTCGAAGATAGTGTGGATGAAGGCACAACACGAAGGGGCACTGACACCCCCGTGCATCGTCTGGAAAAGACTGCAGGTTACTCATACAGCTCAACAAGTGCCTGTCACCCAGTGAACAACTCGAGAGGCAAGCGGAGGTCCATTCCTGCACACAAGACAAGGCCTGACTCACCTCTCCCAACTATGCAGGGGGCTGCGATCGGAATCAGAAATGGAGAGGAACCCTGAGGTCCCTGCCTCCCCTCGAGATGAGGCCCCCTTCCATTTCACCAAACCCAGTGGAGTCCCGAGAGGTCTTTCCCAACTCCACAGTATCCCTGACTTCTCAGAGGCACCCGGAGAATCTCCCTGAGGTCACCGGCACAAGTCGAGGGAACCCAGGTATTCTTGCCAAGACCCGAGAGAGATCTTGAGAGTCCTTCAACGCGTCTAGAGGCCTGATTCCCCTACCATGACTCGAGAGCAATGACGCGCTCCCCCTCGCCACACGCATCGAGACCTAACTTCCCTGGCGCCACACAAGAGGCTCCCTGAGCTCCCCGTCGTACCTCCTGAGAAACTAACACATGCGCTGCAGCTCGGTAAAACCACCGAGACCCCCCCCCGTCATCGTGAGATGAGGGCCTTCTTTTCCTGCATGTCCTGGAGTGCAATCCCGAGTCCTCTCTCCAAACTCCAGAGGAGGCTTGACTCCCTTTAGTCCACTCAGTGGGCTCCAAGAAATACCCGTCGCGACTCGAGAAGAGAGAGAAGTCCTTTGTTTCCCCTCGAGAGGACGCCTGACTCCTGGGTGAGTCTAGAATGCAACCCCAAGATCCCAGTCATCCCTTGAGAGGAATATTAGGTCCTAGACACAAGCCTGGATGAGGTTTCTTTTGCCCTGCAGTGACTCGAGGGCAACCCCCAGCTCTCCCTCGCAACTCGAATGGAAGATTGGGCTTCCCTGGGCCAACACAAGAGGAAGCCAGAAATCCCCTTCGTAACTCGAGAATCCCGCCGCAACTCGAGAAAAACCACGTGTTTCCAACGTCATCCCAAGATGAGGCCCTTGCTGCTATGGCGTCTCAAGAAAAGAACCACGTTCCGTCTTGAAGTGCGAAACGGTACTTTGCACCCTTGATGCGACACCAAATGTTCCCGGACACGCCGGTCTCACTCGACAGGAACACCGAGGTTCCCGCACCACTTCATCTGGGCACCTTCTCCCCTCCTGTTCGAGACAGGAGTGTCTATTCCCCTGCTTTGTTTGGAAGGGGTTTCCCACATTCCCGGCGCATCTAAGGATGAGGCCGGTCTCACGAGTAAATTCGAGACATAGCGTCGTGGGTGGTGTCACATGCCGAAATACCCCGATTTCCCGGCCCACTCTTGAGAAGAACCCGATGCCCGGACACCTCTTCGAAGGCAACCCTGTGGACGAAGGCACAAAACGAAGGGTCACTGACACTCCCGTGCATCATTCGGTAAAAGCCGCAGGTTCCACACACAGCTCGACAAGAGGCCTGTCATCCCATGAACAACTCGAGAGGCAAGCAGAGTTCCATTCCTCCACTCAAGACGAGGCCTGACTCTCCGGTCCCAACTCTGAAGGGACCCTGCGATCGGAGTCCGAAATGGAGAGGAACCCTGAGGTTCCTGACTCCACTCGAGATGAGGCCCTCTTCCATTACACCAAAAACAGTGGAGGCCCGAGAGGCCCCTCCCAAATCCACAGTATCGCGACTTCTCAGAGGCACCCTTAGAAGCTCCCTGAGGTCACCGGCACAAGTCGAGGGAACACAGGGTTTCCTGACGCAACCCGAGAAAGACCTCGAAAATCCTCCTTCAACGCATCTTGAATCCCGATTCCCCTACCATGACTCGAGAGCAATGACGCATTCCCCCTCGCCACTCGCATGGAGACTTGACTTCCCTGGCGCCACACGAGAGGCTCCCTGAGCTCCCTGTCATACCTCGTGAGAAATCCCACACTGGCTCCCCAGCTCGAGAAAACCCACGAGACGCCTCCGTCATCGTGAGATGAAGGCCTTCTTTTCCTGCATGGCCTTGAGAGCAATCTCGAGGCCTCTCTTCAAACTCCACAGGAGGCCTGACTCCCTTTAGGCCACTCTGTGGGCTCCAAGAGATACCCGTTGGTACTCGAGAGGAGAGCGGAATTCTTTGCTTCCCCTATATACCAGGCCTGACTCCTCAGGTGAGTCTGGAATGCAACCCCGAGATCCCTGTCGCCCCTGGAGAGGAACATTAGGTCCTAGACACAAGCATAGATGAGGTCTCATTTGCCCTGAAGTGACTCGAGAGCAATCCCCTGCTCTCCCTCGCACCTCGAATGGAAGAATGGACTTCCCTGGGACAACACAAGAGGAAACCTGAATTCCCCGTCGTAATTCGAAAATCCCACTGCAACTCGAGGAAAACCACGTGGTTCCCCCGTCATCACAAGATGAGACCCTTGCCAGCTACAGCGTCTCAGTAGAAGCCCTACGTTCCATCTTGAAGTTTAAAACGATAATTGGCAACCTTGATGTTAGCACAAAAGTTCCCCGACACCCTGGTCTCACTTGAGGGGAACACCAAGGTTCGGCGCACCGCTTGTTCTGAGCCCCTTATCCCCTCCTGATCGCGACGGGAGGGTCGATTACCCTGCTTTGTCTGGAAGGGGTTCCGGACCTTCCCGGCGCACCTCAGGATGAGGCCGGTCTCACGAGGAAATTCGAGACGTAGCCTTGTGGTTGGTGCCACACGCCGAAAGACCCCGATTTCCCTGTCTGCTCTTGATAAGAACCCAATGCTAGGACACCTCTTCGAAGGCAATCCTGTGGACGAAGGCACAAAACGAAGGGGTCTGACCCCCTCCTGCATCGTTGGAAAAGCCCGCAATTTCCACATACAGATCGACAAGTGGCCTGTCACCCCGTGAACAACTCGAGAGGCAAGAGGAGTTAAATTCCTCCACACAAGACGAGGCCTGACTCTCCTGTCCCAACTCTGCATGGACACTGAGATCCGATTCAGAAATGGAGAGGAACCATGAGGTTCCTGCCTCAACTCGAGATAAGGCCCTCTTCTACTGCACCAAACCCAGTGGAGTTCGGAGCGGCCCCTCCCAACTGCACAGTATCCCTGACTTCTCAGAGGCACCCTGAAAAGCTCCCTGAGGTCACGGGCATAAGTCGACGGAACCCAGGGTTTCCTGCCGTAACCTGAGAAAAACCTCGCGAGTCCTTCTTCACGCGTCTTGAGGCCCGATTCCCCTACCATGACTGGAGAAAAATGACGCGCTCCCCCTCGCCACGGGCATGAAGATCTGACTTCCCCGGCACCACATGAGAGGCTCCCTGAGCTCCCCATCGTACCTCGTGAGAAACCCCACACTGGCGCCGCAGCTCGAGAAAACCCACGAGACGCCCCTGTCATGGTGAAATGAGGGCCTTCTTTCCTGCATGACCTGAAGAGCAATCCCGAATCCTCTCTCCAAACTCCAAAGGAGGCTTGACTCCCTTTAGGTCACTCAGTGGGCTCCAAGAGATACCCGTCGATACTCAGGAGGAGAGCGGTGTCCTTTGCTTCCCCTCGAGATGAGGCCTGACTACGAGGGTGAGTCTGGAATGCAACCCTGGATCCCTGTCGCCCCTGGAGAGGAACCTTAGGTCCTGGACAAAAGCCTAGATGAGGTCTCTTTGGCCCTGCAGTGACTCAAGTGCAACCCCTAGCTTTCCCTTGCAACTCGAATGGAAGATTGGCCTTTCTGAGCCAACACAAGAGGAAGCCTGAATTTCCAGTTGTAATTTGAGAAACCCGCCGCAACTCGAGAAAAATCACGTGGTTCCCCGTATTGCAAGATGAGGCCCTTGCCCCCTACAGCATCTCAAGAGAAGTCTCACATTCCGTCTTGAAGTGCAAAACAGTACTTGGCACCCTTGATGCAACCCCAAAAGTTCCCCTATATACCGATCTCACTAGAGGGGACACTGAAGTTTCCGGCACCACTTCATCTGAGGCCTTTCTCCTCTCCTGATCGCGATAGGAGGGTCGATTCCACTGCTTTGTCTCGAAGGGATTCCCGACCTTCCCGGCACACCTCAGGATGAGGCCGGTCTCACGAGGAAATTCGAGAGGTAGCCTCGAGGGCCATACTACATGCCGAAAGACCCCGATTCCATGGTCCACTTTTGATCAAAACCAGACTCCTGGACACCTCTTCGAAGGCAAGCCTGTGGATGAAGGCACAACACGTAGGGGCACTGACACCCCGTGCATCTTCCGGAAAAACCCGCAGGTTCCTCACACAGCTCCACAAGTGGTCTGTCACCTCGTGAACAACTCGAGAAGCAAGCGGAGTTCCATTCCTCCACACAAGACGATGCCTGACTCTCCTGTCACAACTCTAGGGACCTTGCGCACCGAGTCAGAAATGGAGAGGAAGCCTGAGGTTCCTGCCTCCACTCAAGATGAGGCCCTTTTCCATTGCCACAAAACCAGTGGAGTCCCGAGAGGCCCGTCCCAAATCCACAGTATGCCTGACTTCTCAGAGGCACCCTGAGAAGCTCCCTAAGGTCACCGGCAGAAGTCGACGGAACCCAGGGTTTCCTGCCGCAACCCGAGAAAGACCTTGAGAGTCCTGCTTTAACGTGTCTTGAGGCCCGATTCCCGTATCATATCTCGAGAGCAATGACGCACTCCCCCTTGCCATGCGCATGGAGACCTGAATTCCCTGGTGCCACACGAAAGGCTCCCTGAGCTTCCCGTCGCACCTCGTCAGAAACCGCACACTGGCACCGCAGCTCGAGAAAACCAACAAGACGCCCCTGTCATCGCGAGATGAGGGTCTTCTTTTCCTGCATGGCCTGGAGAGCAATCCTGAGTCCTCTCTCCAAACTCCACAGGGGGCTTGACTCCCTTTAGGCCACTCAGTGGGCTCCAAGAGACACCTGTGGTGACTCAAGAGGAGAGCGGGGTCCTTTGCTTCCCCTCGAGTCGAGCTCTGACTCCCAGGATGCGTCTGGAATGCAACCCCGAGATCGCTGTCGGCCCTGGAGAGGAATATTAGGTCCTGGACACAAGCCTAGATGAGGTCTCTTTTGCCCTGCAGTGACTCAAGAGCAAACCCCAGCTCTCCCTCGAAACTCGAATGGAAGATTGGACTTCCCTGGGCCAACACAAGAGGAAGCCTGAATTCCCCGTCGTAACTCGAGAATCCTGCCGCACCTTGAGAAAAACCACGTGATTCCCCCGTCATCCCAAGATGAGGCCCTTACCCTCTACAGCGTGTCAAGAGAAGCCCCAAGTCCGTATTGCAGTGCAAAACGGTACTTGGCACCCTTGAAGTGACCCCAAAAGTTTCCCGACACACCGGTCCCACTCGAGGGGAACACCGAGGTTCCCGGCACGACTTCAACTGAGCCCTTTCACTCCTCCTGATCGTGACAAGATGGTCGATTCCCCTGATTTGTCTGGAAGGGGTTCCCGATCTTCATGGCGCACCTCAGGATGACACCAGTCTAATGAAGAAATTCGAGACGTAGCCTCATGGATGGTGCCACGTTCTGAAAGACCCCGATTTCCTGCTCTGCTATTGATAAGAACCCGATGTCCGGACACCTCTTTAAAGGCAACCCTGTGGATGAAGGCACAACATGAAGGGGCACTGACCCCCTCATGCATCTTACGGAAAAAACCGAAGGTTCCGCTCACAGCTCGACAAATGGTCTGTTATCCTGTGAACAACTCGAGAGGCAAGTGGAGTTCCATTCCTCCACACAAGACGAGGCCTGACTCTCCTGTCCCAACTCTTCAGGGACCCTGTGGTCGGAGTTTTAAATGGAGAGGAACCCTTAGGTTCCTGCCTCAACTCGAGATGAGAACCTTTGCCATTGCACCAAACCCAGTGGAGTTCCGAGAGCGCCTCCCAAGTCCACAGTATGCCTGACTTCTCAGAGGCACCCTGAGAAGCTCCCTGAGGTCACCAGTACAAGTCGAGGGAACCCAGGGTTTCCTGCCGCAACCTGAGAAAGACCTCGAGACTCCTTCTTCAACGCGTCTTGAGTCCCGATTTCCCTACCATGACTCGAGAGCATTTATAGGCTCCTCCTCATCACACGCATAGACACCTGACTTTCCTGGCGCCGCACGAGAGGCTCCCTGAGCTCCCCGTCGTACCTCGTGAGAAAACTCATACTTGCGCTCCAACTCGAGAAAACCCACAAGACGCCCCCGTCATTGCGAGCTGAGGGCCTTCTTTCCTGTATGGCCTGGAGAGCAATCCCGAGTCCTCTCTCCAACTCCACAGGAGGCTTGACTCCCTGGAGGCCACTCAGTGGGCTCCAAGAGATACCTATCGCGACCCAGGAGGATATCAGAATCCTTTGCTTCCCCTCGAGCCGAGGCCTGACTCACTGGGTGAGTCTGGAATGCGTCCCCGTGATCCCTATCGCCCCTGGAGAGGAACATTAGGTCCTGGACACAAGCATAGATGAGGTCTATTTTGACCTGCCGTGACTTGAGAGCAATTCCCACCCAGCTCTCCCTGGCAACTCGAATGGAAGAATGGACTTCCCTGGGCCAACAGAAGAGGAAGCCTGAATTCCCCGTCGTAAGTCAACAATCCCATCGCAACTCGAAAAAAACCACGTGGTTTCCCCTTCATCACAAGATGAGGCCCTTGCCCGCCACAGCGTCTCAAGAGAAGTCCCACGTTTCATCTTGAAGTTTGAAACAGTATTTGCCAAGCTTCGTGAGACCCCAAAAGTTCCCTGACATACCGGTCTCACTCAAGGGGAACACCAAGGTTCCCGGCACCACTTCATCTGAGCCCCTTCTCCCCTCCTGATCGCGACAGTAGGGTCGATTAACCTGCTTTGTCTGGAAGGCTTTCCCGACCTTCCAGGGGCACCTCAGCATGAGGCCTGTCTCACGAGGAAATTCGAGACATAGCCTCGTGTGTGGTGCTGCATTCCAAAAGACCCCGATTTCCTGGTCTGCTCTTAATAAGAACCCGATGCCCGCACACCACTTCGAAGGCAACCCTGTGGATGAAAGCACATCACGAAGGGGCACTGACACCCCCATGCATTGTCTGGAAAAAACCACAGGTTCCACACACAGCTCGACAAGTGGCCTGTCACTCCTTGAACAACTCGAGAGGCAAGCGGAGTTCCATTCCTCCACACAAGACGAGGCCTGACTCTCCTGTCCCAACTCTGCAGGGACCCTGCAATCTGAGTCAGAAATGGAGAGGAACCCTGAGGTTCCTTCCTGATCTCGAGATTAGGCCCTCTTCCATTGCAGCAAACCCAGTGGAGTCCCGAGAGGGCCCTCCCAACTCCAGGGTATCCTTGACTTCTCAGAGGCACACTGAGAAGCTCCCTGAGGCCACCGGCACTAGTCGAGGGAACCCAGGGTTTACTGCCGTGACCCAAGAAACACCTTGAAAGTCCTTCTTTAACGGTTCTTGAGGCCCGATACACCTTCCATGACTCTAGAGCAATGACGCGCTCCCCCTCGCAATGCGCATGGAGACCTGACTTCCCAAGCGCCACATGAGAGGCTCCCTGAGCTCCCCGTAGTACCTCATGAGAAACCCCACACTGGCGCTGCAACTCGAGAAAACCCACGAGACGCCCCCTTCATCGCGAGATGATGGCCTTCTTTTCCTGCATGGCCTGGAGAGCAATCACGAGTCCTCTCTCCAAACTCCACAGGAGGCTTGACTCCCTTTAGGCCACTCAGTGGGCTCCAAGAGATACCCGTCGCAACTCGAGAGGAGAGTGGAGTCCTTCGCTTCCCCTCGAGACAAGGACTGACTCCCCGGGTGCATCAGGAAAGCAACCCCGAGATCCCTGTCCCCCCTGGAGACGAACATTATGTCCTGGACACAAGCCTAGATAAGGTCTCTTTTGCCCTGCAGTAACTCAAGCGCAATCCCTAGCTCTCCCTCGCAACTCGAATGGAAGACTGGACTTCCCTGGGCCAACACAAGAGGAAGCCTGAATTTCCTGACCTAACTCGAGAATCCCGCCACAACTCGAGAAAAACGACGTGGTTAACCCGTCACCACAAGATGAGGCCCTTGCCAGCTACAGCGTCTCAAGAGAAGTCTCACGTTCCGTCTTGAAGTTTGAAACGGTACTTAGCACCTTTGATGTGACTCCAAAAGTTCCCCGACATCCCAGTTTTACTCGAGGGGAACATCGAGGTTCCCGGCACCACTTCATCTGAGCCCCTTCTCCCCTCCTGATCGGGACAAGAGGGTCGATTCACTTGCTTTGTCTGAAAGGGTTACCGACCTTCCTGGTGCACCTCAGGTTGAGGTCCGTCTCAAGAAGAAATTCGAGACGTAGGCTTGTGGGTGGTGCCACATGCCGAAAGACACTGATTTCCTGGTCTGCTCTTGATAAGAATCTGAAGGCTGGATACCTCTTCGAAGGCAACCCTGTGTATGAAGGCAAAAAACGAAGGGGAACTGATACCCCCATGCATCGTCCGGATAAAACCGCAGGTTCCACACACAGCTCGACAAGTGGCCTGTTATCCGGTGAACAACTCGAGAGTCCAGTGGAGTTCCATTCCTCCACACAAGACGAGGCCTGACTCTCCTGTCCTAACTCTGTAGGGACTCTGTGTTCAGAGTCAGAAATGGAGAGCAACCCTGAGGTTCCTGCTTCAAATCGAGATGAGGCCCTCTTCTGACAAGGTCCAGCCTCGGCTGGTCCAGGGTTTTCGAAGGGGAGACAGAGTAGGCGACCTATTGATTTATTTATCGAAGATATAAAGAGTAATAGAATGAGGATAGCTCAGTAGGAAAATTTAGTGGAGAAAAGAAGCTGAGTAGCTTGGTTTATGCGGAAAATCAGTATAACCCGTGACACCAGGTTAGCTCTGACCACGGAGGCCGCAGGCTCCCTCTCGAATAGCGAAAAGTGCCCCACCTTAGACACCTTCTCAAGTGGTCTTCGAAGCCCAGGCAAATAAATGGTCGCAGAGGATATCCGCGCTCCAGATGGACACTCATCTGAAAATTGAGGGGAAGAATGACATTAGGAGACTAAGCGTTGGCAATCAAGGCCCGTAGCTTTATTTTCAACAGGGGTTTTTATACCCTAAGTTACACATGGATGATAATGGGGATGCAAAGACAGCAGCCTTTGATCCTTATCAAAAACCAGAGTTTCTGTCCTGCAAATGTATCGTATACAAATGGTTTAGGTGATTTACATCATCTTCTAGCCAGAAGACCTATTAACATTTTATGACTCTTGACAAAGACTTATCAACCGTAAGACTTATTTTCTCTAAGAGTAATTATTTTAAGGTTTGGCTCCATCTTTCGAAGATAAAATTGCATTCCTATAGGGCAGATGTGTAATGGGCTTACAACAAAGGAAATAATTTATTACCTTAAGGGTCTAAAGTTAGTAACACCAAGGCCACTACTTATTTCTTCTACATACCAACTATATTAATTAATACATTCAAGGATACAATTCAGGGGATGTGGAAACTTGGCAACAAGCATTGGTTCATCAATGAAATCTTTTACTAGTTTTATTCTGACAGTTTCTAACTCTCTGAGAGGCTCTAAGCTATTTGAATATCTTAAGCTTCCCGTGCCTCTCGAGGCTCGGAGACTGTAAACAATTGTATGCATTGCTGTAGGAGACCGGGTAAACTTGTCAGGCGAGTTAGAGAGCCATCTGACGTGTTTGGATTTAAACACTCCTAATTGCCCAGGAACTTTATTAATTGGAGCTGTAAGTTAGCTCTTTGACAGAGAGAGTGAGATGGTGGTGGGGGACAGCCCCCAGTAAAGTCAGAGGGGAGAGCACAAAGCAATAAAGTAGGCAGACTCTGGTTTTGGGGGGTAGATGCTCAAGAATATCCGGGAGGACTCCCGAGGCTCAATCCCGCCTTTGTGTATGCCCAGCCTCCTTCCTCATGACCTTTGTCACGAGTGGAATGTCTCTCGCCGGCTCCCGGCATCTCCCCGTTTTTTATTTCTTAAAACAGCCAGATGTAGTTCAGTCGCGAGCCTCTGAATACTCTGCCGAAGAATCCTGACAATACAAGGAAGAATGATTATGAGAAGCAGAATTAAAGCAGCCACCGCAGCATAGCTAAAGACATTAGACAGAATATTCTTTCCTGAGATGTAGTTAGGGAAAGTATGGAAGAAATCATTTGCTGTTCCAGCAGCAGTAAAATCTAATCGGGAGTGCTCCATGGTTGCTATTTGATAGTGAAGTTTCCCTACGTCTCAACCAATGTCAGAGCTGTTCCAGATACCTGAAATATGGTTTTTAATCTTTTCCCATTCAAAATCTGTCTCATTTACTTTCAGGGGTGTTACACATATCCACCGATAGTCAGCATGACAAGACAATGCCATTTTCACCTTTAAAGCCTGCAATTCAGTCCCAATATGTATTACTGCTTCCTCTAGGGCGTCTACCCTCATTTCTAATTTTCTCTCTATAGCTTCCTGTGTTGCCAATGTTAAAGAAACATTTTTGGACATAGAATCAACATATTGAGCAGTATGTACTTGTTGAGTCAATGATATTTCTGCCACAGTAACAGAAGTGATTGCACTTATCAAAGCTGCTGTTCCCAAGATAATTAAGCCCACAAACCGTCGTGTTTGCATTAAATCCTGTAGTTGTTGTAATACAGCAAGACCATAATTCAATAAGTGGTTACATCATAAGTTAAGGTGGATGTTGTAGCATTACAAAGGAGCAAACATTATATTGAGGGTTTAAACAAGATGAACCAGGGAGCAGCTGTAGGCGTCAGCCCGGGGGAGCAGTGTCCCCAGCATCAGGAGGCAGAACGCGAGCGGCAGGCTGTGGGCCAAGGCGCCTATGGTGGGCGGAGGGGCAGGGTTCGTGGTTTAGGGCTAGCCGCCACCGCTTGGGCTCAGGGCGGTCCCCTCTCGCCGGTGGGGCCACGCTGGTCTGGACGGCACTCCGCGGGCGCGCTTTGCTCTCTGGCCCTCACTCGCTGCACAGACTTCTTTGCTCTAGGTCACGGGGTGCAGAGAGGTGGGTGCGAGGCGCTGCTGGTGGCGCGGAGGCGAGAGCTGGCTGGGGGAGGGGGAGCGAGCGAGTGCGCGGGCCGCGAACCTGGTCTTTGGGGAATGTGACATGACGAATTTGTCTGAGATCCAAACCAGAGAATCTGCATTCTGTAGAAATATACAAGCATACCCTCTCCCACAAGTTAGCAACACATCTGGCTTTTTCACTCTCCCGTAAGGAGGCCTTTTTACTTGACCAGGGGCTGAGTCGTAGCCTGTAATTCAGGCATCTAGTGTCTCATCATTGTAGACTGCCCCCGTGTGTTTACGTTTAAGTGATTAATTACAATTGGAACATAACTTCACTATTTGTCTAGCTGTTTCCCTATGGATATGTTAATTTAGGTCTAATGTTTAGTTTAGGTCTCTGTATAAATTTAAGTAATAAATGTATAACCTCCTTATCTCATTTTGGTATACAGGTATACAGATATACCTAAATGCAAAATGCATTTATATATGTATTTATATATGGCAACAAGTATAAAGTTATTGACATATAATATATATAAATCAATATACTTGAATTAATCTTTATAATTAATATATTAATTAATATATATTACAACAATACAACACATACACAGCTAATACCAACCAACACAAACCAATATACTGTAATAATACATGTCACACATTTATAATTATACAGTATATAGAACATATATCATCACAGCACATCAATCCATACCAATTAATATCAGCCACACACACATTATATTACTGCCATATATATTTAATTATACAGTATATATATATGTGTGTGTGTATATAGTATACATATTAATTTATATACAAATTAATTAAGTATAGATCTATAAATAGAATTAGGTGTACCTTTATTATATTTTATTTATACCCATACCAAATTAGGCAAACTGTAATTAGGCAAATACATTTATATTATGTATTTATAACAATATATAAAGTATTGTTAAATGTACCACCTGTACAGCATCTCCACCCCACATACCACTTTCTCTAATCCCACCAACTCATTTTCAGTATTATGTGTTGGCCAGGAGCTGGGCCAGTCTTTCCCAGCAATGTTAAGAGACGTCTGTTCCTGTGTCTAATAGCCCTGGCGTTTTATTCTCTTGAATTAAAAGATCTTTTAAAGGCCTTGGAACTGTAATTTCCTGCACCCAAAAGGCTAGATCACTAGATCCAAATGTTTTGTGGCTCTTAGATTGAGAAGTCAAGTTTTTCCTTGTCTGATAGTAAGGTAAAAGTAAAAGCTGTGTTACTCTTTGACCTTTATTAATTTGTACAGTTTTGATAGGCAGTGAGATCAAGACTTTAATTTCTCAATATCATCAGAATCTACTACACCATGCACCAGCGAAATTTCTTTTCTTTCTTTTTTTTTATTTAATTTTTTTTTAAAAGAAAGCAAGCTACGCCCCAGGACAAATCTTACAATGTCCTCAGATAGGGGGCCAGCCACTCCGGTTGGAATTGGAGTAAGCGGCACATCAGGGGTTAATATTGTTATTAAATCTCCTTGCCTTTTCGCTTTTCTCCTAGCCTGGGTGAGACCCCCCTGAGGGAGTTTTCTCCAAGGAGCACGCTCTGCATATTGTGTACTAAAAGCTCCTTTGTTTAAAAAACTTTTTATCTTCCTCAGTCTTAGGCAACACTTTGGGAGGCTTTGGGGGCAAAGTGGGGAACTCCTGGGTCCTGGGAGGCACAATCGAAGGCGGTGGCAGTCGCCTTAAATCAGAAAGTGGTGGATAAGTTTTTTAAAGGTTTGCGCAGAGGGGGAGGGAGCTCGCCAGGGCTCTCGGCCGCAGCGTCCTGTAAGCCCTCTTCTTCCTTGGGAGGTAGACCACTTTCTCCCTCCTTTTTTTTTTTTCAATGGCAGAAAATATGATCTGTGCAGTAAATGGAGACTCACCACCATCCACCTCTATAGCCTCCCCCATAGTCTATTTAACAGCCTCGTGACAGAGGTCCAGGACATTTCTAATCATATTCCACAGTCAATAAATATTTGTCTATTCTTAGATGCAGAGAAATCCATTTTTAATTTTTTTTTAATTTTAGAGAATATTTTTATTTATTTTGTAACCTCTTTACCCTGGCTAAACTGCAGAGGGGACTAGAAAAGAAGCCTCAAGGTGAGGATCAAGTTCATCCTCGGGACTAGAGAAAATCCTTCTCCGGGAAACTCCTAGCGGTGGCCCTTTACCCCGACATGGAGGAGGAGGCATAGGGGGATGGGAGCGTCCCGAAGTTTTCCTCTTCTGTTCCGGAGATCCTTTAACTGTTTGGTAACTAAATCTTACGAACTGTCTGATCGGGGATGTTTCCCTCAACCTCCTAGGAGCGGATGGTCTGATTAGGGATGTTTTCTTAAACTTTTAGGAGCATCTTTAGCTTAAAAAAAAAAAATCCTCATCAGAATGGCATCGAGCTGCTGTTTCCTCTAAACCTTTTTCAAATTGAGGGGAGAGCTGATCTTTCTTTTCATCCCTATCTTTTACATGCTCATTGGCAGTCATAGCGGCTAGCCATTCATTTAGCTGTCGATAGCTAGGTATAGCCTCTTCATTTTCACTTTTCTTTATAACAGGTACCTTTTCAGATTTGCTTTTTTGTTTAACAGGTACTTTTCCAACTTTACTTTCCTCTTTAACAGGTACCTTTTCAAATTCATGAGCTGGATCTAAAACATCTCTAGTCATATTCCACAGAGGAAAGGTGTAAGTAGGGATTTTTTCCAAACCTTGCTGAGCAAAATAAGCTCTTAGCTGTTTTCCTAGTTTTTTCAAGATATCTAGGTTAACAGTGCCTTGTTGTAGAAACCAAGGGCAGTGGTCTTGTACAAATGTAAAAAATGATTGAATGGAAGATTTTTTAACCTTGATTCTTCTTTTACTTAATAACTGTAAAATTACTCCTATAAAGAGCTGTCTTTCATTTGATTCAGTGTTGCCCATGTCAGAAACTTAAGGATAGTAAAAGATTTTGCTTTTAGCTATCTAAAGATTAGGCCTTTTTTGTCAGCCTTTTTAGAAACCGTTTTTTCTCTCTAACTCTTCAACACTTCCCACTCCTCTCGCCCTGTCTATTCTACAAGGGGATCTGCAGCCCCCTAAGTGGGATCCTATCTGTCCCCAAAACTGAACACTGGGGGAATGGGGTTGGGGATTTACCTTCGAAATGCCTGTCTCGGGCGCCACCTGCAGAGGTCCAGCCCCAGCTGATCCAGGGTATTCGAAGGGAAGATGGAGTAGGCGACCTATTTATATATTTATTTATTCATCAAAGATATAAAGAGTAATAGAATGAGGATAGCTCAGTAGGAAAATTCAGTGGAGAAAAGCAGCTGAGTAGCTTGGTTTATGCGGAAAATCAATATAACCCGTGACACCAGGTTAGCTCTGACCACGGAGGCTGCAAGTGCCCTCTAGAATAGAGGAAGGTGCCCCACCTTAGACACCTTATCGAGTGGGTCTTCGAAGCCCAGGCAAATAAATGGTCGCAGAGGATATCCGCGCTCCAGATGGACACTCATCTGAAAATTGAGGGGAAGAATGACATGGGGAGACCAAGCGTTGGCGAGCAAGGCCCGTAGCTTTATTTTCAACACAGGTTTTAATACCCTAAGTTACACATAGAGGATAATAGGGGATGCAAAGTCAGCAGTCTTTAATCCTTATCAAAAACCAGGGTTTCTTTTCTGCAGATTTATCATAGAAAAATGGTTTAGATGATTTACATCATCTTCTGGCCAGAAGACCTATTAACATTTTATGACTCTTGACAAAGACTTATCAACCATAAGAGTTATTTTCTCTAAGAGTAATTGTTTAAGGTTTGGCGCCATCTTGCGAAGATAAAATTGCATTCCTATAGGGAGGATGTGTAATGGGTTTACAACAAAGAAAAGAATTTATTACCTTAAGGGTCTAAAGTTACCAACATCAAGGCCACTACTTATTTTTTCTACATACCAACTATATTAATTAGCACACATTCAAGGATACAATTCAGGGGATGTGGAAACTTGGCAAAAAGCATTGGTTCATCAATGAAATCTTTTACTAGTTTTATTCTGACAGTTTCTAACTCTCTGAGAGGCTCTAAGCTATTTGAATATCTTAAACTTCCCGTGCGTCTCGAGGCTGGGAGACTGTACACAATCGTATGCATAGCTGTAGGAGACCAGGTAAACTTGTCAGGCGAGTTAGAAAACCATCTGAGGGGTTTGGATTTAAACACTACTAATTGCCCAGGAACATTATTAGTTGGAGCTGTAAGTTAGCTCTTTGACAGAGAGAGTGAGATGGTGGTGGGGGACATCCCCAGTAATGTCAGAGGTGAGAGAACAAAGCAATAAAGAAGGCAGACTTTGGTTTTTGGGGGTAGATGCTGAAGAATATACGGGGGAACTCCCGGAGGCTCGATCCCGCCTTTGCGTATGCCGAGACTCTTTCCTCATGACATTTGTCAAGAGTGGAATGTCTCTCGCTGGCTCCCGGCAATCTTCCATTGCACCAAACGCAGTGGAGTCCCGAGAGGCCCCTCCCAACACCACAGTATCAGTGTCTTCTCAGAGGCACCCTGAGCAACTCCCTGAGGTCACCGGCACAAGTCGAGGGAACACAGGGTATCCTGCCGCAACCCGAGAAAGACCTCAAGAGTCCGTCTTCAACGCGTCTTGAGGCCGGATTCCCCTACCATGACTCGAGAGCAATGACACGCTCCCCCTCGCCATGCGCATGGACACCTGACTTCCCTGGCGCCACATGAGAGGCTCCCTGAGCTCCCCGTCATACCTCGTGAGAAACCCCACACTGGCGCCACAACTCGGGAAAACCCACGAGACGCCACCGTCATCGCGAGATTGGGGACTTCTTTTCCTGCCTGACCTGGAGAGCAATCCCTGGTCCTTTCTCCAAACTTCACAGGAGGCTTTACTCCCTTTAGGCCACTCAATGGGCTCCAAGAGATACCTGTCGCGACTTGAGAGGAGAGCAGAGTACTTTGTTTCCCCTCGAGACGAGGCCTTACCTCGGGTGAGTCTGGAATGCAACCCCGAGATCCCTGTTGCCCCTGGAGAGGAACATTATGTCCTGGACAAAAGCCTAGATGAGGTCTATTTTGCCCTACAGTGACTCGAGAGCAACACCCATCTCTCCCTCGCAATTCGAATGGAAGATTGGTCTTCACTGGGCCAACACAATAGGAAGTCTGAATTTCCCGTTGTAACTCGAGAATCCCGCCGCAACTCTTAAAAACCATGTGGTTTCCCATTCATCACAATATGAGGCCTTTGCCCGCTACAGAGTCTCAAGAGAAGTCCCATGTTTCGTCATAAAGTTCGAAATGCTACTTGGCACCCTTGATGCGACCCCAAAAGTTCCCCAATATACCGGTCTCACTCCAAGGGAACACCGAAGTTCCTGGCACCACTTCATTTGAGCCCCTTCTGCCCTCCTGATCACGGCAGGAAGGTCGATTCCCGTGCTTTGTCTAGAAGGGGTTCCCGACCTTCATGGCGCACCTCAGGATGAGGCCAGTCTCACGAATATATTCGAGACGTAGCCTCGTGTTGGCGCCACGTGCCGAAAGACCCCGATTTCTCGGTCTTGCTCTTGATAGGAACCCGATGCCCGGACACCTCTTCTAAGGCAACCCTGTGGATGAAGGCACTACACGAGGGGGCACTGACAACCCTGTTCATCGTCCAGAAAATCCCACAGGATCCACATACAGCTCCACAACTGGCCTGTCACCCCTTAAACAACGAGAGAGGCAAGCGGAGTTCCCTTCCTCAGACAAGACGAGGCCTGAGTATCCAATCCCAACTCTGCAGGCACGCTTTGATCTGAGTCAGAAATGGAGAGGAAACCTGAGGTTCCTGCCTCAACCCGAGATGAGGCCCTCTTCCATTAAAACAAACCCAGTGGAGTCTCGAGAGGCCACTCCCATCTCCACAGTATCCCTGACTTCTCATAGGCATTCTGAGAAGCTCCTTGAGGCCACCGGCAAACGTCGAGGGAAATAAGGGTTTCCTGCCACAACCGAAGAAAGACCTCGAGAGTCCTTCTTAAACGCGTCTTGAGGTCAGATTCCCCTACCATGGCTCGAGAGCAATAACACGCTCCCCCTCGCCACGCACATGGAGACCTGACTTCCCTGGCGCCACATGAGAGGCTCCCTGAGCTCCCTGTCGTACCTCGTGTGAAACCCCACACTGGCGCCGCAGCTCGAGAAAACACACAAGACCCCTCCGTCATCGCGAGATGAGGGCCATCTTTTCCTGCATGGCCAGGAGAGCAGTCCCAAGTCCTCTCTCCAAACTTCAAAGGAGGCTTGACTCCCTTTAGGCCACAAAGTGGGCTCCAAGAGGTGCCTGTCGCAACTCGAAAGGAGAGCGGAGTCCTTTGCTTCCCTTCGACACGAGGCCTGACTCCCTGGGTGAGTCTGGAATGCAAACCTGAGATCCCTGTGGCCCTTGGAGAGGAACATTAGGTCCTGGACACAAGCCTAGATGAGGTCTCCTTTGCCCTGCAGTGACTCGAGCGCAACCCCCAGCTCTCCATCGCAACTCGAATGGATGATTGGACTTCCCTGGCCCAACACAAGAGGAAGCCTGAAATCCCCGTCGTAACTCGAGAATCCCGCCGCAACTCGAGAAAAACCACGTGGCTCCCCCGTCATCGCAAGATGAGGCCCTTGGCCGCTACAGCGTATCAAGAGAAGTCCCACGTTCCATCCTGAAGTACAGAACGGTACTTGGCACCCTTGATGCGACCCCCAAAGTTCCCTGACATACCAGTCTCACTCGAGGGAAACACCAAAGTTCACGGCACCACTTCCTGTGAGCCCCTTCACCCCTCCTGATCGCGACAGGAGGGTCGACTCCCATGCTTTGTCTGCAAGGGGTTCCCGACGTTCCCCGCGAACCTCCGGATGAGGCCGGTCTCATGAGGAAATTCGAAAAGTAGCCTCATGGTTGGTGCCACATGTTGAAAGATCCCGAATTCCCGGTCCACTCTAGATAAGAACCTGACGCCCGGATATCTCTTCGAAGGCAACCCTGTGGATGAAGGCACAACACGAAGGGACACTGACATCCCCATGCATCGTCTGGAAAAGCCCGCCGATTCCACTCACAGCTCCAAATGTGGACTGTCACCCCGTGAACAACTCGAGAGGCAAGTGAAGTTGCATTCCTTCACACAAGACGAGGCCTTACCCTCCTGGCCCAACTCTTCAGGGACCCTGCGATCGGAGTCAGAATTGGAGAGGAACCCTGAGGTTCCTGCCTCAACTAGAGAAGAGGGCCTCTTCCATTGAACCAAACTCAGTGGTGTCCCGAGAGGCCCCTCCCAACACCACAGTATCCCTGAATTCTCAGAGGCTCCCTGAGAAGCTACCTGAGGTCACTGGCACAAGTCGAGGGAACCCAGAGTTTCCTGAAGTAACCCGAGAAAGACTTGGAGAGTCCTTTTTCAACGTCTCTTGATGCCCGATTCCCCTACCATGACTCCAGTGCAAGGACGCGCTCCCCTCGCCACAAGCAGGAAAACTGACTTCCCTAGTACCACACAAGAGGCTCCCTGAGTACCCCATCGTACCTCGTGAGAAAACCCACAGTGGCGCCGCAGTTCGAGAAAAACCACAAGATGCCCCCGTCAAGGAGAGATGGGGGCCTTCTTTTCCCGCCTGATCTGGAGAGCAATCCCTGGTCCTCTCTCCAAACTTCACAGGAGGATTGACTCCCTTTAGGCCACTCAGTTGGGTCCAAGAAATACCCGGTGCGACTCGAGAGGAGAGCGGAGTCCTTTGCTTCCCTGGAGACGAGGCCTGACTCCCCGGGTGAGTTTGGAATGCAACCCCGAGATCCCTGTCGCCCCTGGAGTGGAACATTATGTCCTAGACACAAGCCTAGATGAGGTCTATTTTGCCCTACAGTGATCGAGAGCAACCTCCATCTCTCCCTCACAATTTGAATGGAAGATTGGGCTTCCCACGGTCAACACATGAGGAAGTCTGAATTTCCCATCGTAATTCGAGAATTCAGCCTCAAGTCTTAGAAACCATGTGGTTCCCCCTTCATCGCAATATGAGGCCCTTGCCAGCTAGAGTCTCAAGAGAAGTCCCACGTTCCATCTTAAAGTTCGAAATGCTACTTGGCACCCTTGATGCGACCCCAAAGTTCCCCAACATACCCGTCTCACTCCAGGGGAACACCGAAATTCCCGGCGTCTCCAGGGAAGTCCCATGTTCTGTCCTTAAGTGCGAAACGGTATTTGACACCTTGATGCGACAGCAAAAGTTCCCCGACACGCTGGATTCCCTCGAGGGGAACACCAAGGGTCCCGGCACCACTTCATCTGAGCCCCTTCTCCCCTCCTGATCGTGACAGGAGAGTCGATTTCCCTGCTTTCTCTGGAAGGGGTTCCCGGCCTTCCCGTTGCACCTCAGGATGAGGCCGGTCTCAGGAGGAAATTCGAGACTAGCCATGTGTGAGGTGCCACGTGCCGAACGACACCGATTTTCCGGTCCGCTCTTGATAAGAACCCGATGCCCGGACACCTCTTCGAAGGCAACCCTGTGGGTGAAGGCACAACACGAAGGGGCACTGACACCCCCGTGCATCATCCGGAAAAACCCGCAGGGTCTACACACAGCTCGACAAGGGGCCTGAGACTCCCGGAACAACTCAAGAGGCAACCAGAATTCCATTCCTCAGACAAGACGAGGCATGACTCTCCTGTCCCAACACTGCAGGGACCATGCAGTCGGAGTCAGAATCGGAGAGGAAGCCTGAGGTTCCTGCCTCCCCTCGAGATGAGGCCCTCTTCCATTGCGCCGAACCCAGCAGAGTCCCGAGAGGCCCTGCCAACTCCACAGCATTCCTCACCTCTCAGAGGCACCCTGGTAAGTTCCCTATACTCCCCTGCAGAAGTCGAGGGAAACGAGGGTTTCCCGCCGCCACCCGAAAAAGACCTCGAGAGTCCTTCTTCAACGCGTCTTGAGGCCCTAGTCACTTCCCATGACTCGAGAGTGATGACCAGCTCCTCCTCGCCATGCGCATGGAGACATGAGTTCCCTGGCGCCGCATGAGAGGCTCCCTGAGATCCTCGTCGTGCCTCGTGAGAAAACCCCCACGGGCACCGCAGCCTGAGGAAACACATGAGATGCCCCCGTCATCGCGAGATGAGGGCCTTCTTTTCCTGCCTGACCTGGAGAGCAATCCCGAGTCCTCTCTCCAAACTGAAGAGGAGGATCGACACCCTTGAGTCCACTCAGTGGGCTCCAAGAGATCCGTGTCGCGACTTGAGAGGAAAGCGGAGTCCTCTGCTTCCCCTCGAGGCGAGGCCTGACTCCCCGGGGGAGTCTGGAATGGAAACCCGAGATCTCTGTCTTCCCTTGAGAGGAATATTAGGTCCTGGACACACGCCTCGATGAGGTCTCTTTGGCCCTGTAGTGACTCGAGCAGAACCCCCAGCTTTCCCTCGCAACTCCAGGGGAAGATTGGGCTTCCCAGGGCCAACCCAAGAGGAAGCCTGAAATCCCCGTCGTTTTCGAGAATCCAGACGCAACTCGAGAAAAACGACGTGGTTCCAACGTCTTCACAGGATGAGGCCCTTGCCCGCTACAGCGTCTCCAGGGAAGTCACATGTTCCATCCTGAAGTGGGAAACGGTACTTGGCTCCCTTGATGTGACCCCTAAAGTTCCCTGAAACGCCGGGTTCCCTCGAGTGGAACACCTAGAGTCCCGACCCCACTTCATCTGAGCCCCATCTCCCCTCCTGATCGCGACAGGAGAGTCGATTCCCCTTCTTTGTGTGGAAGGTGTTCCCGGCCTTCCCGGCGCACCTCAGGATGATGCTGGTCTCACGAGGAAATTAGAGATGAGCCACGTGGGTGGTGCCACATGTCAAACGACCCCGATTTCCCGGTCCGCTCTTGAAATGAACCTGATGCCCGGACACCTCTTTGAAGGCAACCCTGTGGGGGAAGGCACCAAATGAAGGGGCAATGACACCCCCGTGCATCTTCTGGAAACACCTGCAGGTTCCACTCACAACTCGACAAGGGGCCTGAGACCCACTGAACGACTCGAGAGGCAAGCAGAGTTCCATTACTCAGACAAGACGAGGCCTGACTCTCCTGTCCCAACCCTGCAGGGACCCTGCGGTCAGAGTCAGAAATGGAGAGGAAGCCTGAGGTTCCTGCCTCCAATCGAGATGAGGCCCTCTTTCATTTCGTCAAACCTAGTGGAGTCCCGAGAGGCCCCTCTAACTCCTCAGTATCCCTCACCTCTCAGAGGCACCTGGGAAGTTCCCTAAGGTGCCCGGTAGAGGTCGAGGGAAACGAGTGTTTCCCGCCCCAACCCAAGAAAGACCTCGAGAGTCCTTCTTAAATGCGTCTGGAGGCCCTAGTCCCTCCCATGACTCCAGAGCAATGACGCGATCTGCCTGGCCACACGCATGGAGGCCTGACTTCTCTGGCGCCGCACGAGAGGCTCCCTGAGCTCCCCATCATATCTCGTGAGAAACCCCACACTGGCGCCGCAGCTCGAGAAAACCCATGAGACGCTCCCGTCATCACGAGAGGAGGGCCATCTTTAACTGAATGGTATGCAGATCAAGCGTGAACCTTCTGTCCAAGCTACACAGGACGCTTGACTCCCTTTAGGCCACTCATTGGGCTCCAAGAGTTGCACGTCGCGACTCGAGAGGATAGTGGAGTCCTTTGCTTCCACTCGAGATGAGGCGTGACCCACCGGGTGAGACTGGAATGCGACCCCGATATCCCTGTTGCCCCTGGAGAGGAACACTACGTCCTGGACCCAAGCCTAGATGAGGACTCTTTGCCCTGAAGTGACTCGAGAGCAACCCACAGCTCTCTCTGACAAGTTGAATGGAAGATTGGACTTCCTGGGCCAACACAAGAGGAAGCCTGAATTCCCCGTCGTAACTCGAGAATCCCGCCGCAACTCGAGAAAAACCACGTGTTTCCCTCGTGATTGCAATATGAGGCCCTTGCCCGCTAGAGCATCTCCAGAGAATTCCCACGTTCCGTCTTGAAGTGCGAAACTGTACTTGGCACCCTTGATGCGACCTCAAAAGTGCCGTGACATACCAGTCTCACTCGAGGGGACCACCGAGGTTCCCGGCACCACTTCATCAGAGCCCCTTCTCCCCTTCTGATCGCGACCGGTGGGTCGATTCCCCTGCTTTGTCTGCAAGGGTTCCCTACCTTCCCGGCGAACCTCAGGATGAGGCCGGTCTACCGAGGAAATTCGAGACGTAGCCTCGTGGGTGGTACCACATGCTGAAAGACCCCAATTTTCTGGTACGCTCTTGAAAAGAACCCGATGCCCGGACACCTCTTTGAAGGCAACCCTGTGGATGAAGGCACAACACGAAGGGGCACTGACACCCCTGTGCATCATCCGGAAAAACCTGTAGGTTCCACACACAGCTCAACAAGTGGCCTGTCACTCCGTGAACAACTCGAAAGGCAAGCGGAGATCCATTCCTCCACGGAAGACGAGGCGTGACTCTCTTGTCCGTACTCGGCAGGTACTCTGCGACCCGAGTCAGAAATGGAGAGGACCCCTGAGGTTCCTGCCTCCATTCGAGATGAGGCCCTCTTCGATTGCACCAAACCCAGTTGAGTAAGGAAAGGCCCCTCCCAAATCCACAGTGTCCCTGACTTCTCAGAGGCACCCTGAGAAGTTGCCTGAGGTCACAGACACAAGTCGAGGGAACCCAGGGTTCCCTGCCGCAACCCGAGAAAGACCTCGAGAGTCCTTCTTCAATGCGTCTTGAGGCCCGATTCGCCTACTATGACTCGAGAGCAATAACGCACTCCCCTTCACCACACGCACGGAGACCTGACGTCCCTAGCACCACACGAGAGGCTCTCTGAGCTCCCCGTCATACCTCGTGAGAAATCTGATACTGGCGCCGCAGCTGGAGAAAACCCACGAGACGCCCCCGTCATCGTGAGATGAGGGCCTTTTTTCCTGCATGGCCAGGAAAACAATCACGAGTCATCTCTCCAAACTCCATAGGAGGCTTCACTCCCTTTACGCCACGCAGTGGGCTCCAAGAGATACCCATCGCGACTCGACAGGAGAGCGGAGTCCTTTTTTTCCCCTCAAGACGAGGCCTGACTCTCCGGGTGAGTCGAGAATGCAACCCTGAGATCCCTGTCGGCCCAGTAGTGGAACACTAGGTCCTGGACACAAGCGTAGATGAGGTCTATTTTGCCCTGCAGTGACTGGAGAGCAATCCCCAGTTCTAACTTGCAACTCGAATGGAATACTGAATTTTCCTGATGCCACACAAGAGGCTCCCTGAAATCCCTGTGGTACTTCATGAGACACCCCACACTGGTGCCGCAGCTCGAGAAAACCCACGAGACGCCACCGTCATCTCGAGATGAGGGCCTTCTTTTCCTGCATGGCCTGGAGTCCAATCCCGAGTCCTCTCTCCAAACTCCACAGGAGGCTTGACTCCCTTTAGTACACACATTGGGCTCCAAGAGATACCCATCGCGACTCGAGACGAGAGCGGAATTCTTTGCTTACCCTCGAGGTGAGAACTGACTCCCCGGATGAGTCTGGAATGCAAACCCGAGATCCCTGTCGCCCCTGGAGAGCAACGTTAGATCCTGGACACAAGCCTAGATTAGGTCTCTTTTGCCCTGCAGTGACTCTAGCGCAATCCCCAGCTCCCCCTCGCAACCCGAATGGAAGATTGGATTTCAAGGCCAACAAGAGGAAGCCTAAATTCCCGGTCATAACTCGAGAATCCCGCCGCAACTCGAGCAAAACCACGTGGTTCTCCCGTCATCGCAAGATGAGGCCCTTGCCCGCTACAGCGTTTCAAAAGATGTCCCAGGTTCCGTCTTGAAATGCGAAACGGTACTTGGCACCCTTGATGCGACCCCAAAAGTCCCCCAACACGCCGGTCTCACTCAAGGGGAACACCGAGGTTCCCGGCACCACTTCATTTAAGCCCCTTCTCCCCTCCTGATCGTGACCGGTGGGTCGATTCCCCTGCTTTGTCTGCAAGGGGGCCCCACCTTCCCTGCACAACTCAGGATGAGGCCGGTCTCATGGGGAAATTCGATACGTAGCTTTGTGGGTGGTGCCACTTGCTGAAAGACTCCAATTTCCCGGTCCGCTCTTGATAAGAATCTGATGCTCGGACACCTCTTGGAAGGCAGCCTTGAGTATGAAGGTACAACACGAAGGGGCACTAACACACCTGTGCATCATCCGGAAAAAAGGGCAGGTTACATACACAGCTCGACAAGTGGCCTGTCACCTCGAGAACAATTCGAGAGGCAAGAGGAGTCCCATCCTCCAGAAAAGACGAGGCCTGGCTCTCCTGTACCAACATGCAGGGACCTTGCGATCTGAGTCAGAAATGGAGAGGAACACTGAGGTTCCTGCTTCAACTCGAGATGAGTCCCTCTTACATTCCACCAAATGCAGAGGAGTCTCGAGAGGCCCCTCCAAACTGCACAGTATCCCTGACTTCTCAGAGGCACTCTGAGAAGCTCCCTGAGGTCGCAGGCACAAGTCAAGGGAACCCTGGGTTTTATGCAGTGACCCGAGAAAGACCTCGAGAGTCCTTCTTCAACCCGTCTTGAGGCCCGATTACCCTACCATGACTCGAGAGCAATGACGAGCTCCCCCTAGCCATCTCATGGGGACCTGACTTCCCTGGCGCCACACGAGAGGCTCCCTGAGCTCCCTCTCGTACCTCGTCAGAAACCCGGCACTAGCGCGACAGTCTAGAAAACCCACAAGACGCCGCCATCATCGCGAGATGAGGGCCTTCTTTTCCTGCATGGCCTGGAGAGGAATCCCGAGTCCTCTATCCAAACAGCACAGGAGGCTTGACTCCCTTTAGGGCACACAGTGGGCTCCAAGAGATACCCATCGCGACTCAAAAGGACAGCGGAGTTCTTTGCTTCCCCTAGAGACGAGGCCTGATTTTCCGGGTGAGTCTGGTATGCAAGCCCGAGATCACTGTCGCCCCTAGGGATGAACATTAAGTCCTGGACACAAGCCTAGATGAGGTCTATTTTGCCCTGCAGTGACTCGAGGGCAATCCCCAGCTCTCCCTTGAAACTCGAATGGAAGATAGGACTTCCCTGGGCCAACACATGAGGAAGACTGTATTCCCCGTCGAAACTCGAGAATCCCGCCACAACTCGAGAAACGCCACGTGGTTCCCCCGTCATCGCAAGATGAGGCCCTTGCCCCCTACAGCATCTCAAGAGAAGTCCCACGTTCCGTCTTGAAGTGCGAAACGGTATTGGCACCCTTGATGCGACCTCAAAAGTTCCTCGACACACTGGTCTGACTCGAGGAGAACACCGAGGTTCCCGGCACCACTACATCTGGGCCCCTTCTCCCCTCCTGATCGCGACAGGAGGGTCGATTCCCCTGTTTTGTCTTGAAGGGGTTCCCGCCTTTCCCGGTGCATCTCAGGATGAGGCCGGTCTCACGAGGATATTCGAGACATAGCCTCGTGGATGGTGACACATGCCGAAAGACCCCGATTTCCCGGTTCGCTCTTGATAAGATCCCAATGCCCGGACACCTCTTTGAAGATAACCCTTTTGATGAAGGCACAACACGAAGGGGCACTGACACCCCCGGGTATCGTCCGGAGAAACCCGCAGGTACCACACACAGCTCGAGAAGTGACCTGTCACCCCGTGAACAACTGGAGAGGCAAGCAGAGTTCCATTCCTCCACACAAGACGAGGCCTGACTCTCCTGTTCGAACTCTGCAGCGAAACTGCGATCCGAGTCAGATCTGGCCCAGGGGAAGTCAGGAGAGGAAACATGAGTTTCCTGCCTCCACTCGAGATGAGGCCCTCTTCCATTGCACCGAACCCAGTGGAGTCCCGAGAGGCCCCTCCCAACTGCACAGTATCCCTGACTTCTCAGAGGCACCCTTAGACCTTCCTGAGATCACCGGCACAAGTCGAGGGAACCAAGGGTTTCCTGCCCCAACCCGTAAAAGACCTCGAGAGTCCTTCTTCAACGCGTCTTGAGGTGCGATTCCCCTACCATGACTCGAGAGCAATGACGCGCTCCCCCTAGCCACGCGCATAGAAACCTGACTTCCCTGGCACCACAGGAGAGGCTCCCTGAGCTCCCCATTATACCTCGTGAGCAACACCACACTGGAGCCGCAGCTCGAGAATACCCACGAGACGCCCCAGTCCTCACGAGATGAGGGCCTTCTTTTGCTGTATGGCCTGGAGAGCAATCCTGAGTCCTCTCTCCAAACTCCACAGGAGGCTTGACTCATTTTAGGCCACACAGTGAGCTCCAAGATATACCCGTCGCGACTTGACAGGAGAGCGGTGTCCTTGGCTTCCCCTCGAGACGAGGCCTGATTCCCCGGGTGAGTCGAGAATGCAATGCCGAGATCGCTGTCGCCCCAGCAGAGGAACATTAGGTCCTGGACACAAGACTAGATGAGGTCTATTTGGCCCTGCAGTGTCTCGAGAGCAATCCCCAGTTCTAACTCGCAATTCGAATGAAAACTGGACTTCCCTGGGCCAGTTGAAGAGGAAGCCTGAATTCCCCGTCGTAACTCGAGAATCCCGCTGCAACTCAAGAAAAACCACGTGGTTCCCCCGTCATCGAAAGTTGAGGCCCTTGCCGCTACAGCGTCTCAAGAGAAGTCCCACGTTCCGTACTGAAGAGCGAAAAGTTACTTGGAACCCTTGATGCGACCCCAAAAGTTCCCCGACATACCAGTCTCACTTGAGGAGAACACCGAGGTTCCCGGCACCACTTCATCTGAGACTCTTCTCCCCTCTTGATCGCGACAGGAGGTTCGATTCCCCTGCTTTGTCTGGAAGGCATTCCCGACCTTCCTGGCGCACATCAAGATGAGGCCAGTCTCACGAGGAAATTTGAGACATAGCCTCGTGGGTGGTGCGGCATGCCAAAAGACCCCGATTCCCTGGTCCGCTCTTGATAAGAACCCGATGGCAGAACCCAACTCGAAGGCAATCCTGTGGATCAAGGCATAACACGAAGGGGCAGTGACACCCCAGTGCATCGTCCAGAAAAACCCGCAAGTTCCACATACAAATCGACAAGTGGCCTGTCACCCCATGAACAACGCGAGAGTCAAGCGGAGTTCCATTCCTCCACACAAGACGAGGCCTGACTCTCCTGTCCCAACTCTGCAGGGACTCTGCGATCCGAGTCAGATCCGGTGCATTCGAAGCCAGGAGAGGAACCCTGAGGTTCCTGCCTCAACTTGTCATGAGGCCCTCTTCCATTGCACCAAACCCAGTGGAGTTCCGAGAGGCCCCTCCCAACTCCACAGTGACCCTGACTTCTCAGAGGCACGCTGAGAAGCTTCCTGAGGTCACTGGCACAAGTCGATGGAACCCAGGGTTTCCTGCTGCAACCCAGGAAAGACCTCGAGAGTCCTTCTTTAACACGTTTTCAGGCCCAATTCCCCTACCATGACTCGAGAACAATGACGGGCTCCCTCTCACCACGTGCATAGAGACCTGACTGCCCTGGCACCACGTGAGAGGCTCACTCAGCTCCCAGTCTTACTTCGTGAGAAACCCCACACTAGCGCCACAGCTCGAGAAAACCTACGAAACGCCCCAGTCATTGGGAGATGAGGGCCTTCATTTCATGCATTCCCTGGAGAGCAATCCCGTGTCCTCCCTCCAAACACCAGAGGAGGTTTGACTCCCTTTAAGCCACTCAGTGGGCTCCAAGACATATCCGTCCAACTCGAGAGGAGAGCAGAGTCCTTTGCTTCCCCTCGAGACGAGGCCTGACTCCAAGTTGAGTCTGGAATGCAACCCCGAGATTTCTGTCGAGCCTTGACATGAACATTAGGTCCTGCACACAAGCCTTGGTGGGGTCTCTTTTGCCTTCAGTGACTAGAGCGCACCTCCAGCTCTTCCTCGAATCTCGAATGGAAGATAAGACTTTTGTGGGCCAACACAAGAGGAAGCATGAATTCCCTGTGGTAACTCAAATATCCCACCGCAACTCGAGAAAAACCAAGTGGTTCCGCAGTCATTCCAAGATGAGCCCCATGCCCGCTGGAGCCCCCCAAGAGAAGTCCAACGTTCCATTTTGAAGAGCGAAACTGTACTTGGAACGCTTTATGCGACCCCAAAAGTTACCCGAAATACCTGTCTCACTTGAGGGAAACAACGAGGTTCCCAGCAGCACTTCATCTGAGCCACTTCTCCCCTAATGATCGCCACAGGAGGGTCAATTCCTCTGCTTTGTCTGGAAGAGTTTAATGACCTTCGCGGCACACTTCAGGATGAGGCCGGTTTCATGAGGTAATTCGAGACAACCCACGTGGGTGGTGCCAAATGCTGAACGACCCCGATATCCCGGTCCGCTCTTCATAAGAACCCGATGCCCGGACACCTCTTCGAAGGCAACCCTGTGGATGAAGACACAAAACGAAGGGTCACTGACACCCCCGTGCATCGTCTGGAAAAACCTGCAGATTCCACACACAGTTTGACAAGGGGCCTGAAACCCCATGAACAACTCGAGAGGCAAGCGGAGTTCCATTCCTCAGAAAAGACGTAGCCTGACTCTCCTGTCCCAACTCTGCAGGGACCCTGATGTCGGAGTCCGAAACAGAGAGGAAGTCTGAGGTTCCTGCCTCCCCTCGAGATGAGCCCCTATTCCATTGCAACAAACCCAGCGGAGTCCCGAGAGGCACCGCCAACTCCACAGTATCCCTCAACTCTCAGAGACACCTTGGGAAGTTCCCTAAGGTCCCTGGCAGAAGTCGAGGGAAATGACTTTTTCCCGCCACAACCCGAGAAAGACTTCGAGAGTCCCTCTTCAACGCGTCTTGAGGCCCTAGTCCCCTCCCATTACTCGAGAGCCACAACGCGTTCCTCCTCGCTACGCGCAGGGAGACCTGACTTCCCTGGCGCCGCACGAGAGGCCCCCGGAGATCCTCGCGTGCCTCGCGAGAAAACCCCCACGGGCGCCGCAGCTCGAGGAAACCCCTGAGACGCCCCCGTCCTCGCGAGGTGAAGGGCCTTCTTTTCCTGCATGGCCTGGAGAACAATCCCGAGCCCTCTCTCCAAAATGAAGAGGAGGCTTGACTCCATTGACGCCACTAGGGGGCTCTAAGATATCCGCGTCGCGACTCGGGAGGACAGAGGAGTCCTTTTCTTCCCCTCGAGACGAGGCCTGACACCCAGGGGGATACTGGAATGCAACCCCGAGATCCCTGCCTTCCCTGGAGCGGAACATTAGGTCCTGGACACAAGCCTAGATGAGGTCTCTTTGGCCCTGCAGTGACTCGAGCGAAACCCCCAGCTTTCCCTCGCCAATCGAATGGAAGACTGGGCTTCCCAGTGCCAACAGAGGAGGAAGCCTGTAATCCCCATCGTCACTCGAGAATCCCGCCTCAACTCGAGAAAAAACACGTGGTTCCAACGTCTTCGCAAGATGAGGCCCTTGCCCACTACAGCGTCTCAGGGGAAGTCCCATGTTCCGCCCTGAAGCGCGAAACAGTAACTGACACCCTTCGTGCAACCCCCAAAAGCTCCCCGAAACGCCGGGTACCCTCGAGGGAACACCGGGGTCCCGGCACAGCTACATCTGAGCCCCTTCTCCCCTCCTGATCACGACAGGAGAGGCGATTCCCCTGCGTGGTCTGGAAGGTGTTCCCGGCCTTCCCGGCGCACCTCAGGATGAGGCCGGTCTCACGAGGAAATTCGAGATGAGCCACGTGGGTGGGGCCACATGCCGAACGCCCCCGATTCCCCGGTCCGCTCTTGAGAAGGACCCGAGGCCCGGACCCCTCTTCGAAGGCAACCCTGTGGGTGAAGGCACAACACGAAGGGGCACTGCCAACCCCGGGCATCGTCCGCAAAGACCCGCGGGTTCCACACACAGCTCGACAAGGGGCCTGAGACCCCCTGAGCAACTGGAGAGACCAGCGGGGTTCCCTTCCTCAGACAAGACGAGGCCTGACTCTCCTGTCCCAACTCTGCAGGGACCCTGCGGTCGGAGTCCGAAACGGAGAGGAAGCCTGAGGTTCCTGCCTCCCCTCGAGGTGAGGCCCTCTTCCGTTGCGCCAGACCCAGCGGAGTCCCGAGGGGCCCCGCCACCTCCACAGGATCCCTCGCCTCTCAGAGGCACCCTGGGAAGTTCCCTAAGGTCCCCGGCAGAAGGCGAGGGAAACGAGGGTTTCCCGCCGCCCCCCGAGAAAGACCTCGAGAGTCCTTCTTCAACGCGTCTCGAGGCCCTAGTCCCCTCCCGTGACTCGAGAGCCAGGACGCGCTCCCACTCGCCACGCGCATGGAGACCTGACTTCCCTGGCGCCGCACGAGAGGCTCCCTGATATCCTCGTCGTGCCTCGGGAGAAAACCCCCACGTGCGCCGCAGCTCGAGGAAAACCCTGAGAAGCCCCCGTCTTCGCAAGCTGAGGGCCTTCTTTTCCTGCATGTCCTGGAGAGCAATCCCGGGTCCTCTCTCCAAACGGAAGAGGAGGCTGGACTCCCTTGAGGCCGCTCAGGGGGCTCCAAGAGACCCGCGTCGCGACTCGAGAGGAGAGCGGAGTCCTTGGCTTCCCCTCGAGACGAGGCCTGACTCCCCGGGGGAGCCTGGAATGCAACCCCGAGATCCCTGCCTTCCCTGGAGAGGAATATTAGGTCCCGGACACACGCCTAGGTGAGGTCTCTTCAGCCCTGCAGTGACCTGAGCGCAAACCCCTGCTTTCCCTCGCAACCTGAGGGGAAGATTGGGCTTCCCAGGGCCAACCCAAGAGGAAGCTGAGATCCCCGTCGTAACTCGAGAATGCTGCCGCAACTCGAGAAAAACCACGTGGTTCCCACCTCTTGGCAAGATGAGGCCCTTGCCCGCGACGGCGTCTCAAGGGAAGTCCCCTGTTCCGCCCTGAAGGGCGAAACGGTCCCTGACAGCCTTCCTGAGACCCCCAAAAGTCCCCCGACACGCCGGGTTCCCTCGAGGGGAACACCGAGGGTCCCGGCACCACTTCCTCTGAGCCCCTTCTCCCCTCCTGATCGCGACAGGAGAGTCGATTCCCCCGCATGGTCTGGAAGGGGTTCCCGGCCTTCCCGGCGCACCTCAGCATGAGGCCGGTCTCACGAAGAAATTCGAGACGAGCCACGTGGGTGGTGCCACATGCCGAACGCCCCCGATTCCCCGGTCCGCTCTTGAGAAGGACCCGAGGCCCGGACCCCTCTTCGAAGGCAACCCTGTGGGTGAAAGCACAACACGAAGGGGCACTGCCACCCCCGTGCATCGTCCGCAACGACCCTCGGGTTCCACACACAGCTCGACGAGGGGCCTGAGACCCCCTGAGCAACTCGAGAGGCCAGCGGGGTTCCCTTCCTCAGACAAGACGAGGCCTGACTCTCCTGTCCCAAATCTGCAGGGACCCTGCGGTCGGAGTCCGAAATGGAGAGGAATCCTGAGGTTCCTGTCTCCCCTCGAGGTGAGGCCCTCTTCCATTGCACCAAACCCAGATGAGTCGCGAGAGGCCCCTCCCAACTCCACAGTATCCCTGAATTCTCAGAGGCACCTTGAGAATCTACCTGAGGTCACCGGCTCAAGTCCAGGGAACCCAGGGTTTCCTGCTGCGACTCGAGAAAGACCTTGAGAGTCCTTCGGCGCGTCTTGAGGCCCGATTCCCCTACCATGACTCGAGAGCAAAGACCCGCTCCCCATGGCCATGCGCATGGAGACCTGAATCCCCTGACTCCTGAAGAGAGTCTCCCTGAGCTCCCCGTCGTACCTCTTCGGAAACCCCATTCAGGCACCGCAGCTCGAGAAAACCCACGATACGCCTCCGTCATCACGAGGTGAGGGACTTGTTTCCTGCCTGGCATGGAGAGCAAAACCGAGTCCTCTCTCCAGACTCCACAGGAGGCTTGACTCTCTTTAGGCCTCTCAGTTGGCTCCAAGAGATACCTGTCAGGACCTGAAGGGAGAGCAGAGTCCTTTGCTTCCCCTCGAGACGAGGCCTGACTCCCCGTGTGAGTCTGGAATGCAACCCCGAGTTCCTGTCACACCTGGAGAGGAAAACTCTGTCCTGGACACAAGCCTAGATGAGGTCTATTTTGCACTGCAGTTACTAGAGCGCAATCGCCAGCTCTCCCTCGCAAATCGAATTGAAGATTGGACTTCCCTGGGCCAATACAATTGGAAGCCTGAATTCGACATCGTAACTCGAGAATCCCACCGAAACTCAAGAAAATCCACGTGATTCCCCCATCAGCGCTAGATGAGGCCCTTGCCCGCTACAGCGACTCAAGAGAAGTCCCACTTTCTGTCTTGAAGTGCGAAACGGTACTTGGCACCCTTGATGCAATCTCAAAATTCCCCGACATACCGGTCTCACTCGAAAGGAACACGGAGGTTCCCGGAACCACTTCATTTGAGCTCCTTCTCCCCTCGTGATCGTGACAGGAGTGTCGATTCCCCTGCTATGTCTTGAAGGGGTTCCCGACCTTTCCAGCGCGCCTTAGGATGAGGCAGGTCTCACGAGGAAATTCGAGACATAGCCTCGTGGGTGGTGCCACAAGCCGAAAGTCCCCGATTTCCCGGTCTGCTCTTGATAAGAACGTGATGCCCTGACACCTTTACGAAGGAAAACCTGTGGATGAAAGCACAACACGAAGGGGCACTGACACCGTGCATCGTCCAGAAAAACCCGCAGGTTACAAACACAGTTCAACAAGTGGTCTGTCACCCTGTGAACAACTCGACAGGCAAGTGGAGTTCCATTCCTCCACACAAGACGAGACCTGATTTTCTGTACCAACTCTGCAGTGAAACTGCGATCCGAGTCAGTACCAGCGACAGGAAACCCAGGAGAGGAAACATGAGGTTCCTGCCTCCACTCGAGATGAGGCTCTCATCCATTGCACCAAACCCAGTGGAGTCCAGAGAGGCCCCTCCCAACTCCACAGTACCCCTGACTTCTCAGAGGCACCCGGAGAAGCTCCATGAGGTCACCGGCACATGTCGAGGGAACCCAGGGTTTCCTGCCACAATGGGAAAAAGACCTCGAGAGTCCTACTTCAACGTGTCTTGAAGCCCGAATCTGCTTCCATGACTCTATAGAAATGACACGCACCCCCTCGCCACGCACATGGAGACCTGACTTCCCTGGCGCCATAAGAGAGGCTCCCTGAGCTCCCTGTCGTACCTCGTGAGAAACCCCACACTGACGCCGCAGCTTGAGAAAACTCACCATACGCCCCTGTCATCGCGAGATGAGGGCCTTCTTTTCCTGCATGGCCTGGAGAGGAATCCCGAATCCTCTTTCCAAACTCCACAGGAGGCTTGACTCCCTTTAGGCCACTTAGTGGGCTCCAAGAGATACCCGTCGCGACTCGAGAGGAGAATTGAGTCCTTTGCTTCCCCTCGAGACAAGGCCTGACTCACCAGGTGGGTCTGGAATGCAACCCCGAGATCCCTGTCTCCCCTGGAGAGGAACATTAGGTCCTGGAAACAAGCCTAGATGAGGTCTCTTTTGCCCTTCTGTAACTCGAGAGCAATCCCCCGCTCTCCCTGACAACTCGAATGGAAGATTGGACTTCCCTGGGCCAACACAAGAGGAAGCCTGAATTCCCCTTCGTAACTCGAGAATCCCGCCGCAACTCGAGAAAAAGCACTTGGTTCCCTCGTCATCACAAGATGAGGCCCTTGCCCGCTACAGCTTCTCAAGAAAAGTCCCACGTTCCGTCTTGAAGTGCAAAACGATACTTGACACCCTTGATGTGACCCCAAAAGTTCCCCGAAATATCGGTCTCACTCGAGGTGAACACCGAGGTTCCCGGCACCAGTTTATCTGAGCCCCTTCTCCCCTCCTGTTCGTGATAGGAGGGTCACTTCCCCTGCTTTGTTTGTAAGGGGTTCCCGACCTTCACGGGGCACTTCAGGATGAGGCCAGTCTCACGAGGAAATTCGAGACGTAGCTCGCGGGTGGCACCACATGCCAAAAGACTATGATTTCCCGGTACGCTCTTGATAAGAACCCGATGCCTGGACACCTCTTCGAAGGCAACCCTGTGGATGAAGGCACAACACAAAGGGGCACTGACACCCTCGTGCATCGTCCGGAAAAACCCACAGGTTCCACATACAGCTCAACAAGTGGCTTATCACCCCTGAAGAACTCGAGAGGCAAGTGGGGTTTCATTCCTCTACACAAGACGATGCCTGACTCTCCTGTCCCAACTCTGCAGGGACTTTGCGATCCGAATCAGACCAGCGCCAGTGAAGTCACGAGAGGAACGCTGAGGTTCCTGCCTCCACTCGAGATTAGGACCTCTTCCATTGCACGAAACCCAGTGGAGTCCCGAGAGACGCGTCCCAGCTCCACAGTATCCCTGACTTCTCAGAGGCACCCTGAGAAGCTCCCTGAGGTCACCAGCACAATTCGAGTGAACCCAGGGTTTACTGCCGCCACCATAGAAAGAACTCAAGAGTCCTTCTTCAACGCATTTTGAGGCCTGATTCCCCTACCATGACTCGAGGGCAATGACACGCTCCCTCTGCTACACTCATGAAGCCCTGACTTCCCTGGCGCCACACGAGAGGCTCCCTGAGCTCCCCGTCATACCTCGTGAGAAACCAAACACTGGCGCCACAGATAGAGAAAACCCACGAGACGCCCCCATTTTCGCGACATGACGGCCTTCTTTTCTAGCATGGCCTGGAGAGCAATCCCGAGTCCTCTCTCCAAACTCCACAGTAGGCTTGACTCCCTTTTGGTCACTCAGTGGACTCCAAGACATACCCGTCGCGACTCGAGAGGAGAGCAGAGTCTTTTCCTTCCCCTCGAGGCGAGGCCTGACTCCTCGGGTGCGTCTGATATGTGAACCGGAGATCCCTGTCGCCCCTGGAGAGAAACATTAGGTCCTGGACACAAGCCTAGATGAGGTCTCTTTTTTCCTGCAGTGACTCGAGAGCAATCCCCAACTCTCCCTCGCAACTCGAATGGAAGACTGGACTTCCCTGGGCCAACAGAAGAGGAAGCCTGAATTTCCCATTGTAACTCAAGAATCCCGCCACAACTCGAGAAAAACCACGTCGTTCCCTCTTCATCGCAAGATGCGGCCATTGCCGCTACAGCGTCTCAAAAGAAGTCTTACGTTCCATCTTGAAGTGCGATACGGTACTTGGCACCTTTGATGCGACCCCAAAAGTTCCCCAACACACTGGTCTCACTGGAGGGGAACACCGAGGTTCCCGGCATCACCTCATCTGTGCCCCTTCTCCCCTCCTGATCGAGACAGGAGGGTCGATTCCCCTGCTTTGTCTGCAAGGGGTTCCGACCTTCCCGGCGCACCTCAGGATGAGGCCGGTCTCACTAGGAAATTCGAGACGTAGCCTGGTGGGTGGTGCCACATGCGGAAAGACCCCGATTTCCCGGTCCGCTCTTAATAAGAACCCGATGCCAGGACACCTCTTCGAAAGCAAACCTGTGGATGAATGCACAACACGAAGGGGTACTGACATCCCCACGCATAGTACGGAAAAACACGCAGATTCCAAACACAGATCGACAAGTGTCCTGTCATCCCTTGAAGAACTAGAGAGGCATGCGGAGTTCCGTTCCTCCACACAAGAGAAGGCCTGACTCTCCTTTCCCAACTCTGCAGGGACCGTGCGATCGGAGTCAGAAATGTAGATGAAACCTGACGTTCCTGCATCAACTCGAAATGAGGCCCTCTTCCATTGCGCCATACCCAGTGGAGTCCCGAGAGGCCCCTCCCAACTCCACAGTATCCCTGATTCTCAGAGGCACCCTCAGAAGCTCTCTGCGGTCACTGGCACAAGTCGAGTGAACCCAGGGTTTCCTGCTGCATTCTGAGAAAGACCTTGAGAGTCCTTCTTTACCGCGTCTTGAGGCCCGATACCCTACGATGACTGGAGAGCAATGACGCATTCCCCTCGCCACGCCCATTGAAACCTAACTTCCCTGGCGCCACACGAGAGGCTCCCTGCGCTCCCCGTCCTACCTCATGAAAACCCCACACTGGCACCGCCGCTCGAGAAAACTCACGAGACGCCCCCATCATCGTAAGATGAGGGCCTTCTTTTCCTACATGACCTAGAGAGCAATCCCGAGTCCACTCTCCAAACTCCACTGGAGGCCTGACTCCCTTTAGGCCACTCAGTAGCCTCCAAGAGATACACGTCGCTACTCTAGAGGAGAGCCGAGTCCGTTGCTTCCCCTCGAGCCGAGGCCTGACTACTTGGGTGAGTCTGGAATGGGATCCCGAGATCCGTGTTGCCCCTGTAGAGGAAAACTCGGTCCTGGACACAAGCCTAAATGAGGTCTTTTTTGTCCTGCATTGACTCAAGTGCAATCCCCAGCTCTCCCTCGCAACTCGAATGGATGATTGGACTTCCCTGGGCCAACACAAGAGGAAGCCTGTATTCCCCATTGTAATTCGAGAATCCCGCGGCAACTGGAGAAAAACAACGTGGCTCCTCCGTCATCGAAATATGAGGCCCCTGTCAGCTATAGCGTCTCCAGGGAAGTCCCATGTTCCGTCTTGAAGTGTGAAACGGTACTTGGCACCCTTGATGCGACCCCCAAATTTCCCTGACACCCCGGTCTCACTCGAGGAGAACATGGAGGTTCCCAGCACCGCTTCAGCTGAGCCTCTTCTCCCCTCCTGATGGCGACAGGAGGGTCGATTCCCCTGCTTTGTCTGGAAGGGGTTCCCAGACTTCCCGGCGAACCTCAGGATGAGGCCAGTCTCACGAGGGAAGTCGAGACGTAGCCTCGTGGGTTGTGCCAAATGCCGAAAGACCCCGATTTCCTGGTCCGCTATTGATAAGATCCCGATGCCCGGTCACCTCTTCGAAGGTAACCCTGTGGATGAAGGCACAACACGAAGGGGCACTGACACCCCTGTGCATCGTCCCCCAAAACCGCAGGTTCCACATACAACTCGACAGGTGGCCTGTCATCCCGTGAACAACTCGAGAGGCAAGCGGAGTTCCATTACTCCACACAAGACGAGGTCTGACTCTCCTGTCCCAACTCTGCAGGGACCCTGCTATCCGAGTCAGAAATGGAGAGGAACCCTGACGTTACTGCCTCAATCCGAGATTAGGTCCTCTTCAATTGCACCAGTCCCTGTGATGTCCCGAGAAGCCCCTCTCAACTCCACAGTATCCCTGACTTCTCAGAGGAACCCCGCTAAGCTCCCTGAGGTCATGGGCACAAGTCGAGGGAACCCAGGGTTTCCTGCCACACCCCGAGAAAGACCTCGAGAGTTCTTCTTCGAAGCATCTTGAGGCTTGATTCCCCTACCATGACTCGAGAGCAATGAGGCGCTCCCCCACGCCACGTCCATGGAGACCTGACTTCCGTGGCACCACAGGAGTCTCCCTGAGCTCCCCGTCCTATCTCGTGAGAAACCCCAACCAGGCACTGCACCTTGAGAAAACCCACGAGACGCCCCCGTCATCGCGAGATGAGGGCCTTCTTTTCCTGCATGGCCTAGAGAGCAATCCCGAGTCCTCTCTCCAAACTCCACAGGAGGCTTAACTCCATTTAGGCCACTCTTGGGCTCCAAGGGATACCCGTCGCGACTCGAGAGGAGAGTGGAGTCCATTCATTCCCTTGGAGACGAGGCCTGACTCCCCAGGTGAGTCTGGAATGCAACCCCGAGATCCCTGTCGCCCCTGGAGAGAAAAACTCGGTCCTGGACACAAACCTAGATGAGCTCTATTTTGCCCTGCAGTGACTCGAGAGCAATCTCCAGCTCTCACTTGCAACTCGAATGGAAGATTGGACTTCCCTGGGCCAACACAAGAGGAAACCTGTATTCCCCATCGTAACTCAAGAATCCTGCCGCAACTCGAGAAAAAACACGTGGGTCCCCCGTCAGTGCTAGATGAGGCCCTTGCCCACTACAGCATCTCAAGAGAAGTCCCAGGTTCCGTCTTGAAGTGCGAAACGGTACTTGGCACCCTTGATGCAACCAGAAAAGTTACCCGACTTTCACTCAAGGAGAGCACCGAGGTTCCCGGCACTACTTCATCTGAGCCCTTTCTCTCCTCCTGATCCCGAAAGTAGGGTCGATTCCCCTGCTTTGTTTGGAAAGGGTTCCCGGACTTTCCTGCGCGCCTCAGGATGAGGCCGGTCTCACGAGAAAATTCGAGACGTAGCCTAGTGGGTGGTGCAACATGCTGAAAGACCCCAATTTCCCGGTCCGCACTTGAGGAGAACACGATACCCGGACACCTCTTCGAAGGCAACCTTGTGGATGAAGCCACAACAGGAAGGAGCACTGACGCCCCCGTGCATCTCCGAAAAACCCGCAGGTTCCACACACATCACGAAAAGTGGTGTTATCCTTGAACAACTTGAGATGTAAGCGGAGTTCCATTCCTCCGCAGAACACGAGACCTGACACTCCTGAGCAAACTCAACAGGGACCCTGCGATCTGAGTCACATCCGGCCTCCAGGAAGTCAGGAGCAGAACCCTGAGGTTCCTGCCTCAACTCGAGATGAGGCCCACTTCCATTGCACCAAACCCAAAGGAGTCCCGAGAGGCCTCTCCCAAATCCACAGTATCCCTGACTTCTCAGAGGCACCCTGAGACGCTCCCTGAGGTCACCGGCACAAGTCCAGGGAACCCAGGGTTTCCTGCCGCAACCCTAGAAAGACATCGAGAGTTCTTTTTCAACCCGTCATGAGGCCCGATTCCCCTACCCTGACTTGAGAGCAATGACGCGCTCCCCCTTGCCCCGCCCATGGAGACCTGACTTCCCTGTTGCCACACGAGAGGCTACCTGAACTCCCCGTCGTACCTCGTGAGAAACCCCACACTGGCGCCGCAGCTCGAGAAAACCCACGAGACGCCCCCGTCATCTCGAGATGTGGGCCTTCTTTTCCTGCATGGCCTGGAGAGCAATCCCGAGTCCTCTCTCCAAACTGAAGAGGAGGGTTGACTCCCTTTAGACCACTCAGTGGGCTCCAAGAGATACGCGTCGCAACTCGAGAGGATAGCCGAGTCCTTTGCTTCCCCTCGAGACGAGGCCTAACTCCCCGGGTGAGTCTGTAATGCAAACCCGAGATCCCTGTCGCCCTTGGAGAGGATCACTGGGTCCTGAACACAAGGCTAGATGAGGTCGCTTTTGCCCTGCAGTAACTCGAGAGCACTCCCCAGCTTTCCCTCGCAACGCAAATGGAAGATGGACCTCCCTGGGCCAACACAAGAGGAAGCCTGAATTCCCAGTAGTAATTCGAGAATTCCGCCTCAACTTGAGAAAAACCACGTGGTTCCCCCGTCATTGCAAGATGAGGCCCTTGCCCGCTCCAGCGTCTCAAGAGTAGTCCCACGTTCTGTCTTCAAGTGCGAAATGATATTTGGCACCCTTAATGCTACCCCAAAAGTTCCCCGACATACGGGTCGCACTAGAGGGGAACACTGAGGTTCCTGGCACCACTTCATCTGAGCCCCTTCTCCCCTCCTGATCGCGAAAGGAGGGTCAATTCCCCTGCTTTGTCTGCAAGGGGTTCCCGACCTTCTCCACGCACCTCAGATGAGGCTGTCTCACGAGGAAATTCGAGACGTAGCCTCGATGGTGGTGCCACATGCCGAAAGACCGCGATTTCCCGATCCGCTCTTGATAAGAACGCGATGCCCAGACACCTATTCGAAGATAGTGTGGATGAAGGCACAACACGAAGGGGCACTGACACCCCCGTGCATCGTCTGGAAAAGACTGCAGGTTACTCATACAGCTCAACAAGTGCCTGTCACCCAGTGAACAACTCGAGAGGCAAGCGGAGGTCCATTCCTGCACACAAGACAAGGCCTGACTCACCTCTCCCAACTATGCAGGGGGCTGCGATCGGAATCAGAAATGGAGAGGAACCCTGAGGTTCCTGCCTCCCCTCGAGATGAGGCCCCCTTCCATTTCACCAAACCCAGTGGAGTCCCGAGAGGTCTTTCCCAACTCCACAGTATCCCTGACTTCTCAGAGGCACCCGGAGAATCTCCCTGAGGTCACCGGCACAAGTCGAGGGAACCCAGGTATTCTTGCCAAGACCCGAGAGAGATCTTGAGAGTCCTTCAACGCGTCTAGAGGCCTGATTCCCCTACCATGACTCGAGAGCAATGACGCGCTCCCCCTCGCCACGCATCGAGACCTAACTTCCCTGGCGCCACACAAGAGGCTCCCTGAGCTCCCCGTCGTACCTCCTGAGAAACCAACACAGGCGCTGCAGCTCGGTAAAACCACCGAGACCCGCCCCCCCCCCCCGTCATCGTGAGATGAGGGCCTTCTTTTCCTGCATGTCCTGGAGTGCAATCCCGAGTCCTCTCTCCAAACTCCAGAGGAGGCTTGACTCCCTTTAGTCCACTCAGTGGGCTCCAAGAAATACCCGTCGCGACTCGAGAAGAGAGAGAAGTCCTTTGTTTCCCCTCGAGAGGACGCCTGACTCCTGGGTGAGTCTAGAATGCAACCCCAAGATCCCAGTCATCCCTTGAGAGGAACATTAGGTCCTAGACACAAGCCTGGATGAGGTTTCTTTTGCCCTGCAGTGACTCGAGGGCAACCCCCAGCTCTCCCTCGCAACTCGAATGGAAGATTGGGCTTCCCTGGGCCAACACAAGAGGAAGCCAGAAATCCCCTTCGTAACTCGAGAATCCCGCCGCAACTCGAGAAAAACCACGTGTTTCCAACGTCATCCCAAGATGAGGCCCTTGCTGCTATGGCGTCTCAAGAAAAGAACCACGTTCCGTCTTGAAGTGCGAAACGGTACTTTGCACCCTTGATGCGACACCAAATGTTCCCGGACACGCCGGTCTCACTCGACAGGAACACCGAGGTTCCTGCACCACTTCATCTGGGCACCTTCTCCCCTCCTGTTCGAGACAGGAGTGTCTATTCCCCTGCTTTGTTTGGAAGGGGTTTCCCACATTCCCGGCGCATCTAAGGATGAGGCCGGTCTCACGAGTAAATTCGAGACATAGCGTCGTGGGTGGTGTCACATGCCGAAATACCCCGATTTCCCGGCCCACTCTTGAGAAGAACCCGATGCCCGGACACCTCTTCGAAGGCAACCCTGTGGACGAAGGCACAAAACGAAGGGTCACTGACACTCCCGTGCATCATTCGGTAAAAGCCGCAGGTTCCACACACAGCTCGACAAGAGGCCTGTCATCCCATGAACAACTCGAGAGGCAAGCAGAGTTCCATTCCTCCACTCAAGACGAGGCCTGACTCTCAGGTCCCAACTCTGAAGGGACCCTGCGATCGGAGTCCGAAATGGAGAGGAACCCTGAGGTTCCTGACTCCACTCGAGATGAGGCCCTCTTCCATTACACCAAAAACAGTGGAGGCCCGAGAGGCCCCTCCCAAATCCACAGTATCGCGACTTCTCAGAGGCACCCTTAGAAGCTCCCTGAGGTCACCGGCACAAGTCGAGGGAACACAGGGTTTCCTGACGCAACCCGAGAAAGACCTCGAAAATCCTCCTTCAACGCATCTTGAATCCCGATTCCCCTACCATGACTCGAGAGCAATGACGCATTCCCCCTCGCCACTCGCATGGAGACTTGACTTCCCTGGCGCCACACGAGAGGCTCCCTGAGCTCCCTGTCATACCTCGTGAGAAATCCCACACTGGCTCCCCAGCTCGAGAAAACCCACGAGACGCCTCCGTCATCGCGAGATGAAGGCCTTCTTTTCCTGCATGGCCTTGAGAGCAATCTCGAGGCCTCTCTTCAAACTCCACAGGAGGCCTGACTCCCTTTAGGCCACTCTGTGGGCTCCAAGAGATACCCGTTGGTACTCGAGAGGAGAGCGGAATTCTTTGCTTCCCCTATATACCAGGCCTGACTCCTCAGGTGAGTCTGGAATGCAACCCCGAGATGCCTGTCGCCCCTGGAGAGGAACATTAGGTCCTAGACACAAGCATAGATGAGGTCTCATTTGCCCTGAAGTGACTCGAGAGCAATCCCCTGCTCTCCCTCGCACCTCGAATGGAAGAATGGACTTCCCTGGGACAACACAAGAGGAAACCTGAATTCCCCGTCATAATTCGAAAATCCCACTGCAACTCGAGGAAAACCACGTGGTTCCCCCGTCATCGCAAGATGAGACCCTTGCCAGCTACAGCGTCTCAGTAGAAGCCCTACGTTCCATCTTGAAGTTTAAAACGATAATTGGCAACCTTGATGTTAGCACAAAAGTTCCCCGACACCCTGGTCTCACTTGAGGGGAACACCAAGGTTCGGCGCACCGCTTGTTCTGAGCCCCTTATCCCCTCCTGATCGCGACGGGAGGGTCGATTACCCTGCTTTGTCTGGAAGGGGTTCCAGACCTTCCCGGCGCACCTCAGGATGAGGCCGGTCTCACGAGGAAATTCGAGACGTAGCCTTGTGGTTGGTGCCACACGCCGAAAGACCCCGATTTCCCTGTCTGCTCTTGATAAGAACCCAATGCTAGGACACCTCTTCGAAGGCAATCCTGTGGACGAAGGCACAAAACGAAGGGGTCTGACCCCCTCCTGCATCGTTGGAAAAGCCCGCAATTTCCACATACAGATCGACAAGTGGCCTGTCACCCCGTGAACAACTCGAGAGGCAAGAGGAGTTAAATTCCTCCACACAAGACGAGGCCTGACTCTCCTGTCCCAACTCTGCATGGACACTGAGATCCGATTCAGAAATGGAGAGGAACCATGAGGTTCCTGCCTCAACTCGAGATAAGGCCCTCTTCTACTGCACCAAACCCAGTGGAGTTCGGAGCGGCCCCTCCCAACTGCACAGTATCCCTGACTTCTCAGAGGCACCCTGAAAAGCTCCCTGAGGTCACGGGCATAAGTCGACGGAACCCAGGGTTTCCTGCCGTAACCTGAGAAAAACCTCGCGAGTCCTTCTTCACGCGTCTTGAGGCCCGATTCCCCTACCATGACTGGAGAAAAATGACGCGCTCCCCCTCGCCACGCGCATGAAGATCTGACTTCCCCGGCACCACATGAGAGGCTCCCTGAGCTCCCCATCGTACCTCGTGAGAAACCCCACACTGGAGCCGCAGCTCGAGAAAACCCATGAGACGCCCCTGTCATGGTGAAATGAGGGCCTTCTTTCCTGCATGACCTGAAGAGCAATCCCGAATCCTCTCTCCAAACTCCAAAGGAGGCTTGACTCCCTTTAGGTCACTCAGTGGGCTCCAAGAGATACCCGTCGATACTCAGGAGGAGAGCGGTGTCCTTTGCTTCCCCTCGAGATGAGGCCTGACTACGAGGGTGAGTCTGGAATGCAACCCTGGATCCCTGTCGCCCCTGGAGAGGAACCTTAGGTCCTGGACAAAAGCCTAGATGAGGTCTCTTTGGCCCTGCAGTGACTCAAGTGCAACCCCTAGCTTTCCCTTGCAACTCGAATGGAAGATTGGCCTTTCTGAGCCAACACAAGAGGAAGCCTGAATTTCCAGTTGTAATTTGAGAAACCCGCCGCAACTCGAGAAAAATCACGTGGTTCCCCGTATTGCAAGATGAGGCCCTTGCCCCCTACAGCATCTCAAGAGAAGTCTCACATTCCGTCTTGAAGTGCAAAACAGTACTTGGCACCCTTGATGCAACCCCAAAAGTTCCCCTATATACCGATCTCACTAGAGGGGACACTGAAGTTTCCGGCACCACTTCATCTGAGGCCTTTCTCCTCTCCTGATCGCGATAGGAGGGTCGATTCCACTGCTTTGTCTCGAAGGGATTCCCGACCTTCCCGGCACACCTCAGGATGAGGCCGGTCTCACGAGGAAATTCGAGAGGTAGCCTCGAGGGCCATACTACATGCCGAAAGACCCCGATTCCATGGTCCACTTTTGATCAAAACCAGACTCCTGGACACCTCTTCGAAGGCAAGCCTGTGGATGAAGGCACAACACGTAGGGGCACTGACACCCCGTGCATCTTCCGGAAAAACCCGCAGGTTCCTCACACAGCTCCACAAGTGGTCTGTCACCTCGTGAACAACTCGAGAAGCAAGCGGAGTTCCATTCCTCCACACAAGACGATGCCTGACTCTCCTGTCACAACTCTAGGGACCTTGCGCACCGAGTCAGAAATGGAGAGGAAGCCTGAGGTTCCTGCCTCCACTCAAGATGAGGCCCTTTTCCATTGCCACAAAACCAGTGGAGTCCCGAGAGGCCCGTCCCAAATCCACAGTATGCCTGACTTCTCAGAGGCACCCTGAGAAGCTCCCTAAGGTCACCGGCAGAAGTCGACGGAACCCAGGGTTTCCTGCCGCAACCCGAGAAAGACCTTGAGAGTCCTGCTTTAACGTGTCTTGAGGCCCGATTCCCGTATCATATCTCGAGAGCAATGACGCGCTCCCCCTTGCCATGCGCATGGAGACCTGAATTCCCTGGTGCCACACGAAAGGCTCCCTGAGCTTCCCGTCGCACCTCGTCAGAAACCGCACACTGGCACCGCAGCTCGAGAAAACCAACAAGACGCCCCTGTCATCGCGAGATGAGGGTCTTCTTTTCCTGCATGGCCTGGAGAGCAATCCTGAGTCCTCTCTCCAAACTCCACAGGGGGCTTGACTCCCTTTAGGCCACTCAGTGGGCTCCAAGAGACACCTGTGGTGACTCAAGAGGAGAGCGGGGTCCTTTGCTTCCCCTCGAGTCGAGCTCCGACTCCCAGGATGCGTCTGGAATGCAACCCCGAGATCGCTGTCGGCCCTGGAGAGGAATATTAGGTCCTGGACACAAGCCTAGATGAGGTCTCTTTTGCCCTGCCGTGACTCAAGAGCAAACCCCAGCTCTCCCTCGAAACTCGAATGGAAGATTGGACTTCCCTGGGCCAACACAAGAGGAAGCCTGAATTCCCCGTCATAACTCGAGAATCCTGCCGCACCTTGAGAAAAACCACGTGATTCCCCCGTCATCCCAAGATGAGGCCCTTACCCTCTACAGCGTGTCAAGAGAAGCCCCAAGTCCGTATTGCAGTGCAAAACGGTACTTGGCACCCTTGAAGTGACCCCAAAAGTTTCCCGACACACCGGTCCCACTCGAGGGGAACACCGAGGTTCCCGGCACGACTTCAACTGAGCCCTTTCACTCCTCCTGATCGTGACAAGATGGTCGATTCCCCTGATTTGTCTGGAAGGGGTTCCCGATCTTCATGGCGCACCTCAGGATGACACCAGTCTAATGAAGAAATTCGAGACGTAGCCTCATGGATGGTGCCACGTTCTGAAAGACCCCGATTTCCTGCTCTGCTATTGATAAGAACCCGATGTCCGGACACCTCTTTAAAGGCAACCCTGTGGATGAAGGCACAACACGAAGGGGCACTGACCCCCTCATGCATCTTACGGAAAAAACCGAAGGTTCCGCTCACAGCTCGACAAATGGTCTGTTATCCTGTGAACAACTCGAGAGGCAAGTGGAGTTCCATTCCTCCACACAAGACGAGGCCTGACTCTCCTGTCCCAACTCTTCAGGGACCCTGTGGTCGGAGTTTTAAATGGAGAGGAACCCTTAGGTTCCTGTCTCAACTCGAGATGAGAACCTTTGCCATTGCACCAAACCCAGTGGAGTTCCGAGAGCGCCTCCCAAGTCCACAGTATGCCTGACTTCTCAGAGGCACCCTGAGAAGCTCCCTGAGGTCACCAGTACAAGTCGAGGGAACCCAGGGTTTCCTGCCGCAACCTGAGAAAGACCTCGAGACTCCTTCTTCAACGCGTCTTGAGTCCCGATTTCCCTACCATGACTCGAGAGCATTTATAGGCTCCTCCTCATCACACGCATAGACACCTGACTTTCCTGGCGCCACACGAGAGGCTCCCTGAGCTCCCCGTCGTACCTTGTGAGAAAACTCATACTTGCGCTCCAACTCGAGAAAACCCACAAGACGCCCCCGTCATTGCGAGCTGAGGGCCTTCTTTCCTGTATGGCCTGGAGAGCAATCCCGAGTCCTCTCTCCAACTCCACAGGAGGCTTGACTCCCTGGAGGCCACTCAGTGGGCTCCAAGAGATACCTATCGCGACCCAGGAGGATATCAGAATCCTTTGCTTCCCCTCGAGCCGAGGCCTGACTCACTGGGTGAGTCTGGAATGCGTCCCCGTGATCCCTATCGCCCCTGGAGAGGAACATTAGGTCCTGGACACAAGCATAGATGAGGTCTATTTTGACCTGCCGTGACTTGAGAGCAATTCCCACCCAGCTCTCCCTGGCAACTCGAATGGAAGAATGGACTTCCCTGGGCCAACAGAAGAGGAAACCTGAATTCCCCGTCGTAAGTCAACAATCCCATCGCAACTCGAAAAAAACCACGTGGTTTCCCCTTCATCACAAGATGAGGCCCTTGCCCGCCACAGCGTCTCAAGAGAAGTCCCACGTTTCATCTTGAAGTTTGAAACAGTATTTGCCAAGCTTCGTGAGACCCCAAAAGTTCCCTGACATACCGGTCTCACTCAAGGGGAACACCGAGGTTCCCGGCACCACTTCATCTGAGCCCCTTCTCCCCTCCTGATCGCGACAGTAGGGTCGATTAACCTGCTTTGTCTGGAAGGCTTTCCCGACCTTCCAGGGGCACCTCAGCATGAGGCCCGTCTCACGAGGAAATTCGAGACATAGCCTCGTGTGTGGTGCTGCATTCCAAAAGACCCCGATTTCCTGGTCTGCTCTTAATAAGAACCCGATGCCCGCACACCACTTCGAAGGCAACCCTGTGGATGAAAGCACATCACGAAGGGGCACTGACACCCCCATGCATTGTCTGGAAAAAACCACAGGTTCCACACACAGCTCGACAAGTGGCCTGTCACTCCTTGAACAACTCGAGAGGCAAGCGGAGTTCCATTCCTCCACACAAGACGAGGCCTGACTCTCCTGTCCCAACTCTGCAGGGACCCTGCAATCTGAGTCAGAAATGGAGAGGAACCCTGAGGTTCCTTCCTGATCTCGAGATTAGGCCCTCTTCCATTGCAGCAAACCCAGTGGAGTCCCGTGAGGGCCCTCCCAACTCCAGGGTATCCTTGACTTCTCAGAGGCACACTGAGAAGCTCCCTGAGGCCACCGGCACTAGTCGAGGGAACCCAGGGTTTACTGCCGTGACCCAAGAAACACCTTGAAAGTCCTTCTTTAACGGTTCTTGAGGCCCGATACACCTTCCATGACTCTAGAGCAATGACGCGCTCCCCCTCGCAATGCGCATGGAGACCTGACTTCCCAAGCGCCACATGAGAGGCTCCCTGAGCTCCCCGTAGTACCTCATGAGAAACCCCACACTGGCGCTGCAACTCGAGAAAACCCACGAGACGCCCCCTTCATCGCGAGATGATGGCCTTCTTTTCCTGCATGGCCTGGAGAGCAATCACGAGTCCTCTCTCCAAACTCCACAGGAGGCTTGACTCCCTTTAGGCCACTCAGTGGGCTCCAAGAGATACCCGTCGCAACTCGAGAGGAGAGTGGAGTCCTTCGCTTCCCCTCGAGACAAGGACTGACTCCCCGGGTGCATCAGGAAAGCAACCCCGAGATCCCTGTCCCCCCTGGAGACGAACATTATGTCCTGGACACAAGCCTAGATAAGGTCTCTTTTGCCCTGCAGTAACTCAAGCGCAATCCCTAGCTCTCCCTCGCAACTCGAATGGAAGACTGGACTTCCCTGGGCCAACACAAGAGGAAGCCTGAATTTCCTGACCTAACTCGAGAATCCCGCCACAACTCGAGAAAAACGACGTGGTTAACCCGTCACCACAAGATGAGGCCCTTGCCAGCTACAGCGTCTCAAGAGAAGTCTCACGTTCCGTCTTGAAGTTTGAAACGGTACTTAGCACCTTTGATGTGACTCCAAAAGTTCCCCGACATCCCAGTTTTACTCGAGGGGAACATCGAGGTTCCCGGCACCACTTCATCTGAGCCCCTTCTCCCCTCCTGATCGGGACAAGAGGGTCGATTCACTTGCTTTGTCTGAAAGGGTTACCGACCTTCCTGGTGCACCTCAGGTTGAGGTCCGTCTCAAGAAGAAATTCGAGACGTAGGCTTGTGGGTGGTGCCACATGCCGAAAGACACTGATTTCCTGGTCTGCTCTTGATAAGAATCTGAAGGCTGGATACCTCTTCGAAGGCAACCCTGTGTATGAAGGCAAAAAACGAAGGGGAACTGACACCCCCATGCATCGTCCGGATAAAACCGCAGGTTCCACACACAGCTCGACAAGTGGCCTGTTATCCGGTGAACAACTCGAGAGTCCAGTGGAGTTCCATTCCTCCACACAAGACGAGGCCTGACTCTCCTGTCCTAACTCTGTAGGGACTCTGTGTTCAGAGTCAGAAATGGAGAGCAACCCTGAGGTTCCTGCTTCAAATCGAGATGAGGCCCTCTTCTGACAAGGTCCAGCCTCGGCTGGTCCAGGGTTTTTGAAGGGGAGACAGAGTAGGCGACCTATTGATTTATTTATCGAAGATATAAAGAGTAATAGAATGAGGATAGCTCAGTAGGAAAATTTAGTGGAGAAAAGAAGCTGAGTAGCTTGGTTTATGCGGAAAATCAGTATAACCCGTGACACCAGGTTAGCTCTGACCACGGAGGCCGCAGGCTCCCTCTCGAATAGCGAAAAGTGCCCCACCTTAGACACCTTCTCAAGTGGTCTTCGAAGCCCAGGCAAATAAATGGTCGCAGAGGATATCCGCGCTCCAGATGGACACTCATCTGAAAATTGAGGGGAAGAATGACATTAGGAGACTAAGCGTTGGCAATCAAGGCCCGTAGCTTTATTTTCAACAGGGGTTTTTATACCCTAAGTTACACATGGATGATAATGGGGATGCAAAGACAGCAGCCTTTGATCCTTATCAAAAACCAGAGTTTCTGTCCTGCAAATGTATCGTATACAAATGGTTTAGGTGATTTACATCATCTTCTAGCCAGAAGACCTATTAACATTTTATGACTCTTGACAAAGACTTATCAACCGTAAGACTTATTTTCTCTAAGAGTAATTATTTTAAGGTTTGGCTCCATCTTTCGAAGATAAAATTGCATTCCTATAGGGCAGATGTGTAATGGGCTTACAACAAAGGAAATAATTTATTACCTTAAGGGTCTAAAGTTAGTAACACCAAGGCCACTACTTATTTCTTCTACATACCAACTATATTAATTAATACATTCAAGGATACAATTCAGGGGATGTGGAAACTTGGCAACAAGCATTGGTTCATCAATGAAATCTTTTACTAGTTTTATTCTGACAGTTTCTAACTCTCTGAGAGGCTCTAAGCTATTTGAATATCTTAAGCTTCCCGTGCCTCTCGAGGCTCGGAGACTGTAAACAATTGTATGCATTGCTGTAGGAGACTGGGTAAACTTGTCAGGCGAGTTAGAGAGCCATCTGACGTGTTTGGATTTAAACACTCCTAATTGCCCAGGAACTTTATTAATTGGAGCTGTAAGTTAGCTCTTTGACAGAGAGAGTGAGATGGTGGTGGGGGACAGCCCCCAGTAAAGTCAGAGGGGAGAGCACAAAGCAATAAAGTAGGCAGACTCTGGTTTTGGGGGGTAGATGCTCAAGAATATCCGGGAGGACTCCCGAGGCTCAATCCCGCCTTTGTGTATGCCCAGCCTCCTTCCTCATGACCTTTGTCACGAGTGGAATGTCTCTCGCCGGCTCCCGGCATCTCCCCGTTTTTTATTTCTTAAAATAGCCAGATGTAGCTCAGTCGCGAGCCTCTGAATACTCTGCCGAAGAATCCTGACAATACAAGGAAGAATGATTATGAGAAGCAGAATTAAAGCAGCCACCGCAGCATAGCTAAAGACATTAGAGAGAATATTCTTTCCTGAGATGTAGTTAGGGAAAGTATGGAAGAAATCATTTGCTGTTCCAGCAGCAGTAAAATCTAATCGGGAGTGCTCCATGGTTGCTATTTGATAGTGAAGTTTCCCTACGTCTCAACCAATGTCAGAGCTGTTCCAGATACCTGAAATATGGTTTTTAATCTTTTCCCATTCAAAATCTGTCTCATTTACTTTCAGGGGTGTTCCACATATCCACCGATAGTCAGCATGACAAGACAATGCCATTTTCACCTTTAAAGCCTGCAATTCAGTCCCAATATGTATTACTGCTTCCTCTAGGGCGTCTACCCTCATTTCTAATTTTCTCTCTATAGCTTCCTGTGTTGCCAATGTTAAAGAAACATTTTTGGACATAGAATCAACATATTGAGCAGTATGTACTTGTTGAGTCAATGATATTTCTGCCACAGTAACAGAAGTGATTGCACTTATCAAAGCTGCTGTTCCCAAGATAATTAAGCCCACAAACCGTCGTGTTTGCATTAAATCCTGTAGTTGTTGTAATACAGCAAGACCATAATTCAATAAGTGGTTACATCATAAGATAAGGTGGATGTTGTAGCATTACAAAGGAGCAAACATTATATTGAGGGTTTAAACAAGATGAACCAGGGAGCAGCTGTAGGCGTCAGCCCGGGGGAGCAGTGTCCCCAGCATCAGGAGGCAGAACGCGAGCGGCAGGCTGTGGGCCAAGGCGCCTATGGTGGGCGGAGGGGCAGGGTTCGTGGTTTAGGGCTAGCCGCCACCGCTTGGGCTCAGGGCGGTCCCCTCTCGCCGGTGGGGCCACGCTGGTCTGGACGGCACTCCGCGGGCGCGCTTTGCTCTCTGGCCCTCACTCGCTGCACAGACTTCTTTGCTCTAGGTCACGGGGTGCAGAGAGGTGGGTGCGAGGCGCTGCTGGTGGCGCGGAGGCGAGAGCTGACTGGGGGAGGGGGAGCGAGCGAGTGCGCGGGCCGCGAACCTGGTCTTTGGGGAATGTGACATGACGAATTTGTCTGAGATCCAAACCAGAGAATCTGCATTCTGTAGAAATATACAAGCATACCCTCTCCCACAAGTTAGCAACACATCTGGCCTTTTTCACTCTCCCGTAAGGAGGCCTTTTTACTTGACCAGGGGCCGAGTCGTAGCCTGTAATTCAGGCATCTAGTGTCTCATCATTGTAGTCTGCCCCTGTGTGTTTACGTTTAAGTGACTAATTACAATTGGAACATAACTTCACTATTTGTCTAGCTGTTTCCCTATGGATATGTTAATTGAGGTCTAATGTTTAGTTTAGGTCTCTGTATAAATTTAAGTAATAAATGTATAACCTCCTTATCTCATTTTGGTATACAGGTATACAGATATACCTAAATGCAAAATGCATTTATATATGTATTTATATATGGCAACAAGTATAAAGTTATTGACATATAATATATATAAATCAATATACTTGAATTAATCTTTATAATTAATATATTAATTAATATATATTACAACAATACAACACATACACAGCTAATACCAACCAACACAAACCAATATACTGTAATAATACATGTCACACATTTATAATTATACAGTATATAGAATATATATCATCACAGCACATCAATCCATACCAATTAATATCAGCCACACACACATTATATTACTGCCATATATATTTAATTATACAGTATATATGTGTGTGTGTGTATATAGTATACATATTAATTTATATACAAATTAATTAAGTATAGATCTATAAATAGAATTAGGTATACCTTTATTATATTTTATTTATACCCATACCTAATTAGGCAAACTGTAATTAGGCAAATACATTTATATTATGTATTTATAACAATATATAAAGTATTGTTAAATGTACCACCTGTACAGCATCTCCACCCCACATACCACTTTCTCTAATCCCACCAACTCATTTTCAGTAGTATGTGTTGGCCAGGAGCTGGGCCAGTCTTTCCCAGCAATGTTAAGAGACATCTGTTCCTGTGTCTAATAGCCCTGGCGTTTTATTCTCTTGAATTAAAAGATCTTTTAAAGGCCTTGGAACTGTAATTTCCTGCACCCAAAAGGCTAGATCACTAGATCCAAATGTTTTGTGGCTCTTAGATTGAGAAGTCAAGTTTTTCCTTGTCTGATAGTAAGGTAAAAGTAAAAGCTGTGTTACTCTTTGACCTTTATTAATTTGTACAGTTTTGATAGGCAGTGAGATCAAGACTTTAATTTCTCAATATCATCAGAATCTACTACACCATGCACCAGCGAAATTTCTTTTCTTTCTTTTTTTTTTATTTAATTTTTTTTTTAAAAGAAAGCGAGCTACGCCCCAGGACAAATCTTACAATGTCTTCAGATAGGGGGCCAGCCACTCCGGTTGGAATTGGAGTAAGCGGCACATCAGGGGTTAATATTGTTATTAAATCTCCTTGCCTTTTCGCTTTTCTCCTAGCCTGGGTGAGACCCCCCTGAGGGAGTTTTCTCCAAGGAGCACGCTCTGCATATTGTGTACTAAAAGCTCCTTTGTTTAAAAAACTTTTTATCTTCCTCAGTCTTAGGCAACACTTTGGGAGGCTTTGGGGGCAAAGTGGGGAACTCCTGGGTCCTGGGAGGCACAATCGAAGGCGGTGGCAGTCGCCTTAAATCAGAAAGTGGTGGATAAGTTTTTTAAAGGTTTGCGCAGAGGGGGAGGGAGCTCGCCAGGGCTCTCGGCCGCAGCGTCCTGTAAGCCCTCTCCTTCCTCGAGAGGTAGACCACTTTCTCCCTCCTTTTTTTTTTTCTTCAATGGCAGAAAATATGATCTGTGCAGTAAATGGAGACTCACCACCATCCACCTCTATAGCCTCCCCCATAGTCTATTTAACAGCCTCGTGACGGAGGTCCAGGACATTTCTAATCATATTCCACAGTCAATAAATATTTGTCTATTCTTAGATGCGGAGAAATCCATTTTTAATTTTTTTTTAATTTTAGAGAATATTTTTATTTATTTTGTAACCTCTTTACCCTGGCTAAACTGCAGAGGGGACTAGAAAAGAAGCCTCAATGTGAGGATCAAGTTCACCCTTGGGACTAGAGAAAATCCTTCTCCGGGAAACTCCTAGCGGTGGCCCTTTACCCCGACATGGAGGAGGAGGCATAGGGGGATGGGAGCGTCCCGAAGTTTTCCTCTTCTCTTCCGGAGATCCTTTAACTGTTTGGTAACTAAATCTTACGAACTGTCTGATCGGGGATGTTTCCCTCAACCTCCTAGGAGCGGATGGTCTGATTAGGGATGTTTTCTTAAACTTTTAGGAGCATCTTTAGCTTAAAAAAAAAAAAATCCTCATCAGAATGGCATCGAGCTGCTGTTTCCTCTAAACCTTTTTCAAATTGAGGGGAGAGCTGATCTTTCTTTTCATCCCTATCTTTTACATGCTCATTGGCAGTCATAGTGGCTAGCCATTCATTTAGCTGTCGATAGCTAGGTATAGCCTCTTCATTTTCACTTTTCTTTATAACAGGTACCTTTTCAGATTTGCTTTTTTGTTTAACAGGTACTTTTCCAACTTTACTTTCCTCTTTAACAGGTACCTTTTCAAATTCATGAGCTGGATCTAAAACATCTCTAGTCATATTCCACAGAGGAAAGTTGTAAGTAGGGATTTTTTCCAAACCTTGCTGAGCACAATAAGCTCTTAGCTGTTTTCCTAGTTTTTTCAAGATATCTAGGTTAACAGTGCCTTGTTGTAGAAACCAAGGGCAGTGGTCTTGTACAAATGTAAAAAATGATTGAATGGAAGATGTTTTAACCTTGATTCTTCTTTTACTTAATAACTGTAAAATTACTCCTATAAAGAGCTGTCTTTCATTTGATTCAGTGTTGCCCATGTCAGAAACTTAAGGATAGTAAACGATTTTGCTTTTAGCTATCTAAAGATTAGGCCTTTTTTGTCAGCCTTTTTAGAAACCGTTTTTTCTCTCTAACTCTTCAACACTTCCCACTCCTCTCGCCCTGTCTATTCTACAGGGGGATCTGCAGCCCCCTAAGTGGGATCCTATCTGTCCCCAAAACTGAACACTGGGGGAATGGGGTTGGGGATTTACCTTCGAAATGCCTGTCTCGGGCGCCACCTGCAGAGGTCCAGCCCCAGCTGATCCAGGGTATTCGAAGGGAAGATGGAGTAGGCGACCTATTTATATATTTATTTATTCATCAAAGATATAAAGAGTAATAGAATGAGGATAGCTCAGTAGGAAAATTCAGTGGAGAAAAGCAGCTGAGTAGCTTGGTTTACGCGGAAAATCAATATAACCCGTGACACCAGGTTAGCTCTGACCAGGGAGGCTGCAAGTGCCCTCTAGAATAGAGGAAGGTGCCCCACCTTAGACATCTTATCGAGTGGGTCTTCGAAGCCCAGGCAAATAAATGGTCGCAGAGGATATCCGCGCTCCAGATGGACACTCATCTGAAAATTGAGGGGAATAATGACATGGGGAGACCAAGCGTTGGTGAGCAAGGCCCGTAGCTTTATTTTCAACACAGGTTTTAATACCCTAAGTTACACATACAGGATAATAGGGGATGCAAAGTCAGCAGTCTTTAATCCTTATCAAAAACCAGGGTTTCTTTTCTGCAGATTTATCGTATAAAAATGGTTTAGATGATTTACATCATCTTCTGGCCAGAAGACCTATTAACATTTTATGACTCTTGACAAAGACTTATCAACCATAAGAGTTATTTTCTCTAAGAGTAATTGTTTAAGGTTTGGCGCCATCTTGCGAAGATAAAATTGCATTCCTATAGGGAGGATGTGTAATGGGTTTACAACAAAGAAAAGAATTTATTACCTTAAGGGTCTAAAGGTACCAACATCAAGGCCACTACTTATTTTTTCTACATACCAACTATATTAATTAGCACACATTCAAGGATACAATTCAGGGGATGTGGAAACTTGGCAAAAAGCATTGGTTCATCAATGAAATCTTTTACTAGTTTTATTCTGACAGTTTCTAACTCTCTGAGAGGCTCTAAGCTATTTGAATATCTTAAGCTTCCCGTGCGTCTCGAGGCTGGGAGACTGTACACAATCATATGCATAGCTGTAGGAGACCGGGTAAACTTGTCAGGCGAGTTAGAAAACCATCTGAGGGGTTTGGATTTAAACACTACTAATTGCCCAGGAACATTATTAGTTGGAGCTGTAAGTTAGCTCTTTGACAAAGAGAGTGAGATGGTGGTGGGGGACATCCCCAGTAATGTCAGAGGTGAGAGAACAAAGCAATAAAGAAGGCAGACTTTGGTTTTTGGGGGTAGATGCTGAAGAATATACGGGGGAACTCCCGGAGGCTCGATCCCGCCTTTGCGTATGCCGAGACTCTTTCCTCATGACATTTGTCACGAGTGGAATATCTCTCGCTGGCTCCCGGCAATCTTCCATTGCACCAAACGCAGTGGAGTCCCGAGAGGCCCCTCCCAACACCACAGTATCAGTGTCTTCTCAGAGGCACCCTGAGCAACTCCCTGAGGTCACCGGCACAAGTCGAGGGAACACAGGGTATCCTGCCGCAACCCGAGAAAGACCTCAAGAGTCCGTCTTCAACGCGTCTTGAGGCCGGATTCCCCTACCATGACTCGAGAGCAATGACACGCTCCCCCTCGCCATGCGCATGGACACCTGACTTCCCTGGCACCACATGAGAGGCCCCCTGAGCTCCCCGTCATACCTCGTGAGAAACCCCACACTGGCGCCACAGCTCGGGAAAACCCACGAGACGCCACCGTCATCGCGAGATTGGGGACATCTTTTCCTGCCTGACCTGGAGAGCAATCCCTGGTCCTTTCTCCAAACTTCACAGGAGGCTTTACTCCCTTTAGGCCACTCAATGGACTCCAAGAGATACCTGTCGCGACTTGAGAGGAGAGCAGAGTACTTTGTTTCCCCTCGAGATGAGGCCTTACCTTGGGTGAGTCTGGAATGCAACCCCGAGATCCCTGTTGCCCCTGGAGAGGAACATTATGTCCTGGACAAAAGCCTAGATGAGGTCTATTTTGCCCTACAGTGACTCGAGAGCAACACCCATCTCTCCCTCGCAATTCGAATGGAAGATTGGTCTTCACTGGGCCAACACAATAGGAAGTCTGAATTTCCCGTTGTAACTCGAGAATCCCGCCGCAACTCTTAAAAACCACGTGGTTCCCCATTCATCACAATATGAGGCCTTTGCCCGCTACAGAGTCTCAAGAGAAGTCCCATGTTTCGTCATAAAGTTCGAAATGCTACTTGGCACCCTTGATGCGACCCCAAAAGTTCCCCAATATACCGGTCTCACTCCAAGGGAACACCGAAGTTCCTGGCACCACTTCATTTGAGCCCCTTCTCCCCTCCTGATCACGGCAGGAAGGTCGATTCCCCTGCTTTGTCTAGAAGGGGTTCCCGACCTTCATGGCGCACCTCAGGATGAGGCCAGTCTCACGAAGAAATTCGAGACGTAGCCTCGTGTTGGCGCCACGTGCCGAAAGACCCCGATTTCTCGGTCTTGCTCTTGATAAGAACCCGGTGCCCGGACACCTCTTCTAAGGCAACCCTGTGGATGAAGGCACTACATGAGGGGGCACTGGCAACCCTGTTCATCGTCCGGAAAATCCCACAGGATCCACATACAGCTCCACAACTGGCCTGTCACCCCTTAAACAACGAGAGAGGCAAGCGGAGTTCCCTTCCTCAGACAAGACGAGGCCTGAGTATCCAATCCGAACTCTGCAGGCACGCTTCGATCTGAGTCAGAAATGGAGAGGAAACCTGAGGTTCCTGCCTCAACCCGAGATGAGGCCCTCTTCCATTAAAACAAACCCAGTAGAGTCCCGAGAGGCCACTCCCATCTCCACAGTATCCCTGACTTCTCATAGGCATTCTGAGAAGCTCCTTGAGGCCACCGGCAAACGTCGAGGGAAATAAGGGTTTCCTGCCACAACCGAAGAAAGACCTCGAGAGTCCTTCTTCAATGCGTCTTGAGGTCAGATTCCCCTACCATGGCTCGAGAGCAATAACGCGCTCCCCCTCGCCATGCACATGGAGACCTGACTTCCCTGGCGCCACATGAGAGGCTCCCTGAGCTGCCTGTCGTACCTCGTGTGAAACCCCACACTGGCGCCGCAGCTCGAGGAAACACACAAGACCCATCCATCATCGTGAGATGAGGGCCATCTTTTCCTGCATGGCCTGGAGAGCAGTCCCAAGTCCTCTCTCCAAACTTCACACGAGGCTTGACTCCATTTAGGCCACAAAGTGGGCTCCAAGAGGTGCCCATCGCAACTCGAAAGGAGAGCAGAGTCCTTTGCTTCCCTTCGACACGAGGCCTGACTCCCTGGGTGAGTCTGGAATGCAAACCTGAGATCCCTGTGGCCCTTGGAGAGGAACATTAGGTCCTGGACACAAGCCTAGATGAGGTCTCCTTTGCCCTGCAGTGACTCGAGCGCAACCCCTAGCTCTCCCTCACAACTCGAATGGATGATTGGACTTCCCTGGCCCAACACAAGAGGAAGCCTGAAATCCCCGTCGTAACTCGAGAATCCCACCACAAATCGAGAAAAACCACGTGGCTCCCCCGTCATCGCAAGATGAGGCCCTTGGCCGCTACAGCGTATCAAGAGAAGTCCCACGTTCCATCCTGAAGTACAAAACGGTACTTGGCACCCTTGATGCGACCCCCAAAGTTCCCTGACATACCGGTCTCACTCGAGGGAAACACCAAAGTTCATGGCACCACTTCCTGTGAGCCCCTTCACCCCTCCTGATCGCGACAGGAGGGTCGACTCCCATGCTTTGTCTGCAAGGGGTTCCCGACGTTCCCCGCGAACCTCCGGATGAGGCCGGTCTCATGAGGAAATTCGAAAAGTAGCCTCATGGTTGGTGCCACATGTTGAAAGATCCCGAATTCCCGGTCCACTCTAGATAAGAACCTGACGCCCGGACATCTCTTCGAAGGCAACCCTGTGGATGAAGGCACAACACGAAGGGACACTGACATCCCCATGCATCGTCTGGAAAAACCCGCCGATTCCACTCACAGCTCCAAATGTGGACTGTCACCCCGTGAACAACTCGAGAGGCAAGTGAAGTTGCATTCCTTCACACAAGACGAGGCCTTACCCTCCTGGCCCAACTCTTCAGGGACCCTGCGATCGGAGTCAGAAATGGAGAGGAACCCTGAGGTTCCTGCCTCAACTAGAGAAGAGGCCCTCTTCCATTGAACCAAACTCAGTGGTGTCCCGAGAGGCCCCTCCCAACACCACAGTATCCCTGAATTCTCAGAGGCTCCCTGAGAAGCTACCTGAGGTCACTGGCACAAGTCGAGGGAACCCAGAGTTTCCTGAAGTAACCCGAGAAAGACTTGGAGAGTCCTTTTTCAACGTCTCTTGATGCCCGATTCCCCTACCATGACTCCAGAGCAAGGACGTGCTCCCCTCGCCACAAGCAGGAAAACTGACTTCCCTAGTACCACACAAGAGGCGCCCTGAGTACCCCATCGTATCTCGTGAGAAAACCCACAGTGGCGCCGCAGTTCGAGAAAAACCACAAGATGCCCCCGTCAAGGAGAGATGGGGGCCTTCTTTTCCTGCCTGACCTGGAGAGCAATCCCTGGTCCTCTCTCCAAACTTCACAGGAGGATTGACTCCCTTTAGGCCACTCAGTTGGGTCCAAGAAATACCCGGTGCGACTCGAGAGGAGAGCGGAGTCCTTTGCTTCCCTCGAGACGAGGCCTGACTCCCCGGGTGAGTTTGGAATGCAACCCCGAGATCCCTGTCGCCCCTGGAGTGGAACATTATGTCCTAGACACAAGCCTAGATGAGGTCTATTTTGCCCTACAGTGACTCGAGAGCAACCTCCATCTCTCCCTCACAATTTGAATGGAAGATTGGGCTTCCCACGGTCAACACATGAGGAAGTCTGAATATCCCATCGTAATTCGAGAATTCAGCCTCAAGTCTTAAAAACCATGTGGTTCCCCCTTCATCGCAATATGAGGCCCTTGCCAGCTAGAGTCTCAAGAGAAGTCCCACGTTCCATCTTAAAGTTCGAAATGCTACTTGGCACCCTTGATGCGACCGCAAAAGTTCCCGACACGCTGGGTTCCCTCGAGGGGAACACCAAGGGTCCCGGCACCACTTCATCTGAGCCCCTTCTCCCCTCCTGATCGCGACAGGAGAGTCGATTCCCCTGCTTTCTCTGGAAGGGGTTCCCGGCCTTCCTGGTGCACCTCAGGATGAGTCCGGTCTCAGGAGGAAATTCGAGACTAGCCATGTGTGAGGTGCCACGTGCTGAACGACACCGATTTTCCGGTCCACTCTTGATAAGAACCTGATGCCCGGACACCTCTTCGAAGGCAACCCTGTGAGTGAAGGCACAACACGAAGGGGCACTGACACCCCCGTGCATCATCTGGAAAAACCCGCAGGGTCTACACACAGCTCGACAAGGGGCCTGAGACTCCCGGAACAACTCGAGAGGCAACCAGAATTCTATTCCTCAGACAAGACGAGGCATGACTCTCCTGTCCCAACACTGCAGGGACCGTGCAGTCGGAGTCAGAATTGGAGAGGAAGCCTGAGGTTCCTGCCTCCCCTCGAGATTAGGCCCTCTTCCATTGCGCCGAACCCAGCAGAGTCCCGAGAGGCCCTGCCAACTCCACAGCATTCCTCACCTCTCAGAGGCACCCTGGTAAGTTCCCTATAGTCCCCTGCAGAAGTCGAGGGAAACGAGGGTTTCCCGCCGCCACCCGAGAAAGACCTCGAGAGTCCTTCTTCAACGCGTCTTGAGGCCCTAGTCACTTCCCATGACTCGAGAGTGATGACCAGCTCCCCCTCGCCATGCGCATGGAGACATGAGTTCCCTGGCACCGCACGAGAGGCTCCCTGAGGTCCTCGTCGTGCCTCGTGAGAAAACCCCCACGGGCGCCGCAGCCTGAGGAAACCCATGAGATGCCCCCGTCATCGTGAGATGAGGGCCTTCTTTTCCTGCCTGACCTGGAGAGCAATCCCGAGTCCTCTCTCCAAACTGAAGAGGAGGCTCGACACCCTTGAGTCCACTCAGTGGGCTCCAAGAGATCCGTGTCACGACTTGAGAGGAAAGTGGAGTCCTCTGCTTCCCCTCGAGGCGAGGCCTGACTCCCCGGGGGAGTCTGGAATGGAAACCCGAGATCTCTGTCTTCCCTTGAGAGGAATATTAGGTCCTGGACACACGCCTCGATGAGGTCTCTTTGGCCCTGTAGTGACTCGCGCAGAACCCCCAGCTTTCCCTCGCAACTCCAGGGGAAGATTGGGCTTCCCAGGGCCAACCCAAGAGGAAGCCTGAAATCCCCGTCGTTTTCGAGAATCCAGACGCAACTCGAGAAAAACGACGTGGTTCCAACGTCTTCACAGGATGAGGCCCTTGCCCGCTACAGCGTCTCCAGGGAAGTCCCATGTTCCGTCCTGAAGTGGGAAACGGTACTTGGCTCCCTTGATGCGACCCCTAAAGTTCCCTGAAACGCCGGGTTCCCTCGAGTGGAACACCTAGAGTCCCGGCCCCACTTCATCTGAGCCCCATCTCCCCTCCTGATCACGACAGGAGAGTCGATTCCCCTTCTTTGTGTGGAAGGTGTTCCCGGCCTTCCCGGCGCACCTCAGGATGATGCTGGTCTCACGAGGAAATTCGAGATGAGCCACGTGGGTGGTGCCACATGCCGAATGACCCCGATTTCCCGGTCCGCTCTTGAAATGAACCTGATGCTGGACACCTCTTTGAAGGCAACCCTGTGGGGGAAGGCACCAAATGAAGGGGCAATGACACCCCCGTGCATCTTCTGGAAACACCCGCAGGTTCCACACACAACTCGACAAGGGGCCTGAGACCCACTGAACGACTCGAGAGGCAAGCAGAGTTCCATTACTCAGACAAGACGAGGCCTGACTCTCCTGTCCCAACCCTGCAGGGACCCTGCGGTCGGAGTGAGAAATGGAGAGGAAGCCTGAGGTTCCTGCCTCCAATCGAGATGAGGCCCTCTTTCATTTCGTCAAACCTAGTGGAGTCCCGAGAGGCCCCTCTAACTCCTCAGTATCCCTCACCTCTCAGAGGCACCTGGGAAGTTCCCTAAGGTCCCCGGTAGAGGTCGAGGGAAACGAGTGTTTCCCGCCCCAACCCAAGAAAGACCTCGAGAGTCCTTCTTAAATGCGTCTGGAGGCCCTAGTCCCTCCCATGACTCCAGAGCAATGACGCGATCTGCCTGGCCACACGCATGGAGGCCTGACATCTCTGGCGCCGCACGAGAGGCTCCCTGAGCTCCCCATCATATCTCGTGAGAAACCCCAGACTGGCGCCGCAGCTCGAGAAAACCCATGAGACGCTCCTGTCATCACGAGAGGAGGGCCATCTTTAACTGAATGGTATGCAGATCAAGCGTGAACCTTCTGTCCAAGCTACACAGGACGCTTGACTCCCTTTAGGCCACTCATTGGGCTCCAAGAGTTACACGTCGCGACTCGAGAGGATAGTGGAGTCCTTTGCTTCCACTCGAGACGAGGCGTGACCCACCGGGTGAGACTGGAATGCGACCCCGATATCCCTGTTGCCCCTGGAGAGGAACACTACGTCCTGGACCCAAGCCTAGATGAGGATTCTTTGCCCTGAAGTGACTCGAGAGCAACCCACAGCTCTCTCTGACAAGTTGAATGGAAGATTGGACTTCCTGGGTCAACACAAGAGGAAGCCTGAATTCCCCATCGTAACTCGAGAATCCCGCCGCAACTCGAGAAAAACCACGTGTTTCCCTCGTCATCGCAATATGAGGCCCTTGCCCGCTAGAGCATCTCCAGAGAATTCCCACGTTCCGTCTTGAAGTGCGAAACTGTACTTGGCACCCTTGATGCGACCTCAAAAGTGCCATGACATACCGGTCTCACTCGAGGGGACCACCGAGGTTCCCGGCACCACTTCATCTGAGCCCCTTCTCCCCTTCTGATCGCGACCGGTGTGTCGATTCCCCTGCTTTGTCTGCAAGGGTTCCCGAGCTTCCCGGCGCACCTCAGGATGAGGCCGGTCTCCCGAGGAAATTCGAGACGTAGCCTCGTGGGTGGTACCACATGCTGAAAGACCCCAATTTTCTTGTACGCTCTTGAAAAGAACCCGATGCCCGGACACCTCTTTGAAGGCAACCCTGTGGATGAAGGCACAACACGAAGGGGCACTGACACCCCTGTGCATCATTCGGAAAAACCCGCAGGTTCCACACACAGCTCAACAAGTGGCCTGTCACTCCGTGAACAACTCGAAAGGCAAGCGGAGATCCATTCCTCCACGGAAGACGAGGCGTGACTCTCTTGTCCGTACTCGGCAGGTACTCTGCGACCCGAGTCAGAAATGGAGAAGACCCCTGAGGTTCCTGCCTCCATTCGAGATGAGGCCCTCTTCGATTGCACCAAACCCAGTTGAGTAATGAAAGGCCCCTCCCAAATCCACAGTGTCCCTGACTTCTCAGAGGCACCCTGAGAAGTTGCCTGAGGTCACCGACACAAGTCGAGGGAACCCAGGGTTCCCTGCCGCAACCCGAGAAAGACCTCGAGAGTCCTTCTTCAATGCGTCTTGAGGCCCGATTCGCCTACTATGACTCGAGAGCAATCACGCACTCCCCTTCACCACACGCACGGAGACCTGACGTCCCTAGCACCACACGAGAGGCTCTCTGAGCTCCCCGTCGTACCTCGTGAGAAATCTGATACTGGCGCCGCAGCTGGAGAAAACCCACGAGATGCCCCGGTCATCGCGAGATGTGGGCCTTTTTTCCTGCATGGCCAGGAAAACAATCTCGAGTCATCTCTCCAAACTCCATAGGAGGCTTCACTCCCTTTACGCCACGCAGTAGGCTCCAAGAGATACCCGTCGCGACTCGACAGGATAGCGGAGTCCTTTTTTGCCCCTCAAGACGAGGCCTGACTCTCCAGGTGAGTCGAGAATGCAACCCTGAGATCCCTGTCGGCCCAGTAGTGGAATACTAGGTCCTGGACACAAGCGTAGATGAGGTCTATTTTGCCCTGCAGTGACTGGAGAGAAATCCCCAGTTCTAACTTGCAACTCGAATGGAATACTGGATTTTCCTGGCGCCACACAAGAGGCTCCCTGAAATCCCTGTGGTACTTCATGAGACACCCCACACTGGCGCCGCAGCTCGAGAAAACCCACGAGATGCCACCGTCATCTCGAGATGAGGGCCTTCTTTTCCTGCATGGCCTGGAGTCCAATCCCGAGTCCTCTCTCCAAACTCCACAGGAGGCTTGACTCCCTTTATTACACACATTGGGCTCCAAGAGATACCCATCGCGACTCGAGACGAGAGCGGAATTCTTTGCTTACCCTCGAGGTGAGAACTGACTCCCCGGATGAGTCTGGAATGCAAACCCGAGATCCCTGTCGCCCCTGGAGAGCAACGTTAGATCCTGGACACAAGCCTAGATTAGGTCTCTTTTGCCCTGCAGTGACTCTAGCGCAGTCCCCAGCTCCCACTCGCAACCCGAATGGAAGATTGGATTTCAAGGCCAACAAGAGGAAGCCTAAATTCCCGGTCATAACTCGAGAATCCCGCCGCAACTCGAGCAAAACCACGTGGTTCTCCCGTCATCGCAAGATGAGGCCCTTGCCCGCTACAGCGTTTCAAAAGATGTCCCAGGTTCCGTCTTGAAATGCGAAACGGTACTTGGCACCCTTGATGCGACCCCAAAAGTCCCCCAACACGCCGGTCTCACTCAAGGGGAACACCGAGGTTCCCGGCACCACTTCATTTAAGCCCCTTCTCCCCTCCTGATCGTGACCGGTGGGTCGATTCCCCTGCTTTGTCTGCAAGGGGGCCCCACCTTCCCTGCACAACTCAGGATGAGGCCAGTCTCATGGGGAAATTCGATACGTAGCTTTGTGGGTGGTGCCACTTGCTGAAAGACTCCAATTTCCCGGTCCGCTCTTGATAAGAATCCGATGCTCGGACACCTCTTGGAAGGCAGCCTTGAGTATGAAGGTAGAACACGAAGGGGCACTAACACACCTGTGCATCATCCGGAAAAAAGGGCAGGTTACATACACAGCTCGACAAGTGGCCTGTCACCTCGAGAACAACTCGAGAGGCAAGAGGAGTCCCATCCTCCAGAAAAGACGAGGCCTGACTCTCCTGTACCAACATGCAGGGACCTTGCGATCTGAGTCAGAAATGGAGAGGAACACTGAGGTTCCTGCTTCAACTCGAGATGAGTCCCTCTTACATTCCACCAAATGCAGAGGAGTCTCGAGAGGCCCCTCCAAACTGCACAGTATCCCTGACTTCTCAGAGGCACTCTGAGAAGCTCCCTGAGGTCGCAGGCACAAGTCAAGGGAACCCTGGGTTTTATGCAGTGACCCGAGAAAGACCTCGAGAGTCCTTCTTCAACCCGTCTTGAGGCCCGATTACCCTACCATGACTCGAGAGCAATGACGAGCTCCCCCTAGCCATCTCATGGGGACCTGACTTCCCTGGCGCCACACGAGAGGCTCCCTGAGCTCCCTCTCGTACCTCGTCAGAAACCCGGCACTAGCGCGGCAGTCTAGAAAACCCACAAGAGGCCGCCGTCATCGCGAGATGAGGGCCTTCTTTTCCTGCATGGCCTGGAGAGGAATCCCGAGTCCTCTATCCAAACAGCACAGGAGGCTTGACTCCCTTTAGGGCACACAGTGGGCTCCAAGAGATACCCATCGCGACTCAAAAGGACACCGGAGTTCTTTGCTTCCCCTCGAGACGAGGCCTGATTCCCCGGGTGAGTCTGGTATGCAAGCCCGAGATCCCTGTCGCCCCTAGGGATGAACATTAAGTCCTGGACACAAGCCTAGATGAGGTCTATTTTGCCCTGCAGTGACTCGAGGGCAATCCCCAGCTCTCCCTTGAAACTCGAATGGAAGATAGGACTTCCCTGGGCCAACACATGAGGAAGACTGTATTCCCCGTCGAAACTCGAGAATCCCGCCACAACTCGAGAAACGCTACGTGGTTCCCCCGTCATCGCAAGATGAGGCCCTTGCCCCCTACAGCGTCTCAAGAGAAGTCCCACGTTCCGTCTTGAAGTGCGAAACGGTATCGGCACCCTTGATGCAACCTCAAAAGTTCCTCGACACACTGGTCTGACTCGAGGAGAACACCGAGGTTCCCGGCACCACTACATCTGGGCCCCTTCTCCCCTCCTGATCGCGACAGGAGGGTCGATTCCCCTGTTTTGTCTTGAAGGGGTTCCCGTCTTTCCCGGTGCATCTCAGGATGAGGCCGGTCTCACGAGGATATTCGAGACATAGCCTCGTGGATGGTGACACATGCCGAAAGACCCTGATTTCCCGGTTCGCTCTTGATAAGATCCCAATGCCCGGACACCTCTTTGAAGATAACCCTTTTGATGAAGGCACAACACGAAGGGGCACTGACACACCCGGGTATCGTCCGGAGAAACCCGCAGGTACCACACACAGCTCGAGAAGTGACCTGTCACCCCGTGAACAACTGGAGAGGCAAGCAGAGTTCCATTCCTCCACACAAGACGAGGCCTGACTCTCCTGTTCGAACTCTGCAGCGAAACTGCAATCCGAGTCAGATCTGGCCCAGGGGAAGTCAGGAGAGGAAACATGAGTTTCCTGCCTCCACTCGAGATGAGGCCCTCTTCCATTGCACCGAACCCAGTGGAGTCCCGAGAGACCCCTCCCAACTGCACAGTATCCCTGACTTCTCAGAGGCACCCTTAGACCTTCTTGAGATCACCGGCACAAGTCGAGGGAACCAAGGGTTTCCTGCCCCAACCCGTAAAAGACCTTGAGAGTCCTTCTTCAACGCGTCTTGAGGTGCGATTCCCCTACCATGACTCGAGAGCAATGACGCACTCCGCCTAGCCACGCGCATAGAAACCTGACTTCCCTGGCGCCACAGGAGAGGCTCCCTGAGCTCCCCATTATACCTCGTGAGCAACACCACACTGGAGCCGCAGCTCGAGAATACTCACGAGACGCCCCAGTCCTCACGAGATGAGGGCCTTCTTTTGCTGTATGGCCTGGAGAGCAATCCTGAGTCCTCTCTCCAAACTCCACAGGAGGCTTGCCTCATTTTAGGCCACACAGTGAGCTCCAAGATATACCCGTCGCGACTTGACAGGAGAGCGGTGTCCTTGGCTTCCCCTCGAGACGAGGCCTGATTCCCCGGGTGAGTCGAGAATGCAATGCCGAGATCGCTGTCGCCCCAGTAGAGGAACATTAGGTCCTGGACACAAGCCTAGATGAGGTCTATTTGGCCCTGCAGTGTCTCGAGAGCAATCCCCAGTTCTAACTCGCAATTCGAATGAAAACTGGACTTCCCTGGGCCAGTTGAACAGGAAGCCTGAATTCCCCGTCGTAACTCGAGAATCCCGCCGCAACTCAAGAAAAACCACGTGGTTCCCCCGTCATTGAAAGATGAGGCCCTTGCCCGCTACAGCGTCTCAAGAGAAGTCCCACGTTCCGTATTGAAGAGCGAAAAGTTACTTGGAACCCTTGATGCGACCCCAAAAGTTCCCCGACATACCAGTCTCACTTGAGGAGAACACCGAGGTTCCCGGCACCACTTCATCTGAGAGTCTTCTCCCCTCTTGATCGCGACAGGAGGTTCGATTCCCCTGCTTTGTCTGGAAGGCATTCCCGACCTTCCTGGCGCACATCAAGATGAGGCCAGTCTCACGAGGAAATTTGAGACATAGCCTCGTGGGTGGTGCGGCATGCCAAAAGACCCCAATTCCCTGGTCCGCTCTTGATAAGAACCCGATGGCAGAACCCAACTCGAAGGCAATCCTGTGGAACAAGGCACAACACGAAGGGGCAGTGACACCCCGGTGCATCGTCCAGAAAAACCCACAAGTTCCACATACAAATCGACAAGTGGCCTGTCACCCCATGAACAACGCGAGAGTCAAGCGGAGTTCCAGTCCTCCACACAAGAGGAGGCCTGACTCTCCTGTCCCAACTCTGCAGGGACTCTGCGATCCGAGTCAGATCCGGCGCATTCGAAGCCAGGAGAGGAACCCTGAGGTTCCTGCCTCAACTTGTCATGAGGCCCTCTTCCATTGCACCAAACCCAGTGGAGTTCCGAGAGGCCCCTCCCAACTCCACAGTGACCCTGACTTCTAAGAGGCACGCTGAGAAGCTTCCTGAAGTCACTGGCACAAGTCGATGGAACCCAGGGTTTCCTGCTGCAACCCAGGAAAGACCTCGAGAGTCCTTCTTTAACACCTCTTCAGGCCCAATTCCCCTACCATGACTCGAGAACAATGACGGGCTCCCTCTCACCACGTGCATAGAGACCTGACTGCCCTGGCACCACGTGAGAGGCTCACTGAGCTCCCAGTCTTACTTCGTGAGAAACCCCACACTAGCGCCACAGCTCGAGAAAACCTACGAGACGCCCCAGTCGTTGGGAGATGAGGGCCTTCATTTCATGCATTCCCTGGAGAGCAATCCCGTGTCCTCCCTCCAAACACCAGAGGAGGTTTGACTCCCTTTAAGCCACTCAGTGGGCTCCAAGACATACCCGTCCGACTCGAGAGGAGAGCAGAGTCCTTTGCTTCCCCTCGAGATGAGGGCTGACTCCAAGGTGAGTCTGGAATGCAACCCCGAGATTTCTGTCGAGCCTTGACATGAACATTAGGTCCTGCACACAAGCCTTGGTGGGGTCTCTTTTGCCTTCAGTGACTAGAGCGCACCTCCAGCTCTTCCTCGAATCTCGAATGGAAGATAAGACTTTTGTGGGCCAACACAAGAGGAAGCATGAATTCCCTGTGGTAACTCAAATATCCCACTGCAACTCGAGAAAAACCAAGTGGTTCCGCAGTCATTCCAAGATGAGGCCCATGCCCGCTGGAGCACCCCAAGAGAAGTCCAACGTTCCATTTTGAAGAGCGAAACGGTACTTGGAACGCTTTATGCGACCCCAAAAGTTACCCGACATACCTGTCTCACTTGAGGGAAACACCGAGGTTCCCAGCAGCACTTCATCTGAGCCACTTCTCCCCTCCTGATCGCCACAGGAGGGTCGATTCCTCTGCTTTGTCTGGAAGAGTTTCATGAACTTCGCGGCACATTTCAGGATGAGGCCGGTTTCATGAGGAAATTCGAGACAACCCACGTGGGTGGTGCCAAATGCTGAACGACCCCGATATCCCGGTCCGCTCTTCATAAGAACCCGATGCCCGGACACCTCTTCGAAGGCAACCCTGTGGATGAAGACACAAAACGAAGGGTCACTGACACCCCCGTGCATCGTCTGGAAAAACCTGCAGATTCCACACACAGTTTGACAAGGGGCCTGAAACCCCATGAACAACTCGAGAGGCAAGCGGAGTTCCATTCCTCAGAAAAGACGTAGCCTGTCTCTCCTGTCCCAACTCTGCAGGGACCCTGATGTCGGGGTCCGAAACAGAGAGGAAGTCTGAGGTTCCTGCCTCCCCTCGAGATGAGCCCCTCTTCCATTGCGACAAACCCAGCGGAGTCCCGAGAGGCACCGCCAACTCCACAGTATCCCTCAACTCTCAGAGACACCCTGGGAAGTTCCCCAAGGTCCCCGGCAGAAGTCGAGGGAAACGACTTTTTCCCGCCACAACCCGAGAAAGACCTCGAGAGTCCCTCTTCAACGCGTCTTGAGGCCCTAGTCCCCTCCCATTACTCGAGAGCCACAACGCGCTCCTCCTCGCTACGCGCAGGGAGACCTGACTTCCCTGGCGCCGCACGAGAGGCTCCCTGAGATCCTCGCCGTGCCTCGCGAGAAAACCCCCACGGGCGCCACAGCTCGAGGAAACCCCTGAGACGCCCCCGTCCTCGCGATGTGAAGGGACTTCTTTTCCTGCATGGCCTGGAGAACAATCCCGAGCCCTCTCTCCAAAATGAAGAGGAGGCTTGACTCCACTGACGCCACTAGGGGGCTCCAAGATATCCGCGTCGCGACTCGGGAGGACAGCAGAGTCCTTTGCT